>NC_071353.1:3197500-4443750 GCF_943734655.1 Sabethes cyaneus
GAGAGAAAATGAACGGCTTGAGCGAAATGTTTAATAGTTTAACCCTTTCGACTTTACGCTGAATTTCGCTAGTTTGCTCAAACATGCTGTGCATTTTAGAAATGAGAAAATCGAAAGCTCCTCGTGTTTTCCTTGTATTGTGTTGTTTGTCGATTTGCTACTATTTTTGTCTTCTTAATTTTTCAATTGCTAGTAGCTATTCTCTCAGCTGCTAATATTTTTTTTCGCTATTAATATCAATTAAATTATTTGTGTAAGTTACTCATATCACCATGTTGTGTAGGTTTTATTCTATGAGGAATCGATCTGGAAAAGTAGAAGAGAAACCAAAGAAGAAGAAGAAAACATTAGGGCAATCAGCCTCAATTATGTCCAATTGACGAGCGATTGTATCCATCTTATTTTTGATTGCTGTTCGAATGTCTCATTTTGGCAGCCGCTACCGGCAGAGAACGGAATGAGTAATTATGCTGTTGATAAACGATATGACGAATGAAATCAATATTTTACCCGCTCTCTATTTTTTGAACGACCATTTAATTATTTATTGCACAAAATTTTCACCATTCTCCAATCGAACGATGCCGCACGGGAATTGCAAACTCCAGTGACAGATATCTGTAATTTTACTAGGACTGGGGAAGGAAAAACCTTCAACGCAATACACAAAAGCTTTTCGGGAGTTTAAAAGCTACAAACCGAGAGTGTTTCACTGTGAATGAAATAAAACCTAGAAAAATTTCTTCAACACAGCGCAATTACTCATCCGAACTAAATTAACAAGTATTTCCATTCATTGATTTCAAGGTGTTGCCATAATAATTGCATATCGAATATTCTGTTCTGATAGCCGAAACTTACTTAAAGCTCCTCCCCGAACTAAACAGCCGCCATTGTTAATTTTTATATTAGTATTGATTTTTCCACCTCGAATTCCTGCCTGCGAGGAATCAGAAAATTGTTCACTTGCTGGTGCACGGTCACTGCACTGATGTTGCACATATTTCACAATGCACACAATTGGTTTCACTATTTTTACACTTTTTCACGCTTTTCGGCCCTTTTTCAGCCAAAAATGGGCTACATTTTCATCAGCAAAGCAGAGGTTCTGCTTCTGCTGCTGCCTTTGCTTTCTGCTTCTGCTGCTACTTCTACTACTGCGGCTGCTAGCCGACGACGACGGCGACGGCGGCGATGGGCTCTTTTTTCCTCTTCAGAGCAGAACAAAAAAAGATCATTCGACAAGGGAGAGAAAACTTTTTCACTAACTACGAACGGTTCTTCTACTGTGATGCAGTACTTTTTCACTCGCGATCTAGTATTACATTTGAACATGTTGCATTTTAGCACCGTTTAACTGCAATTTTTTACACTTTGCACGTAACTAAACTACAAAATTCCGCAATTATCTAAACCGTGAGCAGAAGCACCTGGTGCCGTCTTGCTGCTGCTCTTCGATTGTGATGGGCTTTGTGCTAGTCTTTCTTGTCCTCCCCGATACAAATGGGACAGTCGCCCAAAAGCGCTGCCTCTCTCGTCGACAATGTTTTTACGTCTGCTTTTTGGTTTTCTGAACAACACTACTGCTCCCGCTCCGACAAAGAGCTATCGTCGACATAATGTCGGCATTGCGCAGGGTTGCTACGTGGTATACAGACATCTGAAGTGACAGTTCAGTTGACATGTATACAGTAATGCCAGATACAGCGATTTTAGAATAATTGGGTTGTTTAGTGCATGAGAAATGTCTCATTTAGACACATTTATGCACGAAGAACACTTCCAGGAACATATAACAAAATTTATTTTTGCATTTAAATTGTCTACAGCTTCAATATTATAAAAACCATTATTTTAAATTTTTATTAAAAGACACTTGCCTTTATATAATGACGTTCGCGAGTTACGTTGAAAAACATGCATAAGACACGTAAGATGATTTCAACAGGGACATTATTTCATCACTGTGACATCAAGAAATGTCAAAACCTTTCGCAAACGCGGCGGACTATAGTTGATGTTGAATGTAAGGTTGTCACAAACTATCAGGCAATCAAGCAGTGAATGCCGCGAATGGTTTTTCGATGGTATGTAGTCTTAAATATTGACCTGACATATTAAACATAAAAAAAATTTTTTTGACGTTTATACAATAAAAAAAACCAAATGATTTATGTGTTCTTATTTTTTATGCCAATCTGCATCATATTCCATTAAAACCCATATACCGTTAAACAACCCAATTACAAATTATTTTCGAGCGTTTTTCGCGAAGACGGCATTACTGACTTGTCAGTGTGTTAGCCGCGATTTTCAGCGCAGGTTTTCGGGGGAAGGCTCCTTTCCTATGAAATGGACCAAACCTCGTGTTTTTAGTCTTGACCTTGAAACTCGCTAACACACGCTAACAACGGCTTACACACTGACAGACGAACAGCGTCACGGGCAGTACCTTGTAAGTCGTAAGGGCCTGCATAGTGTCGTCGTCCCACCAGTAAACACAAAGTTAGATTAAACTTCTCGGTCGGTGGTTCTACAAAAGGACATGGAGGAAAAGGCACGATTTGTGTCTAAAATAACCAAACCCATGTCGCTACCTTAATAAGGGGGGTTGCGCAGTCTCCTTTTGTTCAAAGGTACAAGTACCAGCGAACCACTTGCCCTGGCGGGTGTTGTGGGTTCGAATCCGGTTATAATCTCAGATTATAGCTTGGTTCGACTATAAGTACATATTGGTTCTCACACTCAACCCAGCTAGCTCAATTCATTTTTATCTCAGGGTCGGCAACCGACCTTCAGAGGACTCATGCAACCCAAAACTTACCTGAAACGAAGCGGAACCACCAGAAAGCGTCAAAGAACGGAGAATGGAATACTGGGTCTATTTTAAATATAAAAGAAAGGATTTTACATGCGTGCAAGCTTTTATTACCGATTCCTCGATGCAGCGCTGGACGTCACACGTTGGGGCCCATTGACGAACGACGAACAGAGAGAGAGGGGACCTACTTGGATGACGGCGGCTCTGTCTGTATCCACAATCCCGTAGCTCACGGGATGATCGTAGTTACCACTACTAGTTCGAGGATGATTCCGGAGGATGATGTCTTAGTAGAGAACCCAGGATACCCGTGGTGAGTAAAGTGACGCCAAATCTGGTCCTGGTCGCGAAATGTTCGGCTCACGTGGTCGACCGATGGACCGCTTTCGTTCTGGCCCACTCGGTAGCACCCGGGGAATTCCCGCTCGTGCTGGTTAACACTGGATACTCCAGCTCGTCGAACCTCGTTGGCGTTTGAATAGGTCACTTAGCCTTGTAAACGTTGTAGTGATTCGGATTACACCGGATTCTCAGGCATATTTCCTGACACTTGGCACACGTCGAGACTACCGACAGGGAGTTAACGTTTTTCCCTTTCGAGCGCGATAACGATCCATTCGCAACTGTCTTGAGCCGATCTCTCCTCCCTGCGATCAACCCGAACAAACTCCCCTCCTTTCCTCTTGTCTCCACTCTCCCTGTCTCCCTCTCTCTCTGTTAACACCATCGGATACCACTTTTTCGTGCAGACAAGAGTGGTGTAATTTTAGCTGTTGATGATCAGGAACGTTTAAGGGGTTATTTATTTAGTAAAGGCTTTTTGCCGCTTTTTTCCGTTACAGGGTGTTTTAGATTGGATATTACCATTTAATGAGTGAGGCTGTCTCTGACTTAGGTGGTTTCTTGCGGAGCCTTTAAGAGCCTCCGTGCTAAACCCCAACACCTGGTCTGGATGTTCCGGGGTGAACGCCGAAGGTATCTATTGGGGTCCTAAGTCATCAATCCGACAGTGTCTCCTCACGTCACTAAATGGTAACATTCACATCGATTATTTTTCCGCAAAATTTTCGTAGCCTAATTATCGGGCGGGGGATTTTATGGGTTAGTATACTTATTCTAAAGGTTAAGCAAAAATACAAAAAATCATCAAAAAGCAAAACAAATCAAACTAACAACAATCAAAAGAGACAGTTAGTTGAACAAACAAAACTAATTTATTAATTTTCTTACAAACTACACTTAATAACTAGACTTACACACTACAAAAAACAAAACTTTGACGCCATGGCATTGGTACCGTTTCATTTAAAAATGACCGGTAACAATTCTCCCGGAGACTCAATAGAAAAATTACGAAACTAATTTTTCGTCACAAATCTTTACCAAGTTCGGTTGATTCCTTCTATCCAACCTAACTACAAAGGCATAGAGCTGGACCTTTCAAATTTGATCATAATTTTGCTCAAAATTCAAGTTCGTCATCTTCGATTTGATTGTCTTCCCGCGCAGTATCTGGATTCTACAATACAGGGGAATACAGTTACCTCTTGCTACAATAAACATGGGAGAAAAGCTTTTACTCTCACCGAATTTTCAGGAAACCCCTCCTAAGCATTTGGCTGGGAAAAAACTGAAGTTTTTTCGCTCCGTGAAGAACAAAATTTTCATTTTTATAGTAAATGTTTTCGACCTTTTACGATTCTTTAAAACGAAAGGCGAAATATACTGATGGGGTCGCTTTTTATCCAGCCTTCCACGAGCGATAATGGCGGATATTGAGCACAAGTGGGCACAATCTTTTAACATTCATTGGAGAAGCGTCGAGCTCGCCCTGATGGAGTTACTATGGATACATTCATGATTGTTTGTTGTTCGAGTGTAAAAATGTAAACATTGTTTAATTTTGCAGATCAGCTAAAGAGGCACATGATTGAACGGACAACAAGTTTGAATGTCAAAAGATTGTGCCCACTTGTGCTCAATATCCGCCATTATCGCTCGTGGAAAGCTGGATATATTTCGGAATTTACGACGATTTTCGGAATTTACGCAAATGTGCTCAAAACAGGGGGCTGATATGACGTCACATTTTCGTTGCTCACATGAAAAAGGCGGCAAACACAAAGCGATTTCACAAAACGAATTTAACTAACCATTTTCACAGTTTCATATATTTCGCATCAATAGCTTACCTGGCATTGGCTATGTGATGCTTAAACCTTGGCTAAAATCAAACTAAAACTAACAAAAATTAGCAATTTACACATCCGACTCGGTTGTCAGCTTGAGCCCATCTATGACGCTGTCAGCTTGGGCCCGCTCTATGTTGGCTACGTTTTTTTTGTATAGGTTGGTATTGGAAGTGTCATTCCCGTGGCTCAAAACGATGAGCGAGATGGACCAACCCTGCACCTGTCTTGGCTGATCAATAAAAAAAAAGTTTTCTGGCAACTCATCATTATTTTGTTTAGTGTTTATACTTCTACTACTTCCTCATACACAACACTTCGGCTTCGGATTGCTCGGTTTCGGTTCGTTATCCTTTCCCTGAATTCTGAATAGTTGCACAGTAACTGTTCGTAGTTACGATCAAATCATAAAATAAGAGTTTATTATCTCTAATAGTGCTTTAAAAATCTTTTAATTCGGTAGCAGTGCAATTTTCCGCGTTGTTTTCGATGTATTTGATAAAATAACTCATGCGAGGTGTCTGTGGATAGTGATATCCTACACCGATATTGGTTACTTCACCAAGGCAATACAAAAATATTCTATTGTACACTGCAATGAGAGTGATAGATTGCGATAAATATTCATCTATCCGGTAGAAAATTCAGCAGTTCAAATAACATTGCAATGGTTTCGAACCGGTACGGAATTACCACGAGAGTTTTTCGCACACAATGACTTCGTTGTCGATAAAGGAATGTTCCATCTGCCGGAAGCCACTAAGGACCCGGTCTAATCGACATTACCATGAACACTGCCAAAATCCGGAGCTAAAACCATTTAAATGCGTACATTGCGAGCGCACGTTTAGCTCCAAATCGCATAAGGTATTTCACGAAGAGAGTCATCAGGAACGTCGTCTTCCGTGTAAGCATTGCCACAAAACCTATCAACATCAGCGTGATCTTGATCTGCATCTGCAAGAACACAATGCAAGTGTGATATTTAGATGCAACAAGTGCTCAGATAGTTTCAGCTCGCTGCTGGCACTGACGAAACACAAAAAGAGCCATTCGGTATTAAAGCGATACAAATGTGATCAATGTGAGTTAACCTTTAGTCTGAAGGGTAATCTAGTCAAGCACATCAAGGTGCTTCATAGTAGGAAAAAACAGTTTTCCTGTGACCAGTGTGTTAAAACGTTTTACAGAAACAATGCCCTACAATTCCACATGCTAAGCCATCAATTGAGGAACTACCAATGTAAGACTTGTCATAAGGAGTTCGTCGATGCAAGAAACCTTGAGCGACATCTTAAGACGCATGCGTCACTTAAAGAATTCCAGTGCGATATATGCGGAATTTCCAGTTCGCGTAAAGACAACATCATAAGGCACGCCAAAAGCTTCCATCCTGAATCGGACCTAAGCAAAATCGTCCAACGAGGTGAAGTTGGAAACCAGCTGGATAGCATAAAACTAGATGCTCGCCAAAGCAAAAAATCACAACAAACCGAATCACACCCGTCGATGCAATCCGCCAATACGAACCGAGTGAGTGTAATTAAGGTAATAGGAATTCCCAAACCGCTGGGGCATACCGCAACAATGACGAATCGCTTCAACGAATCAGATGAACGAAAGTCGCAACCAGCACCGAAGCCTGTCACCAAGATCGATCCTTTGGAAATCTATCGAAAAATCCTCCAACCCAGCGCCGAAGATGACGAGGATAGCCTCGAGGTCGCTGACCAACGCCAAACACCCCCTCAGACAATCACCCCGGCAGAAGCCATCATCGAACCACCGGCACCATCGTCTGAAGCAACAGCTGTTTCTGCGGCAAACACTAACAATAGCGGCAGCAATAATTCACCTTCTATAAATAATTTTTCTGAAGTTCATTGGCGTAAGCGTACATCGCAGATTTTTACTAATTCAAGTAGGTGAGAGCACCCATACACAGAGCATCGCAACGTTTCGAGGTACGGACGCGCAAGTGAATTAACTTTTTTTGCTTTTATTATTAATAATGGATCAGAAAAGCGATGGTTTGCAAGTGGAGCGTGAAATCAACGTGTGCATCGCTGCCAAGGACTGGAAAAAAGTGATCGATTTCGGCCAGGAGGCACCGTTCGAAGAACGAGTCAAGTTTCTATGGGTTTGGCCGTTGCAAGAGGATCTCGAAAGGATACGAATCTGTTTCGAACGGTTGGCTATAAGTCGAGTGCTCAGCATTGGCTGCGGGACAGGTTTGCTGGAGTGGCTGATAAGTCGTGCGACCGGTATCCACATTGCCGGTGTCGAAAAAGACGAAAATTGGTGGAGATCCAAGCATGCTACGACAACGTACATTCCGATGCAGTTTGCGGAAGCGTTGAACGATGCTCACCAAGGCCAACAGCAGCGGTGGCATGCTTTGATGTTTTGCTATTTCAACGATGGATGTGCGTTTCGTGAGTACGTGCAAAATTTTAATGGGTGCTATGTGATCGTTATCGGGCCTAGAGATGGGAAAGGAATTCATACCGATCCGATGCCGTTCCATGTAAACTTCCCCGCCGAGCAACGCTGGGATTGGGTTTGCCAGTTCCGAATCGGAAATGAAAATCGAAATCATGTTGTAATTTATCAGAGGCAGTGACATAATAAAGAAAGCAAATAGAGCGGTATTTTCTTACATTTGTTTTTATTTTTAAACGAAAAAGTACAGAAACAAAGTGTGGCTTGCTTACGTAGTGACTTCAATGTGTTTCGTTTTATTGTTCCAGCACCACACAGAGACATGTTCATCTAATTTGCCTTCCATAGAGCTATTCAACGATTTCATTCGATTTACAGGTGAAGAAAATTTCACCGATACGGGGCGCCCTACAGCAGTTTTACCTAAGCTAAATTGTTTTGAGCATTTCATTCAGTATTTTGACTTTGATGTCACACATATTTCGCACAGTTTTTTTTTATTTTTCGTCTCATAGTGACAAGAGGTTGGCAGTTTGCGTATGCGCTTGTTTAACGATTAGTCTCATTTAAAATAAAGAACATTGTACTTAGCAGTTATAAATAAGTTAAAAGCTAAAAGAAAATCTCATTAAAGAGTAGATAGAAGCGTAAAGACTATCGGTAAGCTTTATCATCCTGATAAGCCATGTAGGGATTCTGGCCAGAGTGAACTGAATGGAGGGATGCTGCTGAGTGATGGGAACCAGGAGCCATCACGTGCTGATTTTGGTACTGGTAAGGAATTCGGCCGATCGTGGAGTAATTGGGTCGCGGTTGGGCGTCCGGCGACGAGCTCTGCTTGTAGGGCAGCGTGGCATAGTTTTGACCGTAGGGGGCAACCATCGGATAGATGGGGGTACCTTTACTGGTTTTGTAGTTCACCTGCATTCCATTCGGATGCATGGTTGATAACCCAATCGGTGGTCCACGGTAGGTGTCACTACTCCACCGAACTCGGCATATACAGGTGATGAGAATTACCAAGAAAATAAACACTATCACCGCAACCACGATTCCGATGATCAGCGTGTCATCGTTGGTGATTGGCATTTGCGTTCGCGGTGGCATTTTGGTTTTGGCTTTTGCCTTTGTCGTTGGTGCAACACTCCAGATGATATCCTGCTCGGTGGTTGGGGTAGCTTTCGTAATGACTTGCGTGTAAATCGATGTGTAATTCGTGAAGGTGATCGTGGAAGTACGAGTCGTCGTCGTCGTGGTTGGTTTCTTCTGATCGCAGACTAGCTCGTTGTCGCCAACTTCTACCAGCAAACGTCCCTGTACATTTTCCGGTGCGGAACACCGTACATCCGGCACTTTGGCTGCTATTATCCATCTGCGGAACGCTCTCGCTTGGCAGTCACATTGGACTGGATTAGCGCTCAATCCTGCGATTGATAGACTGTTCTTTCGATCGTCCATAGAACTTAGAAAGGGTTGAGTAAGAGTTGTGATTTTCGAACCGGATATGTCTAGATCGATATGCGACGATCTCGGCAGCGGCAGCAACAAGGCCGGTGGTAGCGACGTCAAAGAAGTATTACGGAGATTTACGCTAAGCATTTTGTTTCGCAATCCGGCGAAACTTCCGGAGGATATGCTTTGCAACATGTGGCCATACAATCCGAGATGGTTCAACTTCGGATGGTCTATGACCTGGAGTTGATCGGATTCTAACACTGAATCCTTCACCTCTATATCAATCGACGCGAGTGAAGGAAGCTCCTGTAGGATGCCTTGCACATCTATGTAGCCCAGTTTAGCAAAATTGAACGCTTCCAACGTTGCTAGACTGCTCAACGGTTTAAAAGCATTCTTTTCGAGACGTGATATTTCCGGCAGATCTCTGATCTTGAGAATTTGAAGTGCCGTAAGTGCGTCGAATGCATGTGCCATGATCGTTCGGATTGGATTTAGCGAAAGATCCAAGTAGTTTAGTAAACCCAACTTGGGCCACACCTGCTTCATGGGATCGATGTTCTCTATTCTGTTCGACGAAAGATCAAGTATTTCCAGAAGGGTTGTTTTGTCGAACACGCGATCATTCACTATGGTGATGTTGTTCATCGAAAGGTTCAACACTTGCAGATATGGGGTCTCTAGGATTGGTAGACGTTCAATTCCGGTGTGGGCCAGATTTAGCTTCCGGGCAGTCTTTGGTTGTTCCAGTAACAATTTGATTGCTTGTTCAGATAAAGGATTGAATGAAAAATCAATGTGCTTGATATTGACCATCACCATATAAGTATTCGACGACGGGATATCTTTCAACCGATTATAACTCATGTCCAACGTGTAGATGCTATCTGACTGATCCTTCAATGCATTGAACGGAATTAACCGAAAGCTGTTGTTAGCTAGAATTAGATGTTCCACCTTCTGGATGCGACTTTTGTCGAAAACTCCCTCCGGTAGTTCCTGCAGCGAGTTATGGCTCAAGTCCAGCCGTTCTAGTCGCATCATTCCGTCGAACGCTCGTTCCGTAAGCCTTTCCAGTTTATTCTGACTCAGATCAATTATTTGCAGCTGCGTCGAATTGTGGAACGCCATATCGTTTAGCTGCTCCAGCTGGTTGCTTGCGAAATACAACTCGCGCAAATTGGGCATCCGAGCGAAATCCAGCTGATCGATGATGGTCAGCTGGTTTCGACTTAGGTCAACCACTTCTAGGAAATCGAGCGAGCTTATCAAATCGGGGGCGAATCGTTGAATTCGATTGCCAGCCAGAATTATTCGGCGCAGGCGAGGATGAATTTTGAATGTGTTCGGTGCAAAAACATTGATTTCGTTGTCGGAAAGATCGAGCACTTCCATGGCAGTTTCGCTGGTGAAGTGGTCAGCTTTGAATTCCTTCAGCTTGTTGCCGTGCAAATTCAGTGTACGTAGATTGATTGTGTTGATGAATGTACGAGGTCGAACGGTTACGATTTCATTATTGGACAAATCAACGCTGAACAGGTTGTTCAGGGTCATGAAAGTGTTCTCTTCTACCACCTTCAGGTGGTTGTGACTTAGGAGTATGATTCTAAGTTCGGTATTGTTATGGAAAAGGTCGGACTGTAGGGATTTCAATCCGCAATTGCTGATGTCGATCACCTGGAGTTTGTTTAGAGGATATATCATGGTTCTGGTAATTTGCGCGATGTGCTCGTTTGTGCTCATGTTCAGGTAGAGGAGGTTGCCCAATCCATGGAATGCATCGACGGAGAGGTCGTCAATGCTGTTCGAACTGATATCTAACCGGCGCAGCTTCGGGAGAACAATCTTTCGGAAGGATGAGATCTTATTGTACGACATTTTGATTTCCAGTAGCGTGTTATCCAGTCCTGCAAAGGTATCTTCACTGATTAAACCCAAACTGTTGCCAGAAATATCGAGATAAATTAATTTTTTAAACGACGTAAAACTGTTCGGCGGAAGCTCGCGGATTACGTTTCGTGAGAGGGAAAGATATCTGATATTTTCCGGTTGGATGGATTTCAGAATGCTGGACGAAAGCGCCGCTACCCGATTGAAGTCCAAGTACAAATTTGAGAGCCGAGGTAGTCTACCAAGGGCACTACCAGGTATGAGAAAAATGTTGTTGTCCCGCAATATCAGCGTTTGGAGGTTATCCAATCCTTCGAAAGCATCATCCTCGATCGTTCGCAGTGAATTGAGACTGAGATCAAGATATTTGAGCAGCGCTTGCTCGCGGAACGTTCCCGGTAGCACCGATGCGATCACGTTTCTACTGATATCCAGTATCTGTAGGTTCTTCAGCTGTTGCAAATGTTTATATTCCAACTTGTCGATGTTGTTCAACGAAAGATTCAACACCTTGAGCGATTCGATTGAGTTGAGAGCAGAAGTTGGAAATTCGCTGATTAAATTGTCGGACAGATCCAGTTTCTGAATTGAATCTGCACCCATAAAAGCGCGCTCGTCTACAGTACTGATCAAATTTCCTGCCAGCAGCAGCTCCTTCATAGCTTGCAAATTGGCGAAGGCGTTCGGTTTTAGGCTGTGGATTCGATTGTAGCGCAAATCGATTCGTTCGAGTTTGTTAGCGAGGGTAAAGGATTCCGAGGAAACATTCTCGATCAAGTTGCTTTTCAGGGAGATGAGCCTCAGCGCTGGTAGATCCTTGAACGAAGACGCCGGAACGGTGGACAACTTGTTCCCGTCCAGTAAAATTTCCTGTAGTCTTCGACATCCGACGAAAATTCCCTCGTCCAACGCCATCAATTGATTGTGGGACAGATCAAGAATTTTCAGGTTTTTCAGCGTTTGCAGTTCGGTGGTAGAGAAGATGGGATTCAAGTTATCGCCGAGTAGATTGTTGGACAGTCGCAGCTCCGTAACATACTCCTGCAAAAAAAAATTTAAATATTTCGTTCGGAGAACCACTCCATTTCTACTAACCCCAATCGTGGAGAAGACCTTCTCCGGAAGCGTTCGGATTCCATTGTCCGAGAAATCTAACCTTCTAATTGAAGCACTCAGTTGTGATAGATCCTGTAAATGAAAAATAAATCAATGTAAGTATAAGAAAATTGAGCATCGTTTAAAAAGTGTGTTTTACCAGAATCGAGCTAAGTCCGCTGCTTCGATGAGAGAAGGCGATGATCGGCAAGCCGGCCGGAATACCACTCGTCAGTGCTGTTCGCTCACAATCGACGGCGATGAATCCGTACTGGCTGTTGTTGCCAACTGCTTCGATGTTACATCTGGCAGAACGAGGGTAGAAAAAATAAAACAAAAAAAAAATCAAAAAATAACCCTAATTAGGTTTGCCTCTTTTCATTGAACTGGCCGTTTGAGTTCGTTTGAATATGGTAATGATTATGAGTTGCCAATCGCTGCTTCAGAAATTTCAGACCCGGCGTGTTTCTTTGATGGCAGCGCAATGGTGATTACGGGGATTAAGCGAGCTTTCAGCGGCGCTATATGTAATAATTGAAAATCGATTGGCTGAAATTCCATTGTTACGACTGCGAGGCAGAGTAGAGCATCGCTGTGCAGCCAGAAGGGCGCGCGCGCGGGTGCAGCATGCAGCTTTTTGCACTTTACCCACTTAACCCTATTGTGAGATAAATTTCTATGCCAATCGCTGATCCTGTGTGGTTCGGGTCAAAAAGTATGCACAACAGTGGATTAGTCGAATTATGAAATGTTATCCGTTCCCAATTTTCCGATGACGCGGCACAAAAATGTTTTATGTATTCTAATAAATATAAATTCTTTGAAGTAATAAGAAAATTGTAAACATTTTTTTTTGTCTAGTACATATGTATTTAACTTTCCTAACAAATTGCTCAATTGTATCTTTAAAATACTTAATTAAAGTACTCATTTTAAACGACATATTAGAAAGTATCAGTCGATCCCACTCTCCGGTGGCAGTAAGCTGGACTCCGCGCTGACCAATCATTTGTAAACAACACTCCGCATGATATTGGAGCAGATCAACGAATTCCAAGACTCTCTTTTGCTAGCGTTCGTTGACTTTGAAAAGGCGTTTGACCGACTCAACCACGAAAACATCTGGGGTGCACTTAGGTTTGGAGGAGTTCCAGATAAGCACAATGGCGTCTTGTCTAACGATGGAGCAGCTAAATGACCTCGATCTAGCCAACGACATTGTCTTGCCAGCACAACGCTGAAACGATATGCACTGCAAGTTAGATTACCTCTCCTGGAGCTCCCAGGTAGCAGATCTCCTAGTCAATGTAGCAGAAAAAACTAAGTCTATGGTAATGAACACTAAAAATCCCATCGACTTCACAGTAGCGGGACAAAAGGTTGTAACGGATGATGCCTTTCAATATCTTGGTAGCCAGACAACGCCCCATGGTGGTACCAAGACTTATATATGTACTTAGCCACATGGATCAGCAAAACCACGGGTGCCTTTGCACGGCTATAAAACATATGAGTGTATATGAAAACCCTAATTTTCAGCTCAAACGTTAAATTCGTATCACTGTACGCCTGCGAAACGTGGTTCGTCTCACAGCGCAAAAACTGCAGGTATATATCAAACAAACTGGAGCGGATCGATTTGCGCTACAATCGAATCCACAGCCTAAAACCGAACGCCTTCGCCAATTTGCAAGCCGTGCCTGGTGGTCTGATAACTGGATATCCAATGAGGAACTCCACCGTCGATGTCATCAACAGCCGATTGCAACATAAATTCGTGCAAGTGAATCGGACATACCTTGAGAAAAGGAACGAACGAGATCTGCAGAGAAGCACTCGATTATAATCCGCAAGGACAACGTAGAAGAGGTCAACGACATCCGGGCTGTTGACGAGAACCTGTCGTGGCGACAGCTGAAAGCGATGGTGGGTAACCATCGGCAGTCGAGATGTCTGACTTCATCTCTTTCATCCCTCAAGCAAGTAAGTTTGATTGCTAGGCACAAACGTTTGATAAGGACATCGTAACGTACTTACCCACGAATGTGTCAACAGAGCAAGAAGTAGTGCTGATAGAATCGGTTTCCGCCGCAGGTCTTGTGCAGATCAATGCGCTGAGTAAAGTCAACGGCAGAATTCTCGATTTAGCAAATGTTAACGTTTCGAACTAAGTCGAACTTTTCGGCCCAACTCTGCCACTGTTAAAGATCGACGAGCATCACAAACCGTTTGCTCTAAGACTAGACGCACAGTTCACGATGCCAAATTATAGCAATAACGTCGAGATAGATGACGTACGTCCTCCGTTAGCCGCAAACCTTGGTGGACTCCATAGCTCCGAAATTTACGCAATAAGGTTCGAAAAGCCCGAAATCGACTCTTCAGCACCAAATCTGTAGAAAACAGTGATCGTCTACGAATCATCGAAAGTGACTACAATGATCTTCTTACAGTGTCATATGCAGCGTACGTGAACAGCGTGCAAACGAATCCGTCGTCATTTTGGGCTTTCATAAGGACCCACAGAGGTCGTCAAAACGCACATCGAGTAACGTGGAGTACAAAGGACGTGTTTCCAGTTCAGCCAACGAAGCTGCCAACCTGTTTGCTAACTTCTTTAAAAGCGTGTTCTGTACCAGTTTGCCTGCATCCAAGCCCGAAAGATTTCCTCTGATACCATCATACGATGTGGACATCCCGAGCTTTCGTTTCTCGGATAGGGATGTACTTGAAGTGCTGAACGATTTAGATGTAACAAAAAGTCCAGGGGTGGATGGATTGACTCCATCTATCATCAAGAACTGTGCGCAAGAACTGGCTGCCCCGATATCTCTGATTTTCAATCATTCCCTTGCTGACCGTACGTTCCCGTCCATCTGGAAGACTGCTGAAATGGTCCCAATTCACAAATCAGGAAGCATTCAACTTGCCTTGCTAAAGTCTTCGAAACAGTTGTCCATCGTTTCCTGAGCAATGCTGGAAAAATTTTTGATCAGCGAGTTTCAACATGGTTTCGTCGATCGTCGTTCTACAACTACAAACCTAATGGCTTATACCAACACGTTGTTCCCTGCAGTTGAATCCCGTCGCCAAGTAGATTCAATTTGCGTAGATTTTTCGAAGGCTTTCGACCTAGTTCCGCACACGTTGGTAATCGGCAAACTTGCCCATCTTGGTTTCCCGAGTTGGATAGTTGAGTGGCTGGAATGATACCTCACCGGACGAAAAGCTTTTGTAAACACATTCAACGACACTTTAGGAGTTCCTCAAGGGAGTGTACTGGGCCCGCTTATTTTTATTCTGTACGTAAACGACCTCGCATACCGGCTATCATCCGGAAAATCATTCTTCGCTGACGCCTCAAAATGTTTCGGGTGATATCATCCGCCCAAGATTTCGCCGGCTTGCAAAGCGACATCGATCAACTCTTGTTGTGGTGTGACGAAAACGGTATGGCTGTAAACATCAAGAAATGTAAGGTAATATCTTCTACTCGCTGACTAACTACTACTGAGTTCCCATACAAGATTGGCTCGGTCGTCCTTGAGCGAATAAATTCCATACGTGACTTAGGTGTGATTTTAGATAACAAACTGCGATTCCATGAGCATGTAGCATTAACTGCTGGCAAAGTTTTTTCTGTTCTGGGTGCCGTTCGCCGCCATAATGCATTTATTACAGACGTATATGCTCTTAAGTCACTGTATTGCTCATTGGTACGGAGTATACTTGAGTATGCAGCACCAGTATGGGCACCTTATCACGTGTCGCACGTCCTCAAGTTAGAACGAGTCCAAAAACATTTTAAACGGTTTGCTCTTCGTCAACTCCTCTGGACTAACCCTACAGAGTTGCCTCCATATACCTCACGCTGTTTACTGGTTAGCCTGGAAACACTTTCCGTTAGACGCCTAAGATTGCTACGAGTGTTTATCTTTGACGTTCTCACAAACCGCAGCGACTGTCCATCATTACTTGCAAGCATAAATATAAATGCTCCAGCTCGCATTCTCCGAACTCATGATGCCCTCCTGTTGCCACTCAATAGGACAAACTATTGGTACAGTAACCCATTCGGTGCCTGCATTCGTGCTTTCAACGTTGTCTACGATCAGTTTGACTTTCATATTAGTAAGAACGATTTTGGAATTTAACTTAAGCAACAGTCTGTACGAGTATTTTCGAAGACAAAGAATCAATAAATAAATCAAATAAGTAACCGGCTCACATGACATCTTGTGGCATATTTGTATTTGTATTTTGGTCGATTCATCTGACAATTTTGATATTATCTACATGAATATGAAATTTAAATCTAGAACAAAACAACTGCAGCATCCTAGACCTTGTCAGTCTTCTACTAAAGGCGCGTGGAGAAACGTCTCCAAAGTTAAATAATTCTTCAACCTGCGTGAAGGTGCGGATGCATGACGTCAGTGGTTCATAAAACCCGTACATAGTCCGATGGAATCTGGTTGTCAGTAAATTCGATGAACGAAGTTGTCTACGTGAAGCACGAAAATCAATGCAGGACAGCAGAGCCGGGGCATCTATTTCATTGTTAAGCAGCTTGGCCACAAAAGTTGCTTGTTAAATCCTTCGACGACTCTCTAATGTTTCCAAATCCAAAGACTGGCATCGGTTTACGTAGCGGGGAAGATTGTTAGATGTCTCAGGGCGATAAGAACAAATCTTCGTTGAACACGTTCTATTCTGGCTTTCCAACACAGGTTATGAAGATTCCAGAAGACACAGGCATTCTCAAGTATTGGCTGTACTAACGCGCAGTACAATGCCTTCAAGCAATGGGGATCTGTGAAGTCTCGGGAAATTTTTGTGATGAACCCAAGTTGTTGCGAAGCTCTAGAGATGACAGCAGTATAATGTTGGTTGAACATGAGCTTGTTATCTAACAGAATTTCAAGATCGCTGATCTGATCGACGCTTCCGAGAATAGCTCCGTTTATCCGGTAATCAAATGAGATGGGCATATTATATCGGTGGAATGTTATAACCACACGTTTGGATTGTTTCTATTACACCAATCAGCAAAGCTGTCCAACAGCGCTTGCAATCGGTAGCAATCAGCGATAGATTTCACAATAAGGTAGATCTTTAGACCGTCGGCATATACCATTGAGCATCCAGAACCAAGCAGAATGGTAATGTCGTTAAAATACAAGGCGAATAGCAAAGGCCCCAGGTTACTGCCTTGCGGAACACCAGAAGTATTACTGAATGCACGTGAAATTGTGGAATCCAGTTTGACACGTAAAGTGCGGTCTGTTAGATATGAAGTCAATCTATCAGATACACCGAGTTTAGAGAGCTCGCGTTCCATATTTCTTCCAAAGGCGCTTTGAAAAGTCTAAATTCATCCTTTTAGTTAGTACTTCAGCCTTTCTAGGCACATATGTAACTCCCAAAGTAATCCAATGGGTTAAGACCCGATGATGCCTTAGGTGATTGATTAGATGATATAAAACTTGGTAAATTCATCTGAAATCATTCCTGAGTAGGCTTTGACTGATGAGATGAAGGAGAACCTTGTAAAAAGCAAAATTTACTGTTACCGTACAATTTCGTTAACTTTTCCTACGTAGAACTTCGGTTTGACTTTTACGCTTTGTTTTATAAAAAGCAACGGCAATCTTCCCTTACCTTTGTAATGTTTTGCAATCTCTGGATAGCTTGTTTTTCCTTTAGATTGCCAGACAAATTCGCTGCATACAAGGAATCATTTTGCTGGTTATGGACAAAAATTCGTAACCAACGAGCCCCTCGAGCAGTTCTTGCTACCTTTTACTTCAAACCCAGCAACTTGAATGGAAGATTGCGGAACTTCAAGCTGCTGATAGCTGTGGATTTCATCGAAAAGTTCTCTCACTCACTTAATCGCATCTTCTTTGTCCTTACCATGGGTTCGGTTTAACACCAGTCATGTTAATCTCGCATGGCAGAAAATTTTTTTTAGAATCAATTCCACTATTGTTTCACATTTTGCATCTATACCTGTAACTTTTTAGCTTGTTGGCACGACAATGCATTTAAAAGGAAACATAGAAAGGCGCACGCCTAATTAAACTATCTCACTTTGAACCGAAATAAAAACACCGAATCATACTGCACATAATCACCTTTATTCCTGTTTACGGCCGTATTCTGTATTCGTACGAATAGTTTGTTTCGAACGAATCATGAAGCACTATTCTCATATTCGAATGAACAAAAGGAAGGGGCGTTCGAACGTTCGAATTGATTCTAACGAAAATAAGAATACGAATCGGCTTAACTTTCGAACGAATATCATTCGAACGAAAACAAGAATAAGGGTGAATAGTAAAATGGGCTACACAAAAAAGTAAAGTACATTGATTTCTTTGTTATAGAATTATAATGGAGGTGCTCGATGGATAGTAACGAACCATACAAATATTTTAGATTGTCTGTGTTTCAATACCCCTCAATTTTCGACTCCAGGATATTAGAACGCATTCAACAGTATCATCTTAAACGAAGTAGGAATGCCGTTGGCCTTCAAACTGGCTTCAAAGTTCAAATGTAACGTGGGCCGAGAGCCCCTTCCCCCGCCCCGCCCCGCGAACGGCCTCTTATATAAAAGACGACTTTCTTTCTCGACCCGGTAGAGATTTGCATTAATTTTCC
Organism: Sabethes cyaneus; assembly: GCF_943734655.1. Taxonomy (NCBI): domain Eukaryota; kingdom Metazoa; phylum Arthropoda; class Insecta; order Diptera; family Culicidae; genus Sabethes; species Sabethes cyaneus. Next base: position 3,216,059 of record NC_071353.1, read on the forward strand.
ATTCCACTTGACTCATCTCTCGTCCGTCGTTTCGGTTGACGCGCGAGCTTGTCTAGAAAACCGAAAAGATGGTAGCGTCTAGAAGTGCTTGAGAATGACACCACAACAGCGGTGGCTAGTTTTCTCTCCTTTGATACGGCCCTACTACAGCAATGATGAAAGCTTTTTTTTGAACAGTTTTGAGGTATAGGTTATTCATATTTGCAAGCAATTTCAATGGTTAAATATTACATCAGTGTAATTAAAATTGCGATGAAATCAATACACAAATAACACACTGATAGATGACTGACCACCATCGATAACCTGCTGGGTTTACAGTTGGAACGAAACCTGCTTCAAAACAAGTTTCGCTGACTGACAACGAGTAGCCAACACCCACTGGAAGCAAGAAAAAAAAATAGAACGCTTGTCCAGGAAACCTACATTTGCTGGCATTTGAACGCTTATCCTCTCTCTCTCTCTCTAAGACAGGCTGTCCCACGGCACTGTTCCGATATGCTAATTCTGAACGGCAAGAAACCGTTTCACTGTTTGTATCTTCTACAAGCGAGTGAGCAGAATTCAAATTGACGTCTCGTACGGGACGAGATTCAAGAGTTATGCAATAATTTGCCCCATTAGAGACTTCTCTATTCGTGGCTGTCCAACACAACACAATCACAACGGCAAGGTACTGCGGTACTGCCTGGCCGACCTTCAGAGAACACTGTACCATGCAACTCGCTATAAACATTGATCATGACGCCGAAGCCTTCGATTGTCACGTGGGAGTCGACACAGTCGATCGTGACTTGTGCGAGCCAACTGATTCCAGGATCCCGTTAAGTAAACCAATTGCGATCGGTTAATTGGCTATAGACTGTAGTCCTAGTACCCTTCGAAGTGGCTTTCACAAAACGCTGGTCATTTGAGTGTCTTCGAAGCGAAGCAACAGGAACGGTTTTTTTAGTTTGCTGTCAAGTCTTTGATTGTCGTCAAGCAATAGTAAGACAGGGTGAAGGGTGTAAGTTTGGCTGAAAAAAAAACGCAACGGGACGCTTAGCGCGCATCTCTGTCGTCGTGATGTAATCTGGATTGGTTGTTGGTCTTCAGTCCTATATTTTGTAAAGAAGCACCAATCAGTAGTTCGATTATGTAAACGTAGATGCTTTATTATAATGAGGTAAGGTAATGACGTTCTTTCTGTTACTATTCGAATCACTCAGTTCAACGTAACGACAGAAGATAAACTCTGGCTAGTGGCTGTAATAGCTACCAAGCACTAGGATACATGTATGCCAGGTCCTACAAGGGCGCGTGTTGGACATACTAATTGCTAAGCTGTTTCTACATTTTTTCTTTTGATTGAATGGGTCAATCAACATTTCTTGGCTCATTATCGACTAGACGAGGTGGTATGTCGTCAGCAACTACCATCGATGAGTGCGACGAGTTTTAATTTATAATGATAATCATTCTTGAGCCGCACTGTGGTCAATCGATCATTAAGTTGTTTTACACGTTCACCCACGGAATAAATAATTGTGCCGACGAAAAGAAGCGCTCGAAGCTATTCAAATTGCTGTTTACCGACCAATTAACGAACGTCTTAAGGCTGGCAGGTTATGTGATTTACATGCCGATCAAAACGCACGTCAACTTGAGCAAGAATAAATCAACAATAAGTTTCAAAGTTTAGAAAGTGATCGCGCACGCAAAAATAGGAACAGCCTTCCTAGGTATGCAATTTTTGACATGATCGGTGCCATTATCGGCCCGAGCCGAGCAGGTAATGAAGCGTAAAAACTTCACTTACATTTGGGTCAATCAAATAACCAGATCAGATCACACATGCATTATTGCACAAAGCGATAAAATAGTTGCACTCGACCACGCTAATTGTATGCAGGTAATTCCAATTCTGTTTCTTTTTTTTTTGTCCGCAACATTACGTCAAACCGGTCCTTCTCCGTTTGTATGCAGAAACATTTCAACATCAATTCCAAACATGATCCAGCTTTACGTCGGTATCGACGAGCAATGCGGAAAAGATGAATACATATCTTATAGAAAACATATAACAGAAGTAGCACTCATAGCTATGAGTGCGGCTATCCAGTCGACGGAAGATGATCTTTCACAAAATCTATCAGGAGGTGATTTGCAATTTTTCATAATTTAGCAAGTTCCCTTCGGCGAGGGCACTTATTATCATCGAGATGAAGCTCAACTCGACAACGAAACGGCGTCGGTTGTAAATGAGCTCACTTCTATTGGATTGGAAACTTTAAAAGTCGAAAGTTCAACTCCACTGTAGGCTTTCATTCTTAACTTTTCTTCCTCCCTGTAACCAGTCAGTGATGATTCGCTGGACGAACAGTTGTTCCCTACGCAAGAGAACCATTATTATTGTTTGGCTTTTGGCGCGTTGTGAATGAGAGAAGAAAATTATTAAGTGTCTTCCCCTGGCTGGGGTAAGCATAAAAAAGCAATAAGAGGAACGATGCGGAAATGAGTAACATATGGAGTACCGTTTTGACGATGGTTGCCTCTATGTTTTTGCTTAAGATAAAACAATGATAACATCGAACCCAGGCGTTCTCGTGCTTTTAACTCTTTTTTTTAATGGCGCAAAAGGTCAAAAGACTTTGGACTTTCAGCAGTCAGTGGTAGCCAGAGCCAGTTTTGCTTTAGTTTAATAGTGGCGTTAAGATTTTTAACATCTCCTATGTAAGATGCAATGGCTGTAATGCCGGAGCTGAAAAAGCGAATCATCATTAAAGCAGATGTTTATCACAAGTGAGTGAAAATTTGTCTTTTACCCTTTCGTGCTGATAATGGGCTGCGACTGATTATGTTTCAGTGCATTATAGTGCAAGGCTGGTTCATTGTGTCCGTTATACACTGAAGTCGCTTTTTACGCGAAGGCTGCGTTCCACGTAAAACAAAACCGCTTTAATTTCGAAATTCGCGTAAAAAACGCTTGAATTCTGAAATTGGCGTAAAAATAGTTACACAAAACCGCACGAAAAGCGACTTGAGTGTACAAGCATAAAATCGCTCAAAACAACTAATACAATGTCTGCTATGAGCAATTCCAGTTAAAATTAGTAAACGGCTCAATTTGAGTCTCGCCCATTTGAATGAAACTTTCCACATGTCTTCAGTAACTGTTCACAAGTAAATTGACCATTAAGACTCAAGACAAATTTTTAAAAAGGGAGTAGGTATATGTTTTAACAAGCGAAATTTAAAAAAAAAAACATCGATTGGCGATCAGCCTGGTAAATGGCTGGATAATGTGGACCCCATAGTGGTCGCTAGCCACTTATCCAGCAACTCCGATCCCGACCTCCTCGTGGTACCAGGCGGAATACTAGCAACCTCAGCGGAGATCGGGTAACCAACCCCGGTGGAAACTAAGGTCGTATACTAACCGGGAAGCAGGTATAGTGAGTCTCGGCACTATAAGATGGCAGCCCCATCGCGAGACTCGGTAGTGTTGCCCCAGTACGGCTCTACACCTAAATTAAATCACGCTTACAAAATTCAAGCATATTCGGGGCGGAATATTCGGCATCGACCTAGGCGACGAAACAAGGACGACGAATGGAGACTCCGTACTTGGAACTGAAGATTGCTAAATTTCGCAGGTTGCGAGCGGGTGCTGATCGAACAGCTTGAACCCCGCAAACTCGGCATCGTAGCTCTGCAGGAACTCTGTCGCAAAGGAGAGAAGGTGTGGAAGATCCGTGACGGAAAGGCCCAGTTTTACCAGAGCGGTGGCACTACCAACAAACTGGGAACGAGCTTAGTTTTGGGCGGAATGCAGGATCGCGTTATAGATTGGAAGGCGATCAACGAGAGAATGTATGTATTGAGGATGAAGGGCCGTTTCTTCAATTACAGCATCATTAACGTGCACTGCCCGCACGAAGGTAGACCCGACGATGAGAAAGAAACGTTCTACGCGAGGCTGGAGGCAACTAGTTCCTAGAGCTAGGAACTAGTTGACCACGATTCTTAGGAGGAAAAAGCGTCAAAAGGAGGACAGAGATCGTGAAGAATTAGAACAACTATTCCGAGCTAATGAGATGCGCAAGTTTTATGAGAAGGTGAACCAAACTCGGATGGGCTACACACCGAAATCTAACATGTGTAGGGACGAGGGAGGGAATCTAATCATAAACGAGCGCGAGGTGGTCGACAGATGGAAGCAGTTCTTTGATGAACACCTCAATGGCGACGTCGCAGAAGAAGGCGGAACGGAAATTAACCTAGGAGCGCCCATGGAAGATAGTAATGTCCTAGCACCTGATCTCCAAGAAGTGAAACGAGAAATCGGGCTGCTGGAGACCAAAAAAAGGAGGAGGGGGGGAGGAGGAAAAGCTACCGGAGGAATGGATGGAAGGAGTGGTTTGTCCCATCTACAAAAAGGGTGGTCGGCTAGACTGCTGCAACTATCGCGGTATTACGCTGGCAAACAAGGTACTCTCCCAGATCCTGTTGCACCGGTTGTCACCGATAGCACAAGGTTTCGTAGGGAATTATCAGGCGGGTTTTATGGAGGCTCGCGCAACTACGGACCAAATTTTTACTATCCGACAGATCTTACAGAAATGTCGGGAGTACAACGTGCCCGCGCATCACATCTTTATTGATTTCAAAGCAGCATACGATACAGTCGATCGAGACAAACTATGGCAGATAATGCACAAACACGGTTTTCCGGACAAACTGACGCGACTGATCAGAGCTACATTGGGTCGAGAAATCTACGCCAGACTGAAAGCGGAGTCTAGGAGAATTTGGCTAAAAATAAATGCGTCGAACCCCAAATACATAACAAGAAGAGGCTCAAAGGAAACAAAGGCGCGTCTCCCACGGACGGTAACCGTTGACGGCGACGAACTAGAAGTGATAGAGGAGTTCGAGGATCGGTGGTTACCGCGGACAACAGCACTAGTAAGGAGATTCAGCGGCGCATCCAAACGGAAAATTGAAATTGAATGTATTTTGAATATAGGCTTCAAGCCCTTCACCCATTCTTAATTCTATGCAAGTAATAATGATAATAAATATAAATTCTACAAGTTACAAAAGTTACAAAAATTACAAGTCATAAAATAAATAGTATTAAAGTTAACGTAATTGTCCTCTGAAGTATAAACTAAGTCTATGTCTAATCACATCCGAACTCATGCCAATGGTTATAATATGCTACAATGCATTGAAGGCATTCATGAATCGAGAAGTAGGTTCGTGCTGCGAATAATTTCTGGACCGAAAAGGTGACTCAAAGGTCCTGCGTTGTCGGAGTGGGACTGCACTATCGTTAAATATTAACCGACTGCTCAGAGGTTGGTTGTTTGTACGTTCTGAGAGGATGTTAAAAAAATACAAAATCGGCTATTTTATGGCTCGAATGGACCGTATCAATATCCACCAGAGAACAGAGATCGTGGTGCGGTGGTAGCTGTTCTCCGTTCCACCTAAGATTCCTGAGAGCGAATTGTACGAACCTTTTCTGGATCCCTTCGATGCGCTAGATGTGCGTTATATACTGAGGACGCCAAATAACACTTGCAAAATTGAGTTTACTTCTGACAAGACCTTTGTAGATCGATAGTTATGCGTAAGGGTCGTCGAGATCACGGCCAAATCTTCTGACAAGTGTATAAAATCTCAGACTCTCCTTGATCACATTGTCAATAAGCCTACTAAAGGAAAGCGAGCGATCCAACGTTACCCCCAGGTCACGAACGTATTCCACTCGCGGTACCACATTTCCTCGGTATGCATAACCAAAGATAACAGGGTTGGCTTTTCTGGTAAAGGTCATAACTGAACACTTGTTCATATTTACTTTCAATCCACGGATTTCGCAGTACCTTCCCACATGACCTAAATCAAGCTGTAATTTCATGCAATCACCAATGGATTTGATGGGAAAAAAGATTTTCACATCATCTGCGTAAATCAGTATAGTTGCATGGAAGATAACATCAGGCAATTTGTTCATCAGAAGCACGAATAGCAACGGTCCTAAGTGTCTGCCTTGTGGTACTCCTGAGTGCACAGTAAACGAACGAGATTTGTAGCCAAGTATTTTTACAAATTGTACCCTACATTTGAGGACGATTTAACCCAGTTGTACAACGATCCACGAATGCCAAAATCTTTAACCGCCTCCAAGATACTATTAATGTTGACAGCATCAAATGCTTTGCTCATATCTGTATATATACAATCCACTTGAAAATGCATGCATTTTGCATTATGCATCGGAGTGATGTGCGAGATCTTCCAGATTCCCGGAAAATGGCCGGTAGCTAGTGACACATTGAACAAGCGCCGGGAAATCGGGCCTACTTTGCCTTTCATAAAACGCTACGATCAGGAAGCATACGCCGCTGCACGAAGCTTACAATGTACAAAACCCTGATTAGACCGGTAGTTCTGTATGGACTTGAAACCGTGACGCTGCTCACGGAGGACATACGCGCTCTTGCCGTGTTCGAGCGGAAAGTGCTGCGGCGATATTTGGCGGAATACAAACTGAAAGCGGAGAGTGGCGGAGGCGTATGGATCACGAGCTACAGGCACTGCTTGGGGTGACTCCCATCGTACATCTAGCGAAAGTTAGCAGGCTACGGTGGGCCGGACACGTCGTAAGGATGCCGGACGACAGTGCAACGAAAATAGTCCTCTTTAACAACCCTACCGGCACCAGGAACAAGGGTGCCCAACGTGCACGATGGCTCGACCAGGTCGAAAGCGATTTGCGACTTCTATGACGACTAGGAAATTGGCGACGAGTGACCCAAGACCGAGTTGAATGAAGACGAGGGCTTGAAACAGCACGAGCCACCCCGGCTCTATGCTGAATAAGAAGAAGAAGAAGAACGAGGTGATTGAACTCTTCGCGTCCGACCTGTGCATAGTTGGTTGCGAGGTACGATGCTGGTCTAACAAGCCAGTCGTCGTTTGTTCGAATCTCGGCTAGGCGGTGCTGCTAGATAGAGCCAGTAGGATTCTTGAACTAGCTCCTTAATTGTCCTGTACTCTAATAACCGGCTGTGAAGTCTGTCGATAAAGAAGGATCAAGCCCAAGGCTTTGCTAAGCATTGGAATTCCCGATGACTATTCATTGCGGTTTGACAAGCAGCCCCAATAAATTTTGTATTGGTGCACCATTGTATTGCTACGCCTTCTCGTAAAAACACTTATTGTAATTTTATAAGAGATGTGACGCAACCGGTTAGTTTTATCGTTGTAATATAAGCAACCACAATAAATTTGCTGTATGAATTTTTTGATAGCTAGCTATAAGTACTCAAACTCGTATCACAGACAATTCCACTTTGGTGTTTTAATTATATTTTTTACTATAATACAGCTCATATATCTCGCAAACGAGTGTTTAATAAGCTATTATACGATTGGTTGGGATGCTGATTAATGCATTGGTTTTACTAGTACCAGAATCAAAATCGTGTTTAATTGACATCCGATGCGAGGATGATAATTTAAACCCCCTGCCTGGTTTAATTACCGTTAGCGTTTGGCAAGTAGTTAAAAGGCATGAAAAAAAACAGTACAACCCAGTTGATTAACGTTGTTTTACGCTAACGGTTAAAAACGGAGAACTAATTGCGAAAATACGAAAATAACAGGTACCGAAGCCGCACCATTGGGCCAAAACAATCGCCTAGTCTAGCCTAGCAGCACACGTTCAATTACAATTCGTTCGGTAAACAACGAATTAATGGGTCAGATATTTTAGCTGGTATTTTGTGTGTGCTTTTCATCTACCTTCACTCGCACGCTGAAAGAATGTTCTTTCATTACCAGTGGCTGCGGGAAAAAAACCCTCCGCATGGCTTGGCTAGTCCAGCAACCATGAGTGAATGCCCTTCTATGTTCCGTTCGGAGTCGGAGCGCATGCATAGGCCTATACTCTAATTCAAAGTCAGAAAAACCAACGGCCATTCAGAATTCAAGGGCTCGAACGCCGAATTAAGTACGCTACCCACGAAATTCACGCTGTAATTGTGCTAGAGCTATTTAATGTATGGCATTAATTTTTCTCGAATACTCACCGGCATGGCAGCTTCAGCGCAGCATCCAGCTCGGGGCACGGGCGCCAGGCATGTACGTAGGCGGCTATTGCTGCGGCCGTCGTCAGGAATAGTAGCAGCCATCTCGCGGACATGATACTAAAATTGCAGACCGTGATGCGATGCACCTAATTCGGGGCCAGGATGAGAAAAAAAATCGTGTTCAATTGTTCAGTCAGTCAGTCAGTCAGGCAGTCGATCGATCGATCGATCGCGCAGATTCAAGGTTTTCGCACTGAGTGAGAGTCCGAGCACTGCACCGAACACCAACCGGGCGATCAATTGCGCGCAACTAATTAGGGTAATCTACCGAAAAAACTATTAAACTATCTCCTTCGCTGGTAAACGTAAATTGCCGCAGCACCACTTTCCACTAAAGCAACGATATTTTGTTGCTGCTTCTTCGCCAGCAGCAAGTACACGAAAATGTTCGATTTTTCTTCGTTTTTCCGGTCCGTTGATACTTCCTGCAATTACACGATTATCGGAATCACACATTTACAAATCGATTTTCGCTTCCCATGGGAGGGTAGGCAAAATTGGCAAGGGAATTTTTTAAAGCCGTGCAGTTCGGCCTTCGGCATTCCATTCACGAATCAATCACACACAGATGTTATTTTTCCACGGAACGGTAGCGATTGGACGAAGCATATCAAGGGAACGAGAGGAGACCGATTATGAAATCACTTGATTGGTGACGAGGTTGGTCACATCGGACTACCCGCCCTGACCATCCGTTTATTTGGTTATCAGATTTGTTGCCTCAACTAACACATTGCTCAACCTTGTGCGAGTGTCGTCCATCGTTTAAATCTTTAGGCTGGCCAACCGACGACGCATCGATTTGTTAGGAATGTGAGTTCATAATCGAGTATCTAGCGGGGACGTTTCGCAATTTATTCACACGCGTGTCTTCCAACTAGTTTTTTTTTGTGTCTTCTTCCACTCTTCAATTGCTGCGGAGGATCATCTCTCAAATAAACTTGATTTGATCACTTTGCAATAAAAAAATCTTACTATAGCTAGGAGAAAAACAGTTGGAGTGCCTCTTGCGTGTGGCCATCTAATGAACATGCATGAATTTACCCGCACATAAATGACTGCGTCTTTTTAACTGCTGTGATGAGATTCTAAATGGCGATTTGAAATTGAAGGACAACCTGAAGAATCAAACTGCCATCTGGAGAAGTGATGTTGTGTGGAACAAAAGGCCATTAAAGTACTCCTACCAACCGAAACCTGAAACCCACACGGCTCGGTACTACAACTTTCCTACAGATCAGTGCGGAATCTGCTAGCAGACAAGTGAAGACAAGGCTATGCGATGATATGTCGGTCGGGGAGGATGGCTATACCTTCGGGGCATCCTGCTTTTCACGCTCCGAAGATGCTGTTCGCTACTTTTGGTTGCATAAGTAAGTATCGGCTTTTATCGGAACGTACGCAATCGCGGCGAGACTTCGTTCGTTTTATAGGTGTGTCCCTTGGCTTACGATAGTAATTGGTTAAACCGCAAAGATGTAATTTATGATTGGTTAAAATTTTCCCGTAGCCGGTAAGAGGACCGATTGTATTTTCTGTTTTAACATATGATGCATTTTCTAGCTATGCTTCAATTGGAATTTAACGTTGTGCATATTATTATGCTTCTTATCAAAATACGCTTATTCTTTTGTTATATTTCATCTAAGCCTTTTATTACGGGTTAAAAATTAACACTACTGCACTACACGCTCGTAGAGACGTATTGTACTAGTACGTATAGTACTACTACTATTTATCAAATAATACTGTTACTGGTGGTTCGATACTTATCAAACTTGTACCAAAATCTGCAAAAATAAAAGAATAATTCAAGTTTCCACCACTACTGGTACTACCACCACTAATGGTGCATCTACCCTAGTTCTTTTTTACGACTGATATTAAAAAAGATTAGAAAACTCGATGAAAGCACAAAACTAGGTAACATTGAGGGCGTAGTAGGCGTAACTGGAAAAAAAATTCTCTTCACGGTAGGCTGCAGCATTTCAGCCCTACCAAAACAAACCTAACTGCTAGTGCAGCGAACAAGAAAGTCGAAAACAATAATTTTGCAAATTTCTACACACCGGCTCAACTCCGGTTTCCTCTTTGAGCGTCACGCGCTTAACCTGGTTGGCCAAAAATGTCGCTGTTGTCCACGCGAATCACTTTCTCGATTGCGCCAAAATCGGACGGTTTTCATCTCGCATTCCACGTACCATTGCTTGCACTTGGACGGTGATGTAATGATGGCAATTGATTTGATCTGCTTTCGTTCGGCACTTACCGCCGTAGGCAAAATAAGGCAAAAGAGATCCTCCTAACAACAACGCACAAGCCCCTTCTCGGCCAGATTGCATGTCTGTTTTGCGAAGATTTACTTGCCAACCGCCCAGCATCATCATCATCAGCGGTGTGTGAACGAGCAAAAGTATTATTTTTTATGACCGCGAGGCAGATTCACCGCCACCGTCGGAGTAAATTTTCATTGTAAAACATGTTTTCGACTATCATCATCAGTCAGTACTCCACAAACCTCGGCTAGGCCGTGCATCCCCTAGCCATATCTCCCTATGCGTTCCCCTACCCCGCCAGCACAAACAGATTGTATTTTGATGCGCTTCTGCAGGGTTCCTCGCCTTCGCTGGCGCAAATCTTCGCACGCGGACTGTTTATGTTGTTGCAGTTATGCATCGTACTCGACTCCTCGGAGCATACACATTGCGCACTAGTAGACACCACTACCATACTGCAAAACGGAGCGAAGTGCCCACCGGAGGCCCGCGATTGTCGTTTTCTGTCCGTGTGCCGTTCCTCCCATTAGGCCGAGATGCTTGCACCGTTGTTGTTGTTGTTGTTGCTGCTGCTGCTACAACCAGTTTATTATACCACTTTCCAATTTTCATGCATAGCTTAGCTCCGGCAACACATCTTATTTGTTTTTTGAGGTCAGCACACCAATACCCATTGGGTTTTGCGCACGTTGCTGCTCTCCGGAGTCGGAGATCTTTTGAGAGTTGCGCTGCGCAGCGAGAGCGGAGAGACAATAGGAGAAATGATTCAAATCTTCGAATAAAGCGACGCTAATTGCTTTCTTTTCAAAGGTTGTTTTTCAATTTTTTTTTGCTATTTTTTCTGTTCCAACTTTTGCCACATTCTATAGTACAAATGTAGGCTCTATTAGCCGCTATTACTAACCCTAACGGGAATAAATCAGTCATGGCGAAAAAAACCATCGCACCGAATTGGCTTGTTTTTACAAATTTGGATCATGTGCAAAAGGCAGCGCGAAGAAAGGAGAAATGCGATAGAAATTTTGGCCGACAGATTGTTTTTTTTTTGTAAACAAGACTTTTTGCGAACTTCAGAGACGACTTTCGAACAAAACTATTAAAAGCAACCGGTAACACTGGTTAAACCGGTGGATTTGGTACGTGTGCGATTTACAGATATTGGTTGGTAGGTGCAAAAAAAGCACCACATTGTTTTTTTCACTGCCGATTCCGAATGTACAGTTTAAGCTGAACTGTTTGGTTTTACTTTCTATACGGTTACACTTTGATTGTACAATAGTTAAGTTAAGACTTCCCTGAAGGTTGATTTACAGCCTAGGCTAATACACTTGTTAGGTGTTTAATTATGTACATCAATCATTTTCATATCTGTGGTTCAGTTGAAAATCAAACTTATGATTGGCACATTAGGGCACGTGCTTCACCTTTTGTTTTTGTATCAAGTTTTATGAACTCTAGACGATATGGATTAGATAATCTAAATTTTATTCCATCGAACGGCAGTTATCTGTTCGAAGTAAGCCGTACGAAAAAGAAATGAAATCAAACATAAAAAGAAACAGTATCCACTGTTGGCACCGGGAGCAGAAAGATATCGATCCTGCGCCGAACGAATTATGATCCTCCGGTACTGTCGGTCCTGGGCTGCCATCAGGTGCAGAGTCTGCCCGAAGTCTACGGTAACTTCCTGGTTCGTTGCTAAAAATAGTTTTGGCTACTCTTTCGTCGGGCATTGTAGCCACGTGCTCAGCCCACCACAGCCTGCCAAATTGTATTCCCTTCACTATATCTGCATATTTGTATGCTTGATACAGCTTATGGTTCATGCGTCTGCACCACACTTTATCCATTTTCCATTTTGCCACCAAGTATTGAGCGCTGAATTTTACGCCCAAAAACTTCAAGCACTCGTCGATCAGCTTCCTTTAGCGTCCGTAATTCATGGCCGTAAAGGTAAACATCTGATCCTTCGTGAAGCGAATCACACGAAAACCAGCTTGATAACGGGTGGCAACTAAAATTTTGTAATTTTTTCGGGGCCCCTACACGCAGCAACACACGAGCTCAGAGAGAAATGAAAGTGTCTATGTGTTAGCTCTCACTCTCCTCTTTCTGCCAGTATATTTTTTGCTTGGCTCATGCATGCCAAGTTTTGCTCAAAATGGCGTCAAAACAAGAAGCATTTCGCGAGCGCGTTGTACACTTCTACGAATTGCACAAAGATCTCGGCAAAAAGTATATGGTACGATATTTTAAAAGCGAAAATTTTGCAACTTCGACTGTTTACTATGTATATTTTAAGATCCCCAACAATTACTCGCAAGCTAGGTAGCAGGTGGAAGACCAGCCAAAATTATGGGCGCAGAACGACTTCGCTCGCTTTCTTGTGCCTTCAACAATAAGAATTCCGTGAGCCAACGGGATGCCGCCAAAAAATTCAACGGTATAAAGTGCCGAAAAGAAACAAGAGCCCGGGATACGCTGAGGGACAGATTTCGACGCTGAAATCCCAATGCCGCTGGTTGATAAAAAAAATAATCCGGAAAACGATTTGTTTTGGACGACGAAAGTTACTTCCCTATTTCGAAGACGCACATTCCCGGAAATGATCTATACTATTCCTTGGATAGTTCTATTGCATTTCCGAACACAAAATACAAGTTTAAACATTATTTTGAACAGAAAGTGATGCTGTACATTGCCATTTCCAAGATAGGTATTCCTAAGCCATGGTTCAAGCTTTTTGGTTTGGCAATCAATCAAGATGTGTATCAGAACGAATGAAAATTTTGATCTCATTTCTACAAAAACATCATGCAGATGGATAATACGTGTTTTGGCCATATAAAGCATCATCGTATTATGCCAAAAAAAGCATAAGCGTCCCTGAATACCCATTAGATCCCATTTGTACCCAAAAAACACAACTCGACAAATCTGCCTCAATGTCGCCCAATCGAAGATTTTTTCAAGGCTTTGAGCTCCTGGGTGTACAAAAATAACTGGAGAGCCACGAATTGCAAACAGTTGATTGGTAGAATCAAGAGATGCATTCACAAAGCTGACCTGAAAGCCGTCCAACTTGAGCTTGTTCCGACATCAAACGGAAGCTTCGCCGAACAGCCGATTAAGGACCGTTTTTAAACATTCACTAATTTTTTTTCAACTATGAACAATGTATCTTCAATTTCAGAAAATCAGATCTTCTTTGAATATCTACTTTTTTTTTGACAGCTTAAGAAATAAATTCCAAAATTTTAGTTGCCACCCGTTACTTGGTGACGAAGGTCTCCGCTAGCGGTCTTAGCCCACACAAGAACAGGATACGGGGAAGCACCTAAGCAGAATTGAGCAATGTAATGCTTTGATAATTTTCACACCGGAATCGTTGTCATTTTATGAAAATAAGGCAAATGTGCCCATTCAACCACCCTCCGACCTTTGTTCTTCCTTCCAGATCTTGACAGTGTTCCGGTGGATTGCTCCGTCCTTCCCAGCAGCGTTACCGTTTTTCAGCTCACTGGTTACCTTCTTAACCTTCCATTATGTTGGTGGCTTCACAACTTGACCATCGCTCACAATTCTTCTCTCGTTCCTGCTGTCTTCGACGCGTTCGGGCCCATCACAACCCTGGCAGTTGTATTGATGGCGTCATGGATCATTTATATCCAGTACTCTTTCTTCGTGCTGTTCTACGATTCGTTTATTAAGCTTTCTGACGTATTACGCCGTCAACCGCTGGATGTTGGCGATAATTTTGCGCGATCTTATACAAAACAAGACAGTGGTCAGAGTCGACATTGGGTCCCCGAAAAGACGAGGAATTCTAAAACTTTCGGTACTCTAACCAAATTTAACAGTTACACCTATTCGATTGTATTTATATACAGTGTCGAACAAAACTGAAAAATCAACGCTCATCAAATTATCCCAAGCTGCGATATTCGTAGAGACAGGTATAGCGTACCATGCTTCCTGGATTTTGGCTCACGGCTTCTTCTTGTTCTTTGATTTCACAGGATGAACGGACTTTTTAACGATCTGCCATAGGTTCTCTATTGAATCCAGTTCAGAAGACTGTGACGGCCATTGATTGCTTGAAACTAATTTTATTTTCAAACCAGCTCTTTGTTGATCGAACGGTATATCTAGAGTCATTAACTTGAATAAATTGCCATTTTGACGGCATTTCCCATTCCGCATTTGGTAGCATTGCAGATATTAGGATACAGGTATTGGTCAATTATCGATTTTATCCTCCTCCACCTTGTTTGAATGTTTTGATTGTGTACTGAGGTTTGAAAGCAGTCAATAGGACGACGAACCCGATGTTTTCCATCGGATCCAACGCAATTTACTTTGGTTTCATCAGACCATAGAACATTTCGCCATTTTTTACCCATTTCGGGTCCGATCCACTCTAGATGTTCCTTAGCGAAATTCAGTCGAGCTTGGAGATGCTTCCGCGTGAGTATAGGTATTATTTATTATAACTAATTCTACAAATGTCCCATAAATCACTTTCCCAAATTCTGCTTGGCCTAGGTGCAGTAATGAGTGAAATCGAAGCAAAAAGGATGTGCGCTGCATTTCCGTAGAGTGATAGTTCCGACCCATTTTGTTTAAAATTATAAATAAAATTTACGGTCAAGTACTGTTTTCTGACCGCCAACATAACTAAATGTATTAAAACATTTCGAAAAAGGACTTATTTCAGGAACAAAATGATTACAGATGGAGGTTAGCATGGCCCTCTCAAAATTTAATGAAACTTTTTGTGTGCAAAGAGTTCATGTAAATAAACAACTCTGCATACTTAGTTTTTCGAAAATTAGTCTGGACTAACTTTTGGAAAGGGCTTAATTTTTTTTCTCCTTTTTTATTATAAAAAATATAACTAGAAAATTATAGGACCTTCAAAATAAATGCTCTATGGGTGCCTTTTAGAAAATCTTCTGAATTTTTATAAAAAAATACAGAAAAAAATAAAAATTAATTTCAACACTGAGAAAAAAGCATTTTAAAAACTAAAAATCGATTTTCCAAATAAGGCCATTTTAGAAATTGATGAAATGTTTTCTGAAGATAGATAATTATATAGCCTACAATTCTTCCATACATCACAAAATGGGCATATTTAAGGGAAAAAAGTTTTTATATCAAAAACTTTTTCGGGAAAAAAGGTATTTCAGTATTTTCGAAAATTATAGCACCTACAAAAAATGATGTATGGGTGACTTTTACAAAGTTGTCTGAATTTTCATAAAAAATACTAAAAACATAAAAATCATTTCTACACTAAGAAAAAAAGCATTTTAAAAACTAAAATTCGATTGTCTTAAAAAGCACATCTCGGAAGCTGATGAAATTTATTTTGAAGATAGATATTTTTATGGCCTACAAGTCTTTCATATATTGCAAAATGGACATATCTAAGGGATAAAAGTTTTTCTAACAAAAACTTGTTCAAGTCCTTCCTGGGAGAAAATGTATAAATACATATAAGTTTTTGTAGAAAAACTTTCCCTTAAATATGTCCATTTTGCAACATATGAGAGACTTGTAGGCCATATAAATATCTACCTTCAGAACAAATTTCACCAACTTCCGAGATGGGTATTTTTTGACAATCAAATTTCAATTTTTAAAATGCTTTTTTTCTCAGTGTGGAAATGATTTTTGTTTTTTCCAGTATTTTTTTATGAAAGTTCAGCAAATTTTGTAAAAGTTACTCATACATCATTTTTTTGTAGGTGCTATAATTTTAGAAAATACTAAAATATCTTTTTTTCCTTTGGACAAACTTGCTGCATTCACGATGGTCTACAAAAGTTTAACTAAAAAAATGAAATTTTTCTCGCTTTAGGGGCTCTTAAAGTTACCTTATAAATAACCCACATTCCTCAGTTCAACACCACTTGTTTTGTATCCAATTTTAAGTTTTTAGTCAAAATTTGAGCCAAATCGGTCAACATTTGCGAATTTGAGACCATTTTTAAGAGTTGTAGAATTTGTTGCTTTTCATATATCACCCGCCTAATCTTACAACTGAACATCTTGCACACTTTGAAAGTCCCAGCAGCGCTTCGTAGCATGAGATCAGTTGCTGGAGGAGTCCGTCTGGAATGAGAGTCCGCTGAAGGTGGTCGACGGTCTCCGAGGCGACCCCTACTTCAACGACGTTTGGTCAAGAACGGCGAGAGTCTCTTTGGTGCTCCCAACAACATCGACCGGCCGCAAAAGGACTTTGAGAGTCCCGGCAGCGCTTCGTAGCATATGAACGACCGCTGGATGGATGACAACGAGAGTACTTCTTCGACAACGACCACTGTAGGAGATCAAGAAAACCGGTAGCGCCTCTATTTCGACAATGACTGCTGGAGAACATTGTGGGTTCCAGCGGCGCCCTCTACTTCACCAGCGATGGCTCGAGAACGTTGAGGATCGCGGCGGCGCCCCAGCTGTAACAAAGGTTGTTCAAGAACGACGAGAGAACCGGTGGAGCAAGAACCGGTTGTTAAAGGACTTTGTAAGTCCAAGCTGCGCTTCGAAGCAGATAAACGGCTGCTGGAGGACGCCGAGGGTCCCGGTGGCGCTTCAAATACTGGCAAAAAAAATTGTGTCAATATTTACAAAAAAAATCCCACACTTTTGGAGAATGAAATGAACAAGGTGCTGGAAGAAAATATGCAATTGCCCATCCGAAGCTTTAGTTGATTTATGAATTTCGACAAGGTCTCATTTTTTTGCCATAACTTTATACGGTCAACAATTTTACGGTTATCGACAAAATTGTTGGATATGTTTTACTGCAAAAACGTTGAATGTCACGTGTCATGTCATGTGGCTTTGGGTTTACAGGCGTATGAACCTAGAACCGTTGTCAGATTGTCGAGCTGAGTCGAACAGTATATGAGACTCGGCCCTAGGACCCTCAGATCTAAAGGTGGATTTTCAGGATACTGTATATACTTTCTAATATCGCCCGCTCAATCTTACAAATAGGTAACTAGATAGAAATCGTGTGCAAGATGCTCAGTTGTAAGATTAGAAGGGTGATATATGAAAAGCAAAAAATTCTACAATGTTGACCGATTTAGCTGAAATTTTGACCTAAAGCGTTAGGATTGAATACAAAACAAGTGGTGTTGGACTAAGAAATGTGGGTCATTTTTAAGGTCACTTTAAGGACCCCTAAAGTGCGAAATATTTCATTTTTTCAATTAAATTTCATATTGAGCTGAAAAAATCTCATCTACTTTATCTAATCAGATTTAATATCACATACATCACTTTTTAAAATACTGCTTGGTTGAGTGGCTGAGTAGTAATTCATTCAATTATCATTGATGTTACAAAATAGAGCAGATGTTCACCAGAAACGGAAAAGATAACAACCTGAATAGAATCATTTGTCGAACACTGTTCCCATGATGGTGTCCCGTAACGAAATGGTTTGTATTATATCTCAAAAACCAAACAATGAATCTGGGAATACTTTTACATTTTGAGAACTGGCTTCGTTCAGATAGAAATCTGCGGAACATGTCGACCATGAACAACTTCAAACAGAGCAGAATTTTGCGATTGTTTGAAGTATGATTCGGAATACACATGTTCTGCGACGGTGTTCCGTAACGAAAAGTACCGAGCCAGTAATGGATGATGCTCAATGAAATTAATATTTCGTAATTGTGTGAAGAAAATAAACTAAAAAGCAGCTCGAAACACCTATTTTGGATGATATTTGCTAGACTATTGGTGAAATAAGAATAAATTTGCTTCGAAAAAACGATTACTTGTGGTCTCGTTAGGCTGGAATGTGTCATATTAGCGTTCAAAATCTTTCATTTGTGACATTGGCCTAAATCTAAATCTTAGAATGATAATAAGATGTAGTTCTACGCCAATGTAATTCTATTCTTTATGACACCGCTTAACCACAACAATAAGCAAAATTTAGATCTGCTTTACCAATGAATAAAAATTCTAATTCACCTAGTGCGGCCGATACAAGACTAACCGTACAAGACCGTGATTAGAGCAGATAGCTGTTTGTTCATAATCAAGAATTTTATGCCACTATTTTACAACAGCATGTCATACCAGTAGGTAGCACTAGCAAACCAACTTCACGAAGCACGATGCAATATACGAGTAGCTGTGGATTCATTGCTATTTCAAGTTTGTCATAAACAAGACAGTACATAGTGGTCAAACCATTTCCTGCCTCGTTGTTCAAAGACATGAACGTTGAGGTTTTTTTTCTAACTTCTCATAAACCTACACATATGTTGAAGTGGCAGCTAATTACACCTCTGCCTATCAACTGCCACTGAGCTTGATCTAATTCACACGAATCTGCAACGATAATCAGCCGTGCAAACATGAGACAAGTAATCTCGCTGGTTTTATATAAAACATTAAGTCGGAATGTAAAAAAGACAAACGGCATGTTATTGACAAGAACCTATCAGAGTAAGGAGAGAAAAAAAAAAACACAAGACAGAATTCCATTTCAAACCATTTCGAGAAGTCATATTCTCGGCGCCCTTCCCGCTGCACCGCTGCACTGCAGGTCGCGTGTCCCATACGCATAGCATAGCATAATGCTAGCGCAACCATTCGGTGCGGGCTCAGGTGTTCGGAGCTCCCATGCGATAGTGTTGGTGGCCGGCCATAAGCAACATGATTACTATGTCCTCTGGAATGCAGCCTCGTTGCCTCCGTCTTGATCCCGGAGATCAATAAGCGAACGCGAACGCCAAAGAGAGAGATCCATCCGCAAGACGAAGAAGTGGACCAAGAAAGAAGAAATCACACGTACACGTACTCGCGTCTTTTTTTTTTTTCGTGTGTTACTGTATTCAAGACACCGATCATTTCAGTCGCAGATCACCAATCTGGTTTCGGGCATATTCGATCGCTTACACTAGACTGCACTGCACAGCAGGGATCACTCAACTTAATCGCACCTGATCGTATGATTGAGTTCACTGCTCAAAATCCGTCCACTAACTTCTTTCGGACTAACCAGAAGCAAGATTCGAAAATTCCTTAAAACCCGTTATATATTCGAATAGAGTTAACTATTTTCTTGCTCGCTCCCACTCGTGCCTCCTAATCCCCACGGGTTAGCACGGAACTGGGACCCGTTTTTTATTTTATTTTTATTCACTGTTTTTCTGTTTCTTTCACTCACTTGTCGCGATGTGTGTTTGTGACCACAAACAACCGCACTAGACCGCGGATTAGCTAGGACTGTATCAGCTGAAGACCAATTGAAAGAGCGACTTGTTGAGCGCGCAGCGAGATTCGGACTGACTGGATCTATGGACTCTGCATGATGTGGACTGCCATCACAGCACAGCACAGTACAGGGACCCCACGGCCCATGGCATAAAACCATACACCAAGAGAGACAAAGGAGGAGAAATGAGAGAACCGCGAATCAAACATGATCAACATGAGAAAAGATCATGGGCGTAAAGCTCACGTGAGGCCGTTCACGCTCAGGTGTTCAATACAGGTGAACTTGATGCTCATCATTGAACTTTGTGCAACAGAACCGAATAATGGGAAAAATCTTCAGTACCGATTAACAAGCGGATAATCCTCGTGTGTACACTTCAGTTGGGATTAGGAAGAAGCAATGATTTTTCCAGTACCTGCTGGAAGTTGGAATGTGAGGTCATATTTTCCTCTGTCGACTAAGCCGTTCGTTCGTACGTTCGTTCCGACTCTATACCCTGCCCGCTGGGCGCAGTGAAGTGATTGATCGATGAACGATGCGTGAAATACAAATTGCTGTTGCTGCAAAAGGATTCCGTGACTGCAATTGTAAAGTATTTTCAGCCTCATCGCGGTTTTCGATTTCGGGCTGGAATTGCGCGACTGGCTATATACCTAAATGCAAAAAAAGCAAATCTTGAAAAAAATTGGAAAGTTGTATCGCGAAACGCATAAGAACCGATGGTGATGGTCGGTAACGATGTCGTGCTAACAAGTATGGTAAATTAACTATATTATTGCAAACCACTGCACTGTTTCAATGGTTTCAAATGTTGTGAAAAGGATGAGTTTAATTGATTGGAAGACCCCTAACAGTACCTAGATAAGCATTTTATCTTCGCATTATAGGGAGCCGTTACTTATAACAGAGGTTTTTTTTTTCACACAAAAAAGAACTTCAAATTACTTCTATTTCGACCGAAACCTTCCGAGTCGTTTGTTGATATTTTGATTATCTCACCAATTTTGCATGTTTTTCTAAATCAGTATGACCGGATTGGGAAAGGACATGCCCAACTTGCGCCTACATATTATTTTTCACACTCGGTTTGCACTAGCTTTTCGAAACCGGGTTTCATTTACTGTTTTTTGCTCAGAATATGCTTTTTGACAACAGCGCCTTCCAGTTGGTCTCGAGGTATGATGCTGACCTAATAAGCCAGCCGCTGGTACGCTGGAATCTCGACTGGGAGAGGCTGTTAGAGTCAAAAGGATCGTAGCAACTGGCCCTGCAATTGTCCTGTTCTCTAACAGCTGGCTGCGAAGCCTGTCGTATAAAAACAGAAGGTCAGAAGTTTCGATAACGGAACGTAGCACCAAGGCTTTGCTTTGCTTTTGTTTGGTGTATGGGGCAACTGTAGAGTTAATTATTATCTACAATATTGTTGAAGAAAGTATAGTTTTATCTTTTGTATTTATGGCACTACAGAGTTGCAGTGTCTGCAAACTAGTTGGCTCGTTTCTTCACACACAATTTATCAGAAGCCTACCTGTACGTTGAGATCGAAGAGAGTTTAACCCTTGACTAACTGACCGAAAATCCGACAAAATTCAAGCAATCGGTTGTAAATATAAATATTGTTATTTAAACGTTTCAATTTACGTAAAATTTGGAGCCTTTTGACCAATGACCGTTTTAAGATTCAGGTTCCATATTTGATATGGAGTAAGAGGGAAACTTCCAAATAAGTTATGCTTAGACCTACTGTCCTTAAAGATACCGATTTCGGCTTGCCTGTACCTTCGTTTCAAATATATTTTTGTACAGATGTAGCGGAATGTCGTTGTGGTTGGGTGCCCTTTTAACATTCGCCAATAACTTCCGTTTTAAAAGGAATTTCAGAAGTCTAAATACATCGTTGCAAAGGTCTAAGAATAAGGTATAGATTTCTGGAAAACCTCGAACCTTTTGCTTGAAAAATAATAAAGCTCCAGGTATTAACGTGAAGACGAAAAATGTTCTCAAAGTCAGGTCATGTTGTACAGGCTGGAGCACCGCTGAATATCCAAGAAATACGTATTGAGAAAACTCCTCCTCGCGGATATCCTTTGATCACCGAAATCGTGACTGAAGTATTCCCAATGATGTTGTAATTTATCTGCTCGAAAGAATTGCTAGGATCCAGCTCAATCTAGTGTGATCGATGTAACCTGCGGTTCACCATCTAACACCAACAACACCAACGCGGGAAGCTGTAACCTGACGACCCATAATCTGCCAGAACCTGAATTCCTGTTTCCGGGACGCAAGAGTGTTGGTACCATGGAAGCCCCAAGTCCCCCCGCCACAGTCGCGCTCTTCCCTTCTTCGCTCAACAGTCGTCCTGGCCCTATGTGTGGGTGTCGAGGAGGGGTCTTCCATCGCTTTATCCAAGGCAAGTACGATCAAGACTCGAGCCATTCTTCTCCTGAATTGTCTCATGGTTTTAGCGCTGTGGATGGCCTGAATGGCGGTGACGACACGTTGGCCCCATCGGCAGTTGCTGAAGTTGCGGTGGAGGAATACTGCTACCCTCCTTGTGCTACTGTGGAAACCCTTCGAAATCTGACTGTATTCGCCTATACTCCGCACTAGCACAGATACATCCGCACAGATTCTAGCAAAGATCAATATGAACGCACCCTCGAGAGTTCATCGCTCTACTGACTTCCTCAGAATTCCATTTCATCGGACATTATATGATCAAAATGAATCTGTTACCGCTATGTGTGCAGTTTTTAACTCTGTGTTCTACTTGATTTGATTTTAAATCTACCGAATGGTAATTTGTACTTTCATGTATAACTTTATTCCCAAATGGAATATGGCCAGCTTCGTTTGTTGTTGGTGTTGCAAATGCATCAACAAACGAAGCTGGAATATATTCCAAAATGAAACTAGCTCTAAAGAGGTTAATGGCATTGGACATAATGACACCGTCCGCTTTTATTTTTTAGGAAAATGGGTAGAATACCCATACCCTGGAGATTTAATTGGTTTCAAAGAGCTAGGTGTCAATTTGATTGAAGCCTCCGTAAACATCCAGCGTGCAAGCAGAACTTAGTCGTTCGGCATATTATGTAACAAACCATTCCGCTGCTGCCCGCCAATGTCTTGTCCAATGGTCACTGTCGAACCATGGAAGTACGTGTTCATGAGAGCTTCTAAAGTTTCCCTGATGCTAACAGTGAGACACTAATCCTCTTTTTTTTAATTGCCCTAGACTTCCTTTGGCTCTTTGGTCTTCCTCTGGACTTCCTTTTGGCTCTTTGGCTGTAGTCTCCCCAGTTAGATGTGATTTTGGCCTTGTTGAACAGACGCCTTGCCTTCCGACGATGTTTCCTTAGCGTCTCATTCTATCAGGGCACATCACGGCAAACTGTTTGCATTGGGATCCTACATTGCAGGTCACTAGCGACGACATCCAGCTGAACTGGAGTCCGTATAATATTGCGGCAGGAATTATGTGAGGCAATTCGATATTCTCTAAAGGAACTCCAATTGGTTTTCCTAGAATTTCTGAACTGTTATCTCTTTAAAGGATCAGCCTAGATGTCGGAAATGAAATGTGTTTGACTCCTCGGCTAGAGACGCGCAATCATAGCGTGAAGTTTAAGACCTCTTATCTGATAGCGTTTACAAAAGTGGGTTCATTTCCTACATTGATTACATTGACATCGTTAGAAGCAAAATATTCAAGTGGGTACTCACCTCTGTCGTTTGTATCCGAACTGCCTCATACCGTGTAGTGCGCGTTGGCATCGCAGCCTATCACGTACGGCTAGTTAACTGCCCTGCAGTACCGCACGAGATCAGCAACCTCGGGCGGTGGTATTTCGTCCTTGTCCCCGAGGAAATAGGCGGACGCAACGACTATCTCCTGCTTTCCTCTAATCGTCGGGATTACCACCGAAATGGCCATGACGTCGCGTTGGATGAATTCTGTAATTGCAGAAAATATTATTTCCTTATTCAAAAGAATGGCAGTCCTAGGCTTAGACTGTATACTACAATAGATGCATGCCTCTCATCATCAGAAATTTCTCGCTCGCCGTGAACGACTCCTGCTTGTCGACAACTGGGTGATGTTCGTCGAAAGCATCGTTGTTCTTCATATCCCCACATCATAAGATACCACATCCTGGTATGAACCGTATGAAATCCATTGCTCAAAGCTGTATTTATTGGTCAAACGTTGGCGACGTTGTGAAGCACTCCCCATCAAAAGTCACCAAGGAGGACCACTCTCGAATCCTGGCCGACAGCCTACTCACCATTGATTATGCTGGAGCGATCGACGGATCCTTTAGTCACTGTGCACACTTTTTTGAAGTCGCCAGAAATATCCTTGGCACGCCTAGTTATCACTTCTCAACAACTGAATTACTACGAAAAAAGTTTGCTCGCTACGGCAATCCAACCAACTTAATGTCGGACAGTGGAACACAATTTACTAGTGAACGTTTCCCGCAGTTCTGTCGCAGAAATGGAATCTTCCATCCTCGAACTGTGCCTTATTACCCATAATCCAGCGGGCTGGCGGAACGATTTGCTGATTCCTTGAAGCAGGAGGGCTCAAGAAGCTAAGTGAAGACCAACACTAGAGCATCTCCAAACATTCCCCTCTGTGTATCGTATTGCAGGTCGCTTGAGCTGGTCCTAGCTAGCGGCTCTGTGGTCCACAATGTTGGTCGTTATACGGTAATTACGGATTTCTTACGAGTGAAATCGAGTCTGCACGAGTTGAAATTTCACTTGAAACATTGTGCCATTGTGGCTGAGCCAATTTTTACAGAAATTTTGTTAAGGTCTTGACAGACTTTACATATAAATTTAAATTTACATTTTTAAACTGTTAATAGCTATCGTATAACCCGAATCGTTCCACGACTCTTAAAATCATAATCATTTTATTTAAACTTCCCGTAATGTAAATACCTAACATAGCTTAATAAGGTTCGGCAGACACATAGGTACTAGTTTATAAAGCACAATAAAGAACTAAACCAAGCAATCATGTTTTAACAAATCTCAAATCCAATATTTCCCCATCCTCCAGGCCCAGATCCGTTGGTGTTGCATCGATTTCCACCGGTTCCCCGTCGAAATTTAATTTGAAGTCACCTGTACTGCACTTCAGCTCTTCGGCACACTTAATAATTACAATTTTCATCTTCTGCTCCACACCCACCGTTATTTGCAGTGGAATTTTCCAACGATCGGATTGAACCTTTAAACTGATTGTGTTCGCACTGGCAGAGCTATTAGCGTTTACCCTGGTTGATTTGGATTGCTTTCCCGCAAACATACTTGCAACGGTTTTCTCCACAATACGTCCCGCTGAAAGCAATTTTAGTATATTAATTCCATAAGCGAACTAGCGCAGCAAGTGAATTTACTTATAAACTGTGTAATTTTGTACCCAATAGAGTCGGGCGTGTCATTTGGATCGATTATTCTTTCGTTTACATCCAATATAACACAGCTCGAATCAGCGTTGAACTCCTTCGCAAGCTGAGCTATTAAGTCAGCAAATTTTTGATATTTTCGAAGAGTATGACGTTTGATGCTTCCCTGCCATTTGATTTTGATAGATACTTCATAGTTGTCCGAATCAAACGAATGATTAGCGATTGATTCCGAAGCTATCTCCTCATCTGAATCCAAGTTTATCTGTAAATTAAATCGTTAGTGTATAATTATACATCGTTTTACTAGAAGTCAGCAGAAAAGAACTTACAACACCAGGAAGGATCAAGGCCGGACTATCCACTAGATTGATTACTTCTGGCGGCGCCTGTCGTCTTCTGCGAGCTGGTTCGTTCACCACCGCGGCAGAGCTACTCGGCTTCGGAGCCATTAAATTCCTATTAACGCATATATCGTATAACAACGCTTTAAACGTGAGCAGATCGTCTAGGAACCCAGATCCTTGATTTCGTTGTGATCTCCGTCTTGGGCCCTTACATTGCCTCATTATGTTCTGATATTTTTTCTTCAAGTCCGCAAAGTAACGTTTTTCTGATGCATTGTAACAGTTGCTTTTGTTAAAGATCAAGTCATATTGACGTTGAACTTCAACCATTTGTTCTGCAAGTCAAATAAATACATAATAATGACGTTTTTCGAAGCGAGGTCAAAAATTATAATTTGCGTTAACTCACGGTCTAAATCGTTGTCTAGGTTGATTGTGTGCGCCTCTACCTGACGAACAGGAGCGGAAGCAACCGATTCTGGAGATTCATCCAAGGATGTCGAAGAAAGCATTGACATTGGCTCTTGGGGAACATAAGGAATAGACTCAGGAGATTTATCAGAGGATTTCAAAGGAAGTAAGCTTGTGTCATCACTAGCGGAATCTGCTATCGCTTTACGTTTGTTTGAAGAAGTTTTCTTCGGTGGCGAACTTGGTTTTATGCTTTCCAGCAAAGCTGTTCGTTTGGTAACCCGCTTATTTTTAACCGCCGCCGGTTCTGGTTGGGGTTCTATGAAACTTCCTTCAATGTCGGTATCGCCTACATCATCAGGAATGTCGCAGTCTTCGGTGTCTAGAAAAAAAAGTTGTTACTAATGTTCGCCGTTTCAAGAACCTTATTTTAGTACTTACTATCAAGGTATCGATTAAGATTATCAAAAATGTCATACTGCTTACTCATTTTCGTCGAATGTTTGTTTTAAATTATTGATAAAATAAGTCTTTTTTTCTTTCTAGCGATTTTGATTGAAAACCGCCACCGCCACTGTTGACTGTTCTGTTCACTAAAAAAACCAAAAAAACATCTGTCTGTGAGATTTACACCGTTTGCACCCTTTGCACCACACATCAGGTTTACATGGTTTACACCGATAAAAATAAACACTATTCGTTCGTTACTCAAGTAAATTCAAGGGGCTTCCAACGAATATGATTACAACGCAGCTTTGAAAAAGGTTACAATTGATTATTTTGCTGATTACCAGTTTACTCCGCAGCTTAGGAACTAGATATGCCAGTATTTGATTTCCTCATGCCATGAGTCACCAGCACTATCTACAGGCGTCAGGGTAGCTTTGTATCGCCTTCTCATTTTCTCATTTTACAAAAATGTTAGTGATAGGTCGGATTTAGCTAAAACTTGGTTCAACTGCTCAAAATGCCCTTAAGGGGAAACCGAAAATGGCTCAAAGATGGCTGGATAAATGGCTACCGTTTGATGCATGTATTGGTGCCTTAAAAATGCATCTGTATTGGCAGAGCACGCTTTCGCCACGTAATCAGTGCTTCCAGTGCTGTTCTAATTTCCTAAAACTTGTCATTTCATTTATCGATCCGCTATATATCAACAAACGCTCAGCAAAACATAATTGTTAATGGAAAATAAATTTAACTGATCATATAGATCATTACGTGTTCATAAAACGTATAATCTGGAATTAGTTAATAGATATTTGGTTACGCACATACTTCTTTGCACTAGCGATTTCCGAAAAAACTGCACCACGGTCTCAAAGTTTCGGCAACATCAATAAGCTTTTAAAGAGCTTTCAGCTTTTGACGCATAGAAAAGCTTAGAGTAAAGTAAACACACGGAACTGGCCTTCAATGCAAACGGATTAATTAACTATCCTATTGATCCTATGCATTATTCAGTTGCTGCTGGAAATCTTTAATGAATCGGAATGTCTGGATAAAGAAACCATATTTCGGGAATTTGGAGTCGGTGCGGTTGGCTGCGGATCAGCTGTGTTTACATTTGCAAGCTCTACTATTTGACATATATTACTACAGTGAACCCCCGTTCGTTTGAACGATTCCTCATGCAAACTAACGGGGTTAGTTTTTAATTTGAACAACTGGTAGCCCTACATATGCTGGAACTTGTGTAAATTGGCTGCCCTGTTCTTTGTTATTGTTTTGGTGGTTTGATTGAGTTGGCAGTTGCAAGCAGCGAATATTCATTCTCCGATCGGATTTCTACCATAATCGTTGGAAAAACGGATTGTGAAACAGATTAAACACGCTAAATCAGCACAAACAAATCGTGTTTATGCGCATTGTCCGCATTAACAAATGATGTCATATTGAGAATGACATTTGAACCATTTTTAGTTTGCACGTCGTGCAAACCAACGGGGTTCAAATTAAAAAGTGTTCAGATTAAAAACGGTCAAACGAACGGGGGTCCACGGTAATACTAATGCAACATTCAAATAAACGTTTAGGTTTTCAACGAACACATGAGATGTACAGTACAGTGTTTGTCGCTCTAATACAATAACGTGAGCCACTTTTGGTTTCTCCTTAAAGTGTGCAAACTCCAATTTTGGGTAAAAAATTCAACCAATTTTGGCTACTTGCTACCGATAATTGAATTATTCTCTGAGACAAAATGCGCACTTTTTTCTCTGTGCTTTTAAGTTCCTGCTACCAATTTTTTGGTTGAAAAACTACTCAAAATCTGAGTTTGTACACTTTAAGGGTGTTTTTTAGTAGTTTTAACCAAGTTTTAGCTAAATCCAATCAATTTGCAGGTAAACTTTTTTAAGAATGTAGTCAAACGTGTGCCTATAAGAATGCTTTTTTTCATGTGTGGACCCATCATTGCGACTAGTATAGTTGATTTATTGGTATATCGCCCGGGTGTTTGCTGTACACACAGAAAAATTTCATGGTAAATTCTACCATTTTAGGGGTAAGCTTGACCAGAAAAGTATGGTGGTTTTCAACCGACTGGAAAAACTGGTCTAGACAACATTTTCATGGTTATTTCGACAATAAGCTTGAACAATGGACGCATGGTACGGTTGACCACGCATAGTAGGCATAACTATAATCTGTATACCATAAAATTGTCATCATTACAATGCTTTAGTTATCTTAACCACTTTTTGTATAGTTTTACTGACAAGAAAATAGTCATCTTGGACAAAAAAATAAACGGAACTAGCTGGTTGCAGTGACAATTTTATGGTAAAAATGACCATGTATGGTTGGGACAACTATAATTTAAAACTATACAATTGTCATCATGACAATGGTTTTGTTATCATGACCAGGTTTTGTATGATATTGCTGACAAGAAAATAGTCATCTTAAACACGCAATGAACGGGACGAGTTGGTTGTCGTGACAATTTCGTGGTAAAAATGACGTTATTAACTATTGTTGAAATAACCATGAACGTAGTCATCTCAACTATAAATTTTATAGTTTTTATGATCATTCACGTTATACTTACTCCGAATGAATCAAACGAATCTTTTGCAATAAATGAATGTGGTGCACCTGCAGGTATACTTGCAGAGAAACTTTCAAGTATACTTGCAGATGCACCACATTCAATTATTGCAAAAGATTCATATGATTCTTTCGAAGTAAGCATAATGTGAACGGTAATATATAAATAAATTAGACGGATTTCTCATTATTTCACAATCCAAATAACAAACAATCGGTTATGTCTATACATATATATCGTAGATTACTATAATTTTAACAGGAATTTTACGTACGTTTTTGGTGTGGCTCTGCAGTGTAGGTTTGCTGACTGTGGTTACCTGCATTCCGAGTATAGATTCATCCGCGGCTAAAACCACAATTTGCGATGTTCAGCCTGCAGCAGAGCCGGTCAGATCTGGCATATTTAGCTGGAATATATTGAAGTGAAACCACTGGCTACCTATTAGTTTGAACTGCCTGAACATTAATCGAATGTGGCATAGACTTCACGTTATCCTATTTGGGATGAGAAGCGGTTTTAGACGTGTGCTAAACTAACACATACCAATATTTACCTCAAAGTTGTCGAGCCCGTGTAGCTACTACTCTAAAAATCCTTATCATGATGGCACATCCAATGACGATCATCGGTTATTGGGACTTCGAATAAATTGGAAACATCTCCCGGGGGCATTATGCAGCAGAATCCTGTACGGATGGGAAAATCGATAATCCTGGAAATAGTTTTCTGGACATATGCCGTATTCTTGACTGCAGACAACACGTCTAACTTAAGCCTATCCATGATGGCAATTAACTACAGGATAAGATTCTCCACCGTGCACCATGCATTGAAAATATTGTTATTTCAACTGTTATAAACGGCAAGCAAAGGTGATCTCCGTCAAGTGATTTAACAATTGGTTTCTGATCAATTTCATCAGAACAGGTTGGTACAACCGACATAATTAGCATTTTATATATGTTCGGTTCTAAGGGAAAGTCTGTCATACGGCAATCTAATCATGCCGGCTGTCTTTCGTTGTCTAATGCAGATAAAGAGTGCAATAGGTCTGAAGCAGGCAACAGTAATTCAACTAGCGGAGCATCCATAAAATCAAACT
The DNA here is from genome assembly GCF_943734655.1 of Sabethes cyaneus. Lineage (NCBI taxonomy): Eukaryota > Metazoa > Arthropoda > Insecta > Diptera > Culicidae > Sabethes > Sabethes cyaneus. The sequence goes on from NC_071353.1 coordinate 3,246,073, forward strand.
GCAGGAAATCGTTAATTCCCAGCTGAAATATCATTGTGGTCAAATCGGTACGCTAAATTTTTGGAACCAGCATCGGAAGCGTTTTACGTTCCATTCTAGTTTTTGAAATGAAGACTTTTTGCTCAACAAATCCTGGATTAACCACATAATAAATACCATCGACTGTGAGCGATGTTTTCGTTATGTCCGTTCGTAGTGTGTCAGCAACTTGAATAACAAACGACTGAAATGAACAAAATTGAATAAACATTGAAATACGACAAAAATTAAATACTCACTTCGTTCGTTCGTTGGATATGCCGTAGTTTCGGGGTAGTTTAAAGGCCGGCCGAAATCTTCCGATCAAGTAGGACGTCATAACTGCTGGTAGAAGTAGATTTTACGATTGAAATATTTCAAAGTCTCGGAGTTGCTAATTGTGACTCTGATCGGTTTTAGAAGTCTATTGTGCTCCAGTGTCTGCTGACGGAAATAGTTTGACGATGGTCTAGCTCAGTGGTGGCCACGGTACAAGCATATTGCGGGCTAAATCAGATCTCCCCAATAGATCCGCGGCCCTAAATGACTTCTAACATTAATAAATTCAACCTATAGTGTCCGTCCGCCATCTATCAAACCAGTTCGCGGGCCGCAAAGGCCAAATTCAAGAGCCGCAGTTTGGCCATCACTGGTCTAGCTGGTGTTACATAGGATGTCATTTTGAATGATTCGACTGAAGGTACCGAAAGTGTAATCCTCAATTCCCGACACGAATCAGCCATCGTTGGCAGTTCCAGAACCTGCTTTTTGTTTGTACGTGTGGCAGGATGTTCGAACTGGTTTGTCTGATCATCTGGATGCTACGCTTGTTCCGCACCTGCCACTCTACCGGTCAGGAAAAATATGTACTAACTTTTGATTCCTGTCGGTCTACTATATTGCCGCTTTCCTCTGTCGAAACGTATTTACTTCTGTTTTTTTTACTGAAATATCCAGTAAAACACTGTACCTGGAAAACAACATATTAGCCTCAACCGTTTGAAACAGTCCTAATCGAGTTCATTGCTGGTCCTAAAAAGAGTTATTATGGTGTATTTGAAGATAATAAAAGATGATTTTTCTATTTCTTTACCTAAAGCACAAATGGTGCTTCCTGTAGTCCGTACGGTATGGAGTTAAAACTTTGGATTGATTCTTTTTTTTCACTGGCCTAATAAAATAAAAAGTTTCACTGGCCTGTGGATTCCGATATAAAACATCTGTTGGTGAGCAAACCGTGATCATTGTATTGTATTTACGACGAATTAAGAAGATCTATGACGTGGATCTTGGACCCGGCAACAATACCGTTCGCAAAATAGAGGCTAAATGTTGTGATTGCTGGATGGTGTTGGCTCATTCCTAGTTTTTGTAAAGAGCTGCAATCCGGTTATGTTCGATATTTCGGAAGCAAGTAACAGATGCAAATTTTCTTAAAAATATGTTGCGGAAAATATAAAGAAAAAGAAAATATTGTACCCAACAAATAACAACTTATCAGGCGTTTGCTACTCGGTATTAGCTATACAATGGTTTTAATAAGGTATACTATTAAACAAAAATGTTTGTTGGGTATACAGAAAAATGAATTTTGTCTGTTCTGCATGTGCCTTATAGACTAGGAAACTACTAAACCGATCGGAGTGAAAATTTGTATGCGGTTTTTAGGGCCAGGGAAGGTTCTTATTGTACTAGCTAGTGCTGCTAATGAAAATACGTCTGTGCCGCCCAGTTGTAAAGTTTGTACTTCCCAGTATGTATATTAAATAGCATATCCAAGAATCTATGTTTACTAGATCAACGGATAATAGAGTTTATAAATATTTTACTATACTACACAGGGTGGCTCCCATACAAATAAAACCCAAATTTTACATATCTCGAGAACCAATCAAGCAAATTGAACCAAATTTTGGATGAGGTGGGGTTTTCCCTTCTCTGGAAGGGGTTGTACTCACACAAATAAAGCGGATATTTTTGCAAAACTCAAAAACTAATTGAACTCGAGAAAAATTCTTCCATAAACATTAGTCAATATCAAGATCACTAAAAACTGCTTATATACACTAGATGATTCAGGGCGAGACGGCCGCAGGTCGCGAGTACTGCCGGCGGAAGCGCTGACCACTACGAGGGGGGGCAGTCCACAGAGAAAACACCTCTGTCTAGGTTTATTTGTTTTCCTAGGTCTACTGCCCTCTATTACTTTCCTTCAGTTGGGTCCGAACGAGCGACGGCGGGTAAGTGAGGATCGCACCCGCGAAATAGTACTTTTCGCTAAAAGGGTTTTCGCGAAATGGTATTCCGCTAACACTATATTCCGCATTATGGTCAACTGAGAATTGGTTTTCCGTGAAAATTCGGCGAAATGTTATATAATCACGGTGAATATTTAAATACTATTAGCTTTATTTTATCTGCCGTAATAATAATGGTGGGAGCAGCCACGTAGCCAGGGGGGCCTGGCGGCCTTGGCCCATCCCCCGAAATATTTTGGCTCACATTTTTATCGCGGCACTGCAAGAGATCTGTCGCAAAGGCGAGAAGGTGTGGAGGATCCGTGGCGGTAAAGCCAAATTTTTCCAGAGCGGTGGAGCGATCGACGAGCTGGGAACGGGCTTCGTAGTATTGGGAAAAATGCAGGATCACGTAATGGACTGGAAAGCGATCAACGAGAGGATGTGTGTGTTGAGGATAAAAGGCCGTTTCTTCAACTACACCATCATAAACGAGCATTGTCCATACGAAGGTAGACCCGACGACGAGAAGGAAGCGTTCTATGTGCAGCTGCAGGCAACGTACGACAGCTGCACACGACAGGACATCAAGATCGTCATCGGCGATATGAACGCCCAGGTCGGCAGGGAAGCAATGTATAGACCGGTGATCGGGTCCCATAGCCTGCACACCGATACGAACGACAACGGCCAGCGATGCATGATCACCAGCGATGGTGATCAGAAGCACTTTCTTTTCCCACAAAGATATCCAAAAAGCCACCTGGAGATCACCTGACCAATGAACTTCGAACCAAATCGACCATATTCACATCGAGGGCCGGTTTTTCTCGAATATCACCAACGTACACTCCCTACGGGGTACGGATACCGACTCGGACAATTACCTAATAGCAGTACACGTGCGCTTAAAGCTAGATGCTTCGACCCTCGAAAACGGGTGGAGTATGATACGCTCGGCCGTCAACGGGGTCGCAACCTCGGCGCTAGGAGTGGAAACCTCGAGCGGAACCAAAAAAGTGGTCTCTAGGAAACTCCGGTAATATACGTGGGAAAGGCGAGACCACACGAAGCCAGCTCCCCCTCGATCCAAAGTGTGTTCGGCTACTGGTAGTAAGAAAACTACGGCCTCCATGAGGCCAAACCTCCGGTAATTCCGTCTCTCCTAAATGCCAGTGAGCGGAAAAATCACAAAAATACAGTGCAGATAAACCTTCCACTTGCGAAAGCTGTTTCGGGCGTAATTTTCAGGAGGTTTATCGAACACGGTGTGGACCTGGCCCTGGGGTGACATTGCGATTCTCGTTTCGAGTGATTTTGGTTCGTTTCGACCACGTTAAATGAATGGGCGAAACGAACTAAAATCACTCGAAACGAAAATCGCAATACCACCCCTGATTCAAGAGCCCTGGGTCTACAAAGGAAGAATACAAGGTATTCAAACAAGAACATGTAAGTTCTTCTATGATGACAAATATGATCCTCCGAGAGCTGCTGTCTTGGCCAACGCAAACATTAATTGTTTGCCCATTACAGAGTTCATCAAACGAGACATAGTGACGATCAGAGTTGAGGTATCAATCGCCAAGGGAAATCCGATATTATCGTAGCATCGCCCCATTTTCCTGGAGACGTTCCTAAGGTTGCAACTCAAGAGGTTGCGGCGTTCGTCAAATTCTGCATAGAAGTCAACAAAGACTGTATTATCGGCTGCGATGCCAACGCTATCGCATTTTGTGGGGAAGCACCGACCAGGGGTGTGAAATTGTCAAAATTTTGCGGACTAAACATCCATGAATGGCGACAATTTGGAACCAGCCAGCGTATCGAAAATAACAGCTAATAATAGTTAAATTATAACTAAAAGGCTACGTTTAACTGCTTTCTAATTAATTTCAGTTGTTTTAAAACGAATCAACCTTTAAGTAGGTCCCAGCACCAAAGGTATTAAAACCAATGAGTGGGACATGGACAATGTATGTGATTTGACAGCCACACCACCTCGCTGGCACCGACATCAACAATCGAGATGAGTGCCTTTTAGAATTTCTCTCGTTAAACAATATCGACATTGCTAATAAAAACAATGAACCTACATTCATGAATGCTATGAGGCAGGAAGTCTTGGACCTGATCTTGTGAGAAGCTAAGAGGCAAAAGGTTTCGAATTTGTGGGTTTTGCTGATGATTTGGTCATCATGGTTCTTTGAAAATTCGACGACGTGATATCGGATAGAATGCAGAGGGCCTTGGTGTAGTAAAGAAGGCCTGGGCATCAATCCCTCTATAACAACAATTGTTTGTGTTGTTTCACTAGGAAGAAGAAACTGAAATTACAATCTCTACACCTTAAGGAAGAAATTAAATGTAGAGTCTCGTCTCAGGAGTAATCCTATACGCTAAACTATCTTGGCACGCACACTTAGATTTAATAATTAGCAAGGCAGACTGCCTTATGGGTATGTTCTAGACTGGTAGGAAAAAAATGGGTCCTCAAACCAAAAATGGTGATGTGGGTCTATACCGCCGTTGTGAGACCTAAGATAGCTTATGCCTCGTAGGTATGGTGGCCAAAAACTAATAAAAGCCACAGCTATTGAAAATTTGAACAAACTTCAACGATTATCATGCATGGCCGTAACTGGAGCAATGAAAAGCACACTTTCAAAGGTTCTAGAAGCTATCCTCCACTTACTACCCCTGAACCAACATGTTCAGTTAGAGGCTAAGAAAAGTGTCCTAACACTTAAACGATTGAAGACAATACTCGACGGAGATAAAACCGGTCACTTGAGTATCCTGAATCTTCTACCTGTTTGTCGGTCCAGCTGCGGAAATGAATAGTGATTGGATGGAAGCTAGAACCAACTATGACATCCCATACACATTAAACGAACCCTCACGTTCGGTATGAGTTGGGGAGGGACCTAGCTTCCACAGTGGTTCAATCAAGTTCTATACCGACAGGTCAAAAATGGAAGTCAAAATGGGTGCTGGAGTGTACGGTCCCAGAACAAGAATATCTGTAGCTATGGGAGACTGGCCCACAGTCGTCCAGGCAGCGATAACAGCTATAATAGAATATAGGGTCAGGTGGAGCAAGACGGGTCACCTAAGGAAAGTACCCGATGCGTTTTTCTACGAATTCAATTTTAAGCAGCTTATCATTTATTTAGATAAATCACTAATAATATAAATCCAAAAATAACCAAAATAAATAAAACGAAACAAAATAAAAGTTATATCAGACAAAAAGTGAAATGTCGGAAAACTACCCTTTTGCCGCATTAACTGTTTTGTGGATAAAATATATGCCGGGCCAGCTAAAAACTTATTTAATAACAACAATAAATAAACTCAAAAATATAGATATATGGACAAACATAGAGTGCCACACAAGTCTTTTTCAGTCTAACCCATCTTGCCCCTATTGAGCTGGTAGAACAAAATACATGTTTATTTAAAACTTTGTAGTATATAACAAACTAGCTGACCCGACAAACTTCCCCCATTGCTTAGCCTGATAAAATAAAGCGGATAGCATTTAGATATTCGCCATCATTGCAAACCATTTAGCCGAATACCATTTTGCGGAATACCAATTCTCGGTTGACTATAACGCGGAATATAGAGTTTCGCAAAATACTATTTCGCGAAAAACCTTACGCGGGATGTACCATTTCACGGAAAATCTTTTCGTAGAAAGTACCATTTCGCAGGGGTGACCCAACTGAAGGAAAGTAATAGAGGTCAGTAGATCTAGGAAAATAAATAAACCTAGATAGAGGTAATCTCTACGGGGGGCTACCCCTCACAGTGGCCGGCGCTTCCGACTGCAGGTCGCCGGCAACACTCGCGGCGTGTGGCCGTCGCACGCTGAATTATCTAATGTTACTATTGATAGTTTTTGGTGGTTAATCAATAACAAGATTAATGTTTTATGAAAGAATCTAAAATTGCTCGAATTCGATTAGTTTTTGAGTCACGCAAAAATTTCTGTTTTATTTGTATGAGAGTCCTTATCCCCCTACCACAGGGGTGAGGGGTCTCAAACCATCATTAAAAGAATGCTGGCTCCAAAACCCCCCCACATGCCAAATTTGGTTCCATTTGCTTGATTACTTCTCGAGTTATAAGGAAATTTGTATTTCATTTGCATGGGAGCCCCCCCCCCTCCTAAAAACCGAGAGGGGTCCAATTTCATCATAGAAAAAATTCATGCCTCCAAAAACACCCACATGCCAAATATGGTTCCATTTGATTAACTAGTTCTCGAGTTATAAGGAAATTTGTATTTCAGTTGTATAGGAGCCCCCTCTCCTGAAGCGGGGAAAGGTTTCAATTCATCATAGAAAACATTCTTGTCTCCAAAAACACCCATATGTCATATTTTGTTCCACTTGCTTGATTAGTTCACGAGTTACGAGGAAATTTGTGTTTCATTGGTATGGGAGCGGCACTAAAAGCCTTTAAAGTTTTTAAGTGCTCCTCAAAAATTATCTGGGATTGCAATTGCTTCTTACGGCAACTAAGCCAAGTGAACTCGGTAAAATTGTACTAGGTTCCTGGTCATTGCGCTATAGAGTGGAATGAACTTGCAGACGAACCAGCCAGATGTGGATCTAACCCTCCATTCACGGTTCCAAATCCATTTCGCTGCATCCCTGACTGTGTGCTGAAAAGTGAGCTGACACAACGGGAGAGCCGAACAGGCATGGCCAATTGGATGGCCGTACAATCCCTCAAACAATCAAAAAAATTATAACGCCGTGTATTAGGGTTACTCAAAAGTTGACATCAAGAAATCTCAGCACGCTTACCGGTCTTGTGACAGGACATTGTGCGAGTAAATACCATCTTCGGAATCTCGGTTTCGTCCAAGATAACATTTGTCGCTTGTGTAATGCCGAGCGTGATACCTCGGAACACTTGCTCTGCAATTGTGGAGCACTAATAGGACGTAGAGTGCAGTATCCCAAAAATGGTCTACCAGAGCCAAGGGAGATCTGCTTTGCGTCGCCGATCAAGGTAACAACGTTCAAAAACCAAGTCATCCCTGATTGGTACCTGTCTCGCTCCAGCTATGAGCCTATTACTTACTTAACAAGTGATAGGTAAGCTTGAAGCGTACAGTAAAAGAAATAAACGGGGCATAGCACAATAGTTCAAAATAATGGACGCAGTGGTAAGAGTACTCAACAGAAGAGGGAGTTTCATAACGCAATTCTTGACAGTTATTCAAGATCAGTGTTATCGCTCAGAAGTACGAAAAATCGAGCAGATATAGTATAATGGGGACATGGCAATCGTTCGCATTATTCCAATTTTTCTCGGTGACGGTAATTGCGGCTTTTAAAAGTAGAGAGTGTTGGTTATTGGGTTATTAGGTTAGGTTACATGCTATACATGAAACTAAAACTGGCGGTTGCTGAAGGACTCAACAAACCACCTACTCATGGAAGAGAAATTAATGTATCTAAAGTAATTGCTCAGATTGAATAATTTTTATAAAAGAGAATTTGAAATCAAAGCATATTAATAGCTAATACAATAAAAACATTAAATGCATACCTGTCTGCAAGATTCTTGTGTTTCGCAACTTTTGATGCAATTTGCAATCTATGTTCAGTAATGATTCTCTGCTCAATCGCTTGCGATAGTGCTTTTCCACTCGCGCCTCCACATATTGCGATCTCTCTAAGGCCTAACTCAAGAGCATGTTTGTCGCTTAAGGATTACTCGATCTGTATAAAACATTTCAATTAAATTATGACTATTAAATTTTCAACCGTTACTCACCAGGTCATTGACTAATTCACAAGGGTATATTTTACGCTCAAGGATTGCAATTGGCAATCGTAAAGCCATAGCTTAGCCAGTACATTTCCTAAAAAAGTTATTTATCACAATTTGCTCCTAGTAGTTTGCGTCTCATGTGTAGTAATCCAAATATACCTGACAAATATTAAAGAAAAGATAATACCAATAATTCATACAATCAAAAAATATCGAATACTACCTATAGATGATGGTCTGCATGCAGATAGGATATATAAATTGCCTTTATTACAGTTCCAAATATACGTTTCCAACAGTCTATCCCGCAGCTCCCTCGCCGCAGTCAAGTTAAATGGAAATATTTGGACATCATTTCGCGTTTTATCCAAAAACACTTCACGGACACGTCTAAACCACCGATTGAACTGTTTAGAGCGGAAGTCCAGCACCATCCGCAATTAAAAAAATAAAACAGACAAGCTATAAATAACACCGATTACACCATAACAGTTTAGCAGTTTGTTTTTGTTAGTACACTACACAGTAAAATAATTCAACCTGTTTTCACGTACACAGAAAATAATTTAATACAATTTGTCACTTAGATAAGATTAGATTTTTTTTATTATTTGTTTTGCACTAACAAACTGTTCATAATATCAAAAAAATTTTAATAAAAACAAAAAAACTCACAACTAAGCACATCACTCGTGACTCAAATTTTTCGTAATGGCGGTGCGGTTTCAAATGACAGAAAGAAAAAGGGCAAAATAAACATAAAATTGTCATCAAGAAACGCGTTTCCATAGTCGGTTGAAAAGCACTAAACTTATACTGTTACGATAACCCATAAAAATGTTAAAACTACCATGATATTCTTACAGTTAGTAAGTTACCAATTTTATGGTCCTGTTGACAATTCAATATTGTTATATCAAGCTGCAAAAATATTGTCATTAGAAGTATGAGAGAAAAGTCAATTTAACCACGGAAATAGTCAGCGATTTGCTTGTTGTCATAGTAGTTTTAACCACGAAACTCCTCAAGTTGACAATAATCATGGTAAGCGTTACAATATTGCAATATAGTTAAGATGACCATGCATACATGTTTCGCATTACCATGGTTTTTTTCTCAGTGTATGATCTGCACTGCATTTCTTTTTGCTATAATCGCTCTTGAATGAGCGATATGCTTATTAAATTTTATGCGTGCTTGCGTGTATTGGAGTTTACCCTTCCTTCAAAGCATGATCGACTTTACCCACTTATTCCTCGCTGCCAGCACTATCCCATATTATAGCCATCCCTGGCGAGGACTTATTCGTACCTCTGACCAGTTAACTATAAGAGGGACACTTGTACTGTGAAGAGGCTTCAGAGGGTAAATATAGAATTCAGCATGATGGAAGGGTAAATGGAGGGGCCTGAGAATAAACCTATGCTAAAGTCACTTGACATCGAATGGCTTGATTCTCCAAAATTTCGAACCCACGACCACTCGCTTGTCAAAGCAGACTCTGTAACCTTGCGGCTACGGAGCCCCCCTATATGAAATATTGTTTAATTTTGCAGATCAGCTAACAGCAAGGGTAAGTCGCTTAGAACATTGAGGCAGGCTCAATTTGGGGAACAGCTGACCTCATTGATTGCAATTGCGGTACACTCATTTCACAGTTTATGGCACACTGTGGCCCACATTTTTGACATTTAAATTTTGAAATGTTAGAAATTGACAGCCCTGCCTGTTTGTTAATGTCAAAACGATCAAACGGTCAATCTGAGCGCTGGCGAATTTGACAGGTCAGTGTGCAAACCATTTAGTCTATAGAAAAGAATCATTTAGTCATGAAATAATAGTGCTGGTGACGCTAGTATATTAGGCGATTTTAATTTGAAATTTTATTCTAGAACTTCCGAAAAAATTGTCCTGAATGGATGACTGTTCTCTGTTCTTATAATGTGCAGAACCAGAAAAGATCAATTTTATTTTAATAATAATGTTACAGTTTTTACATCACGTTACTTAAAAACTCATCAAAACTGGAGGATACTTTCTGCTTACAGTACGGGCATGTTCCTATTGATATGGCGAAAAAAGTCTTACTTTGTTTTAACGAAAGAAACCACTGCAAAAATACGTTTTTTTAGATTTAAGTACATACCAAAGGCTAATATACTACCTGTTTTAAACATTCAACGTGGAAAATCAGCGAGCATTTTTCATTGTCACAAGAAACAATGGGAATCTGATTGTGATCATTTCTGTGTGACATACAAATACCACAGCTAACTGTAGACTCCTCATGTTCATTATCCTGAATGCGCATTGGAAAGGACATTATCTCGAAAATTCTTAGCAAATTGGTGTACACATCGCTTTCCGGGTCCCAATTTTCGATTTTGCTATCGTAAAGTTCTCTTAAATATTCCGTTTCTTTCGTTGGTCCAATAAAACCTATCACAACCGAGGAAGGCTGTAGGGGATGTAAAGTAATCTTCAAGAAAACTTTCGAGCTAAATTTAATCGTTCGCCAGCTCGTTCGAGAGTCGATCTCTGACGGGTCAACTACGTGGCATAGCTCATCGATCTTGTGTAAGTTGGCGTAGAATTCGTCTAGTTGTTCTAGTAATTGGACGAACGCGATAGTGTGCGACTCTGGCGTGGCCTGCCATTTGAACAACACTCCTGACGATCCTAGCTCGGGTAGACTGTGTGATATGACAATGTATTCCGCGCCCGAAGTGCGGTTCATCTCAAGACGATGATGATCGTTTTGCTTCAATCCAAAGAGCTTCAAGCTGGATAAATTTTTTGTGGCGAGAATTTTGCATTTATGGTCCGTTTTGATTCGCTCTAGCTGACATAAAATATCTAAAAAGTATCCGACATCAGGAATTGTTTCCGCCGTTTGTGACTCCTGTTGATTCAGGAATTGAAGCAAACTGTCCATGTATGTGAGTAGATCGGTGGTTTTTGGCATTTTTTCCAATTGTACAAGGTTTGAATTCTTAAAAATTGAAATGCCTATTCCTGTCGCCTGAGGAAACGACGGCAAAATTATTTTGATTCTGAATATCTGGTGAATAAAATGCCGTAAGTGTTTCGTGCAGTTCGACCGAACCCTTAGAAATTTATTTGATTATACTTACACCGCGATATAGCCCCAAATAAACGTTCGGATCTACTTCTACCAGAAACTGATATTTATGTAAAAAAGATAATTTGTCTAGTGCAACGTTGGACATTTTTTATACTTTGCAGTTTTGGTTGTTCGCTAAAAAGTTCTCATTTAGATAAAATCGGTCAAAATATTATAGACTCTTGTACTCACCAAAGCCGGTGCAGCGTCAAGCACAAACAAAAATCAGAAAAATAACGGCATATCGAGAGACACAAAATAAATTTGACGTTTCAGAAATTGACCAACTTGACATAACCGCAAAACGATAAACAAGTCAGTGTGAAATTGATATTCGGCAATTGGCACGGTTTATTTGATTTTCGTAAGGACAGAGCAGTTGCGGCAGGACAAGTCGCAGGAAATATGGAGCCACAAGCATCCAAAGATATAAAAATCATAGTGAAGTGGAGTGGAAAAGAGTATCCAATCGAAGATCTCACTGATCATGACACGGTGGCCATCCTGAGACATGAAATTTGCAAAAAGACACAGGTGAAACCGCAGCGGCAAAAGCTGCTTAATCTCAAATACAAAGGTAAGAGGTTTTGTTCTAAGTGCTAAATGAGTTGAAATAATTTGTAAAAGTTGTTTTTTTTTTCGTTGAGAATGCAAGGAGAATTTGCTGCTAAAAGCAATAAACAAATTAACATGCCCTGTGGTTTTGAGAGTCTGCGTTTTCGACACGTGTAATGCTAAAGCAAACCCTTCCAATCCTGACGATAAGAAACATTTTTAAAATTTCACAGTATTTTACCATAATTCTATCGTATTTTCGTTTAGTTTATTTGAAAATCCAATAACAAAAATTATAGTTAATGAAACCACATCGTAAAGTGTAAAATCTACATTTCAGGAAAATTTGCCAGTGACGAGGTCCGCCTGGGACTGCTGGAGTTAAAACCGAATTTTAAATTGATGATGGTTGGCTCATTGGAAGCGGATATCGAGGAGGCATCTTCCAAGCCGGAAAATATCGGAAATGTAGTAAATGATCTCGACAACGAGGATGACGATAAGGTTCCACTGGAAAATAAGGAAATCTATCTCGCTAAGATTAACAAACGCGTACGCGAGTACAAGATCAACGAACTGAATCCTCCTCGTGAAGGCAAACGTTTGCTGGTGCTAGACATCGATTACACTCTATTTGATCATCGATCGGCGGCAGAAAACGGAGCGGAACTAATGCGACCGTACTTGCACGAGTTTCTTACTTCCGCGTATGAAGACTACGATATTGCTATCTGGTCGGCCACGTCCATGAAGTGGATTGTGGAAAAGATGAAGCTACTGGGAGTCACGGCACATGCAGACTACAAGCTGGTTTTCATGCTGGACTCGGAAGCGATGATCACTGTTCACTGTCCGTTACGTGGTGTTATCGAGGTTAAACCCCTGGGCGTCATTTGGGGCAAATACAGTCAGTATTCATCGAAAAATACAATCATGTTTGATGATCTCCGGCGAAACTTCCTGATGAACCCGAAGTCCGGCCTTCGGATTAAGCCGTTCGCCGAGGCTCATCTCAACCGTCATAAGGACAAAGAATTGCTGAAACTTTCGAAATACCTTAAAGATATTGCCAAGCATTGTGATGATTTTAACGAGTTGAACCACAAAAAGTGGGAAAGCTATAAGCCGAAGAAACGCAGGGACGCTGCCGATGAATGAATGGTCCTGCAAAGTTGGATTGCCTTATTCCGAGAATGCTTTAAGAGAACCTAAATTTTTTGTTATTATTAGATGGCAACATGAACAATAAAAAAAACTGCAATTTACCTTTTAAATTGAGATTTTTCTATTTGTTATCATAATTAGTAAATTCAGATTATCATACTCGAAATAGATCAAAACTAGAAATACTCAGGATTGTCAGAAGGGAGCCGAACACTCTTACGGTTTGCCTATAGATGTTTGATCAACCCTACTGAAATAGTGACGAAATCTACTTAGACTATTGTCACGCATCTCTAATGTTATGCGTACAAATGCATTGTACAAAATTGATGTAAGCAAAACAAGCGGATCAAGTCAAAAACAATCAAGCCACATGTGCACCGCTACAGTATTTTGCTTCCCAACATTTGCTAGCAGTTCTGGTACACTGTTTTCGTATTTAACGTACCTTTGGTACTCATGCATGAGTATTTCTAATCAAAACCAGTCTTGGCACGAGGCGTTGTATATTAGTTCTAAGAAGAAGTAAACAAGAAGGCTACGAAAAGTCCACCATGCAACCCAAAAGTGATATTTGCGTTACGCACACATTCGAACGAAATTTCCGCCAGCAAAATCAAATGAGCAAAACATCTCGTTCGAAACAAGTCGAACGAAATATAGATTCATTTGAAATACAGAATAGGGGTGTATATCAGCATATTTGTATACTTGGGTACAGCTCGTGATTCATCACCACACTCCATTTTCGATTTTGCCACCAAGTATAGGATTGCAGAATTTTACGCACAAAAACCCCAAGCACTCGTCGATCAGCTTCCTTTAGCGTCCATGATTCGTGTCCGTAAAGGGCCACCGGGAGGATTAGTGTTCTGTAGAGCGCCAGTTTTGCGCCAATTTGCAAGCTATGGGACTTCAGCTGGCTACGTAATCCGTAGAAAGCCCGATTCGCGGCTGCAACTCGTCGTTTCACTTCGCGGCTTACATCGTTGTCACCTGTCACGATTGTACCAAGGTATATAAATTCCTCCACTACTTCATATCGTTCCCCATCTAACTCCACCACGGTACCAACACCACTTGGGCTCCCACATTCCCTACCAATAACCATGTACTTCGTTTTGGCGGTGTTAATGGTAAGTCCCAATCTCGCCGCTTCCCTTTTAAAATGCCTGAAGGCCTCTGCCACTGCTCTACTTTTGATTCCGATGATATCGACGTCATCCGCAAAACCAAGAAGCATGTTAGATTTCGTGATGATAGCTCCATTCCTTTCCAAGTTTGCCCTTCATGATGCACCTTCCAAGGCAATGTTGAATAGCAGGTTAGAGAGTGCATCTCCTTGCTTCAGTCCATCCATGATTTGGATCCGTCCAGCGTCGCACGAATCAGCGTAACTAGTTTCGTCGGAAAACCATGTTCTAGCATTATCTGCCACAGCGCATTTCGTTTAACTGAATCGTATGCCGCTTTAAAGTCCACAAACAGATGGTGTGTCTGCAAGTTGTACTCCTGGAACTTGTCCAGCAGCTGACGCAGTGTAAAGATCTGATCCGTCGTGGAGCGACCCTCACGAAAACCAGCTTGGTACTCGCCGACGAAGGACTCCACTAACGGTCTCAGTCTGCAGAACAGGATACGAGAAAGCACCTTATAGGCAGAATTGAGCACTGTAATTCTTAGATAGTTTTTACACTCCAGTCGATGTTCCTTGTTGAAAATTGGGCAAATGAGGCCATCCAACCACTCCTCCGGTATTTGTTCTTCCTCCCAGATCCTGACAATGATCCGGTGGGAGTGCTTCGTACAGCCGCTCGCTCCCCGCTTTTGGAAGTTCAGCCGGGATACCGTCCTTCCCAGCAGCCTTACCGTTTTTCAGCTCACTGATTGCCTTCTTAACCTTCTCCTGTGTTGGTGACTCCATAGCTTGACCATCGCTTAAAATTCCTATCCTGTCCCTGCTGATCTCCGCATTTACCTCTCCATTCAACAGTCTCTGGAAGTGCTCCACCTGGCTGCTACCGCCGTTTTGTCGGTAAGAAGGTTGCCAGCACTTTCATTGCACATCACGGGCATGGCAAAATTCCTGCATCTCACCGTTTTATAGAAACTCCGTGTGTCGTTGCTGGCGAATCGCTCTTCTGCGCCGGCGAGCACGTGCTCCTCGTACTCGCGTTTCTTTAGACGATGGCTTATTTTTTCCGTAGCTCTAGTCTCTCTGTACCTCTCTCTGTTTTGACGCGTTGCCGCAGAGAGCATGCGACTCCTGGCCTGGTTCTTTTCATCTGTCACTTTCTGGCATTCGGCATTTAACCAGCTATTACGCTGTCTTCCACGCGTCGTGCCTACCGCCTCACTCGCAGCTGTTTCGATGGCACCATGGATGTTCCTTCATAGCCCATTTATATCTTCTCCTACCTGCTGTTCTACGATTTGTTGGTCAAGCTTCCTGACATACTCCACTACTACGCCGTCTGCCGTTAGCCGCTGGATGTTGAAACGCAGCGTCCTCTCAGTGCAAGCTTTCGTCGTGTTCGACAGCCTTACGCGAATCTTACTCACTACGAGATAGTGGTCAGAGTCGATATTTGATCCCCTAAAAGACCGTACATCGATAACATCCGAAAAGTGTCGACCGCCAATCAAGACATGATCGATCTGAGAGCTAGAGTATCCTTTTGGATGTCTCCAGGTGTGTTTCCGAATATTCAAACGAGGAAAGTAGGTGCTACAGATGGCCATTCTTCTGGCCGCGGCAAAAATTATGAGCCTCAGACCGTTATCATTGGTCGACAGATGAAGGTTATGTCTTCCAATGTCTGGACGGAAGAAATCCTCGCTTCTGATCATTTGCATCTCCGATGATGAATTTCACGTCGTTTTGGGCACTCTCCATAGGTCCTCTCAAGCTTGTCGTAAAGCTCGTCCTTACCCAGATAACACAAAATCGTAATAGAAAGTTCACATTAAATCGTTTTCATATCAATTTTACATTGGAATTGTAGAATGATTAGAGCATATCAAAACGAAGTGAACAATAAGTTGTTTGAAGTCGTGCGTGTCCTCATATACAACACATGACTGTGAATTATAAAGCAGTATAGTTGTTTGCAACAAAAAGTTATATCTTAATCGTATATTAAGGAGTATTAAGTCGCGTGTTATAAAAACCACTGTATAAAATGCAAGATAGAATTTCAAATAATTGTCAAAATTTTCGCACGTATATTGCCTCCACTTCGGTACATATATGTTCTTATCTGGAGTGAAATATAACTTTTTCGTTCAGATATGATGTCGTATTTCTCAATTGCAATCGAGTTATACAAACCAAATGGTTTACTGGGTAGCATCATCGGATTTATCATTTGTCGGTGCGTATAAGTTGATTAGGCTGTAGTTGAAGAATTTGCCCTTAATTCTCAACACGCATAGTCATCTACGGGCCTCCACCGGATAACTGGTTGCTTTTGTTTTCCCAACACTACGAAACCGACTCAATGCTTTTTTACTGCCGCTGTAGTAGATGTGGTACTTGAAAGAAGTGCCTGCAATAGGATCTACTGCACGGAACTCCTTTTCTCCGGAATTTGGCCACCGAACTTCCTGAACAGCAGCGATCTCCACTCCGAGTTGATGCAGCTCTCGAGTAAGCAAGCCAGCCCGTGCCGGTTCATGAAGAGTTCGGACATTCCAGGTACCAAGTTTCCAATCATTATCCCTTAATCGTTTCCTTGTCCCTTGCTGTGTCCTATACCGATTGCTCCGTCCTGAATTTCTTTCTTCGTTGTTCGTGGTAATTGAGTTTTCGGTATACTACCTCACCGGGGTTGCGATACCTACATCCCGCTGATGGGTCTGCTATCTTAGGTATAGCTTGCGGGATACAGTATTTCATCTAAAATTAAAATTAAAATTTCGAATTCGGAAGCCTGCAAGTCGTAGGCGAAATACGTAGCTACGTAGCGAAATACGTTTAAACGATTCCTAATGCAAACTAACGGGGTTCGTTTTTAATTTGAACGACTAGCAACCCTAAATATGCTGTAACTTGTATGAACTGGCCGCCCTGCTCTTTGTCATTGTTTTGGTGGTTTGATTTAGTCTCGTTTAGTTATTTGTTATTTGTTATTTATTTGAGTACTCCATCTGACTATAAATTGTCTACATGAATAAAATTGATTACAGATTATAGTAAATTAGATCTTCTTATCTTTTGCGCGAATAAGTGCGAAGGCATACCGAAGTCAAATAGTTCTTCGACTTTTGAGAACATCCTGATGCATTCTGTAATCGGTTCATTAGCTCCAAACGCGGTCCGATGAAACGGTATTTGCAGCAAGCCAGTTGAGCGTAATGTCCGTTACGATGCCCGAAAGTTAAGCATAGATAGCAATTTCGGAGAATCAATTTCGCCGTTGATAAGTTTAGCCACGAATATAGCCTGATGCATTTTACGCCTGTGTTCGAGTGTATAAAGGTCAAGTAGACGACATCTATTCGGGTAAGGTGGCAGGTTATCAGGATGCCGCCATGGGAGATGTCGTAGAGTCAGCCGAATAAACCTACGTTGCACACGTTCGATTCGTAGGTTCCAAGTAAGATGACTGGGGGACCAAACCAAATTACAGCTCTCAAGTAGCGGACGAACCAAAGCGCAATATAATGATTTCAGGCAGTGAACATCTCTAAAGTTACGTCCAATCTTAGCAATAAATCCAAGTTGTCGGGTCGCCTTGGAAACGACTGATTCACGGTGTAAATTGAACGTCAATTTAGTGTCCAGCAAGACACCCAGGTCGCTAACTTGATCCACTTTGCGAAGTTCAATGTCGTCGATAGTATAACCAGAGCAAATTGGATTTTTAATCCGGTAAAAGCTCATAACTTCACACTTTGAAATGCTTATAATAAGCCAATTAGTCTGCACCATTCAGTAAATAGATTGAGCAAATGTTGCAAACGGCGGTAGTCGTCTTCATTATCTATCGTAGCAAATAATTTCAGGTCATCGGTGTAAACTAACTTGCAGCTGTGTTCTAGCAAAATCGCAACATCATTGAAGAACAATGAGAAAAGCAAAGGACCCAAGTTGGTAGTTGCAAGCAGCGAATATGCTGTTCTCCGATCGGATTTCTATCGTAATCGTTGGGAAACGAAATGTGAAACTGATTAAACTAGGATTAAACACGCAAGATCAGTACAAACAAATCAAACAAACGAACAAATTGAGAATGACATTTGAACCATTTTTAATTTGCACATCGTGCAAACCAGCGGGGTTCAAATTAAAGTGTTCAGATCAAAAACGGTCAAACGAACGGGGGTCCACGGTATACATAGTAAAATTAAATTGGATAAGTTTTCTTCTTTTTTAATTTTAGGTTTCGTATTCTACTAAGACGCTCCAAAAACTTCAGACAGTATTTCATATTCAGCCACCCGTTCCGAGACAGACGCTGTGTGAGCCGCCCCTCACGTGGAGAACAGGCGCTCTAGTTCGCACCTCCTAGTTTAGCTGCTCCAGTAAGTACATGAAGCATTTCCGGGTAAGGCCATCGACCGTCATCATTTGACTTAGATGCGTGAAGGCGCTATGTGGGAGCTTGAGAGAGCCAGAGCTAGATTTGACGCTCCTTCCAGGTAACTCTCTCCATTTCATACCCCTGTATATGCATTACCGTGGAACCCCGTTCGTTTGACCATTTTTAATCTGAACACTTTTTAATTTGAACCCCTTTGGTTTGCACGACGTGCAAATTAAAAATGGTTCAAACGTCATTCCCAACATGACATCATTTGTTTATGCAGACAATGTATGTATGTATGTATGGGGATAGCCACCATCACCTCAAGGGTTTCCCATTGTATGCAAGTAGAATTACTGCAGTATCGAATTTATCTACCCAGTAACTTTCATGTCAATGCTGTTCGTGAAGGACCAAAAGGGGTTGGGTGGATCTATAAGCAATGTCGCTTATATGATTCCACGGGAATATAAGACACTCCTTCCAGCATAGACCTCCGGTTTCTAGATGCATAACTTCGCCGTGCAAACTTATCTTGCGTGATGATTTGTGTGCTAGAAGGGCGCGTCAAAATCCTCTCCGACCTTATATGACTTGGGCTGGTTACCACATCCCTCATCCAGTCTTTGATTCATTCGATAACCTGATGCTTCCTTCCCTCCCTATTAATGATATATATGTAAATGTATTAAATAATGAGTAATATGAATATACAATATATATAAAGAATATGTATTATAGTGGCAATGATTCTTCACTTGTTTATGTATCACAGTCATATACTAATTAATAAACTATATTTTAAAAGTTCATTCAATTGTATAAAATTGTACACTGTATTATTAACCGAGTCAGCCTCCCGATGGGCCAGCAAAGTCTGCGACTGTGTAAGGTTTAAAACAGACAGCATACAAGAAAGACATCGCCACACATCAGTCTTTAGCCTAAAAAACAAACAGCCAAACCACTACTTTTCTAAGCACTCGTCGGAACGTCCTCTGACCACTCTACATATCAGACCTTACACATGGGGGACCCGTACACTATGTACAGATTGTTTGCATGATGGTCTCTTATTCCCACCACTAGCATGCAAAAACACGAAAACACGAACGGCGATGATACGGTTTATTCGTCAGCGGCTTCAATGGCAAGTAGCGCAGCAGCGAAATGCACACACAGAAAGCACGAAACTATGTGCTGGCAAAAAATTAACAAGCCCCATCTGCTTCACTAACACACATGCACTTTGCATTTGATACACATTATTATACGAACTGCCGAAACGGAATTTTTCTCGCGCTGAGCACACAGCTGAGCGGGCTCGAATACACAGACATGCAAAACCGACAAAGGAAAAAGCTGAAATAGCTTGGTTCGGAATCGCACTTTTCATCACAATTAGCTCAAAATATAACTCATTCCGATCCGCGGGGTACAAACTCATCGCTAGTCACTCTTGCTTATAGGAACTTCAACTAGAGGCACTCGCGTATATTAAATCAAAGCGAAAACTACCGATCCTTCGATCCAACGCATCGCGAAAACACACAAGCGTCCGATCTCTCTGCTTTCCCATACCGAACTCGAAATTGCTACCTAAACTTTTTGCTCACAAACATTTATGAAGACTTCTGTGTGACTGAATCTCATTTGCTTATGCAGACAATGCACATAAACACGATTTGTTTGTACTGACCTAGCGTGTTTAATCGGTTTCACATGTCGTTTTCCTAACGATTAAGATAGAAATCCGATCAGAAAATGCAATATTCGCACTTGCAACTGCCAACTAAAACAAACCACCAAAACAATAACAAAGAGCTGGGCGGCCAGTTCACACAGGTTTCAGCATATTTCGGGTTACCAGTTGTTCAAATTAAAAAGTAACCCCGTTAGTTTGCATGAGAAATCGTTCAAACGAACGGGGGTCCACTGTATAAACAAATAAAACAGTAGATTACGTTTTATTGCAATAACACGTATATATTCGCAGTAAAGGTAAGGTAAAGCCCGAAACACAATGCATACGGATTTTACTACGTTGCGGCAATTTGGCAGTTTTTACATGGGTTTTCTGTCAAATTTCCGCAACGTAGTAAAATCCGTATGCATTGTGTCTGGGGCTTAAGACTATAGCTGATAACATTTACACCGAAATAAACTGGAAGTTTACTTCGGCGTACAGCAGCAGGATCGATTTTGTTGTTAATATATAGAACAAGTTATACAGAAGTAAAAAAAAGTTGCTTTTGGCAACATAGTAGAATCTTATGTTTGTCTAAATCCAAGTTTAAATCCTGAATGCGGTGCATCCTTTAGACCGCTGTTTAATTTTAGTTAGGTTTAATCACCAGTAGAATCAATATATATAGAATGCCAGTGTCGCTGTTTTTCTATAAGACTCATTGTGGTAAACATGATGCTAACAATCTGTATCAAGTCTGTGAATCGGGAACTTCATTGTCAAAGTTGCTCATTGTTATTTATCTGTTCTTTATCTGTGCGCTGGTTGATGCTGTCATCAGTGCGTTCTCCGCTGTTTTTATGCTAGTGAAATGGTTTTGAACGTTCTTTTTCTTTTCGTCCGGATGAATAGAATCCCACAACTGCGCCCTTTTGCACCGATTTTTCCAGAAATTTGAAGCAAGCGAAGTTTCCAATCACATTACTTAGCAGCCATATTTGAAATTTTAAACTGGTTGTCAAAGTTTGACAATGAGATTCCCCTTTTGATGAATCTCAGGCACACACACATTTGCATATATAATGTAAATACGTTATTTGAACATGTGTGATGTTTACCACGCGCACTGCAGCGACACTGGCATTCTATATATATTGATTATACTTAATCACCCCATCGACATCTCTATATCGAGCTGCAGTGAACGTCAGCGACATCATGTCCTGGGCTCAAAATTTGACAGCGGGCTCAAATCAGACTGCTGCCAGTTGAGTGAAACGCAGTGCTGACATGCTATCTCATTTTCACACACACGAGATGTTGGCGGCGAAAACATGGTTGCATGCCGATGGGGTGGGTTTAATTTTAAGGAAAACTCCCAATACTGCTTTAGCGTGTAGTAGTTGACTTTCTCGTCTACCTGTACAAACGTATACAAACTCACAGGGCAAGCTGCGGTAATAAAGCTTGATGCGGTTATCGCTAGCTTCGACGCAGCGAACCGAACCCCACTAGCACCCACACAATCACGACGGCCGATAGTTGTCTGTCTGTCTGTCTGTCAACAATATTTAATGCTCGAGTACAGTGGATTCTCTGGCAAAGGCAAGAAGAAGGAAATAAAAATGTCAAAAAACATGGAAGCAGATTCGCAGCAGCAGTGTTCTTAGGTTGGAAAAATCGATTTTTACCCCGGAAAAGTGCAACCAAAGTGAACTAGAACTGTCGGAATCGGTGCTAGGAAAGATGGAGCGTTTTGCAATCAATATTTTACACAAGCAGATTTATAAAATTTGCCGTTTGTGCGGAGTAGATAATCCGGTCAAATTTCCCATCGTCGATGAGAATGAAACCGTCATAGTCGGCGACGACGACGAAGCGACGCTAGTAAGAAAAATCGAGGAATGTGTTGGTATACAGGTAATGTGAGAAGGAAGAGCAGCATCTACAGCAAAATGAACAAAAATGGCTAATGGTTGATTAGAATTTTTGTTGTGGGTGATGAGCTTTGTTTTCATTTTATTGTTTACTGTTTATTGCATGATCGTTGTTTCTCTGTGCTTCTTTTTTATCGTCAAACCACTGCATTGCTTAGGTCAGCAAAGATGACCGAATGCCGCAAAATATCTGCTCTCTGTGTGTGGATAAGATCAATGACTTCTTCGAGTATCGATTGATGTGCGCAGCGACCAACCTGCAAACTAGGACCATTTTGAACCTGCCCTTGGTGGATCCGACAAGGAAGCTAGTGAGTTGTGATATTTACCTTTAAAAAGCATTCGGTCTGTACGTTTTATTTTTAGATTCCGGTTGGTGATAGCCCGAAAATAGATATAAAAGACGTCAAGGAGGACGTAAAGAAGGTAGTTGAAGCAGCCAGCACTAGTGGTGTTAGTAGCACAAGTTCTGGTAAAAAAGGAAAAAAGAGACGCTCAGCTCCATCACCGTCGCCCTCGCCAGCCCCTACTACTAGGGTGAAGGCCGCAGTAGATATCGTTAAGGATGAACCAGTTCCGACAACACCAGTGAAGGCGCTGACAAAAAAAGAGCGACTAAAACAACAGCAGCAGCAACAGATTATCCAACAGAAAGAAAAGGACGATAAGAAAAAGAAGGAAGAAGAGAAGAAGAAAAAAGAAGACGGTCGAAAGAGGAAAGATGAAGAGAAAAACAAAATCAAAGATGAAGTCGAAAGCACATCGGATCCAAAAGTTACTCGATCGAAACGTAAGGATATTTCTCCGGTCAGAGAAGCGGAAAAGGTGGAGCCCAGTGTTCCTGCGCCGAAGAAAATTAAATTCGAACATCCATGTTCATATTGTTCAGATGAGTTTAAAACGCAGACCGAACTTGATGGACATTTGGTTACGAAGCACACTCCCATGGTGCGGAAGTTTGGCTGTGGATCCTGTGGTGAGACCTTCGAGTCTGTTCTCGAATTTAAAGATCACAATTTGTGGCATCAGTTGACACGCACTATGTACACTTGCTTCAAGTGCAAGCGAAAATATGATAAGAATACTGCGCTAGTCAAGCACTGTGCGTTGAACGCCTGCGGACGCTTTTCTCGAGGCCGTCCACCAACAATCAAACCGGACGTTCAGTGCCGTTTATGTCACAAAAAATTCAAAACACAGAATTTATACGAATGGCACAGTTGCTTCCTGAAACCGAAAGGAAATTGTCCCAAATGTGGCAAATTTTTCGTTAAGAAAGCAGTACTGACTCGTCACTACATGATGTTTTGTACTGGGACGCTTCCTCCGCCTGAACCGGTAGTTATTCCAAAAGAAGAACCAATTGATATTGCCGAAAAGAATGCGGCCGGGGTTGCTGCAGCGGCCGCTGCTAACGCCGAACGTCGTACTCGTCGTTCGGTGGTCGTAGAACCGGAATTGCCGAAGGAGGAACGTGAAATTCCCTTCCCACCACCACTTGATCTTGTGCCAGATGTTCCCTCCAGCAGCAAAAAGAAAGCAGGTCGCAAGGATACAACTAAAGAAGCGGTCGAAGCTGCTTCGCCAGCTTTGGAACAGGCTAAAATTGCCTCTCTTCTCGATTCCGGGGCGAAGCTTGGTCGGGATACAGACATTGCTACCATCAATAACTTGCTAAGCTCCGTAAGCGAAGCGATTGCTAGTCTTTCAGAGGCAAAGGCTAAGAAGAAAAAGAAAAAGAAGGACAAGACTAAGGAAAAGGAACGTGTAGAAGAAGAATTTACAACGGAAGAAACAAGTGCGTCTGTGGTAGGGAAGACTCCGACGCCGGCAGAAACGACTACCCCTACGATTGATGAGAAGAGCGAGGAAGAGCGGCAAGCCGAAGCGCTGGCCCTGGAAGTATGTGAGATGACTTTGGAGCAGCAGTTGGCCCTTTGTTCTGGGAAGCAACCGATGGTTGTGTTGGCTAAAACGCACTTCAAACAGGAATGCACGGAAATCGATACGGAGCCTTCGCAATTACAAGAGCCAGTGGAAGAAGAAGGCTCCGATAATAACGAGTTCGATGACAGCGCTAACGATTTCACTGGTTTCCAAGAAGAAGAAGATGATGATGACCAATCGGAACAGCAAGAACCGCAAGAAACTGATTTGCAACATCAAGCAGAAGAGGAAGAACTGCACAAGGAATTGGGAGAAAAACAGCAGCTGCCTCGGAAAGAAGTGTCGCAACGAGGTCAGGCAGAAGAGCAAGAAGAGGATGGAAGGACATCAGCTTTGAAAGCTGCGAGAGCACAAGAAGAAGAAGAAGATATTCCTTTCCCAATGCCTATTAAACAAGAGCCCGAAGCAGAATCTCAGGAAGAGAAGGAATCGTCAGAGCCCGAACCAGAAACATCGACGGCGTCAACACCTGTCGCTCCGGCTGTAGCAGAAAAAGAAGCACTGTTTGATGAGCAGTTGGCCCTTAACATAAAAAGAGAGCCCGGCGTTGAGGAGGAGGAAAGCAAAAGGCCGGGGTCTCGATTGTCAGCAGCATCTCCAGCGGTGACTGAAGGAACATCTCCAAAACCTACGATAATTCTAAAAATCAAGAAAGAAAAGGGTCTACTGAATGCTTCTGTTGAACCCTCAAAGGACATCCGAACAATCATTTTGGATGATGATGAACAGGACTTACCAGCGGAAAAAGCTCCAGTGAAGAGTAGAAAAAATAAGGTCTACAAGAAACCCAACATTTTGACTGTTAAAATCAAGCAAGAAAAAATAGATCCAGCATACGAGCGGCAGGAACAGACTACAGCGCAGAATGTTCAACTTCCACTGGGAGTTCAGATCAAGCAAGAACCCATTGATAACAGTGACCAAACTGTGTCAGCAGTACGACCCTTACCCGAACATGCCGCCGAACCGATTGAAGATGGAATACTTGCTAAACCACCGAGAAAGAAAGTTCGCTTGATGAATGTTCAAGATGAATCCGCCTCACCAGTTATTGCATTTGATGGCGTTCGTATTAAGCAGGAAAAATCCGACAGTCCGTCACCAGCTACTGTTCTAGCGGCGGAGGAGAATCAACCGAAATCCATCGAAAAGAAGAAAAAATCCAAAGTAAAAATCAACCCGTTCGCACTTTTTAAGCAGAGAATGGCAGCTGAATCAGCTGCTAAAAGCGTCGCAGACGCTGATATCCCACCTTCCAAACCCTCTCAAGCGCCATCTCCACTGCCAGTTATTACTAACGTAGTCGGCAATCTTCCTGCTTCTTCCACGTCTTCATCGAAAAGTTCATCCGGTAGAAATACGCCAAATCCGATGGCGCAAGAGAAGCAAAGAGCGGTACCAGTCATTGCGCAGGTTACTTCAATCGCTGCGAAACCCGACACAGAATTCCCGATGCCGATTAAGCAGGAACCAGCGGACGAAGCAGAAGAACGAGAAGAAGAAGAAGAATCGAACGATCAGCAGGCGGATGATGACGACTTTCCCTTGCCTATAAAGGAGGAGCCTTCCGTGGAACCTTCAGAGGAACCAATGGAGGAAGAAGAGCCGGAATTCCCCATGCCAATCAAAGAAGAACCGACGGAATCTACCGCAATGCAAACTAATGATGAAGAAGATGATGAGACGGTTAATGAAAATGAGATAGAAAAACCCGAAAGGAATAGCAGTGAAGCTAGTAGCGTCGGTTTAGAAGCAGATTCCAGTGAAACGATTGATAATGAGAATGATTCGGGAAAAATAGACGAAGAAGAAGAAGAAGCGGAAGATGAAAATGTAGAGTCCAATGAGGCAACAGAGAAGGATGAAAATGATGCGAACAGTGAGGAAGAAGAAGGAAAACAGATATTGGATGTTGCTAGAAACGATCATGATGATAATGACGAGAGAGTCAATAAAATCGTTAATGAAAAAGAATGCGGTTCAATGTCAGACTCTCAGAAGGAGGTCGATTTATTAAATGAAAAAGAAACAAATGGCAAGGAATTGTTCTGTGAGGAACCGGAAAACTCTACCTCGCCAATATCGGATATTCCCATGGACGAATATGAAGAAAATTCACAAAGTAGGCAGCTTTCCAGCGGATCTGCCGAAGCCACGGAAGTATTATCGTCCAAAAATAATGAAACTTCTGTTGAAGTTAGTTCAAAATCTTCGAAAAACACAGAAGAAAGTCGATCCTTGTGTGAGACAGAAGATTCTGAATCTCACACTACCGTTCAAGCTGCCTGTAGTGAGACGTTAATGAATAAACTAGAATCAACCGATATCGCAGAGCCAGTATCTGGCTCTGAGCCGACACCATCACAATCCGATTTTGAAGAGTTGCAAAATTTACTGACGGAAGGTCTGAAACCGACAGATCTTAACTACGCGTCCTCCGGTGCGGTTGAATCTACTGCCAATGGATCCAGTGCCGATGGTTTGGTGGACGAGCTGGACAGCCTATTGAACAATAAACTCGAGGAAATCTCGGACCAGTTGAAGCATCCACAAAACTCAGCTGCCGTTGCTGCCGCCACCCCGGATGAAGACATCAGTTTGGCCTTCGAACGGGAACTACTGCATGAAATGATGCCACCCATTCAGCGGGATCACCAGTCCGAAGACGCGATAAACGCGCGAGCGGTGGTTAACAGTAGTGATTTCACAAGCGACAAACGATTGCTGGATGCAGGAAAACTTGCGCAGACAAGCGGAACTGAGCTGTCGTAAAAACTCGAAAGTTTTCCTTCTAATCGTATTTCTAGCAGAACGGATTTACTCATCGCGTTAGGGTTAAAAATGAGAGTTTTTAGTTTTACTTGATTCCTTAGCTGTAGCAGAGCTTTTTCCATTTTTTCTTTCAATACACGCTGTTTGAAGCGGTACGTACATTTCGTTTTTGTTCAAAAAAGATCAGTCAATCTTTTGTTGATGTTTAATTTTTTTCTGTGAGTTTAGTAACACCGGAGTTATAAACGAGTAACGATAAAATGGAAAGCTGTTTCTGACTGAAACAATGAATACTTTTAGTCGCGTAAGAGATTGTATGTGGAGTTAGGTCAAACATCATTTAAAGTCTGTATTGCTAAAAGTAATAGTGGATACTTCAATAATCGTATTTCATATAAAGTAATTAAAAGCATAGACAGATAAACTTAATTGCACTTGGTGTTTTATTACTGATGCCTAATTCCGATGACGGCATTTCTAGTGACATTATTACCATCGGTCGGATTCGTTGTCAATGGTAACATGTTGTTTACCATCTCAAATGTGAAAAATCAATATCGAAAGCGAAATGATTTCGGTGGCAGATATCAAAAAACTCGAGTATCAATGTCTGGAAAAGGTTCAGGGCGACGAGCTATATCAATTGCGAAACGATGCGAAACTAAGAGCCGTGTACACCTCGAAAAACTACGATGAGTTTAAGTGAGTCAGCTTTTTGGTAGTCAGATATCATGCGGTTGTGGTTAACCGTAAAAATCATTTTGCAGGGACATCGTAGATGCTGCCCATTTGGGCGCCCTAACGGCACAGGACAAGCAGAATGCTCAAACCAAGTACCGACTTTGGAACAATGTTACCAAAAGCTAGGAGATGAGCAGTCTTATGGCATAATGTTTAGAATAAATTAGTGTTTCTATGCTGCTAACTTGCAAATAAATCTCGCTGAGCGATAGGTATCTAGTTTTAAAAGATTGGACTTAGAAGTGTGATTAGTAAGAATGTTGGCGATTTGTTTTTTCCATTCCGACGTGGTTTAGCTTAACGTTTTGTTCCAATTTTCAATCGAATCGATGGCGGATATCTAGCACCTTGAGTCGTGTCACATGCTGCGAAAGGTTTGTCTTAAAATTTTCATTCACGTCATTCGATTCGACCCCCCTATAACACTGAACGAAACGCGAATGGGGGCAAACTCAAGTTGACAGAGTCACGCCACTTGCCTCGCAGCATAAGCCACATTGTAGGCAGATAGTACCTAGTACTGCAGTACTGTGTATTCTGTGGCAACCATCCAGCAATGGTTTTCTCCATCCGGATCTCGATCACTCCACCCTCCACCCATCCTAGCCTTCCACGACCATCATTCTGATCATATGGAAATCATCCCGCCTGTTTCGTACGACTTTCGGAATGCTGATCACCGAAGCATTGCCGAATTCTTTGCAACTATCGACTGGATTGGTGTTCACGATGGAAACGATACCGACAACGCAGCATTGACTCTTTCACATATAATTGGGCACGCAATCGATCGTCATGTACCTAAGATAGTACATTCGCCAAACAGTAAACCTTGGTTGACCCGCGAACTTCGTATTCTGAAGACGGAAAAAAGGGCTGCGCTTAGGACATACTCCAAGTTCCGCACCCTTTCGCTGCGTGAGCATTACATAAGATTGAACGCTGTATACAAACGAACTAGTCGGGAATGCTATAGACATTCCCATACACAGAGTTCAGCGTGATCTGAAGTTGAAACCGAAAACTATCTGGAAGTATGTTAGCGATCAGCGTAAAGAATCGGGCCTTCCCTCAACCATGACTCTGAATGGTGAGGTTGCTTCGGATAATAATAATCTCTAGAGCCGCCTCAGCGTTAAAATCTTCGACTAAAGCCGGCCCAGATGGCATACCGTCTGAGTTTTTAAAAAAGCACATCGCTGACCACTTATCCCCCTTCAGCTGGTGTTTAGCCTGTCCGTCACAAGCGGGGTATTTCCGTCCGTATGGAAAACTGCTCATATGTTTCCTGTTCATAAGAAAGGGGATCAGAAAGACATCAATAACTACCGAGGAATCTCATATTATGTGCTATTTCGAAGTTATTCGAGCTTGTAATCATGACTCCGCTGCTGCCACACTGCAAACAATACCTAAGCGATGATCAACATGGATTCATCGCCGGCAGATCAACCACAACGAATCTCATGTGTCTCACATTATATAATGCGGAAAGCTTAGCGGACCGTGCTCAAACGGACGTCATCTATACTGATTTATCTGCGGCGTTCGACAAAATCAATCATGTTATTGCAATTGCCAAATTGGAAAGACTCGGTATCAGCGGAAGTGTGCTGCGTTGGATTAATTACTATCTCGTAGGTCGTAAACTGATTGTGACGGTTGAAGGTTTTCAATCTAATGCGTTTTCGGCCTCGTCTGGAATCCCACAAGGCAGTCATTTGGGACCGGGATCTTCCTGCTATACTTTAATGCTGTCAACCACGTTTTTGAAGGCCCTCGTTTATCCTACGCCGATGATCTAAAGATTTACTTAAGGATTCGCTCCAATGTCGATGCAATCCGTCTTCAACGAGAGCTTGACACCTTTATAGATTGGTGTAACTTGAACTGCATGCTCGTGAATCCTGAAAAATGCTCCATTATTTCTTTCGCCCGAATCCGTCAGCCAGTGATTTTCAACTACAAGATCGTTGATACTGAAATCCAACGTGTCGACCAAGTGAAGGATCTCGGCATTATCTTGGACAGCCAGTTATCGTTTAGACAACACATTTCCAACATTGTGGACAAAGCATCCTGAACTGTAGGATTCGTCCTCCGCATCGCTAAAGGCTTCACCAACGTGTATTGTCTTAAAGCACGGGCGTAGCCAGAAATGTTCAAAATCGGCCACATTCTCATCGATGGCTGGTTTTTCTCGAACATCACTAACATACGCTTCCTATGGGGTGCGGATATCGACGCGGATCATTACCTAGTAGCCGTACATGGGCTCTCAAAGCTATCGACGGTATATATCTCGCGCTGGAGCCGCCATCCTCAGTTAAACATTCGACAATTAGGCAATCCACGAGTTTCTGAGAACTACACGCACGTACTAGATGAAGCTCTACCTACCTATGTGGAGCTAGTGCGTTGACCCTCGAAAACCAGTGGAACAAAACACACTAGACCGTCAATGAGGCTGTAACCGCGGTGCTAGGGGAAGAAACCTCGATTGCACGAAATGATTGGTTTGACGGGGAATGCCAATAAAAGGAACTTGGAAAAAGTATTTCAGTATTTCCAAGAGGGAGAATGTGGCCAAGTACCGACGAGCGCGGAATGAGTTGACCACAATTCTGAGAAGGAAAAAGCGCCAGAAGCAGATCGTGAAGAGCTAGAACAACTATTCCAGGCTAAGGAGACGCGTAAGTTCTATGAAAAGGTGAACCAATCTCGTAAAGCCTGATACGTGTAGTGACGAGGAGGGAAACTAGGTTACAAACGAGCGCGAGGTGGTCGACAGGTGAAAGCCGATCTCCGAGAGATCCGACAAGTAAACGGTCAGTTGAAGTAACCTTCAGAGGACCTCCACATCAGTCCTAGAAACCTTCGAAAGGCGGAGGCAATCTATGCCCGACTAAAAACGGAGACTATGAGGATTGATTAAGTTAAGCACATCGTCGCAAAACGCTAAACAGACCGATAGTCCTCTACGGGCTTGAGACTGTAACCTTGAAACAGCACGAGCCACCCAGAGCTGGAGCGTGACTTTGTGGCGCCCTTGGCGGAAAACCAGTTTGGCGCTCCTTGTTTCCTAATTTGGTGTTCCTTCTAGGTTTACCATTTTTTCGTATTCGCCTTTTATCCAATACTTCGCTGCGCTTTACATATGTAATGAAAAACTGGACTAATATGCGATCACGATGAAGCCTTTTATAAAAATGCTTCGATGCCCTGCCAGGTGGTTTTACAGCGGTTCACCGGGACCTTTCCGATGGTCGACCAAAAAAAAAAGACGTCGGCATATTATTCAACTCTTTCGGAGCCTTGGCGATCAGCTCATCCTCTGTTTTAGTCATAAAATT
Organism: Sabethes cyaneus; assembly: GCF_943734655.1. Classification (NCBI taxonomy): domain Eukaryota; kingdom Metazoa; phylum Arthropoda; class Insecta; order Diptera; family Culicidae; genus Sabethes; species Sabethes cyaneus. The sequence goes on from NC_071353.1 coordinate 3,276,932, forward strand.
ATTATGGAAAATGCTCTGTTTTTTATTGGTAACCCCGGACGAAACAAGAGCAGCTTGAACATTCTGTGCCCACTGATCGTTAGCCACAGAAGGATTTTCTCTGGGAAGAAGTCCTCTGCCAGTCGTTGCCGCCCAGCGTCAAGTAGTTTTCGTCGCCCATTATGACCGCAACGACGTGCTTCGCCAAAAAAATGTTTTCACCAGCACCATCAGCTGTTCGCTGGGCGATTCCATGCTGTCCATTTTGGCCCAGTACTTCTTCCCCTTTTAGCCGGTTGCTTCAACCTCCCAGCCCAAAGCGCGTAACGATGACGAAGTGCGTGCGTGCGTAACGTGCGAAGTGGTTCACCAAATCAAACCATTTCGCTACGGGTTGGAGCTGGCAGTACGAACAAATCATCAAGCGTAATTGTTTGACTATTTTCGCCATGGCTTTTTATGGAATATATTATTGCTGAAGCTTTACTGAAATGCAGGCACTCTCTGGCGCCCCCAAGAGCTAGCTCCTTTGGCGGGCGCCAGTCTGGCCAACCGCACGCTACGGTGCTGGAGCCACCTGCCTTGTATGCCGCTGTCGACGACAACAGTACCAGTGCCAATGCACTAATGATTGAAATGCAAAATAGGCGTCAAAAGTTAAAAACATCCACAATTCAACATTTATTTATTTATATATTTATTTATTTATTCATTTTAATTTCAACCGATTCGTAGTCTGCATGAAATAGGCTGGAAAAAGCCACCTGAAGGTGCACAAACTATACATTCTCTAGGTGGCGCAAACATCCAACATCTTTTCTTGTGTACAATATACATAAAACATAAATACAATACAAATCAAAATGACATAAGTCAAGTGTTAAAAATTAAAATTCTGCCTTCGACGGTTGTATTCAGTTGCCAAATGACGGATCGGTTCGTGCAGGTCGTAGTTGGTGCGGTGTGTTCCCACATGTAAAAGCTGTTGGTGTCGTTGAGGTCGCAGTGGGCAGTGTAGCAGGAGCGATGAGAGTATTGCAGGACTGTCGTATTTCCCCACTAATATTTTGTGTGCCGTTTTAGCGACGATATCCTTCCGCCGTTGCTGGAACGGAGCAATACCAATTAAAAGGCACAAGTTCTCGTACGATGGCAGATTATCAGGATTCCTCCAACGTAACATGCGGCATATTTTTCGGACGTAACGTTTCTGTATTCTTTCAATGCGAAGAGACCAACTCTCAAAATGGGATTCCCAAACAGCGCAGCTTGTTTCCAAAACCGAGCGTACCAGCGAGCAATATAACGTACGTAATGTTCCAGGGTCCTGAAACTCGTTACCAATCCTAAGTATCGTTTCTAGCTGTCGCGATGCATTGTTGATGATCAATTCATAGTGAAGTCTAAACGTTATTGTTTATCCAAAACAACTCCAAGATCGGTAACACTATCACTACGTTGCAGAATTTGACCATTAATGCGGTAATCATACAACAAGGTGTGTTTTTTCGAGAGAGACTGATAACGGCACATTTTAGAACGCTTATAGTCATACGATTGCAATCGCACCACTCTGCAAACCGGTTGATCAGTAGTTGAAGTCTCAAGCAATTGTCGTTGTTACAAACAATCATGTAGATTTTGGCACTCGTACCCGGTGGTAATAGACGGGATATGTCGTTTACAAACAAAGAAAACAATAGCGGTTCTAAAGTGCAACCCTGAGGTACTCCAGTATTGTTTAAGAACCCAATTTAACAGCCATTCTGCGGTCTCGTAAATAGGATTCAAATCAAGCAACTTTAAATCTGTGTAAATTGCGTCAACCTGATGACGCTGGTCCATTGCACGTAAGCACCAACAGATTAGTTGATACTGATCTTCCAGGAAAAAAGTCATGCTGCGACGGAGGTATATAGTTCTTACCTCTTAGAACGGAACAAGAGATGCTTATAAACAATTGCTTCCAAAACCTTCGAGCAAGCACACAGAGAAGTAATTCCGCGGTAGTGTTCGACATTACGCCTCTCTCCTTTCTTAAATACAGGAAACATAAAGGAGGTCTTCCAGCTCCCAGAAAATTGATGGCATTGCATAGAGAGACTGAACAATGAAGCGATAGGCAATTTCAAAGTCTCAACAGCACAGAACATATTTTATTCTAATGTTTTAGCTTGACATTCGGTAATAGCTTGATTTCCTAAGACAATTTTAAATCTCGTAGTCTCATCGATCGGTAGTTGGTGCCGACAAACCGGTCTTCCATATCACAAAATCCATGAAACAATGCCTTTTTTTGCAACAAATAACGAAAAGGTAATTTATTTATTTAAATAGCTCGGTTTTTCACCAATTGCTGAATCACCCGTTACTAGAAAAGAATATCTGTATGTAGCTAAACTTGTAGCATCAAACTTTCACTATTAGTTTGAGGTTCAATTCTCAGTGCGATTGCTAATTAGTTGCTGCTGTACTAGGCGTAGTGAATACTAGTAGAGACTATTCTCAATATAACAGATGCATTTAGTAGGGTATTGTACCCGGTTGTGAAACATACGTCATTTTTGGTGTTTAGTGTTTATTAAATTGCCGCTGTCAAGTTGCTACCAAAGTCTAGTCTTATTGCAATCTAGCATTTAAACAAACAACCCAAACAAGTTTTTTTGCATGATATGCAATTGAATTTTTATGTAACAAATCAAATAAAAATGCCAGAAAAATGCATATAATCTTAGTTTTGACTAAAAATATATTGTAAAGCGGTTTGTCTAGAAAAAGATAGATAAAAACTTCCCAATGCATAAAAAAACTCAAAATTGGATGATGCGATCAAAAGTTGTGGTAAAAAAACCTGTTTCACAATCAAGAGCATTTCCCTATCCCAATGCCGTTCAACTTAATTAAAACAACTGATTATATATGTAGGAATAATAAAACACAATCAGACGAAATGCGATCCTCAGTAGTTGAGATCGAAAATCAGTAAACCGCGTGCACTCGGAAAGTGCAGTTGTGCGGTATTCTGTGTATAGAGCGAAAAAAAGACGATGAGAGGAGTTTCGTACTGCTGCGGTGGGATAATCGCTGTGTTGTGTTGCAGTTGCATTGTCAGCGTCGCAGGTAAGCGGCAATCAGAGCTGTTTAATCGTACTTACATATTAAATTCTAATGTCGTGTTGTTTGTAATCAAAGCCACAGAATGCGTCACACCGTCGGGGGGAAGCGGGCAATGCGTACCCCTAGAGCAATGCTCTAATGTTTTTGCCGTACAACAACTGTCGGTTAACCTATCTGAGAACATGAAACAATATCTGACGAAAGCGGAATGCGCGTTGAAGGACTCTTCGGGCAAGGGAGTCTGCTGCCAGCCGGAACGAATTTTTCAGCTGCCGAAAAATTGCGGTCTTTCCGCTAATAATCGAATAGCCAATGGAAATGAGACAGCCGTCTTCGATTTTCCCTGGATGGCTCTACTAATGTATCGAGATCAATTCAGTGATGAGCTGCTTGGTAATTGCGGGGGAACTCTAATCAGCGAACGATATGTCTTGACGGCTGCTCATTGTCTAAAGACGGATGAACGATTTAAGCTGTGAGTAAGAACTGACAATACTGACATTACAGAAATATCTAGGGATTTCCTTCCAGCGAACACGTACGTTTGGGAGAGCACACCATCAGCGAGGATCCTGATTGTAGTACGATTATGGAATCTGGAGAAGTCGTTGAAAGGTATTGCGCAGATCCAGTAGAGAATATTCCTTTCGAAACCTACATTGTTCACCCTAAGTACCGCTCTGCATTTCTTGGAGATGATATTGGATTGATCCGTTTAGCAACAGTTGTCACTTTCAAGAGTAATCTGGTCTGCGTGGAACTAGTTTCCGGATTATAATTGCTTCTTTGCTTCAGGTCATATTCAACCAATCTGCTTACCGATGTCCGCCAGTCTAAAGGAAACTCTTCCACCGAAATACATCACTAGTGGGTGGGGTCTGACGGAACAGCTTGTGCGATCGGATATTTTGCTTAAAGCGACTCTACCGAGGGTCGACAGAGCAAGTTGTCAGAAAAGGATCGACGAGATCGAGAGTAAGAAGTACAACATCACCATCAGTCCGAAGCAGCTTTGCGCTGGTGGCATCGATCTGGTGGACAGCTGCCAGGGTGACTCCGGTGGACCGCTCATGTGGCCGGTGGAGTATCTAAAACGAACGCGCTACGTCCAGTTCGGTATCGTTTCGTACGGACTCGATACCTGCGGAGTGATCAATTTTCCAGCCGTGTATGTTCGAGTTGGCAGCTATCTCGGGTGGATTCTCGCTAACATGAAAGCTTAATATGATAGATCTTCAAGTGGATAATACTTCAAATACACTTTTTTGTCAAGTAGAAATAGTTTTCTTCTAGTGATTTTGACTGATTCTCCAGCTCAAAACAATACCAAATTTGCAATGCACCCCGAACGAATATGCTCCAGCTTGGGTAAAGAGGAACGCTACACAAGTTCTGGAAGCGTTGCTTCAATGGCCTAATTTTCTTACCTTACCTTACCTAATTTTCTGTTTTCCCCCTTCACGCCTTGTCTCATGCTGTTTGGATGCTATCAACACCTTTCATTACTTTCTTCTACCGTCCTCTCCGTCGATTGTAAAAAACTACCGTTATGAAAAAATCTACAAACTACTTTATCTTTTGCATGTACGGCACACTTCCAGTTTAGTACACTGAATGCTACGCAAACAGCGCTCTCGATGCACCGGCGGGTGTAAACCGGAAGTGCGCCGTAAGTACTTAAGATAGAGTAATACTTGGTTTAGTAATTTTATAGATAATAATAAGCTCTATGAATGGTCTAAAATAAAAGTTATAAAATAAAATCTCGCTTGGCTTAGGGTGGTACAGTTAAATAAGTAAAATCGGTGCACAATAAGCAGGAAAACCCTTTATAACGGTGATAGGGTAAAATAACCTGATTTGTTAGGTATCACAGAGCCGAAAAATCTTTCTTTATCCGTCAAGATACCTATATGGTCTTCTAGAGCTTACCAGACTAACGCACAACGAACCAAATTGGACATGTTTTATCAATATCCTGGTTAGTGGCAGTACACATGTGCTCGAAACTTACTTATCCTGGTGCGATGTCCGTTATAACTTCAACTGCTTCACACTCTTACGCCAACATTCTCGGTATGCGGCTGTCTGTCTTCAGTTCCTTGAACGTCCCACACTTGCTCCATTTGCTCTGCTTACTAAGCTCACCGCGTGTGCCACTCATTGATAAAGCTTGTTCATTTGGAATTGGAACAAACTTATGCTCGTATTGTGGCGCTCTTAACGGACGGATTAGGAAGTTCTTGGCGCCCACGTGTCGGAAAGTTTGTTAGCTTCACGTATGTATTTTTGACATTCCGTAAATCGACTGTATTTTGTAAACAAACAACATGGAAGCAGCTAGGCTAGCTAAACAGCTGAAATTGCCCAGAAATACCGCATGGCGCGTTATCAAACGGTATAAGGAAACATTGACGACGATTCGGAAGCCTCAAGCTAATCATCGGAGTGGAACTGTCGACCGGAAACTGCTTGGTAAGTTTTTGAAGACCATCAAGAGGAATCCCAATCTGTCGGACCGTGATTTGGCCAGAAAATTCGGTGCTAGCCATAGTACCGTGAGGAGAATTCGACTCCGGGAAGGAATCAAGTTGTATCGAGCTAGCAAACAGCCAATCCATAGTGTGGCCAAAATTCGTGCTCGATAGCTATACGACCGGGTGCTAACCAAGTTCGACAGGTGTCTTCTGATGGACGATGAAACCTATGTGAAGGCTGACTTCTGGCAAATGCCAGGTTTAGTATGTTTCTCTATTCCTGGTGCCGGTTGGGTTCTTAAGGAGAACAGATTTCACTACACAGTCGTCTGGCATCATTGCGACGGGACCGGCCCACCATAGGCTCCCAACTTACGCCAGGTGTACGATGGGAATCCTGAAACTCGAGGTTCACGTGGCCTACGCCACACTCCGCTATCCGTTTGTACTCCTCCATCATAGTCCGCAACACGTTTTGTACAAATGGGCAAATGCACGTATGTCTTCCGTAAGCAAGGTTACAGTCTCATGTCCGCAGGGGACTACCGGTCTGATTAGCGTTTTATACATAGACAGCTTTGTGGTACGGCGTATGCTCTTTGATGGAAGCGTCTTGCAGAGGGGAAAGTAGGTTCGAGCTTCCAGCTTGGATGCGCCGTTGAGTCTCTTTACTCATACTGTCTGCGGTGACCAGAGATCCCAGATACAAGAACTTATCAATCACTTACAATTCATCGCCGTCAATAGTCACTGCCTGTGGGCAGGCTAGGCATGCACTTTTCGCTTCGATATTGCTCTTTTGATTACTGCATCTCAGCCAAGCAAAATCTGAAAAAATGGTGTATGAGGCATTTGTAGAACAAGTAATTGTCTACAATATTGCCGAAGAAAGCAATTTGTATTTACGGCGCTATAGGGTAGCAACCGTAATTTCGACGTCGAGGTCGTCTGCGAAGGCTAAGAGTTGGCTACTTTTGCTGAAAATCGTTCCTCTCATTTCGATGCCAGCTGCCTGAATTTTGTGTTGACTTGGATGACATACATAATAGTCCATCCTCTTGCCGCAACCTTCTACTTGATTCGAAGGGACACGAGACTACCCCCAAAACACGTAAGAAGCATATCACTCGCTCCAGGGAGTTTTGATCAGCCGCGTCAGTTCGTCCGGAAAACCGTTCTGCCATAGCTGTTTGCGTGAAATGAGACTAATTCTGGCATTAGTTTTCAAAAGGTCGCATAATGCATGCAAAAGGGTTGATTATGTGACCTTTTGAAAACTAAAGCCAGAATTGACTTTCAAATTTGATGATAATCGAACTTGTAGTTTGGAAGTTCTTCTTATAAAGAAATGTGAAATAGTGTTTAAAACACATTTTGTTATACATAAGTATCAATTTAATGCAGGTAGGGTATGCTGCTGCTTCGTCGTAATTGCATATTCCCGTCCTATCCAACACAAATTATTTATTTAAAATATCAGCGTTTTTTATGACACATTGCAAAATTAGTTATTCCCTAATATTTTAGTTTGTTGACTATCATTCGCGATCAATCAAAGTGAGCTGAGATCTATTTAAATGCTTCTTTTCATTAAAGAATTCCTGGCAGCCAAATTTCCTACGTTTTTTCGCGCGACGAAGAAAAAAATGTCGACTAATCGTTTCAATTTCCGTCATTCACAGAATAACAATAACTCACGCAACGCATTGTCGTTATTCTGCAGCCGGGAAAACTTGCATGACCAACAGAAATTTTTGCAGAATAACATTTGTCATGCCGTCCTACACAAATATAGGCGCGCTAATTTCGTAAACATTATTGGGATTTTAAGTTCGGAAGATAAAAAATTTTTATGGACGGATTTTAAAACGTTACGACGAATTTAAGAAATAAAATCAGTAGCGTAATTTTAATAAAATGCTTTGATAATTGCTTTTTAGTGAATTTAACATGCACGGATCGGAAAGTAAGTGTGTTTGAGTCAAGTTTTTTTTGGAGTATTCGTTAAATCCTTCCAATAAATTATGAAAATTAGAGTGGTTTTACTTATTACGACGGGAATTATAAATAAACCCTATAATGAAACGAAGCGAATGGTTTTTACTCTATTTAGGTCTTAATTAATGTCAATTATGAAAAATATTGGTATGAATGATATAGTCCAACTGTAATCGTTCGAAATTTCTATCCAGAATTAGAGTTACGGACCCTATTTGTTATACGTAAACCCGATCCATACTTTATTGCGAGTTTTTATAAGACTTAATCCGCAAGTACTCAAGCCTGTACATGAATACCCATTTAGCCCGAAAAAATGTTTCGGATCTTACATTTCTCAGTGGAACAATTTTTCATGCTCCAGCGGAAGTTCCTCATACGAAAACTCACTAATTGATCACGTGTTTTCAAACTTTGACAAGGTCCATTCTGTTACAGAGGCCAATTGTAAAATTTCTGACCATGAGACAATTTTTATTTTAATCGAGAAGGACCAAACCTGTGATGATAAAGTAAAGATAAAGTGCTGGAATAGATATTCGAAGCAGGCAGTGTCTCAGCTTGTTTCGAGAAGCTTGGATTTTCTCCCAATAACTGGTGTTTTGGACCATAAGGCAGCTGTGCTTACCAACACGCTGAAAGAGTGTACCAATAAGCTTGTTTTTGATAAGTATGTGAAACTACGTAACACAAACAACTGGTACTCTTTAGATCTAGTACGTTTAAAACGTGAAAGAGATAAAAAGTACAAGAAGTTTCGTAGAAGTAATAATAGTGATGATTGGGCTAGGTACACAGCCGCTCGTAACATATATTCACGCACCTTGAAAAAGGCTCGATGTGATTATATTCAACGGAAGATTGATCACCATCAAAATAACAGCAAGGAGTTATGGAAAATTTTAAAACAGTTGATTCAAAGTAAAGATAATTCTCCGCGGTCCATAACTTTCAATGGAACAGAAGAACAATCGAGTCAAGTAATAGCGAATAAATTCAACAGTTATTTTGTTGATAGTGTTCAGCTGATCAATCAAAGTATTGATTTGGTCAGTGAACCTCACGAAATAATACAGCCGATTTCTAATAATATAAGATTTGATGGATTTCGCCCTATTACTTTTGCAGAGTTGAAGGATATTTGTTTTTCTTTAGAGAAATCGGCTGGTATCGACAATGTCAACGCAAAAGTAATACAAGATTGCTTTCATGTCATTTGACACGACTTGCTGGACCTTGTTAATGAATCGTTGCGAACTGGGCACGTGCCTAAAGTTTGGAAAGAGTCACTTGTGATTCCTATTCCCAAAGTTAATGGAACGGATAAAGCCGAAGAGTACCGTCCTATTAACATATTGCACACATTAGAAAAAATTTTAGAACTTGTTATCAAAGGCCAGCTTATGAATTACTTAAATTATAATCATTTGCTAATTCCAGAGCAATCAGGCTATCGAGAGGGACACTCTTGTGAAACTGCATTAAACCTGGTGCTAGCAAAATGGAAAGAAAAAATCGAAGCTAAAGAAACTATTCTTGCTGTATTTTTGGATCTAAAACGCGCGTTTGAAACAATCTCTAGGCCCTTATTGTTACAAACCTTGAAGCGATTTGGTATTGTAGGAATGGCATATAAATGGTTTGAAAGCTATTTATGTGACAGAACTCAGAAAACTCGCTTTAATAATTTGAATTCTGATTCCCTTGCCAACACACTTGGTGTACCGCAAGGAAGTGTATTGGGGCCCCTTTTGTTCATAATGTATATCAATGACATGAACCGAGTTTTACGGTTCTGCGACATAAATTTGTTTGCGGACGACACTGTTCTATTCATTTCGGCTAAGGACCCTCATGAAATTGTCACACATTTAAACCAAGATTTACATTATCTTTCGAATTGGTTGAAATTTAAACAGCAAGATTAGCAAGACAAAATATATGATCATTTCAGCCAACTCCAAGCCAGACGTAAACGTTGAAATTGATGGTGAGACTATTGACCGCGTAAATGAACTGATGATGATGGATTTGAAATTGTTATTATTATTAATTAAAAAAGTTTAGAGAAGACTACACATGTTTGAGCCACGCGCGCGAGAACAGACATACACAATCTGGAAATTGAATGATCAGGTTAAAGTCCTGAACAAAGGGTTTGGAGCGGAAGCTGGACAGGCTTGGGTTTGCTTGTGGACTTTGGAACTCGTATACCATCGCTTTGTTGCGGAGTTGTATATCGAGCACCAAAGTTCTGCAGGATCTCCCTCGTAGTTCTAGATCGTTATCTAGAACCAACTCTGACCAGCTTATGCGGCTAAATATTAGGTTCAATTCCTAATCAAGTCCAGATAATTTTCGGGTTGGAAATGTTTTGGACGAGCCTTGGACATTTTTTGAAAATGTTGATATTCACTTGAAAGTTTGATATGTCTGTATTAGAAGCCAGTTCGTTATTTGCTTTTGCACCTGGCTACATTGTTATTACATAAATATCTTAATAGATAAATCGTCTCGCTCAAACCGTTGTAGGGGTATGAGGTGGGACCATCATCATCATCATCATCATCATCATCGTCATAAGGAAGATTTCTTTCGTTTATCATGGACAGACAGCAATTATTAACAAAAATCTACACATGTATTCTTCGTGCCGTGTGCAAGAATGCCGTGTTGAATCACAGCTCAAAATTTCAAGTAGTTACTTCGAGCGATCAGCAGATTCTCTTCGTCATAGTCAAAACTGGTAGAAAAACCAAGAGGACTTCTATTTTTTGAACAAATAGTGAAAATAGTAATTTTCTAACATATTCTTTTCCTCGACAGCGAAGAGAAAATCCGTAAATATCAATACCAGGTTAGTTTGAATGTAATTAGACGTAATGTAATGTTTGGTTGGTTGTATATTATGTTTATTTTAACAAATTTATAGTTTTAACTGAAACGAAACAAGAAAAGACTGATAAAAAATTGATTTCTGATCACTTTACTTCTAGTATAATCATTATTATAGAATTAATAGGGTAGGATTCCTTTAGTTTTTTGAGATAACATCGGATCTTTATGCTTCGGTTAAAAGCTTTTTGAATAAAGTGTAAAGCATTTTTAGAAATTTCACCTCGTTGGGTTTTTGAAGCTTTCGCTGTAGGATGCGACATTGAATTATTACATAAGGAAATAAATGAATTATGGTAGATAAGACTGAAAGCCTGAAACATTTTAATCAGTTGTTGAACGGTCTTTTCCCAACCCCTATGAAGCGTGCCCATTATCAAAGTGGGCACGTTGCGGGGAAATCCCTGCACTCTTTCGAAACAGATCAACCAATCCGAATCCTGCCCGGGATAATGAGAAGGTGCCGGGTGCGGGCGATGCGATGGTCTACATGGTGTTTTTACAGAGTACGGTAAATACGCCATCATACGGTTTTTCTTAGCGTCTTTTTTACTTTGTCCACTCACGGAGATGAGCTCAGACGATCGGTTCGATTATATGTAGTACATATTTACGGTTCGGAACCAGTCTTTGGCGAGGCGAGAGCGTCTTTCCAGCGAACCTGAAACCCCACAACTACCGTTGTGTGAGAATGCAGTTTGAGTAAGTTGTAATCAGCGCGATACCTCCGAATTGCATTATACAGAAATAAATTCAAATGTAGTAAGTTGTAATTATAATATCTGATTTTCGAATAATAAAACAGTATTATCAAATATTACAACATTTGCACAGCTAGATAAAATTAAACAGTACATATTACCTTGCAAGTCTACTTTTCGTCAAACATCTCCGAAATCGATCACCGTCATTTGGGGACTCACTGGCCGAGCGAATATGTATAAAACAAACTCAAGCCTATGATCGCGGCACGAGTCTCCATGGATCCTGCGATCGCGACTGTTCGTTCTCTCTATCATCATCGGTGCGATTAGTTCTTCGTGCGTCTTTCGATCGTTCGGACACGAAAATTTTAAACACGTATTATTGCTGTCGTTTACGTTTTTGCCATGGAACCGGCGAAATTAGTTTCGGGAAGAGTGTCCGTCCTGTGGCTTGTAATCCTTGCAGGTAGCCTTCAACTATTACCGGCTGCAGTGCAATCACGTACGTATTTTAATCACCATCCAACCGTCGGAACCGTTATAAGAATCATCTTACGACGGGATATGGAAGACCTTAGCCTAGGACGGGGATTTTACGATGAAGACAGGCAGATAACAGGTTTTGCTTTCTTATAGCTGATAATTGAGTGAGTCACATTGGGATCGCAAGAGATGGCTGAATGCACGCTTGGTTTAGACTCAAGTTTTTTGCCAGCTTTAAATGACTAGTGATAAATGAATGTTTGAGATTGAAGAGCATTTTGCAGAGCATGTAAAGTCGGTGAATTATAGTTCAAGGTTGTACAGAATGACGAAGAATAAAGAAACAAAATAATAGTTACTAATAAAGCTTGTTTGTAAACAAGTGGGGTTTTATTGCGGTTAGCATAGTTTGTTAGTAGTAGTATGCCGGAATCAGTGACTTACAATGACTCAAAAGTTCTATATGATTTGTTTTCCAGAAAGCGCTCCATGTAGCACCCCAACAAAGCAGGAGGGCCTATGCGTTGCGATCCAGCGCTGTCGAAATATCTACAACATTGTGCAGAGTTCGACTCCACCTTCGACGGGAATTGCAAACTATATCAAGAGAGCGGCATGTACTTTACCGGGAGTGGAACGCAGCGTATGTTGCCAACCAGCGGAGGTTGTTCCGGAGGTAACGATTCCAGCCGGTAAAATCAATCTACTTCCAACGGATTGCGGTCAATCGGTCACCGATCGCATTGCTTTCGGTAACATTACAAAAGTATTCGCCTATCCCTGGATGGCTTTGTTGCGATACAATCAAAACGGAGAGATTATCGATGGCTGTGGTGGTTCGTTGATCAATAAGCGGTACGTCCTGACTGCGGCACATTGCTTGAAAACGAGGAGCTCATTACAGCTGTAAGTGTATGGTATTACAAACGCAATTTTTAGTTTATTAACATGGTTTCGTTTGCAGCACTCAGGTCCGTTTGGGGGAGCATACCAGAAATCAGGAAATTGACTGCAATATCTATAGGGATAAGAATGGAGAGGAGATCGAAAGAGACTGTGCAGATCCAGTTGAGGATTACCAGGTTGACTCAATTGAAATTCATCCGGATTACAATCGTCCAAAATACAGCAACGATATCGGACTCATACGATTGGCTCGCGATGTGGAAGTGCAATGTACGGTTCATTGCGTGATAATTAGTAACAAAATTTTAACATTTCACAATTATTTACAGATCACATTCGACCAATTTGTTTACCCGTTACTCCCGAGCTTCGATCGAAGCAATTTGAGCGGTACATTGTGTCCGGTTGGGGGACGACAGAAAATCAAGCCGGATCTCAGGTTCTCCTAGACGCGGTAATTCCTCGAGTGAACAACGATGATTGCGCGCAGAAGATGGCCCAAAATCGTCTCAATGTGCAGCTTAGCGATAAGCAGATGTGCGCCGGTGGCGAAGGACGAGTGGACACGTGCCGGGGAGATTCGGGCGGACCGCTTGGATTCTACACCGAGTATAACAAAGGGGCTCGGTTCGTGCAGTTTGGCATCGTGTCCGCTGGTGTGGAATCGTGCGGGAAAAAATCCATCCCGGGAATCTACTGCCGGGTGGGAAGCTATATGGACTGGATTCTAGATACTATTAAGCCATAGATTTCGTTTTCGAACTGTCGACTGCTGGAAATGTTCAATACTCGTAAGAATTCACTGAATGCGCTCAATATAAGTTAAACTAATGCAAGTATACTATTGCTCGTTGACATACTTTGACAATGAAAGATTAGTCAAACTGAACTTGATGGAAGTGTCATAAATTGAATTTAAGCAATACAGAATAATGATTATTATGTTTTACTTATCCTGTTTGACTTTATTGTCTGAAATTGACAACCCTATTCTGAAATTCAACGGACCGTAGTTTCGATCGAATAAGCATGGCATTGTTAAATACAAATACGCCAGGAACAGGGAAAGGGTGAATCAAGAGGGCCAGAGGGATTTACTTTACCTTTTTCTTATGTTTGTTACATGATATGAGGATATACGTTAACAGCTGGTATCGCCATTCCATAAACATACCTGCATAAATATTTAACTGATAATATCTGAATTTTCGCAATTTCACCAGTTATCAATGTAGGGTATGTTGCTGCATCGTCGTAATTGCTTATTCCCGTCCTATCCAACACAAATTATTAAAAATATTAGCATTTTTATGACACACAATCCAAAACTAGATATTCCCTAATAGTTTAGTTTGTTGTCTATCATACGCGATCAATCAAAGTGAGCTGAGATCTATTTAAATGCTTTTTATCATTAAAGATCACCTACCAGCTAAATTTCCTACGTTTTTTCGTTCGACGAAGAAGAAAATGTCGACTAATTGTTTCAATTTCCGTCATTCATAAATGGAAATAACTCATGCAAGGCATTGCCGTTATTCTACAGCCAGGAAAACTTGCCAGACCTGCAGAAATTTTGCAGAATAACATTTGTCATGGGGGGCTCCGTAGCCGCAGGGTTATCGAGTCTGCTTTGACAAGCGAGTGGTCGTGGGTTCGAATCTTAGTAGAATCAAGTCATTCGATGTCAAGTGACTTTAGTATGGGTTTATTCTCAGGCCCCTCCAATTACTCTTCCTTCATGCTGAATTCTATATTTACCCTCTGACGCCTCTTGACAGTGCAAATGTCCCTCCTACAGTTTAGTGTACTGGTCAGAGGTACGAATGAGTCCTCGCCAGGGACAGCTATAATATGGGGATAGTACTGGCAGTGAGGAATATGTGGGTAAAGTAGATCAAGCTTTGAAGGAAGGGTAAACCCCAATACACACAAGCACTCATAAAATTTAATAAGCATATCGCTCATTTAATAGCGATTATAGCTAAAAGAAATGCGGTGCAGGTCATACAGCAAACACCCGGGCGATATCACAATAGATCAACGATACTGGTCGCAACGCAACGATACGCGCCACACATGGAAAAAACATTTGTCATGCCGTCCTACACAAATGCATGCGCGTTAGCTTCGTAAACATTGTTGTGATTTTTAGTTCGGACGATGAAAAATTTTGATGGACGGATTTTAAAACGATACGACGAATTTGGGAAATTAAGTCAGTTGCGTAATTTCAATAATATGCTTCAATAATCGCTTTTCAGTGGTTTCATAGTTCACGGATCGGAAGGTAAGTCTGTTTAAGTCAACTCAGCACAAGAACTTTTGGAGTATTCATTAAATCCAGCCAACAAATGATGAAAATTAGAAAGGCTTTACTTAGTATGACGGGAATTAGAAATAAACCCAAGGTATAAATAGATACAGCTCCGACAAAATATTCCTGATGAGCAAAAAAATTGCGAACGTTGAGATTACGCACTCTTATGTGATAAAAAATTCATTAATGGTCAATGCCCAAGCAACAATGTGAGTTTTATTGCACTTTTATACCAGTTTTCACAGCCAATTTTGGTCTTAAATGCCATCATAAGAGTGTAATAAAACCCATATTGTTACTTGGGTGGTAACACCCAAGTCCAACGTCAAGTTCTTGTTTTTCCAATTCCAATTTGAAATTGCAGTTGTAGTTCATATTCAAGTCCTATTTCATGTCCGATTTTAAGTAAATTTCATATTCAAATTTCAAGTCCAATTTCATGTCCATGTCCCATTTTAAGTTCTATTGTTCTTCATATCCAATTTCAGGTTCAGGTCCAACTTCCAGTTTTATTTGAAGAAGCTATTAAAATAAATTGGTACAAGTTTAAATCAAATTTCAAGCAAGCAAGGAAGTCCAATTTCAAGTTTAATTTTAAGTCCAGTTTAAAGTCTAACTTACAGTTCAATTTGAAGTAAGTATGTTTCAAATTAGTCCAAAATTAAATCCAATTTCATGACAAATTATATGCCAATTCAAAGTACAATTTCACGCCCAATTTGAAGTCCTATTTCATGAAAAATTAGAGCTTAAACTTAAAGTCCTATTTTGTGCCTAATTTCAAGTTTCATTCTTCAATTTCAGTTCCCATTTGAAGTCGAATTCAAGATCAATAGCAACCCCCATTTCACGTCCAAATTCGAGTTCAATTTTAAGTAAAGATTTGTGTCTAATTTCAAGTTGAGTTTAATTCCGATTTTGAGCTTATTTAAGTCCTATTGAGATTCAACAATTCAGCTCAAGTCCAGCTTCAAGTAAAACAGAAAAATGAAGATTTGATATCTAATTACAAGTTCGATTTCAGCTCCGATTTTAAGATCAATTTCAATGTAATTTAAGTACTATTTCGTATTTCAATTCGAGTTCAAAGTCCATATTTGAGTTTAAGTCCAATTTCAACTTCCAAATTTAATTTGGGGCCGCGCTTCAAGTCTAAATTGATTCATATTTGAGTTCGGTTTCAATTCCAGTTTCAAATCTAAGTCCGAATCCATGTTTACAAATAAATGCAAGTTGTATGTCTAATTTGAAATCCAGTTGCAGGTCCACTGGAATGCCCAGACTGGGACCGTCTGGTCTCTATGAAATAGAATGTACAATTCTCAGAATTCCTCAGTTTTTATCTAATCTACCGGTATTTTTGCGATAAATAAACTAATTGCATTAATATCCGCCATCCTACGATAAGTTGCTTATTAAAGGTCAGTGTCCAAGCTTCTGTTTATGGTTGGGTACTGCCTTGACAAGCGAGTGGTCGTGGGTTTGAATCTCAGTAGAATCAGGCCATTCGATGTTAAGTTTAAATCGCAATTCTCGGGTACTTTTGCAAAAGGACGCATTGATAACTGCGTACCACTTCATCATAGAATGAGTAAATTCTACAATACAACCCTCAGTAGTATGGACAAGTTCTTCCAATAAGGTAATAAACTTTATGCCTTATATAATACCAACAAGAAATTACTCACACAAATAGTGATACGACACCCTGACGTGGCTCACAGTAAATGGGACCCAGCCACAATAGATCAAATAACTGGTCGCACTGGAGAATGTACCCAACTGAGGAAAAAATGGAAAGCTTATTAAATTCATTGAATGTAACTAGAACCGATTTTCACTCTTATTCTGTATTCCGACAAATCGGTATTTCGAACAAAAGAGGCTGATATTATTCGTATCACCAGCAAAACCAAATGGGCAAACAACTTGATTGAAATTAGGATCTGTCGAAATACAGCATAAATGAGATTAAAAATTTCTAACGGTCCGTGATATTTAAATTTTTTTACCATGATCCCAATTATAGTTATGGCACCATTCGATTTCAAAATTATGTTTAACTTAATATTCATATTCAATATCGACGAACACAAGCAACAATAAGTTTAGCTGGGTTTTAACTTCTGCTTACTCTTTTGTAGGCCGTTCGAATTTTCCCTCAAACCGGGAGAAAAAACCTGAAAGTGCTTGTCCCCTGTTTCAAACTTGCTTCACGTGGAATTTCCAGAGCAAAACAAACTTGTGAAAATAAACTTTTTTTTTTACTGTCACCGGACGTCTCGTTATTAAAATCTGCTCTCTATTAGATTTAAAATTCGAATGAACTGAGCTAACGCGCACCCAACGCAGTAGAGCGGTGTGCCTTAAAGGTCGAATCACACTAAACATTGATGGAGCATCACCGGAATGTCAGTAACGTGCCGGCCGTATTCCATCAACGGGCAATCTGACTGAATCGACCTTTACACCCCAGAGTCAGTGTCACCGCAAGATGCCTGCCACCCAGCAGAGCGAATATTTGAAGAGATATTCCTGCAGAACACACATCGCAACCGCAAC
Source organism: Sabethes cyaneus (assembly GCF_943734655.1). NCBI lineage: Eukaryota > Metazoa > Arthropoda > Insecta > Diptera > Culicidae > Sabethes > Sabethes cyaneus. The sequence continues at coordinate 3,294,373 of NC_071353.1, forward strand.
GCAACAACGGCCATAACAGTGATGAGCAACCTATGTTTTCATTTTTAGCGTTGGGATTCCCCTATAGAGGCGACATGCAGCGACAGGTAAACTATGCACAGAGGTGAACGATCAACGTGTCTGACAATCACTTCTTTCATCGACACGCTTGAGATATCAACTTCCAGCAATAAAGCATGGTAAATCCCCTACGCAGTACAAATATGGAGGTAGGTTCGATAGCGCCACCAGTAGCTAATTACAAACTAGTTTGAATCAACCTAGATGATGGAAATGCTATAATTTACCGATGCATTTGAGTCACCGTCATATTTTTTTTTTATCAGAAACTTAGTCTTGTCATGGGGAGGAAATCTAAAATCATATGGTTTTGATTATGGATGATAACACTAATCCAGGGGAATACAGAAGAATGAGAAGAAAATTGTTTAATGAGAATATTCTTCGAAGTTCAACCTATATCGGGTGTGGTCTCTACGTTCCACATTGCATTCAGGATTTTTGAAGCGTCATTCTTTCTCCTATGCATTAATGCGGTTTGATGCGTGCGCAGCTACCACTTTTATAGCGTGGTTCAGTATTAAAAGTTATTGTTTCTTAGTACACAGCTGGGGTTTCCTTTGACAACTACATTCCTTACCTTACCGACTTTCGAGCTCTAAAAATTTAACTCGCTCGCTGAGAAGAGTTAAAATCTAACGACTTGGGATTAAAGTTCAGAACGTTCGGTTTGAGATTCATATTATTTAAAATACCAGAATGGGCAGTTTTTGGGAATTCACAAATAGGTTTGGTTGAAAACTAACATGCTTATTTGTTGTGATTTTCTGTGCTGTGTCATTTTGCTAAGCGGACAGATGCGTAAATCCACAGAAGCGCGAGGACCAGAGGATTTTGTGCCGAAAACCTGCAATGGTAATTTGCCGCTGAGAATGGCTGAATGTATCAAAAAAAAAACAAATGGTCCAAAAATGAAGGTATTTTCGTTCATTTTTCATTAGAGCAAAGTTATTTGGAGCAAAATTAACGCTGCTCTTATCACTCCGGTACTCTGAATACTTCAACACGCAAGGTAGAGCTGTCCAGCTGGGCAACCGCACACTTCTAACGATTGTCCTTCTGTCCTGATTAATCGTTATCGCAAAAACATGACGGGTCGGAAATTAAAAATTTAAACGATCAAATTTAAACGATAAATCAGTTGGAATGATTGGAATTCGCGGAATGAAAACTTCTTCGCCCTTGTACTTCCCGTTTAAAACAGTAGCTTCAATTACATTGTTCAGTAGACTTGTACCATTACAATGTCATGTCATTAATGTCATAGTTGAATAATGATGCGTAGCACGATGATTGGTGTTCCAACTTTAAGTTGTAGCATACGTAGAGGCATACCAGGCAAATTAAGTAAGATAAAAATTTAGTAGTATAATTCACTACTTCGTCTTGATTAATAATATTATCCACTGACTTACATGTTGTTAATTTTTCTGCTATTAAATTTTGAATATCCAGGTTTTTTGTTGCTAATAGTGCTCTCTCGTTCAATCGAACATAATTTTTATATTGTTGTATTATGTTTGTGAATACCTTTTCGGTTAATTCTTCCTTACAATAAGGTATACTATTAAACCAGCATTATTGTCGACTGGTCTTATGATTCATGTCTTCAACAGCTACTCCATAAATGGCGATATTACGATGGCGATGGTGATTTTACTGAATTGCAATACTCAACATTTATGTGTGCTTTATAAGTTTTCGACAACAGTGGAGAATATGGAACGACCCAACGATTATCAACTTCAATGTCTCGTTAAAAAATTTGACAGTTCTTGATTTACCATTGTCTTCCAATAATCGACGACAATATAATGGGTATCCATCATTACATACAATAGATAGTTTCTTTATTTAAAATTACTTTAATATAAGGCTGATTTATCGCGTCCGAAGCCAACGCCCTTTGGGATACACTTTGAACATTTTTCAACATCCATGCAAAGCGAATTGATATTAAGTGCAACACACGGTCCATAGACCATATGTTTTGTGACAGCTTCATGTAATTTTGAGTCAGAGTCATTCATAACAAAATGTGTGCATGGAGTAATTCGCTTTTCTGCCGCTCTACAGACTACATCCAACAACGTGTGTCTCCAAATACTTGATGTTTTACAATAAAATTCATAAAGTGATTTCAATTTTTGTTTGAAGACATGCGTCGTTATATCATGACGATCTATTGGCGATTGTTCTTTCGAATGTTCTTTGATTTCAGTTCATTATGAATCAGATGTAAAAGTTATGAACAAATCCGGCCGACTAAAATGACGCACATACGACATTGCATCCTGAGCATACTCATGCATATGTCCGGACTTCTAGAATATGTAGGCAATATTGTCATTCTCCTAATAGCGGTTATATTTCCATCATTATTAATCGCATCGCGCAGGTGTATATACTCTTCTGAACGTAGCTTTTTTTGATTAAACCTAACGAAATTCAATTTTTTAATGTAAACATATAAACACAATACCGATGAAAGTTATCGACAAATTTAAAATGTGATTAAAATGTGATCTTCGCTTTCACGAACCGTCATTCTAAACACGTAAAAATCATTGCGCTGACCTTCTTATTCAGTGCCTTGCCTGTGATTTAAAAAAATTAAATAGCAACAGAGTTGCTAACTGACATTTGAAAACGTTTTAGTTACCATTCAATGAGTTTACCATTTTAATCTTCAAATGATGGTTAAGTGATAGTATGGAAATAGTATGGAAGTATCTATGGATAGTATGGAAAAAGTTCTGAAGGATTACATTGATTCAACCATCATGCAGTCATATCCATTATCTATATTTCAATATGCATACCAAGCTGGCAGCTCAGCAGTCACGGCGCAGCGCTACATTTGCTTGTGGGAAAAATTGAAAAATTCCTTTCTGTTAAAGAATTTGCTTTGTTCGTTCCGGGACATTGAGGAAGCTTTCGATCAGAGGTGGGTACTTCGGCACAATTCCGCTAATTTGCTAACAGCTAACTAGCTCAGCTAACATTTTGGTTAGCGGTTAGCGTTTTCGCTAATTTTTAAAACCGTTAGCGTTTTGGTTAGCTTCCGCTAAATTTATGTACCGCTTTTTTTTGCAGGAGGAAAATTGTTGAGGAATATGAAAATTTTCTTTTAATTCTGCTATTGAGCTAATATCTATCAATGTTATCACACAGATTTGGGTCGAATCTCAAAACTTCGTAAAGTTTTGTACGCGGGTACAGTTAATGTATTTATGAAATAAATGAATATCTAAAAAATTTGAGGTTATTGATTTGTTCACTTAACTTGCATCACTTATTTCACAAATCCATAAGTCTTGAACCAAATACGACTGAAAAAAATATGAAAATGTTATTAAAATTTCTCAGCAATCTAGCAAAATTATTATCTGGAAAACAGTTTTTCAAAAAATTTTCTATGGCAGCGAAACTCCAAAGCAAACTTAAAAAAACTCTATCTTATGGAAAATTTCCAAGATGTTTTCTTCTTGTTCTTGACTTGTGTCACTCATTGACAAATGTGTATTTGTTAGTGATGAAAATTGCACGATAGTGCCAATAGTTTGATGACCAAAAAAGTCAAAAGTTTCCACAATGATAGAAAACTTTAAAGAAAAATCGAAAAAACTATAGCCTGCCTCATGGAAATATTTTTCATTTCTCCCATTCTCAATGTGGTAATGTTCTTTAAAACATTTTTTATGAACGCCTGTGATTTTTTTCATGGAATTATTTCATGTTTTTTTCAGATATATACTTTTTCTAAGCGACCTTTGCAACGAAGGATTTCTTTTTCGTCAAAATTGGCGCTTTTCAAAGTATTTCCAAATTTGCGCTGCTAACCAATTCAGCGGTCAACGTTAGCTTCCGCTAAATTTTTGGTTACTTTAGCGGTAAGCGGTTATCGAAGCTAACGTTTTGAATTAGCCGATTAGCTGTTAGCGAAGCTAAGATTTCGGTTAGCGATGCCCACCTCTGCTTTCGATAATACTTCCTACACATCTATGGAAAATTCTATGAAACGAAGAAAATTCAACAAGTGCACTGTTGATTGGATTCACACAATGCTTGCAAAAAGAGAAATCACTTCTAAGGTTGGTGAATCGTCTATAATGATAAAGGCTATGAAAGGTTGTCCTTAAGGAGGTGTTCTTTCGCCACTTATGTAGACGATTTGCTTAGAACCTTTGAAGCGAAAGGTTTCGAAGTTGTAGGTTTTGCTGATGATTTGGTCATCATGGTAAGAGGAAAATTCGAAAATGCAGTTTCGGAAAGAATGCAACAGGCTCTGAAACATACCCAAATTTGGTGTAGAAAGGAGGGCCTTAGCATTAATCCGGCAAAAGTAATTGTCCCATTCACAAGGAGGAAGAAACTTAACTTGAAGCCTCTCAAGCTTGAAGACTGAGAAATCTAATTTAGTGAACAGGTTAAATTTCTAGGATTGGTCCTAGATGTTGGGCTTAACTGGAATGCACATCTCGACGCCGTGATAAGCAAGGCAACTAGTGCATTATACAGTAGAATTTCGAATTTGGCAACCAATGCGTGTCGCCTATGTTGCCAAAATCGAAACCGTGCCAAAATTGAGACCCTTTTTCGATATGAAAAAATTAATGTAAAGGCTTTAGAATTTGACTAAATATCATTAATCAACGAATGCAACCATTTTATGTTTGAAAAGACCGCCAAGAGCTATCCGTCCGGTGCAAATAAGTTATTGACACCCTGCGGTAAGACGTAGTGCTACGGTAATAAAAATATTATTGTTCGAAACCACATAACTTTTTTTCATGAACATACTGAGGGCATCATTTTTTCGTCATTTAAAGTACGTATCCAGAAACTGATTGATATTTAAGCATATTTTTGGGAGTGAAATATCTTGTGTTGCCAAAAACGAATACTTTTGTTGCCAAAATAGAGGCATGCCAAAATCGAATCATGCCAAATTCGAAATCGAACTGTAGTTGTGCTGGAAAACCGTTGGTAGAAAATGGGGTTTAAAACCAAACATGATCATGTGGATCTACACGCCTATCATACGACCAAAAGAGACGTACGCCTCGTTAGTGTGGTGGCCAAAAACAAAAGAAAGTACCGCTGAAGCGAAACTTGCAAAACTTCAACGACTTACGAGCATTGCAATAACGGGGGCAATGCGTAGCACTCCATCTCCATCCTCAATCTGCTGCCTTTGCATGAATTCGTACAAATAGAAGCGGACAAATGTGCTCTAAGGCTTAATAGGTTAAGGTATATTTCGGATCTTTCTGGTCACATGAATATTCTGAAACTTTTCAAAATAGGGCGCCGTGTTAAGTATGAACGGAGATTGGATGAATCCGGAGGATAACTATGATACTCCTTACGAGGTGTGTGAAACTTCGCGCTCCGACTGGGAGAGGGGAGTTCCTATGGTTCGTCAAGGCAGGTGCTGGAATCTATGGCCCTAGAACAAAAATATCAGTGGCAATGGGACTATGGCCAACTGTGTTTCAGGCGGAGATCTTTGCAATAATTGGATATGTGAATATTTGCTTGAGGAGAAGATACAAACATTTAAATATATGCATTTTCTCTGACAGTCAACCAGCATTGAAAACGATAAGCGCTTGCAAATGCACATCGAAAATAGTCTGAGATTGCATTCTTTCGTTACGGCAGCTATACCAAATGAATACAGTAAATCTATACTGGGGTCCAGGGCACTGGGGTATTCAAGGCAATGAAATATGTAGCAGACGAGTTAGCAAAAGCGGGCTCCAATTCGGAATTTATCGGTCCGGAGCCTTTTTGCGATATATCAAAATGCACAATCAAAATGGAACTTAAACGCTGGGAAGAACAAAAGGTGACGGCCAATTGAATGGCTGTCAGAGGTTGTAACCAGTCAAAAAGATTCTTTAAACCAAACGTAAAATCCATCAAAAAGCTCATAGAGCTCAATAAGAGAGCGCTGTGCACATACACCGGTCTAGTAACAGGGCACTGTCCGAGTAGACATTATTTAAAGAACATGGATCGTGTTGAAAATGGTATCTGTCGCTTCTCCAATATTGAAAGCCAAACGTCAGAGCATCTGTTTTGTAGTTGCAGTGCACTTTACATGAGCAGAGCTAAATTTCTTGACAAAAGATGCTTATTTCCTAGTGAAATTTGGTCTGCTAATCCCGGGAATGTTATCGGTTTTATAAACCATATTATACCTGGCTGGGAACGTGCAGGAGCAAATTGTAAGGTAAAATTATGGACCTAGCTCAAAAGCAACCCACACATCTCATGTGCTGAAATTGATTCCGAAGTGTAGCCATGGTGTAGCCAAATCAGATCTTTCCATGAAAACTGCGGGCCGCTATGATTCTTGACCATTACTGCTCATAACAAAATAACATTTATACCGGAAGCTTCACACCATGCACGAGGCATCAAGACTAAACTCATTTAATTGCAACCTCCCAAAATCCGTCAAATCAGTCCACGGGCCGCACGAAAGAATATGAAAGTTGAATGAACGAAAACTATTTTTTTTTTCACAATTAAATTCCGTTACGAAATAATTTTTTTCCAACAGAAACGCATTTCGCTTACGACTTTTAGGCTTCATCAGTGTCTGCTTTCGAACTATCAAATTGATCTTGCAGCAGTAATAAACGATAAACCTTATAATATCACACCAATATCAACTACCTTCCTTCCGAGCAGCGAGCGAAACGCTCAAGACAATTTATGATGTACGGGGGCCGGCCGGAAGGAGCGTATCAGTGACCAACTTAAAAAAACCAAATTTTCAAACTTAGGTATCAAAAATTCAGCTAAATTTGATTTGCGAAGAACTTGTCCTAGTTTGCATCCAAAATTAGGTAATGAATGATAGCTCAACGCTTAAAACAGATCCCCGGTTGCTTTCCTGTACAAGTTAGGCAAGTTTCAAGTTTTTTTTTGGAACACCTCTTCACCGATTGGAGCTGCAACAGTGAACACACCCCTCTTCAAGCCAGATGGTGGCGTCAATGCCGCATGACGTAGGCTAGGTTATTTCAAAGCCGGCCCTCCAGATGAGATTGCCTCCGAGCACGTGATTTCGACAGTTACAGAAAGGATCGATTGCAATCCACCCAACGGCAACATGACATACCACGGCCCGTAAACTGGTTATATCAGAGTCATGCTTATGGTATGTTAATCCCGTGACGTGAGTTATCTTCCGTCTCGCAGCAGCAGCCGCGATCGACAGTTTGGCGTTCGCGATCGATCGTAAATATTACTCCTCTCCGCGCTTTACGATTATGCTCAGTCGTGTGGAAGGATCCGATCGATACGGACGTAGCTCTCTTATTCGGTAGCGTCGAAGGTAGTTGCAAAGGAACGAGAATCATCTCGAGTTAAAAAAGACTGAAGTATTATCAAATTGGTATTATTATTACAAAAAATGTTGAGAACAATTTTAGTGCTCGCCGGACTAAGTTGTACGATTTTATTGAAAGTTGTTGCACGTAAGTTATAGGTCCATCATATTTTCGACTTTAATGGTAATTTTGACTTTGGAAAGGAGTGGCGCATGCGTCAATGACAAACAAGCTTATTCTTGTAAATATGTTTTTTTGCGCTGCTATAGTTTGGTGCTTGATACTGGGCTTTCCGGAAACATTGTACGCACTTTTTAAGTTTTTTCAAACCTTATTTTGACTAAACTTGATCAGTAAGATACTTCCTTCTATTTTTTCAATTTATTAAAAATGTTTAAAATTGACTCCACAAAAACATGATTACTTTTCAAATATTTAATATTGTTTTCGAATAATGAAAAATCAATAGATCAAGAGCTATTAAACATCAGTGATAGTTTCTAAAAACGCAAGCATGTACCATACTTAACACCGTTGTATCTGCAGGATCAAACGTTTTAAAACTAAATGTCTGCGACGCGCAGCGACATGTAGTGAAACGATCGCTTTGTCACCTGTGATTCATACGCAGGAAGGGTTTCCACCGTGGTTTTCATAACACTTTTCTCTCTTACCGTAGAACGCGAACCCTGCACAACTCCGATTCAGCAGCCAGGCCTTTGCGTACCGGTTCAGTACTGTCGAAACATTTACAATATTCTTAAAAACAAGCAAAGGCCATCGCAGGGAATCATCAACTACATCCGTCGAGCGGTGTGCCGTTTACCCGAGGTCAGTAAGGCAGTGTGCTGCCAGTTGTCTGAGGTTGAGACGGTGGTTGGCAGTCCAACTACCGTACTGCCCACGAATTGTGGATCTACGGCAGCAGATCGAGTTGCTTACGGGCAAGAGACCGCTGTATTCGAGTGTCCATGGATGGCCTTGCTGAGGTTCAAAGATTTTGACCAAGAAATCGTTGATGGTTGTGGGGGAACGTTGATTCACGAGCGTTACGTTCTGACAGCTGCTCACTGCTTGCATGACAGTAAGCTCACACTGTAAGTCCCGTTTTTATTATTCAAGCACGAAGTTGAATTGCCTTTTTCTAGAGATCATGTTCGGCTGGGAGAACACAATAAAATTACGGCTATTGACTGTGAAGGAGAAGAAGGAGACTGCGCGGGACCAGTTCAAGATGTCGCGGTTGAAAACACGATCACACATCCAAGTTACAATCGACCAAGATTTAGTAACGATATTGGACTTATACGATTAGCATCCAGCGTAACATTCAGTGGTACATTAAACCGAACAGAAAACATTTTAAAACAAATAAATTTAAAATATTTTTTGATTTCAGATCAAATAAAACCCATCTGCCTGCCTGCGACTGATGAATTTCGTAATTTGTTGCACAACAAGTACGTGCTGACCGGTTGGGGAACGACAGAGGCCAACTCTGTCTCGAATGTTCTGCTGAAGGCGTATCTTCCACGGGTGGAAAACAGTAAATGCGAGCAGATAATGAAAAACAATAGTTTATCGATAACACTCAGCGAAAGTCAACTATGCGCGGGAGGTACAAACTTAAAGGACAGCTGCAGGGGTGACTCGGGAGGGCCGCTGGGAACGGTTGGACTGTTGCACGGGGAGCCACGTTTTATACAGTTCGGAATAGTTTCGATCGGTGTAAACAGCTGTGGTATAAAAAACATTCCCAGCATTTACACCAGGGTCGGGCACTATATGGATTGGATAGTGGAAAATATAAAACCATCATGATAAGAGCATTGTGTTTCACTTAAAAATTTTCCACAGAATTAAAAATGGATGAGACATTTCCTTTTTCTCAAATGTAAGTTTTTCGATTAATCAAGTGTATATTTTTTTAAATGACTTACCAACTAATCCAGTGTAAATATTCTTCGTGAAATATCATCCACCAGCCATTCGATGGCTTCTACTAGCTTTTCTCCGGTCACAGCACTAACACCATGAATAGCCCAGTGATGGGTCTCGATTTTCTCCAATCCAAGCACATCTTTGATTTCATTGCTGGTTAGGGCCCCGGGAAGGTCCTGTTTGTTGGCTAGTACGAGTAGCGTAGCACCAGCCAACCGTTCTTCCTGAAGCAGCAATGATAGCTCCTCGCGGCAGGACTCCATCCGCATTCGGTCGGTACTGTCAACCACCCACACCAGACCGTCCGTGCACTCGAAATAATTCCTCCAGTAGGATCGCAGCGATTTTTGTCCGCCAACGTCCCACATATTGAGAGTGTAGTTGTTGTATTCCAGCGTTTTGATGTTGAAACCCAACGTTGGTGAGATCTGATCGATTGGCTCACCGTTGAAGCGTTTTAGTATAGTTGTTTTGCCGGCATTATCGAGGCCCCTGCAAAGAACGAAGTGAAAACATGATGACTAATTCCGACGAATGCCCACACCTAATGTTCGAGAATCGACCTCACTTACAGCAGTAGAATCCTCATTTCCTTTTCTTTTTGCTTCATTTTTTTGAGAATGGTTAAAAACCCCATTTTAACACTGGTTACGGTAATAATCGGTAGCACTAAAACTAAGATAACACCTTTAATAAATATTTTAGAGAGCGCATTGAATCATTGAATAATGTTTTTGTTTATAGTTTTAAGATTTTTTATGCAAAACCGAGATGCCAGAAATATGAAGAGAGTTACCTTTTTATAGTCCGAAGTAAGGAAGTAACCAAGTCACAACAAAAGACAGACACATCTCGCCAAATTGAGAACGTATTTTGAAAAATTCAAATCGTAGCTTTTTCATAATCATTTGCAATATTTAAATTCTATGGAATACCGGAATAACCAGATCATAATCTATACATTTTCGACATTTTCTTAAATAAATCAACCATGAATATCAACAGTATGTACGGACTGTACATCTGCCAACCTTGCTGTGAAAGACAGCAGTGAAACTTGCCACTAATGTGCTGCTCACCAAGGAATGAACCGAAAGGCCATCTGGCGGCGAATGGCAAACTATATATACACGCTCAACCTCGGCTACTCAAAATTGAGTAAAAAACTACTCAGTTTCGGAAAAACCGTGGGTACGCAAAAATGAGTAAAGGTGCTGTCACTCAAAAATGAGTAGGCATACATTTTCTCCAAAATGAGTAGTTTTTGCTCAGTTTTATTTACTTGGATAAATGGGTGGAAACTACTCATTTTTGAGTAACCGGGCATTTTGTCAAAACAGAGTAGTTTCTACTCAGTTTAATTAACTAGAATAATGGGTGGAAACTACTCATTTTATTGAAGGAAATGGTTAGAAAATACTCATTTCGAATATGTTATTTCAATTAAAATATCTAATTTAGTATGATGTATTATTATGAATATTTATTTGTAATTAACCTTCGTAATGCATCGGAAAAAGTTTCACATTATTTGAACTTAAGTTTTGAGTTTGCCCTCATTCTACCGTTTTCAATCCGAATTTCGTTTTCTTTATCTCGTTTCAAAGATATGACCCAAAACTGGCACCTAAAGTAAGTTGATGAATATTTTGTTGACTAATGGCCACTTCAGCGTCGGTTTCGGAACATCCGGTAACTGTTTCGGGTGACATTTTTGACGTAGGACTACGTCTTTGTTTACATATACTGGGTAGCAATTTGTGAAAACGAAAATAGAAGTGTAACGTTTTAATGAATCTTTCAAATGATATTGTCAATTGCAAGGAAAATTGTCCAATCAATCAGTGCGCAATCGCTCATAAAAGTGCTATTTTAGCTTAAATCGTTTCAGTCTCTTAGGCGCACTTATTGCTTGGAAGATAACGAAAAAGTGCGCCGAAGACACCGAAACGATTTAAGCTAAAATAGCACTTTTATGAGCGATATCGCACTTTGGATGGTACAATTTTCCTTGCAATTGACAATAATAACTACTAAACTACTGAATGAAACCGAACCGGGATTTCTGTCTATCTGTCTGTCTGTTCGTATGTTCCTTATATACTCGGAAACTACTAAGCCGTTCGGCGTGGAAATTTGCATTTAGGGGTTCTTGGGGCCAAGAAAGGTTCTTATGATAATTAGAGAACCGTATCTCTCCTAATACGGGGTGCTCTCATACAAATGAAACACAAATTTTTGCATAACTAGAGAACTTATCAAGCAAATGGATCCAACTATGACATGTGCGGGGTTTTGGAGGCAAGAAATTTTTCTATGGTGAATTGAGACCCCTCAGCTTTTTAAGAGGGGGCTCCCATACTAATAAAATACAAATTTCCTCTTAACACAGACATAACTCTTATAAGAAAAATCAACAAAAATTATCGTACCTAACATTTAGCCTGAACACTAGCACCATCTATGATCGACATTCCCAAATATCAAATAGCAACATGGGTATCCATCGAAGTAGCAAGTATTTTTTATGGGGAATTCCACTTCTTTCGTCAAAAAGCACCAATTTGACCAAAACGGAGACATTCCCAATTAACCTAAATTTGAAATGACGGTTTAATCGGTACGAAGAATGGAAAACGAGTGTTATGTCTGTTTGTCTGTGCTCTTAACTTGAGGACTAATCAAGCAAATGGAAACAAATTTGTCCTGTGGGGGGTTTAGGAGGCAATACTTTTTGACGTAGGACTACGTCTTTGTTTACTATACTGGTAGCACTGGTAGTCAGATGCTATACATTAGTTTAATAAGCTACTTGTAAACAAAAATGTTTCTCGTGACGTGATTTTGCGGCTGCCGTGCGGGAATGGGATAAGCAATTGCAACAAAATATGTTGGAATGATAGCGTAAACCGAAGATATCAGATGGCTCTGCAACATGTAGCCCTTTTCCCTGAGAGGGCCAGGCTAAAATACTCAGCAGGTTGCTATAGGCATTCCCTTGCAGCATGAAGGATTTCGTCACTTCACAACTTAACTTATCAATTTAATAATTTTTGCAACAAGTATGAGTATGAGTTGCTATTAAAAAATGTGATGAGATTTCATTATTTTTTCGTGCATGAAAATCTTACGTAAGAAATGATTAAACTCCCTCCCCCCATCATGCCTGGAAACAAACAGTTGTTTTACGATTCATTAATAAATTAATAAATTAAATAACTTATGTAGCCTAAAATCATCCCAAACTCGGGAACCGTATATTATACGACTCCAAAATGTTCCTATTGTACATCAGTCTCATTTCATCATTTGTTCCGGGATCGACGCTGAAGTCGCCATCAGTCAACATCAACAAAATATTCCCCAACTTACTTTAGGCGCCAGTTTTGGGTCATATATTTTAAACGAGGCAAAGAAAACAAAATTCGGATTGAAAATGGATGAATGAGAGCCAGCTCAAAACTTGGGTCGTTTTCACCCCAATGAATAATGCTCATGAACATGAGGACCACCTACCGGTAGTGTCGTATAAACATGGAGAAACGCTGGCAATGGCTATAGCTTGGATAAATTCCAAGATTTGTGAGAAGGAGAAGCTACCAGAGGACTGGATGGAAGGAATGGTTTGTTCCATCTACAAAAAGGGCGATCGGTTCGACTGCTGCTGACCCTAGAAATGAGCGCAAATTCCGCCAATGATCAATTCCAAACAATTCCGGGGCAAAATTTGTGGCATTAACCAAGGTCAGGCTGCAATAGGCCAAGGATACAACATCTTATTCTGCTCCCTGAAAATAGAAAGACGTACCAACTACTAAAGATGTGTAAGAATAAAAAAACAAAAGTAGTAAAGTAGTTGCTTAATAAACCAATACATACATAAAGAAATGATGAGAGTGCATTCATTGCAAAGCTTGGTTAATAAATAATGCATATAAATTATTATTGATATTCGTGTGCAATAATTGATGTATTCGAAATTGATGCAAGATTACAGAGGTGGGCACTGCTAATCAGCTAACCGCGAACTAGCTAGCGCATAGTGCGTTCGTCAGGTTTCAAATGGGTTAGTAGTTTTGTTAGCTTGGTATAATAGGTTTTTATAATCTTATGCACGCATAAGGTAAATGGTAAAAGATGGTAAATGGTTGGATAAAGCGCAAAACAGATCCCATAGTTGTGCTTAGCCTCCTATCCCTACGTCCACGTGATACCAGCCGAAATACGAGCTACCTCAGCGGAGATCCGGTAACCAACCCCGGTAGAAACAGAGGTCGTATACCAACAGGGAAGGAGGCACAGTGTTGTCTCGACACTTTAAGATGGCAACCCCATCACGAGACTTGGTAGCGTAGGCCTTAGTACCGTCTAGTAGTGTCTAAATCTAAAAAACTAAGAGTCAAGAAAATTGTACTCAGAGCATTCGGCATAGACAAAGGCGACGAAATAAGGACATGCAATGGAATCTTGGTACTGCAACTGCAACTGGGACTGCAGATCGCTAAATTTCGTTCGGTGGCGACAGAGTGCTACTCGATCAGTTAGAACTCCGAAATTTTAGCATCGTGGCACTGCAGGACTGTCGCAAAGGCGAAAAGGTATGCAGGGTCCGTGGCGGCAACGTGCAATTTTACCAGAGCGTCGGAGCGACCAACGAGCTGGGAATGGGCTTCGTAGTGATGGGCAAAATGGAGGATCATAAACATGTATTGTCCACACGAAGGTAGACCCGACGACGAGAAGGAAGCGCTCTATGCGCACCTCTAGGCAACGTACGAGAGCTGCTCACCACGGACATCAAGATCGTCATCGGGGATATGAACGCCCAGGTCGGCAAGGAAGCAATGTTTAGACACAGAGAATAGACATTCAAGCAAAAGATCCCCACTAGGATAAAACTTATGTCAAATCAGTTGAGAAACTATAGAGATTTTGTCGCTAAAGACGCATAAAATTCTACAATAAACTCACAACAACTAGCTTCTGGCGCTATTGTCACGCTTATATATACTAGCGCCTGAGGAGCCAAAGGTTATCAGTGTGCAAATCAAAAGAGTCATTTAGTTGGGAAACTATAGTCTCTGTGCTATAGTGGTGGTGACGCTAGCACACGCTATGTCCGAAGGTACTTATTTAATTTACATACACTTCAGATTTCTCTTCACAGGATTCACAATCCCCCTTGCAGTGACATGCAGTGAAAAATGAGTATTTTCGAAAATCTGAGAAAAATGGAGAAGCGTCACTGCAAGGGGGATTGATCAATCCGTACAAAACTTTGAGAAAATGAATGTGGGGTCGAAATGAGCAATTATCCCAAATTTGGTTGAAATCGGAGGTGGTGGAATACAACGGATATGATCACTAGAGAGGGGGTGACCCCTAAATGACCTTAAAAATTGAATTTTGCAAAAAACCTAAGATAAAATATTTTAAGACCTTCATTGAATTAATTGTTTTGACTAATACTAACATCCTGTGAAGAGAAATCTGTGGTGCATGCCGGTTAAATAATAAGTACCTTCGGACATAGCGTGTAGCATATTAGGTGTTTTAATTTGAAATTTTGTCCGAGAATTCCCGAAAAATTTGAAAGAGTCTAAAATTACTCGAGTTCGATTAGTTGTTGAGTTACGCAAAAATTTCTGTTGTATTTGTATGAGAGTCCTTATCTCCCTACCACAGGGGTAAGGGGTCTCAAACTATCATAAAAAAATCCTGCCTCCAAAACCCCCCAAATGCCAAATTTGGTTCCATTTGCTTGATTAGTTCTTGAGTTATGAGGAAATTTGTATTTCATTTATATAGGAGCCCCACCCCTCCTCAAGTTGGGAGGGGTCCCAATTCACCATAGGAAAAATTCTTGCTTCCAAAAACCTTCACATGCCAAATTTGGTTCCATTTGCTTGATTAGCTCTCGAGTTATGAGCAAATTTGTATTTCATTTGTATGGAAGCCCCGCCTCTTAAAGGGGAGAGAGGTCATAATTCCCCTTCTAAAGAGGGGAGGGGTCTCAATTCACCATAGAAAATATTCTTGTCTCCAAAAACACCCACATGTCAAATTTTGTTCCATTTGCTTGATTAGTTCTCGAGTTATGCAGAAATTTGTGTTTCATTTGTCTGGGAGCAGATACCCCTCTTAATGGGGGGAGGGATCTCTAACCATCATAAGAATCTTCCCCGGCCCCAAAAACCCCTATATGCAAATTTTCACGTCGATCGATTCAGTAGTTTTCGATTCTATAAGGAACATACGGCCAGACAGACAGAAATCCATTTTTATAGGTATAGATTTGTATGGGAGCCCCCCCCCCTCTTAGTGGGGTAAGAGATCTCTAACCATCATAAGAACCTTCCCTGGCACCAAAAACCTTTACATGCAAATTTTCACTCTGATCGGTTCAGTAGTTTCCGATTCTATAAGGAACATACGGGCAGACAGAAACCCATTTTTATAGGTATACCCAAGTAACCAAGAGTTCGAATAATGGTGTCTAACAAGGGTTAAACAGCTTTATGTATATCAATCTATAACTTGCTAAGCAGCGTCACTTTTAAGTAATTAACCGAACTTTCAAGCTGTCTTGGGTTCACTGCATAGAACGCTAAGCAGCTTCGAAATAAACTGTCAAAAACTAAGAAAAAACAAATTTAGCAGCACTTCTATGTTCTATTTTTATACTTCTACCTAACTTCTATATTCGTTGCATTTGCCTGCTGTTGGGTTTGAACCCGGGTGCTCCGCGTTGTAAACCTATAGCGATCCACTGCGTCACCTTTGTCGTATACAAGCGATGTGAATTTTGCCAATGAGTTGTTAAGTAAAAGTTCGATTTAGAACTTGCAGCAGCTTTATGCAGCGCGAGTTAATTATAGAACATAAAGTTTGGAACCAACCAATTAACTGTAGTAGTGAGATACCGACAGCATATGCTACACAACACAATAATGAAGAGCATTACTTTCTAATTTATATTTGTAATTAGAAATGTGCGAGGATTAAATTTATTCAAGTGAAATAAAAATTAATCTCCAATAGTTTCAGGTTCTGCTGGTTTGATCACCAGAAATATAAACAAAAAAGCAACACGCAGAACTTGTTAGCAACTAAAGTTACTTCAGAACTTCATGTAGCATCCTAATAGCTTTGAAGTATCTATGAAGTACTCGCAGCACTTCTTAAAGCATTTAGTTCCACATATACTTGATATACACTACTAATCAGCGTGAAAGTTCCACGGAACTGAATCTGAACTAATTATGAACTTTCGAGTTCGCGTGTCAAGTAATATTCGAACTTTTGGTTGCTTGGGTAGATTACCAACAAATGCATATTTAATTTTTATCGTAGAAGCCACTCAAAAATCAAAGCGCAGCCTTCAGGATTTAATTGGCTTTGTAAGCGAATATCGTTTGCCAGACACCCAAATAAGTAAAACTGTTTTTAGTAATCATTATAAAATAGATACGATAATAAGAAAACCGCTTAAATAAACAAGAGATAATTTGACAAAACAGATCTTAAAACATTTAAATCAATCAAAAACTGAATTGCTTTCCATCTGGTTCCTCTCTGACGTCACTGTTCTGGGGCAAATTAAGCAGTGTCGTTTGGCCGACTGGCATATAGGCAACACCTCAATTCTTCGCATTTCTACAAAACCGTCATCGCCAATTTAGCCAAAAAAATTCGCTGCTTCAGCATTCCCCTCCGCCGATACGACAGTGGCTTTCTTCTTCTGTTCGGCCTTCTCGATTATGAAACGATCTTGTCAGCTTCCCGTTAGGCAACTTGTTACATTTATATCGCTTGGGTAAATTCATTGCCGAAAGTCAAATGAGTAACGGAAATGTGAATTGGCCAGGCTGAAGCCGACTTGCGTGTGTCGAGACGCACAATTAATTGGCTACGAGTAGCGCAGGATTAAGTACAATGGAGAGGAATTCTTGATGCGGCAAGAGCCACCGCGGCTCTCGGCTGGTAAAGAAAGAAGAAAGTTCTGGAAGCCTCCGATAAATTAAATATTTTCAAAATAACAAAAATAAGCATGAGATGGAAAAAATGATAAAATTGACCATTGGCGGTCGCGATGCGAGTAAATATAATTGATATAAATAGATAGTTGCATTATTTCCAAAAAAATCCTATACTTATTTAACTAAAGTTTATTTAGTGGAAGCTAATTGGAAGCGTTAACCCATTTAAAACCTAGTGAACACACTATTCGTTAGCTAATTCGCGGTTAGCTGATTAGCGGTGCACACCTCTGCAAAATTAAATTAGTAAAACATAAAAAGTCAAATTTAAAACTATACAATTTACGATTCTGCGTTTAGCACGCAGAACATCGTAGTTATGTGAAATAATTAAGTTCAAAACAATCTCACCGGCACTTACAATATATTCTCTTGTCCGTTTCATCAGCAGCAGCACATCTATGAATTTGCTGCAGTCCAAAGCAGGTCAAGGTCATCTCCAACAGTAATTAAACAGTCAGCTCTAACCGCTCCAACTCGCGATTTGCACCGAACATCCACCAGCAGTATTTAAAAAGTTTGATGACTCGTGCATCTTGCGTTCACTTTTGTTCACAAAAATAAACCAGTAACTACTTTAAAAAACTTAAAAAAAAACAAACGAGAGCGAACAAGCGTTAAATCAACAACAAATTTTCGCGAAAAAATCTGATTGCGGCAACACTCAATTTTGAGTAGTTTTTGCACAGTGACAATATGCAATTCTACTCATTTTTTGACAGCCCCATACAACGATTAAAAAATGAGTAGTTTCAACTCAGTCACTGAGTAGCCCTGGCTAAGCGTATACGGAAAACCAAAAGTACCCAAAGAGCAGGTATTAAGTACTCAAAATTAAGTAAACATGACATAGTTACAGTTTGAGTGAAATTTCGAACTCAACTCTGAGTCAATTTTGCTCATTTCGCTATGTAAGCATAAATCGACCTCTTGTACTCTCAAGGAACTGCCATATGGAAAGTTTGTGAAGGTTTGGTGCAAAGTTTTGTCTATATTTTTCACTCTTTAACAAACCTGTGCACCGACAAATACATCACAAATAGAACAAACTGGGAAGGTAGCAGCACCGTTTCGCGCACATAACGAATTATGCAGCGGGATGCTATCCCTATCTTAACGAACGGTGTTTGACAGTCGACTTAACGAAGAGCGCTATTGCAAGAAAAGCGCCCGTCTGACAGGTAAATTTGCTGCCAAAACCTTGTCGAGATGTGCTGAGATGTTGGCAACAAAAACATAGCACCCATCGCAAGCCCCTGGAATTATGAGTTGTCGATAATGTACTAAAAAATAAGTAAAAATTTTGTTAGCCGAATGTTTCTAGCAACTCTGCTCTGGGTAAATTTTACGTACTTTTGGATGAAAAAAGTAATTGTGTTGTTTACACTACTCATTGTGCAATTCTAGATAGAACTAACAAAAGGGCGAATGTCGCAAGCGTAAACAAACCGAGTGAGGGTTGAATTTCCTATGCTGGTCCAGCAAAAAATAACTCTCACCCGTTTTGTTTACATTTGCGACATTCGCCCTTTTGTTAATTCTATCTAGAATTGCGCATGCAGGATGCAGGTTGTGCAGGTTAGCCTGGCTAACTTAGCCATCATCGACACCGACGCGGATAATTTCTTTCCGAAATACCAGCGATTTCCAAACAATTGTGAAGTACGTTTGCGGTAACGGTAAGTATTAAATATTTTACATGAATTCATATTTGAATACTGATGCTTTATTTTTTGTTTGTTTTAGATTTGATGCGACGTGATTCTCAGGACTTGATGGAACAGCTGCAAAAACAACTAGACCCGGAGAGTTATCAAAAGCTGTCCAGTAAGTATTATGGTAGCTTTTTATGTAGCTCTGTGCTGAAGAAAGGTGGCGATTCGTATTTTCTGAACAAAAAAGCATACTGTTTTTCGTCGTTTTTCTAAACTTAAGTCTAAAATCTGCAAGTCTTAAGCATAGTATACAGTTCCAAGCGAAGTGAAAATCGAAGCAAGTGAAAAAGTGTGTCTTTTCGCTCGCGGGAAATAAAGACTGTGGATCTCTTCATAATTTCATGAGCTTTCGGTTTACAGTTCATGCGAAGTGAATTGAAGGGTTTACAGTTCGAGCGAAGTGAAAATAAATTTTAAGCCAATGCGGTATTTACAAGTGGCGCAATGGTGCTGCAGTAATTAAGTGTAGCGCAAAACATTATCAATACGTTTTTAAAACCGAAAAACCAGTAATAACAGTTTGGCGTGACGTCTAATTCTACAAAAAATCCGCATTGCTCGTTGCGGTATGTTTTTGGAGTCATGAAGTTTTCTTGCCAATATTAATAAATATTTTCCTTTTCCACACCTCTACACACTCATTGGCTTGAAACGCCAAATTTTCGCTAGCTGCAGCCTGTTCACGAACGTAGACGCGAGCGAAAGAAAAGTACCCAAGTGAAAAAGATGTCATCCACAATCTTTAATTTCGGTGGATCACGTTTGTTTACAGTTCCGAGTGAAGCGAAATGCAGTTTTTGCGCTAGTGAAAAAGTTGAACGTTTTGTATGGGATTTTCACTTCGCTCGGAACTCTATACAGGGCTTTAGCAGTAAAACAGGGTTGATTTTTTTCGTCGATTTTTTAAAACATGCAAGTAGCATCTAGTCGAAAATGATTTCACAAATCAAAGAAAATGTACTCATTTGATACATAATCGCATAATGCAGCTTTTGATTATAATCATGTTAATCGTTACAGGGAATCTCATCGGAAATGTTGTTTTTTATCTTATTTTATGTATGGACTTATGGAGCAAGGAAGCGTCAATTGAAGTAAATCTCAGATTTCTTCTGTGACAGCCTTAGAATGTCTGCCAGACTCGAGAATTAATCAAGTAAATGGAACCAAATTTGGCATGTGGGGGAAGCATGCATTTTTTCTATGGTAAATTGTGACACCTCCCCATTTAAGAGGGGGTGCGGGAGGAAGGTCATACAAATAAAACACAAATTTCTGCATAACTTGAGAACGCATCAAGCAAATGGCACCAAATTTGGAAAGTAGGGGATTTTGGGAGCAAGAATTTTTTCTATGGTGGTTTGGTCCCATGCAAATGAAACACAAATTTCTGCATAACTGGAGAATCAATTGAACTCGAGAAATTTTAGATTCTTCCATAAAAATTAAGACCGTCATCGGTAGTATTGCTCTAGCGGCATTGGGTACAATGAATCCGAACCGAAAAAACAATTGGTTCGACGACGAATGCGAGCAATTAGTGCAGGAGAAGAATGCAGCACGTGCGACAATGCTGCAACACCGTACGATGGCGAATGTGGAGCATTGTAAACAAGCACGGAACAGGCAAAACTCGGTCTTCCGGAGGAAAATGTGTTTCGGGACCCAGACGGTAATCTTCTCACGAACGAACGTGAGGTGATCGAGAGGTGGAAGCAGTATTATGGCGAGTACCTTAACAGCCTTAACCTTAACCTAACCTTAACCAGCCTTAACCTTAACCTTAACCTTAACAGATATGGCAATAGATCTTGGAGCACGCGCAGAAGACGACAGAATACCAGCCCCCGACCTCCAGGAGATAGCAGAAGAGATCGGTCGACTGAAGAACAATAAAACGGCTGGGGCTGATCAGCTGGACGGAAGGCATCGTGTGTCCGATCTGCAAAAAGGGCGACAAGTTGGATTGTTGTAATTACCGCGCAATCACACTGTTGATCGCCGCCCACAAGGTACTCTCCCAACTTTTATGTCGTCGACAGTTCATGGGACAATATCAAGCGGGATTCATGGGTGCCCGTACCTCCACGGATCAGATTTTCGCCCTTCGGCGAGTGTTGCAGAAATGTCGCGTATACAACGTGCCCACGCACCATTTATTCATCGATTTCAAATCGGCGTATGACAAGATCGATCGAGATCAGCTATTATTAGGCAGATTATGCGCTACCACAGATTTTCGGATAAACTAACGCGATTGGTCAAAGCGACGATGGATCGAGTAATGTGTGTAGTTCGAGTATCACGGGCAGTCTCGAGTCCCTTTGAATCTCGAAGAGGGTTACGGCAAGGTGATGGGCTTTCATGTTTGCTGTTCAACATCGCTTTGGAGGGTGTGATAAAAAGAGCGGGGATCGGATAGACACGAGTGGCACGATATTCACGAAGTTCGTCCAGCTTCTTGGTTTCGCTGACGACGTTGACATCATTACACGTACCTTTGAGAGGATGGCGAAAAGATACATCGGACTGAAAGCTGAAGCCAAACGGATTTGACTTGTCATTAATGTATCTAAACCAAAATACATGAAAGGAAGAGATTCTAGAGAAGTGAACTCTGACCTCCCTCCCCGGATTCATTTAGACGGTGATAAAATCGAGGTGGTAGAAGAGTTCGTGTATCTAGGCTCACTGGTTACTGCAGACAACGACACCAGCAGTGAAATACAAAGACGCATTATGGCAGGAAATCGTGCCTACTTTGGACTCCGTAGGACGCTGCGATCGAACAACATTCGCCACCGCACGAAGTTAACAATCTACAAGACGCTGATTAGACCGGTAGTCCTTTACGGCCATGAGACATGGACTATGCTCGTAGAGGACCAACGCGCCCTTAGTGTTTCCGAACGGAAGGTGTTGCGCACCATCTACGGCGGAGTGCAGATGGAAGACGGAACGTGGAGGAGGCGAACGAACCATGAATTCCATCAGCTGCCTAGGGAACCACCCATCGCTTACACCGCAAAAATCGGTCGCCTGCGATGGGCTGGGCATATCGTGAGCATGTCGGACGACAGCCCGGTTAAAAAAGTTCTCAATAACGATCCGACTGGAACGAGACTTAATTCCTCACTGCCAGTACTATCTCATGCGATAGCCGTCCGAGGACTCATACGTTTCTCTCACCACTTAACTATAGGAGAAACTTTTGCACTGTCAACAATGGCTAAATTTAGAATTCAGCATGAAGGAAAAGTAAATGAGGGGGAGGGGGGTCTGAGAATAAACCCATGCTAAAGTCACTTGACATCGAATGGTTTGATTCTGGGCAGTCCTCTTCTTCGCTAACATTCATTTCAAATTTACTATTGATTGGGCATAATACCTTCCTATTCGTGGCACTTTTTAACGAAAGGTGGGGATTTATAAAATACTAGTTGAGCCTGAACGGATCCGGAAAATATAAATGTCTGTTCAGAATTCCGAAAACTGCGGATACATTCCATTGGCCAGTGTTTGCGAAGATGTTTAATCTTTGTATTAGTTCTTTGAGTTCTTATATAGCATAATATATAGCTCTACGATGTTGTACATAAAGAATCATAGCCGGAAACTGCAACAAAAAGTTTTTATGGTCGTATTGGATTTTATTTAACTGAATAAAAACATCTGGCTGTTTGCAACATTTATGTAGTCTGGTCAGACTAAAATGTTGCTTAGAAAATTCTTGATTGTTTGCTATCATAAACTCATTTTTTTAAATTTTGCGACTTGGTCCGGTCTGATTTAACACCGACCATATGATATCGCGACAAGCAATCGAGTTGAGCAGGCGAATCGAGCAGTCGAATCAAGCAATCGAGTCAAGCAGTTGGGTCGAGCAATCGAGTCGAACAGTCAAGTCGAGCAGCTAAAGCAAGCTGTTCAGTCAAGCAGTTGAGTCGAGCAGCCGATTCGAATAGTCCAATCGAGTAGTTGAGTCTAGCAGTTCATTCGAGTCGTTGAGTCGCGTAGTCCGTTCGAGCAGTGGAATCAAGCAGTTGAATCGAGCAGTTGAGTCGAGCGTCGAATCGAACAGTCCAGTCGAGCAGTCGGGTCTAGTAGTAAGTCAAGCAAATGTGACAAACAGTCGAATCGTGTAGTTAAGTCGAGTAGTCCACTCAAGCTGTTCAGTCAAGCAGTCAAGTCGATCTGTCCAATCAAGCAGTTGCGTCGAGCAGTCGAATTGAACAGTCTAGTCGAGCAGTACAGTTAAGCAGTCCAGTCGAGCAATCAAATCGAGCAGTCTAATCGACCAGCCCATTCGAGCAGTCAAGTCAACCAGTTGCGCAATCGAGCAGTCCAGCAGTTGACCAGTGAGGTGACTAAGGATAGAACTCATTGCTACGAAAACATGGTGTCCTGTCAGGGGCCTGTTTTTAATTACCGATAAGCCTTTTATGATGTGCTGTCAGAGACCTAGTTTTCGGTACAGACATATCTTACATAAATAGATTTACCCTACTATTTGTGCAAAAAAAACAGTAGAAAACTTACTGGCACGAGAAGACTACGAGATTGTAGTATGGCAACCTATAAGGTTTTTTTTGTTCGGATTCGTAAATCACTTCCAGTTTACATAGAATTTTTATGTTTATTTCAGCAACAAAACCGCATTTTTCTGCTTCCTCAAATATACATTTTTTCTTTTTTTTATACCTTAGACGTTAGTTATTCTCCCTTTTTTGCTTTTCATTTTGTCAAAGATTAGTTTTCACTTAACCTCTATTTTACAGCAACAGAAAAATAAATGAATATCAAAACAGGAACTAAAGTAATATTCCGTAATGTTTTTTTTTGTCTTAGTCGAGTTTATTTTTGCTTTATTGTTTTAATATAACATCAACCTATACAGCTAACAAGAAAAAAGTCCTTGTGGTTCTTTTTATCGTTCCATTTGCTTGATTCCGCTAATAGTGGTATTTATTTGTTTTGTTTTTTTTTGTTTGCTTTTTTGTTTTTCACCATAAATACGCTACCGTGTAGAAGTGTGATACCAAGAGCTAGGTCAGCCTTCGATGCAGCATTTTATGGATTTTTGTTTTCAGCTAGCCGGGCAGGGGAAATAGATTGCAGGTTTCCTCATGAGTTGTTTTGTATGTGTGTGTTCTTCTCTAGACGTGGCATTGATAGCTTCTCGGTTTCAAATGGGGACTGGCCATTATCAATTATTTATTGTATTGAATTTTTATTTCATTTTAGTTTTTACTATTCTGAGTTTTTTTACAAATTCTACACCTTACTAAATTATATAACATGACGGTCGTCTCAACTTCTATTCTCATATTTGTTAATCGCCTGTCCCGTTCCTGCACATTCGTTACACTTTGGAGCTTTGCTGTACATTTTGCAAATGAACAAATAATTGCTTGTTATTTTGTGCTATTCTTACCTCCAAATGATTTTTCTTTGTTTCCTTTAACGATTACTGTAGCTTTTATACCAAAAGAAAAGCGAACACAACAACGTGCGCAAATTTAATTGGAAAACTTGCAGGAACGTAACATTGGAAGCAGACAGCGGTGTTTCTTTTTTTCTCTTCTTTATATTGTTTAATTTGGTTTGCTATTGTAAGCTGCTTATCTACGCATTTTTCTACGCTTGTTTTCCGTTAGTTTTGTTGTAAAGTCTCAGTCAAATCCTTACTTTCGCAGTTTTAGAACTAGTGTAGCTTTTTTCTGTGTTTTGTTTCAACACTTTTGTGATTCACACGACCGACTTGCACCGTTCTGCTACATAATACAATAATGTTTATCTGATGGTGTGTGTCTCGTGTTTACGCAGGTCCATGTATACAGGTTAATATGAACCAAGTCCAACGATTCGATGTACGGATTTAATTTGATGTGCCAAATAATTCAAAATCAACCGGTTAAAAGTAGTTTAACCTCGAGCGGGTTCAAAGGGGGTAGTTGAAAATATTTGATCTACCTATCTAGAGATGAGTAATGGGGCACTACAGATGAAACGGGGTCCGGATGGAGTCAAAGAAACACAGCACGGAAGCTGAATTCGTCAATTTTGCTGATCTCTTTCAGGAAATAATTAGGCTCATGATTGTTTGTTCGACAGGATTGGTTTCACTTCACGTTAGATTCGGACTTCTGGTCTGAGTTCGCTCCCTTGCGGGAGTATGATTTTCTCCTTCTCCTTTCTTTCTCTTCCTAGAACGTGGTATAAAAACTGATATGTTGTTCCATTGTTCTATAAGGTTTTTGTTAAATTCCTAAGTCGCTTGTAGAATTGTCTACGTTCTGTCACCGAGAGCACATAAGATGGTGAACCGCGTGGACAGCTGGTTTGATTGGAGGTTTTTTTTTACTTCTTCAAGCCAAGGGTTGAGCAACTTAAAACTTTGTGTGTGTGTGTTTTGTAATCGTTTTGCTTTGTTTTTAAGAGTATTAGAATTAAGTGGAATATATTGCGTTCAAAGTGTATCATTTGATGGATCCGTTGTATTTTTTTGTTTGTATTGTTTGGTAAAGAGAAAGAGAGAAAAACGTTTATTTATTTTTACTGTCGATAATTTTCACTGTGTATAAGTGTGAATTTGGTTTCTTTTGTATACAACGTGTTCCAAGCGGTATCGTCATTTTAGTTCGCCTAAATGTGTTATATAAGTTTGTTTTCTTGTTTCGAATATGAATGCTCGCTTTTGTAAACAGTTTTGGAAAAGAGAATGCTTAGCTTTACACTTCACGTTCGCTTGTTTCGGTTGCTCTTATGTTTCAGAGAAATAAGTTTTCTGATTGTTTCATTACTTTTCCTTTTCTGTTTGTTTTTATTTTTTTTACGAAAACTAGTTGCAAATATAATAGTTTGTGTGCATCGTATGACTTTTTTTTTGGGAAGGTGCGCTTTATATTGCAGCAGGGCAAAAAGTGTGCATTTAAAAATGTTCCTTTTTTGGGCATTTATAATTTTTTCGGTAGGGTCGCTTTCGATTGACAGAAGGTCCCCTCGGAAAGATTGGAGGGGATGAAGTTATAAAGAGTTGGTATTCAAATATTCAGCTTAACAAGTACAATTTTAGTCGTTTCAAAATGAAATCCGGCGGTTTAGAGTTGACATATAATCTTGATTTTTCGCAAAAACTGTTAGAATCTAAGATTTACGCCTCACTTAAGTAATAGTGATTGTGTACGTATATTCAAAAGACTATCTTATGGCGAATGGTAAACGGTAATTAATGTTGAGAACTTGTATAAAATTAGCAACAAAAATGAAAAAAAAACGAGATAATCTTTAACGTTGAAAAACTATACTATATAAAAGGGTTTGATTAATCAGAGCGCTGCGTTTATATTAGAAATTACAGTTAATGCTTTTTCGGGAATTCATTCGCTTGGTTTGTTTAACTTACTTATTAATTTCAAATTTGTGCAGAAGAACAATTTGCATTTTAGATTTGGTTTTAGCCGAGTTTGTGAATTTCATTCGAGGGCTTTGTTAATGGACAATCTTCTCATATTCAAGACATAACGATTCTCTATTCGTCAGTTCGAACCATCTGGTATTTTTAAACTATGTATTTAATTTTTAACATAACAAAAACGCGTTTTTTAAGATGCTTTCTCTCGGAGTGAGCAATGTGGCACAGCTGACGTGTGTTTGCATGCTTTCTTTGTGTGGAATGATTAATGTCAACAAGTTTAGTTTTTGTTCAAAACAGTTGGCTTGACAAACAGACATGAAGGTAGATCTGATACGTCAAAAACTAAAACTAGTTTCTAAATCAAGAATCCACGAAAATTTTCACAGCACTGCACTGGTATGTGCCGGAATTAGACATGTTGTGTTAGGTAGGGCTAATAATCAAACAATTTGTACTGTAGAAAATTTACTTTGCCACAAAAGTGAAACAAACTATTGCGTTCTGTGTATAGATTGTCAGAGGACTATCCTTCAAACAAAAACCCAAAAAACACGTCAGAATACTGTGGGAGTACAGCGGTTACGCCCTATTACAATGTTGTACTAATGTTGTTTCTTTCGATTACTCGCGAGTGCATATTGTTTTCCCACCGAAGATTTCCCTACCGTGTGTGCGCTGGTTTTGTCCACTTCGCGTTGGATGCTCTGCTGCTTATCGCATCAGGTTTTGGGTCCAGCTAAACCGGTATCGAGATCGGTGGAGCTGTTCCGACCTGCTTGCTGACGCGATTAGTTCAGTGAAGTGTGTTGAGGTTACGTTCGTTTGCTCTCGCGAAGCGAGTGTGAATAAAGAACGTGAAAATGGTCGATGCAAAGTTTTCGATCCGGAAATTAAACGGGCAGAATTGGCAAACTTAGAAAGTGCGTGTTGAAATGCTGCTTTGCCGGGAAGATTTGTGGCATGACGTTGCAGATGATTTGCCACAGAAAGATGCTCGTGACGCTAACTGGAAAAAGGACGATCGTAAGGCCAAAGCAACGATTATTTTGCTATTGGAAGATAGCCAGTTCCCGCAGGTAAAAGACTGTGTTCTTGCCCGTGATGTGTTCGTTCCCTTGAAGGCCTACCATCATGAAACAAGTTCCGTTCGCGTATCACTTTTGAAAACATGTGCATTAAATACCCCGGAGCGTTGTGATTTCATGGCATGACATTGTTCATACAGATCTCTGTGGCCCTATGAAAAATGTGACCCCAAGTGGTAAACTGTATGTCATGCACATTGTTGATGATTATAGTCGGTTTACCGTTACATATTCGTTAAACGCTAAGGCTGAAGCTGCTGGTAATATTAAGGGTTATGTCAGACGGTGGGGGCGAGTTCGACAATGCTGAGCTACGAAACTTTTACAAACAGGAAGGCATTAAACCGCAATATACAACCCCGTATTCTCCGCAATCCAATGGAATGGTATGGCAGAGCGGAAGAATCGATCGATCACTGAGATGGCGACATGCATGTTGATCGATGCGAAATTGGAAAAACGGTACTGGCGTGAAGCAGTGCTCACCGCCACGTATCTACAGAATCGACTTCCATCTAGAGCGAAAAGAAAACACCGTTTGAGTTATGGTGGGGTGGGAAACCTGACGTTAGTCATTTTCGAGTGTTTGGGAGTGAGGCCTTTGTGCACATTCCAGACTCCAAGCGTAGTAAAATGGAAAGTAAAGCTGTGAAACTAACCTTCGTCGGATACGCGATGGAACATACAGGATACCGCTTTCTTGATCGCAAGACGGATCGTGGGCATCGCAGCTCACGCCCGGTTCATTGAATTAGGTGATGGATCGTCCAGTGCTGAAGTTCCGGTCAATGCAGTACCGCCAGCTGAATGAAGAGCTGCAGTCGAGTGTGTGGAATTACCATTCAAAGCAGAAAAACGTGGGATTGATGAAAGAGTAGAGGAAGTACATCTCTTGAGTGTAACGCCGGACAATCGATCTAGTGAAGAGAGTGAATACGATTCATTAAGTGATACCGATGCAGCGACACAATTGCCTGTTCGTAAATCTTCGCGACAAAACTTAGGTGCAGTTCCAAAACACTTAAATGACTATGAGCTAGATTTAGCTCTTGGTTCAATGGCTTGTGTTATCGAAGAGCCTTCGGACGTCAGTGGAGCGAAACAGAAAGGAGAATGGTGCTTGGCTATGCAAAGGGAACTAGAGTCACATCGGGTTAATGGAACCTAGAATTTAGTAGCGTTACCCGAAGAAAGAAGGCAATAGGTTCAAAGTGGGTTTTCAAAGTGAAGAAGAACGAACTGGAACAAGTTGTAAAGTATAAGGCTAGACTAGTTGCGCAAGGGTATGTGCAGAAGTTCGGAATAGACTTCAACCAATTGTTCGCTGTTCGCTCCGGTTACACAACAGGCAACGTTCCGTATCTTTCTTTCGGTAGCTGCGAAACAAAAGATGGCTGTCCGGCATGTGGATGTAAAAACGGCATATCTTAACGGGAAGCTCGATGAAGAGTTGT
Organism: Sabethes cyaneus; assembly: GCF_943734655.1. Classification (NCBI taxonomy): domain Eukaryota; kingdom Metazoa; phylum Arthropoda; class Insecta; order Diptera; family Culicidae; genus Sabethes; species Sabethes cyaneus. The sequence goes on from NC_071353.1 coordinate 3,323,433, forward strand.
ATATGCATCAGCCACCTGGGTTCGAGGTACAGGGGCAGGAGGAGTTGGTGTGCCGTCAGGCAGCACGGTGCTGGTATAAAAGGCTGCAGGAAGTGTTAGTTAAGCTCGGGTTTACAGCGTCAGAAGCTGATTAGTGTTTATTCATCAAAAGGCAAGGCACTGTGAACGTTTTCATCCTCGTGTATGTGGATGATATATTGGTTGCTGCGACATCCGATAAAGAAGTGAATACTGTAATTGCCGACCTGTAATAGGAATTTGAACTTACCTGTTTAGGAGAAGTGAAACACTTCCTGGGTATGGAAATGCAACGTGACGACGATGGTTTTAAGCTACGCCAACCGATCTTCATTGATGAACTCGTTGGATGCAGAGGATAATCAGGGCTGTTTTTCGTTCGTGAGAAGTGAGAAAGTGACACGAAGATCGAAACACATCGATACAAGGAAACATTCCGTCGAAGAAGTTTGCGATAACACGCAGGTGATCCTGGAGTATTGCTCGACAGAATGGATGGTCGCAGATGTGCTAACCAAACCTTTGGGACCTCTGAGGCTCGAGCGTTTTCGAGAGATTTCGGGGTCAAGTGATAGTCGGAGGGCTCGTTGAGGAGGAGTGTGGGAGTACAACGGTTACGCCCTATTACAATGTTGTGCTGTTTTTTTTCATAAGCGGACCCCTCGATATCAAACCGTTTTTAGTGTCAAAACACAAACCGTACAATTTACGATTTCTTCAACCGCACATCTAAAACGTTCTCTTTAATAAAACTGTTTTTCTTTCGATTACTCGCGAGTGCATATTGTTTTTCCCACCGAAAAAAATTGATCCTTATTCAGTTTTTGCACACTATTGGAATGTTTTTCTACTTTGCAAAATCTTTATGCTTGTTTCGTATCGGTTCAACTCAAAGTCTTAGAGATTCGAACATCTGTCGGTCCTAGCGAAACATGTTGCTCCGGCACTGCATAAAAATATGAATGTTCTCTTTGGTTATCCTGTACCTTGCTTGCAATAGCCTGGTTTCTATTAATTTCACAAAAAAAACAAGTTTTTTACCACTTGAGCACGTCGATTTTTATAATTTAACGTAATAGGGTATTGCCGTTAACGTCGGGCCACTGTTATGGTTGGGCCATCACGATTTTCCAGTTTTAGTAACTCATGATATCTATGATACAATCATTGTAAAACTTCTTACTGTGATAGCTAACTTTTCACAATATTGTGAGTTTCAATCGTGTATTCAAAACACTCGTACTGAATTCAGTGAGTAAATCTTACAGAAAAAAATTTTTCCATGCGCAATGAACTTTTCTTCAAGAAATCATTCATGAAATGCAATTATCTAGATAAATTTTGAAAATGTATGAAGTGTGTTGTGCTGCACACGAAGACTATAGAAAAATCCCCTACCAGTAAGGTGTTTGGGAAGGCTTAGGTGAAATACTAGAAAAGCGCTATTTGTACAGGTCGGGCCACTTGAGTAGTCATGGTTGGGCCACCATCATTTTAAGCGCAGAAGCGCAATGTTTTTTTTAATTGTAGTTGTACACTTCGGAAAAGGCGATTGTAGCAATATTAATTTTACAAGATCACCAAAATTTCGCAAAAATGCAATTAAAAATAGAGTATTTGTACCTGTATGAGCCGTTGTTCATGGAATTCATTCTTTTTATGTCTCTATATAGAATTTCAATATATTGCATGTCTTAGATTTTCTGCGGTGGCCCAAGCTGTACAACATGGCCCGACTATGACAACATTTTTTCTCTTTACGTAAATGCCTATAGCTTTTTTAATTTTCAAGCAATCCATTCAAAACTTTCCGGAAATATACCTTTTTCTTAGACCTTTGCAACGATGTATTGAGATTTCCAAAATTCCTTTTGTAACGAAAGTTATGAGCGAATTCCAAAACGTGGCCATACAACGACGACGATGCTCCCCTATATAACCTACCTTTTGTTGCACAAATATACAAAAACATTATTTTCTAGTATATACTGTAACAACCATTGACAAAGTATATACTAAAAATAAAGTACAAATTTTCTTACATTTTGCAATAATAATTTCACTTGTACATTGTTTGACTACATTAAGTAAATACAAAAAAGTGAACTTTTTTCCGATTCTTCAAGCAAACTGTCAACTTTTTCACCGTTCGGCAAGTTCTAAAGACCACCACCGTCAGCGCATGAGTTTCTATCGAATAGGTCAATAACGGTATCTCGATTTATCGGCTGTAAACCGTGGTCGCTACCGAAAAAACGCGCGGAAGTGAAAAGTAGCGGCACTTCCCAAGTTCGGTTTTTAGGGTGATATCGACATTGAACGACATTTTCCAAACGGCCTCGTGGGTGGCCAGCTAGTACCAGTGCGGGGTAAAAACGTGTCGACGAATGGATGGCAACGTCGGCTAGAACACAACAATGACGCAGTTCCAGTTGTAATGAAAAAATGCTGCTGGTCGTCATGGAAAAGAAACCGGTGTTTGTTATTATTGAAAATGGATCGAAAATCTTCGGCATAATTGCAAGAAGCTGTAAGTTTTATAAAAAGAAGAAAAAATCAGAGGGGTTGTGTACAAGACACGACCGCATATATAGGTGACGCAGGACTACGGAAATCTCTTTGTAGTGATAGTGGCATGTATTCATGCTTGTAATCATTCGATTCTTCATGTATACATGCTATATGCAACATATATACATGCTACATGCGTTGTATGTAACATTTATCAAAGTAATAACATTGCATACGTGCAATTCTCAATAGATTGTGCATTTGAAAACAATTTAACAAAATCAAAAACACAAACTATTGCTTTCCTGCTACCTTACTGAAATTAAAGATTGTTTTTATAATCCATGGTTTCCCACGTTGAAGGGATTTTACCAATTCAATCCTATTTTATCAACAGCACATCTTTTCACTACACTTCTAATGAAACAGCAAGCATGCGTATTCATACAGAGCCGTATTATAACCGAGCACTACAGCTGTAGCACATTTTTCCAACACAGATATCAAATTCGCCGAGGTTTAATCATCTCGCAGTAAAGAATTTGCGATCTGTTGGGACAATGAACTTGTGTCATTTTTTCTAGCACACTTCCCTAACACAGACATCAAATTGGACTAGGTTTAATCGCGTTCGTAAGAAAACTGTTGGCACGAGGGGGTTTTGTTACTCTCTCTGGCGTACTTCCCAAGCAAGGACATCAAAATGGTCTAGGTTAAACCGCGGTGTTAAGAAATCTTGTTGAAATGAGGAAACTTTGTCACTTGTTTTGGCTCACTTCCCAAGCACAGATATCAAATTGGTATAGGTTTAGATCATAGTAAAGAATCTTCCAACCAATCACGAAGCGAGAATTCTGGTAAAACATAGGTTCATTGTTTTCAATTTTTCAATAGTTCAACATCAAGAATCCATACTTTTCTTTATTTAGGTCAATTCTTAGAAGATTTTCCGATCGATTGGTGTAAGAATATTGAAAATCGATCGGAAAACCGCTGAGGTATTAGCGCTCGAAACCTTTCATTTTTCGTGACGCTCGCATTTTTCGATTTTTTGGAATGACACCCTATCTCAAAACTTGCCGTAAGACGTAGTCCTACGTCAAAATGCCTCGTCGGCAGTGAAATACGAAAGCAGAAAGGCTAAAGCGATCGGTAAGTGATGACAAGTATGAGCATTTATGCCGATTTTAATCAATAGATAGTGGTGCAATATAACTGATTCGACTACTCGGTCAACAATAATTGGTCAGTAGCTAGTTCTTTGCTTTGCTGTTTGTTAAAATTTGTTAGGATCATTGTTTGTAGGGTTTTAGAAATTTTAGAAAAGACACGTACACAAACTGTCTGTACTCACATCGGCCACTCCGTGCCCTTGAAAGCAGCAAGGCAATTCAGAGATTTTAGTTTTACAATATGCTACTTAGTACATCGGGCATCGCTCAATTTTGGGGTGTCGTAACTGGAACCAACGGGTGTATGAGTGGGAAACATTTACCTAAACGGAATCAAGGAGCTTTAACAATGTTTAAATTGGGCAGAATTCCCGATCTTTGCCCTGGTTGCGGTATTTTTGGTATTTGCCTAATAGAGTAACTTTCAAAACGTAAAAAGATTCTTGGTAACAATTAAAATCCTTCGGTTTCGCTAGTACATATGCCGGTAACAGCAATGCAATGGTTTGCCACATGCACATTCGTTCTCAACGCACTTTTTGTTTTCGTTACTATTGCCTAACCTCAATTTGCGAGTGTTATGTGACTCTTTTGTGTGTGTGTGTTTTTTGTTTTCCTTTCAGAACATTCCGGCTATTTACAGTTCGGTTTTCTCCGATTACAAACTAGGTTTTTTTGGGTCTATGACTGCCACCAACAGCGATAGGTATGCGCCTTATTTTATGTTTTGTTATTTTCATCACATTTGCAATTTTTAATTAATCAATGATGATAGCATTAAGTACGTCGGGCGTGGGTGTGTACATGTATGAGTGTCCTCTCGACAGCAGTATAAATATAACATCTCTGATGCGTGTGATCCTCTGTTCTTTTGCTTTCTTACTTTTTATCTTAATTTTTGAATGTGTGAGTTTGCATCGTTGGTGGCAAATTTTGTGGAGCGGCTCTAGACGTACCACTCTTTGATATCCTTTGAGTTTCTATTTTTCGTTTTCGACGGTTGGCCCATTCCGCTAGATTGCATGCTTCCTCGATCGCTACCATTGTAACCCATACCTGCTCCGTTGCCTCCGCTACCCATTCCCATGCCGCTACCACCCATACCATTGCCACCGTTGTGGTGATGACGCAATGACCCATTCAAGGGTAGAGTGCTGCTTCCGTTTGTGTGATGGCCACCACTCATACCACCGCCGTTACCACTACCGTTGTAGTGAGGAGGTTGCTGATGATGGGGCTGTTGTTGATGCGTATTGTACTGGGAGCTATGCGTGTTAGTATGGGATCCCCCTAACAGAGCTGCGCTTGGACCTTGTCCATAGAGACCACTTTTGTCATGTTCCGTTTTGTACGACCTATCGCCATTAGATTTGATCCACAATACTAGCAAAATTACCAAAATGACCGCAATCAATGCACCCGCTACTATACCGATTATCATTGCTGTTCGTTCTTCAGCTTCCGAATTGATTCGACCTTTGTGCTTGGGAACCCGTGTCGGATTGAAGGCTGGTTGATGTGAATTATAGGGTGGTTCCGGTTCTGGGTTGGGAGGCTCCATCACCTTAACGGGTGGTGGCCTTCTACCGGCATTGCTTTTATGCTCCTGGTCTACTTCTTCATCGTCATCTGGCCTTCGCACTTCAATTATTTCATCATCTTCAGTGGTAGAAGGGGTATGCGGATACGTAGTTTCTCTGATATGGTCGCGATCGCGATCCCGATAGCTGATGGTGGTTTCCGAAGGAGTTTGCTGTTGCGTCGTCGATCCAAAGGTACTAGAACCACCTGTTGTACCCGTTGTGTACGTCGTTTTGCTACTCGTTCCTCCGCTAGTCGTACCACTGGTCATTCCCGTAGTACCCATCGAAACCGTTGTTCCATAAGTTGACGAAGTTCCAACACTACTACCGACACTGCTGCTGCTGCTACTGCTGCCATACCCGGTCGTTCCACTACTTGTTGAATCAATCTCTCGAGTAGTTTCGCTTGGTAGGTAAGTTTCCGATTTTCCCTGCGTAGTCAGCGTGGTAGTTCCGTCCGTCTTCTTGTCAAAATCGACAGTTGTGTATGTAACATCGGGGCTTGTTTCTGTGAAATGGATTAGAACAGATTGCAGGAACAACCACAGCTATTTAGACACTTACCTGAACTCTTGGCGGTTGATGTGGTAAACACTTCCGTAACCTCTCCCGATCCGGAACCATGCATGCAGTCTTCGTCGTCGCACAGTTTGCCTTCGTCCTTTCGGCGGCCTCCAGTTTTCCCACCTCCCGAAGCCGGGGTCGTTTGCTTCGTTGGCGGTACATAGACAGGGGTTATCAGATCATCGCCACTGCCATTCTCGAACGGCGGCGTGCACTCGTCTTCGTCATCGCCCCGACAACCGGAACCGGCCCCGCTGAAGATCAGATCATCCATCACACCTGGGTAGCCGCTTGCTGGGGTCTTGAAATTATCCGAAGAATTCTTTAATTAACATTCACGACAGTGCACCGGTTCGAACCGTTCCGCGTGGCCACACAAGCCGGGGGGCGTTTCGAACCGAGCCGAACTCTTTTTTTTGTACGGGTGGTTGGTGAGTGAAAAAAAGTACGAACCAAAGTAGGCGAGAGAGGTGAGAGACGATACGAGTAGAATCAAAAAACGTAACGGTATTTGTGCAAGAACTGCGAAACTTGTGGTATTTGTGAAGCAAAGATACAATGGCTATAATAAGATGGAAAAATGCTTATGGAAAATGTGGTAGATGAAAGGGGTTGCGGTGGAAATAGTTTTTGGTGGATGTGTTGTATAATGTGTGAGATTCTGTAAGTGATGAGTAAAGAAACAAACGTTTTTTTTGCTTTTGTGTTACTGAACTGTTTTGTGCTGTGTCCTTAGTGACTGTGTACATTTCAAGCAGTTTTGTTGTTCAGAGTATGTAAGTAGTAGCAGACATAGTATAGTGAGAACATGTTTAACGATGTAATAGGTATTATTTGTTGGTTCAAAGATAGGGCGAAGGAGTTAGAAGTTGTTCGATTGCAGCTGGTTTATAAATTATAAAGAAAAAACAATCATGCAGTTTTATTCATATTGTTTTTTTGGTCCAAAGCTGTAAACACGTTTCTTATTAAAAATTTCTTCCATTTCAAAGGGAAACAAACCTATGTCTGTTTAAACTTTCAAGCTAAATTATGTACAGTAAAGTTAGCAAGACTAAAACATTACCGAGGAGCCAAGAAATGCTAGTATCCGAAGCTTCTCTAATGTAAAAATAATATCACAGAACTAAAGCAATATTCATAAACAATAGAAATCAACTGACATCTAATATATCCGTAACTTTGAAAAACGTTGTTGCTATTCACAGTATGTGGGTATTGGTGCGCTGGAAATCTCGAAAGTGGTGCAATATACGAACACTCAGCTGTCTTTTAATCGTTTACGCGCGAAGAAGACAGCACAAAACAGACATTTACACTTCTAAAGGAGAAAAAAATAGCATTTATAACTTTAAATGAATGTCTTCCAATGATTGAACAAAATAAGCAACACTTAACGCAAAACCTATAAAAAATACTTTTCAAATTCAAAAAAGATAAAGCTTGAAAAGAAGATAAAATGATCAGAAAGAACTTCGAAAGAAAATTATAGCAGCAAATTTGGAATATCAATCGACAAAACAAAAAGCGCCGAACAAAAAATCAATATCAAATGAAAGAAATTAGTAACAAACCAATGGAAGTAGAATATCGAAAGTAACGAGCGACTGTTAGTTGTCGTGTTTTATCTGGTAAAAGATTCGAATTGCTTTTTGTTTAAAATTCTAACCTGCTGCATTCTTTGGTCATTTCTATCTAAAACGCCAGTTACCAATTGCACATCGCCCCGCACGTTGATGTGGGGATCGCGTTCTGCGGCCAGGTCCAGCACACGCAAACGGTTGACCGAGAGTCCCGCAATGACACCGCTGAACGGTCGTTCGATGCGGGATCGACCGTTGCGGGAAATTTTTCCGCCGACCTGAATGTTCGCCATCGAGGTGAATATCGTCGATTGGTGACCTGTAAGTACAAGTGTTGAAGTGTTGTTAGCCACTACGGTGGGAAGTTGTTGTTGTGGAGAATCGGAGAAAGCCGATTACCTGAAGGAAACAACGTTTGAACGTTGTAATCGTCGATCTGCAGTGTGGCATTTGCTCCGGAGCGGGTAAATCGCACAATATGGTAATTGTTGTCATTCACCTTTACGCCTATTTCACCCAGCGGTAGGTCGTGCGAACCAACGTTATAGACTATGAACACATTTCCTTCGACCTGGAAGAGAAACAAACAAGACATTTGAAACTAAAGCTTAGAAACGAAACATCATATTTGGAAATAGTTTGGTGGATCTCCTTCGATTTTCATGAATCTATGAATCTATGGTACATAGTTTTTGGTAAAAACAGCTTCATGAGCAGGATAAACAATAATTAACAACATAAACAACACAAAACGGAAGATTGAAGAAATTAAATATTAAAAGTATTATCAACGGTGTCATATTTTTGTGTTTGACGAGCTGTTCGGGTATCGAAATAAACTATCCCTCATTGGGAGCGAAAGACACGGTATTTAACATATAAAACGTATATTATTACTGACTAAAACGTGTGGCGTGTAACGCTCTACTGGTTTAAACCGGAAGTCATTTTACTATGAAATATTATCACACACACATATTAGCGCCTACCAGCATCATCCTATAGTGACAGGGAACTGTCACTGGAGAGCCCAGCGTCGTACGGAGCGCACATACAGGTGGGTGCACTCCGACAGAATAGAGTCGTCTCCAACACATATCATACGCCCTAATCACGAAGTACTTCGAAATTAGACATTGGAGTGATACCAGAGCATGTTCTGATCTCCAGGGATATATAGTCCTGATCAGGGCTTGAAAAGGGATCGCAAGTTGAATGTGACTGCCGTGAATGCGAACTTTCCGCATTCAAACTCCGCTTTTTGAACGATCATTTGACGGTTTTTTTAATCCAGTCAATCTCCCGCTTGCGCTGCTGCCGTCTTACAATTCATGCGGCATCTCAGCAAAAGCAAACAGTCGATCTCCCGTTTTGCTTTGCGCTTTGAGAATATAAACTGCAAACTGACTGGAAGCATACGGTGACGTATTTTTTCGTTTCTCTTTTTGTCTCCAAATCGGCTGCTCACAGTAATAGTTTGTCACCCGGACGTCGGTCCGACGCAAGCAAAATATTCGTTTGTATTGGACGGAATCCGACCGACTTCTTCCATGCACATGTAGTGGTTGTTTTTTTGTAGTATTGAATCATATGATTGTGCGGTTGCTTTTCGTTAGCGTGGTGATTGCCAGTCATTTGACTGTTTTGCAGTCATTCGTTGCTCCAAACGGTAAAGGCAACTTGATCGAAACAAAAATGTCAAAAAATTTTAGAGCGCGTTCGTTCTGTTGCGTGCGATCGGCGTTTGACTGAGCAAACTGCCAGTTGTGTTATGCATAGCGTTCGTATTCCACCTCTAAACGGACGGTGTGAACTTGAATGCGCGTTGGTGTGACTGCGGTAGAAAAAAAGGATCGGTCGAAGCCCTGGTCCTGATGATAGGACGTGCGTTGGGGTAAGCGCTTAAACATCATTCGGGTCATCCGATTACGGAGTCAGAAGACGCGAGTTCATGATCGCCTCTACTTCAGTCTTTGCTGCCATTTCCTCGTAAGTAAATTTTGCTTTTCCTACGATTCTTTTGAGATTATATATCATTGTTTTTACCTCAGCCTCCCAAATGCCACCAAAATGTGGTTTTCTAAGAGGACCACAGAATGCCGTAAGAGGTACAAAAATTGCTGATTTTTTATTATTTAATTCAAAAACACAGCCTTTACTGCCATGCAAATGCTAAATGATTCTAGCTTTAGCGATATTTACGTACTCAAAACGCTGTACTACTCGTTGGTGCATACTATCTTGGTGTATGCTTTTACCGGTTGGTGCCTGCATTATTTAGGTAACGCAAGTCCTTATAATCGAGCGGGTATAGAAAAATTTACGTTTTGCTCTGCGCAATCTGCCCTGGAACGACCCAATCAATCTTCCTCATTATCAAGCTTGGTGTTAGCTGATCAAACTCGATCAGATAGGCATGCTAATCGACAAAGGATGTTTGTGTTTGATCTAATGCAGGGAAATATAGACTGCCCAGTATTATTAAAAAAAGGTGTCGGTTTCGCGATAGGTAGTTACTTGCAATACCTCTTCACCGGGCACACTTTGGCCAGAACAACGCTTTAAACTCATGTGTTCATGCCTTCAACGATGTGTGTGACATGTTCGATTTCGACATGGCAAAGTCAGTGTTCAACAAACGAATCGGTGAAATTACATAGTACAACATAGTTTATTAGCATATTTAGGCTGTATGATTTTTTTGTCCAAGGCGGTGTGAAATAAAAATAAAAATCACAGATCAATCTTCTTACTTTGTTCTGTTCTCACATTGGGGCATTTGGTTTAAAAATTTACCCATCTTGTCCTACTTTTATTTCGGGAAAACAAAATGCTCCTAATTTTCCTAAAATTGGTATACTTCCTACATTCCAAGTGAAAGTTATTCAAGCAAAATTGAAAGGAAGAAAACAACTTACTATTTCCATTTCGACGTAGTCCTGAGTTGTAGAACTTTCGACGCGTAGCAGCACTGCATCGGATTTGGTGGTCACAAAACCCAACGCAACATTGTCCTCTTCAGTGTCGGGCTGTCGACCGGGTGGGAACGTGTACTGGATCAATCCCTTATTGTTACCAAACTCATAGGAAATGGATTCTGAAATAGAAATATTTTCCGTTATTAGTGTCAGGACGCCTTTAAACCCACTAAGTCCTCTCACCATCGTAACAGGTCGGCCCGGTGAACGAGGTCATATCACACTCGCAGGCGTAAGCGTTCCACTGTTGCACACAAATACCCCGGTTAGCGCACGCATTTTGGCTACACTTGGTGGGACCTTCACAGCCGGACACGACAAGCGAGCTGGGCACGACGGCGTCCTCCGTTAGGCTGGGGGACGAGTCGGTCAAATCCACCGAAGCCATGCATCCCTCGAAACCGGACCGCGATGCGATGCTCGACGGTAGGCGGGTGTACATATCCTTGAATACACCACCAACGTATAGGATTCCCTCCAATTCCAGGTGCATATTATTTCCGTTGGCCGTATAGATTTCGATCGACTCGTCCACCGCCAGTGTGTGAGTTTTAGGTCCAGGCCTCCGAATGCTAACCGAATGCCATCGGTTGTCGTTCATGTGGATGCGCGCTTTATCGCGAATTGTGATCGGTCCATCGCCCAGATCAAAAACGTAATGAATGTGACCGTTGACAAGTTCTACGGCTAGAAAATCACTGCGCTTGCCACCGTTGTAGAAGAGCAAACCGTTCGGCTCGAGGGTCTTGAAGCGAAAGTCGATGAACGTGGATGAGTAGGACTTCAGCATTGGCAGGCCTACATAGGAGTGCTTCGAACGGAATGTCGCCGGCAGATATGGCGATCCTGGCGGTGAATTGATGAAACGAGCCGTTAATTTGAATGTCGTTGTTGGCAGAGCGGACAGTTCCGGTCCGAGGGTTTTCACCAGATCAATGTAGCTGTTGGAATGGATGAAAGTGAGGGAGATTTTTCACTGGAAAGTGTTGACCGATGCGGACTTACCGATGTCCATTGTAGACGAAACCCTGCAGTTGTCCAACGAAGTTCGGCATGGCAGCCGTCATCTGGATTTCCTCTTCCGCGTGGAACAGTCCACCCAGGTGTAAGGATTTTACCTCCAATGTGCTATGTCGACCCAGTATTGCTTCCGCTAGAGATGGAGTTTTAATGTGTGCGTGTGCAGTTGTGTGTTTTTTTTATTGGATTTAATTTAATATTTATGTTTTGCCGTGATTCGCGAATCCATCGACGGGGACGGGTTCGGTTTCGTGGTTTGGGGAGGTAACAGTGGATGTTTATTTTTGTGAGGGCAGCACAATAGTTGTTGGTGTTGGTGACGAGGGCAGGAAGGAAGATACACAATGAGGCGAGAACGAAGAAAAGAAGAGATAAGAAGAGAGAGAAGAGGACACATTCAAGTAAAAAAAATTGTTTCGTTTCTCCTCTCTGCTGAGAGCGGTAGCATATCAATAGACAATCTTGAAAACTGGGGAGCTTTTGGTTAATTGTTTGATTCAGGCAGTGAATGGTGAATGGGGGGATAGCTAGAGGAGTGAAGGATGTAGGCTGTTGTGGGGAGAGGGTGTGTGACAGTGGTTGCGATGCTGAACAGACATCACTGACGCACAAAAAGCGGTTTTTTCTGCTACCGAAACTAAACAAAACTGTTTGGCAGAGAAAAACGGAACGGAAGGGAACGGAAAATCATCAAACAATATTCAGCCAAAAAGCGGGTGTTCTTCTGGAAACTAATTTAGCTCCGATTGCTTCTGATTTCAATCGTCATATCATAACAATAATAATAAATGGTAAAAACGGTGTCGTCGATATTGGCTCTAGAAAAAAACGGTGCTCTTTCAAACAAGGCTTTAACGGTTAGTGCGCTGTTGTGCGGGCGGGAAGTCTAGAAATTTACTCGCAGTGGGCAGTGGGCGGTGGGCGGGAGGCAGTGGATGGCAGGAGAGAAGGGGAGTCAGTTTCCGATCCGAAAGCGGGAAAATTATTTGCTCAAATACCTAGTTTAAAACTGTGCACAAAAACTGATAAGCAAAATGGCCGGTGCTGAACGATACACGTACAGGGGAATTTTTTCTAATCAAATTTACAGCAGCTTAGCGCGCTGATGCAAGTGGGACAGCTTTTTGGAAAAAGTGACGAGTTGGGAATGTGCTTTTTGTGATAAGATCGTGCAGGTTATAATAAAACGAAGTTTCAAATTAATGCTGGTTAGAACATGTCGATACTAAAAGTTGTCAAAAATGTGCAGTTATTGATTGATTGTGAATTTTTACCCATTTTTTTTGTTGGCGACCGTCACGTACCTACATTTGTATTACTGTTAAACTGGCAGTAAACTGTTGAGATTTCAAAATCAGCTTTCTTCATTGATTCATTAGTTAATAACGTATGAATAAAAAAAATGGACTGATTTTGGCGATTTTTCATGCAATTACTCTGTGAATCCTCCTATACATCGCTAATTGTAGCAACCCTGTTGTCTACAGAATTAATTTGACGGCGTTATCAGTTGATTTGCAACTACGCTCGAAGCTCTGTTCGTACTGCCAGCTCAAGCCCGGAGCAAATAAATTGGACATCGTGAGGCACTTCATGTCCGCTGGATATAGTCGATCCGGTATTTTCAACATCCTCTCTCTTCTAGTGAGAGCGTCGAATGGAAGCTTGCTTACGACCGTCCGGGGGTGTTGCACTTCCGGTAAGTGCAGCAGAAGCTGAAGAGGAAGATCGAGAGCAAGGTGATCTCTTCGTTCCGTGCGTTCCGGCCAAACGATGAAGAAGTACCTGGCCGAAATGGACATTTATGTGCAGAATCGTTAGTCGAGGTCGGCCAAGTTTGAAAACATCTTTTCGGCGAAGCGTGACATTGTGGTCAAAATGGACGGACGAGATCCACTTGAAGCTGGACGGCAACGGCTGACTGGCAGGAAATCCTTCCAACGTCTTCAGTTGCGACCGATAGAAAATTTCGGGGCGAATTTCAAACGGAGGATTTGCTCCAATAATTTCGTGGTGAAAACGGAAAATAACATGCCGCAGAACATGCCGACATCCATCTTTTCAAAGAACATGGCATCGGGTACGGGCATCAGGCTTTGGGTGTTAACTTGAAACAATTATGTCCGCACGTGACGGTAAGCCTTTCACAGGAGGTTATTCTTAAAAGTACAGAACTAGTCCGGTGCGATAGGGATAAATATAACATTTATGCGTGACTGCAAGGTTCGTAGGTGTTTACTGGCAAGTTTTTGCTGGTGCAACTGCAATCTAAAAGGTGTCTGTGTGTGCGTGTGATTCATTTTACTAGAGGGAACCAATCAACGATGCAAGACTGGAAATGATCTCTAACTTAAGTTGAATTATATTCTGTTAACCGATGCAATATGGTGAATTTGTCGAATTACTCGCTGGTTGGTGAACGAATTTTCATGCAATTTTTGGTTATAGTAAAGAGTTACGGACATGCCGGTAAAGCTGCAGGCAATTTTGATATTCAAATTACAAAATTATATCAACCGGTAACCGGTCGTGGGGATAGATAGAAAACCAATTAAACAGTTGAGAAGGGGCAAGCAATGGATGATTAGAACTATATGAAAAACTAATACCGTAATAGTTGAAACAATGTTAAAATCAGGAAGCAAGAACATCATACCAAAACGAACAGAATAAAGGAAACGTCTCAACTAACTAATAATCATTTAATAAGTAATACTGTTTCAAATTTTGGTGCAAATAAATTAGCGCCCTGACGTTCGATTTTGTTTTCTTTATCTTTGAATGTTATTTTCCAATCTCACAATTGAGTGTCTGAAGAACTGATCGCGATTTTTACCGTTCTCTACTGGGAAAAATCTCCTTGCTTCGGTAAGATAGTGCCTAGCAGAAAGTCGGTCGGAAGTAGAGAGTCGAATTTGGTTGTGTTAGCATGTTTCTCTACACGCTTTGGTTTAGGGGATTTGTTTTTGAAAAGGTATTTGATGTATTCTATGTGTGGAGACGAATTTGAATAAATAGCAGATATCAGAGATAGGTTGGTGAAATTTGGATGTTCAGTGAGTGAGTTTTTGGAGTAATTTTTTCTGTATTCCAAATGCAGGTTGCTGTGATGATTATGATTGGATGGATGACAGCACTGTAGTGGGTTGCTATAGACTTTCACTGTGTGCCTTTATTTACATGTCAAATGCAATCGTTGGAAACCGAGATAGGTGGCCGCATAGATTCAGGAATTCTACCTTCGAAACCCCTACCTATTCTGAGGCTAATTATTACAATCAATTGATTGCATCATAATAGACTGATGCCTTACCCATCGGCGTTATTATGAATAGCTATGTGTTCCTAGTGTATATATATATGAACATCAGCTATCGTTGGCGTTTGGCGAAACAATGTGCTTTGTTTTAGGATCTTTTGTTGGCCTGCACGTCAAACAGTGAAATGAAACAGAATACATTTATCAATAATGAACTCATGGATGTAGTGCAGCCCCCGGTGGATTTCCATCGATTTAAATTCAGTATTTTCCAATTCCATTGATAACTGACAAAGCTCCCAGATATTTTTTAAATTTGTCTTTAATTTAATTCAGCAGCTCGAAAACCGAGCGCAAATAGTTTTAACCCTTTATAAGGCAGTGGCAACTATATTGCCACCAACAAAAAAATTTTATTTTGCTTCTATAATTATATTGATGTCATTATAGACGCAAAACAAATATTTTTCGTTGGTGGGAATTTTATTGCCACGGCCTTATAAAGGGTTAAAAAACCGAGAACCAGGCCGCTGAAGAAAAAATTTCAAACTTTTCTCATTCTACATCAAATTAGCGCTTTAGCAGTACATCCCAGAGCATCGATGAAGATGCTAGAAAAAAAATCTGGACACATAACAATGAATAAAAACTAAAAAAAAACAAAGTCTTCGCGTGGCATTCCGTCGTTCGGAGCTTAACCTTTTGCTGTTGTTCGACAAATTTTAAAGCTAGCAGTTGATGCAGGTATAGGACAATTGCCGAGCAAGTGTCGATCCTACATTCGAATAAAAAAGTAACAGTTTTGAATTAAAAGTAAAATAGTTGAAACCCCCTTTTTTGTCTGTGCGGTTAAGAATATTACTATTGAGATGATGACTCAACATTGTGAATTCACTTGCATTTGTAAGTACGTGACAACAACTGGTTGAAGATAATAACGAACTTATCATAACGATCATTAGGAGTCTCTCTACGGCAGACCCTGCCTGTCTGTTTCTCTTTCTAGAACGAACTTTATCAGCGAAAACCGCAGTAAGCAAAAAGGCTGGGTACTTCATCTGTACCATTTTCGATGTTCAGTTTTGATTTGACTGAAGAGTGAATACCGGCTCGCTGCTACTGCTACAAATTTCAAGTAACAATGTGGTCAGCAAAAATGAAACAATCGAAACGAACATAATCGTGACTTACTGAGCTTCGATGCTACCGACGATGATGATGATGATAATACCGTTTTTTCTCATTGACAATAAAAAGTAAAGACGTCGTTCAAAATAACTGTTTCCAAAAATTAAGAAAATTGATTGGCTAAAAATTTATGAACGGATAAAACTCTGTATATATTTGATAGTCGATGAGTCGATGAGATGAGCAAGCGGTTTTCGACTTTGTACGCATTTTGTAGTAGTTGGCCTTATCTTAAAAGCAAAGCTTTGGGTTATATACGTCTATTGGTAGGAGAAGGACTTCGCAGGCGATTTTTAAAATACAGAACAATTACGGGGCTAGTGCAACGATCCTACTAGTTCTAGCAGCACCATTCAGTCGAGATTCAAACCCACGACGATTGGTTTGTTAGACCAGCATCGAACCTCGAAGTTAACTGGATTATCCTAAAAATACTATAGCGTGCAGCTATAGAAAGCGGTCCAGCGGATCATCCCGAGTCGGTAGTCGCAGAATAGCGTGTTAGTTTTCAAGAATTCTATATAAGTACCGGGGTTTAATCTGTTTCTGGATTTCAAGGTGGCGTTCGATACAGTCAAGCGAAATGCTTGAACATAGTTGTCCAATGAAATTGACAAAGCGATTCAAACGGTGGCTAGGTTATTATACTTCAGTAGCTTTCATGAGGTTAGATGAACTGAAGCAAGGGGATGCACTCGCCTTCGACAGTGCAGTACGAAGGGCAAACGTGCAAAGGAACGATCTCATATAAATTAGTTAGTTTTATGGATGGTATCAGTACTATGTGGATTTGTATATCTCGATTGTAACTGAGATATACGAAATCATATTAGAACGAAAAACTTATATTTCACACCGTATAAGAACATATATGTAGGGGAATATCCCCGGTTATGAAACAGGTTTTGTTTTTTGGCCGCAGCTTTTGATCGGATCATCCATTTTAAATCTTTTGCCAAAGGAAGTATATGGTTTTTGTTTGAAACACAAAAGTTATAGCACAATTTCAAGACAATATTTTTTGTGGCTAAAAAAAGTGTCCCCGGTTGTGAAACACCTCGGCAAATCTTTAGAAAAGAAAAGAAAATATAGAAATATCGAAGGGAAATCAAAAATTAAAATCATTTATTTGACAGATTCCACGCCAACTCGTCTATGGAGAACCCTCTCAGAATTCAATGAAACTTTGTGTGTGTAAAGAATTCATGTAAATAAGCCACCTTGCATACTTAGTTTTTCCAAAATTGCTCTAGACTAACTTTTGGAAAGAGCGCAATATTTTTCTCTTTTTTTTTTATCTTCTATACCTATAAAAAAGGATTTCTGTCTGTCTGTCTGTCTGTCCCTATGTTCCTTATAGAATCGAAAACTACTGAACCGATCGGCGTGAAAATTTGCATGTAGAGCTTTTTGGAGCTAGGAAAGGTTCTCTCGATAGCAAAAGACCCCTCCCCCCACTAAGAGGGGGGGCTGCCATACAAATGAAACACATTTCTGCATAACTCGTGAACTAATCAAGCAAATGGAACAAAATGTTGCATGTGGGTGTTTTTGGAGACAAGAATTTTTTCTATGGTGAATTGAGACCCCTCCCCATTTTAGGAGGGGGGGGGGGGGGGCTCTTATACAAATGAAATACAAATTTCCTCATAACTCGAGAACTAATCAAGCAAATGCAACCAAATTTAGCATGGGTTGTTTTTCTAGGCAATTTTTTTTCTATGGTGAATTGAGACCCCTCCCCTCTTTATGAGGGGAAGAATGACCTCTCTCCCTTTTAAGAGGGGGGGCTTCCATACAAATGAAATACAAATTTCCTCATAACTCGAGAACTAATCAAGCAAATGGAACCAAATTTGACATGCGGGTGTTTTTGTAGACAAGAATTTTTCTATGGTGAATTGAAACTTCTCCCTACTTTAGGAGGGGGGGCTCCCATATAAATGAAATACAAATTTCCTTATAACTCGCGAATTAATTAATCAAATGGAACCATATTTGGCATGTGCGTGTTTTTGGAGGCATGAATTTTTTCTATGAAAAATTAGGACCCCTCCCTTTTTAGGAGGGGAGGCTCCAATACAAATGAAACCATACAAATGACCACCAAAAACTATCAATAGTAACATTTGATAATTCAGCGCGAGACGGCCACAGGCCGCGAGTGTTGCCGGCAACCTGCCGTCAGAAGCGCCGGCCACTGCGGGCGGCAGCCCTCCGTAGAGATCACCTCTTTCTAGGTTTATTTATTTTCCTAGATCTACTGACCTCTATTACTTTCCTTCAGTTGGGTCACCCCTGTGAAATGGTACTTTGTACGAAAAGATTTTCCGTGAAATGGTACACCCCGCGTAAGGTTTTTCGCGAAATGGTATTCTACGAAACTCGATATTCCGCGTTATGGTCAACCGAGAATTGGTGTTTCGCAAAATGGTATTCGGCGAAATGGTTTGCAATGATGGTGAATGTTTAAATGCTACCCGCGTTATTTGATCAGGTGAGGCAATGGGGGGAGTTGTTTTCTACTTTACTGTGAGGAAAATTTGTATATTAAAACACCCATGAACTCCTCAGAAACTTGCAAAACTCAAGATTGTGACAAAGGTCATAAGAGATTCACGATTTATGTACAACACAGTTTAATTTGTGGCAATACGAAGTTTGTCACGTCAGCTAGTCATATATATTAGATGGTTGGAGGGTATCAGTACCATCTGAATTGACCGCAGACCTGGGTCGGCAGTTTTTTTGTTTGAAATAAAAATTATGCTCATGAAAATATATTCGCTATGTTCATATTGGCAAGTAGAATGCAGGAATACATTTCTAATAAACAGAACCCCGCTTTTGGACCCAAAAACTGCTTCCGAAATTGGGCACTCCGACGAAAAGTTAATGATTGCTAGTTTCCCGTTAACATTCATTGATTTTGATACACTTTTGTAGATTTTGAAGCGTTAAACGTACCATAAAACCGATCAGTGAATTTTTTTTCTAAATACTAAGTGACGATCAGAAGAGTAAGAAGTAATTTTTTATACAACGATTGCATTTGTTTCCGGATGTTTTCTTGTGCGATGTATCTACTGGTATGTTTGTTATGTGCACGTGTTGTTGCGGTGTAGCTTTTCCGATCGGTAACAGCGGCGGTGGCGACGGCGATATGGTCCACCGAAACCGCATTTAATTAAAACAAGTCCCACGGTTTTGCCGCCCCCCCATAACAAGCTTTCTAATGGCAAATGTATTTTTCTTTTTTTTTTTTTGTTGTGGGTGAATGTGACTTGAAAAGAAGGACAGAAAAGCGGCAATATAAATGAAGTGGTTATGAAATTTGATTTGATGAAAGTTGCCCCCCACCCCGTACTTGAACTCGCTTGTTTGGGGGTGGGGTTGTTGTTCGGGATTTTAAGGGCGAGCAGGAAAGACCTGGAGTGGATTGTTGTTTTTTTTTCGACCCGAACAATGATTCGGTCTGCGATGCGAGCGTCGTAGTGAATGGCAGTGGAGAAGTTGACCAGCAAAAAATAAAACATGAACATGGCGTTGGTGGTCGTGGTCGCGGTAGTGGTAGTGGTGGTGGTGGTGGTGGTGGTGGTGGTGGTCGGGCGGTAGGAAAAGCGAACGAAAGATGAAAATTAGAGATGAGCAATTTTCTGCGCTTTTCCATTGGAGTTTCATTTTGTTGTATGAATGCAACGAAGGGATGGGGAGGTAAATGAGTTTTTTACTCTCGGTTTCGTTTCCTTATCTGTGAGATGGGTGAGGGTCGGGGAGATAATTTAGAAGAATAGGTTGATTCTTCTTCGAACGATGTTTGTGCTTGATTTCGTCGGGTAGTCTTTTATTTTTATGTTTTGCCGAATGAAAAGGAATCAAAAAGGTACACCGATTTTTTCCGCTGTTTTCGCAGTTAGGCGATCGATACCAATTCTGTTATTATTATCATTATTATTATTATTGCTTTATGCACGAATCAAATTTGGAAGTAGGAGAAAGTTGGAGCTTTCCTCTCAATTTGTTAGTTTTTGTTTTTTGTTCATCAAAAAAGAGAAACGACACGTCACGACACGTAATAGGGCAATATATGGTGCTGTTGATACATACATAACATACCCCTGACGGGTGCAGCCCCGTCAACTTGCAGTCGCAGATTGGACGCCCGTCGAGAGAATCTCACCGTGTGCCAGTTGTTATCGTTAAGGACACCCTGGCCAGCCAGCAGGTTCTTTTGTTTCCGGACACGTCGGCAAGGTATTGTGAGGATGTGATTTTTGTTTTGTTCAGAGAGTAAAATGTCGATTATATGAGAAAAGAAAATAAGAAACATTTTGAAGTTCTATTCTACTCATGAGCTAGATTATTGTCAAGGGTGCTTTTCGAAAGCTGTAATCTGAACAAAGTTATGTATAACATGTGGAGTGAAAGTAAAAATGCGTTACCTTTTCGCGTTCACCTAGTCTTACGTTTGCCCGTATGCGACCTGCCACTAATCCAATTTCGAGTCGGTCCGATGAACTGGACTCGGCACTGGTAAGCAGTAGCAGACCGGCTGGGCGAGATGTTTTGAAGCGTATAACAAGTTCCTCGGTTTGAGTTCGTGTTCCTTGGCTTCCGCCGATCCAAATTGCCATATGCTGGGAGCCATTGAACGCTAGGGTTGCTGACTCGCGGCCACAAGTCGGGCCAGTAAATAAAGTTGCCGAACAGTCACAGAGCGGTCGATTCCAACCTTCCGTGCATTGTCCTCCGTTTTGACAGGGTGACACTGAACCTCCACACTGATTAGCTACAACATGGCAGGATGGTTTGATTGCACCTGCAATAGAAATGCATTGGTCGTAAAGCAGCTGGTCTTCACAGTCAATAGGACATCATTTCACCTGAATCTTGCTGTCGAGCGAAAGCGGCAATGTCAATCGGCTTTCCGCTGAGTACTAAATCGCGTAGGCAGCCGACAAATCCCTGCCGCAACGTGGCAGTCCATATGGCCGGTGGTATTACTACTTCCGCATAGGGTGGACCGATTCCTCCCAGGTACATCGGACTGTCCAGTTCGAGCTGCGTCGAATCGCCGGGGGTACGAAAATCATTCCACTGTCCGTCGACTCCCACCTTTCCTTCACGGCCATTCCTTCGAAGCGACAGTTCATGCCAGACACCGTCGTCTACTCGTCGTCTAGACGCACGTACCTTAACTGCTCCCGAGCCCAGGTCCATGTGAATGTAAATATGGCCGTTGAGTAGCTCGACCGCGAAAAAATCCGGCTGTCGAAAGGGAAAAATCATTGCGGCTATCCTCAGCACACACACAATATGGCACACTTACCCTCGGTTGTCTCGTCACGGTATTTAGGATAATTAATCCGTTCGGTTCATTTGTGCGAAATTTGAACGACAACATGCCTTGCTTAGAGACGTCCCACGGCGGCAGGAGCTGTGTGCGAGAAAGCGGAAAGAAGGAGTAATTAAATTTAAATTTCAAATGCGATCGCCCACGCCTTTTAACTCCAGCAGCTAGCTAGCAACCAAACGAGGGAAAAATTTCCATGGGGATCGGCTAGAGTAGCATTAAAGTCGAATTCCAACACTTTTTTTTGCTTCATAAGTCACCATGCTAATGAGTTTAATGTTTGGTCAAATTTTCCTGTCGTGATTACTGATGGATACGGTTTTACTGGAACCAGCAGGCAGCGAATAGATTTTAAAGTCAAATTTGCTGATAGGAAAAATAAAGCATAAACCGAGAAGTTTCTTCACTTTTCACGCCATCAGAATGAGCAATAAGCCTTTTTGGTGGAGTTCCGCTTCAAGGCCGTTATTTATTCATGTTCGTACGCTCCGTGCGATCGGGAATGTAAATGTAATTTTGTCTTCTGAAGTGGGAACAGCTGTATTTTTTCAGAAAAAGCATTCAGGGAAAATTATGTCCGGCAAAGCTTTTGCGCTGACCCCTGCCAATTACTCTCGGTGGATGCCATCGCACCGGTAGCATTCGCGTGTAAACATCCCAACAAATAATTTATTCATCAGAATGTAGTACAGAGGGTAATTAGCATATATCATGAGCCGCACCTCGTGCGTCATTCAGGCTTTTACAGTGCCGTGCCAGTCAGTCATGAATACATTGATTCATGCCCGACGTCGATGGGAAAAAATGTGTGTACTTTCGCAGAGATTATCCCTGCATGTTGTTTTTGTTTTGGCTCGTGAAACCTTAGTTAATGTAGCTGTCAACTCAAACACACACTCACACACAAGTTGGTGGTAAGTTCGTTGAAATTGAAAAGCAGTTGGTTTATTCATATATCCACTTATTAGCCAACCTGGTTTCTAGCATTTACGGGCAATCCTAGTTTTAGAATCGTGTTTTGACAAGCTAATAGTGTTGATTTCATCATTATTGCTTTTCTAATTAGGCGTGGTACATAAATTACCTAACGCAAGAATTATAGTTTGATTTTTTACAAAATGATTTTTATAACGGTAGTTTTTTGCAATCGACGGGGGGGACGGTTGAAGAAAGTAATGAAACACAGGTTTTGATAGTATGCAAACAGAGTGGGATAAGACGTGAAAAGGAAAGAGCGGAAAATTATGTAAGGGAGTGGGAGGGTCATTGAAACAACGTTTATTAAACACTAGTTGAGCCCGAATCTTACGATCCGGAAAATATAAATGTCTGTTCAGAATTCAGAAAGCTGCGGATACATTCTATTGGCCAGTGTTCGCGAAGATGTTTAATCTTTGAATTAGTTCTTTGAGTTTTTATATTGCATAATATAGCTCTAACATGTTGTACATTGAAGAGTCTTAGCCGGAAACTGAAACAAATAGTTTTTATGCTCGCTTTTAACTGAATAAAAACATTATCTCCACTGTGCTGATTCTATAGCTGGACAAAATGGCTTTTTTGTGTCCATTGTCCGCCGCGAACCGATTCATATGGTCGGTGTTAAGTCAGACAGAACCGAGTGACAAAATTCTGACTTCAAAATCATCTTCTATCTCTGGCTGTTTGCAACATTAAGATAAACAATCATTTATCGCTAGGATAAATGATTGTTTGTCTTACATTATCGATAATATTTAATATGCAACTCAGTTCCATCGACAAACATGTTTTTCTGACGAGAAAACTGCTTATGAGCACATGCACTTCAAAATCATGTCAGCATCAAACATAAAGCATAAAACACACACATAACACTAACCTCTTCGCGTATCGCATTTTACTTGAATATTTTAAACAAAACCGGCTCTTCACTTCACTTGAAATGCAGTAGTTAGAAACATTTAATTGTAGCACATCAATATCTGGCTCACTTTGCGTCAATATATCTCCGCAGTTGGCAGAAATTTACAAAATATGAAAGCACACGGGCACCTAATCTACATTTGCGCATGCAAAACACACTCTGCATGCACTATGAAAAAATCTGTATGTACAACTGGCGTAAAAACAGTTTTTATCCACCGAACTTTTCACTTAAAATTTGCGTTTCAGCGGCTTTTACTTATATAAGTCATTTCATCTAAAAATCTGGCAAGTTTGATTTACCTTATTCTTAAACATAAGACGAAATGCATGCCGACTACAAACCAGATGTTTCCAAAATTATTCCGGTAAATGAGCGTATCATGCTGCGGTAGGGCGGTTTCCGTATTTTTTCTTTTACCTCCTGCTCGCAGTAAACCAATGGTGCCATACAAAATACTAATAGCGTTTTTGTTTTTTAACCTGGGTAAGTTCCAACCCGACCACCGAATAAACAAACCTGTTCGGGAGAATAAATAAACGTCAGGTTGTCAGTGCCCATGCCGTTGCGCATGGTGGGGTTGAAACTGTAAAAATACCCAGAGCGAACCCGTCGTCTGAAAAGTTCAACCCAGAGCGAAACTAAATTCAACCTGAGTGAAAAAACAAAAGTTTTAACAGCGGTTCGTTTGGAACTAGTGCGAACCTAAGCAAGTTTTTCGTCATGTAATAAAGAAATCGAACGGTAGATATGACAACATTATATTGGGCAAAGAATACCAACGAATTTTGTGTGTTGTTTGCGAATTTTTTAAGCTCTCGAGTAACTTTAGCTAAAATGTTCATCATATGTTATACAATACTCCCGTGTTTTAATAACATTGCTCCTCAAACTGCATGTACACAGACAGTGCCTTTGGTTATTGGACACTTACAGTTTATATTCTATGCACAAAGCAATACAAATAAAAAATGATGATATCTTCATGATCATTAATTTCACCTTAAAGTAAAATGTTGCTAAGAAAATCTATGATCGTTTGCTGACATTAACTCATTTTGTAAAATTTTGCGACTTGGTCCGGTCTGATTTAACACCGACCATGATTCGACAAGCAATTGAGTTGAGCAGGCAAGTCGAGCAGTCGAATCAAGCACTCTAGTCAAGCAGTTCGGTCGGGCAGTTTAGTCGAGCGATTGAGTCGAGCAGCTGAATCAATCAGCCGAGTCGAGCAGTTTAATCCAGCAATTGAATCGAGCAGTTCAGTCGAGCAGTCCAGTCAAACAGTTTAATCAAGCAGGTGGCTTGAGTAGTTGAGTCGAGCAGTTGAGTCGAGTAGTCCAGGCGAACAGTTTAATCAAGTAATCAAGTTCAAGCAATCAAGTTTAATCTAGTCGAGCAGTTGAGTAAAGCAGTTGAGTCGAGTCTAATCTAGTCTAGGAGTCGGGTCAAGCGGTTCAGTTGAGCAGTTAAGTCGAACAGTTGAGTCGAGCAGTTCAGTCGAGCAGTTGAATCAAGTGGTCGGGTCGAGCAATCAAGGCGAGCAGTTAAATCGATCAGGTTCATCGAGCAGTAAAGTCGAGTAGTCTAGTCGAGCACTTGAGTTGAGCAGTCGAATCGAGTGGTTTAGTCTAGCAGTCGGGTTAAGCGGTTAAGTCGAAAAGTTGAGTCGAGCAGTTCATGCGAGCAGTTGAGTCGAGTAGTTCAGTCGAGCAGTTTATTCGAGCAAATGAGTCGAGTAGCCCAGCTGCTCGAGCTCCAGCTAAGTCGAGCAGTCGAATCGAGTAGTCCAGTCGAGCAGTTAAATCAAGCTGTTCAGTCAAGCAGTCCAGCCGAGCAGTGGAATTGAGCAGTTGAACCGAGCAGTCGAGTCCAGCAGTTCAGTCGAGTAGTCCAGTAGAGCAGTTGAATTGAGCAGTTAAGTCGAGCTGTCGAATCAAACGGTTAAGTCAAGCAGTTGAGTCGAGCAGTCGGGTTGAGTGCCTAAGTTGAGCAGTCTAGTCGAGCTGTTGAATCAAGCTGACAGTTGAGTCGATCAATCAAATCGAGTAGTCTAGTCGAGCAGTTGAATCAACCAATCGGGTTGAGCAGTTAAGTCGAGCAGCCGATTCGAATAGTCCAATCGAGTAGTTGAGTCAAGCAGTTCATTCGAGCAGTTGAGTCGAGTAGTCCAGTCGAGCAGTGGAATCAAGTAGTTGAATCGAGCAATTGAGTCGAGCGCCGAATCGAACAGTTGAGTCGAGCAGCTGAATCATGCTGTCCAGTCAAGCAGTCCAGTCGAGCAGTAGAATCGAACAGTCCAGTCGAGCAGTTCAATCGTGCAGTTAAGTTGAGCAGTCGGGTCGAGTAGTAAGTCAAGCAAATGTGTCAAGCAGTCAAGAGTCAAGTCGATCAGTCCAATCAAGCAGTTGAGTCGAGCAGTCCAATCGAATAGTTCAGTCGAGCAGTTCAGTTAAGCAGCACAGTCGAGCAATCAAATCGAGCAGTCTAGTCGACCAGCCCAGCCGAGCAGTCTAGTCAACCAGTTGAGCAATCGAGCAGTCTATCAGTGGACCGGTGAGGTGATTGAGAATACAACCCATTGCTACGAAAGCATGACGTTCTGTCAGAGACCTGTTTTTAGTTACCGATAAGCCTCTTAAGACGTCCTGTCAGAGACCTGGTTTTCGGTACAGACATAAGCCTCTTATATAAATATATATACACTGCAGTCGCTTTTTACGCGGTTTTTTACGCGAATTTCGGAATTTACGCAGTTTTTTACGCGACTTTCGGAATTTGCACGGTTTTTTTACACGATTTTCGAAATTTACGCGGTTTTTTACGGGAATTTCGGAATTTACGCAGTTTTTTTACGCGACTTTCGGAATTTACGCGGTTTTTTACGCGAATTTCGAAATTTACGCGGTTTTTACGCGATTTTTTGAATTTACGCGTTTTTTACGCGAATTTTGGAATTTACGCGGTTTTCGGAATTTACGCGGTTTTCGGAATTTACGCGATTTTCGGAATTTACGCGGTTTTGATATACGCGGGACGTATCCTTCGCGTAAAAAGCGACTTGAGTGTAGTTGTGTACCGCTCCTTTAAGTTGGGGGATCCACTGATCAAACCAAGCTCTAATGGGAGCCAATTATAACCAGATTTGAACCCAACTTACAATAATGTTGTCGTGAGGGGCGGCAAGAGATCAGTCACAGACGACTGCACTGGTGACAACGATGGAGAGGACGGCATGGAGCCGTGAATAAGCCCAAAGTAAGATAGGAGACGGACAAGACGAGCAAACAAACAAAGGAAGGAGAAAACAAGATAAGTACAAGTCATCTTATTCAATATTCCTCCAAGTACACAATTATAGCGGATATGGAAAGAGTCAAGCTCTATCATTCTTCTTCCTCCTCATTATTCCATCATCACCAACGCATTATGGCGCTAGCGTTATCCGCAAGGATTCTTTTATCATTATCACAACCACCTTATCTCAGCCCTGGACAGACTTGGCTTTAACTGCCCCACCTCGTGCTGCAAACAGAACAGAAACAGAAACTTCGCCTCCCAGGACTTGGCCCAGGCGCCAATGCCTGACCTTATTATAAAGGTCAAGACAAAAACACGAGATTGATCTATACCAAAAATGGTAAATACACTTTTCTTTTAAGACTTCAGCTTCCAATATCAGCGTTATTTAAAATTTTTCAATTTTTTTGTTGCAAATGAAGGTCTGGCATCTCTGACTACTTAACTCCATCAGTGAGTACAGGAATCCCTCAAATAATGCGGTGGGTGGTACAGTATACCAACCGCGATATCTCAGCTATCCAGTAACCAATAAAGTTGATTTTTGACTAGGTTATACAAGGTACTAACAATGTACCATAAATCAACTGTATTGATTAATTAACAACTAAGAAATCGCCGTAGGCGTACGGCACTATTCACTGCCTTAGGAAATATTATAGAGTAATTAATTAGTTAATTAATTAATTAATTAATTAGACAATAAGTATGTACAGCAATGGCCGGATTTTGTCACCCCCATGATGAATTTAGGGGTGACAAAAACGGGACAGTGACAAAATCGGATATATTTTCAATTCCGTTTTTTCTTTGATATACATTCGAAAAAAAAATAATCCGTATTAACTTTATCAGGTTTAACCCACTTTGAAACCTCAAAATAAAATACGACAGTATCAGGACAAATTTGATGAAGTATTTTTTATTCAGTTGGGCATATTATTTTTTATTCGCTTGCACCGCGCACATTACTTTTTCCTTGTTGTGGTTTACGGTTGTCAACTTCAGCAGCACTGATAAGTATCCGCCAGACAGGGGACAGAGAAGTCCCGTGCAGTGTGTGGTGCGATGGTGGAAAATAAATATTTTTGATGTGCGGGTTGGTCGGTAATTTAAGCGGCTTACAGGCAGGAAAAAAAATAACCCGGATTCGTCACATTCGTTACCGGAAAAAGTAATGGATGTTATTCGGTTGTTGCGCTGTCGAAAATGAGTTCGAGGATGTGTGTGTTTGTGGTTTATGTGTTGTGGTTTTCATCTAGTCAACCAGGAAGTTTGTTGATGAGTTAGATTACGTACGCTAGGAGTCATCCAGATTTTGCACAAAAGTTTTCTCATTTAAGTTACATTTAATCATTTCTGAAGACTAGTGCGTGTGTGTGTATAAATTAGTTCAAAGCTCGCCATCTCGGCGGGGCTAACACGAGCATGTCTAATGTCTAATTGAATTCCGAACTCGAAAGTGAACCCAAATTGTCACCCACTTCCCATGTACCATGTCTATCTTTCAAGGCAAGAGAGAAAGGACAAAGATTTTCAAGACGATGAGCCAGTCAAATCCGGAAAAGGGAAAACTTTCACGAGTGGCGCTGTGGTCGGTAAGAATCTGATAACGAATCAGACTGTGCAAACAAGTACGGAATGAATGTATGCAATGTACAGCTTAGTTTGCATACGGTGATAAAGTAAATCCTGCTATATTGCAAGGTATTTTACACCGTGGAGTAATAGAGCGCGGGTCCAGAGGGGTATATAAATTTTACCACTTGATGGCGAGTTAGTATCTCTGCACAGGCGGGCAAAGTGGCATTTCATGGAACTTGTACAAACACAGTTTGTTGCGTTTCGGAGGGTGGGTGAAGTGAACAGCTAGATAGTAGATGTGTCGGAATGAATTTTCCTGACATAAATTTCTAAAGAGATCGGAGATTCCGACAAGCTTCTACCACTGGCCGCCCGAGGGTTGTTATCTCATCGAGACAATCCTCCGTGTTCTCGCTGTTACGGTTGCCACAGTTTGGTTTTGGCGTGTGGTTTATAAATTATAACGATGGTAACGGGCTGATAAAACTGCCGGAGCTGTGGACCACTGACTCGGGAAATGCTTTGCGAAAGTGATTTCGCTTATCGAATCTTAATTCCACTCCGATCTCGACGTGAATGGGAAGCGGTAAAGTAATAAAGTCTGCTGGAGATGCAACATGGAGCAGTTGCGTCGCGAAGAGAAAGGGGTTCAGGATTTTTGGTAAAAGTTTTTTTCGTATTTCTTACCAATAAAGTCAATTTTTGCATGAAAAAGCACTTGGGGGCATTCCGCTTGGCTGATTTAAGCATTATCTAGTAGAATTTTTTCCTCCACTTACCAGATAAGATTCGCGGGTGGTGAACGTGACTGGATCCTGAGGGTCACCACTAGGGCACTGGTAGTCGACGCGTCCTGCCACTTGAATCAATTTCGAACCAGTCCGAGCCAAGTCGATCAGGTTTAGCCTTAACGTATCTGCGGAGAACTCCACCTGAAAAATACAAAAAACAGAATGCAATCAGACAGCGCTCATCACGAAGTGTGTTATTTTGCCACCCCGTACCTTGCGAAGGCAACCGACGAAGTTGTTGTGGACGCGAGCGCCGAGCAGCGCCCGTGGGTTTACGGCACCTCCCACGTAGACGCGTGATGACGATAGCATTGTAAACTTTCCGGCGATGTGCGAGTGGTCAGTGTAGACATCATCCACCACGGCCACCAGCTACTCGTAAAAAGTAAGCGAGAGGGAGAAGAAGAAAAGAGCAAATAAGTTTCCGATTCTTGCTGTCTGAATGGTAAAAGTTTTTCCCTTCCGAAAATTACACTCGGTTCCGGAAAGCTCTTTTTGCTACACTCATTAAAACAGACTAGCACTGGGAAAGTTCCACCCGTGCTGCAAGGGTCTTTCGAGGCCGTGAGGTGTGTTTTCAGGAGAAATTTCTTTCACCTAATTTATGATGTTATTTGCATTTTAATTCACTTCATCAAAAAAAAAAGAAAAAAAGAAACGGATTATATCGCGAGGGGCACATGGTACCGCAGCAGATTGCAGCCCGTGAAGGAAAAAAACTTTTGCACTTACTTTCGAACGATTTAACTTCGTTATGGAAGGTCCGATATTGTCTTATTTTTCTCGGTAAGTGGATGTTCGAAACCGACGAAAATTTTGCAAAAAGCACAAACCGCCTCCATTGGATTTCCGGACCGAAGCAGACGCATGCTATTTTGTTCCGCCCGCAGGCTGCAGGAGTCGGGCAACGCTGAATCATTTGAATAACACAACGAAAATCTAATTATGCTTGCTTTGCTGGCTGTTACGAGCAGCAGCGCCATTTGGTGATGGAACAATTTTACCACAAACACCATGTCGTTTTATTTGCAACGGAATGGAGATAAAACGAGAACGTTCAAATAAGTGTCGTGTTTACGGTTGATTATTAGAAACGATGAAAGTGTTTTTTCAGCGACTGGCACCTCCTGCTGCTTTTTTTAAATTGGAAGTAGGTACAAGAGTGGGTGGTTTCGGAGTTTCCATTATGTGGCCTTGTTAGGATTGTAATTTAGCGACTGGTCGTGTTGAGGTTGATAAATGAGGTATTTTGCCAATTGTCGCTTCCCACCGTGTGTCAGAAACTGGACTAAAGTTATGTGTTACAATTCTTGCACTAAAAACGAATAACAGTGCATGATGAATTATTTTGTATTCCAGTCAATTACACTCAAGTCTTTTTTTACACGGCTTGTTTTTTGCGATTACTCAAGAACGGTGCAACTTAGGGACCATTTACAAACTACGTAACGAATGTCGGGCCGCTCCCAAATGTATTAAGAAATAATTGAATGGCGCTAAGTGACACTCTTGATAATCGAAAAAACAAACCGTGTAAAAAAAGTACTTAGTGTATAATTATACTGCATATATACTGTCACTCGTGTGTCATTAACGGTGCAAGAATTATGCTTTGTTTTAAATTACAATAATACTACTATTAAAAATATAATTACAGGGAGTACTAAAGATATTCCATTTACTGAGTTTTGATATTTTAATTTTCTAACAAAACATCACTTCAATGACACCCCTAAAACTTGGAAAAAACACTAGCATCGCCTGATGTAGTCTTCGCGCTACGCAGAGCAAGTCGCTATAAATTTACTTGTATATTAGCTGACAATAGCACCAGTGCAGACGAGTGACATTCTCGCGCAGCGACTGTTGTTTGAGTCATGGCTTAAGTGAAAATTTGAAATGATCGTTTTTATTGGCGATGGAATGAGGCTTCAGTGTTACGTCTGTTAGTCTGTGGTATATTTATAACGGTGGATGTTGTTATGTTGGATGTAGGATTTTATGTTATCTGTTGTAAAATGTAAAAGATAAGAGGTTTTGTGCCCACATGAAAAGATATAATGGCATAGGATAATACTCCCGCGGGCTTTTACTCTGCGAATCAAAATAATTCGACAAGTGGCAAAATAGGAGGAAGCGATTGTCGCATAGAGAACTCGCTTAGGGACACAAAGTAGGTGGGGAAATCCCCCTTTATTTTAAGCCAGATTAAAAAACCACTAGAGTAAAACATATGCGGCGCTCCTTTGGTAACGGAAGAAGTCGACATGGCGGACTAGGATCACCGTGACGCATAGCAGATAGTCCTATGGAGCCCTCTTCTCAGGTCGACACAGTCCGGTCGTTTGCTGCCAGTGTTCATCTCAGTCGTCGCGGTCCTGCTGTCGAGGTCCTCCAATCTGCTCTCACAGGCAAATACCCACGTTATCGCGAACTTCCACTTCTTCATCGCTCGCCGCTTCCAGCGCTGATTCATTTGCTGTATCTTCCGGCTGCTCTACACCTACATCTGCATCTTTGCCTGTCTCCCGCACCTCGCCTCTGCGTCATATTTCAAGACAGTTAAGCTTATCGTCATCCGGTCCGGGGCGCCTATCACAACGCATTATGGAACCCCTGATCCGCCTCGCTCAGTCAAGCCCTCCGTAGTCTCCGAATCGCAATCGCAATTGTCTCGTTCCTGCCATACAACTCGTCCCGGCTCTGAATCTAGTGCTGGCGAAGGGGTTTTCCAAGCTGGCCCTCCATGGCAAGTAACCTAACAGTATCGGAAACCATCGCCCTGATGAATTTTCAATTCCTAGGATGGCACCCCTGGCAAGCAACTCCCCACCTGCCACCTCGAATGTCCTGATTTACTATCAAAACGTTGGCGGAATGAACAGTAGTCTAGCCGAGTACCAGTCAGCCCTCAGCGATGGCTGCCATGATGTCTACGCTTTCACTGAAACGTGGTTGAACGAAAATACGTTGACGAACCAGCTGTGCAATGACTCGTACTCCGAATATCGACAGGATCACCGGTCGTCTTTAAATAGTTACAAACGCACAGGAGGTGTTGTATTGTTAGCTGTTCGTTCAAGTTTCAATTCTCTTACGGTTAATCCTCCAGATTGAACAATTATGGGTCGAGATTACTACTGCTGACGGAACACTCTATCTTTGCGTGGTATATATTCCTCCTGATCGAGTAAACGACGAAGCTCTGATTGAAAAACATATTAATTCACTCAACTGGATTGTTTCGCAACTGGGGCCCGAGATAAAATTATCATTTTTTCTTACGGATCTTTCTTTCCGGTCGCTTTTCTGTCCTCTATTTTATAACCCCGCGAAAACTGCTCGATGTATATAGCACCGCTGGACTCAAACAGATGAGTGGAATCGTAAACGAAAATCATCGTACGCTTGATCTATGTTTCGCTGCTGATGAATTATGCGCGGACTGTTTGGTTATGGAAGTTCCGTCATCGCTCGTAAAGCTTTGTAGGCATCATTCTCCTTTGCTTACGCAATTAAAGATTAGCCCACAATTACGCTTTTGGGACACTTCTGAAAGCCTTTCTTACGATTTCACTAAGGCAAATTTCCACGTCATGAACGATTTTTTTTACATTTGTTGATTGGGACAAGGCCCTCCGCGATCATGACGCCAATCTCGCAGCGTCGACTAGCTCTAGCATTATCCTTTATGCTATCGACCAGTTTGTACCCGTAAAAACTAAGCGTGTATCATCTAAACCAGCCTGGACAAACCGTGATCTGAAGCATCTTAAAACAGTGAAACGGGCTGCCCTTAGACAACACAGCAGGCATCGCACTGAAGCCACGAAGACAAGATATTTAAAAGCAAATGCTAATTTTAAGCTACTTAATGGTCGCCTGTATAGCGCCTACCAGAACAATCTGCAACGTCGCCTCAAGGCAAACCATAGCGTATGTTGGTTTCATTTTACAGGAGTATATGGTTCTAGGCGTTTATTGAAGGACTCAAAACACATGTTTTTGCAGAAGATTGCAAATCTCTAGGACCTTTTCTCACAAAGTTATCACCTATTTAAGTTTGATTTTTCTTTTAACTTTGCGAGCCAAAAGCGATAACTTTGTAAAGAAAGGTCCTAGAGATTTGCAATCATCTGCAAAAACGTCTATTTTGAGTCCTTCAATAATCGCCTGGAACTATATATTCTTGTAAAATGCAACCAACATATGCTAAGAATGGAAAACTAATTTTTAAATAATTTCCAAAGAAAATGCTCTATAGCTCTACACTCGATTTAGATAGAAATGTCATTTCTTTAGCAAAGTTGTTTGCCTTTATATTTCCTATTACTTTGCCGAAGAAACCAGGTGTCTATCTACTAACACAAAAGAATGGACGTGTATCGAGCCTATAGCGAAAGCAGAACATATAAAACGTATGCTTGCCTTTCTCTAATTTGGGTGGTTAGGGACAAGCAGAACCTATACAAGTTTATAGTACTCGACTTAAGCTTCAAGATGAAGTTTTGATTTCATAAATCCACTTGCCCCATTTTACCCCAAAGGCTCGTAAAGCTATGGAAATTTGAAGCTTGAACATATGATAACTTAGAAAGTAAAAGTCCCAGAGATTAACGGTCTTCTGCAAAACCGTATGTTTTGAGTGCTTCGATAATTGCCTAGAACAATGTGTTCTTGTAAAATGCAACTAACAAAAGCTAAGAATGAAAAACTAATTTTTAAAGAATTTTAAAAGAATGTGGCCTATAGTTCAGCACTCGATAAAGATAAAAATTTTATTTCTTCAGCAAAGTTGCTTGTTTTTGCTTGCGAGAACAAATCACGAACCAATGTGTAGCATGTCTCGTGTATTCAACAAATGTTATAACGTATTTAAATTTAATGTATCTCGATAAACTGATAAGTGTAGTTTTAAGCGTGTATTATATTAATTTATGTTGCCTATGCGTGTGTACCTTTATGCATCTATAGTTATATAGCACAATCTGTCATTGGGGTGATTTTTTACCTGTTGACTAAAGCAATAAAATAAAATATGATTCGGGTTTTGACCGTCAACCCGTATGGTCGGCGGCATGATTAATCCTGGCTTTTCTTTATAGTTTTAAATCCGAAGGAGGTCAGGGTTTATTCTCTTTCATAGGTCTACTAACTCTTTTTCTAGTTTTTCTGGTCTACGCATCAACTCACCAGGCTGTTGCTGAAGGCCCGAATAAAAAATAGCCGAATTTCAACAACTATCACCGAAGGCCGAAATTGTACTGGGTCGAATCAAAAAAGGCAGAAACACGAATTGCCGAACCACTACTTGGCTGAGTTTTGCCGAAAACTATGTTCTCGAACAATATTTATAGAAATAATGTATAAAATCAAAATAATTAAAAGATATTTTCGTGCACTGCGTTATAAATTCTGTTTCACCCAATTATATTAAGAACTTCAAAGCGGCGAATCCGACGATGGTTTATTTTAGCGTCCTTTCAATAATGTTATTATACTTTTGCTAATTCTGTAAATTAATTCAAGGTCATTCCAAATTGATTCCATTGACTCGGTTTGCCTTCACTCAACCTTGTGCCTTACTCTAGTCAAGTGCAAATTCTATTGTGCTCACACAATTGTGTAAACACGAAGCAAATAAATAAGTTACTTGTTGAGTTCCTCGAAATTCAATTCTGGCCTCATCACCTTTTTACCAGGCAGCTTCGATCGAGCCGATGATGAGGCTTCGCCTGTAAATTTTCTGTGAAATTCGCGAACAAACCGCCTTGAATTTCAACCCCATTCACAAACAGGGCGCACTAACTAACTCGGCAAGTTCATCTACCGCTTGGAAGCGAATCCAACAAATGAGACTAATTTGCCTGGCAAAGTCCTCGTCTGCTGCAGCACTACATTACTCATTTGCTGAATGGCGAACAACGACGACGACGACGTCTGGCTTCCTAGGTCAGCACAAAAATGCCATCGCCCTTTTTTCTACCCTCCCTAGGACTAGGATGTGTGACTATCGAATCCCGACGGACGGAACATTGTTGCGAAAGGTTACCCCCATGTGAGCTCTCGACAGGCCTTTGACACCGGCTGTCCATTGTTGGCGGGATTTCTTTTGTTCATTTCGGCTGAAAGTCATGCGACAGAGCACGTTGAAGGAGTGCCGAGCGCGAAAAAGGGTAGCGCGCTGTTGGCTGACAGTAGGATAGGAAGGCTTGGAGCAGAAATGTTTTTGCACGGATCAATGAATAGCACACTTCGGCAACCAAGACGGGAATCGAGGCGAAAGTGAAGTGAAGCGTCGTTGTTATTTTCTAAAGTACCATCTTAGCACGATCGTTACCGAAGGATGCTCAGCCTCGGTGGTGATCAGCGAGCGGAAGGGTGACTGGGAGGCCGCAGCCGGGACAATAATGTGAACAAGTTGGCCCTGTTTAAAAGCTAGCCTCGTGCCGGGGTGCGAAACAGAAGAGCGCTCTCCGTAATAATGGTTCGCGCTGTTCGCACGTAGTTTTATGAAGGCATTAATTCCACTTGCACTTAACTGGCTGGCTGCCTGTTTCACAACATTAATGTCATCTGACAGTCGATGGGAGGAAAACTCGGCAGCGCCTAATGAAGAAGCGCACGCAACGCACCGAGTGGCTGGAATTACGGTTAAAGTGGCGTGAATGTTTAGTTCAATCATTCCTCGACTTTGATTAAACGGTTTGATGGGTCGGAGTCAGCCAACGCAACGGCCGGAACGCAATTGCCGATAATGGAGGTGAACTAGTACTAATTGGAACCCCGTTTACTCATTATTTGTTTCCCCGTCAAATGGTGTGTGTGAATGAGAAATGAGAAAATAATCAACTCCCACTGCGTGGGAAGTAGTTTAGGACGTAATAATGAATAATAACAATCGACAAAGACGACTTTTCCCTGCGATTTGCGAATGCCAGACTGTTGACTACAAGTGACTCTTATAAATACGTTCTACTATTGTTGAATAGATTGTTTTTCAAAAGCAACTCAGTGAACTTTCCGGAACGAGCGGTATGATGAGGAAAAGCTGAAGGAAAAACTTCTTTCTCGTCTACAATTGACGTAACAATCCGCTAGGATGCAATTAAACTAAGTTTTTTCCTCAGCTTCGTTCGAGCCTCCACCCACTGGGAGGGACTACACTTACCCTGCAGAAGCTGGTAATCGATGAAATCTGTTCGGTTTCATTCATAGAAGCAAAAAGGAAAGCATGAAAAAAGTACGGGAAAATCATTCATCAAATTTTCATCAACTCTCCTGTTTGTCTCGATGCGATGCGGTGGCTTACCTCCTGTATTCGCCGGTGGACCGTCACCTTGTGCCACTGGTGGTCATCGAAGCGAACCCGGGCTGGCTTGATGTGCATCTCCTGCTTGCCGTTCGATAGTCCCATTGTGAGCGACACGCCGCCGTCCCGCAGTGCCAGATTCAGATAGTCCGTTCCGTGACCTTTCGTCGTTGCAAATGATGACGTCCGAGAATGAAAGAAGAAAATGACGAAAAAACAAATCGTTAAAACAGTTTGATTAATAGAGCGTATCGTCGGGCTATTTTTGTGTGAAATAATTACGGGAAATTTAGGTCAAGCGATATTTTAAAATTAAATAGAAAAAGAAGTGAGGGTTGGCTGTACAAATACAAGAACAAAATACCCCGTTTTTCCGTTTTTCCTCTTCAGCAAGCAGCCGTTTTTGGTGGTGCCGCGCCTGGAGAGTCTTCAATTTTATGGTGCCCATAAAGACAGCACTTTTCTATCACGAGGCAAGATGCATCACTAAAAAAATTGTGCTTGCCAAGAATGGACGTGTCGGTCTTCTTTGTTTCGATTTTGTTGGCCCGCTGCGGAGCGTTTTATTGGGGGGAAAATTTTTACGAGCACCATTTTGAAGATGGATCGATACTGAATATTCAACAGACGAACATCGTAGAAATGATTTGTGATCATTGAACGGCCGACATGTACAACAGCCGCACGCATCTTCCCG
Organism: Sabethes cyaneus; assembly: GCF_943734655.1. NCBI lineage: Eukaryota > Metazoa > Arthropoda > Insecta > Diptera > Culicidae > Sabethes > Sabethes cyaneus. The sequence goes on from NC_071353.1 coordinate 3,360,252, forward strand.
CAGAATACTGGGGCTAAGTGGTGCTTGTTGTAAAATCATTCCGACTGTTGTTGACACGCAATTTTCTGCGGACCGCGCGGACTTTCACCCTCTACTTGGTCAACTGGTTTGACGCTGGGTTGGCGCTGTTTGCAAGTGCCACTGACAGCGCTTCGAGCATCATCGAGTTAATTGGCTTGTCCGCAGCCGGTTGTATCCTTTTGTGTCCGTTGCGAGATTTCGTCAGTCTAGGCGGTCGGTGCGGCGGGAGGCCCAAGCGGACGTCACGCCAACAACGACGCCTGGTGTTAACATTTATTTACTTCTGAAGCGGAAGCGACCAAAAGTGTGGGAATAATGTTCTTTCTGCGCTGCTATCAGTCTGCTGTGACGGCTGCCACTATTCTTTTTTTTGGTGGGGGGAGGTAGTGGATCAGATAGAGTTTATTCGACACGCTGCGGCCTGGTCGGTTGCTGTCAGTCAAAGCAGGTGTGTCAGCTAACGTCCATCAATCAATACACTGTCTGGAGTCGGTCCGTGCGAAAGCTTATTGCTTTACTAATCTCTAAAGAATATAATAAACGGGAACTGGAGAAGGAGGGTTGTCTGGTAGGGGGCTTGACCTGCTCATGCCTATACATGTGGGGACTAATTGCAGTAAGCCGCTTATGTGCGTGGTTCGGTATTTCCACCCAAGTAGTTGTTGTGTAAACATTTATCTCAATCCATTTGGTACGTTTCCTCAGGTCGTAAGCAGTCCGTTATCCTTTGTTCTCGGTCTACAGTAGCGGCATTTACGCTTGTACAGTCTGCTCGCTCAAGGATAAGACAAGTGAAAGTTGCTGGGCACAAAAAATAAACCGTAGGCTCAATGTCAGACAGGCAGAGCAACGAATTTTGTCATTCATCAGGTCGGATTAACGTTGTGCTCACTGGCCCGGAAGAGACGATCGCAAAAAAGGAGAAAACCAAGAAGAAGGATGCTTTCGTGAGTCGGTAATTTTGTTAGTTCAACCGTGTGATGTGGAAAGAAAAGTTTGAAAATGTCTTACAGTAGCAACCGCTACATTGACGAGGATCACGAATCTATCTTTATGGCTTTATACTGAAAGGGTACAACAGTCACATGTTCGAAAAAGAGTGTGTTATATTTACTGCTTTAAAGGTTTCAGGAAAAATGAGTCGTCATTGCTTCTATAAATTTCGAAAGCAGTTTTGTCGATTAAAATGAAATTTCTGTTTATGAAAATATATTCTCTGCATTCAGATTGGCAAGAAGATTGCGGTGAATACATTTTTTAAAAACAGAATTTTTGGTTTGCCTCATGTTTGCCACGATTTAGTAAGCTCAGTATACAAACGGCTAATGTATATTATATGTGATGTGAGTTGTGTTATATCACACAATACTGTGCAGAAAATATTTATAAATATATATTTTACGGTACAGATTTGGCACTACAAACTTGAAGATTACAGCTTTCACTACACAGTCGTTCGGCATCCTTGCGAAGTGGCCGGCCCCCCGTAGTCTCCCTACTACCAGGTTCATACACCTCAGCCACTCTGCGCTAACCGTTTGTACTCCAGAAAAAAAATCCGCAACACCTATCCGCAACACCTGTCCAGTTAGCTACCATGCCTAGGAGAAGCCGACCTAAGTATTGGAGGTCACCGGCTTACTAGTACCTGGTGGACAGCTGAAATTGCGGAACTCCGCGGAGCGTACTTTCGTGCGAGGAGAATTATGTAAACAGCTCGTTCGGACGAAGGCAGGACTGAATGTCGAGTAGCACTTGTTGCTGCATGCGCAGCACTTAAGAGTGGGATAAAACCTAGTAAACGAGCCTGCTTTGAAAGGTTATGTGCTAGTGCCAATGTGAACCCGTGGGGTGATGCTTATAGGGTCGTAATGGCAAATACCAAGGGCGTGATGGCGCCCGCGGAGCGATCGCCAGAGATGCTGTAGCGGATCATCGAGGGCCTCTTCCCGGGCCACGGGCCAAGGCCCTGGCCTCAGGCCGCTGGGTCGTCCCACGGCTGACGTTCTAGTGTCTCAGACGATAACGTAAGATGGTCAGCCTCCCAGCCGAATATCCAAAGTAACGTGGGCGACGGCGGCTTGGAACTGTTGGGACAGTTGCGAATGAGGTACTCATTGAGATCGCTAAATCCCTAAAGATGAGTAAGGCACCGGAACCAGACGGAATCCCGAATTTGGCCATTAAAGCGACTATTTCAGAGGCTGGAACAGTAATTAGTAGATGCCTGGAAGATGGCCACTTCCCGCACAGGTGGAAGCAACAGAACCTGGTCCTATTGTCGAAGCCGGGAAAACCTCCGGATGTCCCCTCGTCATATAGGCCGATCTGTCTACTCGATTCTGCTGGCAAGGTGCTGGAGAGGGTTATCCTTAACAGACTCGTACAGTACACGGAGGGTGCAAACGGTCTGTCAAGGAACCAATTCAGCTTACGAAAAGGCAAATCTACGGTGAATGCCATTTTGTCTGTCACTAAGACAGCCGAGGTGGCAATCCAGCGCAAGAGGACAGGTATCCGCTGTTGCGCAGTTGTCACACTCGACGTGAGAAATGCGTTTAATAGCGCTAGCTGGGACTCCAAAGCTAACACGCTTCGGAACGTCCAAGTGCCGGTGGCACTGTACAGGATTCTGGAAAATTATTTCCAGAATCGTGTGCTATGCTACAACACGGAGGAGGGTCAGAATCAGAAATGCGTTACAATCACCGCAGGGGTTCCGCAAGGTTACATTCTGGGCCCGGTGTTGTGGAACGTCATGTATGACGAGGTGTTGACGCTAAAGTTCCCGGTAGGGGTTGTGATTGTCGGCATTGCGGACGACATCACCTTGGAAGTCTACGGTGAATCTATCAGAGAGGTTGAGTTAACGGCTTCTCGCATAGTTTTGGCGGTGTGTTATTTGCTGTTGCTGAGCGGCATGGTTGTTCCCGCATTAACACATGTACCGGCAATAGGCTGGAGCAAGTGTGTGTCTTTGCTACGATACGGGGTCATTGTTTCCTGATGTGCAGTATATACATTTCTCCCGACAAAAGCCGATCAGTTGATTTAATAGAAGAGCAAATAGCACCGTCCGTGAACTCTGCAACAAGGCATCTCAAGGTGACACTGTCGTTGTGTGCGGCGATTACAATCAACCCCGCCTTGCATGGCGCACATACGAGAGCGGTACTCTTCCTAATAACCTAACAACGGCCGCTCTCTAGATTTAGTTTTCGTGTCTGAGGCCAGCCGTACTGTGGTTATTACTTCCGAGGATCCCCTACTACCTGTAGATCTTCATCATCCTCCACTAGATATTCGCATTAATGTTTGTGGCGAATTTTCAGGGTCGCTGCCAATGACTGATGAACGCAGGAGAAAACTTAACTTCCGGAAAATCGACTTCGACAGGCTTTCTGCGTACCTATCAGTTGTAGATGTTCATGTTATGGCCTCCCTGTTCGGCGATGTTATCCATCACTGGCTAAACTCAAACGTTCCAGTGAAAAGAAAACGTAAAGCGAAAAGGGACCGTTGGCCAATCGTTGGCTGCGTCGTTTGAGGATCAGGAGGCCATAACAAGTAGAGATAGTCGGGTAGCGGAAAATTTGCCCGAAACCCGCACCCGTACCCGTACCCGCCGGGTTCGGGTCGGGTTCGGGTATTGATAAAAAAAATAATTTGCGGATTCGGGTCGGGTACGGGTTCTTAATTTTTGTTTTTGAAACCGGGTATCTCCGATGACCACATTTAACACTAAAGATGATCGGGTATCCGGGCCCGTCCCGTACCCGTCGGGTTGCGGTCGGGTTCGGGTATCAAAAATAATAAACTTGCGGGTTCGGGTCGGGTACGGGTATTTAATTTTTTTCTTGATCGGGTACCGGTCGGGTTCGGGTATTCAAATTTTCATACCCGACCATCTCTAATAACAAGATTATATCTGTTTTATAACACATTTTGATATTTTTAACATATTATGTTACAAATCGAAAATAAATTAATTAGGAAGCAAATTCAAGTTTGTAACAGATTCAGATACAAGTAGCACATTGATTTATGAATGAGCTATATAGATTTCACCACTAAGAATGACACATTTTACTTTAATAACAAAATATGTTACTTGCAAATTACTTTTATAACAAAATATGTTACTGCAAAACTTATTTTAATTACCATCATCATTTTAAAAGTATATTAAATACGTCACTTCACAGTTACTAATACTTGCTAATATATCTTTATTAGCTGTGTTATTTTTGGAATATCTTGGAATGTTGACAATTAACCTTTAACACAATGTGTTACAATTAAGATAAAATCATTACATAGTTTGTTATTAATCAGGTATTAATTAGAGGCAGTTTAGTTATAATTTTTGATATTTTAACCACTTATTGAGGCTAATTTATACCAACGGTTGATCAAATTCATATGATCAAATATATTAAATTATTAACAATTGTTAGAAAATTTGATAACAAAATAACAAGATTTGTTATAATTTTGTTAGGTCCTCCTGATCGGGTCGCTGCCTCAAAAAAGTTGAAAAGCTCGTGCGTTCCTGGACCGGATGGAATCCCGGCTGTTGTTTTTTGTCGCTGAGCTAGTTCTTTTGCTGAGCCGTTAGCCGCCATTTTCAACCGATCATTCGAGGGGGAGCATTTCCTGTGAGCTGGAAGCTATCATACATGTTTCTCGTGTATAAAAGTGGTGATCGTCGTGACGTCAGAAATTACCGTGGGATTATTAGTCTTTCCGCCGCTTCGAAACTGTTCGAGATTATCGTCAGCAACCGTATTCTATAAGCCACGAAGTCTTATATCACCTCTGACCAACATGGTTTCATTCCCGGCATATTCGTAACTACAAACTTGTTAGATTTTGTTATCACTTGTTTGACGGATATGGAAGGCAGAGCGCAAGTAGATGTCATCTATATGGATCTGAAAGCGGCTTTCGACAAAATTGACCATAAAGTGTTACTGCGTAAATTGTTGCGAATGGGAGCCTCGAGCAGATTGGTGTCGCGGCTTTCATCCTATCTGACTGAAAGAACTGCTCATGTCAAACACGGTCTAAGCATCTCTTCACCGTTTGTTAATAAATCTGCAAGTTCCGCAAGGGAGCAATTTAGGACCACTTTTGTTAGTCGTTTTCTTCAACGATGTTGCATTCTCGCTTGGTTACAGATGCAAACTTATTTACGCCGATGATTTGAAAATCTACGTAATAGTGCGTTCTATCGAGAACTGCCTCCATCTGCAAATGTTGCTAAACGTGTTCGTCAATTGGTGAACAAACTTGTTATCAGTATCGCAAAATGCAACGTCATGATCTTTCATCGTTCTACAGATCCGATTATGTTTGATTACCATATCGACGGTACTATTCTGAATCGAGTGGACCATGTCATAAAACAAAGGCATTAAAATAGCTCTGCGGTATATGGCAGCAAGCGAAGGCTTCTAGCCAACGTGGTCCAATTCATACTTAGGTATGGCAGACCGGTATGGTCATCAGTGTTAGGAATCAAAGGCTACCTAGGTAAGCTGGAAAGTACCTATCGTCTCATGTGCTTGAGAGTGGCGAGTGCATATCGCACAGTTTCACATGACGCAATCTGCGTCTTAGCGGGTAATCATGCCTATTGGCATCATCATCAGCGAGGACCGAGGACGTAGAGTGCTTCAACCAACGTGGAGCTAGAGGCATACGGAGTACCACAAGATCGGCCTCGATGATCACATGGTAGCGGGCATGGTCTGATTCCACAAAGATCCGGTGGACACATCGACTTATCCCGGAAATATCCGGGTGGGTCGACAGGCGCCACGGCGAAGTCAACTTCCACCTGACACAGACTCCGTCAGGGCATGATTATTTTAGACAGTATCTGCACAAGTTCGGTTCATGCGTCCCCCGCATGTCCCGAATGCATGGAAGTAGAGGAAACTGCAGAACATGTTTTCTTCATATGCCCTCGTTTCGCGGGCGCACGAATCAACAATCAATTCCAGCTTGAATGTGTCGTTGAATCTCTTTACTTGTATTACTGTCGGCGGTGTCCAGAGATCCCAAATATACGAATTCATCAACCACAACTGTCCGTGGGAGGCAAACGTTGTTTTCTATGGAGCCTCTTCCTACCACATATTTGGTTTTCGATGCCTTGTTTTTTGTAATCCAATGCTCGTAGACTCCGTTTTTAGTCTGGTGTAGATTGCCTCCACCGTCCCAAGGTTTCTAGTAATGATGTGTTATAAAATTGATATAACCTCGTTATGGCCGTCTCACATCCGTGTCACATGCAATTCTGTGACTAAGCTCTAATAACTGATTACCATATGGCCATACGGAGCAAAAAATGGTTTGATTATGGAACTTACTAACTATTCGTTTTCGGATACACTCAGTCGCTCCTGTCACCCCTTAAGATCACTGATAAATAATGCGCCTCAATCAGGTAGGGTGGACACATTGGGCTTTGTTCGGCTTGCAGTACCTGCTCACGTGCCAATACAAATTGAATAACATATTTCGTTCAGTGGAAACGAATTTTTGAACAGTCATTTGACTACTTTGTTTCGAAGTTACGGAGCCTTTTACCATGCTTCCATAGAAACTCCATTCTTTGTTTTACAACAAAAATGTCAATCCAGACGGGTGGACGGATGAAACCGACCGGATGGACCGAAATTGCACTGGCTAGCTTTGCACAGGATTGAAAGCACAAAAGGAAAACGTGACTTTTGGAACAACCGCCACCACAACTAGTAACCAGGTTGTCACGAAGGCAGAACTCTTAAATACTGCACCCAATTGACCCATTTCGGGAAAGCAATGAAAGTCCACACTCGGGCAGCCCACTCAACCCCTAGGCACGGGACGAATAAGTGGTACCCTTCGAAACGCCACAGCCACAACCAATCGATCAAAAAGCTTTTAACCAGTACGGACCGACGGCCGACAGAGCAGTGGCGCATGCAATCTGTTTTGTTTGTTCCCGCCCTGCAAAAGCACTGCCAGTCACCCAGTCACAGTAGTGTGGATGGAAAGCAAAGGAAAGCTAATAACCTCATAATGTTTCAAATAAATCTGTCACGATTTACACTTTTCCAAATATTGGCCGGGAACTATCTGTCGAGATTCAGCAACAGCAAACATGTGAACCGGCCCCCGGTCGCCTCACTTCCAAAATGAGAGTTATTTATCAAATTTTTCAACTTTAGATTGTTCTCAATGCACTTACTCGTTAAATCCAACTGTCTATGGTCCTCTTATAAAATGTTACCCCACATAAAGCTAGATAATAACTCCAAAACCGAAGGTAAAAGCGCCAAAGTAACTGAAAATACCTCTTTTGATATGCGTATGACGTTATTGATTGCACAACCTCAATTAATCGATAACTACGCAGTGCATCGAACCGACCAAACCATTCTCCATAATGACCCATTCGATAAAGCCAACCCTTAACAATACGGTTTGATTGATCGATTTCGACGTGCATCCATCCGACTACCCCCGTTGGATGTGGGCCGGAGCAGGTAATTCTAAGCTCATTTTACCTTTTACTCGTTGCGGTCAGTGCAGTGCAGTGAGTGGGGCGAAGAACCAGAAAATGGCTGTAACAGCCTGCACGACAACAGCGATGACATCGGCAAACGGTAAAATGTTCCAATCGCACCGGTACATTCCTCCCCACCACCACCACCACCCCATTACATGCATTAAATTTTCATTAAAGTTCCAGCTGTCCCTAAATGCAGCGGGAAGCAATTTCTCGGAACATGACTTCTGGGAAGTGTCTTCGATTTTACCCCTTCTTGATATACACGTGCATCGTTACGTTGGCGGTTACTGGAAATTGAGCCATAGTAGTGTGTGCGGTACGAGGTCCCGATACGGTTGAATGTTCCGTTGCTGCTTCTTTGGTGTTTCTTTAGCGAAGAACTAACGTTCAAGGTGGTAAATCGATTTTTTATCGCATGTTTAAGCTCAACCATAGTCATTTAGCGGAGGATCGACGAAGGACTTGAGTGCCTGGGTGACATAAAGATTTCTAAACTTAACGGGAAGTCATTCGACATAAAAGCGGTTGGAAATGAACAATTTAATGGCGTTTTTTTTCTTCTGCTGCTGGTGCATTTCAGAACGTAATCAAATTGCAGTGCAGTACGGTACGTGCACTAACCAGTTTTGAGGTCGCTGCAGAATGGCGGAAAAAGGTTCACTGCACGCTACACCACCTCCAATAATGTATTTATACGCATGAATGAGACGAGAGTAGGTAGTAGTTTTTTGCTGTAAGTTACCTACCATTCGAACAGTGAAAGTTCATGACATGGCAGTTAATTTTCCAGCTGACAGGACGAGTGACGTTTTGCTGTGTTCATTCGCTACGTTACAAATTTCATAATTTTGATTTTCCCACAAAGCCTGGAATGGCCGATCAAAATTAATAATGGAAACGGTGGGTTGATTAGATAGCGTTCTATAGGCTTCTATTGTTAAAGTGTGAGCAATTAAGTGCCGGTAATAATCAGATACCATTGATGCAGAAGAGGAATACTCGTTGTCGTAAATGGCTACCTTGAGTGACATTACGTAGATATCTCGTACTCTCGTATTTTTGTTTTGATAATCGAAGAAAAAGTTCCAATTTCATCGACTATCGAGGTTAACAAGGTTCAACAAGAGTTTGGTCGCGCATTATTGCAAATCGGCGTACCTTTTCGATGTGTACCTCTAGCACTATATCCGGCTGTCATTCATCCGTTTCAAATCCAATCAGTTCCACTTTTCCGCTGCGGCTATGCCAAACAATCCTCATTTATTCGCTGTCACCGCCAGAGCTATTATTATAAGCTTTAGGTCAATCGGATCAATTTTGATTCGCTTCGGTCGAGCAAATATTTTTGTACCGCCGGCTGGCCGCCGCATACCTCATCGCCGTCGCCTCCGGGATAGAACGGGTTCCCCACGATATGAATAGATAATTAGACTGCTAAATTGCTTATTTGCTTTTTGTTACGTACCTATAAGCAGGTACAATAGCAGCAGATTTTATGTTGTGCCATCCTAGAATGGAGAATTAAAGCCAGACGCCTAAGCAGTGGCATGAGGCAACTTTTGCTAAACCAATAAATGGCGTTAAAAGCTTGTTGCGGTTAGCGGTCGAAGCGGTGCTGCCGATTGATTGTGCATTAAAACGGTTAAATCGTTTGGAGTGCAAGATTTGATTCGATTTGCTATTCATCTTCGGAACGTCGCCGGCATGCCTTCGAGTCATCGGTATCGTCGGTACCACCACCGAATGTGCCACAAACGATGCGGTCGATGCGTTAGCCATCAGCCAGTCGAGCTGAAGATTGCGTTTCGGATGAACCAGAAATGTTGTGGAAGCAGTTTAATCCAGTTTCGCGCGTGCCGTTTGCCGGAAAAGTGAAAGAACTGGCTGAACCGCACTGTAATCCCGGGCCGGGTAGGGTGAACGCGGCGGCGGCTGCTGATTGGATTATCTTCGCCTGGCAATTTTCGCATTTCCGACGGGAAGAGAAACGATCGCTTTTTTGCTGTTCACTAACTAGTCGTGGTCGCAGTGGAAAATGTGTGCAAGATGTGTGCCAGTCAAGCTCTGTGGATCCGGTTACAGTGCTATGTTCCTGTCAGAGGAGCAATTATCTTAATTAGATTACTGACACTGGTAGAGTGTTCTTGCCAGGTTCACCAGTAGGATCCGGGTAGCAGTCTGTCAGCTCTCAGGACCCAGGTTGAATCCACCCGTAAGCTGTTCCTTGCCCTGTCATTTTGCCTTTTTGCTAGATTTGTGGGGCATCGGGGACTAAAGCGGTCGGACACCCCGGACAGCGTAAGAACATGAAACAGACGATCCTGACGAGGTGATGAAATGTTGCTGGAATTACTAGACTGATTCAACGACGTAATCATCAATTCCGATTGTTTAAGCGATGTAAGCGATTGTTTACCTTTCATCATTTGAATGTGCCTTTTGCTATGAAATGCATTTAGGTATGTACGTATGTTTCGACTCATCAATATCTGTTTTTATAATTTCCTTTACTGTGAAATCTCTGAACCATTCTTTGGCCCGCGAGGGGTCGGTAACGATACAAGTAATATTTTTATTGCTCTCCAAGTCACCATCATCATCATCGTGCTCGTCGTCGTCGTCGTCGTCATTTCACAGGGTACCCTTTGTTAATGTGTACACCGTCAGCCGGGTGCCCCATCAGCAGTTTGGGTCCGTTTTGCGTTAAGTGTTAAATCCGGGGGTTTGTTCTTCGCCTGCAAATGGTCCCGGTCTGACCTGGTCCCGCTATACGGTATTGTAAAGTGCTGACCGATGCGGTCGTAAACCAGTTCCAGACGAGTGCAATGGGAGCTTTTGATGATCTGCGGATGTTCATTTTTGGCGAGAAGGCGAACCATTAGAGGTTTATTGAATGGCTTGGAGTGTTCGAAAGAGAAAAAGTTACAATTTCTCATTTACTGTAAGTGTTAATCTCCATCAAGTAAATAGCGACGATTATTCACAACACTAACAGTAGATCAACTGTGATTTAAGTGTCATATTTGAACGTCATTTCAGTTTTAATATAGTTTATATATCGAAACGTCAACAATTCCTAGTTGTTTGAACGTCTTCACAGTCATATTTATTTATCACTAGCTGACCCGACAAACTTCGTATTGCCACAAATTAACCTGTGTTGTACATAAATCATGAATCTCGGATGATCTTTGTCACTATCTCGAGTTTTGCAAGCCCCCCAGTGGGCGGCGCTTCCGACGGCGGGTCACCGGCAACACTCGCGACCGGCTCGTCCTGAATGATCTAGTGTTACTATAGATAGTTTTTGTGGTCTTGTTATTGATTAATGTTTTATGGAAGAGTCTCGAATTTCTCGAGTTGGATTAGTTTTTGAGTTTCGCAAAAATTTCTGTTTTATTTGTATGAGAGTCCATATCCCCCTACCACAGGGGTGAGAGGTCTATAACTATCATAAAATAAATTCAAGACTCAAAAATCTCCTACATGCTAAATTTGGTTCCATTTGCTTGATTAGTACTCAAATTATAAGGAAATTTGTATTTCATTTGTATGGGAGCCCACCCTCTTAAAAGGGAAAGGGGTCATAATACACCACAGAAAAAAAATTCTGCCATCTAAAACTCTCACATGCCAAATTTGGTTCCATTTGCTTGATTAGTTCTAAAGTTATGAGCAAATTTGTATTTCGTTTAAATGGGAGCCCCCCCCCCTCCTAAAAAGGTAAGAAGTCCTAATTCATAATGGGAAAAATGGTTGCCTCCAAAAACACCCACATGCCAAATATGGTTCCATTTGCTTGATTAGTTCTCGAATTATGAGGAAATTTGTATTTCATTTGTGTAGAAGCCCCCCCTCTTGAAGTGTGGAAGGGTCCTAATTCACCGTAGAAAATATTTTTGCCTCCAAAAACCTCCACATGCGAATTTGGTTCTATTTGCTTGATTAGTTTTCGAGTTATGGGGAAATTTGTATTTCATGTGTATTGGAGCCCCCCCTCCTAATGTGGGAAGAGGTCCTAATTCATCACAGAAAAAATTCTTGCCTCCAAAAACACCTACACGCCAAATTTGGTTCCATTTGCTGGATTAGTTCTCGAGTTATGAGGAAATTTGTATTTCGTTTGTATAGGACCCCCCCTCCTAAAGTGGGGAGGGGTCCAATTCATCATTGAAAAAAAAAATTGTCTCCAAAAACACACATATGCCAAATTTGGTTCAATTCGCTTGATTAGTTCTCGAGTTATGAGGAAATTTGTATTTCATTTGTACAGGAGCCCCTCCTCTTAAAGTGGGGAGGGGTCCTAATTCACCATAGAAAATTTTCTTGCTCTCGAAAACCTTCACATGCCAAATTTGGTTCCATTTGCTTGATTAGTTCTCGAGTTATGAGGAAATTTGTATGGAAGCCCCCCCTCTTAAAGGGGAGAGGAGTTATAATTCCTCTTATAAAGAGGGGAGGGGTCTCAATTCACCATAGAATAAATTCTTGTCATCAAAAAAACACCCACATGCCAAATGTTGTTCTATTTGCTTGATTAGTTCTCGAGTTAGGAGGAAATTTGTATTTCATTTGTACAGGAGCCCCCCCTCTTAGAGTGGGGAGGGGTCCTAATTCACCGTAGAAAATTTTCCTGCCCTCGAAAACCTTCACATGCCAAATTTGGTTCCATTTGCTTGATTAGTTCTCGAGTTATGAGGAAATTTGTATGGAAGCCCCCCCTCTTAAAGGGGAGAGGAGTTACAATTCCCCTTATAAAGAGGGAGGGGTCTCAATTTACCATAGAATAAATTCTTGTCACCGAAAACACCCACATGCCAAATTTGGTTCTATTTGCTTGATTAGTTCTCGAGTTATGAGGAAATTTGTATTTCATTTGTATAGGAGCCCCCCCTCCTAAAGTGGGGAGAGGTTCTTATTCATCATAGAAAAAATTCTTGCCTCCAAAAACACCTACATGCCAAATTTGGTTCCATTTGCTGGATTAGCTCTCGAGTTATAAGGAAATTTGTATTTCGTTTGTATAGGAGCCCCCCCCCCACTTAAAGTGGGGAGGGGTCCCAATGCATCATAGAAAAAAATTTCGTCTCCAAAAACACACACATGCCAAATTTGGTTCCATTTGCTTGATTAGTTCTCGAGTTATGAGGAAATTGGTATTTCATTTGTACAGGAGCCCCCCCTCTTAAAGTGAGGAGGGGTCCTAATTCAACATAGAAAATTTTCTTGCCCTCGAAAACTTTCACATGCCAAATTTGGTTCCATTTGCTTGATTAGTTCTCGAGTTATGAGGAAATTTGTATGGAAACCCCCCCTCTTAAAGGGGAGAGGAGTTATAATTCCCCTTATAAAGAGGGGAGGGGTCTCAAATTACCCTAGAATAAATTCTTGTCACCGAAAACACCCACATGCCAAATTTGGTTCTATTTGCTTGATTAGTTCTCGAGTTATGCAGAAATTTGTGTTTCATTTGTATGGAAGCCCCCCCTCTTAGTGGGGGGAGGGGTCTCTAACCATCACTAAAACCTTTCCTGGCCCCAAAAACCTCTACATGCAAATTTTCACGCCGATTGGTTCAGTAGTTTTTGATTCTATAAGGAACACAGGACAGACAGACAGACAGACAGACAGACAGACAGACAGACAGACAGACAGACAGACAGACAGACAGACAGACAGACAGACAGACAGACAGACAGACAGACAGACAGACAGACAGACAGACAGACAGACAGACAGACAGACAGACAGACAGACAGACAGACAGACAGACAGACAGACAGACAGACAGACAGACAGACAGACAGACAGACAGACAGACAGACAGACAGACAGACAGACAGACAGACAGACAGACAGACAGACAGACAGACAGACAGACAGACAGACAGACAGACAGACAGACAGACAGACAGACAGACAGACAGACAGACAGACAGACAGACAGACAGACAGACAGACAGACAGACAGACAGACAGACAGACAGACAGACAGACAGACAGACAGACAGACAGACAGACAGACAGACAGACAGACAGACAGACAGACAGACAGACAGACAGACAGACAGACAGACAGACAGACAGACAGACAGACAGACAGACAGACAGACAGACAGACAGACAGACAGACAGACAGACAGACAGACAGACAGACAGACAGACAGACAGACAGACAGACAGACAGACAGACAGACAGACAGACAGACAGACAGACAGACAGACAGACAGACAGACAGACAGACAGACAGACAGACAGACAGACAGACAGACAGACAGACAGACAGACAGACAGACAGACAGACAGACAGACAGACAGACAGACAGACAGACAGACAGACAGACAGACAGACAGACAGACAGACAGACAGACAGACAGACAGACAGACAGACAGACAGACAGACAGACAGACAGACAGACAGACAGACAGACAGACAGACAGACAGACAGACAGACAGACAGACAGACAGACAGACAGACAGACAGACAGACAGACAGACAGACAGACAGACAGACAGACAGACAGACAGACAGACAGACAGACAGACAGACAGACAGACAGACAGACAGACAGACAGACAGACAGACAGACAGACAGACAGACAGACAGACAGACAGACAGACAGACAGACAGACAGACAGACAGACAGACAGACAGACAGACAGACAGACAGACAGACAGACAGACAGACAGACAGACAGACAGACAGACAGACAGACAGACAGACAGACAGACAGACAGACAGACAGACAGACAGACAGACAGACAGACAGACAGACAGACAGACAGACAGACAGACAGACAGACAGACAGACAGACAGACAGACAGACAGACAGACAGACAGACAGACAGACAGACAGACAGACAGACAGACAGACAGACAGACAGACAGACAGACAGACAGACAGACAGACAGACAGACAGACAGACAGACAGACAGACAGACAGACAGACAGACAGACAGACAGACAGACAGACAGACAGACAGACAGACAGACAGACAGACAGACAGACAGACAGACAGACAGACAGACAGACAGACAGACAGACAGACAGACAGACAGACAGACAGACAGACAGACAGACAGACAGACAGACAGACAGACAGACAGACAGACAGACAGACAGACAGACAGACAGACAGACAGACAGACAGACAGACAGACAGACAGACAGACAGACAGACAGACAGACAGACAGACAGACAGACAGACAGACAGACAGACAGACAGAAATCCTTCTTTATAGGTATAGACTAGCTGACCCGACAAACTTCGTATTGCCAAAAATGAAACTGTGCTGTACGTAAATTCTGGGTGCTACACCCCACTTTCGACGGCAGGTCACTGACAACACTCGTGGCCTGCATCCGTCTCGCCCTGAATCATCTACTGTTACTATAGGTAGTTTCTGGTGGCTTTGTTATAGACTAATGTTTTATGGAAGAGTCTAAAATTTCTCGAATTCGATTAGTTTGGAAGTAACGCAAAATTTTTTGTTTCATTTGTATGAGAGTCCGCCCCCACTACCACAGGGGTGAGGGGTCTCAAACCATCATAAAATAAATTCATGCCTTTAAAATCCCCCACATGCCAAATTTGGTTCCATTTGCTTGATTAGTTCTCGAGTTATGAGGAAATTTGAATTTCATTTGTATGGAAGCCCCCCTCTTAAAAGGGGGAGGGGTCATAGTTGCCTTCTTGAAGAGGTCAAGCGTCACAATTCACTATAGACAGAAATCTTGCCTCCAGAAATACCCACATGCCAAATTTGATTCCATTTGCTCGATTAGTTCTCTAGTTATGCAGAAATTTCTGTTTCATTTGTATGGCTGCCCCGCCTCTTAGTGGGGGAGGGGTCTCTAACCATCATAAGAACGTTTCCCGGCCCCAAAACCCCCTACATGCAACTTTTCACGCCGCTCGGTTCAGTAGTTTTCGATTCTATGAGGAACATACGGGCAGACAGACAGAAATCCATTTTTAAAGGTATAGATTTGTATGGGAGCCCCTACTATTAGTGGGGGGAGGGGTCTCTAACCATCATAAGAACGTTTCCTGGCCTCAAAACCCCCTATATGCAAATTTTCACGCTAATCGGTTCAGTAGTTTTCGATTATATAAGGAACATACGGACAGACGGACAGAAATCCATTCTTATAGGTGTAGATTTGTCTGAATAAAGATTTGGATAAACTTTATTCAACTTTTAAACAACTAAATTTGTTTTGATGGTTTTATCGAGCCACAAGCTTTAATATTAAGCGCAGTTTGTTTTTTGCAGCTTCGAAAATGACTTTTAATGAATGTGACAAAATCATCAGATTTAGTTGTTTGAGAGCTGAATAAAGCCTATCGTATTCAATATTACAAAACTTGTTCAAACAAATGTTCAGAAAATTGATTGTGAGAATGTTTAAACAAGCGGAAATTGTTACCCGGGTTTTCTGGGAAGCCGTAGGATAAGTGTGTTCGGAGTACACGTAATTAGATCCGATCCATATTTTGAAACATGGGTTTTTCAGCACTTAGGCTGGGAACCATTTCGCGAAAATTTTAACTTTTTAGTTAAAATTTGACAGTTTGATAGTTATTTCTCCTCGAGTGGTCAGTTCAGATCAGTTCAGAATGCTAACCATTTCATATTTGCCAGATTGATAGTTGTTTTACGCAATGAGAGCATATAAGGTAGGAATGAAGATATGTTTCTGTAATAGCGAATTTGTTTATTCAGTCCGGATTGGAACTGGATGAATTTTTGATAAAATTCATCTCATTTCAACCGTAGTTGTATAAACAAATTTGTTATACAACATCCAAACATTGGTAAAAAAATCCAAGGAAAAATCGAAGCTCTCTTCCTCACCTGTGCATATCTCATTGGTTCTCAGAATAACCATCGGACTGTCAAAAAATAACCATGCTTCAGAGCAGGGTTGTTTTCGACAGAAGGTGAAATAACTATCGACAAATTTTAACTAAAAAGTTAAACATTTCGCGACATGGTTCACAGCCTCAAAAGGTCGCGGGTAATTCAGCAACCGAAATTTAAAAATGTTCAAAGGTACTTGTTCCTTTCCAGAAAATTTTAGTGCCGTTGTAGTTATAGTGATTAAACTGCACCTTCTGATTCTGTGAGCCTCTTCTGGGCCCTATTGTGTGATGAATATTTTATCAATAATATTATTTATGTAGCTTGTAATTTGTTTATTTTTTTTTTGGGGCGAATCAACCACTGCACTGGTTAAAAGCCCCAATAAAAAAAAGTTAATAAATTAATAAATAAATGTTTATTTTTGTTGCATATTAAATATACTAGTACAATTTTTCAAGTTCAAATTACAAGTAGCTTTGACTGCAGCCGCATTTTCAAGTTTTTCCTGCATAAACAAAATACAGGTATAAATTATTAGCTTCGATTTGTAGTTTTTTCTGCAAGTAGCTATCGTTTTGATATATGAAATCATAGCTAAAAATTCGCTTAAATTAATTTGCATAAATAAATAAATTATTTTAACATTTTAAATGAATTTTAGCTGCCGTAAAGAGAATAATCACTCCGACCGACTGACGCCAACAACAAATATGGAAACCTTTGTTGACAGATAAAATGTTTTTATTCCATCAACCATCTGGTTATTCGAGACCCGAATCAATCCATTTGTATCAGCAAGAATTTATGATCTCTTGTCAAGTAATGCCTTTGTTATGCCCATTGAATTCGAGGTGAATTATTTCGTATAAAATGCGATGTGATTACCGCGCAGCGCTGACATTATATTTACCCAGCAAACATAACCTGCAAAAATCCCGCAAAAGTGAAACAACCTGCACACATAACCTAGAAAAGCAATACCTGTTCGAGTTGGGATAGCGGGAGTATCAAAACCGGTAACACCGATACTTCCGGCCGATAAAAGTAAAGTAAAGGTAAAGCACAGACAAACAGACATGACACTCGCTTTCCATACTTCGCACCGATTAAACCGTCATTTCAAATTTGGGCTTAGTTGGGAATGTCTCCTCCGTTTTGGTCAAAGTGGCGCTTTTTAAAGAAGGGGAATGGCCCATAAAAAATACTTGCTAGTTCGAGGGATACTCCTGTTGCTATTTGATATTCTGGAATGTCGATCATGGATGGTACTAGTGTTCAGGCAAAATGTGTGTTACGATAATTTTTGTTGATTTTTCTTCCAAGTGTTATGTTTGCTTGTCTGTGTGTAAAGTAAAAGTAAAGTAAAAGTAAAGTAAAAGTAAAGTAAAAGTAAAGTAAAAGTAAAGTAAAAGTAAAGTAAAAGTAAAGTAAAAGTAAAAGTAAAGTAAAAGTAAAGTAAAAGTAAAGTAAAAGTAAAGTAAAAGTAAAGTAAAAGTAAAGTAAAAGTAAAGTAAAAGTAAAGTAAAAGTAAAGTAAAAGTAAAGTAAAAGTAAAGTAAAAGTAAAGTAAAAGTAAAGTAAAAGTAAAGTAAAAGTAAAGTAGAAGTAAAGTAAAAGTAAAGTAAAAGTAAAGTAAAAGTAAAGTAAAAGTAAAGTAAAAGTAAAGTTAAAGTAAAGTAAAAGTAAAGTAAAAGTAAAGTAAAAGTAAAGTAAAAGTAAAGTTAACGAATAAACAAACAAAATTAACAAATAGACTTCACGATTGGCTGATAAATTCAACTCTAACCCAGTAAGGCCTCCTCCGAATGTACTATTCAGCCGGCCCTCCTAGCAATCAACCTAGGAGGCGAACAGAAGTGATTTTACATACATGGAAACAGCGAACACGAGAAAGAGAGAGAGAAAGACCTCCAGGAGGCTTTCTCCCCGTCGCCGGGATAATTAAAATCTTACCGGTGTAGAAGAGCAGTCCGTTCGGTTGTCGGGTCCGGAAGTAGAGCGTGATGGCATCTTGTGCGCTTACGATTGGCTCGCCGCCGGTCTGGCCCAGATCGTACGAGAGGAACTCCGTGCCCCGAAAGGTCGCCTCCGATGGTGCTTTATCTATGGTGTGGGGGAAAAGAAAGAAACGAGAAAAAAAGAAAAAAGTTAAAGAATGAAACGTATACATACTTATGCAGAACGCGACGGAAAAGGTGAAGGTTTTCAGTTGAAAATTCAAATAAAATTCCATCCGGAAAAGCTTCCACTTATCGTTCCGCTTTGGCTGAAGCGGCTGAGCGGTGCGGTGTGTTGGGGGCGGATATCAGAGGGATATTTCTCCCGGAAGCATATATAATACGACAGGTAGTTCAACTTCCCCGTCGAGTCGGGTAAAAGTGTGGTGTTTTTTTAGGATGACAGTACGAGTGATAAGTCTAAAAATAACTTTGACAAGTGCACTATAGTTAGTCGAATGATTTTAGAATCCGTGTGCCGATGAGCATTTTGGAAATAGATTTCCGAGTGTCTACTTTCGTGTGCTGCTGTCAGCTCTCGTCCCTGATGGATTTTCAGTTTGGGCCTGCTCTTCAAGTCTCAATTTATTTGATTTGAGTGTCTTCCCGTCTTCCTGGATAGTCGACCATGATGGTGATGATGAAGGGTAGACTGGTTAGCAAGGCATTTCGTAAACACAGGAAAAGGATATTAAATATTAATTGAGATACACTTCGAGCATGATTGTCGACGTTTACTGAACGGTGGACTGGTGTGTTTTATTGGAACATTGTTTTCAATTTGTTCCATCGGCAAAGGATCGAACCGTTCGCCTGTCATCACCGACCGTTAAGGGATGGAGGGAAATTGTACGAACGAAAGTAACCGGATTAGAACTCCTCTATGCATATGAATCAATGAAGTTGAACCGGCCGCCTCATGGGTTCGATATGAACAGAGGTCTCACTAGCTTTATGTTTTAACTTTTCATATTCCAAAAGTTAGTGGGGAAGTTTCCGCACAATTGGATTGTAGTTGAAGTTTTCCTCACAGATGGACTTTTTAGGGTAGACCAAAGCATTCTGTTACGCACTGTTATTCTGAATCTTTTTTCTAACATAAAATTTGATTGACGCTAATCACTTTTTGTCTTAATTAGTTTCTTAATTCAATCGAAATTAGTTCAAAGAGCATTGTGATTTTGCATTTCTATAACCAACTTACATTGAACCATTGATTTGATAGTTATAATCATTGCTTGCATAATAACATTTTGCTGTTTACCATCGGTTACAAGGACTCTACCGATGTGAGTTGGATGCTATCTGTACTAGAGAACCTCAGGGAAAGACAATTACGACAGCACACCGAAGCTTATGAACACCACAGACCGAGTTAAATTCGCAAGAGTTAATCTCAATCCGGTTTTGTAAATGCTTTTCTTCTGTATGTGTGTTGTGTGCCTAATCGTTTCGCTCGCAAGGAGGCTCCACAATGCAGCTTGATGTATTATTCCAGGCCACAGATATGAAATCCTCCAGCTCTACAAGCTTATCATGCCGTATGGAGCTACGCACGACGGTAGATGCGAGTGTGTCTTGCATTCTCCATTGAAAATTTTTCATTTTCCACTTCCGAGGAATGCACCGAAAAGAGTTAGTCAGATCTGGAGAGACAACTTAATCCATGCTTGCTGGTCCAAGTGTCCTACGGTGTGTCCAGACGAGTGCAGACGAGCACTGGTTGTCCCCGAAATTAAATTTATGGCAATAAAAAGTGGTCATGTCTGTATCTGTGCTGCAGCAGCATCACCACGGTAGGCAGGAAAAAGATTTAGAGCGCTGTTGAAACCGTGATAATACGGCCCGAACACACTGCCGTGGGGTTACATCATCAGCGGAACAATGGGCGGGCTCCAGAGTGCAAGAGTTTCAGCCTACCGGAAAATTGCTGCAATAAATCTTTCTCGGTCCCGCGGCGGCTGATTTATTCCGGTCTCCATCGTCCGTCGGTGCGAGTGGAGAAACGAAAAAAAAACCAAGCGAAGAAAAAAGAACAGGCGATGGGTCGAACTGTTTATGATGCGCTGTGATTGTCTATTAGGGATAAAAAATGGCGTCTGTCACGCGACGTCGAGTTCTTCAATCAGAATTGTGATACCAACCCAAGGCAACGGTAAAGTCCTCGTGAACTTACGCAACCCTTTCGACTGTGTACGAAAACCATTGAATATTGTAATTAAATTTTCTGTTTTTTTTCGAGGTAATGATTTAGCTCTGGTCAGAAAGTCTGGAAACAACGTCTCATATAGCAGTTGATTAGGTCGTGGTTGAGAAACGTTATACAAATTTAATAAGCGTTGCTTCAATGACCCTCCCTTACCTAATTTATCGCTCTATCCCATTCCCCATGCCTTGCCTCCCCTGAGATGCTAACAACACTTTTGTTCTACCGTCCACTCCATCCATTGTAGACTATTATAAAAATCATTTCGATGCTTGCAACCATGTTCGAACATATGACGCCAACCGACTCGGTTACTATCGAACCGATTTCACTCTACCGCTTCCGTCATATTATTATGTGTGTGCCAAACTTTTCTGTAAAATTTACTCATTGCAGCTTCTGCATCGCATTCCAGATTGTGGCCACCAGCCGTCGGTTGCCCATATCCATTTTGAAAAGTAGCCGCATCATAATACTTATGCTTTCCGTCCAACGATGCAATCGGGTGGAAGCGAAACACTCAAGAATGTGCACTCGAGGGAAAATAAATAAAAAGCTTTTTATTGGAAATTAACTGCTGGAAAAGCGTGCCTCTTTTGCTGCGCAAAACGCGGGCAGGTCAGGCACAAGCGAAACTAGCCAACGATGTAAGACCCGACGAGTTGCATCTCGGATCGGGTACGTTTTTCGTGCTATAAATGGGCGTCCGGATGGGGAATGCATTATTGCATCCGCGCTGTTATTGAGAGCAATCGTTGCTGTCAATATTACCGTCAATAGGCGTGTTGTGAATGCCATGGCCGGTAGGCCATTGTTGGCAGGAAATCGACAGCGGTCTGTGGGTTCTGCGAGTTCAAGAGTGCGCATGTTAAATCAAACATGCTGCATTCAGAAATTGACAATTAAAGACTTGTACCTCGTGAATTGATTAACGGTTTCAATTCCAATTTGCTGACTTCTAGACATCTAGAATGCGTTTGATGTATGATAATACAGAATGCCCTTTTTATCTGAACGAAAGTTTCTAAAAATTAATTTGCAAACTTCAAATATTGTATACCTCAAGAAACAAATCCAAAATTGAAATTCAACCCAATTGAAAAATTTTCCTCTGTTAAACCCCGCTCGATTTTTATTATTCAAAAAACGAATGTCTTTTAACCGTCTACGTGCCCGATTGACAATCCGATAGTCCGATATCTCGGTATCTGCTTTTTCGCAACGCAAAACAATACGCGACAGATAGTTGATCATGATCCCACGATTTTGAAAGCTGCCAAAGCTGCATTGGACGGTTACGGCATTCAAGTGCCACATATGTTGTTGGAATGAAATGTTGGAATGTCACTACCGTTTCGCTCACAACCAGCTTGTCGGCTGGTTTCGACAGGGTAATTTCCTGTCCTGCTAAATTGGGAAAACACAACCCCCTTTGCGACTGTCGGTACAGTGAGGGCCAAAATTTCGAGAGCATTTTTACGTAGTCCGCATAATACAGAATTGTGCTTGGTGACATAGTTGACGAATCTCTAGAGGTTTAATGTCAATTTTACGATTACGAAGACAAACGCTTGCTATGCTAGATGTCAAATTTGGCTAATAAGATATGACGGTCGATGCGATTAGAAACGATCAAAGGATAAAGGATCTCATCCGCTATTCTGACGAATAATTTTGACCCATCCAGCGTCGCACCAATCATCCTAATTAGTTTCGTCGGCAAACCATGTTCTAGCATTATCTGCCACAGCTCATTTCGTTTGAATGAATCGTACGCCGCCTTAAAGTCCACAAACAGATCATGAGTCAAGTTGTATTCCCCCAAGCTTGTCTAATAACTGACGCGCCTGGATAGTTTTTACACCCGAGTCGATGTCCTTTTTTAAAAGTAGGGCAAATAAGGCCATCCAACCACTCCTCCGGCATTTGTTCTTCCTTCCAGATCCTGACAATGATCCGGTGAATTGATTCGTACTGCCGCTCGCTCTCAGCGTTTCGCAGTTCAGCCGTGATACCGTCCTTCCCAGTAACCTTACCATTTTCAGCTCACTGGTTGCCTTCTTAATCTCCTCCTGTGTTGGTGGATTTACAGCTTGGCCGTGGCCCACAATTCTTATCCTGTTCCTGCTGATCTCCGTTTTTCCCTATCCATTCAACACCGTCTGGATTGCTCCTCGACCTAGCTGCTACCGCCGTTTTGTCAGTAAGCAGGTTGCCGGCACTATCAATGCACGTCACAGGCATCGCAAAATTTGTACTCCTTACCGCTTTGTAGAAACTCCGTATGACGTTGCTGACGAATCTTTCCTGTGTGCCGGCAAGCACGTGCTCCTCGTATTCGCGTTTTTTAGACGGTGAGTTCTTTTTCTCTAGCTCTAGTCTCTCTATACCTTTCCCTGTTCTGACGTGTAGCCGCAGTGAGCATCAATGTTGCTAATCGAACGAGAAGCAAACGTTGGATACTCTCACGCGAGTGAGTATGAGAAGCATAGCATTCAACTTGCTGTGTTGCTGTGTACAGACATTCTGCTACCTACACAATCGCGCACATACATCCTCACATCGTCCTCCTGCATAGCTTATTCCCGAGTCAAACAGCTCCAGTGCAATCAGCATCCCGTGAGGCACAGAGGCGCAATGGGATACAGGTTTTGCATTACTTTTTTTTCTTCATCTTCGCTCCCGATTCTACTCACGGGCGGGAGTGCGAGCGCCCGCGAATAATCAGCATCAGCAGCTCGGGCAGCAACGAAGAACGAGAGTGACGACCGTAGCTGTTAGCTAAACACACACTCGCAAAAACTCGTCGTAATACATTAATAAGTACGAGCGAGAGTCCGAAAGGGAGGCTTACGCCGGCGCGTTCGTTAGGAGTACGCGTGTCTGACAAGTTAGACCAAACGAGTATGTGACTCCTGACCTGGTTTTTCTCATCTGTCACTCTATAGCATTTGACATTGCACCAGCTGTTATGCTGCATTCCACGTGTTTACCACCTCTCTCGCAGAGGCTTCAATCATGGAGATTCATCCACAGTCAACTTATATTTTCTTCCCTTTCTTCCTGCAGTTCGGCGATTCGTTGATCAAGCGTATTCCAAGCCATCTGCCGTCAACCCCTGGATGTTAAAACGTAGCGTCCTCTTAGTGCGAGCCTTCGCCGTGTTCGACAAACTTGCGAGAATCTTACACAGACGATATAGTGGTCAGAGAACAGATCTCAAAATCACTGGGCAATCATCATTTAGTGATATTATATCTTTTATCGAAACAGTTATTGGTTGCTTACTGTCAAATTTGGGAAGAGAACCAAAACAAGTTTGACGTAAGTTGTACAACAAATATAACCTGTAGGTAAATATACAGTGATGCCAGCACGAATACTTGTCTAGTAGTTATGAGGTCTGTTGGTCAGCCATCAGCAGAGTCGACATTTGGTCCCCAAAAAGACCGTACTTCGATGACATCCGAAAAGTGTCGACCATGACAAACCAAGACATGATCGATCTGAGAGCTAGAGTCTCCATTTGGGTGCCTCCAGGTGTGTTTCCGAATATTCAGATGTGGAAAGTAGGTGCTACAGAAGACCATTTCCCTGGCTGCGGCAAAATTTATGAGCCTCAGACCGTTATCATTGGTCGACAAATGGAGGCCATGTTTTCCAATGACAGGATGGAAGAATTCCTCTCTTCCGATCTGTGCATTTGCGTCTCGGATTATGCTTTTCGCGTCAAGTTTTGGGCAAAAAAAGCAAAGTCTAGGTGCTACGACCCTATTGACTCTAACAGCCTCCCCAGTCGAGATTCGACGACTAGCTTATTAGGCCAGCGTCGTACCTGGAAGCCAACTGGGAGGACTCTCCCAGTTATGTATAAAAAAAAACAAAAGTGTTTTATAACTGATCAATCCCGCTGTGCAATTTTTCGGTGCATTCTAGCATGTTTTTTTTTGTATTCTGAAGTATTAGGCAATTTGAGTGAAAAATATGCGACGGTAATGCCGTTTTTCTGATGTATCGTAAAGTTTGATAGTCTATTAATTAAATAGTGCATTTATTATGAAATTTGCGTACTTACTAGTAGTAAAAGGTTATGAGAAAACCATGATTTTCAACATGGGGAATACGATCGCAAATAATCCCCCGATTATATAAAGTGCTGTTATATTTGTTTGGTATGTTAGCTACAAAACTATGTTGAAAATAACAATTTTAAAACTCTAGGTTAATTACAGTTTTATTGCTTGTAACTTGAACGATAGTTGTTAAGCGAATGAAATTTTTTATGCAAATCTAATAAGTCATGACTGGCTATAATTTCTTCGATTGATTAGAAACATTCTAGCCTTCTCGATTGTTCGAAACATCCTCCGGGGCGGCCAAGGTAGAATGATCTTTGTAATCGGTCTGACGTAGGTAGATCGACAAGTACGCACTGCAAGCGTTCTTACTTTCCCATCAGGACCATTAAACGCTTTTTCGATTATTCTTTTTGGTCAACATCCACGATGCATTTTTTCGTCAATTTTCATTACCAGATCGCCAACAGTGTACTCGCAGTATTTCCGGTTGTCCTGCCATTTTTGTCGTTTAATTAGTTCCGGACGATAAGGTGAAACCCATATTTTCCAGAAACGATCAGCATATACTTGCTCATGTCTGTAAGCAGCACGGCACGTCGAAATCGGGATCATACTGCATGTGATTGTTTCTTCCCAGTAACAACATATTAGGTGTCAAGTTCAGGATCCTGCGGGTCGTCTGGCACGTGGGTTAGAGGTCGATTATTCATCGTGTTCATAATTTCACATAATGCCGTTCGGAGAGCCAAATCTGTAGGATGTCTTTCCTTCAGCATTGTGTGTAGTCCCATCTTTACAGTTCGCATCAATCGTTCCCAATAGCCTCCATAATACGGCGCACAATTCGTACCGTTGTCAGTGATGATCTTTTAAGGGACTCCACGTGCAGCTATGAAACATCTAATACTCATCATACAATTATTGGTATCCAGTGAAGGAACTATTTCCAAATGCATGGCACGGCTACTCATGCAGGTAAACAGCACGACCCATCGCTTTTCCAGACGTCGCCCTATTTTTACAATCAATGGTCCAAAATAATCAATACCTGTGAACGTGAACGGGAACACGAAAGGGGCTGTTCGTTCTGGAGGTAAATTTCCCATTTGCGTCACACTTGGCTTGCCACGTAGCCCTCGACATTTCAAACAACCTTTCACATATTTTTTGATTTGTGATCGAAGTTTCGGGATACAATATCGGTGTTTCAAGTTGTTCAGAACAGTTTCCAGTCCTTGATGTGCATTTGCGATATGAAAGGTCCGAATCAATAAATTTGTAAATGAATGGTTTTCTGGCAATATTGCTGGATTATTAACGTTAAACGGCTTGCTTCCATGCTGGATACGGCCTTTCATCCTAATGATACTTTTAACTATGAAAGGAGAAAAATTGTAGAAACGGCTCGATTTCTTTACATAACCATTTGTCGCCAGACTGCTAAACTCGTCCGAATAAACTTCTAATTGAACTCGTCTGAACCATAGATTTCTGGCTGTTTCCATATCGTGAACGCTAATGACGAATTTTTTGGCTTTCTCTTTTCTTGGTAACCCCAAAATCTGCCTCATCTTCAAATAATATGCGGTAGACCAAATGAGTCGATTAAAATCCGAAAATCTCGTTATATCAGGCATGTCCCAGGAATCCTCTTCCAAGACTACCATGTCGGCTTCCAAATCCAGATGAAAATTGACAGAATCTTCAGGAGCAGGGCTGTCCTACACTCAGTGCACCTATTTTGCATTTTTAACTGTAACATCTCAACCAAGCAAAATTCCAAAATTTTATGAATGGCTCATTTATAGAGCCAGTTATTAACTATAAGATTGCTGAACTCAGTATTGCTCTATCTTAAGTGATGCGCAGAGAGCGCTCTTGGTGCACCACCCAGTGTGAACTGGGTGTGCGACGTAAATACAGAAGATAGAGCAATACTTAGTTCAGCAATCTTATGGATAATAATGGACTCTCCAAATGCCCCGTATATAACATTTTCGAATTTTGCTTGGTTGAAGTGTTACAGTTAAACAAGCAAAATAGGTGCACTGAGTGCAGGACAGCCCTGTTCAGGAGATAGGGCAACAAAATCATACTCAGACCATTCACTTCGATTTGTGTATAGAAAGTCAGGACCTCTTATCCAGTCTGCCATTTTTGCAAATTTGGAAACTTTCGTTGCCAGATCGGCTACATTTAAATGCGATGGTATCCATCTCCACATTGCTGTAGAGTGTCCGTGGTCGTCTTGAATTTTGCGAGTTAATTGGCTAGAAACAACACATCCCTGTAATTCCAATCTCGGTACGGTTTGTGACTTTAGAGGGGCAACACTGCACTTGGCGAGTACTTGAGAAACATGCACCTTTTCCGGAAATCGATGCAATGCACCATATAAATCACGCTAGCATATGCTTGAAAAAGCATGAAGTTCGACACTACTAAACGTCTTAAGCCCAGGAAAGTAAAATCTAGGAACGCGAATTTCACGCAGCGCTAAGGTTTGTTCAAGCCATTCGGTCCATCTTGAAATCAATCCGTTAGGAAGTTTTTGATTCCAGCCAATTTGTAAGCGCCACAAATCTTGAAACAATATTTTTAAGTGAATAGTCACATGAGTAAGTACACAAAGTGGATCGATAATGCTCATCATAAACTGTAGCAACTGGTGCTTAGTCGGAACGTCGTTACCGGAACGGAATTTTTCGTCTAGCTTCGGAAAATCCAGTCGAAAAACGAACTCATCAGTTTGAAGTTGCCATTCCAGACCTAACACTCGAGCACATCCGCCAGTTTCTGCTCTCAACGAAGGATGTAGGGAGTTCAGTACTTTTTCACTATTCGAGACAAATTTTACCAGTTTGAAACCGCCGCGCTCGTGTGTGGTTATAACTCGACGAATCAGTTCAATTGCTTCATCTTCGGTGTTTGTTGAACTTTATTCGGTAGTATTTATATTGGCCTTTAGAAACTTTTAGCGATTTTAGGCGTATTTTTGGATTATTTTCTGTTTAAGTCTTTTCAAGCCTCTAGGTACCTTTTTCGGCGTTTTAAGTTTCATGCAAAAATAATTTTCTAGCTGACAATTTTTAGCTTTTGGAAGTGTTTCATTTAGTGCTAGTTTCGTTTTCGTTAACCTTTAGAAGCATTGTTAAACAATGTCGAACGCAAAATTGTACGCTATACTTTTCGTCAATCACTGTATGCATAAACTACCGCCACATTCGTAGGTTAAAATTGAAAATCAATCGCAGTTCGGTTTTATCAACGATTCGCGCGGCATGAAAGATGTATCATTCAAACCTGTCAGCGTGCTAGAGGCTGCTGTATCTAGCAATCAATTACCAATCCGAGCACGAAGATTCAGCATCACTCGCTTATTCGACCGTAAATCAAATCAATAATTTGCGATCTGACTGAAACAGGGAGACCGAGAGCGCGAGGACTATGACATCGAATAGGTATGCTTATGCTGTGCGAATGATGCGGGTAACGAGTAGTAAATACGAAAGTTCAAACATTGATTGCTTGACGCTTGCAATCAGGTCGTAACTGCACGTTTACCCTTTACGTACGTTGGTCTTCCCAGGACCTACATTGGGTGTAATGATAACGTAGGTGGCAGGTGCTATGGATGCTCGTGTTTGTGCTAAAGTTCAAAAATGTCGAATTTTTAGTGAAGTATAAAAAGTGGTCTTTTATACTTTGAAATAGAGTTCCTCCCAGCCAAAACTGGGACATATAGGGCAACTGATAGGGAACACATTTGAAGTCATCGGAGAACAAAATCAATTGTAAATACGATTACTCATATCCGCAAGCAGGCCAAAGCTATCAGCTTTGGCTGATAGCAAACTGCCTTTACAAGGCTCTTATTTATTGCCGTGCGCCCACAATTTGTGGACACATCACATCCCACACGATAAGCTGGTGGTGTTCCCTTCGAAAACGAAATCAATTAGGCAGTGAATATAAATACGCAGACTGGCTTTCGTTTGCTTCGAGCGTTTTCCACATGAATGCAAGTGCGATATTAGTTCTTTCCCCCTTCGAAAAGGACAACCAGGCGAATCCAGCTAGACGTTTATCGCGCAATCCGTTCAGAAACTTCGACCGTAACGCGCGTTCTTTTAGTTTTCAATAATAAACTGTTTTATATTCAAAACGGCTGTCTACTACTATTTTATTCCCCTAGTGGTTCTCCTTCTGCGGGCCTACAGCACTGCGAGCCTTTCGGGATGGAACAAGCCAAATGGCTCAATGCCAAATTTCATTATTTTTTATGATATTTATACGATTATTTATCGTGTACAGCCGTTTCTGGGCTCTCTTGTTCTCTCTGCTTATCGAGACTGCCGGCGGTAGATAAATATCGCACACGCTCGAAGCACTGCGTGCATGTTTGAGATTTTTCCCACCACCAAGCGAGGAGGGGTCAAATAATGATTACAATTATGAATGTTTCTCCACTCGGAACCGCCGTCGCGTCAGTGTCCTCTGTCTGGAGTCAAATTGGACCGACGATGATTAATCTCCGACGACTGGAGGCCCTTCGCTTTGGCTGACGATGATAGCGCCACTATCACGTTAAGTTCCACTTCCGCACGGTTTGAGTATATTTTCCTTTCAAATTGTAATTGAGTTATCTTATTGGTGTCATCTACCGGTACACTTCAACTAAAAGCTCGTTTGCTACCGATGACTACTGGAAGTAACTAAATTCCAAACATTTTGTCTAATCAAAAATGAAGAACGAATTACCGAGTTTCCGGAATTCG
This sequence comes from Sabethes cyaneus, assembly GCF_943734655.1. Taxonomy (NCBI): domain Eukaryota; kingdom Metazoa; phylum Arthropoda; class Insecta; order Diptera; family Culicidae; genus Sabethes; species Sabethes cyaneus. Next base: position 3,389,773 of record NC_071353.1, read on the forward strand.
ATCAGAAATGCAACGAGTTTTGGATTACATTTATAACTTTTACCCACTTTCAAACTCCATATACTTTTCCACCAGTCCCGCAAGGGCGTTTATCCTTCAGTGGGAATGATTAGAGCCGTTGACGAACAAAAACTTCAGTGGCATTCTGCAGGCAGGAAGGAATCAATGAAGATTTTCCCGTCATTAATTTGCAACCTACATATTGGTTGCTGTGTGCACTGTTGTTGCTTGGCAAAGCAGAATGTTTTCAGGATCCCATACTAAAGAACATAAAACTTTCCTCCACCCATAGTTCTGCTAGTATACAATGCTGGGGAAGCACCACTACCTTTACTAGCTGAGCGAGTTAAAAGATAAACAATGGCGCAGAAATGGATTGGAGATTCTCTTCCGTTGGGAACGTCAGGTCCTAAAGCAGAGGTCTTTGTTGTTCCGTTGCCATTGCTTGTGAAGATTGAAATTTATGGGTGTTTACTCCGAATGGCCAATTTATGTGCCAGCTCCTCGGTGTGCGAAGCAACATTTGTTCGCTCCCAAGAGGCACCGCAATCTTTCACCCGGTCCATTCCGGTGGCTCGAGAAGCTGTTCAAATAAAACTGATGATAGTTTAGATCGGTCGAAGAATGGGGACATAAAACGTGTACATGAAATGTATAAATATAAATATGTAAATTCCTATATAAATTTAAGAATTTGACATAAATGATTGTGATGCTGATTTATCCTAGTTGAATTTCGTCATTGACATAGAAAAATTTTAAGGATAGAAACGTTGATGAAGAAAAAGAGTTTATTCCGAAAATGCATGAAAAAAGTGTCATGAATCTTTGAAAACCAAAATAAATGTTTTTGATTCTAAGGGGCGATTGAGAGAAGCAAACAAGACAAAAGTATGGGCACAAAGCAATTAATTGCAACAGCACTGCGTGCTGTCTTAAGTGTGCTGAAGGACATCCTGTCGGCCAATGTAAAGCAAACACCGCACAATGCATTAATTGTGTTTCTCAAACGAACAGCAAAAACTATCGCTCGCTGAGCAGCTAGATATTAATCGTGCACGCTGGAGTAAAAAATGCCCACTGTATCAAAAGCGTCTCAAAAAGCGGAGCTTTCTGCACACGCCAATGACGTGGATGATATTTGCGCATATTCTAAAGTGGACGACCTATTCCCAGCATCTAATGACTGCAACTACGATGTAATCATGCTAACTGAAACCGCTTTGGACGGCTGCATCGATTCTCTTCAGCTGTTTGGATCCGCCTTCAGCGTGTATCGTTGTGATCGTAGCTCGAAGAGTAGTGACAAAAGTAGTTTTGGTGGCGTATTGATTGCCGTTGCTCAACAGTTCCCTAGTTCGCTAGTCAACTTAAGACATGGAAATTATCTCGAACAACCCTGTGTTTCTACTGTCATCAAAGGAATGAAGTTTTTGCTTGCTGCAGTTTACATCCCACCTGACAGAAGTAAAGTTGCCAAGTTTATCGATGAGCATATTCTCTTAATCCGAGAATTACGTGACAAGGGGTCTTCAGATGGTGACTATAACCAAACGCAAATTTCTTGGTTTAATAGAGAGGATGGAGTAGAGACGAACACCGCAGAATAAACGCGCTTTCAAATTTACCAGCGATGCATACCGTAGGCTACCGCGGCACTAGGTATTAAACCTCGCGGTACACAAAATGATTGGTTTGATGGGGAATGCCAACAAGCAATGGAGGGAAAAACTGCTTAGAAAAATTATCTAAGTATTGCTACTAGAAAGGACCTGAGCAAATATCGATGAGCTAGCAACCAGTTGACCACGATCCTGAGGAGGAAAAAGCGCCAAAAGGAAAACAAAGATCGTGAAGAATTAGAACAACTATTCCGAGCTAATGACACGCGCAAGTTTAATGGGAAGGTGAACCAAACTCGGAAGGGCTGCACACCGAAACCTGACATGTGTAGAGACGAGGGAGGGAATCTAATCACAAACGAGCGCGAAGTGGTCGACAGATGGAAGCAGTTCTTCGATGAACACCTCAATGGCGAAGTCGCAGAAGGAGGCGGAACGGAAATTAACCTAGGAGTACCCATGGAAGATAGTAATGTCCTAGCACCTAATCTCCAAGAAGTCAAACGAGAAATCTGGCTGCTGAAGACCAATAAAGCCGCTCGGAAGGATCGCCTACCGGCAGAGCTGTATGAACGGTGAAACGCCAGCAAAGGCTCTACACTGGGTTATTTCGAGAATTTGAGAGGAGGAAAAGCTACCGGAGGAATGGATGGAAGGAGTGGTTTGTCCCATCTACGAAAAGGGTGATGGGCTAGACTGCTGCAACTATCGCGGTATTACGCTGGTAAACGCCGCCTACAAGGTACTCTCCCAAATTCTGTTACACCGGTTGTCGCCGATAGCACAAGGTTTCGTAGGGAACTATCAGGCGGGTTTCATGGGGGCTCGCGCTACGGACCAAATTTTTACTATCCGACAGATCTTGCAGAAATGTAGGGAGTACAACGTGCCGACGCATCACATCTTTATTGATTTCAAAGCAGCATACGATACAGTCGATCGAGATAAGCTATGGCAGATAATGCACGAACTCGGGTTTCCGGACAAACTGACGCGACTGATCAGAGTTACATTGGATCGAGTGAAGTGTTTCATACGCATCTCTGGGACACTCTCGAGTCCCTTCGAGAGGTGGCGAGGGTTGAGACAAGGTGACGGTTTATTCTGCTTGCTGTTCAACATCGCCGCTGAGGGGGTGATCCGACGAGCGGGCATCGAAACGAGAGGCACGATTTTTACCAAGGGTAGCCACCTTCTAGGCTTTGCAGATGACTTCGGCTTTGATAGCCAGGAACTTTGCGACGGCGGAGGCAATCTACGCCAGATTGAAAGCGGAGTCTAGGAGAATTGGGCTAAAAATAAATGCATCGAAAACCAAATACATGAAAGAAAGAGGCTCAAAGGAAACAAACGCGCGCTGTTCACGGAGGACATACGCGCCCTTGCCGTGTTCGAGCGGCAAGTGCTACGGACGATATTTGGCGGAGTACAAACGCAAAGCAGAGAGTGGCGGAGGCGAATAAATCACGAGCTACAGTCACTGCTTGGGGAGACTTCCATCGTACATCTAGCGAAAGCTGACAGGCTACAGTAGGCCGAACACGTCGTATGGATGCCGGACGACAGTGCGACGAAAATAGTCCTCTTCAACAACCCCGCCGGCACCAGAAACAGGGGGGGGAGGTGGGGGCAACGTACACGATGGCTCGACCAGGTCGAAAGCGATTTGCGACCTCTGAGACGACTAGGAAATTGACGACGAGTGGCCCAAGACAGAGTTGAATGGAGACGAGTGCTTGAAACAGCACGAGCCACCCCGGCTCTATGCTGAAGAAGAAGAAGAAGAAGATCAGGAATTTTACACCGGACTGCTAAATAAGGGTAGTTTTTACAATCGGCAGAGGGGACACAAGTGTAGTAGTAAAATGAATGTAATGAAAGTAATGAAACACAGGTTTTGATAGTATACAAACAGAGTGGGACAAGACGTGAAGAGGAAAGAGCGGAAAATTAGGTAATGGAGGGTCATTGAAGCAACGCTTATTGAATGTGTGTTCCGCTCCTCTTTACACAAGTTGGGGATCCGTTGATCGAGCCAAGCTATAATGGAAGCCAATTATAACCGAATTTGAACCAAACTTCTCCTCCCAGGGCCTGTGGATCGCAGATAATGGTGACCTTTGAACCCCAGCGGACTGTATAAAAAGAAGACTCCACAACCCCCTTATTTAAAACTTCAAATTGCAAACTTCACCAACACTGGCGGGTTGATCAGTTCATATCTCTCGGATTTCGGGTCACTACGAACAACAATACGAGTGAAAGTGAGTAGATTAAATGAAACATTCAAGCTGGAAGTCGACCCTACTTTTCCCTCCCCAAGACTTTTAGATCAAGCAGCATACGCCGCCGCATAAGGCTGACGATGTACAAAACACTAACAGACCTGTAGTCAGCCCTCTATGGACTTGAGGTAGTAATTTTACTTATGAAGAACATCATGTGTACTATTTCTGGAATTTCCAGAAATTAATATCACCTTGAACGAAACAGTACACACAGTAACTACTCTTTGAACTCTCTAAAGTGTAACAGTAAAACATCCGCATGGATTTAATAAACACACAATCGTGTTTCATTCGTGATTTGTAGCCATTCCGATTACTACTATGTATTTAGCTTCACTGCCAAACGGTACCTGTAGAAATCACATTTTCGTTCAATGCCACAGCTTGCAGAGCCTGTGTGCGATTCCGTCCGATTTCCGTAGGCAAATTTCATCTCCTGCCCCTGATATCGGTGACTCATATCCGGTCCTTCAGTTTCAATTCCGGCATGGCGCCTATCGGAGAAGAGCGTTTTGTTTTGCACATATGAGCTTGGAATATATGAATTTCAAATCACACCCAAAAGCTTCTCCAAGGCCTGGAGTGAGTGTGTCTCGAGATCTGAGATTACAGCCGGATCAGTCCTGCTCTCTCGGCATGACTGCATGAAATGCTAAACGTGAAAACACGGACATCAATGCTAGACAGTTCAAATATGGCGAATGCTGTGCATTCGCCTTCGGGTTTGAAGCGAAGGGACTGGACACATGCTTTATGACACATCTTGACTTTCTGCCCCAAGCATTGTGCGAGGGTATATTTTTTCAAAAAAAAAAGCGTTTCTCTTTTTCGGTGCAGAAAAATATGCCGACGTAACAAAGTTCAGCGTCCTTACCTCGTTCGCAGTAGGGTCCCTCGTACTCAAGATTGCGACATTCGCAGATTGGTCCGGAATCGGTCGATATGCAAATGCCGCCATGCTGGCAAGGATCATGTCGTTCGCAGGCATCTGTAACGTTGCTCCGGAGGCCCTGCAATGAGAGGAGAAAAGAAAAAAAATGGGAAAAATGTACCATTTAGCATTACTTTCGAAAGTATACTGGGATATGTATGCGTTTGTGTGGCAGCTGTAAATACGACGATACCGAAAGGGATGGTAAGAACGAGGATGGGGTGATGGCTTAAGATAAATAAACATCAGTTTGACATCATGTCTGAGAGGCGCTGTTCCTCCTCGGGGTGCCGAAGTAAAAATACTCTTCGTTCGTTTAATGCAATGGAAAAGTAGCATCCTTTCTTCAGTCAACAACGCAGGGAAGAAAATTAGAGTGCTGTTTTAATTTGTTAAAAAATCAATGGTTCTATGTCTACGAATTTAAATTATAGCTGTGGAGCAAGTACTATGACTCCACTGAATCTAGCATTCATTTATAATTGAGAGTCAAACACTTACGGATAAGCCCACCTCTCAACTTGCAATTGTTTAAAAAACAGTTTTTAAATTCATCGTCAGCTCAGATTGATGTCTTGTACGTTCCAGATTGTACATTAAACGTAATAGGTGCAGTCAATATCAAAGCCAGTCTTAGTGGAATTCGTTTCCAAAAAAAATGAACCCATTTCCGATACGGATCTTACGATTACGGTAATCGAGCTTTACTGTTCCACCTCTTACCAGGCTATATGCCTATCGAGCATGCTGCTGCAGCAACAGCTCCCTCGTCTGCTCCACCCATCCCCACGAGAAAACCCGGAAAGAGACCGGAAAGATGATGTGATAATGATAAAGGTAAGACATAAATTTCAAACACATGTATGCCATTGCTAGTTTCCTGTTCGAACCTTTCACAAGCAGACGACACTTGTGTGGTAGTGCCTTGCGGGGGTAGGAAGCCGCGGGAAGAGCAAAATGGCTCTGGTGCCACTGCAAAAAACAGTGATATTCCCCGGTGGGAGTCAGTCCCTTCGCCACGGAGTCAGGAGTGATTGTGATCCCACTTCGGCACTATGAGGCCATACACCTCGACACGGAACGGTCGGGCTAGAACACTTCACCCCTGACATCGTCTCTGTCCTGCCTGCAGCCTACCGTTCGGGTCTCTTGCCTGACTTTGGCCTCATCAATCCGAATGCTGAATGAGCAAAAGATGATAACGATGATGATGCTGCTGCTGCTAGTGCTGCTGCTGATTTTGCTCCTATTTTGTTTGCATATTGAGTGCCGACGAGAGCAGAGTAAAGCTTCTCTGATAGTCCGTTTTTAATCTTGCGCTGGGGCATTCCCGGCAGGAATTGAACGACCGACATATGAGAATTAATGTTTATTTTGTCTACGTTGCCTGCAGATCCGTACGTTCTCGTGGGATTCTACAGAAAATTTGTCTCTTTCGTTAGGCTAAAACGTTTTCGCTGGATTTCTAGTTCATTTGAGAAGTGAAAAAAAAAACGAGAAGGCGTAACCAATTTGGAGGTGATTTATGTTCTGCCTGAAGGAGCAATTTGGATTTTGTGCTAGTTTGCCGAGGAAAAGAAATAGTTTGCCTTCTAAATCAAACGTCAAACGGACCAGTTGTAAACAAAGGTGAAACAACTTCGATAACGTTAGTAGCAACACAGTAGAGTAAATCTGCGACATGAAATCAAAGATCCATCAAATCCAAATTGGGAGAAAATCCCCGAAATGTAATCATCATTCTTTGCTTGGTGAAAGTGTACATAGTCGTATACATGTATGAGTTTTCTCATTCCCCATTGATTGCGCACTTGAAGCATTTTCGTCAAATCGAATTTGTTTTCGATTTTCGTTTACTGCTCCTTGTCGAAAGAGCCAGTTTGTTGTTTGATTCACAGACGACACAAACGACAGTGGTGGGTAGAGCTGTTACTTCGTTCCCCAGGCTCGGATCCTGATGGACCTGCTTTCCAATCAAAATGATGAGTCTGAGTTGAAGAGCCAACCAAGTGTTCATCCAAAGTGCAAGCGAAAGATGTAGAATGAAAACTATCATCAACGGTAGTAGGCCCTTTCCGACTTATTACTTCCAGGAGTTGATAATCCATTTCCGTCGGGCGGAAGCAGCGGTAGAGACCGTCAAGGAGAGGACACTGTCGTTGACACTCGCACATTAATTACATAAACTACTTTAGCCTCATTAAGATGATGGAGGTTTTATATTAAATTTTATACCACTGCCACTTTAGCGCTTCTTGCATCGCACACTGGGGTGGATGGGTTTGAACTTCCCTCTCCCTTCCTTCCCACCGTTCATCTGAACGCGTTCTCCCACACATCTAACTGCTGCTCACATCCGCCCTTGCCACCCGTGACCGTAGCGATGACTCACCTCTAGAAGTAAGCCGCCCTGCGAGGCTCGGAAAATGTTCGCGGGTCATAAAACGTTAAAAGAAGTGATAATAGCACTTTCGTTTTACCGTCTAGGTTTTCGCCCAGCATTGGCAACGGCTCAGGCGTGGCAAATCTCATTAGGGTGAATTACAGAACTGTTCTACGGCGCGAGCTGCTGTCGCTCAAGGTTTGTCGAACCGATAGAGGCGCGGGCGGCGACGCCAACGTCGTCGAAGCCGTAACCGCCGCACCGCACCGGTGTTGTGCGGTCCAACCGCGCCGGGTTATCGACTTCTGGTGTAAAAACAGCGGTAAACTTGACCATAAAATTAGTGATTTCAACAAAATTATCTTCATTATTGAAGAAGGTAAAAAATTCCAAATACTTAGGGTGACATAGTTTTGTGTAATAATTGTTTCTTTTTGCATCGCGATCAATGATCGTTCCAAAAGAATAGTCGCAAAACTGCTGGTAGTCAAGTGATCTAATAAAAATGAGACAATGATGAGTTTTATTTTACTTGAAAGTTTTTCCCTCGGACTCAAATTTTTCATAAACAACCCAAAAGTCTAAAAGTCTAGTAGTCTCAAAGTCGAAAAGTCTAAAAATTTAAAAGTCGTAAAATCTAGAAATCTCAAAGTCTAAATATGTAAGCGTTTAGGAGGGTTAAAATCTGAAGATCTGCAAGTCTAGAATTCAAAAGGAACAAAAGGAAAACAATCCCAAAATAAGAGGCGTAATTCTCATTGAAACAAGGCCGTTAAAACGGTTCTACAAATACTCAGCCGCAAACGGAGCCTATGGAGTACCAGGGCGTCCTCCACAGTAATCTGCTCATACTGCATCATGAGGGGCTCTGATGTGGCGGACTTTCTTTCCCCTCAACTCGTGGAATTCTTTATGGAGAACAATATAAAAAAATCTAAACTTCAAGGCACCGGCTGCCTTACAAAGCCGGAACCGACGGAGTCGAAGGACTCCATTGCGCGCGATTCTTCGGAATTGAGCGCAATTAGTCGAACGACGGATGAAGAGCTGTAGGAAACCTTCAACCTCGACAGTGACTCACTGTACGGAGAACCTTCAGTCTCTTCACTGATCCTGAATTCGCCAAAAGGGAGTGTGGAAAGCCGAGCGGATAATCTTCCCGATCCGGAGACGCGACCAGACGATGTTGGGGCACCAACGTCGTCTCGTGTTGGTCTCAAGCGGCTCTCCAGTGCATAGAAAAGGCGGCACAAGCGGTATCTCAACAAGGGATATACAGAGGATGAGGCCAGGAAACTGTGCAAAAACAAAAGGCCGTTTGTGCCCAAACCTCAAACAAGGCACTATGGGCCAGAAATTAAAATTTCGGGACCAAAATATTCGCGGTTAAATGGCAGGTCTCAGCTCAATGTTGTCTTCGGCAACTTTTTGAATAAAAAATTGATGCATATTTTGAAGGGGTCGTCCAACATTTAAGCGTTACTTAAACAGCAATTTAAGTAATAACTTTTTGAGTAAACTTTTTTTCACCTTTTTGGTTTCAAAATATTAAAGATAAACCAATTTCAAGTAATTTTTCTGAAGTTATGAAACTTCTACCTTTTACCCATTTTCAGCAATAGAACTTTGTTTATAAACGACCCCTCAAATCACATTTCTTCTTGTAACACGTTTATTTCAACAGACAGCTCAATGTGATGTTCTAGAAAATATTTTGCACATAAAACAGGAATATTTTTGCTGAAGACTGTTGTGCTTTATATGCAATAAATAATAAGATATAACTGTTTTTAGGTTAAAAACCGTCTGATGAAAAATCCGAATATCTTAGCCATCTGCAAGTATCTGCAATTAGTTTGCATACCAATTTGTAGGGAATTATTAAAGCTATCTGCCCAAATGTATATTTCAGAGAATATCTGGGAATACCATGGCTGGGAATACCTGGGAATAGTTCGGATTTTTTTTATGCATTTTATAACTTAATAAATATGCGTTCTAGCGTCAAACAGTCTTCACAGAAAATGTATATTTCAACATACTAAAGAACTTTGCAGAACATTTGAAAGCAATTATATAATCATGTGCAAAGTTATTGAGTGTAAATGATTTTTAAGTGCTCTTTTTTAATACATCATTATATTTCGCAACCGGTAAGAGATAGATAGTTACTTTATTCAGCAAAGTTGCTTATCTTAGTATGTTCTGAAACTTTTGGAGAAAAAAAACTTTTTTTTTATTACTTAAGAAAACAAAAGTTTGTATCACTAGTAGGTGAATTCATTGTCACCCTAATAGTGCAAGAAGATGCGCTATATTTTATTATTTTACTTCTCCGAAGACACCACCCTTAAAAAAATACACATTTTTCATCAGACGGTTTTTAGCCTAAAACAGTTATATCTATTATTCAATGCAGAAAAAGCAAAACAGTCTTCAGCAAAAATATTCCTCTTTTATCTGCAAAATGTTGTCTAGAACATCACATTGAGCTGTCTGTTGAAATAAACATGTTACAAGAAGAAATGTGATTTGAGGGGTCGTTTATAAACAAAGGTCTATTGCTGAAAATGGGTAAAAGGTAGAAGTTTGATATCTTCAGAAAAAATACTTGAAATTGGTTTATCTTTACTATTTTGAAACCAAAAAGGTGAAAAAAAAGTCACTCAAAAAGTTATTACTTAAATTGTTGTTATAGTAACGCCTAAATGTTGGATGACCCCTTCGAGTGACTTCGATGACGTCGAATGATTACCCGTCCACTATATTATCTGCGGATCAGCTTACAGCTATTCGCAAAGAAATCCTGAACTGCATTGCGGAACAGGATTTTCCAGCTATACGGCTAAAGTTCAAGAGCTCTCAGCTCAAGAACGGCTACCTGCTCCTCGTGTGTACCGACGTGCAGACAGTGAGATGACTGGAGACTACGGTACCAACCCTCAAACCGTGGGATGCAGCACTGCTGAGAACATACACCATGAAGGACCTCCCGAGGCCCCTTGTGTTCATGGGGTATTTCTCGAGCAGTGTGGATACTTCGAGTGAGAGGATCCTTCGTCTGCTCCAAAATCAGAACGATGGCTTCTCTACACAAACGTGGCGAGTACTTCGTCGCAGCGTGACAGGGAATACCGGCGAACTGGCGTTCGAGATAGACCCTCTGTCTGCTAATCTGATTGTCAAGCAAGGCTTCATGCTGAACTATATGCTCGGCAAGGCTCGCTTGCGACAGGTTTAGGTTCCAGTGCCTTTGGTCGACGGTTCGTAAACCAGCAGCTAACAGCAGCCTTCATCCAAGAACCTTGGGTTTACGGCACGAGAATCCTCGGCCTAGGAAACTACGATAAGTTAATCTACTGTAACACGCAGCCCAGACCGAGGAGTGCAATTCTGCTAATGAAGGTAATACAATTTTGTCCCATTACAGAATTCATTCAACGCGATGTCGTCGCTGTCAAATTGGAAGTGCCAACAACTGCGAGGATTCAGGACCTGGTTGTGGCGTCCGTATACTTCCCGGGTGACAAAGACGACACACAGTGGGACTATCCTGGAAAAAGGTGGTCAAAAGTCTTTTCTCGCGTTTCCCGACGTTTTTGAGCTTAGATGTCTTCGTAGAAGTTTCTTAAAAAAGCATTTTGCATCTGTTGACATTTTGAAACAATTAGCTATTAAGGGGATAACACATTTGAAAAAATTAACTTTTTATACGAACTAGATAGCATATTCATGAGTTCAGCAAAGTTGTAGATCATTGAATTTCATTAAACTTTGCCGAAGATACTAAGTATCTGCATCATATGGTTTGCGAGATATAATTGACTTTCGGTCGTGACCTCCTTAAAATCAGTTTATTAAACTTTTTGTACACAAAACCTCATCTAACAGGTTTGACATGTTCTACAAGCTTTTTGTTACTATCAAAATACGTAACTTTCTAGAGGATGTAAATATTGTATGTGGCTTTGTTTGCCTTAAAAATTGATTTGAAGCATTAATTTTATCATTTTTACAAGTACTTTGTTCCGTAAATAGGCACCTACTGGCAGCTAAAGTTAGCATCGTTTAAACCGCCATAGAATATAGTATAAGTGTGCCCAAAATCATGGCCAATGAAGCTTATCAGACCATAGGCATATCGTTTTTGATATTGAAGCAAACTCTCTCAGAAGAGAACAATATAGAAATCCGAAGAAACCCAACTGGATTTCGTTCAGAGAACATCTGAGTAACTCTCGGAACTTCTGTTATATCAATATGCGCACACCAGCTGAGCTGGACATTGCAGCCAATGGCCTACAGGGTAGGATCATTGATGCTTATACCGCTAACTGTCCGTTAATCACACGGACTGTCTGCTGTGACGTGCCCTGGTGGAATGAATCGCTCAGCATCGGGAGACTAAGCGTTTATTCAACAAGGCTAAGATCACGTCCAATTGGGATGCCTACAGGGAATCTCTCACCAAATACAACGCAGAGCTTCGGAAAGCCAAAAGAAGGTCCAGAGTCAAGCTTTGCGAAAGCATCCAGACTCTGCCTGAGGCGACACGACTCCAACAAGCGTTAGCCAAGGACCATAATAGTGGCCTTGGGCAATTGAAAAAAGAAGATGGCAGTGTCACTGTTACTACTAGGGAAACGTTGGAGATTCTTATGTACACTTATTTCCCTGGTTCGACAGTGTCCACTGGAAGCGACGGCAGCGTGCAGCAGTAAATTGAGTCATCACGCAATGTGTCAAATGACTCGGTTCTACTTGCACGTCGACTGTTTACGGGGCTTCAATCAATTGGGCTCTCAGCTCATTTAAACCAATGAAGTCTCCGGATCCGGATGGCATACTGCCTATCTCTTACAAAAAGCGGACGAGATTATAATGTCCGAGCTCATCAACATCTTTCGTGCCAACTTTACGTTGTGACATGTCCCGGCAAGCTGGCGGAAGATCAGAGTGGTGTTCATACCTAAGGCAGGAAAAAAAGATAAAATCATGCCAAAAGCTTTCAGACCAATTAGTCGAACATCAACGCTTCTCAAGTTGATGGAAAAATCATGGATATTCATATCCGTAGTGAATTTTTAAGGAACTCCCCTCTGCATGGTAATCAACATGCTTACCAACGCAGTAAATCTACGGAAACCGCACTTCCTTGCCTAGTGACGCTGATTGAATAGTCACTTCAATACCAAGAGACGGCACTTTGTGCTTTTCTTGACATTGAAGGTGCTTGCGACAACACGTCCTTCGCTTCAATTAATACGACTCTCCTTAATAAAAAAACTGATCAGCCGACAATGAGCTGGATTCAAGCAGGGAAATCACAGCCTCATTGGGAGATACGTCGATCACAATCTCAGCGATCAAAGGATGTCCTCAAGGAGGAGTTCTCTCCCCCGTAACCAAACTAACAAACTTATTGTTGTCGACCATAACTTTCATGGTTTTCAGAGATTCTACCATAAAAATGACGGGTTGTTAAGTATCTTAACAATAAAAAAATCTAGTTTTTCGCGAACAAAAATTTTCATTTACAGTAAAAGTTATCTTCCTTTTATGGTAATTTCTTTAGACGAAAAAACAAAATATAATTAAAAGAGGCAGTAAATTTATGATGAAATATGGCCAATTCTGTAGCGTAATATAAGAAACAAAAATATCAATAAAATTTGAATTTGAGGCACATTTACAATAATTTTACCGTAAGTTGCAATGTTCACAATAAAAACTGTTGTAAACACATTGTTTCTACTACAAAATTCAATGTATATTTTTTACGGGTAGTGTGTTCCAATGCACAATGGGCAAAAACGAGCTCGTAATCCCAAGAATTAGAAGCCGCTGGTTTAGAATCTTACAAGATACCTATTCCTATGTAAAAAGTGCAGGAAATCGATTGGTGATGGTTTCATCCTGCGCAGACTTCGGGAAGTGGACCATTTTGCCCTATTATCCCCAAAAATCATGATGAAAGCTCGTAAGATTCCAAACCGGCGGCTTCTAATTCTTGGGATTACGAGCTCGTTTTTGCCCACTGGGCAATGGTTGAGAAACTAGCAACAGTGACCGACCGTAACTACCGCAGACAGGTTAACATGTTTTTAGTAATTTCCATAATAATTGTTGATATTGAGAGGTTCAAACACTGCCTATCCATGCCTAAGTAATTATATAATCGAAAAGTAAGATTAATGAAATGCCTGCTAATGATTATTTAACAGCACTGCAAATCCCAGCGTTGCAAATATTTCTTTCGATTTAGTCACTAAGCATGCAACCACGTTCTTGCAAGAAATTGTAAGTTATAAAACAATTTCTTCTCGCACAGACAGCTTCTGCTTGGCAAAGCCGAAATTCCACAACCGTGGCAGCTGGCAGCTGCAAATGTCTAATAAAATTATGAAAATGAATAATACCTCACTCACCCCGTTGCGTTCTGTGCGCCGCTGGTCGGCGCCATCGGGTACTTTTTTCTCGCCTTGCCATTTGATTATGCTGAAAATTCTGGGCCCAGCACTTTTCCGCTTTTTCGCCCTTTTGTCGACACAGCATTTAAGCTCATTTTCCGAGCTTTTCGGTGTGCCTCGGTCGGTTGCCGGTTGGTAGTTCTGGTGGCCCATGTAGATTCTTATCGCAAACTGAGCAGGGAAAAACCCCCACCAGCTGTGATCCGTGCCGTACCGTGCCTCGCACATGCAATTATTTGTTCTGATTGTTTTTTTTTTGCGCCGTGGAATCATTCTGCAATGGCGACCTGCAGGAAGTTTAATTTATAGTACCACTCTCTCTCTACCTCTCTAACAACCACTCCGATTCCTGCTGGTCACGCGTGCCTTTTGCTTGCAAAGCCTAAATCGTTTTTGCCTTTGTGACGTGCTGACTAGCTTCGTTTCAATATGTGGCAAAGTTTGCTTACAAAATAAATTGCATTGCTACAGTCGTGTTGATCTCTGCCAAATAGGCATCCGTCCTCTAGAGCCGTTGCAAGAGCAAATCCCTGTTTTGGCACCAACATTTTAATTACATATTTGTCTATCTCAACTAAATGTTCATTAGCAGCAGCGCCAGGCCGAAGCTGACTATGTGCCATTCCACTCACAGAGGAGTGCATGAGAGTGACGGAAAAGACCCTCAGTGGCACATTTATTTCCATATAACAGTCATTTCGGCTCCAGTACGACGTTGGAATGTTTTGGGAAAGTTTACCATATACAGCTTTGAGCACGCTTGTACTCACATATTTTGAAGAATTCTTCAAATGCTGTTTTCTGTTGAGATACATATGGAGGCTATAGCTCAGATATTTCACTTTTTACCACTCTTTAAATAAAATCATCTATGATACGTTGGTATGAACTTGGAAGAATACGCGGGAGTTCGAGAGAGCAAAGCATCTGCAACTGAATGAACACGGCGCAGGAAAATATTGAATTTAGCCCAAAATAAACAGTTCCACAGCCATCACTGCAGATGGACATTTCAGTCACCAGTATCAGCACGGGCTGCATCATCCACCGGTTTTTTTTTTGCTCCGAATCTACTGGCTGGTGACAACGGAAGGACTTCTATTTACTCCCACCGTTTTCCCTGTTCAGTGAATAATGCAGATGCAGCCGTGGTGGTGGTCGCGAAAGATATAAAAAGAGTACATATTGTAGTACTTTGTTTTTGCACTATGAAACAGTTTCCAATGTTGATGTTGACCTTCTAATTTATGAATACTTTTCCCAGCCAGTAGGATTAACAAGTACTAAAAACAAAACAAAAATTAAAGTATTTATGCTAACAATTTGGTAACTAGACATTTCGACATTTCTAATTGATTTCGAACTTTTTGTGTCAGTCACCATAGCGAAACACGAAGCAACGCTCACGCTTCGATGACTGTCACCTACCTACGGCCTGGCATATCGAAGGTTTGAAGAGCCTCTGACCTGAAAACGCTTCGTAGGTAGGAAGGTATGACCTCCATCAGGCAAACACTCCGACCGAGAGCAGGGCTAACCCGAAACAAAAGGCCAACTCAACAAAGATTCGACCCCAGCTCATCCTTCCGCTGCTTTGTCCGGAGCTTGGGCTGGGTTGGGCAGGTCGAATCTAAATCGTTCCACCTGGAGGGTTGGTTCAGCTATTGTTCTCCGGAATATCGGCAGCAGTAGGGTGGGTCGAATATTAGAATAGCATCAGTAGAATTGTTCCAACAAAAAAAAATTAAATTTCAAAGGCTTTCACCTTACAACCAGTTGCTGAGTGATGATGCTTTAAGATTCGGTTTTTTTGCTGCATTCATCCTAGTGGTACCTATTATTGTTCTTCTCTTACTTTTTTCGACCTACACCAGAGCGTTCTGGCTGTAATGGAATGCCTTGGGATTTGGTTGCCGTTGTGACACCATCGTTGGTAAGGGTAGAGCTACGGAGGACAGCAGAGAGGGAACTCTTTTGTTCCTCGATTAGATCGAAGCAAATGGTACTCAGTCGTTTTATCTTGGAAAAATTTGTTGAAAGGACTGTGGGCGAGAATCAAGTGCACCGACAGGGCAGAACAAAGCACGGTATTCAGGCAGAAGCGGTTTCTTTTGTTCGGTTACAAGAAATTGAATGATTACACAGGTCAACATTTTCGGATACATTTTCGTCGATTCGGGTTTTCACAAACAACCATGCGTTGACTCTTTCTTTGGAATTTATGATAGAAGCTTGGTTCTGCGAACAGCAGTGTGCCGTGAGTGGCAGTGTGAGTCCGTATGCTTATAGCTAATAATTATCAAGTTTTAAGTTTCAAGATCGAAGACGAAAATAGTCAATTTATCACTGCATCCTTCTTGGGCAGTGCGCTTCCAAAGATTCCAGGTAAAGAGTGGTAGCAGTTGGACAACACTTTTGTATTGATTCTAAAGAAGATAATTGGGTAAATTCTAAAAATTAAGCACATAAAGTCACCAAAATCATTCGTATCTTCAAATTTGGTTCAATTGATGATAAAAAACGAACGAAGCGGAGCTGACTGGGAGGGTGCTAACAGGAGGGGGACGAAGAACGTATGAATATATGTTCCACCATAACTCCGAAACGCCTGGACGGTTCTTCATGAAATTTGGCACACATGTTCCTGGATGTAAAAGAATCAGCGCAGGGAAGGACAAAGGAGGGGGGGGGGTTCCTAACAAAGGGGGAAACGAGTCCAGTTGTGCAAGTGACTATGAGAAAAGAGGGGAGTTTCGCCGAGAAGGGATATAAGAAAAAAACCTTTGTCTCGGTTCCGTTATAGAGATTTCGTAAAGCTGACAAATGCATAATTAGCTACCTGACAGAAGAGGGAGCTGACTGGGAAGGAGCCAACTTAAAGGAGAAGGGGGGGGGGGGGTTAGAGACGAGGAACGTGAGTAGAGAGGGCGTCCCACATCAAATTGCACTACGGAAGAAACGCTGTAGAAAATTACCTAGTTGACCGAACCTTTTCAAACTTTCAGACAATTAAAATATAACCAATTAATACATTTTTGGCATATTTATTGCATTCAACTTCCATACCATAACCGTATGCTCGCACCTTACGCTAAATTCCACTCATAAGGTTTTGTACAACATCTGGCTGCAGCTTCTTCTTGCAGCGTTCATGTTCTTGGGTACGAAAGTAACCCGTTGGCATCGTACCACTCCAGGACATCATTTGAATCATTTGAGTGGCACGAAACTAGATTCGGCCAGAAGATCGTATAACCCTCGTGTTGGTTCAACAGAGGAATCAGGCGCTTCTGCAGACATTTCTTGAGTAGATCTGTCCGTTTACAGTCCCGGTAGTCACGAACGGTGCACTCCGAATGCCACATGAGTAGCTTGCTTGCCAAATCATGTATTTCTTGCAAACTTTGAAAGTGATTGCTTCCTTATTTCAGTGTACAGTTTCCGGGACCGTAACTTTCCCACCGTATTTTGCTGTTCGTCACGATTTGGAGCCTTCTGAATTTTGTGCGTATGCAGTCCCTCCCATTGCTTCGCTCTCTGAACGAAAGACTTGGACAGATTCAACTTTTTGGCCACATCCCTTACCGAAGCATTGGGGTGAATGGAGATGGCAAATGAGGAGCGCCCAATATCGCACTAGCCATCCCAAGCCCCTACCTAGCGCCTCCACGTGGCCATACCTGGTAATGCTCTATTGAGTAGCCAAGCTAGGAGGTGCGATGTTGGGTGGTTTCCGGCTGCCTGGTCTCAAAACCGCGGTTTTGGGCAGACGGTGGAACCACACGGCCTTGCTAGTAGGTTTGCCCAATATAAGTTATTTTAATTATTTTGTTCGTTTTAGCCTATGAAGCATCTCCTGCTATATAGTAAAAGCTTTGCAATCCAATAGCAAATTGGTCTTATACATTTCTTATTGTAGTTTTATCAGAGCATTGCAAAATCTATCAGGTTTTATAATGTTTTTCCTCAAGTAAATGTTATCTTATTTGATTAACATTTCTGAAATATGATTGAAGGAGACTTGAAGAAACACCCATAAAACTGAAATATCAATAAGTGTAATTCACCTTATAAGCGGTTTTAAAGGATACTTGTCCTACCCAAAAATCATGTTAAAAGCTAATTAAACAGTATAAAAACTTATTTGCCGCCCGTTAAACGAACTCAAATAGCTTCCAAATTTTGTCAAAACATCAGAAGAATCAAATCCCATCCATTCCATACTGTACGAAATGCAGATATAGTCCATTTTGCCCAATTCACCCCTAAATACATAGTAAAACCTACACTCAAAAAAATCAGCACGTCAAGTTTGTGTGAAAACATAGGTAATTCTCATCCATCACACTTTTCATGTAACATTCACGTGAATTGTTGGTAACTCGCACTCATACTAACCAGTTTACGTGCGATCCCGGTAAGTTGTATCAATTTTCCCTTTAACTAGTACATGAACTAGTACAGAAGTTTACATGATTTTTCACGTGGATGCGACGTGCCGATTTTTTTGAGTGTAATCAAAGCGATTAAAACTATTTCAAAGACAGGGGAATGACCTCGAATAGTACCAATTTACTCGAAAGACATCAGGAGAGTTGATTGTCATCGATTTAGTATCGTGATGAATCCACAAGCGGTTCGTTTTGCCTGATTCTCTCCTAGATCTACAAAAACACTATTTGCTATTGTGTAAAAAAATCGTAATTTTTCAACGATGGTGCATTTGAAGAAGTTTATCAATAAAATAATGCGCATCTTTTCAAACTATCAAGGTGATGTTATATTCATCTATCAGGATGATACAAACTTTTGTTTTTTTGAATACGTCCAAAAAATTTTTTTTCTTCAGAAAAATTATAGAACACACTAAAATGAGCAACTTTGCTGAATATAGTAACTATCTATCTTTTGCTAGTTGCGAGATATAATGATTTATTAAAAAAGTACACATAAAAATTAATTCTGCTCAATAACTCCGCATCCAATTAATTTATTGCTTTCAACTGTTTCCCAATGTTATTCAGTATGATAAACTACACATTTTTTTTGAAGACTATTTTTACCTTTGAGTTAGTTTTAATAGCTTTAATTAGGTTATCTAATCAACCCCATATACAGGGTTGATTTGGGCAAAATGGACTATTCTTGCATTTCGCACAGGATAGAATGGATGGAATTTGATTTTTCTGATGTTTTGACAAAATTTGGAAGCTTTTTGAGTTCGTTTCACGGGCGGCAAATAAGTTTTTATACTGTTTAATTAGCTTTTAACATGATTTTTGGGTAAAATAGGGTAAAATGGACCACTTCCCGAAGTCTGCGCAGGATGAAACCATCACCAATCGATTTCCTGTATTTTTTTACATAAGAATAGGTATCTTGTAAGATTCCAAACCAGCGGCTTCTAATTTTTGGAATGACGAGCTCGTTTTTGCCCATTGTGCGGCGGCGATGGCGACATCATTGTTAATCATTGAAACCATCGTTACTGAGAATTAAATTAAGCAATAAAAAGTTAACATTTTACAGCTTTTCTTACGTAAATCTTTTTTTTATTTCTACAAGTTTCAAGCAACAAAAAAGTTTGTTTAGTTCATTTCTTATTAGTAACAATTAGTAACACATGTTTTGAAATAAATTCATTTCCGCCTAGCAGTTAGTAGTTACTTACGTTCGAATATCGCTCAAACCGCATTGAACTGCACAGTAAATCAATCATTTCGATCAATTCGACACGAGGTAAGGAAATAGAGATAGTAATTAATTTATCTCATCGAAGCCCATCTCCGGTAACATACATCTCTCAACAATCAACCATTTCGCTCGACATACTCGAATATTGGAAATGTGAAAACCCTTCGATGTTCTTCAACAGTGGGCTTCGATCGATCACTGCTCGGAGCAGCAGGAGTGTTGTGCAAACTTTCGATGGGTAACATTTTCGAATATATATATATTCTCGGTACATGTTGGGCATTGTGCCAACCACCCAGCGGACGGCCCGGCTGGCAGACGGAGAAAAATAAATAATTGATTTCAAAGATCGATAAATTGCTTTTTTTGCCTCTATTTGTGAACCGGTCAACTCAACCAATTTCAGATTGCTGTGTGGGCTTTGAATTGCAAAGAATCTCATGTTGGAAGCTCGTTATGAAGTTTCCGGTAGAGATGCAAACAAGAGCATAGCGTCGGTTTGAAGTTATTTAGATTCTTCCCTCGCAACACAAATAAGACATTTATTTCTGATAAACGAAATTCAAAGAAATAGGATGCTGTAAACTTGCTATATTCTCGACTGCACTAGCAGCAAAGCAGCAAAATAGTATCAACACAAAAAAAACTTTGCCCTTTGCGGCTCTGTCACTTAAACTTCCCCAATAACTCTGCTGCCCCGACAACAACAAAAAACTCTTCCACAGTTCACTCAAGAGAAACGAGCAGCAATTTCAGCGAGAAAAAAATAGTCCGATCATCGCTCAACCTCACTTAGTCGTCATCATCCCCCCCGCCGACTAAGAGTTGACCCAAAATATACCACCAGTCAGCGAATGAGCGAAACACGCTATAGAACAAAAAAAAAGCTGAGCGTACAAATAGAACAACATCAGAAACAAGTTTTCCAGAGTCAGATTAAAAAAGTTACTCGACGAATTCCGCTCGGCTAAACCGTGAAAAAATATCCCTCCTCCTCAAGCAGCTGGCAGATCGTGGCAGCTCTGAACGACAGTGAACGTCTGATTCGGGATGCGCGCAAGTACTATACGTATCAGCGAAAGGCGGATCCCGCGGAAAGCCCGCCGACTCAAACGGCGAGATAAGAAGTGTCAATCGACGAGTCTAAAAATGCCTTAGGAAAGTTCGGCCCAACATTACATTGATTTCAATAAATGCATTTCAAAACGAATCATACAATCATCAAATAAAAATCATGTAAATATGAGATTTTTTCACATTTCTTTTGTGGAAAACAAAACCAGTACTGTGCAGCCAAAATTACAGAACGATGTGGTACGAACACACCGTTTCGACATTATCCTAGCAACATGTGTAACAAATGGAAAAAGATTACAGCTAAGCTTCGTAGATTTTGCTGCTTTGAGTCGTCCGTACGATGTCTGTCTCGAGCTGATGCTGGGCGTGAAGAAAGCAACAAAAAAAACGCTGAAATAAGTTTGGTAACTTTGCCCTTATAAAGCTATAGCAATAGAAACGACTTTTCGGTTGACGAAGGTCGGGAGGATGTTGCCCGTCCGTCCCGATGTGAGGTGCGGATCAATGTAGTGAACCACAATCAAAATTACCAGCTAGCAGCTGTTTCAACCGTTTCGTTATTACTATTATTAGTTCCCAGCTGCTGTGCGAAGGGTAGTCACTTGAGAAGGGTCGTGTAAGGGTGAATGTGGAAGACAACATCATTGGAAAAAGGGAAAGAAAAGATTATTCCATCCTGTACAATTATTTTAAAAGTAAGTCAATAACACTAGAAAACTTGTTTGGGAGAGTATTTCAAATGAAGCATTCACTGTTTGTAGGGCTAAGGCTAGCACTACAGCTAGTGCTGAATGCTGAAAATGCTGAAAACTCTACCAATTTGATTGATTAATCACAAAGCAAATCGTGTTTGGTCTGACACTCGACAAAAGAAAAGATTTCGTTCTAATTTGCGGCGTAAAAATGAAAAGTCTGCTTATCGCTCTTATTTACCCACAGATAACCTTGCGACTCCATTAGATCACAATCGATGGAATGACATGGTACTTTGAGTTACGAGCATTTTTGTTGTGAACAATACGAACGTACTAACTCAGCAGAATCGGAACCGAAATGCGACAGAAAAGTATTCGAAAACTTAAAATAGGATTAAAAGATATAAAACCAAATTACCAAAGTACAATAGTAGCAAACGGGATAAACACACACCGGAAATGAAAGATCAAGAGCTGGTTGGCGGTTTTCGGTTGTCTTGTTCCACCGAGCACTGTTGGGATCAACACATTGCTAAATTCATTACCCCGTTCGAGAGACGCTCGTGCATAAAACAAATCAGCATTCAATTCAAAGCCGGATCTAAAGCCACGATAACGCTAACCGTAGGGATGCATTCATTTGGTCTCTGCTCATTTTCTCGCTCGCTCATCTGCCTCAACCCACCACCAATCGTATCGCGGCGTATGTGTCCTTGTGTTCCGGTGGAAACTGTGCTAGATTGACACACTGCGAGCAAGCTGGTTGAGGTCTGGCTTACGTTCAGCCGCAACAACGACGACGACGACGACGACGCTGGCTGCTGGTGTGGAAACATGATTACACACTGGATTTGCCTTTTACGCATCATTGGTATAAGTAGGGAAGCATGATTCCTACCAGTCAGTAAAGTGGCAGGATGAATGTGAGCAGAACCTGGGAAGCGCAGAATCCAATTTGTGGAATACCATAAATTCTTTTTACCCCGGCGAAATGAGATTGACAGACTCCGCTTCGTTAGATGCCAGTGAGGAACGGCTGTTGCTGATAAAACACAAGTGAATCGGCGTACACTGGCTGTGGTTCATGATCAGAATCAGAATGCCAAGCGGGTGGTACTGGGAGGGTGAGCAAACTCTGATCGTTATACTAATGGAACAAAGCGACGAAAGTATTATAATGTTAATTTGCGCTCCCAACAACGTGTGTGGTAGTTTGTGGCGAACCAAAGCGTGAATTCGTAGGAAAATATTTTCAACGGTTTTTTTCTGATTCCGGTTACCATTTAAGCACAATTCAGATTCATGATTCACAAACCGAAGCTGACAGTGTGGCACTGAAACCTGTCGAACGGGAAATTGATTTTTCTCTCTTTGCCGAAATTTTAATTTCATCCCTCTGCTGGAAGCGGCGCGGCGTGTACGCGCGATGGTGCCAGTCCGACTCCACTTCCACGTGCTTGATTTATCGTTAATCGAAATCACGATGCTGCTTCCTCGTTACCACCGCGATGCGGTTTTATGGTTGAGACAGTCGCCATCAAATTTAACAAGCTTGTTGCTGCTGTCACAGAATTGGGTAAATGGAAAAGTAAAATTATCGCTTCTAACGAGAAAGTTTCCACTCGGAGTGATTGCAGTTGAAGTTAATTGAATTTTCAGTCAAGAGTAAGAGATACTCAGAGCTTCAGTCGCCGATTCAGCTCTGTCGCCGAAGCAAACGACGCTGGAAACGATTGAAGTACCTACTTGATAGTCGTTTCTTACGGAACTCATAGGAATATGAAACGATTGAAAAAAGTACTTCCTCAATACGAAAGAAGTCGTCGTTCAATTTCGCAATTCAGAAAAGAGCGAAAAAGAAGAATTAAACTTCTAGAAATCAAGGCATTACCCTTTGGAAAGTTAGAAGTTGAAACGTTCTAAAAAGGAATCCGTAAAAATTAATAAACTGAAAAGACATTGATAAAGTATTAAGATGTCAAAGTATGCCTAAAAACTGAATCAAACCGCGAAGTTTATTCAAATCGGAAGGCTGCTGTAGTGCCTGATAAAATGCACTCAAAAAAAAAAACCAACTGCGACTGGTACTGGTGTTGTATTTCAGGTACCGGTTTTTAACACTTCGCTAACACTCGGTATCGCGTGCATTACCTTCATAAAAGTACCTCGGAAATACGCTGGACGATCAGCGTGAAAACGTTCCTTTTTCGTTAACGTTAGTTTTTCGTATTCCTTTTTCTATTCCATTTACTCACACATTTTGGATTTTTTTCTTAAGCTGTCAAAAAAAGACAAAGATACATGAAGAAGATCAGATATACCAAAATTAAAGATACATTATACATAGTTGAAAAAAATTAGTGTACATTTGAAAACGGTCCGTAATCGGCTGTTCGGCGAAGCTTTCGTTTGACGTCGAAACAGGAGCATTGTACGGCCGGCATGTCAACTTTGTGAATGCATCTCTTGATTCTACCAATCAACTGTTTGCAATTCGTGGCTCTTCAGTTATTTTTGTACACCAAGGAACTCAAAATCCCGAAGAAATCTTCGATTGGGCGCACTGAGACAGACATATTTGCTTTTTAAATGTTGTACCGTGTACTTTTTGCCGAGATTTCTGTTGCAGGAAGGAGAAGTGTACAACGCGCTCCCGAAATGCTTCTTGTTTCAATGCCATTTTTAGCAAAACTGGGCAAGCAGAAACAAAACAAAAAATATTAACAGAAAGAGGAGAGAGAGAGCTAATACATACATACTCTCGTTTCACTCTAAGCTCATTTGTTGTTGAGCATAAGGGCCGCAAAAAAATCCAAAATTTTAGTTGCCACCCGTTACAATACTAACTGAGGCTAATAGTGGCAATAGACTATCACTTATATCTATTTAGCTGTATTTATAGTCACATCTGCAATGGGGCATATTGCACCACAGCAAGTGGGGCATATTGCCCGCATACAAAATGGCGGGAAAAATATTAAATAATTAAGCAAATTAAGCGTTTCTAACCGGTTTTTTACCTGAGATAATGTTTTAGAGCTTCACTTTACGTAATCGAACAACAGGATATTTACAGATCTTAACCACAAAAAAGCTTCCGGAAACGACGCAAAAAATTACATCGAAAGCTGTTAAAAACAAATTTAGTTTTCTTTTGAGTTGACAGCCAGTGACAACTGTCATACTTGCATGGTGGGCTGTTCTCATCGAATTTTAAGGTTTCTCATTGGTTTTGCATTTTAATTTGCGCTAGTTCAGGAACTAGGCTATAAAAATGCTATAAAAATGGATTTCTGTCTGTCTGTCTGTCGGTATGTTCCTTATAGACTCGGAAACTACTAAACCGATCGGCGTGAAAATTTGCATCTAAGGGTTTTTGGGGTCAGGAAAGGTTCTTATGATGGTTAGAGGCCCCTTCCCCCACTAAGAGGGGCCCAACAAACCACAAATCGTATAATAATGTGTGAAAATCATCGTAAATATAGCTAACTAAACTCAAAATCGTACATAAAGCTTAATATAGCGCACCTTAGTTTACATTTATTCGCACAAAATGATAGTAACTGATTCACAAACGATTTTCGTCACAGAATTGTATAGCATTATGGAACTAATCATGTTGAGTCGGATTTCATCGTATACAAATACTTATGAATGTGAACTGTTCTCATATAATTTGCAGTACGTATATCGCCTCCAAAACAGTCCGCATATGCTGGTTTCGTGCATCGAATGAGATTTTCCCAGATATATATCGGTACATATATCATATTTGTTACTTTGATATACGTACGAAATTGTTTGCTGGGGGGGGGGGGGGGGTTCTGCCATACACATGAAACACAAATTTCTGCATAACTCGAGAACTAATCAAGCAAATGGAACCAAATTTGGCATGTGGGTGTTTTGAGAGGCAAGAATTTTTTTTGATGAATTGGGACCCCTGCCCTGTTTAGGAGAAGGGGCTCTCATACAAATGAAATATAAATTTCCTCATAACTTTAACTTGAGAACTAATCAAGCAAATGGAACCAAATTTGGCATGTGAGGGTTTTAGGAGGCAGACATTTTTTCTATGGTGAATTAGGATCCCTCCTTTCTTTGGGACATGGACATGAACGCGACCTTTGTGAATTGAAAGTTGTAAATAAAAAGTTGAAGACTAAAGTGCGGAAATTGAAAAAGATGCTCTCTGACGCAACAAACCGAAATCTTGCTTTAATCGACTCGCTAAACGCCAAGTTGCTTGGTCGTCCACAAGCGAGGAGGAAGAAAAGCGTGTGTACGTAGAGAGTAAGTTCACGTTTTATTGTTCTTTTTATTTTATTAACTGCAATTTACATTTTAGATCGACTGTTGGAGCATCGGCTGAATGTGGAGACCCACCAACAGTCGCTAAAGCACACGCGGATCATTGGACCCGACTGATGACACGGGTTATCGCCTATTACAGCCGAAACACAAATTTTTAAAATTGCATTTGAAGAACTTTTTCTTCTTACTTTTCTATTTGAAAAATATGAATTCTTCAAGGTTGTCAATAGAGGAAACGTTAGTAGATGTTAGCAGTAGAAAACGTGAAAAGAAAAATGTTATAGAAGAAGCATGAGAGGAAAGATAATAGTAGAGAAAATGTAAGAGGAAACGTAAGAGTAAATGAGAAAATTGTAGATAATAACTAGGTCTACAAATGTCCCATATACGACATATATATATTGGGACGGTTCTTTCCCAAAAATTTTCATTAATTTCCCTTACCGTCCCTCCATCAATTGTAAAAACCATCGTTTCAAAAAAAAATTAATATTAATGCCTGACCGCATTTCAAGGTCAAAGACTAAAACACGAGTTTGGTCAATTTCATAGGAACGGAGCCTTTCTCCGAAGACCCGCGCTGAGAAATGCGGACTAACATACTTACGGACGAACAACGTCACACGCAGTACCTTGCAAGTCTTAAGGGCCTGCGTAGTGTCGTCGTCCTGAAAGTAAAAAAACAAGTCAGATCAAAACTTCTCGGTCGGTGGTTTCTACAGTTGACGGAAGAAGAGGCACAACCTATCAATCTATTCTATGCATACAGATTCTGTACAGGAGATTTCTTTCAAATATCTGTTAAACACAGAATAAGCTGTGCATGTGGCAACCCTGGTTGTGGGTTCAAATCCGGTTATAATCTCTGATTATAACTTAGTTCGACCCATGCACTTTCCAGCATTGGACAAAAGATAGGAGTCACAACAACAACTTGTTAAGCGTAGCTACCTATACCCCCCTTCCTTTCCACTCTTTCACCTCCTTTCCCAAAAATTTTCATTACTTTCCCTTACCGTCCCTCCATCAATTGTAAAAAACCATCGTTTCAAAAAATATTAATTTAAAACTCTAACAAGTAGTCTAAATATCTAAAGTACATTTTATAGTTCACAATCGCCTGAAAACCGTAGAATTGTTTAATTGTTCAAAAGCAGGGATGGCACAATCACTTTGACTCAAATCACATTCATTTGACAGTACCGTCTCAGTCAAGCAGAATTTGAAAAAGTTATATACGGGACGATTGAAGAACTGGTAATTATCTACAATTTTCTGAAAAAAGTAGGGCTGTATCTTTCGTGTTTACGATGCTACAATGCTAGTAGCCAAGTGAACGTTCAGCTACTAATAAGCTTCTAGTATTGTAGCACCGTAACTACAAAAGATACAGGAAAGCTTTATTCAGCAACATTGTAGATAATAACCTGTTCTACAAATGTCCCATATAAAACTTACATTTTGCTTGGCTGAGACGGTCAAATGTCAAATGAATGTAAATTGAATCAAAGTGATCGTGCTATCCCTGTTCAGTCTAAGTCGTCTAAGAGCTATCTAAAAGCCTTAAAAGTTTAGTTTGAAAGTCTAAAAATCGTCTGGAAGTCGAAAAGTTATTTAAATGGCTGAAAGTCGTCTAAAAGTCGTCGATAGGTGTAATGATCGTCTAAATGTCGTTTAAGTTGGGACTAGAAGTTTAATTGGGACTGAAAGTCCCAATAAGATAATTAACTTCATTAGAAGTGCTGTGCCCAATTGGGATAACTGTGTATACTGAGTATTGACAACCACTCGAATCGAAATTTCGTTGAAAACTCGTATACAAGACGATAGTCTAAAAGCCTAAGAATTGCCTAAATGTGTGAAAGTCGTCTTAAAGTCTAAAAGTTGTCTAAAGATTTAATAATTGTTTGAAAGTTTTAAAGTTGTCTAAAAATCTCGAAATCATCTGAATATCTAGAAGTCGTTTGACTGGTGTCTAAATGTTGTCAAAAATCGTATAAAAGTCGTCTGACGGTTGTCTAAAGTTCAATATTTTCAGAAACCAATAAACTGGACCTTCAATGGGCTATGTATGGGTTAAAGATTAATGTTTCCTCTTACAATTTTACAGCTTACCTTACTCAGCAATTTCATGGAAAAAGAGTCTACTTTCTTGTTCCTGGAAATGGAGTAGACTCTTTTTCCATGAAATTGCTGAGTAAGGTAAGCTGTAAAGTTGTAAGAGGAAACATTAATCTTTAACATTTTAAGACCAGTATTTTTAAATTTGGCGTTTGCAGTGCCTCTTTCTGAGACAGGGTAGCCCCACAATTTGTTAATGGCGATTGAAATCATGGAAGTTTTTCAAGGTGTCTGTGTCCTCCAAATATTCTCTCTTGATATTAATTAGCCCCATACCGTAACCGTTTGGTTGATTCATTTTATTACTAACCTGCATCGGTTGTTCGGCTGCTCCTAATTTATTAATTTTTTAACGATTAACTGACACATCAAGGCCATAGAAAAAGTATTATTTACAAACTCTAATCTACACGATATGATAACACCAACAAGTCTAACACTAAACGAAAGATGTTTGAAAAAAAAAATGAAAACTATTTCTTATACTTATTGTTTTGCTAAACAAACGAGAAAAAGAAAACTTATCAAGCAAAAAAACCGAAACGAGTGCAGTATTTCATAATGGATGAGATGGGCAAATATATTTCTTAGGCGGAGATGACAGCGACGACACTCTCTCCCCCTTCTGTGGGGGCATCAGTAGGAGGTTATAAATGATGGAGGGAATATAAGGGTCATAGACGGTAGTGGGGAGTTTTGAGATGAGCGAAAATTGTTTTTCGGTTCAGACAGAGGGTTGGTTGGTGGGGAAAGCGTTTATCACCTTTTCCGAGGGCAGCGTCCGGACGCAGTTGTGCACCAGATCGTAGTTGGGAGGGTAAACACCCGATAATTGTGCGTCGCGTTCAGTCCTGAGTGTCGTCGTCGTCGCTGCTGCTGCTGCTGCTGCAATCCTCGACGGAGGCGGTGTTGTTGTTGTTGTTGGCAATGATGATGGCAGTGCAATATTTGACTGTCTAGTTGTTTGGTGGTGTTTAAGGTGGTCAAGGTGCTGGTGGTGGTGGAAATTTTTGCTGGTGTGATTGTGCTGGTGCGTGTCCTGTGAACAACAATTCCCGCGGTAAGCCATTTGGTGCGTGCCGTCGACAGCAAGGCGTGTTTTTGCGTACATTTTTTGTTTTGTTTTTTTTATTGTAGTTTTGTTTGGTGGTGGTGACGTGACATTTGTTAAACAACGTAAAAAGAAAGAAATAAGAACAAAACCGAAAATATAAAATTAGTGCAAACTTGTGGTATTTCACAGAGATTTTGTTGTTTTTTTATATTCAAAATAAATAATTAGCTAAATCGGACAAAAGCACAAGCATCCGGACTACGGGTGGAATAACGACCGCTAAGCAACCGGTAGCAAATTAAAGAAACACTAAACAGCATTAATGAAACCAACACATGCCGCACACAGAAGGATCACTTATCTAAATGTGATTCAGACAGCGGAAAGCGTCTCGTTGGGTTGTTATCCGATGTGATGAATGGGCCAAGAAGCGGAAAACACGGTGGAAAAAGGGTTATTGTTTGATGTAGGTTTTTGCCAGTTGCTAATTCGTGTTTGCCTCTGGACAGCTGAACACGATGGTCCTTCTTCTTTTTTTTGCTGCCATAAACAAGCGTAAAATGATGTAATTTAATTAATTACCCTTCTGCAGCGGTAACTTAGCGAAAGAGAGTTACATCAGTGTGCAACCTAAGTTAAAATGCTTTTGTGTTTAAAGGTGTGTGAACATTTAAAAAAGTTTATAAATATAGAGTAAATCTTCCTCAAGACAAGCACACTTCAACCAGTCAATGGCAAGCAAGTGGAAGTGCACGGCGTCTAACAACCGCAAAAGCCCATTCTACCTGAAAATCACCAATTAAAGCGATTAGCGAGAACAAAGTAGCACCCGAACGGGTCATGCAAATTAAACATAATCCGCAGCATAGCAAACAATCCCCACAGTGGCAGCAGCAGCACCATATCTGCACACCGACCGTGACGACATCGGCGGCTGATGATGCTGAACAACTGCTGCAGATACGCTGCCCTCCCCGGTGTCAATGACGGTGCGGACGGTGGCAGCGTTGCCAGACTTTGCAGAGGAAAAATCTGAATCTTTATCACCGGAGAAAAGGTTACTCTTTCATCTGTTCGTCGTCTTTTGGTCCTCCGTTTGCTGCCTTTCCGTCATTCGTATGTCATATTTTCGATATATGTGAGTAATTCTCGCTGAAACGGGGCCACTACTGACACGAGGTCTTCAAATATTAGAACTTTTGCGCTTAATTGGTTGAAAATGGTTAAAAAATAAGAATTACACTTTGGATACCTCGAAATAGTGGACCCCTCGTGCGCCAGGGGCCTAACAGGTTCAAAAAAAGTTGAATTTTGAGCATACCTTGAGATCTACAGAGAATTAATTGCTACAGAGAATTAATTGTTTTATTCAGTTGATGCCATTGCACATATAATGTTATGAATGTTTCTTGTAGAATTTTTTCTCAGCTTTCCAATGGTGGTCTTAAAATGAAAATCGGTTGGGGGACTCATGTTGAAAACGACGATTGTTTGATAAAATTCAATATGGCGACCAAATCCGAGATGGCCGCCAAAAAAAGATTTACTCCATTTGAAAGCCCTGTTCTTTTTCTTTACAGAACCGGGCCATTTGTTACTTGTTTCATGGCAAATTTATGAAATATCACATGATATAGATCTCAAGGTTTGCTCAAAATTCAACTTTTTTGAACCTGTTAGACCCCTTGGGGCACGAGGGGTCCACTTTTTCGAGGTATCAAAAGTGTAAGTCTTATTTTTTAACCATCTTCAACCAATTAAGCGCAAAAGTTCCAATATTGGAAGACCTCGTATCAGTAGTGGCCTCGTTTCAGCGAGAATTACTCATTGTCTTTTTGTTGCTATTTACGTACCGTTTTACGTCGTTTTGTTTGCTTGCAATAAAACAAAAATATCTTTTCATCGTCTTTCTGTATATTTGCAGTCTTTTTCGCATGTTTTGTCACCTTTTGACGCTTTTTGAACGCCTTATCTGCTTTTGTAGTCGGTTTTTTGGCGTGTTTGCGGTTGTCCTTTCGTCGGCATTTTCGGTATTGTCTTTTTGCATGTTTTGTCTAGTTTTTTTATGCTTCTGAAACGATTTTTATTGTCTCTGGTTCGGCGTCTTTTTGCCATTTTTATCATATATTTAAGATATTTCCGTCGTATGTGTGTCGCTTTTTGTCCTCTCCTCTGGTTTTGGCCGAAAAAGCGACAAAATTTCGGTGGCTTTTTATCGTTTGCGTCGTTTTGCCTTTTCTGTCTTTTCGTCGTTATTTTGTCGATTTGATTTTTTTGTTATCTTTTTATCGTTTTGTCGTCGCTCTGCCGTTTTTTCCTGTTTTTTCGTCACTTTTTTGGTATATTTTCGTCGGCAGTCAACAAACAGTCAAACAAGAAAATTGTTTCATTTTTGCTGTCTTCTCGTCGTCTTTCTATCATCTTTTTAATCGTTTTGGGTCGCTGTTTTGTTCTTTTTTATCGTCTTTTCATTGTATTTTTCGCCTACACATCGTCACTTTTTCATCATTTTTCAATCGTCTTTTCGTTAACCTTTCCGGTACCTCTTCATCGCCTTTTCGTCATCCTTTTGTTATCTTCTCTTCATATAAGTCGTCTGTTTGTCATCTCTTTGCCATATTTCTGTCGTCTTTTCATGGTCTTTTTTCGACGTATTTTCGTCTACGGTTCGTCGTTCCTTGACGTTTGCTTTTGGTATATTTTGTCAGATTTTACCGATCTTTTTCGTCTTTTTTTGATTGTTTTGTCGCTATTTACGCTACTTTTCATCATCTTATTGTTGTTTTTCCGACGCCTTTTCGCCATCTTTTTGACATCTTTCCGTAGTATTTGTTATTTTTGTTGCGTCTTTTCGTCGCATTTTCGCTGCCTTTACATAGCTTCTTCGTCTCTGTTCAGCGATTTTTTGTCATATTTTATCGTCTTTCATGGCGTTTTGGATTGATCGCTTTTTTGTCGTCTTTTTCCAATTACCTTTTCGCCAGTTTGTTATGTTTCCATCGCTTTTTTGTCGCCTATTTGCTGTCTTTTTGTCGTTCTTTCGTCATCTTATTGTTGTCTTTTTTTTCGTATTCGTTGTCTTTTTGTCATCTCTTTGTCGTATTTTTTTATGCTTTCATTGTATTTTCGCTATTTGTTTGTTTTTTTGCATCCGTTTTTTTTGCTGTTATGGCATCTATTCATCGTCATTTTGTCATCTTTTCATAGATTTTTATCGTCGTTTCGTCATTTTTTTTCGTCATCGCCATTTTTTTCCCGATTTTCGTCGTTCTTTTTGCTGTTTATAAAACAAAAATGTTGAATTTTTACTGCCTTTTCGTTGTTTGTTTTTGTCGTTTGCTGTAGTGATGAATAATCTTTTCGTCGTCTTTTTTTGGATATTTTGTCGCCTTTTTGCCACTGTTTTGGCGTCTATTCATCGTATTTTTGAGATATTTCCGACTTATAATCATTGTCTTTTACCGTGTTTTCGTTAACTTATTGTTGTATTTGCACAATCCCTTAAACAATTTTTCGACAGGCCTCACTTTTGTTGTCTTTTCTTTGATTTTAGACATCTTTTCATCAATTGAAATCAAAGAAATACGTAAGTTTTCATCGTTTTTTGTTGTATTTTTTGAAGGCTTACATACTCAATAGGTTTTTAATTATCGCGTAGAAGGAGTAAAGGTAATTAGCGCAAATAAGATAAGGACCCGAGCAGGAGCGAAGAGCAAAATAATATAAAAACAATATCAAACTGAAGTATAATGCAATATTTTGTTATTGAATAGCTATGGAGATATATTGACAACACATTTTGTTATTGAGCAGATATTTAAAACATTCGTTTTAAGTTGAGTTTAATAACTGATTTTGTTATCATATCTTATTATGACCTTAAAATGATATTCGATATATTTATTAAAAAAAAATTTGATGATTAAAGAGATTTTAAATTATAAATATTTTATGAAAGGATTTTTTGATATGTCATATGCTACTGCAGTTGTTATTCAATACCTTAATAATACTAAAATATGTTATTCCAAACTCTGAATACAGTTATGTTATTGCTTTGTTATTCAAATAACATAAGTAGTTATTCTTTTAGCCTTAAAGGAGCAAACTTTTGATATTATTTTTTGTTATTTTACCAACTATGTCAGCCAAAACAAGACCAAATTTTGATACGAGTTTTCGATTTCCATAACACATTGTGATATTATTTTGCTCTTTGCTCCTGCTCGGGGATTCCAGCTACTAGGTTATAAAAATTAACCTTATTCATTCGACAGTAGTGAAGTTCTATCGAACTACAGAAATTTTATTATTAACTGTTAATATGTTCGAAGAAATGGATACGAAAATATTTGACTTGTCTCCCGTATTTTAACCAGAAAAATGTTATTATTAATAAAAATTTACTACGATTAGCCAATCTGGGAGACCGAGCTAAAGCGAGAGAGTGAAGAATATCATGTCATCAACGCATTTAACGGTTCTGTTAGCCGTTAAAGTGAAAATTGCAAGTTCGAATTGACAGCATCGCAGCATTAAAGTAAATCTTCCCTTTTTAATTCATTAGGTTCGTTAGAGTAGTAAACTCCTTTTACAATTCTGTTCGCTTCTTTCTCTCAGAAGAACTCTGCAAGAAACATTCATAAGAAAAGCAAAGAAAGGCCTAGGTGATACATTCCGTTATCGAAACTTGACCTTCTGTTTTTATACGGCAGACTTCGCAGCCAGCTGTTAGGGTACAGGGCAATTGCAGGGCCAGTTGCTACAGTCCTATTGACTCTAACAGCATCTCCCAGTCGAGATTCGAACATACGACGACTGGCTTATTTCAGGCCAGCATCATACCTCGAAGCCAACTGGTTGGCAACATTCATATTGGCTTTTAAAAAACAAAGGTAAGTTTTTCGGGATATTGATCACTTGAATGTATTTTCAATCTTTACCATAAAGTGGATGAAAATCCGTAAATACAAGCAATTGATCCGTAGGTCCGTAGAAAATTTCTAAATCCGTAGAACTACGGACAAATCCGTAGATCTGGCAGCACTGGCACGGTGGTGGTGGCGCATGGATTGGTGGAAAATTAACCGTGACTAAACGGTGCACCCGACCGACCGGCCGATAGACAACGGGCCGGCAGAGTGGTGCTGCCATGCAGCCGGACGGGACAACTTATGAGCCCACTCAGACTCATGTGGCGAGATGATGTTCCGTTCATTAATCCCAGGTGAGGGATAAACAAATTATCCTGCCGCATATCGCCGAGCTGCATCCGGTCCCCGCCAGGCCGGTGGGTGGTGTCCGGCTGGGCTCTCTTAAGTGTTATCGTTCGGTCTTCGGTATTTGCCCTGGACTGACGGCAGGTGAATAATACAGTAGGTCAGCCCAGTACTGCGAAGATTAATATGATTTTGCGGCAATTAATTAGGATGGAATTCAATTATTTTCCAAAAAAGGGACATCTTGTGGTTAGTAATTTTAAAGGCTATGATCTCAAAAGCACATTGAATGGACGTGCTATATCTTTTTGCTCCATTCAGCGATGCATATGAAAGTTCACTATTATACAGGACGACCATAAAATTTGAAACTGGTGAATGTCGAACTATCGAAAATAACTCGTGAAAGTTGAAATTCTAGACTTTTCCGCTTTGAATAGCAAGAAGGTATTTTTTTTTTGTTGAGCTCCCTAGCGAGTCGCTTTTTCTATCTTTTTCGAGTAGGATACCAGTCAAGGGTACAGCAGAGGAGGTGGCATTTCAGTCGAGAGGTGTTCATCCGAAAAAAGGACGACGATAAGACGGATGACAGGAACTGGGAGCTGAAATTTCTGCCGATACGAACAAAATAGGTATTATATAAGTAAAAACTCAGCATCCTTAACTAATCCTTTCTCAGTAATCTAATCTTTGTGTTGAAATTAGTACCTTTTGTTCAAAATTTAGATAGAAGTTTATATATTTTAAATGGTAATCACAAAGTAAATCTCAATAGAACCCAGCATTTTAAAATTATTTCATCGGTATGTTTCTCTTTTCAACGCAGCAGGGAATGTTCGCATTTCGCATTTAGCTCGCAAGCTTTCGTTGGTTCAAAAAACAAAAAAAAGACGGTTAGTCATTGAGCCATCATCATCGAAACTAAAGAGTTTGCAAACCGCCAGTTCGCTCGGTTCTCCTACCACTGGCAGAACTTCACACAGCAGCGCACTCAACCGAGCGCAACGAGGAGGCAAAGGACGGTTTAATTCAACAGACTGTGATAGCTTTTGCAAGCTGCAGCCCCGGCCGAACGGACGACGGACAGTGCTTTCAGGAATCACAGCAGAATAAATCCGATCCCATTCATTGATGTACTGCAAGCCGCATTATGCGGTTCACCGGACATTCGGTCGCTGCCAGCGGCAGTCGAATGGCGCCCTGATTGGACCGCGCTGACTGGCTACTGCGCGGGCCCGGTCGGTCGGCGTGTCGTGTATGTCGGTGTGTGATCACTATCCTCTGATGAGCCACAGGGCGAGATTCCGGTTTGCGGATCGGTTGATGACTGCTCTTAATTGAAGCGAAAAGCCGATGCTTACCATTAGTGGATGTCCTGACTGAATCAATCGCAACTGATGCTTGTAATGGCGAC
The DNA here is from genome assembly GCF_943734655.1 of Sabethes cyaneus. NCBI lineage: Eukaryota > Metazoa > Arthropoda > Insecta > Diptera > Culicidae > Sabethes > Sabethes cyaneus. The sequence continues at coordinate 3,425,055 of NC_071353.1, forward strand.
AAACAAACATGATGTAGGTCACAATTTGCAGTCCCGCTGGAGCTAATATAAATTGAAGGGGCATTTTTTTACCCTCGCTTTCGGTCCACGAGCCGTTGTTGAGATGAGTTGAGGTGCGATAACAACTCAGAGCATAACATTGGGTTTTCAATATATTTCAATTATTAACTCCGCCTGCAATGACGCATCCCTAGAGTACCATTTTCATACGAGCTTGAAACTATTAAGAATCAGGACAGGAATCCTAAAGCCGCTAAAAACGAGAATGGTTTTAATCGCTGTTATCCTTGACTATTCGTTAAAGACAGTATAGACGCTCCACGACGGGTCAGATGTTTACCCTGCATCAGTTGCTAGACAAGTTCCGGTAGTACAACTTGATCACTCATCATCTGTTTGTGGGCTTTGAGGCGGTGTAACATTCAGTCATACAAAATAAGCTGTTGCAGTTAGTGTCAGAACATGCTTTCCCGATGAAAGTAGTTACGCTGATTCATACAATGCTGAATGGGTCAAAATCAAGCGTTAGAATAGCTGGTGAACCACAGCCGCCTTCGTGACATTGGATAGTCTGAAGCAAGGGGATGCGCTCTCTAACTTGCTATTCAACATTGCCTTGCAATGCAATACGAAGAGCAAACGTGAAAAGGAACGGGACTAACAATACGAACTCTCACATGCTTCTTACTAGGGAATAAATGTGCTTTCATGAAGAACGAACATTGGAAGGACTGGGCAAAATGATATGCAAACAATGATAAATAATTGACTGTCCAGGTGGGACTTGAACCCACAACTCTCAATCTCACGGCGAGTGCGATAGCATTACACCACCGGACAGTTTATCAACAGGGAGCCTGATAACACTATTATTTTTCGCACTTCTAGTTCGTTCGATCTTCACTCACATGTTATCCAGCGAAGAGTATTGTTTTGAATGACTGTTTTCCTCAGAATTCCGATGTGATCTCAAAATTAAAATTGGACGGGGGGCTCATGGTAAAAAAGACAATTTTTCCATAAAATTCATATGGCGGATATGGCGACCATATCCAAGATGGCCGCCAATTTTTTCAGCTTATTTAAATGCCCTACCTTTCCTCTTTACAAAACCGTGTCGTTTGTTGTTCATTTTATTCATTGCAAATTTTGGAAATGTCACAATAATTATATGAGAATTGTGTACTTTGCTACAGATAACTGGATGTTTCATCTAGTTAATGCCAATGCACACCCAATTTTATGAATATTTTTTTATAGAATTTTTTCTCAGCTTTCCAATGGTGGTCTTAAAATGAAAACCGGCTCATGGTGAAAACGGCGATTTTTTGATAAAATCCAATATGGCGACCAAATTTAAGATGGACGCCAAAAAGTTGTTTACTCCATCTGAATGCTCTGTTCTTCGACTTTACAAAAGCATGCCATTTGTTAGTTGTTTCGTTGCAAATTTAGGGAATATCACATGACAGAGATCTCTAGGTTTGCTCAAAATTCAACTTTTTTTTGAAACTTTCGGGCCTCTTGGCGAACGAGGGGTTCACTGATTCGAGGTTATAAGAGACGGATTTCACGCCAACTCGTCTATGGGGTTGGTAGCACCCTCTCAGATTTCAATGAAATTTTATGTGTGTAAAGAATTCATGTAAATAAACAGCTTTGCATACTTAGTTTTTCGAAAATTGGTCTGGACTAACTTTCGGAAAGGGCATTATTTTTTTTCTCTTTTTTAATATTGTAAAAAATATAACTAGAAAGTTATAGGACCTACAAAAAAATGAACTATGGGTTACTTTTAGAAAATCTTCTGAATTTTCATAAAAAATACTGAAAAAAATGAAAATTAATTTCTACACTGAGAAAAAAGCATTTTAAAAACTAAAAATCGATTTTCCAAAAAAGGCCGTCTCGGAAATTGATGAATTTTTTTTTTTGAAGATAAATAATTATACGGACTACAATTCTTCCATACATCACAAAATGGGCATATTTAAGGTAAAAAGTTTTTCTAACAAAAACTGTTTCCGGAGAAAAGGTATTTCAGTATTTTCGAAAATTATAGCACCTGCAAAAAATTATGTATGGGTGACTTTTACAAAGCTGTCTGAATTTTCATAAACAAATACTGAAAAAAAATAAAAATCATTTTTACACTGGGAAAAAAAGTTATCTTAAAAACTAAAATTACATTTTCTTAAAAAGCACATCTCGGAAATTGATGGAATTTGTTTTGAAGGTAGATATTTATATGGCCTACAAGTCTTTTATGTATTGCAAAATGGACATATTTAGGGGTTAAAATTTCTAACAATGGCCTTTTTCAGAAAATCGATTTTTAGTTTTTAAAATGCTTTTTTTTTCAGTGTAGAAAATAATTTTTATTTTTGTCAGTATTTTTTTAGAAAAATTCAGAAGATTTTATAAAAGTAAGCCATAGATCATTTTTTGTAGGTCTTATAGTTTTCTAGTTATATCTTTTATATTAAAAAAAAGAGAAAAAAATTAAGCCCTTTGCAAAAGTTAGTCTAGACCAATTTTCGAAAAACTAAGACCGTGAACGATTTCGCGAAATTTTTAACATTAAAATGGACATATTTAGGGGTTAAAAATTTTTCTAACAATGAACTTTTTTAGAAAATCGATTTTTAGTTTTTAAAATGCTTTTTTCTCAGTGCAGAAAATATTTTTTATTTTTTTCTGTATTTTTTTATGAAACTTCAGAAGATTTTATAAAACTAAACCATAGATCATTTTTTTGTAGGTCTTATAGTTTTCGAGTCCACTAATTTACGAAATTGGTCGAGTAGACCAATTTTCGAAAAACTAAGGCTGTGAACAATTTCGCGAAATTTTTAACTTTTTAGTTAAAATTTGACAGTTCAATGGTTATTTGTCTTCGAGTTGTTAAAATCAGTTCAGAATGCGAACCATTTCATATTTGACAGATTGATAGTTGCTTCTCTCAATGAGAGCATATATAAGGTGAGGATGAAGATATGTTTCTGTAACAGCGAAATAATTTATTCAGTCCAGGTTGGAATTGGATGAATTATTGGTGTTCATTTGCTCCTATTTGATAGATAAAATTTATCTCATTTCATTTCGGGTTAAATAAACAAATTTGTTATATGTTAAACATCCATACATTGGTGAAAAAAAAAATTCAGGGAAAAATCAGTGAAACACATCGAAGCTCTTTCCCCACCTGTGGCATATCTCATTGGCTCTTAGAAGCGAACCATCGAACTGTCAAAACTAACCATGCTCCCGAGCATGGTTATTTTCGAAAAACCATTGAACTGTCAAATTTTAACCAAAAAGTTAAAAATTTAGCCAAATGGTTCACAGCCTAAGCACAGACAAACAGATATAACACTCGTTATCCATTCTTCGTACCGATTAAACCGTCATTTCAAATTTGGGCTTAGCTAGGAATGTCTCCGTTTTGGTCAACGTGGCGCTTTTTGACGAAAGAAGGGGAATGTCCCATAAAAAATACTTGCTACTTCGAGGAATACCCATGTTGCTATTTGATATTTGGGAATGTCAGTCATAGGTGGTGCTAGTGTTCAGGCTAAATGTGAGGTACGATAATTTTTGTTGATTTTTCTTCCAAGAGTTATGTCTGTTTGTCTGTGGTCTAAGTATGCAAAGATGTTTATCTACATGAACTCTTTACACATTATTTTTTAACCATTTTCAACCAATCAAGTGCAAAAGTTCCGATTTTTGAAAACTACGTGTCATTAGTGGCGAAAGAAATCGAACGAAGCTGGACGAAATTTACCATAGCGTTAACCGTAGTTTAATGGTGATAAACCGTAAAATCTAAGGTAAATTTCGAGCGATTTCGCAAAATTTCGGTAATCATGAAATTTCACGGACAAACCGACAAAAAACGGACATCGATATTTGTGACGAAATTTAAAATTTAACCTTAATGTCTGCTGCAAAGTTTCTTCGCTTTTTACACACTTGAAAAATTCGGTGAAATTTATCGAAATTTCAACAGCCGAACGTTCGGTAAAAATGTCAATAGTGCATATAAACGTTAGCGGATCTTTGGTAATGTTTGGTAACATAAAAAAATTTACACAACACACAACACATTTACACAACAGTCGGCTGCTAAGATTTCGGCAAATTTTTACCGAATCCGGTGCTTTTTTTAAGTGTGTATTGCGGAGTTTTCACCTATTTAGAATCCCACGCGAAAATTATTAGCGTGGTTATTTTCTGCGTTTGCCACACATGTTGCAATTTAGCAATTTGAACCATCAGTTTTTCGTTTTTGCCTCCCCACTGCAGCCCTCCTTGCTTGAGAAGCATATTTTCCATGTATTTAGTAAGTACGAAAGAAAGTGGCTATCTCTTAAGGGAAAAAAGTTACGGAGCGAAACTTGCGGGTACCCCCTTAATATTCTTTTTTTTCGTCACATATCTCTTTTATTTCAACTCTTATAATCATGAGATGTGTTACAAAGTTGTATACAATGCTAATTTGCATATTTTTGTAGAATATGTGGAAACTCTTCAATCGCCAGTTTTCAAGTCGTTTAAATTTTTACTGAAAAGTTATTTTCCCATCTGTTGTGTTATCCATTTAAACCCCAATTTTCGCTACTAACATAAGTAAGCAGGCTCCGGCAGCCTTTCTCTGCCAGGAAAAAATGTAATATCGGAAGAGATAATTAGTGTAATGGGTGAGCAGTGATTGAAGGATGCGCTAGCAGACGTTCAGTCTTGCTCCTCATTCTCATCCACATCGCCGGCTCATTGTCGAAAGTTACGGAAGTAATCGTCATAATAAGATTCGAACCTGAAAATCCTGCGAAGCAAGCACGGGATTAAGTACTGGACTTTTTTTACCACAATAGATCAAAATAATGGTCGCAGTGGTCAAACATTCCGACAAAAAAAATTAAAAGTACTGGCTCAATCTGACAGACCACGGGAATCGGAGCAGTAGCAGTGGAGAAAAGCCGATCTCAAAAAAGCAAGGAATCTATGTCTCCGAAAGCGAGCGACACTGAATGCGCGGAAGCAATCCGCCCGTGGAGGTGGAGGTCTACAGGTTAAACCGACAAGCGTCCAATGGACTCCACTATAGGGAGGCCGTCGGATAGATCAGAGCTGGGAATTTCTCTGAGAACTATCCTAGCATAGAACTCACGATGGACTCAACTAGGATTCAGGATGCACAATGAATAGCCAAAGATCAAAAATTCTTCTTTCTATTTCGTTCAGCTAGAAGATTGTTGAACGCAATTTTGCATTCATTCGGATTGACAATCATGATTCGCAGATGATTCTTTCCAGCACAATCTTTTGATTCATATGACTTCAATTGTGAACCTCGATATCGATACAACAGTTGCGATCTTTTGGAATAATTCCGGTTCTGTTTGTTGTCATTCGACAATTCATTGAATGAAATATTTAGTTAGAATAACTAATAGCTTCTTATTAGTTTACCCAAACAGAACAATTCAGCAATTGAAATACAAAAAGTTCTTCTAAAAGCACTGAAATTTATTTACAAAATTGTAAAATAAAACCCAGAAACGATGGAACTCATTCCACCGTTGCTTGCTTCCAGCACATATCGGATCACTGGCTGTCAACTTAAGTTGCAAAACATCACCATAATATGTGACATTGTCGCATCTGGAATTCAACCGCCGCCGCCGGTTCATCCATCTAGACAGACCATCCGCATAATCGTACTGATCCGTCAGTCGTACCAGGATTGAAATAAAGAGGATGCTAGTCATACGTTTCATCTGTCTTTGGGGGCGTCGAAAGAGAGAGAGACTAGTCTCCTGACTGAGCATCCAGCATCCAACGAGCTTCTTGGAATATATGTTTAGCAGGGTTTGCGTGGGCAGAGACGCGCGAACACAGTGTAAAAGATGTAACATGTCACAATAAAATGTCTCGACATGTCTTTGTTTGAGATTGTTAAAATTTCACTCGAATTGATTTGATTGCGTGTATTTTTGGAAACTTCACGCTTCTGTTTTTTTTTGTTACAGTGTAACAGTGTGAAGATAAGTTGAAAGACAAAACGAAAAGCTGAATGGAGCCGGCGTAGAAAAATTGAAAACATTTATGTGGCACTCCCATGGGCTTGATTCAGCCAAGATACCAAGAACCAGGCGAGTCCGGCGTGTAGAGTAGTCGGTTGGAAATTGTGCACCGTGTCGTAGATAGTGGGAAAGGAAAAAAAAACACAAATTCATTGCAATCGTAGCGAAAGTTGACGCACTGAATGAGTCAAGCGGGGATGAGTTGTAGCCAACCGGTTTCGGTTGACTCCACAAAAGTAAACTACTTTCATGATGGATGTGGAAGTTTGTGAGTGCTTCTTAGCAAGGATTATTTTTGAAAGAAATTATATAGCTTAGCAACCTCCAGCAAAAGAGATTGATTGTATAGTATAACATAAAAGCTCTTTCATTATTTCATTCTTATGCGGATTTAACCAGCCAATTTTTGGAGTCGGTGAACTGTGAAATTTTTTCAAAAAGAAAACTACTTAGAAACCGACAACAAGCTCGTAATTTTGACTAAATATTGAAATCATTTTACTGTCGAACGGTAAAAGGTACATGTATAAATTCAAAAAATAACGCTGACGCTTGGTTATTTGTTAAATTTCGATCACCGAACAGTACAAGGCGTCTTCATCGATTCCAAACAAAATGAATCACGAAAAGTTTAAAAAAAAAACATTTTCCACTTTTTTTTAATTTAAAACTCCCTCAACGTGCAGTCGAACACTACCAATGCGACCACAGTTGGCCCGGTGCCACCTGTGAAAACTGATTTGGCTAGAATTTTTTGCCACCTAAACCCAAGTAGATCGAGTCGATCGGCGGCTTCTTTCTCTATCGTGTGTGCGATGGGAAAATCCATTCATCTGCCATGGAATCACTACCGGGCGGCTTTACTGCCACGGTTGACTGCTCTTCTCGACTGGAGATGAAAGGAAAACATTCAAATATCTGCCAGTAAATTGAATTCGAAATGAAACTCGCTTTGTTCGGGGTGAGACAATGTGCGAGCAGTGCTGCCAGACGGGATCAGTGAAGGGGAGGGGAGGACGGGGAGACGTGCGATGGATTTTCTCCGATTAGTACGGTTTGTTTGTTTGCTCGGATAGAAGAGGATGAATAGAGTGTGAGCTGAAATCCGATGCCCGTGCAATTCCCTTACGCCTTATGGGAAGTGTGTAGCTGCTCGGCTCGGATACGGATCCTATCCTAACGCGACCTAAGCCGACGAGTATCTTTTCCACTTTCGTTCGCTACCCTTTTGCCGCCGTCAATAACGATTGCGCCGGGCGGAAGAAATGGGAAAACTTTTATCAGTGCAGAGTTTTTGGTGTGAGCCAGAATGTGGGTGAGAGATTTATTGGTTATCGATTTCGGATTCTTTCGTTTTCCGTGGGCTTAACGAGGACGGTTTAAGGTGTTCTACGAGTGTTTTCTTGAGAAAATTATTTCGTAAGGAATTGCTTGTTGGCACGATACGTTACTCCTGGTTGGAAAAATAAAAAACCACTGTCGTTGTAATTTAGCTTAAGCTACACGTTTCTCTCAGCAGCGGGTTCGAAGATTTATACCTTGCCAATGTCCAATCAGGGCTTGTTCTGTAGCAAAACTACACATGAACATTGCTGGACATAATTTTCATCGTTCGAAACAAACAAACTCTTCTGTGATTCTTGATGTTTTTAAAATCATCACCCTAGAAAAAGGACGATTATATTGGGTACAATAGATCATCAACTTTGTGCTTATCATTCACAAGTAGGTAACAGGATGGTGGATTGGCATCCATAGAATGTAGCAACTCACTCTTACACTGGAAATGATGATGGATAGAAGATGGATTGAGTGTGGTTGTGGTGCGTAAAAGGCTACCCGTCTTTTTGATGCGATCGAGAAAAAAACAAACAACTTACATTAGCAGGTGATTTGAAGGGTTTTCTCCTTTCAGGCGGATAATCTTATTTCGATGAGAAACGAGCGGAATCGTCTTCCGATGACGATGTGATGACGTATGTAGAAAGTTTCAGTGTTGTTAAATAAATCAGATTTTTTTTCGGTCAATTTAGCAAAGGTAAATTATCATTTCCCTATATTTGAGGATTTCTAATGATATATACTAAATGTTTATTGACAAGCGATAGAACAGTATGAGCATAGCTATGAATCTCGGCTGAGAAACATAATGGTTTCTAAATACGATATTTAACAGATCTATTCAGTTCAATACTTTAATACTTGACTAAGCATAATAAAACGGAAACAATTCTCATTTTTGTTCGTTAAAAACTTACCCTGGTGACCTTTTCCCGTGGTATTGCCGTCAAATCGCATGGAGAATCTCCGCACTGCAAAGTAAAAAAAGAAAAAAAAACACCATAAAATATGAGTCAAAATTTATTCAAATAACCTGCAGATTATCGAATACAATCGTTGTAGTTCTGTGTGGAACTTTGCATAATATTGTCGCCGGCTTTGGTTCGGTACGGTCCGGATTTAGGCAATTGCTGAATAAGACAGAGGGTCCGATATCCAAGTGGCCGTTCTCCTTCCAGGAAAGCCATCCGAAACGGATGGATCCCTGGGTGCAAATTTTCGTATTTATTTCGAACGAAAGGATGCTGCCCTGCCACACAGCCGACAATGGTGGTTCGAGGAAAGGAAATTTCAATAAATTCTAGTTTGTCGGATGAAGTGATTTCGGTAGGGTGGTTTCCGTTCTGGGGTGCAGAGCGCAATCGGAACGAGAAGGTCAGAGGAAAAATAGAGATATAAAACAGCAAACCATTTTAAGTCGTCCGCTAGTTGCCTACAGATGTGTAAAGCCAGTAGCCGGAATATGTCCGAGGGAACCTTCGACCCCTGGCGAAAAGGGATTCGGGGGCGAAGCGAACGGTCCGACGTCGTTCCATTTCTTTCTATTTTCGGGTTAGCTTTTCTTTCGCCGCCACAGGCCCAACCGGGTGCACCGGGTGAACCAATTTTCCTCTTTCCGATTGGTCTTTTTTTTTTCTTTCTCTGTTAGTTAGGTACTGCCGTGTACTGCAATATGGACTGGAGGTCAAGATGGTACTGGGTTGCACTCGGTTGTTCGCCTTGGCGGTGCGGTGGAGTTTCGAGGGAGAACGAAATCGATTTAGAGTTTTTTTTTGCTTCACTTTTACCATTTATCTGAAGCATTTCCCTTGTCTATATGCGGCCGATTCGTTTCTATTTTGGCTATAGAATGTTGGTTTAGTTGCTGATCCGTTCGTCGTATTACTGAGAATGTGATAAAATTAATGTTGAACGAAACTGCAATCGATTGTGTGAGTTATTTATGTTCCTATCATTGAATGCATTTGAAGAGCTTTGTGAGGTTGTGAGGCTTTAGATGGAAAGTTTGATTTTACGTTCTTCAAAGAGACTTATTCTTCAGTGCGATGGACTTCATAAACAATTGCTAGTGTACATGTCAATTGCAGAACCAGCACTTTAATTCTACAATGGATGGTTTGCTAGATCTTAATCGCACCATACCTTGGTTGCTTCGTGCAGTCTCTTACAATGTGTTCATTTTCGCCGCATTTCCAGCACAGATCAGATCTGTTAGGACGCTTGCAGTTCCTCGTCAGGTGACAAAATCACATGCATTTAAAGCATCTTTCCATTTCCTACGTTGTTCGAATAACGACTCTCCCCCAAGCAGCACACATTTGGCACTTTTAGTTGCAGCAACTCATTTATGATTAAAATTGGTCACAGATCGGTTACCATAACTGGTTTGTAACAACGGTGCTACCAGGGCAGTGAACACACTGACTACCCGACTTTTACTCTGTCAACTTCCAGTACCTTGCTGGCTACAGCCGTCGAAAGTCTAATCGACACCGTTAGCATACCGCAGTGTGTCCTACCCTTGCCAGATTGACATCGGAATGTCACCCACCCCGCATTGAACTTTCGGCGCGTTCAATAGCTCCCCCTCTGTTTCAGGTCTCTGCATTCGATCACTGTGTTTTGCGTTAGGGCTCCAAAGTTTACCTCATTAGCAAGTGATATCTCAATGAGCTACTTGATTGGGGGATTATTCTTCAGCTCGAAGAGCATTGCTCCTTTTTTGGGTGCGCCTGGTTCTAACCACGCTCTCCCCTAGTTCGTTCAGTTGTTGAATGTTACACAGAACCCAAGGAATGACAACAATGATGGACTAACAGATTTTTAAAAAGACGATCAACACTTTAAGACCTGAAGAAGCTCCAGATCGGGATCGAAACGTGGGTGTGGAACGCAAAATTTAGCGTCCATTAATATTTGATGATTGAGCGGCCAAAACCCAATCAATTGATATACATATAACACCAGTCGACTATTTAAGCGTTGTAAGTGTTGAATTTGTTCCAATGGATTTCGACTCTTTCAACAAACAAAAAGCATGTTTGAGTTTGTTGTCAATTATTTTGGCTCAGTAGTAGCTAACCTAAGCGGGACAGAAGCGGCGTTTCAAACGTAATTATATTGGTAGTTGCTCAGCATGCATTGCGACCGAAAAACCAACCATTTCAATTGATCATCAGGTTAATGGAAAACGTTGAAGTTCACCGCATGACGAAAAAGTAAAATAAATCGCCCGCTCTCAAATATGTTTACCCCAAAATACCTGAAATACCAGTGTAGAGGAACAGAGAGAAAAAAAACATCACATAAACAACCAGATATATTTATTTTCGTTGACCCGATCACATAAATCAATAAACAATATATTCGCCGTCATCGCACACCGGCACAGTCGGCAGCAGCGGTGAAAGCGACTAAGGCAACCCCCATTGGTGACCTGTAAAATACATCCTCCGCCGGTCGGTGAGTCGGCAGGGGGAGATACCAGTATTTTGCTCTGCAGTTTACAACCATGCATGCCATTCCTACATATTCGTACAAATAGGTATAATACATTCGAAAATAAACCCACGTCGCCACGAATTGGAATCAACAACAGCCAACCGGCAAAAGAAATTCGACCAATTCATTCTCATTTCCGCGCTTTACCACACACACGCCATTCATAGAAGGAAAATTAATATTTGCCATTTCTACGGTAAACATTGGACCTTTTCGAGTGTGCGGGGGGGGAGGGGGGAGGGGTTTAATCTCAATGATGATTGGGAAATAGAACCGGGTGGAATGAGTACAATCCTGGCGTGGGTTGTCCCTGTACCTTTGTAGTTAATGCGTATTTTAATGGTGGCACAAAGTTAGGCACAGGGACTATAGGTATGCGGATATTAGGCAGAATGGACGATAGGTATAATGGACGTTAGGCCTATGAATACGCACTTGAGCCAATCATTGCTCCATCACAATACAATGCTAACCGCGGCCGCCCATTTACCATAAACTTATTTAGAATAATGATGTTTGGCATAACGTCGTTTGCCATAAAAATGTTGGCATAAATATAAGGGACCATTTGACAGAAAAATATTTGGCATAATTTCATAAAATATATTTTATAACTTTTTACAAATAATGTCGGCTGAGACGGCCGCAGGCTGCGAGCATTGCCATCGATCTACCGCCGGAAGTACCGCCCACTGTGGGAACAGCCCCCGCAGAAATCTACCGACTCTACGTCTACATCTACCTCTAAATCTACCTAGCCGTCACATCAACTCACCGGGCTGGTACCGAATGATCGAATAACAAATAGCCGAGATCCAAATGGCCGAATTTCAACAACTGTCCCAAAAGGCCGAAATTATATTTAGCCGGATCGCTAAAGGACGAATCTCGCCGACAACTATTTACTTGAATAATATTGACCGTCGCGTCGGAAGCGCCAACCAAACTAAAACCATTGGTCCTAGGTATATAGTATCTTCGGAGAAAATTTGTCATTCCAACTATTTTTTTGGTATATATGACATAGGGGTGGCCATCATAGTAAGTGAGTACAAAACATAAACTTTTTTATAGTTCAAATTAGCTGAATAAAATGTTCAGCAAAGTTAAAGAACATTAAATTTTGAGTAACTTTGCCAAAGGAATGAAAGTCCTTTCTTTTATGGTTGATAGGCAAGAGCAATTTAAAGTTTTTTGGTCGGGGTTTACCTAAAAAATCCGTTCTTTCCTAATATCTCCTTTCGTGTTCATTTTTCACAAGTCATACCTTCTGGGCACTTTCACAGTCATTGAAAATGCACATTTTGTTTGAAGGAATCAAGTCGCTATCTCTTTCGGTTCTGAAGCTACAGACAGTTTTTTCTTAAAAAATATGCCTTTTCAAATGTAAATAACGTAAAAACTGCTCAAAAGCAGCAAATCAAATGTTGTATAGATATTTAGTAATATATTGACCACCGAAATTAATTGAGATCGCATCGGCCCAGGTCCGACCTTTTTCGCTAGACCGTATTGAATAATGATGGATTAATTTTCGTTTTACTTACCAAAATTACAAATTACAAAATGGATAAAAAAGGTGAAAATAAGTCTAAACGTTTGTATTTATCTTAATCATGTGTCATTAATAATGGTTTAACTTCTCGGGGCAATTCATATTTCTTGCAATCTGGAATACCTCTAATGTTTGATATTAGTAGATCTGAGTACTATAGCATCATACTCAGTAGTTGTTTTCTCTCTCGAAAATTTTCGTGTATGTCTTTTACTATCTCGCCTATATATCTTGTTAATAACTTTCTGTGCTTTTTCTGATAGCGCACCCCGTTAACTCCGGGGTACGATGCTGGCCTAACAAGCTAGTCATCGTTTGTTCGATTTTCGACTGGGCGGTGCCGCTACAGAGTTGATAGGATCTTTGCACTAGCCCCGTAATTTTCCACTACTCTAATAACCGGCTGCGAAGGCTGTCGATAAAGAAGGGTCAAGTTCTGAAGGACGTTTATACTAATGGCTTTGCTTTTTGTCTCTTCTGATATCATCCTAATCGGTGATATCAATGGAGTCATGCATCAAAATTGTGTGCCCTTGACAATCGAGGGGTCCACTGTTCCGAGGTACTGAAAGCGTAACTCTCATTATTTAACTATTTTCAACCAATTCAGCCAAACTTTTGTACTTGAAGTTTCAATATTTGAAGACCTCATGTCTGTAGTAGCCCGGTTTCAACATAAATTGTTCTTATATTTTCGGCGACCGCAATTAATAAATTGATTAGCATAAATAAATGATTAGCATTTTGCATGAAAAGCTAGGCAATATATTCTTTTTTGGAATGCGGTTGATGGCTAGAAATCGAAAATCGATGTTTGACGCCATTTTGAAATCCAAGATGGCGGACTATTGTTTTGCATTTTGCATTTCGAAATTGGCAACAAATGCGTGTCGCCTATGTTGCCAAAATCTAAACCATGCCAAATCGAGACCCTTTTTTAATATGAAAAAATTGAATGTAAGTGCGTTAGAAATTGACTATATGTTATTAATCAACCATTGCAACTTTTTATCCGTGCGGTGCAAGTAAGTTTTTGGCGACCTGCGGTAAGCCGTAATCCTACGGCAATAAAAATATCATTGTTCGAAACATTCTATAACCGCAAACTTTTGTTCATGAACACACTTTGGGCAATACTTTTTCGTCATTTAAAGTGTGTATGCGGAAATTGACTGATAGTCAAATATTTTGTGTTGCCAAAATCGAGGCATGCCAAAATCTAATCATGCCAAATTCGAAATCCCACTGTATATACTTTTTTAAAATCCGAGTGATGGCTAGAATCAATGTTTGACTCGACTCGACTGCTCGACTAGGCTGCTCGACTGGACTGCTCGACTGGGCTGGTCTATTTAACTACTCGGCTTGACTATTCGATTTAATTAGGAAATCACCAAGTTATAAACGTTCGAAACCGTTAGAACGTTAGAAATAGATTTTTTGGAATGTCCCTTATCACAGCTATCTTTCTGAAAGACGTAGTCCTACGTCGAAAAATGTGGATATGGTACATTTCGAACAATATTTTTGTTGACGTTGTTGCCCTGTATTCGATTTTGGCAACATGGATGACACGCATTTGTTGCCAAAATTCTAAATCCTACTGTATATGTATAGATATTTTCAAGACACAAACTTGATAACTGTTCGAGGTAGTCGAGTCGAGTCACACAGTCCAGTCGAGTAGTCAAGTCGAGCAGTCCAGTCAAGCAGTCCTATCGAAAATTCCAATCGAGCATTCAAGTCGAGTCAAACATAGTTTTTCACTTCTAGCCGTCACTCGTTTTTCAACAAAGTATACATTGCAAGGGTTTCATGCAAAATGCTAAATACTAGTCCGCCATCTTAAATTTCAAAATGGCGTCAAACAACGTATTTCGACTTCTAGCCGTCACGCAGATTCTAAAAAAGTATATATTGCATAGCTTTTCATGCAAAATGCTAATCAATAGTCCGCCATCTTTAATTTCAGAATGGCGTCTAACATCGATTTTCGACTTCTAGCCATCAACTGCATTCTAAACAAGTATATATTGCAAGGGTTTTCATGCAAAATGCTAATCAATAGTCCGCCATCTTGGATTTAAAAATGGTGTCTAATGTTGATTTTTTAACTCTGACAATTTTCCCATTCCAAAAATGTCATTATAGTATAGGATTTCATGCAAAATTACCAAAATAACTTAAATTGTAAACCGCCATCTTGCATATCAAAACGGCGTCAATCAACCAATTTCAAACAAATGGTAAAATGGCATTAAACTTTCCATCCATCCATCCATCTAATAGCATCCCCGGTTTCAAAACATCAAATTGGGAACATTTTTACGTCTTCCAAATAAATAATCGGGCTTTTTTTGTCACTGACAAAAACGCATGGAAACGACTATTTTTGCTGTGCGACTATTTATTTTTGGTTGTAGTCAAACGTCACTTACTAAACTGACCGTCACCTACCCTGGATGAGTGGATGCGTCGTGATTTTATTCTAACAGATTATAGTCAGTGATTTTTTGTTAGTGACTGACAAAAAACGCTTGGGACTGACTATTTTGCAGGGTTTTGTTTTTGGTTTTCGTTTAGCGTCAGTGACGAAACTGACTGTTACCAGCCCTGCATTGAACAAACATTTATTTGTTTTAGTATACTAAACAACGGAAACTTTTTCTTGCTTCAATTATTTGAGATTTTGTTAAGAAGTACGAAACCGATAATGTCGTTGATGGTGTTCACGATGGTGAACCAAAAAAACTTAATCCAATCCACTTCAAAACTGTCTGCCATCACTATTAGCGAATTGGGTTTTAACGATTTCGTCGAATCTTTTATATTGCTATATTTTCAAATACAGAATAATCTAGCTAGACTGTTTGAAGTGGAAATGAATTGAAATTGAATTTTAATTCCCGCAAAGCACCTATCGCTAATCCTCATTGATCGAGCCAGTAACGGCGAAAGCAGGACTAAAGGCCCAAACACAATGCATACGGATTTTACTACGTTGCGGCAATTTGACAGTTTTTCCGTTGGTTTTCTGTCAAATATCCGCAACGTAGTAAAATCCGTATGCATTGTGTTTGGGCCTTAACTGCGAATTACCCTCGTTTAAAATAATCAAACACTGAAGTTTCTGGAGCGTCTTAGTAGAATACGAAACCTGGAAATTAGATAAAAAGAAAACTTATCCAACTACTATGTGTATTTTATTCTTGACAGATACGTTTTCGCCTGCGACTTGCTGGCTTCTTCAGTGTCTGTTTTCGAAGTTCGAAAACCGATAATTTCCATAATTTCCAGATAATTAAAAAGCTTTGTATTAGAAATTAATGTTGCAAAATTTCAATTTCATTACCATTCGAAACAACGCAAAAAATTACTACTTTCGTCGTATGAGTACCCGAACCATCAAAATTATCACATATTCTGCTGTTACACTTAAATTGAAATCATTTTTCGGAATCATGTCAAAACAAAACATTGCATATATCTAAATTTATTTTCATCTTGCTTCAATTTTCATTCATTCATTTCATTCATTCATTTCATTCATCGAAATATCAAACTTTGTTTTTAATTTGCTTATGAACTTTGGTCCGGTATCCAGTACACTGTTGAAGAGTTTTTCCCGTGGGTTTTGTTGAATCAACCGGAATCTAAGACCGTTTAAAACCGTTCTAAAGTCTATAATCTCAAGATTCTGGGTGGACCGTTGTGACCATAAATTGGAAGAAAATACCCGAAACAACTAGAAATGCTGAAGTAAAGCTTGCTTCATCTAGAATTGGAACAAACTTTTGCTCATATTGTGACGCTCTTGGTGGACGGATTTGGAAGTTCTTGGCGCCCACGTGTTGGAAATTTTGTTAGCTTCACCTATGTTTTTTTGACATTTCGCAAAACGACCGTATTTTGTAAACAAACAACTGGGAAGCCGAAAGAAGGGAAAAAATTGTGCACAGTTATTTGGAAAATCCATTGTGGTGTGCATCTAGGCTAGATAAACAGCTGATATTGCCCAGAAATACCGTATGGCGCGTTATCAAATGGTATAAGGAAATATTGACGACGTTTCGGAAGCCTCAAGCTAATCATCAGAGTGGAACTGTCGACCGGAAACATTTGTGTAAGAAAAGATCTTGAATTCAATAATAAATAACTGAAATACACACAATTGTTTTTGTTCCAATACTATCTGAAGCAAGCTTTAAGTTGTTTTCTGCTAGACTGGAAAAGTCTCTATTCCTTTCGCCAATAGAATCTCAGCGCTGCCTTACACACCAAGAATTGGTGAATATTGTGAATCATCATCATTTACAAAATAAATAAGTTGTAATTAAAGCAGCTGTGATTGGCCTGTACAAGTTGTTCTTTCTTTGAAAAAAAAAAAAAAAAACTATCCGGCGTGCGAAAGGAGGATAAAGAAGCAAACATCAACGCGGTGCTCTTGACAATTTTAAATTGCAAATTCGAGAAAGCGTGGAATGGCGGATGAACTACGTACAACAACTGCTGCCAGTTACAGTTAGCTTTATGTTCGATATTGTTTATTTTTTCAGTTTTCGCTCTGTCGTTTCTGGTTGATGTTTTAGGTCTATGGCTTACACAGGGTTCACATCAAACCATTCTCGCACAGTGGGACGTTGAACATTCTTGAAGTGACATAAATCCACGGAATATCAAGAGGTAAAACTCAGATTCTAAATCGCTTTAGACACTTTAAAAGCGTTCTTACTAGCTTCAACCAATTTTTAAGACCCCACAAAGGTACAAGCGTAAACTTATTTTAGAGTTAAATCACGGCAATTTTGTGTTCAAAAAAGTTTACAATTCTACTTCCCAGTATAAGAAAATTTCAATCGATCCGTTGATACAGCAAATAATTATGAATTACTGACTTCTAGTGCCATTCTCGGGAATACTTGAAATTTTATTGGTGTATTTTTCTTAAGTAATTCAGATGAAAGCATTTCAACTTGATGCCGGCAGCTGTCTTCAAAGCAAACCAGCATACAACTCGGAGGGAGTGGAAATGGTTGAAACTTTTCTGACATCGAGTAACAAAGCTCGAACCATCGAGAAAGTTTAACTATGATGCACTGTGAACGGTAACGGGTTCAGTGGGACCCGAAAGGAAAACTGTTTTTGTTGTGTTTGGAACTTTCAGACTGCTCGTTGTGACAGAAATTTTCCATTTGAAACGGAACTTTAAGTTTTCCTTGTAATGGATTTTATGTCATAGAAACTAGCATAAAAATGTGAAGTTCAACTGGTACTTTAAATGTTTACAGTAGGGTGCTGGATGGCTTCGTGGCAGCACTAGAACCAACCTGATGTCAATTACATTCAAACTAAATGTTACTTAGCAGCATTATTTATGAATATTGTCTGAACTGAACTAAGAAAATTATTATTTTTTAACGAATATTCGCTCAAATTTTTGTAAACAATTGCTATCTCTTCGTGATAGACGAATATCGATAGATAGAATAGATATAGATAGATAGATAGATAGATAGATATAGATAGAAGAAAATCGAGCATACGACGAAGTGAAGTTTCCCTATGACGAACTGCCGCTGCAATATGATTTTTTTCACTAAAAATGTAAGTTTCGAAATATTTAATTTGTCTAAATGAGTGTGCATGTACAGGCAAGAAGCATAAAATAGTTCTTATAAAAATCAATACCTTATAGATCGTGTTTAGCTATGACGAAGCGGGTCTATTACCCTATGTCAGTATTTGATGGTTCAATACGCTTTAAACAGTCAAAATAGAAAACAATAATGGTTTGAGAAAGAATCAATTTCGCTCTCATTCCACAGTAATTGACGCGAATATGGGAGAAAACAACGTCATGTCAACTGCGTGTTTCGTCAACTATTAAGCTTCATCAACAATGGCACTCATCCGTACATCATCAGATATGAAGCAAGCCTCGAGTGACGGCCGTGCGATTTATCGGCTATAAATTTTTCCTCTGTCAACCTAGACCGAGAGGGTATATAGAGCGTCTGCGTCTCGATTCCGTGATGCTGCCAGGATTTTCAGGTGACCTTGAAAGCAAAGGAGGAAAATGGGTGGCCTCATAGCTTGTCGTTTTTTTTTTTTGCTTCCACGTGCTCCATTGTCTGCTTTATCGCTATGCACGAACAGAAAGCCAAATATTTATCACCGCTGCTGGTTTCACCTTGAACTATAGCTTGGCCGTACCCTGAAGCTTGTTATCATCGTTGCGGACGAGCCAGAGACATTCCGCGAAAAATCGCGCATTTCCAAGGCAATAGCGACATCAATTCGACTGAATGTCACTGCCGCCAGCCAGCGTCAAGTGAAAGCTCGTGCTTGCCGCATGCTCCGTTGAACATAGCTAATGCTTCAAGTGGCAATAAACATTCTCTGCTTAGGCTCTTCGACACACAATTACGTGCCTCAGAGTTTTATGACACTTTACCTGATGGCAAAGCTAACTGGTCCTCCAATTAATATTATGCCTATAAAAATTGAACTGCCTTAACAAGTGGTCAACATGTTGTTGGTGACTTTTCATACACCAATTAGCTTATTTGAAACGAAAAACAAAAACAAAGCGAAATCAGTCAATTATGAAGTGAATATTCTTTATCGACAAAATGATCATTGACCAAAAAGTGTCTTTTCTTCGAAACTCGCTGCTTTCGATATTTTTTTTTTCTTTTATCTTCAAGACGACACAGCTGCGTCCATCCATCCATCCATCCGTCCGTTCGGCGTTGGCTCCATCATTTTCGTCGGTAAGAAACATAATTTTCAGACTCAGCGAGTAAATAAAAATAAACCAGCAAAGTAAACACAACCATTGCCATGGCTGCGCGGACCGTCATGCTTACCACGGCCACGGCCGCCAGGCAATATGGCAGAAGAAAAAGAGCACTTCAGGAAAAGCGAAGCTTTCAATCTTTCAGCCCCAGGTTGGTTTTTATTTATGGAAATTCGCCCCCAGGGCTGTTCTTACCACGATGGCAGCCAAAATGTTGCAGCTGTTGCTAGCCTAGCTAGCTAGGGTCAGCCCAGACCGCCGCACCGCGCCGCCGGAAACAAGGTGAAAATGATTTACTTTCGCAGGATTATCTTGTTCATCTTTCTATCTTCATTAAGCAATTCCGTATTGAATAATGGAGCCCTAAATGATGGAACGGTTCGTGCGATACGGGCTCTTGTCTCGTTGTCAATGCTTCCAAGGTGGACTATAGTTTCCCATGTCCATGGGATGATTGAGAGGGAGCGAAATGTTGTACGTGAACTTATGAATTTGGCTTTCCGAAGGATAGTCTACTGATGAAGGAATTCACAGTACAAATCTGTGTTTCATTTTCGAATATACAGGGTGTTAGGTGGTTAGAAGATCATATTTGACGCAAAAAATTCTTCTACGCATATGGCCAAATCTCAATCGTTACAGAGTTATTGAACATTTTCAGCTTTCGGTTCTGTTTACCTTAAATTAGCTCTGGTACAAAAACTATCCTAGCTAGCTCAATTCTGTTACTTTCATTCGAAAGCTGAGAAAATTTTATTTTGAAATTTGCGTTTAAACCTCCCGCTTTATGAGATTTAATAAGTTTTAGGAAGCAAACAGCTTTAAATAAATGTTTCTCAAGGCATTTTTATCGAATTTCTCCTAAAAATGTGTGATAAAACTGATTGTTATTCACCAATTTAAAGCTCTAGTACCGTTCTACAATTAGTTCTTTGACGTAAAACGTCTATCTCTTTTTGTTTCGTTGCAATTTTATTTTAAACGTATGGTTTTGAGTGTTGAATTAGTGTCTGAAAACTGCAAGAATTCATACATCACGCATAGCACACTAGATTAGCGCGTGCGTTGAACACATTCTGACACGTATGATAAACAACAACAATGTTTTTCATAAAGTGAGGGTTCGCCTCCGCTTTTGCTTGCATAATTCTGCAAAACTCAAGCCGTTTAGGTTTATTCGCTAGCAGCAACTCTTGAACCTGCAGTGTGCAAAGGATGCTTTTTACCCGGTACAATAGGTTCCACACCTCCATGGTGACAATGGGCTTGTCTTGAAATCATTTCCTACGATTCGCAAAATTTTATGGTCAATTGCTGACGCCACTTGCTGATGATGCTGAGGCTCGTTGAAAACAACGTTCCTTCTCGGAAGCGACGGTGCGTTGTCGTAGACATCTCTTACTTGCATTAGGTAGCCGACGATCAGAAAATCTACAACCATACTCCTGCTGGGCGTTCGTTGCTAGACAATTAGCGAAGCCATAACACAGGTGAATGTCCGCGAGTGGTCCCGGAGAATACATTTTAATACTGCAATCGTTTTCAGAAACGTCCCAGAGAGACCCCAGAGGTCAGTTTCGAGACAGTTTTCCATATGCGTCTAACCGTGTCCAGAGCCGTAGTCATGGCATTGTGGCGCCCTTGGCGAAGACTAGATTTAGCGCTTCCTCGTTTCCTAAATTCGTGTTCTTTCCGATAAGATTTTGAACCACCAACCAGATTCTGAACCTACACGAAATCCTGGACCACATTTTTCTCAGATTATGCTCCAAATTTTGTAACAAATTGCAGAACAGATATAGACTAGATTCTGGACCAGATTTTTGATCAGATTTTGAGTCGGATTGTGGACCTGGAGCAGATTTTGGACCACAGTTTTTTAATCAGTTTTGACACCAGCAACCAGTTTTTGGATCAAGTTTGGAACCAAATTCCGGACCAGGACTAGATTGCGAACCGCATTTTTGATCAACTTTTGTTTCAGATTGTAGAACAGATTTGGACTAGATTTTAAACCAAATTTTGAACCACATTTTTGATCAGATGTTTGACCAGGTTTGGATTAGATTTTGGACCCAGATTCTAGACCTGGTCTGGACCATATTCTGGACCTGCGTCAGAATATTTTTATAACATTTGGACCAGATTTTTGACAATATTTTTATCAAATTTGGACCAGATTTTGGATGATATTTTTAACTACATTTTTTATAAAATTTTGGATTAGATTCTAGACCAAGACTAGTTATGGACCTTACTCTAATTCTGGACCAGATTTTCAGATCCAGGTTTCGTATCCTACTAAGACGCTCCCAAAACTTCAATCAAATTCGGGTCCAGAATCTGAACCTGGACGGAATTATGAACCAGATTTTGAACTACATTGTTGATCATCAGATTTTAATCCACCACTCAAATTTTGGTGCAAGTTCTGAACCTGGACCGTATTTTGTACCTGGACTAGATTGCAGACCACTTTTTTCTATTAAATTTTGTTCCAGATTTTGTAATAACTTGTAATAATCGATTTGAACTAGATTCTGAACCAGATCTTAGACTAAACTTTTAATTAGATTTTGGCCATATTTTGTATCAGACTCCGGACTTGAACCAGATGATGGACCTCCATCAGATTCTGGGCCAGATTTTGGACTACATTTTTATCAAATTTGGTTCAGATTTTGAATGATATTTGGATAATATTTTGGACCACATTTTTGATTTCGGATCAGATGTGGGACCAGATTTTGAACCACATACTAGACCAAGACCAGAGTCTGCAGCACATTTTTATCAGATTTTGGTTCAGATTTTTAATCAAATTTTGGACCAGATTCTCATACTGGGCCAGATTAAAAACTAAATTAAGGACTACATATATCTTTGATCAGATTTTGAACCACATTTTTGATCAGATTGTAAACCAGCGACCAGATTTTGGAACAGATTGCGAACCGCATTTTTATCAACTTTTGTTTCAGATTTTCGAACAGATTTGGACTAGATTCTAGACTAAATTTTGGACAACATTTTTGTCAGATGTGGACCAGAATTTGAGTAAGATTTTGGACACCATTTTGACCACTTTTTGGACCTCATTTTTGATCAGATTTACTCAAAACAAGATCAAGATCTTGGAGCTACACCAGATTCGAAATCAGATTTTGGACCACAGTTTTATCAGATTTGGATCAGATTTTGAATGATATTTTTACCAAATTTTTTATCAAGTTTCGGACCAAATTCTAGGCCAGCACCAGTTTGTGGGACCTTGCCCCGATTGTAGACCACATTTTTTATTGGATTTTGAACTAGTTTTTGCATCAAATTTGGGTCCAGACTCTGAAACTGGAAAGGATTATAAACCACATTTTGGGCCACATTTTTAATCAGATTTTAATCCACCAACCAAATTTTGGATTAGGATTCTGGACCTGGACTAGATTGCGGACCACATTTTTCATCAGATTTTGTAACAATTTCGAAACAGGCTTGAACTAGCTTCTAAACAAGATTTTGGACAATATTTTTGATTAGATTTTGATTAGATTGCAACGAAACAAAAAGAGATAGACGTTTTACGTCAAACTAATTGTTGAATGGTACTAGAGCTTTAAATTGGTGAATAACAATCAGTTTTAGCACACATTTTTAGGAGAAATTCGATAAAAATGCCTTGAGAAACACTTATTTCAAAGCTTCTTAGAAGTTGCTAAATCTCATAAAGTGGGCGGTTTAAATGCAATTTTCAACACAAAATTTTCTCAGCTTTCGAATGAAAGTAACAGAATTGAGATAGCTAGCATAGTTATGCTAGATAGAGTCAGTAGGATCGTTGCACTGGCCCCGTAATTTTCCTGTACTCTAACAGCCGGCTGCGAAGTCTGTCGATAAAGAAGGGTAATGTCTAAAGACGGTATAAACCCATGACTATGCTTTGCTTTTAGCATAGTTTTTGTACCAGAGATAATTTAAGATAAACAGAACCGAAAGCGGAAAATGTACCGATTGAGATTTGGCCATATGCGTAGAAGGATTTTTTGCGTCAAATTTGATCCTCTATCACCCCCGCAAATATTTGCACTAAACTACCTAACACTCTATATTTTTTGATAAAATTACCAATACAAACGGAATTTTTTTGAGTATTTGCTTTCAGTCTACAACAGAGACTGAAGGACAAAAAATAAAAAAACATAATTTCTCTACATTTGTTAGAGGTCCTTGGATTCAGTGTGCATTCAATTAACTTCTGCCAAACCACCTCTTGTTTATTATTAACGTAAGTTCATAAACATGGGCTTCGTTTTTTAAGCTAATTGTCGTTAGTTCTGAATGCAATATTTCTCCAAGCATCTTGCTATCAACTTGTAAGCGAAACCATGTAGGAATACCGACGTAATAACGAGAAAAAAAAGCTTCCGTCATTCAAGAGTTATGCAGCATTCAATTTCAGTGCAACGAATGAATGATATGTACTTTTTTTTCGCAATTATTCCCTCCTCCTTCCGAGTGTTGTAGTGCGCAAAGAGGTGATAATTAGGACTTAAAGGCTAAAAGTTCCGCAGCAATAATCCGTCATTATGGTATTAGAATGAAATATTATAAATTCAGCGCCACTTTTTCCCTCACACAAACGCGCCAATATCCCGGAGAGCTATTCATCATCCGTACGCCCGTTCATATGCCCTAGCACAGGACAGTGAATTGACCGGCAAATTTAATGCTTTCAAGTGTAGGTGGACTGCGACCGGAATGACTAACGAAGATCCTATAAAATTGGATATTCGTTGCTAGTACAAGTCAGAATAAATAAAAGCATATCAGCCACCCACCCACCCTCGGCGACGCGCACGGTGGACCGAACCACCCACTGCACTGTCAGCACTTACCTTGATATCTCTCGGTTGCCGCATTTCCTGCCGCCGGGGGGACACACCAGGCTGGTCCGAGTACACCAGATTTCGAACGGAACCGCGAAAACGGGGCTCGAAGATGACGCTTGGCAGCGCCAGAAGGGCCAGCTTCGAGTTGTACCTGTGCCGAGTAGAGGAAGAGACAGGAATGTGTATCAGCATTATTATTGTGACAAATTCTTCAATACATTCTTCTTTTTCTTTCTCGGTAGATATTTTTTCCGGTTTTCATGCAAGAAACGGGGACATTGGGGAAGAGAACACGGTGACTAGGCACTAGTTATGCCGTATTCCTTCACGTGCGCAATTTCCATTCGCTTTATGAAAATTTATTTTTATTATTCTATGGTGCTGAATACAAGTCCGTTTTGTGTTTCTCGTTTTGCATGCTTTTATAATCCCTCGGGAAGCGAGCCTGGACCGTTTGTGCCAGAAAGTTTTAAAATGACTCGGCTGATTTGAGCTTACGCAACGTTACCTACCACCCGCAACCGGGTTTTAGAAGAACGGCAGCACAACACCGTTCGGTGGATAGAATTAGGTAGATTTTTTGTTTGCGTTGTTTGCCTCGCAGCTGGGTGGCAGAATAAAAATGATTTTTTCATGGAACTTTTATGGTATAAAAATGAACAAGAATAATGCGAGAAAAAAGAGCACACCTAGCGCTTTTTTTTCACTGCAAACTCTTGGGAGCAGCATCGGCGACGATGGATGGGAAAATAAGGTCAACGAATTCAGCTTTCTCAGCAAACGACATTTTAGTCGTGAATTATTTGCATGCTGGTGAACGATTTTTATCAAACGAAAGATTGAGAAGTGTATTCAAAAAAGCGCCTTTTTTAACTTATTTTATATTTTGATTTTAACAACATCTTCTGCTGCAACATCAGAGCGAGCGTCGTGACGTGAACTTAAAAGTTTCGTTCCCGAAACTGGTAGTATTTGCAAACCGGCTGTTCGAATTTATCGCTTCATTACAAATCTAGAAGCTAGCTACGGGTCCTGCTTCCGTTTGTTCCGTTCACATAAAAAGACAAATTTTACCATCCGCCATCTCGCTGTGCCCCCAGAAGCGTCCATAAGACGTAGTACACTGCAAACTCTTGGCGGACACTTTTGTCTGAAATTATGCTGCTGACGCAAAGCGATTGCCGGTTCCCGATTTCGCCGGTTGGGCGAAAGTTTTTAGCCGACCGGCTGTGGGCGTCGCCCACATTTACAGTCGACCTGTGCCGTGTCATTAGAGAAATATAAAATTAAATTATCGAAGACTTCGATTGAGTCGAAAGCATTGCTGGCACTGATTGAAAACGCTCTGAAGACGAAGTCACCGAAATGATTAGATTATTTGTTGCGAGTTTAAGTAAAATTTCCGACTTAAAGTTTAAAATGGCTATGAAATTATATACGAAATTGAAGTTGAAATTACAATTGAAATTGGACGTAAAATGGGTTTCAATTGGCCTTGTGATAAGACTCGGAATTACATTTGAAATTGGAATTACATGGACTTGAAATTCGGCTTAAAATTGGACATGCAATTAGAACTAAAATTGATCGCCATTGCTGTCGTTTTGGATACCGACTTGTTTCGCTGGATTATGTTGGTAACTCGATGAAGTTGATGGATGGTGGACCTTCTTTGCGGAATCTAAACTGTTCCTCCAGGAAGACACCATTTTCATCATCGAACGTAGGAATCCGGCTTTGGATTGACTTCTCAAACAGCTTGGAGAGGGCAGAGAGCAAGCTGATGGGTCGATAGCTCTTGGAAACAGTAGGACCTTTCCCCGGTTTCAGCACTGGAATAACTTTAGCTAATTACCACCTTGAAGGGAACTAGCCAAGCTCCCAGCACCGGTTGAACAGGTTTGCTACAAAAGTAAATTAGCTGTAGCTCAAGTCCTTGAGCTCGATTTAAACGTGCTATCGATCCCTGGGGCCTTCATGCTTTTAGATCCCTTGACATGGCCCATCAGTTCGTCAGCGGTGATTTTTTCTTCCTCAGATACCAAGCTGTCTGATAGATCGACCTCGGCGACTCCCTCGGCAACAGAGTACTCGTGTGGAATAACCCTAGAAGGACTGTTTGCCATCGATTTTTTTCTGCCGGTCCCCAGTACGCTGGTATTAGCGCCGGTATACATTACGCAACCTCATCAGATGTTTGGTGGTGAAATCTATTTGAAGAGAGGTGTTCACCTGCAGTTGTTGTTCTGGGCAATCGCTCGCTGGGGATGGAGGGAATGGAGGATGAGCGAACCAATTCCCATGTTGTCTCGTCTATCTCCATCTCCATCTCCATCTCCATCTCCATCTCCATCTCCATCTCCATCTATCTATCTATCTATCTATCTCTCCTCTCTTGATATTTTTTCCCTTTTGGTTTCTCTTGTTTTATGTTTTTCCTTTATTGTCTTGTTTTTCCTCTTTTTTCTCGGTCACGTTGTTTTTTCTGTCCCGTTTTTCCTCAATTTATCTCATTTTGCCTCTTTTTCTCTTAAATTTTTCCTGTTTTACTTGCCCGCTGTTTTCTATTTCTCTTCTTTAGCTGTTTCAATTTTTGCCCTGTTTAGTCCTGATTTTCCCCTCGGTTTTCACTTTTCTGTTCCTTTTTAGCTGTCTCATTAACTCTTTTCTATTTTTTGTTTTTGTCTGTTCCGTTCTTCCTCTTATGTCCTGTTTTTACCCCTGTTCTGTCACATTCTGTCTTTCGTTTTATGTCGTTCATCTTCCGTTTTCGTTTTTTCTGGCTCTTTGCCTCTTTCTCAATTTTCCTGCTATCGTATTTCCTCCTTTTTTCTTTTTTTGTTCCGTTTTCTCTCCTTTTCTGTCCAATCTGCACTAATTTTCCTTCTCGTTTTCTTTATCGTTTTTACTGCTTTTCTCTCATATTTCTTATTTTCTCTTCCGTTCTCCCTCTTCATCGGTCCAGTCTATTCCTTTTTAATTGTGTATTAAAAAATCTTAACATTCCTCATATAGCAGGTGTGTGTGCGTGCAGAATGATGTCTCTATTTTAACGAGGACATTTACTCTTCAGTTATCATAATGCCGTCTAAGCAAGTAAATGAACGCATCCAAATTTTGCTTCCGGATTGCGAAAATTCGAACTACTTATAGGTTGAGTTACAGAAATCGTTAAAAGTGGCGAAATTAACTGTCACTAACGGCATACATTGCTTCTGGAAACTTTTGCCGATAGCCAGGAAGGGTGGATCGAATTAATAAATTAAAATGAAAAAATATTTTTTTCTGTTACGAAATATAGACATAGTTTCTTTGGCAAAGTTGTAAATATTGTAAAAACATGCAACTTTGCTGAAGAAATAAAATTTCTATCTTTATCGAGTGCTTAACTATAGGGCATATTCTTTAAATGTTCTAAGAAATTATCGAAGCTCTCAAAATACACGTTTTTGCTGAAGACCGCAAATCTCTTGGACCTTTACTTGCTGAGTTATCGCATATTCAAGCTGTAAATTTCCATAGCTTCACAAGCCTATGGGGTAAAATGGGGCAAGCGGATTTATGAAAGCAGCGCTTCTGACATTTCTATCTCCATCGAGTGCAGAGCTGTAGAGCATTTTCATTAAAAATTCTTTATAAATAAGTTTTACATATTTAGCGTATGTTGAATGCATTTTACAAGAGTAAATGGTTCTAGGCGATTATTGAAAGATCCAAAATACATGTTTTGCAGAAGTTTGCAAAACTCTAGGACCTTTAGCTTTTTAAGCTTTATTTTTCTTTAACTTCACGAGTCAAAAGCGATAACTTTGTAAAGAAAGGTCCTAGAGTTTTGTAATCTTCTGCAAAAACGTGTATTTTGAGTCCTTCAATAATCGCCTAGAGCCATATATTCCTGTAAAATGCAACCAATATAAGCTATGTATAAAAAACGAATTTTAAAAGAATTGCCAACGAAAATGCTCTACAGCTCTGCATTCGATAGCAATAGAAATGTCATTTCTTTAGCAAAGTTGTTTACCTTTACATTTTCCATAACTTTGCCGAAGAAACCATGTATCTATCTACTAACATAAAAAATTGACGTGTATCGAGCTTTTAGCGAACGCGAAACACATAAAATGCTTTCCGTATTCTCCGTATTTATGATGAAGCATTGATTTCATAAATCCGCTTGCCCCATTTTGCCCCATGGGCTCGTAAAGCTATTGAAATTTAAAGCTTGAATATGCGATAACTCAGCAAGTAAAGGTCCAAGAGATTTGCGGTCTTCTACAAAAACGTGTAGTTTTAGAGCTTCGATAATTTACTAGAACATTGTATTCTTATAAAATGCAACTATCAAAAGCTAAGTATGAAAAACCAATTTTTAAAGAAGTTTTAAAGATAATGTCCTATAAACATAAATGCATTTCAAACCAATTTGTCTTAAGTATTAGCTATCCAATAACTCCAGCAACCATTTTATGTAAAATAAACGCATTGAAGTGCATTTATAAGCGTAAGAGAGGAGACGCAAAGAGAATCTCTCAATGGCACATTGGACCTTTTGAAAAGTTGCTCGTCATATGCAACTGTCAAAGTTTGATAACAAGCATCTGATTTGGCAGACTATCTGTATAGCTTGAAAACCAACATTTCATTGCAACCGGGATCATCAACCAGAAAACTTGGGTGAAGAAACGGTTACGGTTTTTCCGTGCTGTTTTGGCCTGATTCGGCACCCGGTCATTACGAAACAAAGACATTGAAGTGGTATGCAGACAATTAAGTGCCAAATGGTACTCAAGAACAAGAATTCTCGCAGCTATCAAATTGCATCAAAAAGTGTTTAAAAATGCCTCCCGATAGACTCCCGATAGATCAACATAAATTTGGCAAGCATAATATTAAACTTTTATCAGGGACAGATAGAAGTGCAACTGCAACATTAAATGTTGCTACACCGATAAGTTATTAAGATCAAGGTATATCATAAATTTTATGATATCCCTTGATCTTAATAACTTATCGGTGTAGAAAGTTTTTAAAGAGATATTCCAATAGTAAATTCCAGCTGTTGATAATGCAACTCAACACCAACCCAAAAAATTAATGTCAAGTTCAAAAACGTACAATACGGTACGGCTAATTAACTATTGCGGAAATCAGGACAACATGTAAGGTAAAACTACTCGAGTAGCAATTTGCATGAAAATCACGTCACTTTTCCCAAGATCGGTATCGGTTTACTATACAGCTTCGTTCCTTCCCAAACATGCCATCTCGTGCTGAGGTAAATTTCCATCCAGCCAAAAGTATCCTTCCTGCCCCTAGCGTCCCTAGGAAACGGGGGAGCTTCTTACGAATGTAACAACCCGCACAGGTGTGCCATCTCATTTTCCATCTGTCGCTTTACTCTCTGCTCTGTTGGGCTTGAAAACACCTTTCCGTCCGTATTTTCATTCGCACATCCGGTCACAAATTGAATAATTCCTCTCTTTCTGATATCAATTTTAATTAGTGAAATTGCGAAACTGAGCCCAGAGTGGCCTCTCAGTCAAAGCTATCTTTCAGAAATACAAGCAAGAAACGACTACCACGGGAACCCTTAGAAATTTTAGAAAATCAAAAGAAGCTACGACACGATTTGTTTTTGTTAGATGAAAGCTGCCGCAATGAAAAAGAGATTTCAAAACACCAAGCTTAGGTAATTAATCCTCGAAACAGGGAGAGCTTTCTCAGCTCAGACAGACTGTGCTATAGCTGCAGAGTGAAACTTGAAACAGCTGGCGGCTAAAAGGAAACTATTTCGCACAAACCACGGAAAGCTTTTAGCGCTGTGTGAATAAACATGAACCCACACAGCCGGTTGCGCTGTGTTGGCCGCTGCCTTCCACTTGTGGATGGCGCAAAAATCGATACACCAATTAACAACCCCCGGGGCAGACCGCCGTCGGCAGTCCACGGACGGACCGACGCAGTACGTCAAAAGCACCCCCCTCCGTTAGACATCATTTGGCTTGATTATGTTTATTAATAGCCCGCGGTGAAAATCCCAGTGCCTTTAGCCACCCAAAACTACCCCGATGACTTGTGAAATGAAACAAAAAACCGACAGCCTTCGGCAGGACTTCGGCACTTTTGTATACACTTATACTTAATCCTACATCAGACTCGGCACATCGTCGTCGAAACTTGACTGCTGGCGTGGGCAGCAGCAAAAGGAAGGACAACGTGTTATGTGATTATGGTGCGGCTATTGTTGCTTTCCTGATTGGGGTAATCGACTGAAGTCGAAAGTGGACGCGGTGATGAATGATTGACAATCATGGATGGCGCGTTTATTTTCCAGGCTGATACGACAGTGAATACGACTGCCGACTGGAAATAAACTAATAAGGAGCGGAAGGAGCGCACCGCCCGTTAACGAACGTGAAACAAAAGCGTATAGAAACGTATCCGGGTTTCCACTTCGTCGGTCTTGGTAAGCAGGTTATCAGTCGATTTTCCACCTTTATAGATTCCCACAATTTCCGCTCATTTCACCGATGTCATCCCCACTAACGCGGGTTCGAATGACCACAGTTGGAAGATTTATCCTTTTTGGGAGCAAATTCATAACTTTCCACTTGATTAAATTTCTTCGCAGGGGAAAAAGAGCGATTACTGACAGCTCAGTTACCCTCGTCCGTACCCTCCGACGTGGAAACCACGTCGGTAAAATAACTCGTTCCGTCGACGTTGGCAACAGCCGGGTGACAGAAGTGGCTCCTTTCGGGCTCGCCATTTTTATTTTTTTGTGATGAATAATTTGCATGAAATTAGGAGACAAAAGATTGCTTTCGTCAAGGGGTGATCAAATTTTAAAAGTCGATAATTTCTATCCAGCTCATAACTTTCGGTTTTATAGCACAGACGAACCATCGAAACTGAACGAAAACTTTTCAAACTGTAACGCAACACTTCATCTTTGATGAGACCATAAAGTGAATTAACTAGCGAAGTTGTGATAACTATCCGGCTGTCAACCAACTTTCTGCGTAGTGAATGTTGGCAGCATTCTCGAGCTGAGCAAGAGGAAAATAGTTGAAATTCTGGAATATTTTCCTGGCTTTTCAACTTACCATCGCTACGGGGAAGTGGAGCTGGAATAGCGGCAGCATTTTTGCGTATATTGGAATTACTCCACGTTGCGGTGTTGAGTGGGGCAGTGCACTACAGTGCCTGCCTGCGGTTCTGTTGTTTTCCGCATGATTTAAATTACCTTCAATTCCATAAGCGTATAGTTTTCGAACAGGATTTTGCTACAATCCTTTTCCGAAAAAATATAAAACTTTAATTTACGCCTTAGGACGGCGTTGGATTTTTAAGTCCGTCAATCTTATAGAAATTCGTTTTTAGTACTTAACTTACGAAAGAAAAGACGTGACACTCATTCAAATTCAATGAGTCGACGTGAGTGAATTCAAAATTCTAGATTCAAAATTCCAAATTCGAAATTTAAAATGCCAAAATTTATAATTGAAACAAGTTGACAAGTAATTAATTTAAAAAAGACTCGAGATTAAAAAAGCTTTGTTAATTTTCGTTGTATATAAAGTGGTAACATTTTATACGCTTCTAACTTAGTCAAGCCTCAATACCTTTCAGAGAGGTTTTAATCAATCAAATTGTAATATTTTTTTAACCATCTCTAATAATTTACTAAATTATGAATTTGTTAACCAAGTTTTCAGATAATTAAAAAAAATTAAGCAATGTCTAACTATAAATCCTCGCTCAGTGGGTAGTTGGAATGGGCATAGCAAATACACTCAAGTACTTTTTTTACACGGTTTGGTTTTTCGATTATTTAGAACGGGGCAACTTAGACAACATTAATTTATTTCTCAATACACTTTGCAGGGGCCCGACATTCGTCCCGTAGTTTGTAAATGGTCCCTAAGTTTCACCGTTCTTGAGTAATCTAAAAAAACAAACCGTGTAAAAAAAGACTTGAGTGTAATGCTAAATTTTCGAACAACTTAATACAATTCACGAATCAATGAAAATTAAAGCAACATTTTGTTAGTTCCTCTATAACTAATTTATATATACGAATAATAAAAATTTACTAACTTTGTTGATGATTCCATTTCTATGGCACACAAGTGAAAAACTACCGTTTGTTTTTTGGTTCAACAAAAACTGCTAGTCCATAATCTGAAAGATTCATCAGAAAATCTTTTATATCTTCATCTACAAAGGTGTTCATTCTGAAAAGACCGGTGATGGCGCTTGCCAGAAGGTTGATCCTTGACAGATGGTCCTACGTTGTATCTGATGGCGAGGTTCGAGTTACCCCAGAATGACGATTAGCCCTGACGGCTATGATTCCAAATACAAGGTCCACGCCCGCGCCAGACCCGCAGGTGCTTTCGGTCCACAGAAGTAGAATCAATAACTTTTTATCACTACACACTTTATTTATGTAAATCTAACTAAATAGATATAACAACGACAAACTATTTAACACTCGAATGTGACTGAAAGCTAACTACCGAGTAGCCAGATCGGTCGGGTAGTTGGCTAGACGATCGAGTGAATGTGACTACCAGAATGGCAAGATAAACTCGCCTGTTGAGCGCCTGTTAGCACCAGCAGCGAAGTAAGAAGGCGAAACCCGCACTCCGTGCTGCCAGAGCCAACATACGCACCGCCTTGAACTAGTATGTTCAAACTAATTAGTTAACCATCTAGGAATATTTCTACAGATGAATATTTATTCTCGTTGCTCAGGTCGGTGATCAATGGCAGGAACATCTAGTTGCTCATTCTCGGGAGTCGATTCCAGAACTGATAGCAGGCAGATCTTAGAGATAGGTCTTGTAATGGCTCCTTTTGCTGTACGCAAAGTTCCCACGCGTGTCAAATTGTCGCTTCCAGGGTGTATTTGTATAATGCGGGCTAGTGGCCAACGGATTGCTGGCAGCATTTCATCTACCAAGATTACCATGCGGCCTGGTTGGATCTCGTCGTTTCGCGCAGCACGTTTCGTATCCTTTATCAGCTCCCGCAGATATTCTGAACGCTAGTGATACCAAAATTTCTGGGCGTGTTGTTGCAGTCTTTGGAGATGCTCGAGGGCGTTCACTGGAGTGTGTAGAAGATCTGGGTACTACCCAATTGCCAGGACAGGATGCTGGCGTGAACAGCGGAAGCAATTTCGTACGATGCTTTTCACCAAGTGACGACCATTCAAGGGCCAATATTCCTCGCAAATCGCTGATAGTAGAAGACGCCCGCCGCCATGTTTCAAGCCTTCGATGGTAGTGCTCGCCGATTAGCCGAGTGAACGAATAGTTCTTTGGAAAGGAGGAGAGCAGGGTGTTTCGATTGGTATGGAAGCTGAGAAAGGTTAAGTCGACCTCCAACTATTTGGTATTCGCATAATTCGCACTGTGCCTTCAATGCACTTCTCAACTCTTGTTCCGTCGTAATTTCATCCAGATCCCTACACTCAATAACGGTTTCTTGGGAGAGCGCTTTAACGTTTGCTTCATACCCCAACGCTTTGGCAACGAGCTCCTTAAAGCCTGCGCTCCTGATCGATGGATCCTTCTGCAGCTCAAAGAACATCACTGCCTTTTGGGTTCGCCTGGTCCTTACCACTTTTTCGCCGAGCTCTTTCAGTTCTGGAGCCTCGCGAACTTTACGGAAGATCGCTGCGTACGAAACGTTGGCGGTCGCATGGACTACCAGCGCATCACCCTTAATCCTCTCCCGCCGAGGCCTAGCCTTCTTCTGCTCGCCATTCTCCACTTCATTTTGTTTCTGCTTCATCTTCTCCTTCTGGCTTGCGACAGTACGCCATCCACTACATTCGTCTTGGTCCGGATTGTCTTCCTCTTCGTTCTTAGCTTTCTTTTGCTCCTCTTCCTCACCAGGCGTTTCCCTCTTTCTTTTGTCCGAGCGGGAATTCACTATTGAAGGTCTTCTCGGCGTCTCTGATACTTCAGCGGTTCTCTTCGTGGCTTGGCTTAGTGCGTTTTCAGCAGCCAAACTCTAGCTTCGAGTTTCATATGCTCGCACTCAACTGTAGTCATAGCAGATTTAATGCTCGTCACCAGCTGCTTGATCTGCTTGTGGACGTTATGCCTGTCCTTAACGAACTCGTAGAGCTCAACGACTTTCATTCTGATCTCCATCATCCGTCTCGGGGGGCGCAACCTCCAGGCTTTGGCGTGAGCATCTGAATCAGCGTCATGTGCCCTCCTTTCTGCTCTGCTGGAGGCACACTACTGCTTCTACTCGTCAGTGTATCCTTGTTCGGCACTGGTGATCGTTGTAGCCTTCCACTTCTCGCAAACATTTGCGTCTCCTCATGTGGCGTACAGCCGTTGCTGTTTTTGTTTTGGGGTGTTACCATACTCTTGGGTCCCTTCTTCCTGCCGCTATCTTCTTCTTCATTGTATTGGTTGTTTGAATTAATCATTTCTTTAGGGTCCCAACTCTAGGCCGCTATCTCCGCTCGTATCTGTGTAGTCGCCTTTGCGATCCCATGGTGATCTATGCAAGCAGGGTGGCCATGCCTAGGGACACTCCCCCTGTCCTTTATGGGGATAGGGATATCAGCATCCGATCAGCGTTAGGAATATATCATCTGAGCCTACACCACCGCACTTTGACGTGAGTGACGAGCTTTGAACGTACCTAGAGACCAGCCACGGTTTTAGTGGGATGGATGGCAGCTGTACCATTACCCTACTCGCCGTTTCGGGAAGGTGTCACCCTTCCTTACCTAGGGTAGTAGAATGGTACAGCCGTCAGCCCTATAGCGTCTAATCCGATCGTTTTCCTGCCATTCCAGTATACCATAATTAGGATCTTCCTGGAACCGATCCTAATGTGCCTCCAGCACTCCTAAACTGGCTTTTAGGTTTAAAGTCCTGAGCTCTAACAGGATACTACGACGTCTGCAGCTGGTTTA
Source organism: Sabethes cyaneus (assembly GCF_943734655.1). Classification (NCBI taxonomy): domain Eukaryota; kingdom Metazoa; phylum Arthropoda; class Insecta; order Diptera; family Culicidae; genus Sabethes; species Sabethes cyaneus. Next base: position 3,460,177 of record NC_071353.1, read on the forward strand.
AAGGACTTGCGCTATGATTGCGTCTTTACACCAGTGCATTACGCCACCCGCTGGGTTAGGGAGTTCACCGGCAAAGGGAACACGCTTATCCACTGGGTCCGAGTCGTCCTTGCCATGGGTACAGGCGCTCGAATGGAGGGCAAGACGCTTAAGGCGGCGTCGACTCGTCTCACAGAGCTGCCATCGAGTTCTTGTGATTTTTCTTGGAGATTCGCCATGCCCAAGGCTTGTTCCACCACACCCATAGTAGTCAACTCTCGGGGTGGATCATCCGATAGCGCCTAAGCGACAGTGTAGTGGGGTAGATAAAATGTATGGGAGTGATTTCCGTCGTCCGTCTCGACCAGTCGCATATGGCCAAGAGAGAGGGTACACGGATAGAAATTCAATCTCCAAAATAAGCAAAATGACTCATGATTTCCGGATTCTAGCTTATGTTTTATGAAAATACACCATGAATAATAGCCATGATATCACGAACTTTTTGCGGTACAACACAAGACAAGATCATGAATTATTATTCATGATTTTGAGCTGCTTGATATGGCTGTTCAGGGATTTCTTTCCGTGTACTGCTTTATGAATTTATGGTATTCATCCTTCAATGTTTCATCGCGGTCGAGTCGCCGTTCAAGCTCAGCGAAGCAGCGAAGTGCACCGGTTTTAGATTCTCCTAACGTAGCATCGAAGTCGGGCTATCGCGCTAGACGAACGATGTAGCGCCCTGACTCGTCTCGAGTTGTAGATTGATAGAAATCTTCACAGTAGCGCTCTTCGATGGAGTGTTATTGTTATTGTATTGGTCAAATCCTCGGTTTTCCAGAATCGTTCCATGCTAGGATTGGTAGACTGCAGCTGAGCGGGGTGTGTGGTGCTAGCTGAGCCAGTGACGACTCAACCAAATACGCTGTCTACCAAAATCGATAGATTATCGGCCATCCGGAGACGAGCTGTGCTAGGGAAGAACTACAGAAGCATCCCAAGGAGGTCTAGTCTGAGGAAGACATGAAGAAAAAATGGATTTCCGTACAGATGAAGCTACAGCTAGGTTGTACAAAACTTTTTGAGTGGAGCTAAGTTAAGTTGGAGTTAATACGGTTATGGTGTTGAAGTTGAGTGAAACAAATACACTGAAGTCGCTTTTTACGCGGTTTTTTTTACTCGACTATTTTAACGCGAATTTCGGAATTCACGCGGTTTGTTTACACGATTTTGATTTACGCGGAACGTATCCTTCGCGTAAAAAGCGACTTGAGTGTATGCCAAAAGCTTACTAATAAGTAATATTTTGTTGTCTGAAAGTTTGAAAAGGATCGGTCCATTAGGTAATTTTCTACAGCGTTTCTTTCGTGGTGCAATTTGATGTGGGACACTCTTTATCATGGTAATATAAGCAACCACAAAAAATTTGTTTTATTAACAGTTTTATTATAGTTGTATAACTAGTCATAAGTGTGTTTGGCTTGTATCCTCTTGGCAATGCTTAATTCCACAATAAAAGCAGAAGTAATGATTAATTCCGCAATGAAACCATTGTAAAATTCATGTAAAACCAACTGGCCTTAGAATTGTTACTTGGGATAGGTAATACGTAATACTAAATTATGCATACGCTAAAAACGACTGTCAAGGGAACCCTTGTAAGTTACAATAAATTGTAGGTTATGTTATTATGGATGCATAAAAACTCGATTGAATTAATTAAAAGCACTTCCTCGGTTATACGTCAATACTGTATAAGTAATTAATAAAAATCCAATAGATTCCATCCGAAGATGGATGGAAAGCCGTAGAAGAATTTCGCCCGCACTTGATTGAGATTCGACACAGAACTGACTGACTTCTTCGTTCGAATTTAATCAAAATCCGTATTTGCATTTCAATTCAGCAGCCGGATGGCCTCGGGCTGGCAGCCCGTGATTCTGTCCCTATTAAATCATCCCACGCTACGGATACTTCCTTTATTTCCCTTTCTGCCTTTGTCATTCCGAAGGAAACGGAAAACACTGCCACCTATAGTGCGGGCCCTTCCGTGCAGTGAGTGCATTTTAATCAAAATGTTCAAAGCTCTCGTTCTATTGAAGAGCGTGTGTCTGATGCAGTGCAGAGCTTCGACTACGTAGATAGGTACGTAGGATGTTGCGGAAGTCGATAGTGATGTTGGCTATCCTTGAAGCTACAGTGGGTGCACTTTGTGTGGATGTAACGGTACTGTACCGCAAATAAACAAATTAATGCTAAAACAGTTATTTTTTATAGTTGGGAAATGTGTAAAACTTTCATGTAGAATAATAATTTTGCTAGTAAGAACAGTTCCGGAATGGCGCCGACGACTAAGGCGGAGCCAGTGACGTACTGAGACCATCCATAGAAGCTTGCCACATTCCAAAGAGGAAAAAAATCCACATTCCTTGCCCAGAGGGAAATCCAACCGCGTGCGATCAGACATGTGGACCGACCAGCATTGTGCGGTCTTTAGTGAAATATTCTACCCAACTACGAGAGCAGATGTGCGGACCAACATAATAGAATAATATCGGTTTTGTGTACTCAAGACCTTGAGCCGTTTCAGAAAGCACTCACTCGGACTCTATCGTCCCGGTGAGTGCGGTGGAACGGTGCAGTGCAGTTGACCGTTCGGTCTAAATTAAATCCGAATTTATTGCTTCGATTGAACTTGTTTGCACAATCACGCTTTGCGGCTGTCGCTCTAATACCTGCCTACCTACCTACATATAACCGACCGCTTCGGTCCGCCTCCTGGGCGAGAATCGTGATTGTAATACCTGAATAACAAGATTGCCAGCTGCGGTCCGTTCTTTTCCATCGTTTCGTTGTTCGAAATAATATTAATCTGCAAAGGGCACATTTCTCTCCGTTTCACGAAATGTCGGCAACTACATATTGTTATTGGTTTTAGAATGTTGCTTCGCGTGAATAGTGGAAAAACTTCGACAGAATGGTAATGAAAACGGAATTTTTTATTCATATTTTCTTTTTAGAACAAACTGCAGATTTTCAAATTTAAGAATGAATCGCAACATATTGCTTAACTTAACTCACAATTTTTTACTTTACTTTGAACTTAATATTTTGTGTTTTATTGTGTTGACTTGAAAGTTTTTTTTCTCTGTTCGTCTACCAACTTTGTATTTCAAGTTTGGTTTGTTAAATTAATAGTCTGTGAGTGAATTGCTGACTATTAGAACCTTTATTTTTAAATAATTCCGAAACCAACAAATACTCCATCCTCCCTTTTTAGGCATATTCTTGCGACTCAGAAAACCAAATTAAAACTACTAACGAAGAAGCCATTTAATTAAGAAGTGCCATCAGAAACGGTTCGGTTTCACTCGATCAGTAACAACAGTGTTTCTGTCCCGTCCCCTAAATTCCGGACGATAAAAGCACCAAAAGGACATCCATTCGTGCCCAACCCGGCCCGGAGGCGGAAATTCGTCAACCGTTCGCCCACTTGCGGGTCAGAATAATTCAGCCAGCACGACCGAAGCCTCCCGGGGATTGCTCGATTCCCCCGGAAAAATAAACTGTCAGCCTACGCAAATCACAACAACGAGCGAGGGCGTACTGACTGGAAGAAATTTGATGAATAGTCATCTAGCGGTGTGATGGAGCGTTTCTCATGTAGCTAAAAACAGAAATAAATTTCTGTTTTTAGTTATGATTGACGATTGTAATTGGATTTTGAGAACAAACTTATTTATGGAAATTCATAAAAACTTACCAGCATGACACACAATTCGTTGCTTTTCAAAAAAAAATACAATCTTTTCTCTACCCACGGAAACAACAAACATACACCGAATAGCAATTCCGGAAGGTTTTTCGTTGCTTCGACAAGCAGCAAAGTGCCCCTTCGTGTCTAGTGTCTACAGTCAATCACTTTAGCAATCACATGTAGCTATCGTTCTGGCTGGCTTTGCTGCGAAAGCGGTAACAGTCCTTCACCCGTTTCGAAATGGGGTTGCCTGGAATTACCATCCGATCCGGAGACAAACGTTAAGTTAAGCTCTTGAATCATAGTTTTTTTTTATATTACGGTCGCACTTTTACTGGAGATTTTTTTTTATTTCTATTATCCGAACATTTTCTTCCATTTTCTCGGTGCTATCTGGTATGAAGGACATTTTGTAACTCATCCAAACCACTGAGACACGTTCGAGGGGGGAGAAAGCTTTGAAAATTTCGCTCCTTTCCAACTGCCAGACTTCCGACAACCAACTAATTTAATTGCCTTTGAATCAAGGAGAAATTCCCCTCCCACTGGCACTAGTAGAAGATCAAAGAGCGTTGCGGTTCAACCGAAACAGACGATGTCGGGACGAAAACCGGCAGGCAATCTTCAAAGCGTACGGCTTTACCGAAACAATAACCTGCTACCGGCCTACTGCCAGCTCCAGAAATGTTGCCTCAAAACCATTTATGTACCTACGCTTTTCACCTGCGTATATTATCGTCGCTCTAGGATGGGGCATCAAGTATGCACTGGCATGTCTCCGTTAACCACGTACCGACAAAAAAAGAAAAAAAAGCAGCATTACTCAATCAGGAAGTGAAACTGGCAACGGAAACCCAGTCAGAAATTGACACCATCGATAATCCAAGGTAAGATAATATATTACATTGCCTCGTGGTTTGTTGGCAACGAAAACTGGCTGAGGGTGCGAGGGTTTCGTGTTTCGGCCGAATTTTCCGGCTGTAATGGTAGGCATTTACACACGACTCTTCTTGAGCTTGAAGCTCGTGCTGGCTAGCACTTTAAGTGGGATTCATTTTCTTACGGTGATTCGTCGAATTTGTTTAACGATTACGACGGAAGAGATGGCACACGGATCCGAAAGGATTGCGATGGGACGTACCTACCTAGCAGAAATCGATTTCTACCTGATACGACAACGACGACGACGATACGATGGAACGGAGGAGTGCGGATCTTTCCTTTTTGTTGTTTCGACCTTGGCCAAAGTCAGCACCAAGTAGTTCAACGCACACCGACCGAGAAGCATAACGGAGGGTCGGAAAATTATCGGTTATGCGAGGTTAGTAAGCAATTTTCGTAATAGAGTTGTTTTTCTTTTCTGTGTTTTTTTTTTGTTGTGAATGTTGCCAACAAGAAATTCAGCGTCTGATTGGGTAACCGCATTGTGACCGAATAAAATTGCCAGCTGCGTGGTTTGAATTTGCAATTAACAAAACACACAAGTATTTTTCCTAGCACTTGCTTGTCTGGGTCGGTGTTTCGTAAGGCATAATGCTCGATACTCAACTAGTAGATGAATTTAACGGTTCCTGTGGAAAGAGGTAATAATCAACAACACAGCCTGTTCTAAGAAGCAGCAACAATATACCTAAAGGTTATTTTGGAATCGAAAAGGAATAGCTTTTTATGTTTAAGCGCCTGTGCTTTCAGGACGTATTTGTTCATCAGAAGTCAGAGCCGATATTGACATATCATGACACGAAAAATACTAAATCACGGAACGAAGAACGTGGGAATTCTTACTGGAACAATCGGAATAGACCCACGCGACGAAAAAGGACTATGGATTGGAAACTCGGGACCATCTACCAGAGCTGCGGCAACACACACGAGCTGGGTACAGCTTTCATAGTGATGGGCGAGATGCGGATGAATTCTACGCGCAGTTGGAGAGTGAATACGACCGCTGCCCAAAACATGATATCAAGATCGTCATCGGGGATTTCAATGCTCAGGTCGGCCAGGTGGAGGAATAGAAACCGGTGACTGGAAGGTTCAGCGCACATCAGCGAACCAATGAAATGGGCCTAAGACTTATCGACTTTGCCACCTCCAAGAACATGGCCTCAGACATTATCGACGTCAGATCCTATCGGAGCGACTCTCCGTGGGGAACAGCATTCGATACCGACGCCAGCCTCGGTTAGATCTTGCGCAGCTGAAGCAACTAAACTTCGCCGCAAACTACTCGAAGCTGCGTTGCCGGAAGAGGAAGAGCTGGACAATCCCCTCTCGAAGACTGTTGGAACACTATCAAAACAGCCATCAGCAGTGTTACGGAGAGCTCCATCGGTAATGTGGCCCGGAATCAGCGGAACGATTGGTTTGACGATGAATGTAGGAGGGTGATGGATGAGGAGAACGCTGCGCGGGCGGCCAAAATGCGCAGTGCCACACGTCAAGCCGTGGAAAGACACAAACAGAAGAAGATGCAGGAATATGCAGAGTTGGAGCGGCTGTATCGTTCTCAGGAAACGCGAAAGTTCTACCAGAAACTGAACGGATCCCGCAAAGGCTTTGTGCCGCGAGCCGAAACGAAATGACAACTTGTTAAGTGTAGCTACCTATTACCCTCCCCCTTGCTTTCCACTCTTTCCTCTCCATTCCCAAAAAAATTCATTACTTTCCCCTACCGTCTCTCCATCTCCATTATTGCCTGACCGCATTTCATGGTCAAATAGTAAAAACAAGAGTGGTCAATTTTTGACATTTTTGAATTTTTGACACTGGACATTTTTGATATTTTTGACATTTTTTACATTATTGACATTTTTGACATTTTTGAATTTTTGACATTGGACATTTTTGCATTTTTGACGTTGGACATTTTTGATATTTTTGACATTTTGTCCTGCCTGTTGTCTGTTATTTGTTATTTGTTGCCAGTTGTCTGCTGTCGATTGTCGGTTGTCGGTCGTCTGTTGTCTTTTATCTTTTGTCTTTCAGTTTCCTAAAAATGTTTTCCAGAACTTGTAGAACAGAAATTTATTTACAAATCCCCTTAGGTAGGTGCTTAAACGCAATGAATATTTGTGCCTGTTTGCGTAAAAATGCATTTTCTCATCTCTTCAACTTCTTCCCTGCAGCAGCATTTTCTTTCTTTCGGAATGACTCGGGCTTTGGTGCAACCGAGAACAATTTACAAAGCAAACACAGTCCAGATCGCATTTTTATCAGCAAGTTAGTACAGTCTCATATTCCCACGGTAATGTACAGTTTCATAGCCAGAACGTTCTTTTTTATTACGGCAAACGCAAACCGTAAGAAGTTTTCCGAAATGCAGATGCATTTTTTTTTTGGTGCCTCTAGCTTCATACTCATAAATATCAGCAACGAATTTCCCGCACCAACCATCGAAGCAAAAAGTTTCCAAGAGCTTACGTTTCAGGTGTGCCACTCGGCAGTCATTTGCCGCCACTTTTTCCACTTTGTGTTCTGCAGTGGGAAAACTTCGTGGCGAAAAGCTGAAATTTTATGCTCGTTTCTTTTTCACCTGTGTTTGTTAATGTGCGCTAAAATTTTATCTAACCTTCACTGGGAAAAAACGTGAAGCTTTTGACACAGACAAAAAGATGCATTATTTAGGAAAAATCTATAGGTCTGGACGTGTTTAACATCGTCTGCTTGTCTGTGTTTAGACCTAAGGATGGTGGCTCATATGTTTGTCTGCCGTAATGAAAAGTGGAAACTTTTATATTAAATGTTTGTAATTACGGAAAAGTGTTCTTCTAACGCGCCAGCTTGTTCAACAAAGAAATAAAAAGAACCAAAACGGAAGAATAAAATTTCCGCGTAGCCGGAAACATCGCCGTGTTTGGTGAGAAAACATGCATAGCGTTTTACACCATAATTCACTGGAACAAGGAAGCAGCACTTCGGCCAGGCTCGTTTCTACCCAAGAGAAAATGGCTGTTGATGAAATTTTCCTGATTTGTTCTACTTGGGGGCAGGAAAAAGTTGCCAGGTACTTACCAATTCGGCATACCACCGACGAACACGTCCGAGTTGGTGGCAAACTTGCCGAAAAGAAATTCCTTCCCTCGAGACGTGCGGCTCTGGGAGACACCGTCCACCGTGAGTGTCGTGTGCTCGTCATTCCGGAGGACCTGAAAGCGAAAAACAGAAAACAAACTGCTGATTATTGCTGCTTTTCTGGGTCAAACAAGGGCGCATCGGAAGAAAAGGATAATCGAGTAATCGTTCCACTAAGCTAATCGCTATGAAATTACTGGCCAATTCATGGCCTCTTTCAGTCAGCTACCTTGCTTTTGCTGTTGCTGTTGTTGTTGCTATTGGATGCAAGATGCTACATTGTAAAAGGTGAGGGAGAAATGGATTGCTAACAAGAATCCGAGTTATGAAACTGTTAGGAAGGATAATTTTCCCCAACCCTCTCATCCCCTTTGCGTTTGCGCTAAAGTAGCGAAAAGCGGCACTCAACCATGGCCAATCAATTCGTCTCATCTCATTTGTGTCCAATGGGACCGGTTCCAACGTGAAGCATAAAATCGGTTAGCTAGCTGGAGGAGATGCGGCCGGTCAGCCGGAAGGGGCAAGTGAAGACGACACTTTTATCTCTTGTGTCGGCTTTTATTACGTACCGATTAGTGCAAGTGATAGCCAATCCTCGCTTTCGAGTTGCCTCGTATAGTGAACAAAGTAGCAGTAAAAGCAGATAGTGTCTTGGAACCGATTGAAACCTCAAAATACATCAACTTAGTTGCAGTATAGAAGGGCTTTTGAGAAACTCGTTAAACTTAGGTGCTTTAAAGTGCGCAATATTTTCCACGGAGCGATTATGATGCATGAATAAGAAAAATTAACGCGTCGTAAAAAGGCCGTATCCATCAAACTTAAAATTCTGATTGTCATATTTGGTTATTTAGCACCGATTTTCCACAAAATGGGGGGAAAATCAAATGAGATGAGTTGGCTGATATGGCGACTGAGAGTCGAAGCTTTTACAACAGATGGAGCATCTTCGAACCGCCACTGCTTCTGTCTAAGCATGAGGAAACGTGAGGCTTTGGCCTTAGTGCAGTGTCGTCGGTCGGGAATTAAATTAATGATGTTCCGATAGCGATCGCGAAAAGTCTTCACTGATGCCAGACAGTACGGAAATTGGCCTGATACTGCAACAGTGACTAAGCAGCAACATGCTGTTCGAAGCAGCGAAGGAATGTGCGAGGCTCGGTTGGCATAATGGAAGGTCTATGGAGAGGAAATTTTAAATTATCTGTATTGGTTCCACTTTCCTTTAACTTTGTTTTAAATATAATGCTATTTTACAATGCGGAGGTCGTTTTCTATCGCATTTATTTTCAATCTAATCTGCGATCCAATAAAAAAGGATATTACTTAACGTTGAAAAATGGTCGGTACCATAACCTCAAATATAAGCGGTCGAAAATGTGTAATGCCAAATTTAGAACTGCCGGTAATATGCGGCTCAACTCTTTCGACGCTCGGTAATGTTCGCTCGGAAACACTTTCCATCTTTTACCATCTGATCCCGAAGGCAGAAGGACACCATATTTCCAAAGACGTCATACTTGGCATTCACTCTCCGGCCCTGTCGTTCTTGCGGTTTACAGCAACACGGAACACCTGCCTTGACACGGTGGGGCCGAAAAAGTCGCTCGTCGGCTCGGCAGCCATCTTCCTACTTACTAAGTAGACCCATTTTCGGCGACGGCGGCGGTGGCAATTTAAAACACATCAAAACCCATCCCACAGAGCTACCACCAGTGGGCCACAGCCAGCCGTTCGAATACCGACGACGAAGGAACGTGGGAACAACATTCCCCCGGCCGGAAGGAACCACGCCAACCGAACCGAACGGCTGCTGGCATCCTTATCGACTCGAATCACGTGCACCGCGCGTTCGATACGCGGACCAGTTTTTGCCGGTTTCGGAATTTTTGCCGTAGGCTGTCTACCTCTTCCTGTCTGTTTGCATTTTGTGCCAAACGGGATGGAAATAAAAACAAGAGATTTCAATTTACTACCGAAAATTACCACTTTTTGCCGGGAGTTGTTGCTTGCCCGGCCGGGATGAATGTAGCCCGGGGCTGCACAGCGGCGTCACGGTATCGGTTTGCGATAGTAATTTTTCATCCAGATAATATTGGGTTTCATACGGCGGTGGCAGGAAGCGAAGAGGCAGAAAAACCATTTAGGATCGGAAATGTATGCACAGTGTACACAGATACCGACGGTACTACGCGTAACATTGAAGGTAACGGACAAAAACTGTGCTTCAACACTTCGTTCGTGGGTGTATTTTCTTTTGAATCATGCTTAGACTTGTCTTATTTTCTTTGGCGGACCACCGATTATTTGGATATCAAAAGCGTCATCAAACAGCCTCGGTGTTTTCAATGGAAACGCTTGGAAATGCTGCTCGTTTAATGTAAATCCTGTTGAGAGTTCCACTTGCGATACCATTACTGTCCGCAACATAACTAATGCTTGCAGTTACCAACCAAATTCCGGCAGCAGTTCGAGGAAATTCACAGTCCATTCAGTATAAAATATTGGAGGGTTCTCTTTTATTATAATCTGGTCTCTATCTTCTTTTCCACGAAATAATTACACTGATGATGTTGAAATAATCATCTAATTTCGTTTACAGGAACAATCAGAGTAAGCATCATTGCTTGTCGCCATGGTTTCACGAAAAGCGCACTGCAAAACCGACAAACACTGATCGCAGAGAACGGAAAAGGAAAAACAAAACTTATTCAATCCGAAGTAAATAGGAAATAAAACTGGGGAGACCGCAAAAAACTGAACAGTAAAAAATTGTAAAACAAAAAACGTAAGGAAAAATAGGTAGTAGATTAGCAGGTAAATCCGTATGTAAAGCTTGCTTCATTTAGAATTGGAACAAGCTATTGCTCATATTGTGGCGCTCTTGGTGGACGGAATTGTAAGTTCTGGGCGCCCACGTGTCGGAAATTTTGTTAGCTTCACCTATGTATTTTTGACATTCCTCAAAACGACTGTATTTTGTAAACAAACAACATGGAAGCCGAAAGAAGGGAAAAAATTGTGCACAGTTATTTGGAAAATCCATTGTGGTGTGCATCTAGGCTAGCTAAACAGCTGAAATTGCCCCGAAATACCGTATGGCGCGTTATTAAATGGTATAAGGAAATATTGACGACGTTTCGGAAGCATCAAGCTAATCATCGGAGTGGAACTATTGACCAAAAACTGCGTGGTAGAATTTTGAAGACCATCAAGAGGAATTACAATCTGTCGGACCGTGATTTGGCCAGAACATTCGGTACTGGCCATAGTAGTGTGAGGAGAATTCGACTCCGGGAAGGAATCAAGTAGAATCGAGCTAGCAAACAGCCAAACCGAATTATAAAACAGAATAGTGTGGCCAAAATCCGTGCTCGAAAGCTTTACGACCGGCTGCTAACCAAGTTCGACGGGTGTCTTCTGATGGACGATGAAACCTATGTCAAGGCTGACTTTGGGCAAATGCCAGGTCAAAAATTTTACTTGGCAACGGCTCGGGGGAGCAAATTTAAATTTGTTTTTGCCAACAAATTTGCAAGAAAATTTATGATTTGGTAAATGCCTGCTGTGGCGGAAAAACTAAAGTTTTCGCTACAAATACGACAATGACATGGAGTGTCTCCAAAAACGAATTTTGCCGTTTATTCGTTGCCACCACCATCCCGTGATGTTCTGACCAGATTTGGCAAGCTGTCATTACAGCAAAGTCGGTATGCTGAGAAAGGGGTCCATTTTGTTCCGAAAGACCTTAACCAACCCAATTGCCCCCAGTTCCGCTCGATTGAGAAATACTAGGCAATCATGAAGAGGAGACTAAAGGCAACGGGAAAAGTGGTCAAAGACATCAATCAGATGAAGACCTTGCGGAATAAGATAGCCAAAACGATGGACGACGAAAGTGTGCGCCGCCCAATGAGCCATATTATAGGAAGAGTTCGATAATTCTTTCGAAGCCATGATGACTGATGAATAATTTTAGCCGTATTTTTTCTAAAAGCTTTTCTTTAAAGAACTGAAATACTCGCAATTGTATATGTTCCAATACTATCTGAAGCAAGCTTTACAAACGAATGTTACTAGATTATTAATTAACAATTGAACGTTTGAAGGTTACCTTCAAACGAAGGTGCCAAGTTGGGGCACACGAAATCATACTGAAGTGTCCGCGTCCTCACATATCTGTCGCATGCGACTTAAGCTAACTGACGATCCCAAAAGCGGTTACTTCACCATTCCGTTGAACACTACATTGAGCGCCGTACACTATCTTAGGCGCGGAAATCCGACGTTGGAACGGTCAGAATCTTCGGTGACGCGATCTTCGACCTACAATTCGAGTCTACGTCTACGAACCGAGCACTGACATAACTATTGTAACCAAGTGCACAATACCATCGGAGTTACTCTCCGTGGCATAAGGTGGATTCATCTGCCACCCACTATCGTTCTTCATGCGCATCGATAGCTGGACAACTTTGCTCATCGGTATGCCGCCGATCCCGTGAACCACCACCGTAGTGAGTCGAAGGCCGAACGGCATGGTTAACCGTTATGTGTGCGACAGGGTACCCGGGTACCTTTTCAGTTTTAAAATAGTTATAACTCATTCAATTTAAAACATACGTCATTGAAATTTTGCGACATCGTAAAACTCGTTGATCTTAAGTAATTGAGGTTTTTTTTGGTGCATATCCATAAAGGGGTTTAGCAATGAGAGTCACTTGAATTTTTTTATTACGTAGGAGGGCGACAAGGGTACCCGGGTACCCATGATTTGCTATCTTCATAACTTTAGTTATGTTGAACCGATTTGGATGAAACCGGTGGCATTTGACTCGTACATTTATCTAGTTTTGATTAGATAAAGCGTTTGGTCATCAAATGACAAGTAGTTCCCGGGAATCGGTAATTCCGGAGCAACATCCGGTAAAACGTGGGAAGCCGCATGTTTTGAAAGAATATCAGCTTTTAGTAAACCTATTAGCTTTGAACTTGACACTTTGGAACCTTTTTTCATCTAATTATATAAATTGGTGACTTTAGATCGCATTGGCCACTACAGAATTTGGTTCCTGTAGGGATACAGATGGCGAGTTGGGTGCCTAATCCAATATAGAATTGGTTTAGCGGATCTTTTAGATGTTTTGAACTGAAATGGTCAGCTTAGTACTGATTGATAATTTCGGAACTGGTTCCAAATGTATAACGGATGGTTCTACGTTTTGAACGGTTCTGATAATGCTAAGCATTATTTTGAATCCTGCGGTATCATCTGTGACCCCGTAGAAACCATTTTCGAAATAACCAATCAAAATACATCGAAATGTAAAAAATATCACCTACCGAACTAATTCCGAGAGCTTGGATACCCATATTGCTAGGTTTTACCTCCAATCCTGGACTGGCCACCCATGACCCCACAGGAACCTACTCCGGAATGGCCAACCTGATTGATCTCATTATATGAAATAGTACATTGTATGAATTTTTAGAGTTTTTATATCCGCATGACTGATTTTCCTGCAATACAATCATTTCTCTTCCTCACAGCGGACACTCTGTCGGAATTCCGGATTTTCGGGTACCGTATGTCTTTTAGTGGCCAAATGGCCAAATGATTCAAAACTAGATAAATAAACGAATCAAATGACACCTATTTCGTCGAAATCGGTTTAAAATTGTTGATGTTATAACAATATCAATTTTGGGTACCCGGGTACCCTTGTCGCCCTGCTAAAGGTGTTTTTTTTTGTCGCACACATAACGGTTAATTAGATTAAGAAGAAAATTCGGGAAGCCGAGCTTAAGGCGCAAGAGTAGGCTGAAACATGGGTGATTAAAATGGGAATCAATCATATCTAAGCTTTGTGTTAATACTTTCGCGTTCCTTATATTTGCATATGCTATTCGAGTCTGTCGTTAGTTGGTTGGTTAAGTCTACTGTCGTTTTGGAAGCAAACAAATCCTAGAATGTCATCGAGCATTTAACCATTCTGGCTTTGCGGCAACCGTTCTTTAGGCTTGCCTGTCATTATTACCATACTAATTAGCCAACGATCGATTAAACATCCTAACTAATCCGTAGATTCCCCTATTAATCTGCCATAAGAGTTGTTGCTGGAATCGGGTGATTAGTAGGAACCAAATCGGGTGATTCAGCCTACGCGTGGCAAAAAATACTCATAGTTTGAACAGCTTCACAAAACAGACGCCAGCCGAAGCAAATATGTACCTACATTTGGAACTTGCAATCCGAATCCGACTAGCCAATATATTGCACTATAAAATATATTCCATCTTTCTTATCTTATATTTTACTTCTGAGGTTAAATTTGGCATTGGATCGCCAATATGATGTCCTCTAGTCACTGTTGCGAAGCCCACACTCGTGTGGTCTAATTTTCTCACACACGCGTACTCATTCTAACGAACACACCGGCATAAGCGTCCCTTTAAAACTCCCGCTCTTATTTCTTCATGCATTGCAACGAATTTTTGCGAGTGTGTGTTTAGCTAACAGCCACAGTTCTCGCTCGTCGTTCGTCGTTGCAGCTGGATCTGCTGATACCGATTACTCACGACGGCTCGTACTCTCACTCGTGAATAGAATCAAGGGCGATGAAGAAGAAGAAGAAGAAGAAAAAGAAAAACTAATGCCAAATTTGTATCCCAGTGCGCCACCAGCCACACGGGCAGCTGATTTCCCGCGAGTTTTTAGACTCGGGAATAATCTATGTAGAAAGACGAAGTGAAGATGTGCGGGCCGGAGTGTGTGGGTAGCAGAATGTCTGCACACAGCATCGGCGGCTGTTTCACAAAATGCTGCGTCACCGCGTCCGTTACCGTAATTCTGAGTTTTTCCATTGGGTTAACTATAAAATTGACACTGACAGATACCTAAAAATAAAAAATAAGAAAACTTATCCAATTTAATTCTACGAAATACGTATACGTAGGCGAAATACGTATCTGTCATTGAATAAAATACACATAGTAGAATTAAATTGGATAAGTTTTCTTATTTTTTATTTTTAGGTTTCGTATTCTACTAAGACGCTCCAAAAACTTCAGTCAAGACTGACAGATACGTTGATGCAGCATTCTGTTTGGCCCTTCAATTCCAACACCATTTACGCGGGAAGCTGACCTCCGATTCCCACACTTTCTCTCTGTCGCCAGTTACACGCTACCGGCAATTACCCAAATAATGTGGAAACAATTCCTCTAATACGGTATAAATACCAGGATGTCACATGTAGAATAACATAACGGTTTAGATTGTAGGCATAGAAATAGCTTGAATAGAGTTACTTACTATTACTACTTACAGTAATCCCACGAATAAGGCATTTGGCGAAGTTATTCTGCCACCAAAATTTTATCAGCTGAGTTTATAGAGCTGATCTTTTATGCGGTTATGGTTTATCAATTGCCTGCTATCTATAGAAAATTAGCAAACATTTTTAGCAGGTAATCAAAAATCACGAACGCAAAAGAGACAAATATATTTTCCCTACGTTGCCACAATGTATGATGAAAGTTTGTCACTATTGCATGGAAGTTACGACAACAACAAGTTATCGTAGCTGTTTATCATGGATACAGATGTTTCATGACAACTATGTTGTTGCCTGCGAAAAAGACACACTGCTGTATGCAATACGTATTGTACGCAACAGAAGCAATCCCAATGATTTCACACTGTATCGGCAGCGGCAGTGTTCGGTAGTTATCAAGGTAACAT
This sequence comes from Sabethes cyaneus, assembly GCF_943734655.1. Classification (NCBI taxonomy): domain Eukaryota; kingdom Metazoa; phylum Arthropoda; class Insecta; order Diptera; family Culicidae; genus Sabethes; species Sabethes cyaneus. Next base: position 3,475,734 of record NC_071353.1, read on the forward strand.
TGCACGCCAGACTTTGGATCAAAACAAGCTAGTCATTTTCTTAAGGTTTTTGCTGTTTGTCCCTTTTGTTCAAGTTACTGATAAAGTATTGTCTTTAACCAGCCGAATGGCAACAAAGACATATTTTATTGTATACCTGCATCACCAACAACAAGCGCTTGTGAGAGCCAGTGTGTGTCAAAATATATTCTCACCGAAAGTTATCCTTCTCAGTGGTGTGAAGGGACAACATTCGTTTGTCCTATTATTTTGTTATCGTGATACATTCTGGTTGTTACGTATGTTTGTTTTATAGGCAGAGAATAACTGGTTTATCGTTCTGTCGGTTATTTCTGCCTATGAACAATGTTATTTATGTTATTTTGATTCCCTGATTATTAGTGAATAGCTTGTTTTAAGTTCATACGCTGTTGTCTGAAAATCTTAACATTTTTTTTAGTTCTGAGTGGTTAGTAGTTGGAAGAAAGGTCGAGTGGTCGTGATGGTAATGGTCGAGTTTAATATGTTTTAATTGCATTTTCAGAATTTTCTAGTTTGCTGAAAGCATCGTTGATAAAGTTAAAAATGTAGAATGGTAAAGTGCTTCTTTTCTAAAATGCCAGTTGACTATCATTAAATAATGGGATTGCAATCGATAACTTGGGTATGTGCATGTGTTTGTTTTTTTTTTCATTCCATAGAGGTTTAGAACAGGCATGCTTTAACGGAAGTAAAAACAAGTATTTAGGTGGTTTTGTTAATTCCGCACAATTTACACTGCGCTTCAATTGAATAAATTTCCCTAATCAGTCAGGTATAGAATAGAAACCATTGAAAAATGGGTCCGATTATTAAATGGTTGTCATAACACAAATAGTAATTTTATGATTGATTGAAAATACCACGTGGACCTAGTAACGATTTATCATCCCAACATACCATTTGTTCTAAAAGCCCCTTCGCTGATGCTTTCATGCTAATGTTGAACTGTCATCTTAATTTACACATAAGCCTAGATAAAATTCTTCTTTTGAAAGGACTTCCCACCATGGCATGGGTTCGTTTCGGTACCTCATACTATTAACAGTCAAAGTGGAAACACTTGCTCAGACGTGTGTTGCCCTCTTCAGTTCTTGCCATCTCGTCCCGTGCGTTCGCCTTGAAAGCGCTAAATTTGCATTCCAATTCATCATTCACTTAGCATTAGCATTCTGCTTCGCAACAACCCACAACGAAGCGCAAAAATAATCAACCATAACAGGGGGGGACGTATAGAGTGGGCGTGTGAAATGTTGTGGGAAGGAGTGAGGGGTGCATGGAAGCAAACAGAAACATGGGAATACAGTTCATTCCAACCATGTGTGTGCACACTGGTAAGACGCAAATATTTTACAGTCAAGTAGGTACACTTTGACTCAGAACACCGAAAACTGGCTCGTTAAAATTTTGGAAAATTCTCGAACGGAAATGAATGGAATTAATGCATTCAATTTAATTTTTTTTTCTACAAAAAATTTTACTTCATTCTTAAAAATAACAAAAAATGATAGTTATATGGTAACGATTTTGAACCGTTTTGCATCATCGTCTGCGAGGTGCTGAAAGTTAACGTTCATGTTTTATACATACAGGCAGCGGGGACACAATATTCGCGAAGACCCTCCCTGGCTGTGTGCCGTTTCGTTTCGGGACGGGAACAACTTTGTCGTTGCTGTTTTTATATTCTGCAACATTTTTTTCTCCTATTCTGCTCACTCTTTTCCTGAAGGATTAACTCAAGGACGTGTGCTTTTGTAGGTGGAAATTAAAAGCTTGCTCGTGTAAAATGTAAATTTCTCTTCTCGCCACCGTCGCGACGCGTCGGTTGTTTGCGCCTACACGTGAGGCAGAGGGCACAGACGCTCATACAAGGTGTTTACTCTTTGGTTGGAGTCGCACTGTTTCGGGATTTACTGTTGAAATATGTTTCGTTTAGCGGAACATGATGCCGAAAGCTACCAGTGGAATCGAATGGTGGAAGGATCGCCCGGTAAAAAAGGTTACATCTTGCCTTTTTGCTGTGGGAGCTCAGTTGGGGAAAGTGTAGAAAGTATTCATTTAGGATAAGAAATTTAGGATGAATTTCTTTTGTTTTATAAGTTATGTGTTGAAAACAAATTATTTACTATGCATATCTATACGGAAACTAGCAAAATTTCAGTTTTTAAATATTTTTAGCATTACATTTCCCCCAATTTTATTAGTTTGTGTAATGCTCTTTATTCAGAGTGTATTTTTTACGCAAATTTCTCAAAGAGTTCGTTCAAAATTTGATGCAAGATATAATTTTACTACACTAGGTTCTAAAATTTCAAAGTAGATTGCGCCATTTCAACTGAACTGTTTCGGGAGAATCAACAAATCAATTTTTTTGGCTCATCAGCTTGAACCGTTTTCAAAAATTTATGCTATTCACGGATCCTTCGACTCAAATTAAAAAAAACAACCCTAAGCCAGTTTGTCGCATAAACCACGTCATTAACTTGTTGGCAAAAGTTGCATGGCTTTGTAAACGGTTGGCAGCTGCCAAGCAAGGACCGCGAAAACTGACTAGCGCACGAAAGCCGTACGGTTTCGCATGATTTAGCCAAGTGCAACTTTTGGCAGGAAAAGTTTGCTGGAGAAAATGGATGACGTTGACCCTAATTGAGTAATATGTACGCTTCTGTCGGAATCCGGAGCACGTTTCGGGTGTTGGTTGCAATATTGCTGCGCTTTGGAAAATGATTGATGATGTTTACTACAAAGTTACAGTGAAAATTTTAACAAAAAATGGCAACGGATTCTTTTAATTATACTGAATGCGATTGGAAAATTGTTACATCATCTGGATCATAGCCGTAATTTTCACTCACAATCGTAGGGTTAATCCCAGATTTTTGCGAGCTCAGTCAAGTGAAATACCCCTGGTTTCAACACCCTCAAAATAAAATTAAATAATGCAAATGCTTCGTTACATTCTCGCATATTCACCTATAATTAACCTCCCCGGCAGTCAACAGTTCGGTACGTGAACAATTTTTAAACCGCAACTTAACTTGCCCGGAAGCACTAAGTTAAATAACCAAACCAGATCTCATTCGGTCAGCTCAAAAAAAAATCGTATCCAAACATTGAAAATCAAATTACCGTCACTCATCCGGTTTCAACCGAGCAGAACCCGACATTCCAGTCGACGTGGGTGGCGGCGATACTACCACCTACGCACCAATTTCCGGCTGACGTTTTCCGGACCAAAAATTCCCAACGAACGCCTCCACACAGAAGTGTCTGAGTATAATGCCAAACTGTAACGTCACGGCTTCGGTTACTTCACATTCATCCACCCGATGGAGCTGGCGAGGGATTTTTACGAGCCGGAAATTACCCCCTCCTTCCCTCTCCTCAGCCGCTTGCATTCACGCATTACGCTTGGAGTACCTTCTCTTTATTCTGTAGGAAATTAGGTAAGCCAAATCATATACAGTCAGCATGATGCTCAGAGATGAGAGGTTTGCTTAAATTCGTGCAAAAATTTTATCACAAAAAGTCTTCGATTTATTCAAACCCTCATGCAGCAACTTCGTTTACTAAGTTTCCCCTAAGGAATAACCTTTTAAGTTATACTGCAAATGTCATAAAATTTTACATCCAAGTGGGAACCAGATTCCTTACCAGTCGATTCATTGCTTGTGGCAGTATAAAATGCTTAAATTGAATAAATAAACCTTCATTGGGGATGGGACAATTGTTCAGAATTCTTAGCATTTCATACGAGTTCGAAGGTCTGAGCATTTCACAATACTTTGTAGGTGAGCATATTTAATGAACTTTGTCAAATTTTAATTTAAAATACTAAAGTTAATAGACAGTATTTAAAAACTTTTAGGCCTTCTATTTTCCCAAAAACTTTAAAGGAAAATTTTCTAGGACATAGCTTATGGAAAAAAATCACAACTCTTAAGCCGTAAAACAAAAAATTTTTGATGAATATGTCAGCAAGCAAGTAGTCAAAAAACAATAAATAAAAGCGTTTTCAACGAAATTTTCCACGGTGCTGGAAAACCCCCGGAAAGCTGGAAAGAGCATTGTCTAGTAGTTCCTAGTAGTTCCTAGTACTACAGTTCACAGTGTTTTGTCGACAACCTGCGTCGTGGCATTCAGAAAGTTTGTTGCCAGGCGTTGCAGGTACAGTGACACGAACTTTCCGGGCGCCAATCACCAGTTGTCAGAAAAAAACCAGCAGATCCAGTGAATGGTCGGGGTTTTTGCAGCTACTTTTATTAATAACCACACCACACAGTGGTATTTTTACATTCAAGGAATCCCGCATATCGGAGGATTATGGGAGCGTATGGTCAAGTCCGTAAAGATGCCGATGAGGGCTGTGTCGGAAAATCCACGACTGTAATAGTCTATATTATTTTACTATACTATATTATGCGAATGATGCAGGGGCACGAGGGCGTACTTTGCAGACTTTTCCAGACAAGTCAGGACCGGTCAGGTGTGCAGAGAGTTAGAGGAGTGTACGCTAGACCTTCGATGAAACTGGCATTATTGGATATGTCGGGAAGCGAGAATATGGAAGTGGTTCACGATTTGGGACCCTAATCGCTGCGAAAACAGAACGAACAAAGCATGCCTCCCAAGAAACTGTGAAGTAATTCTAAAGCAGCCTAAATTTCATAAAGTTTTTTTTATGGCATTACGCAATACGAAGGTGATACAAGTCCAACCCTACTAACACGGTTGTTACAAAGTAGTTGTGGTAACCGAATTATGACTAATTTCAGTCGTAATCCAGTATCTTCAACTAAATGGACCTAAAGTGTGCTACTTGGGAAATATACTTATAGCTAGCTTCAAAACTATAATTAAACTGTTAATAAAACCAGTTTATTGTGGTTGCTCACATAACCATTATAAAACTAGTTGGCTGCGCCACATCTTTTATAATCTTACAATATATGATGTGTAACAATACAATAAGGCGTACCAACACAAAACCCAAGTAACTATTACAAGTTTTATTACGTTCGTAAAGTGGTTTTCATGATCAATGTTATAAAACCGCTTATAAAACTATGAGCTCCACCAGAACTTTAAACTGCTTTCTGACCAAGTGGCCCACTCCTCAGAATGCTTTCATAACCGCTATAAGAATCAGCTTATAAGTCCAAGTAGTCGTATCACGCTCTGCTGAAAGCAGCAATAAAACCGGTTAAGCTTTCGCTGCTTGCCAGCCATCGCCATAATTTAATGAAGCTGTACGCTTTTCGCTCTGGCGAAAACTAAATAAATTCGCCAGCTTTATCAACTTGAAAATACATCCGTGAGCAGCAAAGTTAAAGTTTTACTGTCTTATTATTCTGATCGATTTGGTTTATAGCGACTGTTGGAGAACTTTAATTACTCTACTGCAAATTAATTGATGTATTTGAAACCAAAATTCATATATTGTACAACCCTATTAAAGTGAATCTAAAACTATAATTAGAATATCGGACCATAACTATCATATCGGATCTTGTTATCGATCTTTTTCGCCTGGTCCGATCGCTTCTCGATCGTGCAAACACGAATTAACCAAATTGATCAATAATCTTATCAGACAGTATTAAATCGATTATCGAACAAGCAACACACAGTGTTTTATCGCTCTCAAACCGAATCGTCTTAGTTGCCACGTTTTAGCGTATTGTGTGTGCTAAAAGCAAGGAGATTGTTCCATAGTTGGCCACTTGTGCCATATCTGCTCTGTTCCCGTTTATTTGCCGTATCGTCAACCGCTTCGTCCAGGCGTCGCCTACAGCGACCATAATAAAACATCCCATAGAATATTTAATAAATTTTAAGCAATTTCGTTGGTTTGCAGCATGTGTGCATATAATTTCATCGTGAAATTTGATATGATTGGTGGATAAAATCAACGCACCACTGAAATTTTCCAATTTTCGAAAACTGGTTACTTTTACAATATAAAAATATTCATTTAGTCAAACTCAATTTCTAGTAAAATAAAATGATTTTACTTACTTCCTGTGACAGGAAAACCGATAATGACTATCTTTTTGCAAAACACTTTGCTTTGATGAATTTTAGTTTGCGAGCTAAAACAAAATACTAGAATATGGCAAGAATATATGATTTTGGTGTTGAAGCTTAGTATTCTTCATAATAGCAGCAAAAAACTGTTTGGTCAGGGTGTTACCGTTTTAATAGCTCTATAAAACTAACAGATTTCTGGCGGTTTGACAAGCAACCGCGATAAGATCAATTTTGATTGGTGCCCCATTTTGTATTGCTACGCCACACTTATGGTAAGTTTATAGGAGGCGTGGTGCAGCCAACAAGTTTTAACGTGGTAATATAAGTAACCACAATAAATTTACTTTATTAATAGTTTTATTATGGCTAGCTATAAGTGTGTTTGGACTCGTATCCTCTTGGTATTGCGCAATACCACAATAAAACCAGAGGTAATGACTAATACCGTAATAAAACCCATATAAAATGTAAGTAAGTGGCTTTAGAATTGTTACTTGGGAAGTGATCTTGTTGCCGTTACTTGTCAAACCGCAATAAATCAGTAATTAGTGTTACTTACTTACTTATAACACTAACGGTAACACTCTGAGCAAACAGATTTTTGCTGCTATTTTGAAGAATATTAGAGTTCACCGCCGAAAACATTTTTTCATGCGAGGCCACATTGCCACCCGTAAAAAAATTTACATTAAATTTTGTAGTATAAACAATGCGTTTACAACAGTTTTTATTGTGGACATTGAAGTTTATAGCAAATTTATTGTAAAAGTGTCTCAAATTCAATTTGTTCCTTATTTCATGCAATAGAAGTGGCCATATTTTATAACAAAATTATGTAGTCATCGACGCAACATACGTGTGAAAAGCAGGAAAACCCAAAAATCATGTGAAATGATGCTCGGCAGGTATAAAAAAAGGCATTTCTTTATCGGATTGAGATGTTTCAGTGGCAAAATCGAAATTGAAAACACAGATTTGCTTATTTTGAATACGGTGCCAGAAATTTGTTTATTATATTTAGTGGGTTGATGTTTTATTTGAACAATACTCAAGGGCAGTGTTGTTAATATTCATCAGCATAGAGGCATAAAAAACAATGTATGCTAAGAAAAAAGATTTTCTGTTTTGTTTGAAATTCGGTGATAATTAAAGGCCCTGCTCAAGGGTTATTTTTGAATTTTGGACAATGAACCTTTCAGAATACAGAATAATTTTCCAAATGAACATGGAAACATTGTGAAAACATGCTAATTGGGCTAATCGAGAATAAAGAACCAGATAACTGAAGCGTCTGCTGATCCGATTATAAACATCTTATTTTTCCTGTTACTAAATCCAAGCCCCTAACATGCCATATTTTCGTGGCAAGAATCTCAATAAGCGAAGACTCCTACCAATTATACCAGATTGCAGTCAAGACAAACATCAGCAACGGAGTTGCATCTCATTGAGTTACATATTAAAGCTACATTTAGGCGTTTTGATCGTACATTCCGGTTATCTCCGTTATAGTAAAGCTAGATTATCAAATCAAAAAAGTGGTTTTCGCATGAATTATAAAAAAAATAGGTTGAGTACCTTCGATTCTCTCTCAATCAGACGCAAGGCGTTGCACGCACACTAGTTATCTATAGACATTCAATTGAATTCAAGAGATTAATTTCTTCTAAAAAGATGTTTAAAAATTTAAACCATTATTTATTATTCTAACCTCTATCCAACAAATGGAACGAATGTTAATTATATTTTGATACCTACAAAAAGAAAATGAAACATTTTTTCTCAGTCCTACTCACCTGCACCTTATGCCAGTGTCCGTCGTGCAGATCGCGCCCGACCGTGATGATCTGCGCTCCGCCGCCCAGGTTGTAGCGCAACCGCAGCGCACCCTCGACCAGCTTTAGTTCGAAAAAGTCGTACGTACCACCGTCGTCGGTGTACAGCACCAGCCCGTTCGGTTGTTCCGTTTTAAACTCCAGCTCCAGGGTGCCATTGAGCCCGGTGTACCACTTCCGGAACTGGGCGAAACTATTCTGGGATCCGTCCAACATGAAACCGGAACAGCAGTGCGAACCGGCACAGGCTAGAATTAGCCCGGCCAGCAGCACCAGCCGGGGGACGCTATGCAGCATCTGCTGAACATTCATAAGAACTAGGTTGTGAAAACTGCTGGCAGCACTGGTCGGCCGCCTCGTCGAGTCAAGCCGAATTTTATCACGATGGTTACGATTATGGTGACGATTATTACAATTACGACTGTATCTGGCGCATCCGCTGTCGCCGTCCACACGCTTTACGAGCGACGGTGACGTGTTTCGGGGGGATTCCCATTCACTCGAACTGGAGGTGGAGGCCGGTCCCCGATACTGACATTGGGCGCCGTACTTTTCGGGTAGGAAAGCTTTACGCCGAAACGCGGCCATCTTGTTCTCATGCAGTGCTCCGAGAATTCTAGCCGAAGGAATATTTCTCTCTCACGGATGAGAAATTATTCTAAAACTTCACTCACTGATGGAAACACATGTGCTATCGCTGCCGCTCTGCTGTCGATGGCTTTTCGGAAGGAACTCACGCGCTACTCTCTTCGTCGCGTTCTGAACGTTCCGCAAGCTCCGATTTTCCGCTGCTGTAAATATGTAAGCTTTCCGAGCGCGAATGCTTCCCGCACGATACCCCTCTACCGCCTCTAGTACTTTTCACGAGTGAGCGGACAAGGAAAGAGGTTTTTTCCTGTTTTATTTATTTTTTCACTTCACACTACAGTCCAGATTCCTTCAATTAGCTGTGGTGGGTGATAGAGACAGGATGCACATTAGACGCAACGTTTCACATTTCCGTTTTTCGACTGGTGGTTGGAACAGGCTACGGTCTATCTATTCACTGTATCTAGCAGCGTTCGGACCCACACATACAGTTCGGTTGATTTGCTATTACTATGCATGAGAAGAATGTTTCGAAGTGGATTCAAATTTTGCTCATGAATTTTCATAGATTTGTCAACGTAATCTTGAGCTAACAAATGAAGATGCGAAGTTGTTGGAGAGATTTTCCACACAATACTGTAGTCGAATCAAATACATTTTATTTTAACGAGATTTTTTTTCGTCTTATTATCAAGCACACACTTCTAAATCAGTTCACCTCCTACTTAGCTTCGAGACTATCTAATTGAGATGCTATGTGTTCCAATTGTATAACTGCAACTGCAGCTTTTACGCTGAATTCTCCGAAATGCATAGTGACACTTTCATTGTGTTTAATCGTGTATCGTTCTACTCTACGCTCCAAAATTGATAGCTGTATGCGAACACTTCCACACACATTCGCACACATCCTAACACTATCCATCAACTGATTCCGTGTATGCCATTTGGTGAATTGGGGATATATTTTGCTTTTGTGTGGGTGAATGTTCGGGAAAATGGACCTCGTATAACCAGGATTAAGAAATAGAAAAAAAACAGAATTCCCAGAACAGAAATTTTTCCCAATTGAGAAGCACGAAAATGCGAACAGAAACGTATTTCGGCTGGCTGCTTTCGTCAGCTGACGAAGTGAAGTGGAGACGTCCGTGAAAAGCCCCGAAACGCGACGAGTGGCGAGTGGTTTCCCAGGGTATAGAAAAATGCGTCGAAACTCGTGGGCTTGAGAACGCGTTCTGAATGACACGTTGTTGAAAGCTGTCAAGCAAAGTGAACGAATGTCAGAACAAATACGCAGATTTTCCCGCTGTGCACCCACCGGAGAAGGTTTTTCGCGATACAGCCGTTTGGTTTATATCAGTTTATTGTGTGGTTGCTGGTGCGTCCTAGAAAAAGGTTTCACCGTTCGATTTTGGGGTTTAGGAAGCGTTTAATACGTTAAAAAATACACTTTTTTATTTCTTGTTTCTTTATTTAAACAGTTGATGTATGTTTTCTCGATAAAGATGATTACCAAAACAGCTTGTAGCTTTTATTTGGGAAAAAATCGATGGGAATTTGCAAAAAGTGAATACTTACACAATTGCTCAAATTACTAAATTAGCCCGCTCTCTTTCTCCACTTGCGATACAAAGCCCGATGCAGACATAAATGCTTCTCCCCAATGAATAACTTGGATGATTCGGCCGTGCAACCGCGGAGCACAGAGCAGTAAGACTGTTTTTACATTGTATGGATATTATTTAATTAAATTGAATTAAAATGAACGCCACCCTCATTTAGAACTGTTCCCTTTGATGGAAATAGAAGTTGTAATCAGAGCTACAAGTGCAGCACATTAAATTGGAAATAATAAGAATCACACATATATAGAGATTTGATATCAATTTAGAAACTTGCTTGTTTTTTGAATTTATTTATTTCACTGTCGTTAGTTATTCAATTTCATTGTCGTTCTAAAGATTAATAGGCTGCTCCATAATATTTAATACATCAAATCCCACCAAATGAATTTTTGTATAACATTAATTAGTCGGCAGTTAACACGTATCGAAACCACGTTTGCGAGGATTTCTAGATGATTTAATCCAGAAATATATCAAAAATAAAAATTTTTAGTGAACTCACTGGATTACTGAATTTGAAGTTGGATCATTTTTAATGTCCTGGCAATACGAGTTCTGCAACTTCAGATTAGAATTAGATTAAATTACAATCTTCCAGTCAAACAGTGACATAAACAAAACTTTGGAATACCGATGGGTTCACGTTCACATCTGGTTGTTGTGAAGGGTGATTTTGGATGTATTTTTCCATATCTGGTAGTTCACAGTGGCAGTGAATCGTGACATATGGCAAAATAAAAAACACTCTTAGACTATGATAAATGTGACCATTATGGTCGTCATAATTTAGTGACTCATAATTCCGAGGATCCAAAAGCATGATTCGGTCTCGAAAAACTCAGTTCATCTTAGAATGGCGAATCTGCTTTTAGGTAATTAATTGGCTTATCGCAAAACTACTTTGAAATAGAATTTAAAATTGACCTGTAATTTAATTTGAAACTGAATCTAAAATTGATGTTCAACTCAAAGGTCTAAAGTCGAAACCAAGAAAGCAAGAATTTTCGTTAAAACACAAAGTTTGTTCGATTTAATCGACGTTTTTCGGCGAAATAAGTATGAAGATTTAAATTACCAGTTAGTCCGGACGTTTCGAACTACTACTGGTCTTCGCTCATCATCTGCGGACAACTTTTTCGTCCATTAGGTTCTACTTCGTTTATCTTATCTGGTAATTTAAATCTTCATACTTATTTCGCCGCAAAACGTCGATTAAATCGAACAAACTTTGTGTTTTAACGAAAATTCTTGCTTTCGTGGTTTCGACTTTAGACCTTTGAGTTGAACATCAATTTTAGATTCAGTTTCAAATTAAATTACAGGTCAATTTTAAATTCTATTTCAAAGTAGTTTTGCGATACTCAAATTTTACTCAAATGTCAAAAATGGAAAATCGAAAGGTGAAAGCGAAAAATGAATAGTTAAAGGACGAGCATCAAAAGTCAATTTTTTATGTCTATCAAAAGATACGTCATAATCGGATGATTGGGATTGTGGCCGTTCTGTCATTAAATTATAGTAGATGTTATATTTGCCTTTTTACGCGAGTGTTTCGTTCCGGATATGGATCCTCATCAGGACTGAAAGTTAAAGTTAACAATTCACGACAGTTTAAAATAGTATTAAATATAACGCAAACAAATGACAGTTACCATAAAGCAAATTGCACCAAAATCCAAAACCAGACAACACTGTAGGCTAAAAGAGTTTAGACAAAGACGATCAACACTTTAACCCCTGATGAAGATCCAAATCCGAAACGAAACGTTGGTGTAAAAAGGCAAATATAACGTCTACTATAATGTAATGACTGAACGGCCAAAATCCCAATCATTCGATACTTATATCTCAGTCGAAAAATACTAGTGGATAAGTCAAAATTTAAAAGTCAAAGTGCAAAGTGCAATTCAAAACCCGGAAGGCAAAGGTTAAAGGACAAATCTCGAAAGCAAAAAGTTTAAAATCAAAAGTCGAAAGATTAAATCACAATCAAAATCAAAGCTGAAATCAATAATTAAAGTTCATAAAAACTAAAAGTCATAAAGGAAATCAACATGAAACGAAAAATCAAAAATCATAAATTGGCAAGAGGCAGAAGTAAAAAGCAAGATATCAAAATTTATATGAAAGTCAAAAATATAAAAAAAACTCAAAGGTGAAGGTCAAAAGTCGAAGATAAACAATATAAAGTCAAAATTCTAAGCCCATGAGTCAAAACACCAGCCAAAATTTTACTCAAAAGGCGAAACTCGAAAGGTAAAAACCAATAGTTGAAGGACGAGCATCAAAGCCATTTTTTTAAGTTGGTCTATTACAAGTTAAGTCAAAATTTAAAAGTCAAAGCAAGGCAAAGGTTAAAAGATAAATCTCGAAAGGTAAAAGTTTAACATCAAAGTTCAACAGTATAAATCACAATTTAAATGAAATTTCATAAAAACTAAAAGTCAATCAAAAAGTCAAAATGAAACGAAAAATCGAAAGGTGAGAGTCAAAAGTTGAAGATGAAAAATTAAAAGTCATAAATTCAAAATTAGAAATTGAAAGTCGAAAATTAAAAGTAGAATTTCGAAGTCAAATGTCAAAATTTGTTATCAAAAGTTTGACATCAGAATTCAACAGCCAAAAGACAAAACTTTACTCAAAAGTAAATTGGAAGTTGGAAATGAACTGAATTTCGATTTGGATTTCATACCTGATGACTCGAAATTTTACTTGAAATCCGATTTGAAAGTGTATTTAAAATTAGACTATCGACCATACGACGACTGGCTTGTTGGACCAGCATCGTACCTCGAACTCGAAGCCAACTGGGCGGTTAACGGTGTGGTCACATACAGTACCAATTACTCATCAATACGTTTTTCAAGTTTTTTCCCTTACCGTCCCTTCATCAAATGTAGAACCATCGTTTCAAAAAATATTAACGTTTTTCTAGTCCAAATGCAAATATTAGACCTGGCTGACATACGGTTTCAACAAGGCGGCGCTACATGCCATACAGCGCATCAAACAATGATGATTAAACAGGTGTGATTTGATAACTGTAGAACAATTTTTGCGAGGTTACGTAAAGACTCTCGTTTACATGTGTACACCAACGTTACACACGGTCCTTGGAGAGATACCAACCGAAATGTTCGAAAAAGTGACAAAATTGAACTTTTCGCATGAACCACCTCAATTGAAGTCGTGGCAAGCCTTTGCATAAATTAATCTTCAAAAAGTAATGTAAAAGGTCTTAAAAGAACCGCATTAAAAGGGCCATTAAGAAAAAAACTGCATATCTGCAAAATTTGGTTCTATTTTATAAATATTCCAGATCGCAATGGTATTATTTTGCACGTCACAAAAATAGTTTCTCAGTAAATGTATATATATAAAAGAGGGCGTGAGTATGTTTGTTTGTATGTTCCACCATAACTCCAGAACGCCTTGACCGATCTCCACCAAACTTGGCACACATATACCTTAATATAAGGGAATCAGCACTTGGGAGCTGGTAAGAGGGGGGTTCAGGCGATAACTTTAAAATGCCTGGTTGGTTCTTCACCCAATTTGACACACATGTTTCTTGACAATAGGGAATCAGCACTGGGATGTTGACAAAAGGGGGGAGTCCCTAACAAGGTGAAGATCTAAATAAGTAAAAAGGGTTGCGTTTCTTTTGCATTGAAACCGATTGCAGTTGTGCAACTGTCTTTGAGAAAAGAGGGGGGTTCCACCGATGAGGAGTATATGGTAAATACACCTTTGTTTCGTTTCCATTATAGCGATTTTTATTGAGCAAACCGATGCAAATTAGCTACGTGACAGAAGTGGGAGCTGACTGGGAAGGAACCGACATGTAGGGGGCCGAGGAACGTGAGTATGAATGTATGTATTCTTCATCAAACGTCGTTTGTCAAACTCATGTTTTTTGGCATAAAAGAATCAGCACCCGGGAGTTGACAAAAGAGGGAGACGGTCTCTTACTTGGGGAGAAAGGTTCAAATGGATAAAGGGGGTTCTCTTGCATTTGGAACGATAGCAGGTTTATTTCTGAAAGAGGGAATAGGGTGGCCTTAGAAAAGGGGTAGGTTCAAAACATCAAAATGGCTTAGTGTCGATTTATAGGGATCACCGAGAAGAAGACAGTTTTGTAAGTGGTTGGGGACAACGTGAGAAGAACTGACAAAGGGAATAGACATGTTTAAATGAAAAAAAAAGGGTTTTGTTACTTGCATTTTGAGAGTTTTCGTTTCAAAAACAGACTACACGTGACTGAGTGACAAAGGGGCCTCGAGTGAGATCGGGCAATCAGCTAGTTATTTGATTAAAAATAGAAGTTGTGTACCGCCCCTCAAATCAAAGGTTAAATAAGGTATATTGATCCAAATATAAATCCAATTTCATATCCAATTTTGCCAAATGAATGTTCAAATTCTAGTCTAATTCGATTTCTTTCTGAACTACAATTTCAAGTTCGATTTCAAGCCCAATTTTAAAATCAAATTTAAGTCCAATTTACGTTCGATTCTGACCACAATTGCAAGTTCAGTTTAATTTTAAATCCAATTTCAAGTAATATTCAAAGTATAATTTTTAATCAGTTTTAATCCAATTTAATGTCCCCTTTAGCATCCCATTTTGAGTCAAATTGAGTTTCAATTTATGTCAGATTTTAAGTCCAATTTCAAGTTCAACTTCAAGTGCAATTTCAAGTTCAACTCTAATTTCTAATTTATGTCTATTTTTAAGCCCAATTTAAAGTCTAACTTAATTCCAATTCTAATTTCCAGTAGCATTTCAATTTCCATTTTATGTCTAAATTTTAAGGATGTGAACTTGAGCAATGCTATGGCTATGATTCAAAAAAAATCTAAAAGAGTGAGCGTCACGAACAGTAATTAGGTTTCAAGCGCTAATAACTGAACGATTTCCTGTTCGATTTTGAATATTTTTGCATTAATAGATCGGAAAGTTTTCACTGCTTCGACTTCAATAAATAAAATTAGTGATTTTTAAGTGTGCGCTATTGCAACATTGCCAAGTGTCACGCCGAGTCTTATTTCATTTCGGTATTTTCGGTATATTCTCTTAAAAACGAGGAGTTCCCCAAACATAGAAATTAGTTTGATCGTTGTTAGTGTAGGTGCACTTGATAAACAGTAAATTATTTGTTCTCGCTTTTGAAAATTTAGTTGACATCGAATGTTATTGAAAGAAGTAGTTCAGCAAGAAGTTCAAAAAGCAAAGAAACTTAAATTGGTTAGATTTCTTATGAACAATACAGAAATTGTTTTAAGAAAAGTTTTGAGAAAACACAAATTGGAAGTTTAAGAGGTATAAAATTTCTCAGAAATTTATTTGAGAGAAAATGACTTTACCTAAAAGAAAAAGGCTGCACCAACGTCACCCAACATATCTTAAGTAGTATATCGAATTCGGATTGGATTGGATATTTCGAAAAATCTTTTATAACTATTCTATTTCTATTTGAAATCACGCAGAATGGTTCTATTGCAGGAAGTAAAACAAGACAAATTCCACAAATTCCACAAGACACATTCCGATAAAAATTGGCCTTGTGCTATTTTATTCCACAGCATGCGTAACCAACTGTTAGTGACGGGACAATTTCAGAGCTAATGCTACGATTTTGTTGACTCTAACAGCCCCTCCCAGTCGAGATTCGAACCTACGACGTCTGGCTTGTTAGACTGAAGTGGGGAAACTGACAAAATCGGGATTTGTTTTTTTCGAAACAATTATTGAAATATTGAAGACTTTTACTACAAATTAAATTTTAACCCTCAATTGATTACCCGAAAGCTAACGCAATCTAATCAACCGGGCACAGCACACTGGTCCAGAATCTTTTTTGGTGCGCATTCGAGTTTTGAGAGGGAAAACTTGCTTTTAGGTTAATGAAATCTTTTGAAGAATTTATTAAAATTAAAAGTTCTATCGTCAAGCGGAATTTAAATATTGATTAATCCCCCTAAAAGTGCAATAAAACATTTATTTTTTCTCAGTTTCAATATAACACATTGTTGTGTTCTGCAAAGTTTTAAAGCATATTATTACAAGAAATTTTCTTCAGCAAAGATAGAAAAGTCCTATTTTTCATATATGAAAAATCGTTCATGTCAGTTTTTCTATTTTACCTGTTTTTGTAGTTGTTGTATGACTTTTTGTTGTTTTACAAAGTTGTACAAATAGTAAAAATGCACAATATTGCTGAATATAGTATACCTCTATCTTTGCTTGTTTAGGAACTGTAGAACTTTTGATATAAAGTACCCTAATTTTGTTCCCGAATTACTCGCAAAAAAGGCATCATTTTATTCAAAAACACTCCCGAGGGAATTAAAAGAGTTTCATGCAGACTGAATAGTTTAATAAATCACGTTTAAAAGCACGCAAGTTAAACAAAATTTATAAGCTGACAAAATCGGGATAAAAAGCTGATAAAATCGGAAGTCGACAAAATCGGGGATAGACAAAATTGGGAGTTGAGAAAATCGGATCATTATGTACATGTCAATAAATAAGCGAATAAAATATTTTGTGTAGTGAACAATCATCCGATTAACTGATTAAATTAATTTATTAAGGGTAAACTTATGTAATGTAAAAATACATTGGCGGACGAAAAGAGGAAAGCCACCAAAATAGTCGTCAACGAGCAAATAGTGGGAATGAAACCACACATACACACACTAATTGACAGCGACAATCACTGATTCGAAGATGAATGCCGTCCGTTAATTAAGCCCGCTCTGCTGTACTATTTTCCGAGTCCTTCCACCGTACTCCCAGTTGTAACTGCATTCATTACTACAACCCACCCGAGTACTGATTGATAGTAAAAACCACAACCATCGTTACATCTACTGTACAGAAACACACACAAACATTGATCCTGCTCATCCTCGACAAAAGCTCCGACACTCGCACTCATCTCAGTCAGACTCACCAATACACACACCCACACACACTATCCAGTCGGTCGCACAACCACACAGCAGGAGAAAGTTGGTTGGTTCAAATCGGTGAGCGAAAATGACTTTTGGGACAATTCACCGCCTTACCACCCACTCTATTTTTCTCTCCCCGTTTCGGTTTCACCTTCCTCGTGACACTGATACAGAACAGCCGAAGAAATCAATACCGAAATCCTTGACAAGGAACGACCAGCCAGATCAGGTTCTGTCGTTTCGCTACACTTCTACCAACCATTACATCGGTGGCAATGGCAAGGCAATGCATCTGCTGAAAAGATAAAGTAATATCCTTGGATCCTACTCCGATCGTTGCTGCTAACTGTTCCGTTTTGTTTAATTCCTTTACAGCGAAATGAAAATTATTTCATCGTAAAGAGAAAGCCACACATACACACGCACAGTGCCATTCAATTTTTCATTCTTTCCTCCGCCACTAGAATAGACCAGAGCCTGTTCCAATCTATTAAAATTTCAGCTTTTCCGAACTCAGGTTTCACCTTCATATTGCTTTTTGAAAAACACAAGAAACTTCACAAGTCTTTTTTTTTCTTCTTCTGCCTCTTCAACTATCGTCAGGAACTATAAACATATTTCTAGGCTGTAATCATATCACGTAATCCTTGGAAAGTACTCCTTCGGGAAAATCCTACGTCCAACGGGTGATCCAGGGAAAGTTATCCTGCTCGCGTAAGGCAAGACCCTGTTAGCTCCACGAAAGTCGTCACTTTTAGTCGACATTTTACCACTTTGAACACTGTTAAAATTGCCATTTCTCGCAGGCGAATTCAGAACGATCAGATTTTCTGTCCCAGAATCTTCCAGGAAATTTACACTAAACCACACAGCCTACTACACCGAACAGCACACACGCACACACAAACACACAGAAACTCAGTCAACTGCTTTTCCCGATTCTTCTTCTTTTTCCGCTTTGCATCAGTTTGCTTCACTGCAGTAAACTCCAGGAATCCACTTGATTCACAGCACTTGCAATTCCGCACACTCCATCCAATAGTAGGTAGGTGCTTGAAGTTTGGGGTGGCAAAAAGATTGGGATGAGGATATCCAGTCCACTAAGTGCAGAGTCACTTCCCGGAATCGTGTCGACCGTTTTGCAGCGGGTTTTTTTCCGTCCGTCCACATCGGGTTACAAAGCTCAACTGCACTCGTCGGCTCGGTGACGGTCGCTGTCGTTGGATATTTTCCTAACGCAGGATGACGACAGTAGAACTTCCGTTCTCTCGCTAATAACACAGTGAGAGGGCGAGATATTCGAGCTTTCGTCAGTCAGCAGCCAGCAGCGAGTACCCGTCATTTGTGTGTGAGTACTGTGTGACCTTCCGGCGGTGGGAAGAAAGTGCGAGTACCCGTGTTTCGACTTTTCGAGTGCTTTGTTTTGGTGAACGAACGCAACCGGAGAGCGATTCGGCGCCCTGCAAACGGGGGATCGGACGGTTTTGTGTGGGCATACTGACACCGTGTTCGGTTCGGGTTCAATGACGGTTTTGGTTAGAAAGTTGACAGCCGAATCAGAAACTCTGGCTGGCTGGCTGACTGGTTGGCCTTGATAACGGCCGATGACGTTTGTCCTCGTCCTCGCTAGGCTGCTGAGAAACGGTTTATTCGCCCCATGTTGGTTTGAATGAGCCGTTGGAGGGGTTGATTCAACGGGTGTGGAAAATTTTCAGCCGTATTTAAGTAAATATCTTATTTATTTATTTATTTATTTATTAAGTCGACATCAACCGACTATAGTCCCAATGATGGATGAATAGCTTAATCTAATAACAATCACAGTCAAGAAATTACAACTACAAACACTAACAATTTTCTTAGTCGTCATTTGTGGAACAAAACATCGAAAAGTTACGATGGATCGTTTCACGTGACAAATTGAAATCAAATGCGAACTCGCTATATACCAGTCAATGCGCCGTTTCGTCCGTAGTTGGCACGTTGAAAAGGTACCCTCAGCATTGAGTTGTTCCGCAGTGCCCTGGGACGCACGTTTAGATCAATCGCCCCAAGAATAGCAGTACAATCAATTCTTCCCTGTAACGTGTCGGCAGCAAACAGAGTTCTTGCGATCTGTTCTTCGTGTCTGTAGTAACTCCAAGTGTATTAATCGGCATTGGCTTTCATAACTCGGCAACTGGAACGGATTTCGCAATGGTAGACGACGGAGAGCAAAGCGTAAGAAGCAGCATTGAACTGATTCAATCCTTTGCATCCCGTTTTGGTAATATGGATGCCAGGCAACGGAACCGTACTGAAGAGTCGAACGGACGAGTGCACAGTATAATGCCTTGAGGCAATATACGTCAGTGAAGCTCTTAGCGATGCGGAAGACGAATCCTAACGTTCTGGATGCCTTGTCCACAGTGCAGGAAATATGCCGTTTAAACGATAGCTGGTTATCTAAAATAAAGCCGAGATCCTTTACCTGATCGACACGTTGGATTTCTGTACCGCGAAGCTTGTAATTAAAAATGACGGGTTCTCTGATACGGGCAAAAGAAATAATGGAACACTTCTCAGGATTGACGAGCATGCAGTTCAGATTGCACAAATTCAAGCACTTGTTGAAGACAATCGTCATCGTCCTTGGAACGCATCTTCAAGTACATCTTCAAATCGTCGGCGAAGGATAAACGAGGACCTTCGAGTTCATAGTTGACATCATTGAAGTACAATAGGAAGATTAACGGTCCCAAATGACTACCTTGTGGGATTCCACATGAGGCCGGAAACGCATTTGATTGAAAACCTGCAACTGTCAGAATCAGTTGGCGACTTGGCGACCTACGAGGTACGAATGTTTACAGTGCGACAGCAGCGGAGTCATGACAACAAGCTGAAATAACTTGGAAATGGCACACAATGACGAAATTCCTCGGTAGTTGTTGACATCTTTCCGATCCCCTTTTTTGTGCACAGGGAACATTTTCCATACAAGCGGAAATACCCCGCTTGTGATTGATAGACCAAACACGGAGAGGAATTAACAGGTCTTCAATGTGCTTCTTTAAAAACACAGACGGAATACCATCTGAGCCGGATTTAGTCGATGATTTTAACGTTGATACGGCTCGAGAGATCATTTCTTCGTCGATGTTGAGCGTACACAGAGTATTCACAGTTATTAGCGGGACATTGCAAACAGCTTGGGTAATTTGGTCGTCCGGGATGATTTCGTCGCAAAAGGTTCTGGCGAATTTATCGGCAAAGAGCTGACAGACATACTGGGGCTCCGAAGCAACCTCTCCGTTGAGGATCATAGTTGATGGAAGGCCCGAGTCCTTGTGCTGATCGCTAACATACTTCCAGATCGTTTTTGGTTTCACCTTCATATTGCGCTGGATTCTCTGCAGGTGTCGTCTAAAGCATGTCCGACTGGTTCTTTTATACACAGTTTTTAACTTTAAGTATTGATCACGCAGTGAGCGGGTGCGAAACTTGGAATATATCCCAAGTGCAGTCCTTTTTCAGTCTTCAATATGCGAAGCTCGCGGGTCAACCAAGGCTTGCTGTTTGACGAATGTACTACCTTGGGTACGTGACGATCGATTGCGTGCACAATTATGTGCGAAAGAGTCAAGGCGGCGTTATCGGCATCGTTTCCGTCGAGAACATCAAACCAGTTGATAGTGGCGAAGAATCCGGCAATGCTTCGGTGATCAGCGTTTCGAAAGTCATACGAAACAGGGGGGATAGTTTTTGTTTTGCTGAGGGTAAGTACTAGTGGAGGTTGATGCCTCAATTGGTTAACTAGGCGATGCAGCGAGCGAAAACACCGGAGCTACATTCTGTGCCCTGGTGAAGCAGAGATCCAGACAGTGAATTTTCTCGTTGGTCACGTGGTTGATCTGTCGCAAAATGGCAGAACTGTAGCAGTCTAGAAGCCGTAATGTTGCACTGTGCACAGTGGAGTGATCGGGATCCGGATGGAGAAAACTATTACTGGATGGTTGCCATACAAGTCCTGGTAGGTTTAAATCACCGATAATAATGGGCTCGTCGGTTGCTGTTGCCAAATCGATCACTGACATTACCGAGCGGGAGTGAACGACGATCAGACCTTCGTCTCGTACTCGATCGGGGGGAATGTAAATTTCACACAGGAACAACCTGCAGTTAGCGAACTCGATACACACCCACACCTGCTCAATACTGCTCCATTGATCATTTTCGATCAGATTTGCTTTCAGTCTCTTATTAACCACGAAAAGCACGCCACCTTCCATTAACTTTCGACTATTTCTCTGGCCTCTATCATTATAACACAAATCAGTTCTTTAGTAACTGTACAAAATAGACCAACCACGTGTTTTTGTCTTGAACTTGAAATGAGGTCAGGAACAATAATTAATTTTTTTTGGAACGGTAGTTCTTTTACAATTGACTAAGGGACGGTAGAAGAAAGTAATGAAAAATTTTAATAGTGAAAGAGAAAGAGTGGAAAGATGATAGAGGAGGGGATATTAGTAGCTACGCTTAACAAAGTAGTCGTTGTGACTCCTACCTTTTATCCAATGCTGGAAGGTGCTTAGTCTTAGTTCGGTGGTTCTGAGAAGACTTTTCTCAATTCGGTAGTTCGATTACATTAGATCGAGGAAGAGGCACAATTTGTGTCTATAAATAACTCAACCCACCTGACTGTGGACTTTGTAGATACGTCGCACGCTTAATAAAGGGGGTTGTGCAGTCTCCTTTTGTCCAGCGCCTCTATGGTTCAAAGGTACAAGTACCAGCGAGCCACATGGCCTGGCGGGTGTTGTGGGTTCGAAGTTTTTGGAGCATCTTAGTAGAATACGAAATCTGAAATTATATAAAAAAAAGCTTTTCAATTACTCTACTCTACTAGGGTAGAGGCTCCATTAGTCGCGTAGCTAAGCACAATGTAATTTCTTTTTTCTTGTTCATTGAGGTATATACTTCAATAATTGCTTGTGGGATAGAAATTTATCAAACACAAGGTATTTGTCACAAGGCAAGACACCTGCATTCGTTGTACGAGAAGCTAAAAAAATGATTTTTCCGATTCAATTATATTGTACCAATAGTTGCGCTAATGTTCCGTTAATTAATTTTGGTGTTCCTTTAATTGTGTTATTTCATACACATTGCTAGGTTGCTAGGTGAAAAAACATTGTAGCGCAACTAAAAAAATGTGCTTATAGTTGTGCGCTTTAACTGCGCCTATAGTTGTGTTAGATTTTAAAAAATCGGCATTTTAGCAAATAATGCTTTAATTTTAAATGGTGTACTCAAACTACCAATACTCCTAAGAACTTGTTTTATATAATGAACGTAATTGTTTTATTTAAAATGCTACGGTGACGAAAATATGCATTAATAATGGATAGTAGCGCAAACATTGGTACTACCACAACTATTGGATCAACTACCCTATGTATATTTATTCGCGACACATAGGAATTTCGCCTACGACTTGCAGGCTTCATCAGTGTCTGTTTTCGAACTCAGAAACCTAACATCAACCTTCGATAGTAGGTATCAATGACAAAATCGGCTAAGGAAACTGTCGATTCAAAACGCCGTTCCGCGGTGAACTTTCTAACCAGGCGAATGTTTCTATCCTTCCCGAGAAACAACAATCTTTTCCAACTACTCTGAACCACAGCCAATCTGCTCCACCGACTTTCTCTTTTACTCAGCTGTGCACACATACCATCGTACCCAACCGTCCACCTCACCATCACCACCAGCGTCGTCAGTGTCTTCGTCATCCCCCACAAAGCAGCTAAACTCAATAGCCATTCTGATTCCACCAACCGAGAGACTTTGCGCCATCGGACTGTAATTGACCGACGATTCCCAATGGGGGATACATGCTCCCGTGAACGTGAAAGCTTCGCTCCTCTTCGCCCCATTAACCCATTCTGCCACATTTTCCGCCACAAACTTCCACATTGGTTCTCTTAGGCGTGCATATATAGAGTTCTTTTGTGGCCGCGCAGTAAGTTTACTGCCGACCGCAATTTGGCAAGCGGCGGTTCGCTGCGATATTTTATGGCAGTGTCTTATTTCTTCCTTCCGAGGATTTATCATCCGTCATCCGCGTTCGCTTCACAGCGTTCGGGGTAGATTCAAGGAGGGTGAGAAAACTGGTAAAAGTGATTGGTTTATTTTGATTGCTTCTCAACCGTTACGATTCGCTTCTGGCTTCGGTGAATTGATCCACTGGGTTAACCGTTATGTGTTCGACAGGGTACCCGGGTACCTTTTCAGCTTTCAAAGTACGAAATTCTAAAGTTTTCTTTGATCAAGGGTACTGAAATTCTGTGACATCTAAGAACTAGTTGAATTGCAACTTTTCATAAAATAAGCTTTCATGTAGCACTTAAGGGGGTGGAATGGGGGGGCTTCGAATTTTTTTACCCCTTAAGTGCTCGACAAGGGTACCCGGGTACCCACAAGTTGAAACGCTTGTAACTTTGGCAATTTTTGACCGATTCGGACACTTTTACCACCAAAAGATTCAGGAACTTATCCACTTCCAGTGTGGTTATAACAGAGCCGGAAGTGGTTCATCTGGTTCCCGGAAATCCGGCAGTCCGAGGATGTGTTCCGGAATTAAGGCACTTTTTATATTTTTGGATGTAATTATAGTAATATGGGTGTCCAAAGTTCTTCCAATTACTCCGACATGTCATTCTTCATTGTTTTAAGACAATCCAATGATATATCCCTGGAATGGCCATTCTGCGACAAGTTCCCGTGGGACCTCCTGTGGCCATAAAACTGTTTGGTTTGCAACACTGGCAATATGGGTGTCTAAATTCATGAAATTACTCCAGAAGGTCATTTTTCATTATTTTGATTCTATCTGATGATTTTGCCACGGCATGGCCATTCCGGAACATATTCCCGTGGGGCTTCACAGTTGACCAAAACCAAAAATATGTGCGCATTACATTTTTGAGTGGGAAAACTTGATTTTAGGTTTATGGAACCTTTGGGAGAGTTTCTTGAAATTAAAAGTTCTATCGTATGGTGAAATTCAAATTTTGAATAATCCCCCTAAAAGTGAAATAAAAAATTTATTTTTCTGCAGCTTCAATATAACACATTGATGAGTTCTGCAAAGTTTTAGAGCATATTATTACAAGAAATTTCACCATACGATAGAACTTTTAATTTCAAGAAACTCTCCCAAAGGTTCCATAAACCTAAAATCAAGTTTTCCCACTCAAAAATGTAATGCGCACATATTTTTGGTTTTGGTCAACTGTGAAGCCCCACGGGAATATGTTCCGGAATGGCCATGCCGTGGCAAAATCATCAGATAGAATCAAAATAATGAAAAATGACCTTCTGGAGTAATTTCATGAATTTAGACACCCATATTGCCAGTGTTGCAAACCAAACAGTTTTATGGCCACAGGAGGTCCCACGGGAACTTGTCGCAGAATGGCCATTCCAAGGATATATCAGTGTATTGTCTTAAAACAATGAAGAATGACCTGTCGGAGTAATTGGAAGAACTTTGGACACCCATATTACTATAATTACATCCAAAAATATAAAAAGTGCCTTAATTCCGGAACACATCCTCGGACTGCCGGATTTCCGGGAAACAGATGAACCACTTCCGGCTCTGTTATAACCACACTGGAAGTGGATAAGTTCCTGAATCTTTTGGTGGTAAAAGTGTCCGAATCGGTCAAAAATTGCCAAAGTTACAAGCGTTTCAATTTGTGGGTACCCGGGTACCCTTGTCGAGCACTTAAAGGTGTTTTTTTTGTCGAACACATAACGGTTAAAGTCCGAAGCTATTGTCTATCTTTCTCTGCTATTTATGGATTTTCCACCCGATCGCTTTAACTCATGCCAGTCCGGAAGGGCTGGAGAGGGGCTTTGTGCGGTAGACTGGTAAATTTCCCGTCGGTTCTCGCCGAAGGCTCACAGTAACATGAAAGGCAGACCTTTTAATTATGTTTGTACAGGAACGACAACGTCAGCTTTCAGCACAATCAAGGTTGCCGAAGTAAACTGTTTATGAGATTGGAAATGGATGGAAGAAGCAGCAGGGCCATTTTGATGGTGCCACTGAAAGGCACACGTATAGAGCGCGGTGAATGGATTCGGTAATGTTATGCCACCACGTTATGCATTGTGTGGTGAAGCTGAAGTGGATGCTGAGCTCTGAGCCAAGAAAGTTTCCCCTGGAGGCCAGTTCCGGAGCAGAAAAGCGACGACATTGAAGCCCGCTCTGCACTGAAGGCTGTCTCGGCTCGGGTTGCTAGCTAGCGTGACGTGTATAGCAGGAACATCGTGAAGGACATTGAATGAAGGCACGTCTGCATACATTAGGTTCGGTTGAACGTGAACATCATCATGACACACAATGTTCTCCGCTAGGAATGGTGAATCTTTAGTCTAGTCTAGAGGTAGAGGCGGTCCCATTCGCGACGTGGATTCAAATTAAGGCAAATTTCAATTACAAACCATATTGAGCACGGGCTGATAAATTCGATTTGTTATTTACCGTGCGTCTCCATTAGGGCGCCTATCAATTACTGCGCGTCTCCATCAAATTACTCTGGTGACGATGACTCCAACTTATTCGAATTTGGAAAGCATAATCATCATAAGTTTTAAATTACCTAATGAGGCCAATATTTTATTCAATCCAATTTATTTGAACACACATTCGACTAGAGAGCTTCCATTGCTGATTTGAATCTATAGATTCCACAGAGCCAAAGAGCAAACACTGCTGAACGCTGGGAAACCATTTTAAATCAATACCAATTTGCCACACATTTATGCGAAAACTTCTGCTATTGAGTACTTTTAATTGAATAACGGATGAATAATGAAGAGGCAATGAGCAGAGCACAAATCGTACGTGTTGGCACATGATAAGCTACTCCCTAATGGCAATGTTTATTTCCGTCGCAATTCAAACATTCATCAACGTCTTCTCTCGAATGCTGCCCAGCCAGCGGAGCTGGAGGCACCGCATGATTTGGGTAAGTTATTTAATATGTCCACTTAGGAATGTTTGACACAATCGACAACAACCCAGACAGTAATACTCGTCAGCCTGTCGGCCCTACGCTTCATTTCGCCTGCATTTGGCAGTTGCCTTCATTTCGGGGACAGAAACACGTCGAAACATGGTGTAAAACAATATACAGAGCATTGAGGTCGCCCAGTCTGGCAGCCTCCGAAACAAGGCCGACAGCCGAAGTCACGTATCTGCTGCTGTTGTCATATAATAGGCATACATACACTCAGAAACACAATGACGATGGGGCTGACAGTCATTGTGTGTGGGTTGTATGGAGGGCCTTCTTCACCCTGTCAGGACAAACATTGCTGTCAGTGTAAGAACCGAACACGCTTCATAGCTTATAATATCCTTTTTCCGACCAATTTCCTTCTCACTTTCCCATTGGATCGAAATATGGCACAACTATAGCAATCGATGTAGACCATCGGTTCGGATGATAAGCTCATCGGTTCGGATGATAAGCTCGATTACAATGCTGCAAGATCCCTCCCACTCACCACGTGAAGCGCCTTTCAAACTGTACCAAGACTGCACCCACACGGACAATGGAAACCGCCGGATCTAGCGCCAGTAAAAGCGAATACATGGAAAACATGCAATTTCAATAATGGTACATGGGGTGTACAATTGCAACTCACTTAGCTGCCCGAAAACGTAACTTTTCATTTTCAGAAGTGCTCCGCCAAATCAGAACAAGCACTTCTCTCCATCCGCCTCCCAACAGGCGGCCTTCGCCTTTCGCCAGAGCGCGCGGGTTGAAGACGAAATTGGAATCTTCAAACCATTATTGAATGCGGTCGATTTCTGCGAATCCGTTATCTGGCTATGGAACAGCTTCCCATCGCGCACCGTACGACATTCATTCGGCACCGCCAGCAGCAAAGCAGTCGAGTCGAGGTCGCTTCCCTTTTCACTCGCAAGCAGATGGGAATGCACCGAAATTGAAGCGGATGAAGCGAAATAAATTGCACGGTGTAAAATCCTTTCCAACTATTCGTTGTGTTTGTACAATTCATGCATGATTCGACGAGCTTTAACAGCTCGTCGGCGAGATGCCGAGAGGGTGGCTCGGGAGGTAGAGAATTACTTGACTGAACCTTAAATTTGTCACTCTGAGCAAGTCAATGATCGAGCACAATGGATTGAATGTTGAAAAGCCAACAGCATTTACACTACATATAAGATCCTTTTAAACCATATTTTAAGTTACCGATTCTGTTTATCTCTTAGTAGGTTTCTACAAGAAAAACAAGAACGTTTATATGTGAAGCAACAATAATTAAGCAATGACAATTAAAGGGTAAAAATGCTTGCAATAAAAGCATTTTTTTAAAACTCATTGTTTTTTTTCGCACACCTCTCTAGTTTCCCCATATCGGAAGGACAAAAACTTTATTAAATATTTGTAATGGCCTAGAAGGAAAAGAAAATTTCTTTCGCTTATATTTGAGATTCTAATAAGATGCTCAAAAAAATTTTGGATTCTTGGAACAATTCTGTAAGTCGAATCAATGACTCGGTGCGACGTAGTCACTGTTGAGTTCTTAGCTAAGCAGCCGACCAAGTCGAGTTACTCAGCAACCAGTCGACCAGTCATGGAAAGTGACATTGGACATGGATCAGAATTTTGCGAAATGCTTGTTTGCTTTCCTTCATTATTTAATATTTTTCTAAGCCGCGAGAAAATATTATTTAATTATTTTGATGATAGCTCAACCAGCTTAATATTGACCTTAAAAACATTATTGTAATCAATATTATTCGAGAAAATAGTTTTCGGCGAGATTCAACCTAGTAGGGGTTCGGGTAGGAAATGGGGAAGGCAAATGAGGAATATCCAACATAGCTAGCCATCCCAAGCCACTACCTAGCGCCTCCACGAGGCCATACCCGGTATGCTGCGTGATTTCCGGCTGCTTGATCTTAAAACCGCGGTTTTGGGCAGACCGCGGAGCCACGCGGTCTTGTTAATAGGTAAATCTAATACAAGCTATTTTAATTATTTTTTCGTTTTAGCTTATCAAACATATAAAACTTTGTCCAATCCGAGTTTTAATAATTACTACTACTACTACTACTACTACTACTACTACTACTACTACTACTACTACTACTACTACTACTACTACTACTACTACTACTACTACTACTACTACTACTACTACTACTACTACTACTACTACTACTACTACTACTACTACTACTACTACTACTACTACTACTACTACTACTACTACTACTACTACTACTACTACTACTACTACTACTACTACTACTACTACTACTACTACTACTACTACTACTACTACTACTACTACTACTACTACTACTACTACTACTACTACTACTACTACTACTACTACTACTACTACTACTACTACTACTACTACTACTACTACTACTACTACTACTACTACTACTACTACTACTACTACTACTACTACTACTACTACTACTACTACTACTACTACTACTACTACTACTACTACTACTACTACTACTACTACTACTACTACTACTACTACTACTACTACTACTACTACTACTACTACTACTACTACTACTACTACTACTACTACTACTACTACTACTACTACTACTACTACTACTACTACTACTACTACTACTACTACTACTACTACTACTACTACTACTACTACTACTACTACTACTACTACTACTACTACTACTACTACTACTACTACTACTACTACTACTACTACTACTACTACTACTACTACTACTACTACTACTACTACTACTACTACTACTACTACTACTACTACTACTACTACTACTACTACTACTACTACTACTACTACTACTACTACTACTACTACTACTACTACTACTACTACTACTACTACTACTACTACTACTACTACTACTACTACTACTACTACTACTACTACTACTACTACTACTACTACTACTACTACTACTACTACTACTACTACTACTACTACTACTACTACTACTACTACTACTACTACTACTACTACTACTACTACTACTACTACTACTACTACTACTACTACTACTACTACTACTACTACTACTACTACTACTACTACTACTACTACTACTACTACTACTACTACTACTACTACTACTACTACTACTATTACTACTTTTCGTGCTTCTGCCAAAAAAACGGACTTCTATGAAAATTGTTAAAATTCGGCCAATTGGATTTCCATTCATATTAATTAATTCATATTAAATGGGCGAGCCTGGTTCTCATTCTATTGTGATGGAGCGGTGAATGGCTCAAGTGCGTATTCATTTATTCATAGAACGGCGAGGTTTTGTACATTATGCCTAAAGTCTGTATGCCTAACGTCCGTATGCATATTGTCTGTATAGTAACATCACGCGCTCCTTAGAAATCAAAACTAGATGCTTAACAGGGTGAGTAGTAATAACTGTCAGTGTTTTTGGCTGTGTTTGATTAAAAATGGGTTAATCACAGAATTTGCATTCGTGTCAAAGTCGCGGTAATCATGGACTCAAAAAGGGAACTTGTGCTAAGTCAGTGATGTTTGTGATTTTCGATCCTGTAAAAATTTAAAGAAGTACAAACTACTTGGAATAAACGAAAGATTCATCTTTTCGTTTTGAAGAACCGCTTGCTTTCCATTGTCAAAAATATTAAAAGAACGCACCGCACTGCTTCCAACAAGATTCTGCACCGTCTCACCAGCCGAAAGCTACACAGGCTTTTTTCGAAAGCCTACCTGTTCGCCTAATTTGAATCCTCTCGACTTATATGCATGGAATTACATGCTAGGCAAACTGCGTATTTCGCCTACGACTTGCTAACCTGCTCAGTGTCTATTTTTGAACAGAGTCGTAGGCGAAATACGTATCTGTCGTGAATAAAATTAATAGTGGAATTCAATCGTGAAAAAGTTTTCTTTAGTTTTAATCGAATTGCTTCTATTTGTTGACTATGGAGTGTCATCATCATCGTTTACCGGGGTGGCTCTTGCCGTATTTAGAATTCCTCTCCATTGTACTCGGTCCTGGGCTACACGTCGCCAATGCATTGCGCGTCTCGACACACGCAAGTTGACTTCAACCTGGTCGAGCCATCTAGCAAGTTGGGCCCCTCTATTCCTGGTGCCGATGAGGTTCTTAAAGAGAACGAGTGCTGTGCAGTGAAATACAGTCGTCCGGCATCCTTGCGACATGGCCGGCCCACCGTAGTCTCCCAACTTTTGCCAGGTGTACGATGGGAATCTCTCCCATCAGTGCCTGTAGCTCGTGATTCATACGCCTCCGCCACTCTCCGCTTTCCGTTTGTACTCCGCCAAAAATAGTCCGCAACACCTTCAAATACGGCAATTACACGTATGTCTTGCGATAATTGCAGGGCCAGTTGCTACGATCCTATTGACTCTAACAGCCTCTCTCAGTCGGGATTCGAGCATACTACGACGACTGGCTTATTGGGCTAGCGTCAAACCTCGAAGCCAACTGGGTAGCCAACTATGGAGTGTACCTTGTACAAAATTCTAGCCACCGGGAAATCACCTTCATCATACCGCGTTTGACAGGTCGGTTTCGACAAACCGAATTATCCGAATGACTTTCAAAAACGTGAGCTGTAGTTTATAAAAAAATAATTTTCTACACATGGAAAAAAGGTTTTTTTATAAATATGAAGTATTTTTTCTGAAATTGGCTATTTTAGAAAAGAAAAATTATGCTTTAATAAAGAAAATTTAATTAACTGAAAGGTCTTCATATAAGGCAAAGCCTATTAAGTGCTACATTGCGTTATCGAAACTTGACCTTCTGTTTTTTATACGACAGACTTCGTAGCCAACTGTTATAGTACAGGATAATTGCGGGGCTAGTGCTACGATCCTATAAACTCTAACAGCCTCTCCCAGCCGAGATTCGAACATACGATGACTGACTTGGAGGTTTGGTGGAAGGAATATTATTAACAAGTGTTTATGAATAGTTTTGGTAGCATCGCCAACGCCATAATCTTTGTTAGCGTAAAATGTTAATGATTTCACTAAATTATAAGGTGTGCAAAAAAATCCAATGAAAAACCTCGTAAAAGAACTTTCCACTTTGCAACAAATATGTTCTCCCAAAAATCCCGCAGCGTTTAGGAATCTACCGAAATCGTTATATTATGCTACCAGATGTTCGGCACATTTGCACGATACAAAGCGAAAAGTATCAAAACACGTTTCCCGATGGCTGCCCAGTTCACGCGCTAACATCTAGAGAATTTCATCTTCACCCAAAGTTGTTTCAACGTAGAAAAAAGTAAAACAGGACTTTTCACTGCGCTCGGTCAGACCCGAGCTTCTTACCTTCTTCCGTTTCGCGGCCGCTCCATTCGCTGCGATACCCTTCAAAAACGATAGTTTGGTTCCCGCGCACATTCCTCATCCGCATCCGCAAAAGGAAACCTTGCTTCGGTTACTGCCGACATTGAAATGCATTGAGTATGCCGGGGCGCCCGAATGAACGGGTGAAATTCCTAATTAGCAACTGGAATGCCTCCGGCTTGGTCTTGCCGCCTTTCAACCAGCCGCCGCAAGTTTTCGAGACTGCTGCAGTGGCAATAAGTTGTTGTACATTTATTTGATAAAAAAAACAAGAAGAAAAAACAACAACCAAAAAACGGAGCTCCAAATGGAAGAGAATATTTGCCACGGGGCTGTGGAATTTGTCATTCCCCGGCCCTGGAGAAAACTTTAAGCACGACGCTGGGGCTGGGTAATTAAATTTTAGTTACCTTTAATCAAGTTGGCGATCAGTTAGGTATTTGCACACCAAGCAATGTATAAAATTTGAAAGTACTTTCAGTGCTTTCGGGGCAGAGGTTTATCAAAAGCAGAGCTAGTTGAGTTTGGTATTGTCGTTCACTATGGAGCTAAATAAAGATTTTTCGGAAAAAATACTGCTCGCAATACCGTGAATATTTGGCTTTTGGTTACGCAGTACAAAATACAGTGCGTCTTATTTCACCGTAAATTTTACTAGGTAAGTCAAAATATAACTAAAATGTGGTGACAAACAATTGCGTAATTTTAATAGTCTTGTTCTAACACTTCAGAAATAATTTGGTCGCCACAACTTGCGATTACTTTTTTCACGTAACTAATCTGTAGCATAAGGTTAGGCCATTGCAAATATTTTAAAAAGTTTTTGTTCCTCCGGTGTTGGGTCACTAAAATAAGTGGGGGGGGGGGGCGAAAAAAAACAAAGAGATTTTTTTAATCGAGCAAAAAAAATATTGATTTGAGGGATTTTTACTTAAAGTTTAAACGTGAAACCCAAATCTATTCTTGCTTTTAATATATACGTTATTATTTTCCTTGCAAAAATCTACCAAAAATCGACAAAAATGAAAGAAAATTTTTTTTGACCGATTTTCGGAAATTGCACTGTTTGAATTTCCATTTCTGCTTCGTACTAGAACCATTTCAAGCTTAAATCCAAAAACGAAAAACGCCCTCCTTGCCAACTAATTAGTATAAAACTATGGCGGATAACCTTTTCTAGTATGTGAGAAGTTACTTTCTGAGAATTATACCTCGCTTATGCGGCAAACTCGGATAAAATTCTTTACTAGTACGTAAAGCACATCCAGTGTTCTCATATCCAGTGTGCTTTATTACTAACCATAAAGTTTTAGATTATTTCACCAAAAAAAAGCTTTACTTCTTATTCAGAAAGCTCTTTTCCACTCTTGGTAAAGCTTCAAAAGCTAATCGAATATTCCAGCTGTGCTTTTTGCAATGTGTAGCTTCCATTGCGCTAAACTTGATTTTGGATGGATAATTGATGAATTGTATTTTTTTGCTTTTCCCTTATTTAACAGCTAAGTAATTTCTATTTGACGAAAAATATAAGAGTATTAAAGGCATAATAATATTTAACTTGCCATCGCTATGATACAATGATATCCAAATGAATTTGTCATCACCTTAAGCTTGGTGATAATAGAACTTCCGTGAATTCTAGAATGAAGACTAAAATCGTAACAAACCATGCGTCTCCATCGAATAAAAAAGGAAAAAGGTGACGCATAGTAGTTTGCCAACTTACGGTAAGTGGGAAATGATCTCAAGATAAGCACAAGGCAAATTGCCGCACAGCCCCATGTCAACCTGGAGGTATGGAGCGTGCTGAACCGGGTGACAACGCATCCTTTCCACATTTTTACAGGTTCAAGTGCTACTCCTGCCTGCGAATAAACCTAAGGGGCTTGAGGTTTGCAGGATTATGCAAGCAAAAGTGGAGGGAAACCCTGAATTTATAAAAAAACATTGTTGTTTTTCATACGTGTCGGCCTGTGTTGTTTTCCATACGTGTCAGATTGTGTTCGTCGCATGCGGTAATCTAGTGTGCTATGCGTAATGTATGAGTTCGTGCAGTTTTCCCATACTAACTCAACACCCAATACGATACGTTTAAAATGAAATGGCAACGAAACTAAAAGAGATAGGCATTTAACGTTAATCAGTTTTAACACACCTTTTTATTTATGAGAAATTTGATAAAAACGTTTTGAGAAACACTTATTTCAAAGCTTTTTGCTTCTAAAAAGATGCTAAATTTCATGTAATAATAGGTTTAAGACCAATTTTCAGCATAAAATTTTCTCAGCTTCGAATGAAAGTAACAGAATCGTGCTAGCTAGCATAGTTTTTGTACTAGAGCTAATTAAAGGTAAACAGAACCGAAAACTAAAAATGTTCAATAACTCTGTAACGATTGAGATTTGACCAGATACGTAGAAGAATTTTTTTCGTTGAATGTGATCCTTTATCACCCTCTGAAATATCTGCACTAAGCTACCAAACACCCTGTATATAAAAGTGAACGTGAGTTTGCTAGTTTGTACATACATGCATACATATGACGTTACATCGTACCTTCAGAACGCCTTAACCGTTCTCCTCTAAACTTGGCACACATGTTCCTTGACATAAGGGAATCAACACTGGGAAGTTAACAAAAGGCGAGGGTCCCTAGCAAGAGGGTGAGATTCAGACAAGTAAAAGGGGTTGCGTTTCTATTGCATTTAGAGCACTTGTAGTTGCGCGAGTGACAGGGAGACAAGAAGGGGTGGTAGGGAATGTGAAGAGGGAGGGCACAAGGGGGATATATGAAAAAAAGGGTTTGTTTCTCCTCCACTATAGGGATTTTCAGAGAGCAAACAGATGCATAATTGGTTACGTGACAGAAAAGCGAGCTAACTGGGAAGGAGTATGCATGTTCTGCCATAGCCACACATCCCAGCTAGCATTTTCATATGTTAAAAATAAATCAGCATTACATACATGATATATACATGCCAATAAGTCGTATTTGATGCGCAAAATGAGCATATCCGTGGTATTTGGGAGGCGATATACGTGATGACGAATAAACATACGCGTTAAAACGATATAAGTAATTATATACGATAATATCCGAATAAGCCGTACTGCTATACGATTCTGTGCTGAATATCGTATGTATGTCAGCAATTATCATTATATACAACTGAAAATCAACTTGAACGCACTTTATTAAGCATTAGTTCCGATTCCGAATTCGTTAAGAGTTATTTACGATTATTTGCGGTTATTGGTGTACGATTTGGTGCTGGCTGGGATGTTCTTTGACATGAAAGAATCAGCCCAGGGGGGCAGTGTTGCGAAGCCCATACTCGTGTGGTCTAATTGTCTAATTCCCGCTTTTATTTCTTCATGCATAGCGACGATTTTTTGCGAGTGTGTGTTTAGCTAACAGC
The DNA here is from genome assembly GCF_943734655.1 of Sabethes cyaneus. Lineage (NCBI taxonomy): Eukaryota > Metazoa > Arthropoda > Insecta > Diptera > Culicidae > Sabethes > Sabethes cyaneus. The sequence goes on from NC_071353.1 coordinate 3,510,632, forward strand.
TACAGTCGTCGCTCGTCGTTCATCGTTGCAGCCCGACCTGCTGATGCCGGTTACTCGCGACGGTTCGTACTCCCGCCCGCACATAGAATCGGGGGCGAAAATGAAGAAGAAGAAAAAGTAATGCAAAATTTGTATCCCACTTCGCCACCAGCCTCAGGGGCAGCAGATTTCCCACGAGTTTTTTAACTCGGGAATAAGCTATGCAGAAAGGCAATGTGAGGATGTGCGTGCGCGAGTGTGTGGGTAGCAGAATGTCTGCACACAGCACCGGCGGTTGTTTCTTTTACGCCTCCGTGTGCGGCGTAAGCGTTGAATGCTATGTTTCTCATACTCTTTCACGTGAGTAGGCATGGTTAACGTCTCGCTCGATCCGCAACATTGCAGGGGGGTTAACAAAAGGGGGGGGGGGGCGTTGGTCTCTTTCAGAGGAAGGTTTAAATGGGTAAAGGGGTGCGTTTCTCTTACATTTGGACCGATAACAGTAGTACAAGTGGATGAGGTAGTCTGAAAGGGGGGATAGGGTGACCATTAACCAGAGGGAGGTTCAAAAAAGTAAAAAAGGCTTCCCTCGCTTTATAAGGATTACCGAAAAAATAGATTCACAAGTGGTTGGAGGACAACACGGCGGGGACACATTTATATGAAGAAAAAGAGTTTTTTTTTCTTGAATAATGAGAATTTACGTCATTAATTTTTTCTCTATTTTTCTTTGCAAATTCACCCTCATTGACCTACATTGACATGGTTCCGAGATAGATCCGTTTTATTTCGTCCAGATATTAAATGACTAAAGCTTTATATTTGTTTTGTTTAAGCAACTTAAAATCCTTAACCTCTCCGAAAACAGCTACCTACATCGAAACCAGTTGAAATCATATTCATTAGAACAACACCAATTCCCCGTTAACCATAGCTATAGTTGACGACGAATGATAATATAATACTGCTATTGAAAAGCTCTATTTTTTCTATTTTCACATATTAATAACTATAATCAATTTTTTTGTTCTATAGCCAGGGTTTCGCTGTCCTGTATGACTGTTGGTAAAATTTTATTAGAACAAAGATTAGTTTTATTGTAAATTAATTTCACTATTTTACAATAAAAATCTCAACCATCAGTAGTGACTATCACAAACTGAAGTCAAATGCGCCCTAAAGCTACAATAAGATCACTCTCTATTCCATTATTTAGATAGCCCAACACGCTGACAGTACAAATTTATTCTACACAGATTTCCTGGCATATTTTTTCCAACTAAACTTAGTCTCCCTCCAAAATAACGCCACCCTCCATGCTTTCATTTTCGGCTGTAATTGTTTTCGCTGCCACTGTTGACATAGACACTTAGCATGTTCCCGTTCCTATTAGACTGCCGGCAATCAAACGGAAAACTTCAATAATATATTCCTCCGACACAACATCAGCCAGCGCTCAGTATGTAGATTTATTCCAACGAGAGACAAGAAATTCGGCATAAGGGTCCCCATTCTCCAGTGTAAAGCACCCTGTCTGGGGCTCAAGGCGAAGCAGCATACTCATCTCATTAGCAATTTTAAGTTCGAACAAACCAATTACCAGATTACACGCCGGTCGCCATAACGACTGGAGCTGGGTGCGATACTGGCAGAAGGGGACGGTGCGAAAGGGATGAAATCTAAAGTTATACCCGGTTTGGCCCTGTTTCGACAGCAAACAGGACCAAACAAGCAGCAACACATAATTGCATTCCACAGGAGCCATCGTCATCATCATTTTATTGTTTCGTTCCAAAAAGTGCTCATCCGCCTCATGCATCAGGAGCAGGAGCAGCCCCAGCGGCAGTGTTGATGAAAAATCAATATCCTGTCCAGTTCATCGGAATGAATAGAGCACGATGTTGTGCTGCTGTTTCTGGTGGTGGCTGATTATCACTAGGATGATGGTTTTATATTCGATGATTGTGCTCTCGGGTCACGGATGCACGTGTGACCTACAAAAGGATTCTCCCGCTCAACTCGGTCGGCAGCAGCAACCGATGAGAGGCACAAGGCAAGACACATTAACCTACAGAAACTGTCAGATCGATGGCAATGTTAGCCAAATCGTCGGTATTTTTTCTGGCTAAAGTCAAAGCAATGTCTTCTGAAAGTTATATAATCTACCGTTCTTAACAACTAAAGGATATAAAATCAAACAATCCATCAAAACACCATTGGATGCATCCACATAGGGCATTTCCAACGGTGCCATCACAGCTCACCTTCCCACTCTCTCTAACGCATTGTTTAAGCTGCGAAAAATAGGGTCATCGAGATGTGTCCCAATTTCCGCGTGGATCCTGCCCCTAACAACAGACAAGCCCAACAGAGTCTTAGTCAGTCGGTCGGATTCTGGAACAAAATTCATTGATAAAAATTTCAACGTCTCCTACATTCGGGGAGCTTGTCTTTCTCGGAAAATGCTTCGCTCTCAACGCTCTCTGTGCAGCGCCGATTTGTTTTTGCTGCCAATTGTTGACCGACTTTTATCAATTAAATCAGCCAATCTCTCGGGCGCTCTGCCTCTCTCTTAGAACGGAGCACCACACATACACATACACGTACACACGTACCGATGGATCGATGGGGCGGAACTCGGGCGTGATTCGAAGATAAGGCCAATATTTTCAGAGAAACGAGAGAATTTTTGCGCTCTCAGCATGCTCCGAGATGGTTGCAAAAATGTTGTCAACAAAGCATGTGTTACTCTTGAAAGAAAAAGTTGGTTGTTGGTGTTGTTTTAGATTCTTCATGGTTGGAAAACTGATGCACAGTGACGAGTAGGGTTGTTCCCATTTATTTATGTTTCTCCCAATGAGTAGAATTCTAGCTCAAAAATTCTAACGTCATCATGTTTACTATTTTTTACACTACTATTACTGCACCAATCCTAAGATGGAGTTACCACTGATACAATACAATTGCCTGAAACGGCAAGTCTCCATGAAATGTGCTATTATGGAAGCAAAAAACAATCTTTTATCTTGTTTCTAATAAATAAAAGTCAATGTATTGTTGTATACACTGCCGCCATAACCCCGGAACGCCTGAAAGGTTCTTCAGCAAACTTGTACGTACATGTTATTTCCCATAACGGAATCAGCATAGGAGGATTGACAAAAGTGACGGGCGACAAGGAATAGAGGTCAAATTGAGGAACAAGGGTTTAGTTTCTTATCCATTATGCGAACTTTCGGACCAATAACAGCAGTACAAGTGACCCGGAGACAAAAGCAAGATCGGACACTCAGCTATTACATATGTATATAATAAAGTTGTTTTCAAAAATACTGCCAACTTTTCAGTTTCCACATGGTAGCCTATACTATTTGAATGATTTTTTTCTTTATTTGCTTGTATATGACAAAACGCGGTCATGACGAAAACTATTTTGGAAAGGGAGGAAATGTCTGATGCAAAAAATGATTAATTGGATGAACTGGAGAATTTCGATATGAACCAAAAATATATCGGGCTGTGCAATGGCAGGTTCGTACCCGCGCTCTTTCGGTTGGTACCCGAATGTTTTACTCAATAAACTATTGGCACCCGTTATAGTAGGTAGTCAACGACACCAGCAGAGAAATACAAGGCGCATTATGGCAGGCAATCGTGCCTACTTTGGACTCTGTAGGACGCTGCAATCGAACAAAGTTCGCCACCGCACGAAGTTAACAATCTACAAGACGCTGATTAGACCGGTAGTCCTTTACGGCCATGAGGCATGGACTATGCTCGTGGAGGACCAACGCGCCCTTAGTATTTTCGAACGGAAGGTGTTGCGCACCATCTACGGTGGAGTGCAGATGCAAGACGGAACGTGGAGGAGGCGAACGAACCATGAATTGCATCAGCTGCTTAGGGAGATACCCATCGCTCACACCGCAAAAATCGGTCGCCTGCGATGGGCTGGGCACGTCGAGAGGATGTCGGACGACAGCCCGGTTAAAAAAGTTCTCAATAACGATCCGACTGGAACGAGACGACGGGGCGCGCAGTGAGCAAGATCGATCGATCAAGTGGAAAGCGACCTGCGGACCCTACGCAGACTACGTGGCTGGCGAATTGCGACCATGGACCGAGTGGAATGGAGACGACTTCTTCGTACAGCAGAGGAAACCACGGCCTGGAGCTGATTAGGTAAGTAAGTATATTACGTAGTCGGGTATTAGACAACTTGAATTTTGTGTTATTCTATTTATTATAGAATTTTATTATAATTTTGTGTTATTCTTTCAGTTTTATCATTTCACGTTTGTGCAACACGCTTCCCATGCGACGATATTAGTTTTGTATGACTGCTCTTTGTTTCTATCGCCGCACTATAGTCAGAAAAAAACAATTTTCGGCCAAAATAATTTTTTAGTTTTAAATTGATTCTATATTATATTTATTACAAAAGAAATGTTTGTAACTCAAAAGAACACATATCTAGGGAGACTTTGGAAAAATGATCAAATGCTCCCGATATAAATATTTGATATTAAAATTATCTTTCTCTCGGTTCTATCGATACTAAATAAATTTTTTAAACCATGTTTTGATACAACGCACTTAGATCTTTCAGGAGCACTGTAAGAAACTACGGCTAGAAAAGGTGACAAAAGTTGTTTTTTTATTAAAGTTTATGAGTAGCCTATATAAGTAGCCTATGGCGCATCTCATTGATTTTAAATCTGTTTCCAATTCATTTTTTAATAGGGTATGATATCAGGTTTAAAATGATATGCAATAATAATATTTATATCTGCGATAACTAATTAATTTTTTAACTTTTTTAAAATGACTTACTTTTCAAACTACTTTGGCAACTTTGACGGCTTGTTTCAACATGATATTTTTTTCTATCAAAATTTTATTCGCAGATCATAAAAATATAGACAATTTACTACAAAATCGCGTTTAAGCATGTGCTAAAATATGAAATTTTATTTTCGGCAATTTTGGCCGCTACTTTATATGGAGCCCTTCTTATGTGCACCGAGAAGATATACTGTTATCTATTCGGTCAGTGCGATAGAAACAAAGCAGTTGCCGATATTCGCACGGCAAGTCTCCACATTAAAAACACCACCTAGTGTATTTTTTAATTTTTATTTACTTGTATACGTCTCTAGGCACCATAGCATGTTACTTACACGTCGGAAGGACCACGACAGTCGACCCCAGTCCCTGGTCGAACCACTGGGGACTATCCAGGGCTGGGCTCCGAAAGCCTCTTTTTATGGCTAGCTCGAGCGTGACGTCCGGAGGCTCAAGGTCGGCTCTGGGACAATGTGACACCAATCGGAAGTCCAAATACGGTCTGGTCTTTCAATTAAACTTTTTATTAAACTTACTGAGTGTCTGATAGTGTAAGTGTACGGTGGGCCGGCCGGCTGATGCTGGATCTGGCGGTGTCGAATCGGGCGGTGGTGGCGTCTGGTGGATTTACAATTTGCTTCTCGCAGCGTAGCTGCTGCTGTCGTGTGTAGTGGCCAGGTAGCCAATTTCAGGATAATGGTAATGCTGGCACTCGGCTCGTTTGGAAAGCACCGCGGCTTGCCACCCACGCGGTTGAATTCCAACTAATGGACAATAATAAGTCCTGGAGGTTGGGGAAGGAAGAAAAAAATGGAACTTTTCTAGACTTTTTCAGACTTCAATTTTCCTTAAGCCGATCGTACCTGATTCTGTCCAATTCTGCTTATCTTTAACTTCTCTCTTTTTTTATTTCACTTTAGCTTTTCTCTCACTTCGATCTTCTATAATTCTTGTTTTCTAACATATACTTTACTAATTAGTTATTTCACTCCGTTATCTTTGACGGTTTAATGATAAATGGCATGACATAATTGGCTTCTACAACTCTAACCTTTCCTGCCTCCCTTTTCCAACCCCCTTTCTTCCTCTACCAAACCTCCTTCCAGTGCTCATTTGAGTCAGGTATTTCCGTTTTCCCAGATCCAGCCATTTTCGTGTTTAGTGTATTAACAATTTGGATATTTATTCTAAACCTACCTTTAGCCCACATATGAATTATTTTAGTGCCTAATTTAACTCTATCTTCTAATATACAAATAACAATTATTATAAATTATTCAAAAAACTAGCAATGACAAATATAACGGGACTTTAGACAAATTATAGCAACATTAAATTGACACAAATCATACTGAATTGCAGTATACCCGTTCTCTCGCGTTGCTATTCCTACGTGGTATATGGGCTAAAATGTGCAAACGGTAACAAGCACAACCCGATATATTTTTGGTATAAATATATCACAATTTTCCAGTTCATCCAATTAATCATTCTTCGCATCAGACACTTCTGTCCTTTCCAAAATAGTTTACATCATGGCGGTCACGGTTTCTATACATATAAAAATGGATTTCTGTCTGTCTGTCCGTATGTTCATTGTAGACTCGCAAACTACTGAACCGATCAGTGTGAACATTTGCAAGCCGAGATTTTAGGGACCAGGGAAGGTTCTTATGATAGTTAGAGACTCCTTCCCTCCTAAGAAAGGGGGGGAAGGACATTTTCCCATACAAATAAAATATAAACTTCTGCATAACTAGAGAACTAATCAACCAAATGGAACCAAATTTGGCATGTGGGAGTTTTAGGAGGCCAAAATTTTTTCTATGGTGAAATCTGACCCCTCCTCCTTTTGAGAGAGGGGCGCCCATACAAATGAAACACAAATTTCCTCATAACTCGAAAATTAATCAAGCAAATGGAACCAAATTTCGCATGTGGGGGATTCTGGAGGCATGACTTTATTTTATGATGGTTTGAAACCCCTCATCCCTGTGGCAGTGGGATAAGGACTCTCATACAAATTAAACAAAAATTGTTGCGTAACTCGAAAACTAATCTAACTTGAGAAATTTTAGACTCTTCCATAAAACATTAGTCAATAAGGCTATTACAAATATTTTATAAATTGTTTATACCTCCAATGCTGGGTAACTGAAGGAAAAGAGAATTTTTTATTCGAGCAAAAATAATGCATTTTTACCTAAAGTTTAAGCTTGAAAACCAAATCTATTCTTGCTTCTCATATATATGTTATAGTATTCCATGTGTGTTGCCAGCGACCCGCCGTTGGGAGTGCCGGCCGGAAATCACCTCTGCCTAGGTTTATTTGTTGACTTTTCTTCAGTTGGGTCCGAACGAGCGTCAGCGCTTAAGGTTTTTCGCGAAATGGTATTCGGCGAAATGTTATTCAATCGTGGTGAATATTGCCTATCCGTTTTATCATCGGCTAAGTAATGGGGGGAGTCGTTTTCTTCTTTACTGTGAGGAAAAAATCCAAATTTGTATATTAAACTATCCATGGTAAGGTTGTGCTCCTCAGAAACTTGCAAAACTCGAGATTGTGACGAAGGTCATCCGAGATTCACGATTTATGTACAACACAGTTTAATTTATGACAATACGAAGTTTGTCGGGTCAGCTGGTACTCATATACAAATAAATAAAAAAGAAAAAACACACCCGGTGTTGGTTTTTAATCACGAGACTTGCCGTGCGACTGTCGGCAACGCACTGTTTTGTTTCTATCACACTGACTGAGGTAAACATAGTTCCAAAATCCGGAAGATGCGGAATAGATTGAATTGAAAATACTACAATGAAGATATTTTAATGACTGTAGCTACCAAAAAGCGTAGTTTTGAAATGTAGGATGGTGTATGGTATCTAGAAGAATATATGAGAGACCTTATAGTGTGGGTACTTTTGGAACGGGGATGAATTGTAAACGTCAAACATTGTCATTTGATGCCATGTTTTAAACCAACACGCGGTTTTTGACAGATGGTTGGTATGCAAGATAAATCTTTCCCGGGTTCTAAACTCAAAAACTTTTAGGAAAAAGTAGAATCGAAAATAGCATTTTGATTTCCACTAGAACAACCCTACGAGCTGTAAATTTTTCAAAACAAAAACTCCAACCCCGTCGGTTTCGCTCTCTTTGTCTGCCATCGTTGTGTATCATTGCACATTTTCAAACACGCTCTCATCGCTCTCTTTTCCGCTCACTCCCAATCTGTCGCTTCCTTATCATCCTTACTCAACAGAAGAAGAAGATGAAAAACAACACATAATTGAATCCAGGACTCGCCGTCGTCGCTATCAGCGGGTGCTGATGAGAACGGCTTTGGCCCATTCATGATTTGCCGTTGCTACTGCTGCTGCTCTCGTTCAATCGGGGCAAATTTCTTTCGCGCAGTAGAGTTTCGACCGGCACCCAGCAAAGTTGCCAGATTCCGCGAGTCCGTAGATCGTGTCCCGTCCTGGGAGGAGGAAAAGATCCATAGTGTCAGCAGCAGCATCATCAGTTCAGTTAGTTATCCGCAGCAGTGTGTAGGTCAAGTGCCAATATTGTTCAGTGTAGTCGGATAAAAAGGCATCGTGATCTGGTGAAAGCGTTCGACAAAGTGGAAAAGTGCGTGATTGTTGGTCGTTAACGGGGAGAGAAAATATAAGAATAATCTTTGTTTCGCTATTTACACAGAATAATGAAATTTTGTTTGTAATGAAAGTGTTGTGTGTGCTCTACTGAAGCAGAAGCCGGCAAAAAGTTTGCACTCTTGGGAAGCTTTTAGTTTTATCTGACTTTGTGGTTGGTATATTAACCAATGTTTCTCACTGGGTATCACCTCTAAGTGGCATAAAAAAGTTGATGTGCTGAGTAGCAAGCGAATTGTGTAAGGAAAGAAATTTGCTCTGTAAGCTCGGGTTTAGCTATGTTGGATCTGATTCGAATTTACTCCCGAGACGGAGATTTTGTCAATTCAAACACTTCATTGTCACCGCGCTCGATGACCTACTAGTATTTTTCCCTCTGACAATCGTGAACATTCACTCCTATCCAAGGACCATCGGAGAAAAACCGAACAGAAACAGAAGTTAACGTCAAATTCTTACCAACCGACCGTAAGGACATCTCTTCGCAACACATCTAAAACACACTATCAGTTGGCCAAAATGTTTTCGCTCTGCTCGAAACCAGCTTCCACGGCGTCGTCAAACCGAACTCAGCAGCACGGTAAGTACAGTCAACCGTTCCTAGTGGTTTCGCTCATTAAAACAGGGTGTGAACGGAAGGCAGAATGACATACAAAAACTAAAATATTTTATAACACCGAAGCATGAAAATTATAATAACGATTCCAGGCGAAACTGGCGTAAGCCGCGAATATTTCATCGGTCCCAACTGCTTAGTTTCTGCGATTCTGCCTTTCCACAATCAGCTTTTTCATTTCGGTAGGAGATCCAACTGAGGCACAACCAAACAAAAAGTATAAATTACATGTATGTATCCACGTACTTCCATTATATAAGCCAACCCTTCCCTGCGAGACTCCGGTTCCTCGTTCCCAGTTTCAACCCCCCAGCCATGGCAGCAACCCGCTGTGAATTGTATGTTGGGTGACAAAAACGTTTCTATATCCCATTTTTTTATTCTTCGCTTCCACCCGCCACGCCGGCGGGTTACTTCAATCCGCTACCACAAAAAGCTTACGTGCGAGACCGACTCCGTGCGCCACTGGTGACGGAAGCTGACTACGGCTGATCTGAATCCCAGCCTTACACGTAACAGCCAGCCCGGTAGCTGCGGGTGGAAATAGTGAAACGCTGCTCAACTTTCGCATTATCGCGATAAGGGGAAAGTTTATATCGTTAGAGAGTAATTTGATGAAATATTCACTTACCAGGCAGTCGATTAGAGTTTGAAAGTTGGTATTTTATGATACACAATCAGTTTCGTTAACTTTCGACGACGACGCTGAAACTGGAAGTGGATGATGCTGCAAGTTATTTGCAGAATTCTGCCAAATATAGCGAACGATTACAACCTGTCAAGTTTCTTTTTCGCTTAGTTTCCATCGCGGGATTCGATTCGTTCTCGGTTGGATCGGAGATAATTCGCTGCAGGATTATGTAATCGGTTGTTGCTCTCAAAGTGTTTTGAATTAACTTAGCACCTAAAGTTAAATGAGATTGGTTCCGGCCGTCGACGACGACGACGACAGGAACGACGGCCCGCACTCAACAAGCGTGCCAAAGTCGTGCCAGAATCGAATTAAAACTTCCGCCGATTAAGCGGGTTGACAAAATTAGACAAGTCTTTGTGGCAAGCTTTCCTTGCTAGATAAAAGGTGGTTTCCGATTCATGGAAAAGACGCTTTGTTTCGTAGTATATGTCGGTTGTCACACTTTTTCCTTCGAGCGAACGGCCGGAGGCTTAGCACTTTCCGATTTCGAGGAAATATAGACTAGCTGTTAGTCAAATCCTTTTTGGTGCTTCAGAAAGACGAAACATTTTTTCGTGTTTTTTCACGAACAAGCCTACACGGTCACACTGTTAACACAGAAGGGCACATCGATGAAGTCAATTCAGTAATTTGAACACTGAACACGAAAGAAAATCGTTCAATGTATCGAGAATATATAGGTAATTGGGGTTTATACTTTTAGTAAAACCATAAAAAATGGGCCCATTGCTAAAACTTTTCCACGAACACGACCCATTATAGTTTACCTTTACACCAGCTGTTTTTCCTCTCTTTGATGCTGAAGTTTTTGAAGCGTCTTAGTGGAATACGAAACCTGAAATTAAAGAAAAGGAAAATAAAACTTTTTTCCTGATCAATTTCCACTATTAATTTTCTTTACGACAGATACGTATTTCGCCTACGACTTGCAGGCTTCATCAGTTCTGTGACATTTTGTCACATAAATGACACATTTATGACTAAAATTTGTGATTTATGGGCTACTGTAACAACTTCATGTCCAAAAAAGGCAACAGTCTCTCTTGGCGGCACTGCTTTTGATAAATTTCCTGGTTCACGGTTACAGAAGTTCCAAAAGCGTCGCGTTTCAGACAGCAGCTACAAATTGCTTGCCTAAACTGAAACTTTTTCGAGAACTTCGACCACTTTTATATTTTGCAGTCTACCGGGTCACTCTGTCGATCGAACAAGGTATGAAGTTCTTTGAGAGGAGTTTATCCAAATAAGACCATATCTGGCCTTATCCGAATGCGGCACAGATCTCTAGTCTAGGAATGGTCATCTCACGAACAGGGGCTACTATGGATTTCCTGCATAGGAGAGAGAAACTGCTGTCCCGTCTTGATCAATGCAGCGTAACTCGAGGTTGATAAGCTGATTCAACGATGTATCGAACTCCATCCTCCGCTGAAGTAAGTCGTCTTCCACAGGGTCCCATCCAAAGTTGGAAGCTTACAATCATCTTCGCTTCGACGATCACCGGTCATACGAGTCCCAGGGAGTCAAACAACTTCGCGATCTCGGGCTGGACACTCCTCTTCGTCACCTTGTCTTCGTCCTTTGTCGAATTAGGTGATTTGTGGTGAAACAGGAACGTGTCTTTCCTCGGGTCCCACAAGAGCCCCAAAGCCTTCATCACTCCAGCATTGGAGTCCTGAATGAATACCAGGGTTTCTCGATCAGCTCCAGAAATTCCGTCAATGGGGAATCCACCCTTCAAGTTCAACGTCGGACAAGACATCGTCCTAAATGTGTTACATTGGCTGGTTAGTCGCATCGAACACAACACGAAGCTCCGTGCTGCTACCAGATGGCTTCAAGATATAGAGATGCAGCAGGTAATATGACTGGAGATCAGAGGATCTTCTTCTTCCTTTAAATAACCGCAAAGGCGTAACGGCGTAACTGGATTTCATGCTGATATCTCTTCTCCAATAACAGAATCTGAATCAGAATCATAATCAATAACAGGATTTGGAGCTTTCCAATTGATACATTGATTCCCTAAATCGCAACTGGATCATTACCCAAACAACCAAAAGTTCGAATTTCACTTAAGGAACGAACTCGTAAGTTCATAATTGGTTCAAATTTAGTTCCGTAGAATTTTCTTGCTGAACAACCAGACATCACACTTGTAAACCGAACTTCATTCTCAAAAAAGTACCGTAAATACCTGTAGCAACTTGAGAGTTCAACATGCAGTTTGAAAGTTCAACTTGCAACATGAAAGTAACTAAGAGTTCGGATAATGGTGTCTAAAGAAGGTTAACAAGCTTGTATATGGATCTATAGCTTGCCAAGCAGCTTTACCTGTAATTAACCGAACTTCAAAGTAGCCTTGAGTTCGCTGCATAGAGTGCATTCCCCCAATCTTTTTTATTTTTAAGATTATTGGAGTTTCTGAACAGTGTTCTATATAGCGACTTAAGTGAACTTTTTGCGAACTTTCTAGTTTTGTTAGAAGTTGATTTGTATTCCCTTCGAAGTTTAATCATCAAATAGGAACTTGAAAGTATGATTAAATACTTAAAAATTAAGCTGAATAGAGTTCTATTCATGATCATTACGTTGGCTGATGAAGACAAAAAATCCCCTTTTATCGGAACTTTTGGTTAATTGGGTAATCGTCCTTGCTCATCACGACGATATGTTCGCTGGAAGTGTTCCTTAAAAAACTCTTCCTCAGACATCATCGTTGCTGGTTCACCGGTATCTTCTTGTTCGAAGAACCGCTGCAAGCACACTTCCAATACATCGGTCACAGTAAGTTTGGCACACACCGCAGAATCCTCTTCCGTTACGTCGTATAAGCTAGCTACGACCCATCCGAACTGCGTCTCGTACAAGGTAGGTAGATGGTTGACTAGTTTGATTTGGCCTTGTTTCAAGATATCGAAGATATGTCCGGCACCAATCAACATATCTACATCCCCTGGACGGTTGAAGAAAGTGTCAGCCAACACAATGCCTAATGATGGAAACACAATGCCTGACATTTGCGGAGGGAACGGTGCCAGTCACTTACGGTGTGACGAGACTTTCAACGTTGGCGATGAAATCGTTATAGCTGAATGTCATTCTCAGCACTATTCAATGACGTATCTGGATCGCGCACCTCCGACGCCGACTTCGATAGGTTCAGTTTCTTTACAACGGAGTCGGACAGATGATTAATGTGCGATCCAGAGTCAACCTGGTGAACGTGACCGCTTCTGGAGAGAACATTGACCATCGCTTTGTCATAAGAAACACCTGCTTGGCTGGCGGACAGAACACACTCGAACAGGACACGTTTACGGGCTGCGTCACTGCTTGTGCTGGATTCACCTCGGCCTACCTAAGTAAGCCTAAGTCGTCTAAATGACTGCGGTGTTATTTGGCATTGTGGCGTAGTGCTTCATCTACGGTGGCCTTTCCTCAGGCAGTTGAAGCACAGGTTTTCATCTTTCAGCTTACTCCGATGCTGCTCCACGGTCATATTTTGGAAGGTATCGCTGTTGCTACATGCGAAGATTTGGATTTGGTTGATACTTTGGAGATTGGAGAGATACCCAAAGGGGTAGTGGTCTCACACCGTTCCAGAATCACGCACCGCTGTTTTAGGAACTCAATCATTTGTTCGTGCTCTGGAAGCGCTGATTAATTGGTCGAAGCCTCCCAAAGTTCACGCGTCTGGTAATTCAACGCGCATGTAAGTAGCTTTACCACGAACAACTGGTTGAGATTGACCTGTGATGCGACAGGTGCATTCGTCGATTAGTTTCGGTAGAGTCTTGGACGGTTTGTTTGGAACCTTTTCCATATTCAGCAAACGGAGGATATGCTAGCCGTTAGTTTCCGAATCGCTCCTCTAGAATTTCCCAAGTTTGTTCATAATTGTTGTTCAGAAGCGCCTCCAGATCAATTACACCCTCGGCAACTCCCTTCAGCGAGATTTCCAGGTGATATAACTTAACGGCATCCGAATCGTGCGATTGTTGCATCATGTCCTGAAACATGACCTTGAAGCGTAGCCATGCTTCGTAACGACCGTAGAAAGTGGGAAGAAGAATACGTTACGACTGGGTTTTGGTGATCACAGGTTGATTTGGCGGTGGGATTGGTGCGGTCGACGTCGGGGAAAATGGAACGGGTACTGACACGAAGGGGGGTAGTCGATTTTCCTTTTCGATGACTTCGATCACTGTTTCGATCTTGACCAATGTCTCACTGTAGAGCGCTTCGAGCTCAACACACTTCTTTTCCTGCGCAGCGACATTCTCCTCCATCACTGATGCGGTGATAACGTCGTGGATCTCAAGTCTTGGTAAATCATCTGCAGGTTAATAGTGTGGACCCGCAGTAGGGTCAGCGACAGCCTTTTGTTCGACTTTTCTGCCGCTTCCAAGGAATTTTTTTTTATTCTATATTAGAGAGGTTTTCAGCCTGCGGCTGATTCGCCTCTTGCCAAAGAACTTAAGATCCGCGTGACTTTTTTATTTACTTTGCCAAGCTAATAGACCAATGTCTGCTTATCTTGCGGAGTCTAGATTTTCCGGGAAAGAGTTCGGGGTAACATCTCCTTACACTTTTCGGTGGCTGGTGCGGGAAAAACACTCCACACTTAGCAAGTTTAGCATCACGTTCAAATGATAACAAGTCACGTACACAACCGATACAACACGACACGTGGTTAACTTTAAGATAATCGCGACGGAAGGCAAAAACACTGATGGAAGCGATTGACTTCAACGGTAATCGCAACGAAAGGCAGAAATTTGCACTAATGGAGCCGGTGATTAACTTCAACGGTAACCGTGACGGAAGGTAAAAACACACAAACGGACGCCACAAAAAGGAATTGTTGGAAGTGAGGAAACCAATGCTTTATTCACAATGAAACACTTATTTTTTTCTACTGCTGCCATTTACTTTTATTTTATTTCACTTCACGGTACATTGTTTGTATTTAGACTGACTTTGCTTTTGGCTAGACGCCCGTATTTATACTACCTCGAGAAGGTTCTGCTACATGTTGCTAGGGGACGTTTCTAGAACGTTCGATATTGCTAGCAAATGCTGGCAACGTGGAGATTTTTCTCGAATCTTCGAAAGAACGTGCTACTGGCAGTTGGCAAGACCGTTGCAAGACATTTTAAGCTCCAATCACCAAAGAGGCATATTGTCGGTTCAGGAAAGAATATGAACGACTTAACCATATGGTGAAACTCATGAACCCAGCTGACGAAACCTCTTTAGGACGATCAAACTGTATCTACCCTAAGACTTATCTGGGAACCGGAATCCGACATAATGAACTTCAAGGTGCTGCATCCATTGCTAGCACCAACTGCAACGAAACGAAAGGCTATGTCGTACGTAGCTCTTTGGGGGCTAAAGACCTATGTGGGAGATGCCTATCTGCGGGACCGATGTCTTTCTTCACATCTCCGTGGAAGAAATTCCACGGAACACTTGATACCATCAACAGTCTCCAAATTCCACGTAGTGTATCCTTGTATAACACAACCTCATTTTAACTCCACATATTTTCCGACAACTCACAAAGAGCCTACGAAGTATTCTGCTACGTTCGGTCAGAGTCAGCCTGCAAGGCTGCTACATTAGCTGCTTGAGCTTGAGCTGTGTGGTGCCGAATTAGCACCCAATAAGCAAGAGATCCAAGTCTTTCCGCGAGTTTTCTGTTGAACAGAATCGTCCGCTGTACGACACTGGTTGGATTTCCCGCCATCTCAATGGAAACCTTTCGTAGCAAATTGGATAGCCCATCCCAGGAACTACGTTTTGGGAACTTCCAATCCAGCTCCAGCAATCCTCTTTTTCGTAGTCAAGAACGTTCTTTTTAAACCAATTTTCAAAGCAATGTTCTGCACCTTTTTGCTTCTCAATATTGAGTATTTCCATTTCAGACTCTTGATTATTTTACTTACGACCAACGTTGCCGTTGGTTGACCGAATGTCGAATGGACGAATACCGAATGTCGAACGCCACAGCGCTGCTTACCGATTGGATTTCTTCATGTATCATAAATGATATAACGGGGATATAACGGGATAACGGGGTTAGTGCAATAATCCTACGAACTCTATCAACAATCAGTAAGAAGCGAAAAAAATCGAATATTTGGGAATATTTTTTGTCTTACATAATGTACCAGAGTCGAATAGAATTCTTCCTTCTTTAGAAAACTATCCGTCAGTATTTTGTGGCGCAATATTACTTCGTTCACAATAACGTTAGTGATAAATACTCAACCGGCAGTTAGTTGTTGGCTGACTCAAGCGTCTCCGCATTGACCTGGAATTTCCAACTCTATCCGATACAGACTCTGCCTTGTGATGGATGTTTTCAATTCTGAAGAATCCTATCACAATAGAACAGCCCACAATGAAGAAATTGTGCAAACGGATGGTTCCACCACGTAAACTGAAAGGGAAGTGCCGCAATTATTGTAATGGAGTGGTGATTCCGTCTGATGAACCGGCGGGGGGAGAAAACTGAAGGTTCCATCTGCTCGTTCCTCACTGCTAGGTATTACCGTCAGGACAAAGAGAAGTTGTTTTCATCGTCCTCGGGGCAAAATTTTAACCCCTCTATTTATCTACTTTTACCCACCTAATCAGATCCGTGCCAGTTCGCACAAATTACAGGCCACAGCGGATTCATAAAATTTCATACCAACCCACCACAGCAATCGGAATGAGATACAATCTCCCACCTATTCAGTCGGAAAATGGAACAACGGAATGATGATTGTAGTGCCATTATCGGCTCGAGTAACGAACCTGTTTTTCCTCTCAGATTTCTGCTGCCGCGTGGGTCTGGAGCAGATGAGATGACGAGCGGAATAGAAAAAGAAAGAAAGCTAGGCAAGGTGCACTCGCAACACGACTATATGCAAGATTACAAGATGATATCCAGGCGTCGGTTGGTGGAATGTGTACGATGCACACCGATCCTTCCTTCCTACCAGAGTGCTCGGTGCTCGGACGGGTAAAAACTGTATCTGGTTCTAACACTCATAATTATTCATTTGCTTGTATTGTCGCTAGGTATGCTTAGAGGAGCATTCAAACGGTTCCATCCTCACGTTCCATACCAGGGAAAATCGTTGGGTTGTGAATGGAATTAGTTCGCTACTGTGCTGATTCTTTTGTTTTGTTCCGGACAGTCAAGTTTCGTTAAAGCATAGTTCTCTGCTTTAAGAGAACATGGCCGACGAATAGTGTTGAAAATTTAAAAAATTTTTTATTCCAGTTTTGGAATTCATTTTTTGAGGTACACAATTACTATCGCTTCCTAGCTGCGCACAAATCATCCCGATGGCTAGCTATCAGTAACGTGCCAAAAAACGAAGTTTTGACCTAAAATTTAAAAGTTTTAATTATTCAGCCATAACTGAATATGCTTCGAATAAAATTTATATAAACAATTCTACAATACGTATTCGGCCGAAATTGGAGAACTTATGCAACATATTTCATTTGAGGCAAAAAAACACTTGTTAAGCAGTTATATCGCCTCTGTGCGCCTTGCGTCCAGCTTTGCGCAAATTAGTGATTTGAAAACGCACAAAAACCTGTATTAAGCTACATTACAGCTTCAAAGCAGCTATTAGCAAGCCCAAAGCTTACCTTAGCTGCTTAAGAGCTGAAAAAAGGTTTTTATTTCTAAAACTAGCCACAGGTTTCAGGTTTTGTAAAGATATTCTCACTGTCTGCTCTGCAGATGCAGATGGGGCGGATCATACGGTGAGTGCTTATGGATCAGAAGATGGCGGTTCAATTCCCGAAAGATGACGACATGCATTTTTAATTAGCTTGTATATACGAACTCAAGTCATTCGAAATATAAAGTATAGCATACGACGCCATAGCAAAATAAATATGACGCTTTCTATTTTTTTTAATTTAAAAATAGATTTTTTTGGCTGCATAAAGGTTGATGAGACGTTGATTAAGCGACTGAAAAAGCATTGCAAAACTATTTCTCGTTCTAAAAATACAATTGACAGCATTGCTCAAATTGGTTATTTAAAAACACGCAAAAGCCTCCATTAAGCTCCATTGCAGCTTTGAAAGCAGCTACCCAAGTAACAATTTCTGGTTGATCAAACGCTTTTATAGCTGAATTGTTTCAACCTGTAGCTGAAATATGGTTTAATTTTAGAAATAAAAACCTTTTTTCGGCACTTAAACATCTAAATTTGGTGATTTTATCAAGCTTCGAGCTTGCTAATAGCTGCTTTCGAAACTGCAATGGAGCCTAATAGGGGCTTTTGCGTGTTTTTAAATAACCAATTTGCGCAAAGCTGGAAACAAGGCGCACAGAGGTTATATAAAGGGCGATATAATTGCTTAACAAGTGTTTTTTCTGCCTCAAACGAAATAGGTTGTATAAATTCTCCAATTTCGACTGAATAAATATTGTAGAATTGTTTACATAAATTTTATTCGATGCATATTCAGCTATGGCTGAATAATAATGACTACTAAAATGTTTAATCAGCGCATAAATGTGTCTTAGCAAGGCTTTTTTATTAAGATGACAAATCGTTTATTCAGCTAGTATAGCACAATTATGGAGAATATTGACGGGTTGTGGAGAGGTTGAAGATGCGCCTAATCTGCTTAAACACTTATAGAATACAGGGGCCTTTACTTAAATTTATTCAGCGTCTACCACCTGTATTCAGAGTTAAATCAGCTGTAACCAAATCAGAAGCATTTTAATTCAGCTTCGGTGTTTGTTGGGCGGTCAGTAGTCGTAAAAAATATTAGTTTCCGCCAACAGTTTCATCTCGTCGCTTGCAGTAAGCAATTCTAGCCTCGGTCACGAAACCATTTGTACGCTGCAGTGCGTACTTACTGCCGGCCAACGGGCCTCAGATGTTTTTGTTTTTCCATGGCCGAAGTTGTTTTGACCATATAACTAAACGAAATACCTGCGCTTCTGGGTTTTCATCCCGATACCGTTCAACTTAAATAATGAAAACTTTCAATTTTGTTTACTTTTCCGAAAAGTAGTTTCCGCTGTTCTACCGTAACCATCTAAAGCCCAAATGCAGACTTTATTTTTTCTAATCCCTAACTAGAACGGGTCACGACGCCATTCGTAGTGATCTCTTCCATCCGATACTGCTATTCCAGAACAAATTGAAAACAACCCGGCAGGACATCTGCCATGAAACTTTTATGAGCTTCCAACTTGTCCGGGTTCCGATTGCATGTAGCCTAGCCTCGGTCCAGCTTGCCTGTTTGCGGTTGCTGCCATCCAATTTGTAGGTTCCTGCTTTAATCTCAAAGTTCGAACAAGACCCGCTTGCCAGTCAGCTGGAACAAATAGGGGTTCGTGGAAAAAGTTTTTCGTTCGTTACATGAAACTACCGAGTCCGATGGACCTTTCACTTGCTTGCTTGTTGATTCTGGGAGCAACATTTTTGCTTCGGAAAAGTTTCTCTTCCGTCGGTCGTGAAAAGAATGGATGGATGGTATAGCCGCCACGCTAGCATTTCGGAAGTAAACTCTGACTGCTGACTGCTGAAAATGCCGAAAACAAATTACAGAGAATTGTTTGGTCATATGCAA
The DNA here is from genome assembly GCF_943734655.1 of Sabethes cyaneus. Taxonomy (NCBI): domain Eukaryota; kingdom Metazoa; phylum Arthropoda; class Insecta; order Diptera; family Culicidae; genus Sabethes; species Sabethes cyaneus. The sequence continues at coordinate 3,530,035 of NC_071353.1, forward strand.
TAATCGGGCCTATTGAGTATTAGATTGATGTGTTAGTTAAGACCAATTCATTATACTAACGAAAAAAACGGTAAAAATTGTTCGATCTAAACCAATGAATTCACACAAAAAATAATGTTGCACACATTTCAAATTATTTTTAGCTATAGGTAGTGATTCGAGCTGTTCCATACCACAGGAACCTCTCATAACCTTGTTCAAACCAGCCAAGGCCAATCCTCTCGATATCTATTTGCAAAACGCACCCTTCACTTCGTCCCGGAACCGTTGATTGCGATGAGTATTATACATATAGCGGAACCGGAGAGGCCATCCGTCATAATCACCACTTCGTTGCGGCACAGTGACGACCGACGGTGAGGGCTATGTGGACGCGAGGGGTGATAGCGTCGATGATCCCTTATTATCCATTCCGTCCGGCACGGACGGACCCATCCGACGCTTTTTTTTCTTCAAATCACAAGTTCCATTGTTCTCTTCTGCTGTATTATCCGCCGGCATTGAATGTTGAGCAATAGGAACGATGCATACGGATGCTAAACTGAGCTGTGAATTCACTGATTCAACGTAACACGGGGTTCGATGATAGAGAGGAAAGCAGTTTTAATCACGCTTTAATCAAGAAGATGAAAGCTTGATCGTTTGTTCCGCAGCCGGTGAAGAGCAGCAGCAGCAGCAGAAATCAACGGAAACAATTAAACGAAGTAGTTTTCTATCTATCGAGTGAAAAAAAACTCTCAGCTCAGAAAATCAATGCGAAATAATTTTATCTATCAGCATTTTTTCTGCTTTTGGTGTGTTAAATATTGAAGCTGGATTTTCGCTAGACCTTGAGCGTATTTTTTAACTTAATAAATTAAATTCTTTATTGCTTTTTTGGCCAAGTTGAGCTGCATGTGACACCGCAAAGCAGATAACTGGTCTGGTTGTAACGACCTCTGCAGCTCCCGGACCGAAATTACAATCATCTCGCATTATTGCTACTTCTCAACACCTTCACGGAACGGAACGGAACGCCCAGCACGGTTAGCTGCTGCCACTGATCCCAAAAGCAAACCAATTTTCCACGTCAATCGATACTAAAAGATAACGAAGTGAACCGACGACCGAGTGCGGTGTGGTTGGCGTTGGCTCCTCGGCGTTGAATAGACCTCGCTCGGGTGACAATTCACCGGCACGAGGTTGGAAATGCTTCTTAACCGCTTGCCGAGAGGATTTCCACACTCCGTCCGAGAGCCGACAAAGGGATGGAGGGATTCTACCGGTCGCAATTTGATGCCGTAGGGTGCGGCCCGGAACGACGACGTGCGATGTGCAGCCTAAGCTTGCCACGGTACCTGTTCTTCTTTTGTTACATTGTGGGAGGAGCAGTGAAATTAGTCCATGTTTTCGGATGGCGTAAATATGCTCGAACCAGCACAGCAAGGTGGAAAAATGATCGCCTAATCCCGGGATGCTGGGAGCATTTTTTTTCCGGGCATATTTAGGCGTTTGAATTAGTTGTTGAAACGAATGGTATGCTTAGTGTTGTGCATAATTTCGGTGTGTTTCATCGAATTTGAACTAACAACACTGGTCTGGTAGAGCACGGTTTGTAAATTTTTGCACGACAATTGCGCAAAATTAAACACAAACATGCATTTCATTCTTCGATGACATCATTGAAGGCACTTTATTTGTTACGACTACAGCCCTTTCCCATCTTTAAAATGTTCTAAATTCTAATTTTCCCGCTGAGTGGAAGCTTCTTTAGGGGTAACATTAAGGTAAGGTCCAAAATCTAAAAATAAGCAGTTTTGGTCATCTTTTCTCCGAAGCAACGGTAGTACGATAACGACACTAACATTGTTGGAGATGGAAAACTACTAAAAACATTATCAAATAGCTGCCAGAGAATGTGCGGGCAGAAAAATGAAATGGAAAATTATACCGCCCTGAGCACCGCATTTTGGTGGACTCTGGGAGGCTGCAGTGTGGTTGGTTAAAGCGTATCTTCTACAGGCGCTAGGTGACCGCTGTTGCCACTGTTTTTATGGGGTAAAAAGTGACTTTTCTTATGTAAAAAATCACGAGAAATCGATTAGTGATGGCCTCAACGTGCGGAAACGACGGAAAGCAGCTCATTTTACTTCATCTACTCCTATTTTCTAATAGTTTTTCAAGTACAAACTCTCTCCAATTTGAGATTCTATGGTAAGAAAAGAAGAACGTTGAGAAATAGGTACAAAAACAATTTTATTCTAACATAACATAATCTAGAAGTCTGTTTTGCCCCATTTTCCTCAAGGTTTTTGTACTACAGGCAAAACACCAATTCGATACTTTTATCAGAGATTTTCAAGAAGGCGTGCCTGTCGTGCAGGTTGAAACAGTCAAAATATCGAAAGACGATCAAGTTTTTCACAAAAATGTCGTGTAAGGGAATGTTTTGCCTTGTTTTACCCTACAACTTGCACTGAAAACTGAGAAAGTATCGATCGCAAAACGAGCAACTGTAAAAGTGTTCAGATTTCGTTCAAATTTGGTGTGTTTGTTCCTATTCAAAAAATTTTAGACTCATATTTTTTCAATGGACGCTTAGGGTAAATGAGGCAGGATTACCTACGAATGGCCGAAACACAAATGGCCGAAACACGAATGGCCGAAACACGAATGGCCGAAACACAAATGGCCGAAATAACAAATGGCATAATATATCTAATGGCCGAATCACAGAAGGCCGAAACACGAATGGCCGAACGCCATATTTGGCCGAAAATATTCACGGCCTTCAACCTGCACAAACGATGGGTACATGCTGTCCTTACTCACTATCGCTCGTTCCGACTTAATTAAGGGATAATCCCCCTACTAGTCAGTAAACCTAGGAAAATGCAAGCACCTAAATGGAAGTGGTTTCTGCAGGGGGCTGCCCCCCTCCGCCCCCCCTCCCCGCCATTGCCGGCGCTTCCGATGGCGGGTCACCGGCGCACCCGCACAACATCTGGGAAACATTTGCTATTGACACGGTAAATAGCTCTCGCACTTAATAATAAACGTAAATCATTTGAAAGAACTATGAACCAACTATAGTAAATAGTTATGTTGCTTATTGTGTTTTTATGTTTGATTATAGTTATAAGTTAACTGCTTGCCAATTCATGTTTTTTATTGAATAGTTTTTTAGGCATTCCGAAAAAAATTGGGCCTTTCGTGATTCGGCCAGTCGTGATTCGGCCTTTCATGATTCGGCCTTCTGTGACTCTTGTTGAAATTCGGCCATTCGGTACCAGCCCATGAGGCAAAATGGGCTACTTTTCGTAATTTCCGCGCGTTGAGACCATCACCAATCACCAATTTTTTGTTATACCAACAAAATTTGCATTAAGAGGGTTGGTCAATAAATAATCAATTTAACTGTTTCATTTAAAGCCAAAAATAAACAAAGCCCAAGAAAAAGTTATACAAAATGTTATTTATGGAGTTTTTGTCGAAGAAAGAGAACTTCTATCTCTTAAGGGAAAGAAGTTATAGTGCTACAAACTAATGTATGCCCTTAATACCAGTTTTTCTCATTTTTTCTGTTTATGTCGACTTCTACGCAGTTTTGAAGTTCCACGAAGTTTGACTTACTACGAAAATACACCTTTTTGCTGAAAGAAGTGCAACACTACCTTTCTTGGTTTTCGAGCAATTCCAGCTTTTGTCTAATTTTCAATCAGTTTTCAAGGGGCTTTATTTTTAAAGGACGCAGATATGCGTAGCCAATCTCAGCCACTTTACGTACTGCAATGTAGTGCTGTTCATTTCATATGTATAACTGCAAATGAAATTTCCAATTTTGCATGATTTCTTTGTTCTGAATCAAAACATGCAAGAAAAAATATTGCCAAAAATAATCAACAATTACGTGGCAAGGCTTCCGGTGCTTATTTGAGACACTCATATCCGAGCATTTTTGTTTTTGACATACTTTTGGCATTAGCGCCTAGCGGATTTCGATTTCAAAGCAAAAAATTGTTCGAAATTGGTAATTTCATTTACAGTTTTCTCAAATGTTCCACCGTGATCCACCATGACATACATATGAAATGAAACTCACTATATTGCAGTACGTAAAAGGGCTGAGATTGGCTGCGCATACCTGCATACCTTTTAAAATAGAGCCCCTTGAAAATTGATTGAAAATTAGACAAAAGCTGGAATAGCTCGAAAACCAAGAAAGGTAGAGCTGCACTTCTTTCAGCAAAAAGGTGTATTTCATAGTATGTTAAACTTCGTGGAACAGCAAAACTGCGTAGAAGTCGAAATACCCAGAAAAAAAACTAGAAAAGCTGGTATTAAGGGGATACATTAGTTTGTAGCACTATAACTTCTTTCCCTTAAGAGATAGAAGTTCTCTTTCTTCGACAAAAACTCCTTAAATAACATTTTGTACAACTTTTTCTTGCGCTTTGTTTATTTTTGGCTTAAATAAAAAAGTTAAATTGATTATTTATTGACCCACCCCCTTAATGCAAATTTTTTTGGTATAACAAAAAAGTACTTACAGAATCAAGAAACTTTTGTGAAGACACAAATGCAGAAAACTTTCTAGTAGTTTCTACGCAAAAGTTGATGTCCGCCTTTTTTTTAAGCCGTCCCCCTGCCCTGTGCGGCAAGTGATAAATCCAAAGATATTAGGGACGAGTTCTACGACAGATTCAGAGGCCCTATGAAAAAGGCCGAAAACATGACACAGGAGGGAGAATTTCTTCCGTCCTCGCATTGGAAGACATAGCCTTCATCTGTCGACCAATGATAACGGTCTAAGGTTCATGAACTTCGCCGCGGCCAGAGATGTGACCACATCTGCAGCACCTACTTTCCACAACTGAATATCGAAAAACGTACCTGGAGGCATCTCAATTAAGGTTCTAGCCATCAGAATGATCATATTTTGATTGACAGTCGGCACTTGTCATCGAAGTACGATCTCTTCGGGTACCAAATATCGACTCTGACCATCTTGTCTTGTGTAATATTCGCGCAAGAAGGACGCTGCGAAGAACCAGACCAGGAGTCGTATTCTCATTGCGGTTACACGTCAGTACAGAGAAAGGCATAGAGAGACTAGAGCTGTGGAAAAAAGAAGCCACCGTCTAAGAAAACGCAAGTATGAGAGGCACGTGCTTGCCAGTGCAGCGCAGAGAAGCGATTCGTCAGCAACGACGTACGGAGTTTATACAAAACAGTGAGGTGCAGAAATTTGCAGTACTGGCAAGCTACTTACTGACAAAACGGCTACAGCAAATGGAACGAGGTGGAAGGAGCACTTCCAGACACTATTGCATGGAGAGGTAAACACGGGAATCAGTCGACCAGTACCAAGTTGGTTTTCATGAGGGTAACTCCGTGAGGGATCAGATGTTTACCCTGCGGCAGTTACTAGACAAGTTCCAGCAGACTTCAAATCTGTTTGTGGATTTTAAGACGGTGTACGATTCAGTCAAACGAAATGAGCTGTGGAAGACAATGCTAGAACATGATATTCCGTCTAATTTAGCTGCTTCGTGTGACGGTGGATGGATCAAAATCATAAAATCATGTGTCAGAATGGTGGGTGAAATGCATGGACCACGAGTTGTATCAAGTATGCCCGTGGCCAGAATGCCTGATGAAACAGTAGCTCTCTGTTTTCAACAGAGAACCAGAAAGAGACTGTAGATTTCAGGGCAAACTCCGCTCCCGATGACTGTGTACTGTCGAGAACGATATACGTTCAGCTTGTGTTCCAGGGGATTGGAGAAAGGCAGTCCAGGACCGGCAGACAGACCGACTAGAAGACCAGAAATCGTTCGGTTCAGTATCGATAACGGACCGTCGTCACTAAAGTTAAGTAAGTGAGTAGAATCCCAAACGAGAAATGTTTGCCTTTTCTGGCGCTTTTTAATGCATTGACCATTAACTTAAGTCTTCCTCCGTTGTTTTTTCAAACCTTCAGAAGCGTTTTGCAGCAATTTTAAGCTAAATTGTAATTGTAATTGTAATTTATTAGAAATACGTTAACCACTTAGTGTAGAACTTTGTTCAGGGTCAAGGATTTATAAAGAGAAACATTACAATAGAAATCCAATAAGTAAGCAATTAAGTTAAGTTAAATTGTTAAGTTAAATTGAGTACATTCTACACGTCGCTTTTTTTGCACTTCAGTAATTTTCTGTTATATTTCAGCTTAAGCTCAACTGAATATTTATTGGGATTTTAACTTAAAAATGAAATCACTTTATGACTTTTTGTGGCATTCAAACTTGCATTCTAGCAGAAAACTTGCAAAAAGTTTGCATTTTGTAGGATTTATTTTTAAAAACTTGTCTAAAAATATACGAATAATAAAAAATTTATCACAATGGAAAAAGAACACCAAAATATTATTACTCTTCCTCAAGCTCTTGTATCTATACTAGCGAGAAGGGCCAACCATTATTCTCGCAGTTCAACTGACATACTTCGACAGTTTGGGTACGAAACGAGAAAACCCTTTTCCGAAGAGTAATTACAAAAGAATCCCGTCCCCAATCAATGATTCATTAGTAAACTTTCAACATTTTACAGCGAACGCACCGGACTCAGCTGTCCGTTTCCCATTAATTTTAAACTAACAAAAGTTGAAGAAAAAACTTTAACCGCAATTAATGTGACACAGCAGTTCGATCCAAAAATATCGCCATTAGGGCGTACAGTTTCCATCGGAGTCAGTTTCAGTGCAACCAGCATCACAGCATGCCGACTACGGTGAATCCGTTTCTGTCCAAGAATCGGTTCTTGCACAATTCGGCCCTGCTGAATCGCATCCGAACGCCATTTGTGTTCTCCAATCTACTGGATCGTTACATTGGTGTCGTTCGATGGGATTACACCCCCGGAGGGGCGTCCCGACTGAAGCCTCCGTTGGTCATTTTTCTCTACACGTACTTCGTGGCGTCACTCATCAGTATGTTTTTCATCGACCTCTCCCAGGAATCGTTCGATTCCATCTTCGGAATGCTGTTCTTCATCGGAACCGCTGTGGCCTGCTTCTCCGTGTGGAACTGTTTAGTCTTCGAGCGAAAGCATTTTCGTAACGTGAAAGATTTTTTGACGAATTTACAAACCGAAGGAGCGAGTGATCCACTGCGGGTACGATCCCGTCCAACGATTTTTCTCTTCTCCATCTGGTACTGGTTACTGAACGTGTTTCAGGGGATCTATTGGGCTGTAAAACTATGGCCAACCTGTCCTCTGGCAAATGGCCTGTCTTTCCCACCGGGAAAGCTTCTTGCTTTCGTTCTTTATCCGGTGGAGGTGGTTTTGGTAGGGCAGCTGGCTCAGTGCTCTCAGGTGATGACGTTCACCATTCTGTTGGTGTTCACAACAGAATTCACCATTCTAGGTGAAGATTTTGAGCGGGCTTATAGTCACTGGGACTTGGAGGAGGTCCGACGGTGTGTTCGGCGTCATCAGAAGTTGCTGGAGATGGTTATGCTCTTTCGGGACAAAATTAGGCTGTATTTTCTGATCACGTTGCAAATTTATTTCTTCGTCATTACGTACTCCTGCTTCCTGCTGGCGATTCAACTGAAGCAACCCGGCAGTGTTCCGATGGATACTATCATCAATATGCTATCGGCAATCATTTCAATCATTTTGTTTGGATATTTTTCCGATCTACTGGAAAATAAGGTAAGAGCGGCAAAGATCGAAACTGTTGTCGGTAATTTATGAACAATCATATTTATTTTAGATCTTTGAGGTGGGAACTCACGTTTACAACTCGTTGTGGTACGACCACCTCATCTATCGTCGCGATCGGGCAGTTTGGTATCGAACAACCAGGAAAAGTATTGAGATTTTGATTCTGCGATCTCACCACAGAATACGGTTCACTTGTGGTGGCCTGTGGGACATGTCACTTACGACCAGCTCGAAGGTACTGGAACTGTGCTATTCAACATTCATGCTGCTGTTGACTGTGGTCAAGGAGAAATAGATTACCGGCGTTGGTTTTGTCAAACCATTTTAAGCTAATTTTTTGATACCATCATGGAATACCGACCATATTATGAAAATCATAATTTCGTGATTGCAAACTGAATAAATATAAGCTAATCTAAGTTACACAACTTAGCTGTGGCTAAGTTAACTACCTATTATTCCAATGCTAGCTGCCGCTCGCAATCTCCTTCTGACATGACTTGCAGCTCCGTAACGCGGGGGGGGGGGGGGGGAATGTAGCGCCCCTTCTCCGCGGGTCCTATTTTAACTTAATCTGAACTCTGATTTCAGTCCCGGCAGACATCGACCGGCAACGGCAGCCTTTCTAGTCCCGCGCATTACATAGCCTTTTCATACAATATCATTGACACTCCAATCAACCATTTGAACGGAAGAAACTGCGAGTCATTTATGCAGTAGGTCAACTACTTAACCTTCAGTAACAACGATGCCGGATGGACGCGCAGACAATAAGTCGCGGGTATATGAAAAGATGACAACTGATTAACTACGATGTCTTGATGCCGTGATGCCCCGACATAGAAGAATTTGTGTTGATCCGACACGCTCAAAACGCCCACCATTCCCCAACACCCTCTGAGTAATGTTGTGATGTGAGTGAAATCCATGGAGTCGGTAACCTGGACCGGAACAGGTTACTAAAGTAGCTTGTGCAGCAAAAAAAAACAAGATTGTGCTATAGCACTTTAACCTGAAAGTTTAAGCTGATAATTCAGACTAAGCTTTCCTTTTCAAAAAACAAAATTTTAGTGATATTTTTTGAAACTGTAGTTCTTTTACAATTGACGAAGGGACGGTAGAAGAAAGTAATGAAAATTTTTGAGTGAAGGAGAAAGAGCGGAAAGGTGAGAGGGGGAGGGGGGTATTAGTAGCTACGCTTAACAAGTAGTCGTTGTACCTCCTACCTTTTGTTCAATGCTGGAAGGTGCATGGGTCGAACCAAGCTATAAATTGAGATTATAACCGGATTCGAACCAACAAGACCCGCCAGGACATGTAGCTCGCTGGTACTAATGTACCTTTGAACCATAGAGGCGCTGCACAAAAGGAGACTGCATAACCCCCTTATTAGGCGCGTCGTGTCTTCCTCGATCTATTGTAATCGAACCACCATATTGAGAAGTTTTAATATAACTCGTTTTTACTCACGGGACGAGGAAACTGTACAGACACTTACGATATACAAGGCACTGCACGTGACGTTGTTCATCCGTTAGTGTGTTAGCCGCGATTCTCAACACGGATCTTCAGGTTGAAGGCTCCATTCCTATGGAATATACTAAAAAGTAAATTAAGTGTAGCTAGAAGAAGTGAACTAAAGTCACACTAAACTATTTATTTCAAATTATAAAGTCAAAATCCGGAAAACAAAACCAAATGTAGGTACATATTAACAGAAATTTAAAAAAACTAAGCAATGTAAATATTATCTGTAATTGTCGCGGTGGTTACCTATTATTCCTACGCGAGGTGCTGCTAGCAACCACCTTCTACGATGAGATTGTAACTCCTTAAGTAGTGGGGGGAAATGTAGCGCCCTTACCCCGTGGGTCCTATTTTAATATAATCTGAACCCAAATGTAGGTCCCGGAAGGCATCGACCGGCCGGGGCCGTGGAATATAAACACAAAAAAGGTTGAATCAAACGATGATAAGATCTTATGAATAAAAATTTGCCCGCTACTTTTCAATCTCTACAGCGCCTATATTGCCACTACTCGCATAATAGTCAAATTTTTTATATTTTATCCTATATAAATGGGACTGTTATGCGAGAAGCGGCAGTATAATTGTTATAGGGAGAAACCAGCAATTGGAAAAACTTAATTGGTTCATCCAGTGGAGAACATTTCATCACGATACAACATATAAACACGTTCATGAGTTATCAATGATTAAAAACGAGAGGCACTCAAGTTGATCCCCCATGTGATCAGGCGAAATGGTTGCAAAAGTTCACAGAAATGTCCAAACAAGTAATTTATTAAAGCTATTTGCTGCTGCGAAGCCGGGCCAAGCAGCCACAATTTCCAATGAAATTTCTCACGAAGTATGCTTCTAGCAGAGGTTTCATTCGAATCAAAAGTATGCTTCTGTTTTGATTTTAATTTTGAACAGTCTCTACCTCCGAGGCATAGGATATTAATTGGTTGTAGTTCCAAGAATGAGCATTTTTTCAAACTTCTCTAACAATCACTGCGAGATTGGCAAAATTAAATCCCGAAAATTGAACAATAATTTAATATCTTCTATACAAAATTCTTCGCAAATCTTTTCAAATCAAATTTTGCCACCATCAATGGATTATATGGTCATTTTTTCGTTCAGCCTGCTTTCCAAATTCCGCCACCGAAATCCCATTCCGCGGCCATTAATTGCATTTGGTTTCTTCTGTCGCCGGTGCCGAGAGATCGATCAAATTTATGACCGCTGATTAAGCTTATTCCGGGAACACTAAGAAGCGAAATTTTTCGTCACCATTTTTATTACCTACTTGAGCCGAAGAAGTTTTTCGTAGGAAATATTTAATGGACCAATAACGAATCGTTAGCCCCACTGGCAGGCGGCTGCCATGCCGTCATCTCCTTTTGCGCACGTTAGCAGGCGCCTACTTTGTGCCGCTCTGTATTTTACCAGTTTTAAGAGATAAATTTTACCATTGAATCTGTAAATTTGCTTTGAATTATTACACAATTATTTAAACAATTGTGACAAATTTCAATTCGCGGTTTTTGTACTCAAACTATGTTGGTTGACTCACTCTGCTTAACTCTCCAGGATAATAAATACGTAATAAAACATCTTTGTCAGCATTTTAAAAGTCATGATTCGAATAAATCACTCTAATAATAAAGTCAAACCTAAAGGTGACAAACACTAAACTAACTTTTTTTGACAGATGAAAAGTTCTACGCCCACATTTTGTTGGAAAAATGCTAGCAAAACTGCTGTCGAAGCAAGTTCATTTCCAAGAACACTTTCGTTATCGTTCTCCTCTTATACCTCCCTGCACCAAAACCTGTGCTCGCTCGCTCGTTCACTCACTCACGCTCATTAAAATCGCTCCGGTTGATTGATTTTACATAATCAACTCGTTCACGATCCTTGAGCCGCACAAGGAGTTCGAGACCATCAACCACACTGTGACCGGCTGATGAAATGTAGGATGTTGTGGGATGTTAAGGTTTCCCGATACCAGTTCTAGGGAAACACACTCGAAGCTGCCATCGCGAAGAAAACCCGCTTACTCAAACCAAATTGCTCAGGTCGATTTGTGCCGTTGTTCGCCACATTTACCCAACGACAGTGTAGGATGATTGTATTACATCATCACCGTCAAGGTTACCCCATCATTCCATCATCTCTAGCAATGCCGAACAAAGAAACAGTAGCTTTTCTTCTCTCCGTCACCATTCTATGTATTACCTTGACTCATAATACGCTCAGTTATGCATAAAAAAATTACGGTCACTTTCAAGTTCAACTAAAGTATGCAAACGCCATTAAAGCCAACCTAAGTTACAACTCTCCCGTGTTTTCAAATTCGAAACCGTTTACCGAAAATGGTCGAAACCATTGAGATTACAACTTTCCGATAGCTACTTGGAAAGTAGTTTCCATGGAAATGAGAAAACTTTTACCGGCTTGGCCGAACCAAATGTGCCGCAAAGATCAACAAAAAAGAGAAAAAGCTGTATAACAGGAAAAAAAGATACGAAAAATAAACAAACTTTTAAAAGAAAAGCGTCTCTAGCTGTCAATATCGAATTTATGGTGGCAAAGCAGTTAACCGCCGAACCGAATCGCAAAACGGTATTAAAAAAGTCCTGCCATGGACTTTGGAGCGCGCATTCCGCAGGTCAAATGCAACCACGATTCGCATCGTTTTCAGTTTGCAAATCAAGCACAGAGTGGATTATTCCGAGGATAAAGTAATTTTGTTGTTGTTGCTGTTTTTTCTGTTTTTCATTCTTTTACCGCTCCATTTTCCATTCTTGTTTTGTGGGCCGCTAGACGGAAATGGCGCGAGTAGCATCAGAATTGGTTGCCAAGCCACCACAGCCAGTCCAATTGTTTCTCGTCTCGAGCTCGAGCTGAAAATTTGTGGCGCTTGATAAGCGCGAAACAACTTTTCAGCACCAATTTATAAGCCGCCAGCGGAATACGAAAGCCGGCTGGCTTCGAGAGTGGCCTCGGTTTAATTAAAACAGCAATCCGGCCTCTCGGACTCTCGTATCTCTCTCGGTGGGCTGGTGGGTTTCAAATACCACGCACCGACCGTCCGACCCCCGGACCCGTGTTTGATGGGTATTTTGTGCTTTCGCTTCCGGAAGAGCGAGAAGGATTGCTTTGGGGGGAGAAGGTGTATATAATTACAGCCGATAGCATTCTTGACACTTTTCGAGAAAATTAGGTACTGTCTGAGTTTATGACATTTCTCAAGGGAGCTAACAGCACTGGAGAATCTATGTTACCTGTCATACGAATGTGATTATGATTTGAATACTAATTAAATTTCGCTTTTCCGTTTTTTGCAGGTACCTGCAAAGGATGCAGCTGTAAGTGTTATGAATCTATTTCTTGTTCTAGTTTGTTTATCATCCTTACGTGAAAAATGTCTAATAAAATTTCAGGCGTAAAGCATAAACAGTTTCGAACCATAAATAACCACTGCTAACGTAGAAAAGTCTCTTTCCGCATTTGCTTGTAGTAATCAACTATTTCCAACAATTTCCAGTGTGACGTTGACAAAGCAATTTGCGAAATGTGTACCAGACAATCTCAATAACACCGAGACTAAGCATGAATTGAATAGCAGTAGTTCAGGAGCCGGCTCCTCCGCTGATCCCGAATAGCATACACCTCACAAAGAGCCTGATGAATCCGTACCGCACACTTCTCAGTAGTTCATTAACACTACACGGGGATATTTCTGTCAGACCGTCTCTGTTGCACGCGGTGATCTAGTGTGCTATGCGTGATGTATGAGTTCATGCAGTTTCCAGATAAAAATTTAACACTCAACACGTTGCGTTTAAACTTAAATTGCAGCGAAACAAAAAAAGTAGGCGTTAGAACGGATTATTTGTTTATTTGTTTATTTGATTGTGAAATTCAACTGACACAATTGTCTTATTGAATATTAGTCATGCTTATGGAAAACTACTGTTACATAATTTCTGTGCAAACATTATGTGAAGGTTTGCCGAACTCAAAGGGGGTTTCAACTGCAGAGAAAGTTCGAATGCAGGTAGGTATTGGTTCGTTGCATCCAAAAGTTGTTCGATGAAAACTCGGCTGCAATAATCCTGGTGGTTGTCCTAGAGACTGATGCCCAGACATTCGAAACATTAATAAATCTGCAAAGTGTCAACGTGGGATGGGATCGATGCAGAGTTGTCGAAGAAGTTCGGATATAAGCCATCTTCCTGCAATAATCCTTTCTGCTGCCCGAAGTGTGCTGGAGATCATGAAGCAAAAGACTGTGCATCCTCGTTCGAAAAGTGCGTGAATTGTGAATTGATGAAAGCCACTGATCTACCCGCCACAATCGCGCTACTGCAGACTTCGTTCATCAGTCGTCCCGGCCCTGTGTGTGGTGTTGGAGCAGTGGTCTTCCAACCTGAGAAAAATGGCAAGTACAACAATTTAACGACCATATTAGCTTGTGACCCGTTCACCAGTTCCAGCCTGACCTGACGACTCGCAATCTGTCTGAACCTGAATTCCTGTTTCCGGGACGCAATAGCGTTGGTACCATGGAAGCCCCAAGTCCCCTCACCACAGTCGCGCTCTTCCCGTCTTCGCTCAACAATCATCCTGGCCCTGTGTGTGGGTGTGGAGGAGGGGTCTTCCGTCGCTTTACCTAAGGCAAGTACGATCAAGTCCCGTCTCATGGTTCTAACGCAGTGGATGGCCTGAATGGCGGTAGCAACGCGTTGCCCCCCTCGGCAGTTGCTGACGTTGCGGTGGAGGAATACTGCTACCCTCTTTCTGTTACTGTGGACACCCTTCCAAAATCTGACTGTATTCGCCTATACTATCAAAATGTTAAAGGACTCCGCACCAAAGTCGACGACTTCTTCATCTCAGTCAGCGATGCTGAATTTGACGCGGTGATTCTCACCGAGACCTGGCTCAATGACCGGTTCCATTCACTGCAGTTGTTTAGAACGGAATATAATGTTTACCACAATGACCGCAACCCCCTTGGATCGGGTAAATTATGAGGTGGAGGCGTGCTTATGGCAGTTTCAAAACGATACAGTTCTTTTGAGTAAGCAGTTGTCTTTACATCTCAACAGATCAGCATGGCCTTTTTCCTGGTCGCTCGATCAGCACAAATCTGGTGGAGTTCAGCTCATTTTGTCTACAACATATGGTGCAGCAGAAGTCGACATGGTGTATACTGACATCAAAGCTGCGTTCGATCGAGTTGATCACACCATACTGCTTGCTAAAATAAAGCATCTCGGTGCCTCTGCTGCTTTTGTCCGGTGGTTGAAATCTTTTCTTGAAAACCGCTGTCTTTCTGTGAAATTGGGGAGCACTGAGTCTTGCGGCTTCCGGAGTAACTTACGTGTGCCTCAGGGCAGCAACGTCGGACCCTTGCTATTTTTGCTGTATTACAACGATGTTTGCATGATACTCCCTCCAGCATGCAGAATCGTGTATGCTGATGACCTCAAAATCTACCTTGCAGTTCGCTCAGTCGCTGATTGCATCGAATTACAAAAGCTAATCGATTTGTTTTATGGTTGGTGTGTATGCAACCGGCTCAGTATCAGCGTCTCCAAGTGCTCTGTAATCAGTTACAGCCGAAAGAGGCTCCAATCCAATACAGTTATTTCATAAATGGCCAGAATATTGAACGCGTAACAATCGTCAAGGATCTTGGTTGGTTGTTCTGTTGGATACCGAGCTTACATTTCAGGACCACTACAGTAGCATCATTTCCAAAGCAAACAAGAACCTGGGTTTCGTAATGAAAATTGCAAAAGAGTTTCGTGATCCATACTGCCTGAGGGCCTTGTATTACGCACTTGTACGCTCATCATTGGAGACGGCAGCTGTTGTTTGGAGCCCTTAGACCGGCCTTTGGACTGCACGGATCGAATCTGTACAAAAAAGGTTTATCAGATACGCGCTTTGGGATCTGCCCTGGATGGATCCAGTCGAACTTCCTCCATAGGAACATAGGTGTAAGCTGCTGGACATGGATATATTGGAAAAGAGAAGGATCGACCAGACGTAAAGCCGTGTTGGCCGGTGGAAAATTGCGAACATTCCGGCGGTCGCCACTTTTAAAAACAGGAAACATGAGTGGCTGCTTCCAGCTGGTCGGAAATTTTCCATCCTCGAACGATTTGTTGAATATAAAACACAAAGGCTCCACTAAGGCCATTGCACAACCGGCGAAGACTACCGCTGGGATACCGTCAGGTCTAGGTAAACATGAACGCGGATACAACGGTACCAGAGCTTGAAATTGTTAGATAAAAGCAATCAACTTTATCTCGCCTTTTTAGGAGAAATTTGATGAGACTGCATTAAGAAACATTTATTTCAAAGATTTCTGATTCTGAAAAGTTTCTAAATTTCATAAAGTAGGAGGTTCAGGGCAATTTTCAATACGAAATTTTCACAGGTTTCGAATAAAAGCAACAGAACCGAAAACTCAAAATGTTTAATTACTTTCTCTGCTATCAACCCTGCACTAAGCTACCTAACGCTTTGTATATGTTTTAATTCAGTAAATTTGTATTGGTTTCTAAGTATTTCGAAATCCTTTTTAAGACTGGTGTACATTCACTGTTATATTAATTCTCATTTACTGGAATTTAATCGTTTTAGTTGCAAATTCTATCAAGCAATCCAATTCGTTAAGTTCACCGAATGTTAGTAATAGTTTTTAAGTTCTCAAGTTCAAAGAGCTAAATGAAAGAGAACAATCCAGTATTGCATTACAGCACTTTAACTAACACATACCAGCAAGTGAGAGTTACACTTCCCCATCGCATGCCGATACCACGTGCCATAAAAGACAGAATAAAACATCTGAAAGCACAGTTGGAGTGTTTGCGATTGCATAAACTAGGTATGGATTTGTTTCCTGTGCTTTTCTGCAGGGGGCTGCTGGCGACTGAAGTAACATAAGACTGATTCTGACTGCGTTTGCCTCGGGAAAACAACGCAACTTTCCTAGTGCCACTACTAACTTAGTTCTGTCAGCATGAAAGCCGTAAAGTGCATTGAAACAATGGAAATCGGATCCTCGACTGTGAATAGTCAAGTTTACAAAAGTTGTTGAAAACTATTATCCTTCAGATAGTGCTACCCTCCTCGGAATGATCGATTGCTCGCAGTCTGAATTTAACTGCAGACTCCAATATTTCGATGGGTAAAACGAAGATAAGTTCAGCTGAGACAACATCATAAATCATACGAAACGTTCACATCGGTGATGTGATTAATCTGCTCTCAGGGAAACATATATCACTTCATTTCGTATGGTTCAACTCGCAGCAAATGTGTACCCACCGTTTAAAACGAATCCCCAAATTGCTAAAGCGAGAAAATTTATTTAACACTTCCCGACTATAAAGCTCATAATCGACTGTCATAACGGGCGGATCACTGCGCTGAGCGGAACATTTATTTCGCCAATGAAGCCGAATTATGAATTAACAATTCATTGCATGCGCCAGACCGTTCGTTTGGCTCGCCTCAAAGCTGTTTCACTACGGCCATTATTACGTCGTTTGTCAATGCTGCCTGTCACCCTTTCGGCAAAAGTGGCAAGAATGGTATGTGTAGCGAACGCCCCAACGCGCAACGGCCCCAACACTGTACGGGACTGCCAGCTCCCGGCACACATCGGAACTTTTTAATTGCATTTACATTTAAAATTTTATCATCTTCTATATCATCCTTGCCAGACAGACTGTACTGGATCCGGTTTCCATGCAGGAGGACTACGGGAATGGAATTTCCCATGCTCAATGGAGATTACATACGAATAAATTCATAATAGCACCATTCGACACGAAAAACACACACGCTCACACATGCCGCTCCGAGGGTCCTCCGCGGCCATGGGATCGTCTCGAAGCGGAAATGGAAATGTGCCCACAAGCCTGCCTGCCTGCCTGACTGTTTGGTGAATGCGAAACACGAAACCGTATTATTTTCCTTTCTACACAGCACAGCACTCGGCTAGGCTAGGCTTGGAACCTTCGTTGGATCACGGGAGGGTTCCGTGTAGGGTATATCTACACAATGTATATGCAAAAACATAATCTTCCGGTTCGACGATTGTTTACCAAATCGGGTAATTCTAAGGAAAACAGAACACTAGACGTTACTTGAACCGCTTTTTTTCGGTCCGTTACTGTAAGTCAACCCTTTCGGTTGTTTGTTCTCGATACGGAAACCCGTTTTTTCATGATATCGGATTTCTCACTATCAGAGCGTAGGATTAATAGGACTCTCAACACTCCTAAGTTTTGCTTCCGTCAGCTTTAATATAGAATTCTTGCCAAAATTTTTATATCAAAATTTTGATCTGAAAATAAAGTGTATGCCAAAACTCCGAGAAAAATCCAATTACTTTCTGACCTGAAAGTGCTGCGCCGACGAAGTTAATAATGCAGCAAGAAAAAGGCAAGCTCTCAAAAGAATGAAGAAGAAAAAAATACGAATCGTAATTTTCAATTGACGGAATCCCGCGCACCGGTTGCGTGGGTGAGCACAATGGCCAGTGGGCGCGTTTCGGTTTTCCCGTGCACCCTTTCGCTGGCTGTGCAGGTCGACCGCAGTAGCAATAGCTGCTCCTTCGGTGAATATAATTTCGTCAGGCTGCTGATATAATTTAACTTTATTGCGTTTTTTTTCTGAATAACGCAAAAAAACATAGATTGAGAGATAGAAAGAAGGGAAGATGGAAATAAAGTAGTACTTACAGCAAACTTGCGACTCTTATTAGTTCAACTGCGGATTTGAACTTTTTTGTTATCGGATTCTCTTGTCAGTGAGTTGTTAGATTACTAAAACACTACATTGTTTTTCTTTTCTTTTTAAATCCAATCAAAACTAACCATAATTATTTTAAAATCTGCTAAATAATTTTCTCTAACTTTTTGTTACAGCATCAATTGGAAAACAAATCAAAGGAGGTTACTTACTACGATATAAAAGTAAGTGTAAAATTTAGTTTTCTCACAGTTTACATATTTTAAAGCTTAACACATGGGTCATTAAGTCTCGTAACAAACCAATACAAACATTTTTGTAAAATTAGACTTTATCTTATATTAAACAATTAGTAGGTCTCATAAATAAGGCTTTAGCGGCGGATGCGACTTTAACTTCTGTGCTAAATCACATTACTCGGACTATCTTCATAAGACCTGTGACCAACTGTGGCCAGACCATGCCAGATCCGGCGAATAAGTGTACTGTGCAAATAATTGGTATAATAAATCGTTCGATTTGACTAATTAACTAACTCACACATTCACTCATTCACTCACTTGGGAAACTCACTCTCGCCTGGTAAACTCAATCTCGTCTGGCCAACTTACTTTCGCCTGGTCAACTCGCTCTCGCCAGACTAACTCACTCTTGCCTGGCTAAATCTCTATCGCCTGGTCAACTCATCCTCGCCTGACCAACTCATTCTCACCTGACCAACTCACTCTTGCGTAACCAACTTACTCTTACTTGGGCAACTCACTCTCGCCTGGCCAACTCTCTTTCGCCTTACCAACTCACTCTCGCCTGACCAACTCACTTTCGCCTGACCAACTACCGCTCGCCTGGCAAACTCACTCCCGCCTAGGCAACTCACTCTCGCCTGGCCAATTCACTATCGCCTGGCCAACTCACTCTCGCCTGGCCAAATCACTCTCGCCTGACCAACTCACTCTCGCTTGGTCAACTCACTCTAGCCTGGCCAACTCACTCTCGCCTGGCCAATTCACTCTCGCCTGGCCAACTCACTCTCGCCTGGCCAAATCACTCTCGCCTGACCAACTCACTCTCGCTTGGTCAACTCACTCTCGCCTGGCCAATTCACTATCGCCTGGCCAACTCATCCTCGCCTGACCAACTCATTCTCACTTGACCAACTCACTCTTGCGTAACCAACTTACTCTTACTTGGGCAACTCACTCTCGCCTGGCCAATTCTCTTTCGCCTTACCAACTCACTCTCGCCTGACCAGCTCACTTTCGCCTGATCAACTCACGCTTGCCTGGCCCACTTACTCTCGCCTGACCAACTCACCCTCGCCTGACCAACTCACCCTCGCCTGACGAACTCAAACTCGCCTGACGAACTCAAACTCGCCTGGCCAACTCACTCTCGCTTAGCCAACTCATCCTCGCCTGACCAACTCATTCTCACCTGACCAACTCACTCTCGCATAACCAACTTAGTCTTACATGGATACTTTCGCCTGGCCAACTCACTCTCGCTTGACCAACTCACTCCCGCTTGGCCAACGTACTCTCGCCTGGCCAATTCACTCACGCGTGACCAACTCACTCTCACTTGGGCTACTCACTCGCACTTGGGCAAGCTTCTTGAACATCAGGCCGAGAGATGCTGTGGTCCAGCACAGACGGATCTACAAGGACTTACCTACCATTCAGAGACGAAGGAAGCACCAGCAGAAGAATCGTGACCAGTGCGTTTTTGCGTTAGTTTACGGGAAATTTTACATAACTGTCATTAGTTCAACGTGACACCATGTCTACAATTTCATCGACTTTGATGTTGCGTACGATATAGTCGATCATGAACAGCTATTGAATATCATGCACGAGAACGAGCATATTTTCCCGGATGAACTAACGCGACGGATCAAGGCAGTAAACACGCGGTAAATTTGTGTTGTACACAGTAATGCTCAATTTAATCAGCAAAACACTTTACAATGCTTGGTCAGCTTCGAAATACGCGCAAGTACGCCAGTCTATTTGAGAATAGCGATGAAAAAATTAAGGTCCTGTCAAAATTGAACATAGTTAGTAGGAGCTCCATTGGCCATTTCTATTAACCCCTCTAAGGTCTATATCATTTTTAGCACCGCAAAATTCACTAAAATGGCCTTAACTTTTTTATCTTTCAATATTTTTACACCAAATTTGGGAATTTTGCCGAAAATATTTTCTATTTTCATAATATCTATAGATAATGGCCATATGTCATATGGTCCGGGAGTTATTCCGGAGTTCCTTGAGGGACCGAGACATGGCTTTTTTAGATAAAGTTGCCAAATATTTAAAATTTGTTTGAAATCTGTTGATTTTTGAAAACATATCATCGTCTGTTGGCATATGAGTTACTTTGCCGCAGTTATGAGCCATGGTGCGCGCCATCCGGATCCGGGGGGACACTATAAATCCGGAACCGGTTCCCATAAAGGGACATTTCAGCATCAGCAAAGTATGTCGAGTCGCATTTTAAAAAACATCAGCAGTCGACAAAATAGCGATTGGTGATCATTTCATGTCTCTCAGAGGCCTTCACCACGGCGAAGGCCATTTGCGCTACACTGAAAGTAGAGGCTTGGGCTTGAAATAAATGCGTCGAAGACCAAATACATGTATGTTAAAGGCTCAAACGACACGACGAAACAGCGACGAACCAGTAGTGGTAGATGAGTTCGTGTATGTGGGATCGCTGATGGCCGCGGACAGCAACACAAATGAGGAGATTCAGCGGCATGGAGCCTACTTCGCCCTTCGCGAAACGGTATGATCAAGAGGCATTGGCCGCCGTACAAACCCCCGACTAAACCGCTAATTTTTAGAGGGTGGAAAATGCGCACTGAAGACATGCGCGCCCTTGTGGACGATATTTGGTGGAGTACAAGCTAAAAGTGAAGTGTGGCGGAGGAACATAAATCAAAGGCAAGAGTAACTACTTGGGGAGATTCCTAACGGATTTGACGAAAGCCGGTAAGCTATGGTGAACCGGACACGTCGTAAGGAAAATGGTTCTATTCAATAACCCTACCGACACGCAGGCACCATTTGGGAAACGCTGCTCTAGGCTGTTGATTTAGAATGTGTAGAAAAAATTTTCTTCTGTGGGGGGGTACTACCAAAGAAAGTTTCTCTTTCTTTGAAATGCCTCCCCATATCGTGACAGCTGATGAATTTTGGTATCATGGTACACTCCGCTTGTGCTTTGGAATTTCCATGATCGAAGCCGACCAAAACCGAACATTTTGATCGTGATGCGGGGTTTGAAGAACAAACAACTTCTCATCGGAAAAGATCACTTCGGAATCACCGTGCCGACGGAGCAGCAGTTTGCATCTTTTCTGCCATTTTTGTTTTACTGCTTTCGTTAATTCATAGATTTTACATTTTTTGAATGCTTTCATATCCAGAACCATTTTCAAAATTCAACGAGAAGATTCCCTGTTGATATTCAGCTCAACTGTCATTTTCCATGCGGACCTGTTGCTACTGCGACGAATTCGCTCTCGAACAACGTTTTTGACCTCTACAGTTCTAACGCTTCGTTTTCTTCGGAATTTGTTTTGTGCTTTTCAAAAGATCCCGTTTCGACATATCTTTTTACTGTATGGTATGAAGGTCCTCTTTCTATGCCGAGATGTTTGAGGTCACGAAAAATAGTGCCGCATGCAGCACCGTTTCGGAATTTATTTATCATCAACGACCGTAACTCGAACATTGGTACGTGTACACCGAACGAGACACAATACGAAAATGAAACTACGTCAAGTAAGTCATAATGACAAACACACACACACACACACACACACACACACACACACACACACACACACACACACACACACACACACACACACACACACACACACACACACACACACACACACACACACACACACACACACACACACACACACACACACACACACACACACACACACACACACACACACACACACACACACACACACACACACACACACACACACACACACACACACACACACACACACACACACACACACACACACACACACACACACACACACACACACACACACACACACACACACACACACACACACACACACACACACACATGCATGCATGCTGAGTGCGTGCTGTGCTGCATGCTTGCAGATGCAAAAAAATAACAGATAAAAGATATGGTCCAACACCCCGTCAACAAAAATCGAACATATTTATTTCTAGCTTCATTCAGTCGTTATTGCTTACCCCAATTCATTAGCTTCCATACCGTTCATTCAAAAACACAGCATTATGAAGAATCTCATAAATCTTGCATGAAAATTTTACCGGTGACAGCGGCTTGCAAATTATTTCCATCCCAGCGTTCGTTCGTTCGTTCGGTCGTGCTACTGAACCGTGCCAAAATGAACTTTATTACAATTGTGTACTGTCCAGGCCGGTGGTACCGCACCGGTGGTCGGTGGATGGTGGCATTGTACGTCCGTATGCCGCATGTCCTCATCAATCATCGTCATCGTCGGCGTCGTCGTCGTCGTCGTCCGACATGGAGCTTTTCTTTTATGCTCGCAAATGTTGACATGTCGGAGTCGGATGCTGCTGTTGGTTGTCGGTGTTTCATTTGTCCGTACTTTATCATTTGCGTACCCGTCCGGAGCGGGCCCGGGAGGAAAACAGAGTGGATTAGAAACCCACTCCACTTGTGCCGCGTGTCGCCAATTAGTGAACCGGAATGAATCACTAGCAGTGCGACAGCTTGTGCGGCGACATTTTTCAGATTGCTCGGAAAAATATTGTTTCAAGGTTGTTTTGTGATTGTCTCAATGAGTTAATCGTTTTTCTGTGATATCTCCGACACGTCACTCTCCAGCAGCTGCAGTAATTTCAGAAACGATATCGTTCGCCATAGCCCTTTCGGCAGAATGTTGAGCAAAAGTTTTATTCATGCATATATGAATTATAGAGAATATGGTCTGTAAATCCAAGCTATGAATAATAAAAAACAGAACTTTTATGAATGGGATGAAAACATGAGAACCAGACCAAGACAACGAAACCCTTTCATTGAAAATGCAAAAGGGTCTACCAATAAAAAATTTAAATTTTTTGGGAAATCGCTCTCTCTCTCTCAACTAGAATTAAAAAAGTAATTGACCTGCTTTTATCGTACGTTTAAAAAATTCAAATAATAAAACTTTTACCACCCTAGAGCATCACTAGTGTATGAAAATGCTACTGTTCTTGCAGTTTATCTCACGCAGTGCAGCAGCTTCTCGGGAAACTTGTCAGCAAAAATGACTTTGTCGTCTCTCGTGTGCCAGCCGTCTCTTTCTCGTTTGCTCTATTTATGACACAGCGCGGTGACGATCGAAGGATAACGAGCAAAATTATTCATTCGGAACAAAAACCGTAAACTACAGCATGAATATTTGACTATAGTGTCTGTAAATAAAAAGAAAAACAAATTCAAATTCCGATCGTGGTGACTATAGGTACCATCCATTCATGAACACATGCAACATACAGGCACGGGATTCTTTGTGTTCAACTTGAAAGGAAGATGAAAGTGAAAGAGGAAGCACATCACAAACTTTTGCAACTGTGAATCCTATGATGATGGGGAGAAGTTAGTTTTCCTGCTGCGAGTGACATATGTTTCCCCGGGATGTGATGCACGTTCTGTTTATGTTCCTATGTATAGCAGAAGCAGGAGGGCAGTGCATATTTCTGTCAGTGCTCACTTCTTTCCAACGCAAAGGGCGAAAAGTGGAACTTTTTTCCTAGTGTCTTTTGCTTTCATTTTATCATTTACGGTCTTCAGCACTTTTGTTCGTATGAATATTCCCCTTAATCTAAAACTGTCAAAAGTTAGTTTTAATTGGATAAATTGGATAGTAATTAATTGGATAAACTAGAAAATTTCGCTATAGCCCAACAATATGTTATACGGAACGTATATGGTTCGGTACGACCATAGATGGATGAAATGATTCGGTATGACCATTGATAAACTGTCACATATAGATCATAGATAAATGAAATAGCTTGACACACATTGGTAAACGAAGTGATCTTGTACGATCATTGCCGAAAGATGACTTTATGGAGGTCCTTTATAATAAAGTAGTTTTACTGCCCTAAGCTATTGATATATTTCGATTATTGGCAAATGAAAACAACGGGATCAACCCATTTTAAACCGATTTTTATAGCTGCTCTAGAATCTGAAAAACTGCCAATATATTTAAGTGCCATTTATAATGAATAGCATGGAACTATTTTTTCCTTTTCACCGCATTCAGGACTTAGGGACCAATTGCTTCAAGAAATGGTTTATTGGTTTAACTGTTCCTGGTTTTTGCTGTCAGGTATTGTGGGCCAGTTAGCAATGTTTGATTATCTACGTCTACGTCATTAAAATTGCCAAGAATTTGAAATTGTTTCGCAATGGTCAATGTTCCTAATTTAATTTTAATGATTATTGAAGTAAATTTTTATTCTCAGTTTTCGTTAATAGTGCTGATGTGTTCAAGTTCTGAGTATTTTATTATAAGGGATCAGCATCGCTTGCTTTCGTGTCTCGTTCGTTGCAAAAACTTTGAAAACAAAAATTTTTTCGAAGTCATGATAATTATGCAGTTTTAAATTCGAGCCAGTAGTTTGGAATAGTAGTTAGTATAGTAATTTACAATAATATTTGACTCAGCTGAAGGGCCGAAGTCGGTCGTGATGACGCTAAATTCGCGGAGCAGCAAATTTTTAAATGTAGCGGTTTGTAAACGACTTAGAACGCGTGATTTTGATGACTACCTCGATATCGTTATCTTGATTTTACGAGAAACCTCATCCTCATCTAACAAAACGGATGCAATATTATTCGCCCATACGGTGGATTCACGCGGGACTAGTTTATGTTCAAGACATAATATTTATATCATCGAAACGAATTCAGGCATTACTTTCTTACTTACTTAGTTGGCTTGCCGTCCAAAAACAAAGCCTGATGAACAAAGTTTACCCAATTTACAATGAAATTGGACGATTATTGGCTTTAAATTGGACTTGAGACTAGATTTTCCAGTTTAAACTTGAGCTTAGAATTCCATTTAAAATTATGCTTAAAATTGGAATTCAAATTGTACCTTAAATTGGACTTTAAATCAGAGTTTGACTTGAAATAAACCTAAAATTGGAATTATACTGGTCTTAAAATTGGACTAATTTGAACTTGAAATATTCGACGGAATTGGACAGGAAATGACATTTTTCATCTTATTCTCTCAAACGTTCTACTTGTTTTCTGTTCCATTTTTTATCTTTTCCAGTTCCGTTTTCTCACTTCTGTACAGTTTTCTTGGTTTTTGTTCTCATTTTCCTTCGGTTTTTTCCCTTTACTCTCGTTTTCGTTTTTTCTGATCCGTGCTTTCTGCTTTATTTTCCGTATTTCTTCGTTTCCTGTTCCATTTCTTCTAATTTTCGGTCCTGTATTTCCGCATGGTTTCCGCACCTGTATTTGTTATTTTCTTTTCCGCTTTCCTTTTTTCTTTTCTATATTCCCTTTTTTCGTTTCCAGTTTTTGTCTGCTACTAACATTCTTTATTTTTTTTCCTTCTTGTTTTTCATCTTCGTGCTTACTATTATGAAAATAAAAAAATAACTTTTTTGTGTTACGAAATATAGACACAACTTCTTTGACAAAGTTGTAAATAATGTAAAAACAACCAACTTTGCTGAAGAAATAAAATTACTATCTTTATCGAGTGCTGAACTATAGGGCATATTCTTTGAAATTTCATTAAAAATTAGTTTACGTTCTTAGCTTTTGTAAGTACGGAAGGCATTTGTTTTATGTGTTTCGCGTTCGCTATAGGCTCGATACTCGTCCATTGTTTTGTGTTGTGTTTGATTTGATAAATCCGCTTGCCCCATTTTACCTCATGGGCTCGTGAAGCTATGGAAACTTAATGCTTGAATATATGATAACTTAGCTAGTAAAGGTCCAAAAGATTTGCGATCTTCTGCAAAAACGTGTATTTTGAGTGCCTCGATAATTTCCTAGAACATTGTATTCTTGTAAAATGCAACTAAGAAAAGTTAAGTATGAAAAACCAATTTTTAAAGAAGTTTTAAAGAATATGCCCTATAGTTCAGCACTCGATAAAGTTAGAAATTTTATTTCTTTCGCAAAGTTGCTTGTTTTTATGTTGTTTACAACTTTGCCAAAGAAGCTATGTCTGCATTTTTTAACACTTAATTAAGGGATTAGATTAAGGGGAATATTCATACGAACAAAAGTGCTGAAAGCCATAAACGATAAAATGAAAACAAAACACACTAGAAAAAAATTCCACTTTTTGCCCTTTTGAACTACTGTGCAACGCCTCTGAACGCATCGAATCGTTTGTGGATCGAAATGTGAATCGTCATGTCGTAGTTACCAGCATCGACTGGTTTAAACAGCTGACTTTGCTGCTAGTTTAAAGATTTTATATGATTTCAAATCGGCCAAACTTCTGTTACGCACGAATTAAATTTCCCATGATAGGTAATTGGAATGTGCTCTCAACTGCAACTAATTTTTCATTCCGCCAGACAATGTCACCCTATTCATAATGGACGCCGGAAAAACATCGATAGGCCCCCATTAGGTTCATTTCGTACCATTCAAGGTTGGCAAGTTGTTAAACGACTTTTCCCCGCAGGAATTTCCCACTGCTGCTACTGCTGAAGGAATTTGGCGGCCGTTTCATCCGCTTCGGTCTTTTGGCGACACGACATGCATAGACCGAGGCAAAGCGAGATCGTGGGGATAGAAAAATCCGTTTCAAAGTGACAAGCACCCTTGTCAATAAGTTTTCCACTCGAAGTCATTTTCCACCGGGAAGCAACGGCGGCGGGGATCAGCCTGTCCGTTCTGTAATTCCAGTCTGAATGCGTTTTTTCTCCCTTATCTCAGTCGAGTCACGCCGAAATCGGTCCGATTTCCGAGAAAAAAAAACTTCGTGTTTTTCAAGCTGAGGCAGACTCCATGGAGGCATCAATCGTGTAGTGCCCGGAGCGTATATCTAGCAAATTGGTCCTGACAAATTTTATTGCTATTGATCACAATTCCCAAAATCTCAATGGGACAGTTAAGCGAAGACACTGATGAAATACGTTTAATATGCAGGGGGACGTTTTTTGTCACGATCGAATAAGTGAGTCCAACTTAAGCCCAATATCAAATTTATTTTAAGGTACAATTCAAGCCTAATTTCCCAATTTCCAAGTAAAACTTCAAGCTCAAATTATTCTAAATCAAAGGCTAGTTTCAAGTTCAACTTCATGTCCAATTTCATCATTTCTAATTTCATCTCCGAAGTTCAATTTTAAGTTTATTAATTTTTAGAATACCAACTCCTAGTAAAATTACAAAATTTGTTTAAAGTCCCGTTTCTTGCCTTAATTCAAGTAAACTTTTAGTGTAACAATTTGAGTTTTATTGTACTCTTATTAAGGTATTTATGACCAACTTTGGTTATGCGAACCCTTATGAGGGTGTAATAAAACCTTTATTTTAAAGGTTCAAATTTTAACCTCTGTTTTCTAAATTTCGTCTTTCAACTGTAGAATTTTGATTTTACTTCTGATTTGTTTCGGCTTTTAAATTTGGGTTTGTAGTTTGCTTTTCGACTCTTGATTTTTCAGTTTGGATATTTAACCTTCGATGCTTAATAAGTTGCCAATAATAATAAAACCGGAGAACTTTTGTTTGGAACCCCAAAACTCAGCCAACGGAATCCAACAAACACAATTTGCAAGGCAAGGCAAATTCCATTATATCCGTTCTATGAGGAAGTTATTGACATCGCGCCAAAACGTAAAATCAACTAACTTTTCCAATGCTTTTCCACGGGTTTCTCCTCGCATTCCGCATTGAACCGGTTCCATCTGAAAAATTGGCGGCTGGGTAGCTCGACGCCAAACGACGCGGACGATGAACTTTTCGACAGCTTCAAGGCTCTGCTTTCGTACCTAGCCATGTGAGTACATTTACTTCCGAACAGGGAAAATCAAATAAAAGATAATATTTCCACCGTTCAACCATTCCTCGAGGATCCTGCAGAGGCCGGGGTCGGAATCAACGAAGCGGACGTTTCATTCGTACGGACAAAAAAGAGATTTGCCGCTCTACCGGCGTTATAGGATGGATGTTTATTGTGATCGATGAGGATATAATATTGATTAGAATTTTGGACGGGAGACGCGTCTAACTAAATCTGAAGGTCGAGTTTTTACTACATATTCACCATCGAGCAGGACATCGAAGGAACAGACACAGAACACAGGCTTAGCTGCTTGGAAAATTTACACGTGGATGTCTTGCGGCGACGGCAGCATCTCAATCTCATCAATTGTTTTCATGGTCGTTTACTTTCCGCTTCGTCGTCGGTCGTCGCTTCGAGCCACCTGTTGGCGCTATAATTCACGCAAAAGTTGAAACAAACAAGCTGTGTCTCACGACGATTATCCCCCACTACAAGTGTTTCCACCGACAACATCATTTTTCCCGTCAGAACAGATGGTGAAAAAGTTTCCGATGTTGATCCCACGACGGGCTCACGAGCAGGATTAAACTTTGGTGAATTTGTTTCTTAGGGGTACATTTATTTTAGCAGAATTGAATCGTATGCATGTAGATTGTGGAAAAATCTCAAAATCGTGTGGAAGTTTTGTGCCCTGCCCACCTTGCACGTGTCATCATTCACCTGATGAGAATGGGCTGGAAAGCAGAAGGAGTAGGAAGGGAGGATAAGGGAATTTCACAGCATAAATACATATATACCGAGTGCTCACTGTATCCCCAAGGGGGCGCAGTAATCCTTAGTAGTGAACTTATCAATGGTACACCTCCTGGAAGATGTACACATCTAATACTATAAGCGTCTTATTTCGTCTGTAACCAAAATCAGGCCCCTGGCAAGACTAGTGACGTTGAAATTTAGAAACGCATCGATTCTCGATTCGATACTAGTATCACAGAAAAAGATCACATATCGCATCGTTTGATTTTTTTGCCTATGACTTTTGTGGAGAATTTTGCGAGTTAAGGCTGTTAACACTATTAACCTTCCTAGTGCATTGGGGTCGTTTTCGACCCATCGGCATAGTTACAAAGCTTGATACTCAGTAACGGTACGAGCTAGAGACTTGAAATTTTCTGACTTTTCCTAACTTTGGAAAATTAGCATTGTGGGGGAGTTTCAGCTTTCAGCGACATCTAGAAGAGCCACAGCAAAAAAAGTTACATATTATGCATTAAGGGTCGAAAACGACCCAAGTTTTGAAATTGCTCTCATTCATCCATTTTCAAACCGAATTTCGTTTTCTTTACCTCGTTTGAAAGATATGGCCAAAAACTAGCACCCAAGGTATGTTGGGGAATATTTGTTGACTGATGGCCACTTCTGCGTCGGTTCCGAAACACCCACTACCAGGTCCCGGGAAAATTTTTATATTTTGAGATAATTCATTTTGCGGCTCATCAAATCACATTGGCTTGATAAAATAAGACTAGTGGAAGTACAATGGGGACATTTTGGACCCGAATGGCCACTTCCCAATCGGTTACGGAACATCCGGTTTTTGAGGCCATTTTTGAATTTTAGGATGATTTCTATTGCGGCACGTCAAATTTCATCACATTGATAACATAAGACTATTGAAAGTATAATAAACACATGTTGAAGGCAAATGGCCACATCAGCATCGGTCCTGGAACATCCGGTACCCGGTTTTTGGGGACATTTTTGTATTTTAGGATAACTCATAATGCGACATATCAGATCACATCGGCTTGATAAAATAAGACTGATGGAAGTAAAACAATGTCATTTAGAAGCCAAATGGCCACTTTACCATCGGTACTGGGTCATCCGGTACCAGTTTCGGGGGACATTTTTGGCTTTTGATATAATTCACCATGCGGCACCTCAAATCACATCGGGTTGATAAAATAACAACAATGGAAGTATAATGGGGCATCAGTCGCATATAATCCGGTACCCGGTATTTATAACGGGGCAGATGAATTACCCTGTAATCCAAAAATGTGTCCAAAACCCGGATAACGGATAGTCCGGAAACGATGGTGAAATGGTAATTTTGGCTCCAAAATTTTTACATTGTACTTCCATTAGTGTTATTTCATCAAGCCAATGTGATTTGATGTGGCGCATGATGAATTATCCTATCCAAAAATGTTCTCATATACCGTGCACCCGATGTTCCGGAACCGATGATGAAATGGCCATTTGTCTTCAAATGGTCCCCATAGCTCTTGTAACTGTTTTATTTGATCAAGGCGTTGTGATTTGATGTGCCGCAAGATGAATTATTTCATAATCCAAAAATATCCCGCGGAACCAGGTACCGGATGTTCCGGAACCGATGGTAAAATGGCCATTTGGCTTCTAAATGACCTAATTTTATTTTCATCAGTCTTATTTAATCAAGCCGATGTGATTTGATGTGTCGCAAGATGGGTTATCCTACAATACAAAAATGGCCCCAAAACCCGGGTACCGGATGTTCCGAGACCAATGCTGATGTAGCCATTTGCCTTCAAAATGTCTTTATTATACTTTCAATAGTCTTACGCTATCAAGCTGATGTAATTTGACGTGTCGCAAGATAAATCATCCTAAAATTCAAAATTGTCCTCAAAAACCGGGTACCGGATGTTCCAGAACCAATAAGGAAATGGCCGCTTGGGTCCATAATGCTCCTATTGCACTTCCTTTAATCTTATTTTATCAAGCCAATGTGATTTGATGTGCCGCAAAATGAATTATCTCAAAATATAAAAACGTCCCCCGGGACCTGGTAGTGGGTGTTCCGGAACCGACGCAGAAGTGGCCATCAGTCAACAAATATTCCCCAACATACCTTGGGTGCTAGTTTTTGGCCATATCTTTCAAACGAGGTAAAGAAAACGAAATTCGGATTGAAATTGAATGAATGAGAGCAATTTCAAAACTTGGGTCGTTTTCGACCCTTAATGCATAATATGTAACTTTTTTCTAATGCATTAGGAAGGTTAACATTGATCGTTTGAATTCATGTTTACAGCCCCAGATCAGCGCCAATCGTCGAATCGTCGATCGTTGGCAGTTCAACACTCTACATATTTAAAATAGATGCAACCATCACCGACGTTTTATGCCTTTGACGGTCCAGTGACGACGATGGTTGGTTGGTTGTTTTTTTTTTGTTATGGGGGACTTAGACTACTATGGTTGATTGTTAATCTGAATCGGCATTTAATCAGGCTGTTCCACTCGATCATCACTAACTAAACAACTAAGATCCTTTGAACAATTCACCGAAATGCCGATTTTTTTCTAAAATCGGAACCCTGGTCGAACTTATACGAATGCCGCTCATACAAAGATCAGATGAATGTCTGCAACGTTACGAATTTATGTTTTATTTTCGGTTCTGTGGAGAGGTGAGGGGTCTAAATCCACCATAGAAAAAATTCTTGCATCCAAAAACCCCCACACACTAAATTTGCTTCCATTTGCTTGATTACTTCTTGAGTTATGAGGAAATTTGTATTTCATAGATATAGGAGCCCCCCCCCCCCTCCTAACGGGAGGAGGGGTTCTAATTCACCATAGCAAAATCTCTTGCATCCAAAAACCCCCTCATGCCAAATTTGGTTCCAGTTGCTTGATTACTTCTCGAGTTATGCAGAAATTTATGTTTCATTTGTATGGGAGCACCTCTCTTAGTCTCTAACCACCAGGAGGAGTCTCTAACCATCGTAAGAACCTTTCCCGACCCCAAAACCCCCACATGCAAATTTTAACGCCGTTCGGTTCAGTAGTTTTCGATTCTATAAGGAGCCCAAGTAACACACAAAACAAGTTCTTCAAAGAAAGTAGTCGTTTAAGGGTACTATTAACGTACTTTGAAAACATGTGTCGTTATTATTAAGGTTTTGAAATGTTTTGTGATAACATGAATTTATTTGACAGCTCATATCAAATGAATAATGTTTGTTTTTGTCAACATGTCAACACAAAGTTTTTATTATATCTCCATTACTAAATCTCAACTACTGGAAGAACAAGTTGTAGGTTATGCTATAATAACGTTTTAAAATGGAATGAAATAACCAGATACATACTTCTTTCAATTGTTGTTTGATTAGACTTCAATTTTTTGCGCTTTTCTGGTAATAGAGAAGTTCTGATGTATGTAATGTTATACTATTCTATAACAAGCTGTGTTGCTTGGGAGCATACAGATAGACATTCATTTTTTTAGGTTAGATTTAACGGGTGACAACTAAAATTTTTGAATTTTTTTCTCAAGCTGTCAAAAAAAGACAAAGATACATGAAGAAGATCTGATTTGCCGAAATTAAAGATACATTATCCATTGTTGAAAAAAAATTAGTGTACATTTGAAAACGGTCCGTAATCGGCTGTTCGGCGAAGCTTTCGTTTGACGTCGAAACAGGAGCGTTGTACGGCTATCATGTCAACTTTGCGAATGCATCTCTTGATTCTACCAATCAACTGTTTGCAGTTCATGGTTCTCCAGTTATTTTTGTACACCATGGAACTCAAAATCCCGAAGAAATCTTCGATTGGGCGCACTGAGACAAATTTTTCGGGTCGGTGTTTTTGGGTAAAAATGGGATCGAATGGGTATTCAGAAACGATTGTGTTTTTTGGCGTGATGCGATGATGCTCTATCCGACCAAAATACGTGTTGTCCATCTGCATGATGTTTTTATAGAAACACGATCAAAATTTTCTTCAAACATTCGCCTGGTGCATCTTAATTGATAGCCAAACCAGAGGGCTTGTTGTTGAAGGCACGAGAAAGAGAACGATGTCTTTCTGCGTCCATAATTTTGGCTTCCTTGCGAATAGTTGTTGGGCATCTTAGGATATGGTAAATCGTCAAAGCCGCAACATATTCGTTTTTTAAATGTTGTATCGTGTACTTTTTTTCCGACATTTCTGTGTAGAAGTGTACAGCGCGCTCCCGAAATGCTTCTTGTTTCGACGTCATTTTAAGCAAAACAAGGCAAACATAAACAAAACAAAATATATTGTCAAATTGAGGAGAGAGGGAGAGAGAGAGCTAGCACATACATACTCTCATTTCTCTCTGAGCTCGTTTGTTGTTGAGTATAGTAGCCTCAAAAAATTCCAAAATTTTAGTTGTCACCCGTTATTTACTAGTTGAGCCCGAATCTTACGATCCGGAAAATATAAATTTCGGTTACATTCCATTGGCCATTGTTTGCGAAGATGTTTAATCTTTGTATTAGTTCTTTGATTATTTAACTGAATAAATACATTATCCATTTCCCATCCACCGTCCATTTTCTGCCGCGAACCAATTCATATGATCAGTGTTAAGTCAGGCAGAACCAAGTGACAAAATTCTGACTTTGAAAGAAACACATTCAAAGTTTGCTGTTCTGTATGGTTTATAGCTATCAATCGTTCGAAATCATCTTATAACTCTGGCTGTTTGCAACATTTATGTAGTCTGATTAGAGTAAAATGTTACTTAGAAAATTCTTGATCGCTTGCTGTCATCAACTGTCATTGAATCGAGTAGTCTAGTCGGGCAGTTGAATCGAGCAGTCGAGCAGACTCAACTGCTTGACTGTTGAGTCGAGCAGTCGGGTCAAGTGGTTCAGACAAGTTGAGTCGAGCAGTCGAGTCAAATCAAGCAGTAGAATCGAGCAGTTCAGTCGAGTAGTCCAGTCGAGCAGTCGACTTGACTGTTCTAGTCGAGCAGCTGAATTGATCAATTGAGTACAGCAGTTGAGTCGAGCAACCGATTCAAATAGTCCAATCGAGTAGTTGAGTCAAGCAGTTGAGTCGAGTCGAGCAGTTGAATCAAGCAGTTGAGTCGAGTAGACCACTCTATCTAGCAGTTAAATAGAGCAGTTGAGTCGAGCAGTCGAATCGAACAGTTAAGTCAAGCAGTTGAGTCGAACAGTCAGGTCGAGTATTTAAGTCGAGCAGTGAAATCAAGTTGTCCAGTCAAGCAGCTGAGTCGAGCTGTCAAGTTGAGCAATCGCATCGAACAGTCCAGTCGAGCAGTTCAATCGTGCATTTAATTCGAGCAGTCAGGTCGAGTAGTAAGTCGAACAAATGTGTCAAGCAGTCGAATCAAGTAGTTAAGTCGAGTAGTCCACTCGAGCAGTTAACTCGAGCTGTTCAGGCAAGCAGTCAAGTCGATCTGTCCAATAAAGCAGTTGAGTTGAGCAGTCGAATCGAACAGTTCAGTCGAGCAGTTCAGTTGAGCAGTCCAGTCGAGCATCAAATTGAGCAGTCTAAACGACCAGTCCAGTCGAGCAGTCTAGTCAACCAGTTGAGCAATCGAGCAGTTCAGCAGTCGACCAGTGGTGCAGTAACTGAGAATAGAACTCATTGCTACGAAAACATGACGTCCTGTCAGGAGCCTGTTTTTAATTACCGATAAGCCTCTTATGACGTCCTGTTAGAGACCTGGTTTTGAGTACAGACAAACCGTTCGATAATGAAATTTGCTCTGGCTTAGTGCCTATTTTGACAGTTTTTAGCGTTATGTTGCGTAAGTGTGGGACGAGCTGCTGGTTTTTGATACTTTTCGATTATGTCCAAATGAAAATATCGAACAGTGGGCATCAATTCAAAATTATCAAGTATCGCGAAAAAAGGATCGACTTCGATTCAGTATCGGTAGTATCGTAACGTCACTAGACAAGACGCCTAAGCTACAGCTGGTGCGGGCACCTCATGAACATTCTGTTATCCGACCCAGGAATTATGTTGGGCCCAAGTAAGAAGGGGTCTTAAATCGGAGTAAAAAATATGGGATACATGTCAGTACCCTGGATAAACCCCAGCGCTGCAGTCTATTTTAAACTGCAGAGTGTGCATGTGCATCATTCGATGCTCATACACAAGCACTCTCTGTTGACTATTTTGTACGTCAAGTTTTTCTATGGAGCATGCGCTCTGCTGATAAAGATTGCTAATTTGTCGTTGTGTTAGTGGTTCATTTTCTCCTAGTTTGAAAAACTCTACAACAACACAGTTGTAGTTGGTGAAACCCACCAACGTCAACAACAAATTGGGTGTGCGCAAGGGATTTCCGGTAAGGTAATCAGCATCAGATTACAGTAATCAAAGATTACTTTTGTAATCATTCACGTTTCAATTACGTAACCAACGATAATCAGTACAATACATTCAAGTACATTTTCCATGGTTTTGTTTTCCGATTCTTAAGGTGAAACGGTATTGAATCCCAACATGGCCGGAAAAATAGCGTCCGTGTAAGGATATGAGTGCCGTTGATCCGGCCATATTGGGATTCAGTACCGTTTCACCTTAAGAACGGAGCAACTTAGGGACCATTCATTTATTCCTCAATACATTTGGAAGATGGCCGACATTCGTCACGTAGATTGTAAATGGTCTCTAAGTTGCACCGTTCCTGAGTGGTTGAGAGTAGAGATCATGCCAAAAAAAGACTTTAGTGTAATCATTAATAACACAGTAATAGGGTTTATTTCTAATTTCCAACGTAGTAAGTAAATCCACTCTAATTTTCATCATTTCTTGGAAGGGTTTAATGAATACTCCAAAACTCCACTTACCTTCCGATCCGTGCACTTTGAATTCATTAAAAAGCGATTATTAAAGCATTTTATTGAAATTACGCAACTGAATTTATTTCTTAAATTCGTCGTACCGTTTTAAAATCCGCCCATCAAAATTTTTCATCGTCCGAACTAAAAATCAAAACAACGTTTACGAAATTAGCGCGCATGTATTTGTGTGGGACGGCACGACAAATGTTGTTTTGCAAAAATTTCTGCTGGTAATGCAAGTTTCCCGGCTGCAAAATAACGACAATACGTTGCGTGAGTTATTTTGATTTTATGAATGATGGAAATTGAAACGATTAGTCTACATTTTCTTCTTCGAAGCACGAAAAAGCGTAGGAAATTTGGATGCTAGGAATTCTTTAATGAAAAAAAGCATTTAAATAGATCTCAACTCACTTTGATTGATCGCGTACGATAGTTAACAAACTAAAATATTAGGGAATAACTAATTTTGCACTATGCGGATAAAAACGCTGATATTTTTAATAATTTGTATTGAATAGGACGGAAATAGGTAACTACGACGAAGCAGCAACATACCCTACCTCGGTATAAAGCAACTTTATTGTTATATTTGTTGCTTTATATTGAATTTACGTTACATCGAAGCAAAGTCCAAATTTAATTATATTTAACCGGAATTGATTGCAAGTGGATGGAAAGCTTTTCAAACCGTCAACTTTTAAATTTTATGATTATCGGACTTGTGATTTGCAAGATACATCAAGAAATGTAAAAAAGGAAGAATGTGTAAAGATTGTTTGTAATTTTAAATAACGGAATTTTATATCATATACACTTAAATAATTAAAAAACAGTGATGGCTATTGCACAGTAGAACGGAGAGGTCAAACGCAAGGGGGATTCGAACAGCTTTTTTTTGTCAATTTTCAGACTTTTTTAAAAAGTTACGTTATATCGAGGAAAAATTTATGTTAAACCGAGTTGCGTTATATCCAAGCAGCTTTAAATCGAGGTATTACTGTTTTAGGTAATCATTAGTAATCATTCATTTTCAGTAATTAAAAGAGCATGATTAGCAGCTTGACTTAAGGGCTAGGTAGAGTTTGGTGGCTCAATTTTTTGTCTAAGTTTACAATCCAAGCAACAATGGGGGTCCCACCACACTTCCATAATGGGCTTCAGGACCAAACGTGGTCATAAACACTTTTGCGAATTTTTCCTTGTAGGTATATTTATTTTAGTTCAATTGAATCGTGTGCATGTAGATTGCGGCAAAATTACCACAAGCATTCACCATGTCTGAATGAAACTCCGGTACTTTCCGGGTACTGCTAATTGCTGCTACTTTTCCTACATCAGTGTCTGTGTCACTTTCGGAAAGCAATTAGGCTTACTCTTGTAACGCAGCACAGGTAGCGTGTGTCTGCAGCTAACGTATGTGTGAATCGAGCAGCAAAATCGTTCCACAGTAGACCACATGGAGATGAAAAGCTTTTAACTTATGTATACTTTCACTCCTAACGAGTATGTAAAAACGATGGTGGAATAGAGGAATAGAGATTGTTGCTCTCCTGTCAATTAAACCGAAAGGTAGTAACTGCTAAATTGAATTTATTATCACTTGCAGAAAGTTCGCTCCATAACATCAGAGATTTTCGCCAGAAGTCATTTAGCACACACACCAACCATCAGCAGATGGGTGGAGTCTAAAGTTGTTAAATGAGAAAAATAGCTTCTGGCAGCGTGTAGGAAGATGACTACTGCATAAAATGGCAAATATGAATACCGGTCGACTTGGAACGTACATCCGAGCGACACCTTGGAAAACTTTTGACACCCGTAGGGATTGGTTTTTCACCATGTCGAGGCATATTTCATCAAAACGTCTTGCCATCAACTGACACCAACAAAGAAGCGTGCCCTAAATTCCAACACCTTTGCTGTCTGTCCGTCGGGTTTGTCGTTAGCAACATTTTTCAACACCTTCCCAACCAAACCCACTGCCAAACCGAAGCAGACCGAACTGCGCCCATCCACCGATGCTGGTATGGCTGGTTACATAGTAAAAGACTGTCATGCTTTGGCCTCAAAACCAGGACAAGCACCATACCGAAAGACGCTAGCTCGGCTACATTGGCTTGATGCGCCTTGGGGATTTATGATCCTCCCTCTCATTCGCTGCCACGTTCGGTTCGTACCACCATCTTTAGTCCGATTGAATACCTCTGTTGGACAACAGAAGCACCTTCCTTTAGAAAAGCTAGATCCACTGGCTGCAAAGGTTTACCTATACGAGCATCTCCAGCTGCAGCTTTCCGGCAGTAAGCCAAGAAAATATGGAGAAAGTTATAATTGCAATACACGGGTAAATAATGAAAAGACGTGTCGTTCGAGAAAGCCGCTAGAGTCATACCAGTTGACTTTGCCCAAGGGTCTTCGATGGACGAAGGTTCAGCAGACCGGCATGTAGCTTCCTGCAAACAAGCTATCCTTTCTGCATCCATCCGCACGAGCGAACGGTATTGGCTCTCTATTGGCTGCAGGGGTTTTAGATTGCAAACTGCAACCGTGCGGAGATACAACCAGAAGTCCAGTCCAGTGCCCGCCCCAAGGGGCCGGGGGGCAGTTTATTATCGGAGAATTTAATATAAAGTAAAACTAGCTAAATATGAACTTGGTAATTCCAGCTTATTTGCTTCGGATGGGAAGAGCCAACGAAGGGGATTTGCGGTACAATAGCCAATATACAGCGTCATAACAAATTTCTCAGAACTCGTCCACTGAAAATAGTTTCTATTTAAATCGAATGTCCATATCTAACCAGCATACGATTCAAAAAATTCGAGAGAAATAACTGAACTTCTTATTGTAAACCTTATTCAGCAGCCCCATCAGCAAATACAAAATGAAAATAGTCTATGCTGTCTTCAAAATTGCTTTTTGCTCACAGCTTGCTTCTGAGGTAAAACTTCACTTCTATGGCAACTTCACTAAACGCCCTTCTCAACCCTTTCGAGCCATGAAAATGGATGCATCTTTCTCTTAGCCATTGGACAAGTTTTATTTGTACTGTTTACTTACGAATATTTATGAAGGTTTTTATATGATGTAATTTGAAATATTCGATATTTTCTCTACCCGGCATCTAGATGAAAATATTGGTAGTGTTTGTTGCAAATTGTGAACAGATTGCTGGAAAATCTGTCAGCAGAAATCACTGCTTCATCGTTTTAGGGTTTTAAAATGTCGCTGGAATTCGACACGAAATTTTCTAGCATAACCAATTGCTCCAAATAAAAATATAATGATATTCAATAGAAATAACTCGAATTTAAGTCACTTGTGGTGTCGCTCAAGGCTTTCATTTGGGGTTCCATCTTTTTATTGTATGCGCAACCGATATTGTATTCTTTGTAAATTGAAAGTGCCATTTTATGGCGCCAGCAGCTCTTGTGACATTATCAACAAAAAACATCGCAACGCAACGCTGTAATGTCATTCACCACAATCATTTTAAATGCTCATTCAACCAAACTCACAAAACCAAGACCACGCATGTATCTTCGCTAAATGATTTCCAGAGTTTGTCGTCGTCGTCATCGTCAGCAGCATAGACACGGGAACCGGGATGCCTCGTACTGTTCTAAGCAGTCGTCAGCATCCAACCCAACCGAAGGCGCGTATGCCCTACGTAAGCAGCTTCAAGTAGGTACATAAAGAACAACCGGTCTAATAAGGGTATTGTACACTGTCAGCTTCGTACGGCGGCATATGCTTCTTTGATCGTAACGTTTTCCGAATGGCAAAGTAAGCCGGTTTTCCCGCTTGAATGCGCCGCTGAATCTCCTTACCTGTATTGTTGTCCGCGGTCACCAGCGATCCCAAATACATGAATCCATCTACCACTTCTAGTTCGTCGCCGTCAACGATTACCGTCCGTTGAACGCGCGTGTTTATTTCCTTTGAGCCTCTTCCTTTCATGTATTTGGTCTTCGACACATTTATTTTTAGCCTCATCCTCTTTGACTTCGCTTTCAGTCTGGCGTAAATTGCCTCCGCCATCGCGCAATGTTCCTGGCTATGATATCAAAGTCTTGATGTTCATCTGTCTTGATTAATGTTCGACATTGGAACGAAAATTGAAGTCCGGGTTCCGGTCCGGAACCGGAACAGAGCCAAATCGGACCGGAATAAAGCCGGAATAACAAAGTTCGGGCCGATTTTCAACCGGAACGGCCGGGCCGGAACCCGGACTTCAATTTTCGTTCCGATGTCGAACACTAGTCTTGATGAAAATCGTGCCTCTCGTTTCAGCGCCCTTGCCGCGTCTCGAAGGGACTCGAGAATGTTCCCAAAATGCGCACGAAATACTTCATTCAAACCATTGATAGCTGTGACCAGTCGCGTCAGTTTATCCGGACAACCGTGTTCGTGCATTATCTGGCATAGCTGGTCTCGATCGACTGTATCATATGCTGTTTTGAAATCAATAAAGATGTGATGCGACGCATGGGCACGTTGTACTCCAGACATTTCTGCAAGATCTGTCGGATGGTGTCCGTAGTAGCGCCGGGCCCGATAAAGCCCGTCTGATAATTCCCTACAAGAAATTGTGCTATCGGTGACACCCGCGTAACAGGATCTGGGACAGTATCTTGCAGGCGGCGCCCAGTGAGACCATTCTGGAAAAAGGCGATGAAAAGTCTTTTCTCGCTT
Organism: Sabethes cyaneus; assembly: GCF_943734655.1. NCBI lineage: Eukaryota > Metazoa > Arthropoda > Insecta > Diptera > Culicidae > Sabethes > Sabethes cyaneus. The sequence goes on from NC_071353.1 coordinate 3,570,382, forward strand.
TTCCTGACGTTTTCGAGCTCAGGCGTCTTAGGAGAAGTTTCATAAAAAAGTATTCTGCATCTAATGACATTTTTATATAATTAGACATTAAGGGGATAACCAATTTGAAAAAAATATTATTTTTATAGGAACTAGATAGCATGGTCATGAGTTCTGCAAAGTTGAAGAACTTTGAACTTCATTAAACTTTGCCGAAGATACTAAGTATCTGTATCATATGGTTTGCGAGATATAATTGACTGTCTGTCGTGACCCCCTTAAAACTTTTTGTACACAAAACCTCATCTAACAAGTTTGGTATGTTCTGATACTATCAAAATACGTAACTTTCTAGAAAGTGTAGATATCATATGTTGCTTTATTTGCTTTAAAAATTGATTTGAAGCATAAATTTTACCGTTTTTACAAGTAATTTTTTTTCGTAAATAGCCACCTACTGGCTGCTAAAGTTAGCATCGCTTGAACCGCCATAGAATATAGTATAAGGGTGCTAAAAATCTCGGCCGGGTCTGGTCAGGCATATTTACTTTTGCTTTAATCATTTTGGTTATTTCAATTTCGAATTTACATATGAGTTTACCGGATTTATTTGAAAATATAATTGCACCGAGCTTTCAGTTCAGAAAAGCACGTAAGTTTTCAAGTATGTTAACAGCAATGATTCATGATTGTATGTAATTATTTCAGTAATCTGATTTCTGAACAGAATATCGACAAACGAAGATGTTTTCAGAAGATTGTTAATGACGTCGGATCCATTGATTTCAACTTTAAGAAGACCAACAGTAAAAATATCAATGCGGTTGTTACCAGTAGCATACAAACTTTTACGAAAATCCCAGAATGAAAATAATTCTGCAGCAGATAGCGAAACAGACGTGGACGAGGTCCTGTGAAATTATTATGAACATATACGAATAATAAAACCCAGATAACTTACTATGCTTATGTAATTCATAATTAAAATAACCAAAATTCCCGACCAGACCCGGCCGAGATTTTTGGCACACTTATACTATATTCTACGGTGGTTCAAGCGATGCTAACTTTAGCTGCCAGTAGGTGCCTATTTTTTTACGGAAAAAATTCTTGTAAAAACGGTAAAATTTATGCTTCAAATCAATTTTTAAAGCAAATAAAGCAACATATGATATATATACCTTCTAGAAAGTTACGTATTTTGATAGTATCAAAATGTTTGTAGAACATGTCGAACCTGTTAGATGAGGTTTTGTGTACAAAAAGTTTAAAAAACTGATTTTAAGGGGGTCACGACAGTTAGTCAATTATATCTCGCAAACCGCATGATGCAGATACTTAGTATCTTCGACAAAGTTTTATGAAATTCAAAGTTCTACAACTTTGCCGAACACATGACAGTGCTATCTAGTTCCTTTAAAAAATTATTTTTTTCCCCTTAATATCTAATTATATGGAAATGTCATTAGATGCAGAATACTTTTTTATGAAACTTCTCTTAAGACATCTCGAAAACGTCAGTAAAAGCGAGACAGACTTTTGACCGCCTTTTTCCAGAATGGTCCTACTGTGCGGTGTTTACCAGTGTTATATCGCGAAATTCGCAGCCGATCACCCTTACTGCAGATGGAATAAAGTTCGTAGCTTGAGAATAAATTTGCAAGCTTCTAGTTGTTATATGCAGTTGTAAATTTTTTTATTGAATTCAGAATTGGATTGGATTTGGATTGGGTTTGGATTGGATTCGGATTGGATTTGGATTGGATTTGGATTGGATTTAGATTGGATTTGGATTGGATTTGGATTAGATTTGGATTGGACTTGGATTAGACTTGGATTGGACTTGGATTGGATTTGGATTGGATTTGGATTGGATTTGGATTGGATTTGGATTGGATTTGGATTGGATTTGGATTGGATTTGAATTGGATTTGAATTGGATTTGGATTGGATTTGGATTGGATTTGGATAGGATTTGGATTGGATTTGGATTGGATTTGGATTGGATTTGGATTGGATTTGGATTGGATTTGGATTGGATTTGGATTCGATTAGATTTGGATTGGATTTGGATAGGATTTGGATTGGATTTGGATTGGATTTGGATTGGATTTGGATTAGATTTGGATTGGATTTGAATTGGGTTTGGATTGGATTCGGATTGGATTTAGATTGGATTTGGATTGGATTTGGATTGGATTTGGATTGGATTTGGATTGGATTTGGATTCGATTTGGATTGGATTTAGATTGCATTTGGATTGAATTTGGATTGGATTTGGATTAAATTTGGATTAGATTTGGATTGGATTTGGATTTGGATTTGATTTGGATTGGATTTGGATTAGATTCGGATTGGATTTGGATTGGATTCGGATTGGATTTGGATTGGATTTGGATTGGATTTGGATTGGATTTGGATTGGATTTGGATTGGATTTGGATTGGATTTGGATTGGATTTGGATTGGATTTGGATTGGATTTGGATTGGATTTGGATTGGATTTGGATTGGATTTGGATTGGATTTGGATTGGATTTGGATTTGGATTTGGATTGGATTGGATTTGGATTTGGATTGGATTCCCGATCAGATGACTCTAACAAAAATATTACAGAATTGTAGCTCCAGTTGATATTTCTTTTGATAGAAGTTTTTGTTATAAGGTTTGTTAGGTTTGCAAGTTTTATAGCAAAGCTTGCGACATGCAAAACGGTTTACAAAGATTCTATCTCGTTCCAGTTACTTATAACATGATTTGTAACATTTTGGTTATAAAGCAGGGCAGAATTCTGGTATTTGTGGCATATCTTGATATAAACTAGATCAAATTATATCATAATTTGATATATTTGTGATATGCCTAGAGCGGATTTTGTTACAATTTTTGTTATTTTAATAGCTAACGAGACCAAGTTTATAACAAAACGCAAAGGAGGTCTTGCTATAAAACCTTTGTTATAATATAACAGTGGTAAAAACTTGATATTTGGAACTCATCCTATTACAAATTTGTTAGTTTTATTCGATCGCGTTTGGACTGGATTTGGATTGGATTTGGGTTGAATTTAAATTGGATTTGGATTGCATTCCGAATGAGTTTGGATTGAGAAATCTCGAAAAATATTGGGCAATTGTCAAACAGAAGTTTACGAAGACTAGAAAGGTGGACTCGGGATGTGACCAAAATGAAAAGATGGTGAAACAAAATGGCCGCTCAGGTTAACCAACTAAATGTTCAAAATATGATGACTGATATTCGAAGATAATTTTAAGATTTCATCATAACCAAACCGAAGTAATTCTTTCGCAATTTTTCCTTTAAATTTAAATGTGTTGATTGTGTAAAATCTATGAAATGGAACGACAAGAATACTTAGTACAAGTAACAATTTGGGTTTTATTACACTCTTATGATGGCATTTAAGATCAAAATTGGTTATGAAAACCACCATAAGAGTACAATAAAACTCGCCTTGTTGCTTGGGATATGAAATACCTGTGGAAATAGTAAATTAGCTATTTATTTCAATAAAATTATGGTAAAATTTCGTCTTTATTTATTTACACATTCTAAAACGACACTCAAGAAACTTGGCAAAATCTTCAAATCTGCACAGTCAATAAAATCTTTAATAGAAACTTTTTTGAACCTTTCATTATTGATTTAAAATGATTTGCTCTCTTCTTTGGGATCCAATGCACAGCTCTGATTAGAAACTAAAACGATCCTTCAGTCTATTATTTCCATAATACCATAACGAGTGCATTCGAAACGAGGACCAATCTTTCACAGGTACACTTTTGTGGTGCACGTCAAAGCTGTTGATCCTATTGCTGCTCTGTCCACAATCCCCCGGATGTAGTATGCAAATATTTTTGCTCCTCTTCTTTTTTTGCCGGACCGGAGCGTGCCTATCGTTTCTTTGAATCGCACTGCTTGCTGTTTGGAAATTTTATTTTCCAATTATACGCTTCAGCAGTCGCCGTCCAATCCGTTCTCAATTGAACCAGGTAGATACGCTTGCTAGTTGCACAGGTACATCTACATGGCCGAGTGCCAAATCCACAGTGGAAAAGCGGACACAACCGAAAAGTACAAAACCGTGCAGCATACGCCCCCCAGAGCAGGGCAGAACATAAAAAGTTGATTTTTCAATTAGTGTACCTCTGGATTCGTCGACCGTCTGGAGTGTCGGTGCGATGGGAAGGAGAGGTAGAACAGGATGCTCTGCCATTGGCATGGCAGGCAGTTGACACAGTTTGGCCGAAAATAACACTCGCTTCCAAGCCTTTCGGCAGCGGAACAGAGACACAGGCAGCGACAGAGAGTGGTTCGTTCAATGAATAATTTGATAATGGAAAAATGATCAATCGCAAACTGAGAATAATATCCCATCGGGTTCGTACCTATCTGGCTCGGTTCATTGGAAAGCAGTGCAGCAGAATTTTATGTATCTGTTTTCGAAAGCAAATTGACAGTTTGGCTATTTTTAAATTATTTTTTGCAGCTGATGGAATTCAAATTGACTAGCTTCTCAATTTAATTAGAGAAGCAAGGAAATAACGTACCTATAGCTAGGCTGCATTACTGTCTTCATGGTTGTGTCCAATTTAGTAGCGAACGAAAAACTCCAACATATTCCATCACGAACCGGAGCGCCATTCTTCGGAACGAATCTGATGCAAATTTTCCATCAATCACCGACTTTATTCCAGCAGCTTTAATCCTTTTAGCTCGGGTTCGCTATCTCGGTGCCCTTACCGCTGCGCTGGTGGTGGGGGAGTTCGGCGCACGTACAGTTACGGTCCAGTGCGGAATGTGGCACTTCTGTTTTTCCCTTACCGGAGCGCATCATGCGCCCCTGCTCCCGTGGAACATGATAAGATTCTTTTCGAGGCCATTCACAATAAAGAAGCAGGAACCATTGTCCCACATGGTGGATTCTTCTTCTGAGGCGACATTGAAACATCGTTCCCTTTTCCCTTCCCGACGGCGACGGCCGACGGAATTCAGGTAGGACTTAAGGGTCGAGAAGTGACATAGTTCACGTACGAGCTATCCACTACACACGTACACGTACAGCAGCGCCAGGACCTGACTAAGGCTGCAAAACGGAACAAATAGTGACACTCGTTTACAGTCAGTCAGGCAGCGAGATCTGCTAGACGAAGATAAATTCGCCGCTATTTAGATGTGCCTGTCGTGACGCCGGACAGCAAGAGGTATTGGGGGTATTTCAAAGGATGAACCCGAAAAAATGTGAGGTATTAGGACGAAAGCAATGGTTCGAAAACAAGATAAAATTGAATTCCATTGCCTTCAATGGGCTTCGCTGGTTCTCGGCAGCCTCGGCAGCGGCATCGAAACGTTGATTAAAATTGGATTCGTGAATTCTCAAACGCATCAAACGAAACACAGCCTCAACGGGGCGGGAAAGTCGATGGTTTCAAGCACATGTGCTCGTGACATAAATTGTCATTCTCAAATCCCTCTCAGCGTCGTCATCGTTCCGAGTGGAAGATGCGCTCCTGCGGTGAAGCGTGGGCGTCATCCGTTTAAAAGCACGGAATCATCATTTGAATGGTTGGATGGATGGTTAGCTAAACGGGATCGTGAAGAGCTTAAAATCATCGTTGGCTGTTTGTGAAGATGCTGCCGCATTAAATTGCAAAAAGAAGAAGCAAAAAAACCTCAACCATTTCCATTTCCATTGCACGATTTTCGCCTTGAAACTGAACTGAACTGCGCAGCCACTGTATATTTCCTTATTTTTCCTTCCATTTACAGAGCAAGTTCTCTGGAGCCGGTGGTCCGAAGAATGGGTGGTTCTGTATGACGACTCGACGATGGCCTGGTTTACGGTAAGTATCCGATAGATATAGTGCAGATCAAAATCTAATAGCCGAAGCTTCATCAAATCAATTATCGTGAACAGCGGTTGCTTCGAATGAGCGTGAAAAGTTTTGAACGGTTTTTCTAAACCGGTACTACTGAATGCTCTTCGACATCGGCAATATCAGTCAGTGAACAAAAACTGAGCACCTTCAGGGATGCTGAGAATCCCATTAGCCGTATTTTTTTCACGCTGCTTAGCATTTCCGACGAGTGACGGTTTAGATCGTAAATGACTGTTCAGCAAGGTGTTAAAAATGTTGTTTATTTCGACTCATTCACTGTGCGTTGAACGATAATGTTGATAGCTATTCAACCTGGAGTGGCACTATACTGTTTTTATCATACTTTTTTTTTCAAACGTTAGTTTAATAAGCACATTTCTTAAACTATGTACATAAAAAATGGTTCTGGATGTCTTCCTCCACGAAACCATTACATTCAAACTATTACTGATCATGAATATCTTATTGTTCTCATTTGGTCTTTCAACCAGTTGAAGTTAAAATTATAATAATTTTCAGTTTTTGGTCTTTTTCGGCCTTTTTGAGTCCAGCGAACATCATAAATATTGTGCTTTGCAGCTGTACCTGGATTAATCCATATTATTTTCTCTAATGCCAATGTATATGACAAAACAAAACAGCAACATTGCAGTTGTCACTCTTTCTCTTTCTCACTCACAGCATTCGCATTGTCGCACTTTTTGTGCCAGTCGCACTTTTAGACTGCGGTGTCCAGTAAGGTGCAAAATGCGGGATATAATCATCATAAATATAAGAGGCTTATGTCTGTCACCAAAACGAGGTGCGCGATATGTATTTTCGTGGTAATAATCGCCCACAATAAGCAAAGACTCAAACCAATCATAGCAGATTACATTCAAGACGAGCAAAAGTAACGTAGTTGCACTTCATAGAGTTAAATAGCGTTAGCGTTACGTAGCGTACCTCCAATTTGCTCTCAATTAGACGCGAGGCGACGCGCGGGGTTACAGCTAGTTTTATATATTGTCCTTTAAAAAAAATGTTTATCGGTCCTTGCCAGCGCTATCTTCAGCTTAAAATATTTTCTAGCAGTTAGAGGCGTTTTTCAACAATTTTAAAAATAATGTTTCAAGTGTATTGAACATTGATATAGTTGTGTTTTTACCACCCGCTAAGTTTTTGAAATTATTTTACTTGTTTTTCGTTCGTTTTATTGTTTTTGTTTTGTGCAGAGTGCTTACGAAGATTGTGTCGTTTCTCAATTGTGATTTTAATAATCGAACACAACCGAAGTGACTCTACGAGCTTTTACTACGTGATTTTGTTCGATTGTTTTGTTTACATCCTGTACGAAGCCAATGCCGGTGCTACACGGAAATAAAGCTGCACGTTGCGTGTACCTGCTGTCAGAGTCATCCTAAGGGCATCCATATCGGCGGTCGCATACCGTACACTCTAACAAGGATTGATATTTTTCGAGTCAATATGATCAACTGTTCCCCCTGTGACCGCTGTGCTGAAACACTGAAAAAAGCGGAGCATCATATTATATGTACGGGTTTTTGCTACCAAGCCTGCCACATCCGGTGAGCTGGTTTCAACGATCCGTTCTCGAAGATTCTCCACGAAAACCTCAACCTATTCTGGATGTGCGACGAGTGCGTAAAACTAATGAAGTTTGCTCGCTTGAAAAGTGTGGTTTCGGAAATGTCATGTCCACCGTCATCAAGGGCCAAATGTATGGAATCTCTGAACTGTCAGGAATAACCTGACCAAGTTGCAAAACTCGCCGACAAGGTTAATGCTGCAACCCCGATGCGGATACCTGTCCGTGATCGTCCTTCAAAACGCCACCGAGGTGACTCGGTAACTCTGAGCCGAATACACCGGCCACCGGAACGAGACCCGTCGAGAACCATGGCAAGCTTGTGGTCGGTTCCCCACCCAATTTATTTAGAATGTACTTGTCGTGTTTCCATCCCACTGTAACCGTTGACGTTGTCGAAGGACTAGTTCGAGATGGCCTACAGATTCGTGATGCCATACGAGTTGTTCCCCTAGTAAAAAAACGGTACTGGTCTCCAGTCGCTAAATTTTGTGTCCTTCAAGCTTGGCATTCAAATACAAAACTGTAGCCTTGACCCCCGACAATTGGCCACAAAGAATCGCTTTTGGGGAATTCAACGACCGACGCTCGTTTGAATCCAGCGGTATGGCTTACAGGAGAAGGAGAAGATCGACGTTGCTCTCCGGCGGCAGCAAGCTGGGTTCCGTGCTGGCCGATCATGTGTAGACCATATCACAACGCTCCGCATTATATTGGAGCAGATCAACGAATTCAAGGACTCTCTTCAGCTGGTGTTCATTGACTTCGAAAAGGCGCTCGACCGACTCAACCACGAAAACCCCTGGGCGCACTTAGGAGGAGGTAGAGGAGTTCCAGATAAGCTGGTCCATCTCATCGAGGCTCAGTACGAGGCGTTCTCGTGCAAGGTTTTGCACGACGGCGTCTTGTCCGACCCCATAAGGGTTACAGCTGGCGTGAGACAAGGCTGCATTTTATCACCGCTTCTGTTTCTCATCGTTATGGATGAGATATTAGTTGGAACAATTGACAGTAGACCAAATCGAGGATGCCTTGGAATCCTCTAACGATGGAGCAGCTAATGACCTCGACCTAGCCGGCGATATTGTCTTGCTCGCACAACGCCGAAACGATATGCAGAGCAAGTTAGATGACCGAGAGCTCCCAGGCAGCAGGTTTCACAGTCAATGTAGCGAAAACTAAGCCTATGGTAGTGAACACTGACAATTCCACCAACTTCACAGTAGCAGGACAACAAGTTGAGCAGGTAGACGCCTTTCAATATCTTGGTAGCCAGACAACGCCCGATGGTGGTACCAAGCCTGGTATAGCCACACGGATCAGGAAGGTCAGGGGTGCCTTTGCAGGTCTGCGAAACATTTGGCGCTCAACCCAGATCACTCTACGTACGAAAACCTGAATCTTCAATTCGAATGTTAAATCCGAACTGCTGTATGCCGTGGTGCGTCTCAGCGGAGACAACGCAAAAACTCCAGGTATTCGTTGCCTGGTGCCTGCGATATATCATTCGTACCTGGTGGCCTGACAACTGGATATCCAATGAGGAACTCCATCGTCGGTGTCAACAACAGCCGATAGCCACATAAATTAGTGAACGTAGGTGGAGATGGATCGGACACACCTTGAGCAAAGGAGCGAACAAGGTCTACAGAGAAGCACTCGACTAGAATCCACAAGGACAGCGTAGAAGAGGTAGACCCAGAGGCTCATGGCGACGCAGCTTCCGGGCTGTAGATGAGAACCTGTCCTGGCGACAGGTAAAAGCCATGGCGGGTAACCGTCAGCAGTGAAGATCTCTGAATTCATCCCTTTGTTCTGCCGGACCGGCGGACAAGGACACATAAGTAAGTAAGTAAATAATGCACTTTGTAATAGTTTTTTTCAGATTCTTAGTTTTAAAAGGGCAAACTTAAATGAATTTTAAAGAACACTACTGAATATGATAAATTTTTACCTCTTATTTGTGTGTTCAACAGCGTTACAACAACCCTTACAATTACATTTTCTTTTACAAAATTTTGTAGGGTTTATTTCTAATTCCCACCGTAGTAAGTAAAACCCCCCTAATGTTCATCATTTCTTGGATGAATTTAACGAACACTCCAAAAGTTCTTGTGCTGATTTGACTCACTCAAACACATTTACCTCCCCGATCCGTGCACTTTTAATTCACTAAAAAGCGATTATTAAAGCATTTCATTAAAATTACGCAACTGATTTTATTTCTTAAGTTCGTCCAACCGTTTAAAATCCGTCCATCAAAATTTTTCACCGTCCAAACTAAAAATCACAACAATGTTTACAAAATTAGCACGCATATATTTGTGTAGAACAGCATGACAAATGTTATTCTAAAAAAAAATTTTTTTGCTGGTCATGAAGTTTTCCCGGTTGCAGATTGACGACAGTGTGTTGCGTGAGTTTAATTCATTTTATGAATGACGGAAATTGAAACCATTAGTCGACATTTTTTTCTTCGTCGCACGAAAAACCGTAGGAAATTTGACTGCTAAGAAGTCTTTAATCTCAGCTCACTTTGATTGATTGCGTATGATAGTCAACAAACTAAATAATAATAGAGAATAGCTAATTTTGCATTGTGTGTCATAAAAAAACGCTGATATTTTCAATAATTTGTGCTGGATAGGACGGGAATAGGCAATTACGACGAAGCTGCAACATACCATACTGAAGAAAGAAACACTTTTTGCTGAAAACTGTTTTGTCAGTTAAAACGTATAACTTAAACAGGACATTTTCAATGAAAAATAATTTAGAAAGGTACAAACGCATTTTAATAAAACTTTGATAATTCAGTACGTATTTAATTAAACGTCCTCCCAGTTAGCTTCGAGCTACAAAGCTGGTTTAGTAAGCCAGTCATCCTCGCTGAACCTCGCTGAAAAGCACTATTGCTTGGGTTTCAAAAAATATCATTGAATCCAGGTATATCTTTTCCAACTGCCTGCTACTCGACTGCCAAGTAGCTAAACGTACAGGTAGGATTTCGGCTTCACACCACACACACAAACCGAAGTGACGAAAAACGGGCTTCACGCCTCAGTTCAACAGAGAATAGCAACATTCAAACATGTTCCAACGAAAGGTAAAACCGTCCCACGTACTCAACATCAACGAACTGCCACCGGAGTTGCTCGAGTTGATCCTGGAATACTTGCCGCTGCGTGACCGAAAGGTTGCCTCCCTCGTGTGCCGTAGGTGGAGCCATCTGGCTATGTCGGCGAAAGCTTTGAGAAGCATAATCCTGATGCTCGATTACGATCTGGAAGGCATGGCTAAGCTGCTACGGAAAAGCAAGCGAGCCTATCGAGTGCTAGAAATCCAGTGGAACCTCAAGCGATGTGACCGTGCGGATGTAGCAGCCATTTTGGCGATACTGGACAAGCTTGGACCCACCATGGAGGATTTCACTCTGTATGCCAAATGTACGCTTGAAGAGATACAGAGAATGTTGCGGAAGGTGCCGCATATCAGAACGTTTGAAACGTATTTCGCGCCTAGAACTCCCGGTGAAGGAAAATTCGATATGAAAAAATTTCCAGTGTTAAAGAATTTGCACACCTTTCGATTAATGGATTACACGCCGGATGCACCGCAGATCGATATCATTAGGATGGCACCAAACGTGCGGGATTTGTATGTCGATACGACAATAGGCGACAACATAGAACGATGGCATCAGGTGCTGCAGGGATACGCATCTCAGCTAAAGTCATTGAGAATTAGCTATAAAACAGACACTTTGCTTCCTGCCAAACATTTGTTTCTCCGGCTGGAAAAACTGGAAAAACTTCATATCGAAGATAATTCATTCTCATGGGACAAACATCTCTTGGAAGTACTTTTTGCCAGGGCTCCCATGTTGACTACACTTAAGTTGAACTTTAAAACAACGGTTCAAGTTCTCCAGTGGGCCAGTCGTGTGTTTCCTCAACTGCAGGACCTTATGTTTAACCTACCGGAAACCACAGGTACCGACACGTTCCGCTTTTTGAGTAGATTGGAAAAACTGAAGGTAAGCATGTTTGTTAATTGTGTGATGATTTAAACAAAAGTAAAAATATTCTCCCATAGAAATTGCGTATTCTGGGAAACATCAAAGCAGAGATGTTAGAGAATTTCGAACCGCTTCCCAATGTTCGGCACTTTGAACTTGCTATGGACCGTTTCCCGGATGATTCCGCACCAGTCGTTAAGCGGTTGAACTTGCTACTGCCAAAACTAGACGTCCTTAAAATAGACGGTGTTCGCTCACGGACCGGCAATGGCTTTATTCGACAGCTTTGCCTAAACTTCACCCAATTGAGGTGTTTCGAGCTAGAAGGAATAGTTGACAAAGACACTAGTGACGCTTTTCAGTGTCTGGGTAATTTAGTTTACCTCGAAGAGCTTAGTCTGCGCTTTATGCATGTCGCGATAAACGCTTTACCACGAAACACAGTCCGGCGCCTAAAGCTTGCCTATGTGAACGGGTTCGATAACAGTCCGGTGCGGTTGCAGAACATGTCGGACACTTTTCCACGGTTGCAGTATCTTGAGGTGACCGACAGTTGGCCGGTAGAAGACAATGATTTCAGGATGACGATGATGACAGAAGCTTCTCCGAATTATGTCACACATTTCGAAATCAGATGAATGGTTATTTTTTTAAGGTTTCGCCAAATAGCTCTCTGCTTTTTCATATGACGGTGGAAAACTGAGTGCCAAGGTAATTTAGTGCTAGAATCAAAAGCTTGCTGTAAATAGGATGGTTATATGAGCTGTAAAGGAATTTATAAGAAAATTAAATAAAATAATGTGAAAAATGGTTTGAAAAATACAACTTTTCTCTTCTTTATAATTTCTCTCTGATTGAGTTTTGTGTACCAACAGTTACAAAGGTACTTCTACCAACAAAACAAAATAAAGTTTGTTACAATACGATGATCAGCTTCCGAGAAAAAGATACTTAAAGTTTGAAAATTGTTTTTACAGGAGCGGACTTTTATAGTGACAAGTTTATTCAGCGATGTCCTGGATTACTTAGGTATATCATTATTTTCCATTTGTTTCAAAATTAATACCAAAATAAACGGAAGATCCTAAAGAATTAACGCGGTTCTAGAATACTTTTGTGTGATTTTTTTCCATCCACCTCTCCTAGTTAGATCACTACAAAACTAATGTCAAAATTAGTGGAAAAGTCACTAGAATCAAAGTTTGGGGACCTCCGAGAGAACAAAATTTCCCTTATGCGTCCCCTTTGCAGAAAAACACTGAAAAATGAGACTCAACATTTTACTATTATATTACTCCAACACTTCGTACATTGTCTGTACATTGTCAGAAATGCCATACATTTAACAAAAAATATCCAGTCATATTGAATTATTTTAAAAAGCAACTCAACAATCATTCAAAGAAGACCCAATGTTAATAAATTGTTTCAAAGGATTTAAATCATGCACCATATTTTAAGTTGATTACGATATCGAGTTCTATTGAGACTCCTTGCTGCCTTCACAACCCACTCTGATTAAAATTTTGTAAAGATTTTCCACCTGCTGCCAGCGCAGATTTTACCTTCAGTTGGTTGGTTAGTTTGCGTCCTGAAGATGACGATCCTGCCACTGACTGCTTCCCGTAATCTTGAATGTCTTTTCCGGCTCAGCGAACCATCCAAGAGCAGCATACCTAGACCTACCTCCCGTTGTTGGAATCCGAAGCTTCCTGCTTTGGCATCATCTACTGTGCGGTCTTAACTTCTGCTCGAATGCATCCTATATTTTACGCTTCGTTTCAACAGCAGCAGCAGTTTTTTATGCCTTTGTTTTGAGCTCGACTACCTTGTCCGTTCGTTCCAGAGATGGAGCATAAACACATCCAGACATGCAGCAATGAAAGTTGTCAATCGTTCCGGGTTTTCGACATAGTTTTGGTGTCATTCTACAGGGTTTACTACCCGTTTGGGGCAAATAAATAAACATGCTAAAGCAGTTACGGTTGTTGTATTCGACCCAGTCAAAAACGTTGTACATTTAGTTCTCATCAAGGATTTTCTTTCATCCTGATGTTGGTTACGACAGTGTGGATTGGGGGGGGGGAGGTAATCAGGACTAAACAACAATTTTTGAATATGTTTTCAGCCGAAAAAATTAGAAGAAAATGCCTTATGTCGAATTCGCTTGAAACTTTTAAGAAATAAAGAACTAACATCAGCACCTTTCCATTTAAAATTTGATTATCTGCTATTTATATAATCTATTTACACTCAAGTCTTTTTTTACACGGTTTGTTTTTTTCGATTACTCAAGGACGGTGCAACTTAGGGAGCATTTACAAACTACGTGACGAATGTCGGGCCCCTTCGAAATGTATTAAGAAATAAACGAAGGGTCTCTAAGTTTCCCTGTTCTAAATAATCGAAAAAACAAACCGTGTAAAAAAAAGTACTTGAGTGTATATAAGAGGCTTATGTCTGTACTGAAAACCAGGTCTCTGACAGGACGTCGTAAGAGGCTTATCAGTAACTAAAAACAGGTTCCTGACAGGACGCCATGCTTTCGTAGCAAAAAAGCCAAAGCCATGGGTTTATACCGTCTTTAGACATTACCCTTCTTTATCGACAGACTTCGCAGCCGGCTGTTAGAGTACAGGAAAATTACGGGGCCAGTGCAACAATCCTACTGACTCTAACTAGCAAGCACCGCCTAGCCGAGATTCGAACATACGACGACTGGCTTGTTAGACCAGCATCGTACCTCGAAGCTAGCTGGGCGGTTCGTAGCAATGGGTTGTATTCTCAGTCACCTCACTGGTCGACTGCTGGACTGCTTGAATGCTCAACTGATTACCTAGACTGCTCGACTGGACTGGTCGATTAGACTGCTTGATTCCACTGCTCGATTGGACTACTCGACTCAATTGCTTGAATGAACTGCTTGACTCAACTACTCGATTGGACTATTCGAATCGGCTGCTCGACTCAACTGTTCAACCCGATTGATCGGCTCGACTGCTCGACTTAACTACTCGACTTAACTACTCGACTGAACCGCTTGACTCGACTGTTCGACTAGACTGCTCAACTCAACTGCTCGACTAGACTACTCGATGTTTTAGTGTCCGCAGATAATGTCTGTTTTTGAGTTTTGACTAGGTTTCAATTGGTCGAACGTTTCTCAGAGATGATCGCACCGCTTTTTGCGCTATTAGTCTTGTTTGAAATGCAAAGTAACCGCATACATCACTATTGAATTGTTTTTTTATATGACGTTCAATTTAATTTACTGCAGCAGCTGGTCCCTAGTTCCGCGGGCACCCAGTGCTCGCCAGATATCGCTCGCCCTGGTCTTGCCACCTCGCTCACTGTGCCCTTCTTCGTCTTGTTCCTACCGGATTCGATGCGAAAACCATTTTTGCAGGATAATCGTCCGGCATTCTAGCAACATGTCCTGCCAAACGAATCCGTCCAGCTTTAACCACTTTCTGAATACTGCGTTCGCCACAGAGACGCGTAAGCTCGTGGTTCATTCTTCGCCTCCATACACCGTTCTCTTGCATCCGGCCAAAGATGGTTCTTAGCGTGCGCCGTTCAAATACTCCGAGTGCTCCCAGGTCCTCTTCCGGCAGTGTCCACGTTTCATGCCCGTAGAGGACAACCGGTCTAATTAGCGTTTTGTACAGTGTGCACTTTGTACGGGGGCTCAGATTGTTCGACCGCAAGTGTTTGTAGAGTCCGTAGTAGGCCCAACTTCCACTGATAATACATCTTTTAATCTCACGGCTGGTATTGTTGTCCTTTGTTGCCAGTGAGCCAACGTATACAAACTCGTCGACTACCTCTAACTCATCCTCGTCGATTACCACGGTACTGTCCAAGCGGGTCCTGTCGCGCTCGGTTCCACCCGCCAGCATATACTTCGTTTTAGACGTATTTATCTTCAATCAAATCTTCTCTGCTTCGCGTTTTAGTCTGGTGTAATGATCTTCCACCGCCTCAAATGTTTTGCCGACAGCGTCCACGTCGTCAGCGAAGCAGATAAATGACTGGATTTATTGAAAATCGTGCCTCGCATTTCGATCGCCGCTCGTCTTATAACACCTTCAAGCGCAATGTAGAATAGCAGGCAGGAACGACCATCTTCCTGTTGAAGTCCCCTGCGAGATTCGAATGGGTCCGACAATCCACCCGAGATTCTCACACAGCACTGGATCCTATCCATCGTAGCCATGATGAGTCTAGTAAGCTTACCCGGAAAGCCGTTTTGGTCCAAAATTTTCCATAGCTCTTGTCGGTTTACGCTATCATATGCGGCTTTGAAATCAATGAACACGTGGTGCGAGGGACTCGGAATTCTGGAGGATCTGCCGCAGGGTGAAGATTTGGTCTATTGTAGACCGACCGTCCATGAAGCCGGCCTGGTAACTTCCCACAAATCTATTGGCTATTGGCGATAGTCGATGAAAGAGGACTTGGGACAGCACTTTGTAGGTGGCATTCAGACCTTTCTTGTAGATAGGGCAGATAACCCCGTCTTTCCACTCCTCCGATAGTCGTTCCGTATCCCAAATCTTGACAATCAGTTGATGCAGACAGCCGGCCAACTTGTCCGGGCCCATTTTAATAAGTTCCGCTCCAATGCCATCCTTTCCCGCTGGCTTGTTGTTCTTCAGCCGCTGGATGGCTTCTTTAACTTCCCTTACCGATGGGGGTGGCACATCTTCGTCGCTTGCTGCACCAATGTGGTCACTTCCTCCGCTATCATGGTCATTCAGGTGTTCATTGTTGTGCTGTTTCCACATTTCGATCAACGCACGGTCGTCCGTCAAAATACCTCCGTCTTTATCTCTGCACATTTCGGCCCGCGGCACAAAGCCTTTGCTAGTGATTCGTTGAATCTCTGATAGAACTTACATGTGTCGTGAAAGCGGTACAGCTGCTCGAGTTCTTCGTACTCCTTCTCCTGGTGGCGCATCTACTCCTAGAAGAGTCGGGTTTGCTGTTTCCGCTTCTATTTGTATCGCTCCACATTCTGACGGGTGGCTCTACGCAGCACTTGTACCCGCGCTGCGTTCTTCTCAGCCAATACCTGCTGACATTCTTCGTCAAACCATTCGCTGCGTCGATTCTGCGCCACACGGCCTACGACGTTCTCCGCTATGCTGTTAACGACAAGGTCGTCAGAGTACATTTATGGCAGTCAGTATGACACCGAATATCACCCTTCCCTTCCTTTCTTCAGTGTACCAACATGCTCCCATAGACTCGAGAAACCATCACAAAAAATAAAATTAGTTCAACTAATCTGCTAGCCGTAATAAGATCTTGCAACTCAAAGCACTAAACATTGCATTCTATAAGTTCTATTACTTTTTGTGGCATAAATTACACTAAATATTGATATTTCTGCCCAATTAAAATTCATCACTATATTTTCACTTTTTCGCCGTCCATTTTTCATTTTTTTTTTCGGCCGTTCAATTTGTCACATCACTCGCGAAACTCAACTTGAGGCACAAAAAACTTTAATTTACCACCCGAACAGTTAGGTATTTAGTAAGATATTATAATGATTTTGCCGAAACTGTTCACTTGAATTGATAGGAAAAACTTCACTTCGTTTCGATTACAATTCCGAATCCGCGACCGTCGTTGTTGTACGTTGCCAAGGGAACGGACGTTCATATGGAGTGATACCAACGTAAACATTTGAGCATGAAGTTAACCAATTATTTTCGCTATTAAATTCGAATCGTCCAATCACCGGTTTGAATTTCTGACCAACCTGTGCATTGCAATCCCTGATGATGATTTTGACATCATGTCTTGAGCAGCGGTCGTATCTCGTATTTGCGCTCCGACTGCGCGTAAAATTCGTCTTGGTCATCATCGGTACTACAGGCCCTTGATTCTTGATCTGCACATTCGGGGGTTGATCGGCCACCACCCGATCACCCGCTTCTGCATCTCGCCCATCACTATAAAAGCTGTGACCAGCTCGTGTGTATTACCGCAGCTCTGGTAGATGGTATGTCCATCTCTATACGTACGTACCATCGATCCATTCCAGCATACCTCCTGCAGCGCTACGATGTCGAACTTGCGGCTCTTCACTTGTTTAGAAAGCACGTGGGTACTTCCGAGGAAATTAAGAAACCGGCAGTGCCATGTTCCTAATTTCCAGTCGTTAGTCCGTTTTTGTAGCTCGAAGGGGCCCTCCTCCCCTGTCAGCATACGACTTTGGCTTCGACCGGGGTTGGTTATCCGATCTCCACCAAGATTGCTCGTATCCCGGCTGGTAAAACAAGGAGGTAGGGGTAGGAGTTGCTGGGTAAGAGGCTGTAGACCAAGATAATTTAGCTGGTTTCAATTATTTTAGTACCAATCATTGGTTTTGAGCATTTCTTCATGCTCAAAATAAAAGTTATATTCACAAAAATCTATACAGTGTGTTCTGATAGATAGAAAAACGGAAATGAAAACAAGTTCATGAACATTATTATTGTTTTGAGCATAAAAACTGCTTTTTAAATCTCTAAAATCATTGACTAGTGCTTAAACTTTAAGTATCTGTCAATAAAACTGATACGAAGCAACCACCACAGCGTTATTAGGTTCCGAAGATGTGTCGATTTCTATCTCAACTAACAAGTAGAATGGTATAACAAAGGCTCTCTTCACCACTAGGTGAATTAAATTGGGTTTTTATCCTATCCATCCAAACTCTGTACATAATTTTTCGGAGTGTCGCGATACGACAAGCGTGGACAATTTCCGGCGCAAAATGAAATACAAAATTTCATATCGCAAACATCCGTCTACTCTCGCTCTGGAAACGCTTCATTTCTTGAATCATAAACAAACAGCCATTCAACAGTTAATCAACCATTTGTTCCATCTACCGCGAGCCTTTTTCCTCCTAGCCTGGCGTACCGTGCAGGCACGTAATTCCGATCAGCTCGTATTTTCGTATCATTCAACCACAACAGTCAATTTTAATCATTTTTCTAGCATGCCCATGAATCAATCTTTCGAAAAATTGATTACTTTGGTACTGACCGAAGTTATGTGCATTCACGGTATTCGAGAGCGGAATTCGTTTTGGACAAACAGTAAATTGGCTATATCCGTTCGAGCGGAAACTTTACTGGTAGCCTTTCCTCAATTTTTGGCTCGAAATTTGCTGCATGGTTGAAAGCGAGTGCGAACCGAGGAGCTACCCTCATCAAGGGTGGAAACAATAAATTAATTATCTGGGTGTATGGAAGGGAGTCTGTAATACCACTATGGATGACCGACAATTAACCCTTCGTTGGAAATTGGGATTTTATTTTGAATTCCCTTCTGGTAGGTTGTTTTTTGGGATTAAGTATCTTTATTATTTTTTAAAAACCGCCCTATTATTGCTGTCTAACCATTACAGTCAGTCCGGTTTTCTTGCAGCCGTCTGCCGATTAATACTTCATTGCTATTATTCTCAGTGGTTTCGCATGGTAATGTATTTCATTTCTGCCTGTATTAAATGAGTTTTACCTGCCACGGATGTCAGCATTTGTCGTTGGTTATTCTCGTAAATTCAAACCGCGCCTTATCACACAGAATAAACTTTTCCGACAAACGCTAGATTTGGAAGGAAATAAATCCTGCAAGTGCCAACCAAACTTCACTGCGAAAAGTTTATCGACAAAGTGTTGCTTTGTCCCAACGAAGCCATTTGCTTGAATTGTCATAAAAAAAGAACAAACAACTGCTCCGCCTGGAATTCGGTTAAGTGGCAGTCCACCTGCAAACTGCGGTGCCATAGGGTGAAGCTTCAATTTTCCTAATCCGTTCAGCCGAAGCAAGAAATGAATATTCAACTGGAGTAAGGCTCAAGCAACTATGACAAACTTTTGCCATCAACCCTACGCCGGTTCGCTGTCTCACGTCGGAAAATTGCGTGAAGAAAACTGAACGCTAATCAAGATAAATTAGTGAATTTATGTCCTGTCGCGTGGCAGTTTTTCGGCCACTTATTTCTCTCGGCTGGGCGGCGTTTATTTCGTGCGGTTTGATTAGGCTTTCCCCCTGACAGTATATCTCGTGAATTTGTGACCAACGAACGGATGAACGTTGCGAAGGATCATTATTTCCCGCAGAGCTTACCCGCTGGATACCTCTGCAGAAAAAAGGTTCTTCAAGGTTGCACAAAAAAAGACAAAATCGGCTTTCTCTTACGCTCATTTCGCTCACCTCACAGGCAAGCGAAAGCCTGCAGTAAAGAAAATGTTCTTCAAAGTAATGATAATTTTACCCTCGTAGTTCTGCTTTCACTTATCTTTGAAGTCATTTATTTATAAACGCGGATCTAGTGTTTCAAGAGTGTTCACTAATAAGTCTGGAGTTCCTCACGGTAGCAACATGGGACCATTGTTTTTTTGTTCTTTGTCGCTTTACTGCTGGGTATTGGTAGTTCTTTTTCACAATCCACGAAGGAGACGGTAGAATGAAATAATGAAACAAAGGTGTTAATAGTATCCAAACAGAACTGGACAAGGACTGTCGATCCACCAGTACAATTTTGAGTTGTGAAATAAAATGAAAATCCATTCTGATTTATATATTATAATCAAATCAATCAAAATATGCAACTTTTAGCGAAGTTTTATAAAAGGAAAATGCAAATAAAACTAAAATATCAAATCTAAAACAAACACGTGTAGGAAAAAAAATCATATGAAGGGAAGTCGAAAAAACAAGCAGTTTACCGCTGTAAAATGATACTCCGATAACGGAGATAATTCCAAATTCTACATTTGCTGTGACAGCCAACGAGTGTACTTAGCCCGACCCAAACAATCAACTCTCATCTCGATCTCATCCCTTCGTAAGACAAAGCCACCACGAGTGCGGCCTAATGTCGCTTCAACTCCCGCTCATGTCATGCCCCCATGCAAGCAATTTGTCACTTTCGCATAGCGACAACGACAAACCGGCACAAAGGGAACACACTCACCCCTGGCGCTAGAGCAGAACTGTATGTGACCTTAGCATTTTCCCCTCGCGCACTGCTGGAAGAATATGCTTCAGTAATTATCTTCATTTTGATTTCTGGATAGTCAAGTACATAAAATCTCTTGAATTCAGCTCTTTCTCACAGAACCATGTTCGGCTATTTGCTAGTCAGTGGATACTGCAGCACAATCTCACTTCCGGTGTGGCGCACTTTCAACCTTCTAACCGACATTAATCCATAAGAGCACCGTTGGGTCTCAGTCGAGCTCGGTAGCTAAACGAAAGAAGAGAACGCAAATTTATGGCTTCAATATTGCAGGGTAGTACATCTTTTTAATGTTTCATAACTCCCCCGACCAGCACGAATTTCCACCTCCGACCAGGCTTCGTTCACCCGGCGCTAGATCCTTTCCACCCTGATCCTTTCGATGTTTGCCGGGTTGAGCTGAAGCTGAAAGAAACCGTGTTGGGTTCGAAATACCTTGGTACCGACAAACAAGTATTAACCATATTGCGCTGCAATTTGCTACGCGAGCTCAGTCGCGGTTTGACTGTTGTTTGCTGCAATCTTATTTCTGTGATTTTTCAACCGAGATCCGAGTTCTTCGGTAGGTGAGATTTGGATGAATTTTAATTCCCTGCGGTTGGAAAGATTCAGCGCCATCATCGACGGTGATGAATTTCACAGAACTGCTTATTAAATAACAGTGTTATTATAACACGTCGGTCTTATACAGTCTTTATTTATTTAGTCGACATCAACAGAATAAACGAATTTAACTTACAGTCTTATACAGTGTCTTAGAACGGAATGCCACATTTCACGTTAGATCAAATTACACTCAAATTGAACTTTCTATTTTGTAGTGTCACTAAGGGATTTCCGAACATTTTACGTGGTATTATTCACTCAAACGAACAACTCAATCATATACAAGTAAATAAAACAAGTAAAAACACACCCGGAGGTGGTTAATCTCGAGACTTGCCGTGCGACCGTCGGCAACGCATTACTTTGTTTCTGTCGCACTGACCGAGTAGATAAATGTCTATCTTTTCGGCGGCAGAAACAAAGAGCAGTCATACAAAAATATCGGCGCATTGGAAGTCTGTGGTGCATATACGGGGAATGATAAAATTATTAGACAACCTACTATAACGGGCGACAGTAGTTTAGTTAGTAAAACATTCGGATACCAATTGAAAGAGCGATCTACATCGAAATTTTCCAGTTCATCCACTTAATGATTCTTCGCATCAGACACTTCCTCCCTTTCCAAATCAAAATCTGACCCTCGATCGATTATTATATCGATGTAGAATGGATACAGCGATAAAATCGATTTTTTTTTTCTTACTACTTCAACAGGAACCAGGACGTTCGTCACCGGCAGGGAAAATTCTGGTCAAGGAAGCACCGGAGATGCTTGCCATTGCCCACTGGACCGGACAGATCCCGCGCCGACCACCGCTGCCGGACGGCGTCAGCGTCTCGCAGCTCATCGCCCTCGGTTCACGGCGGAAACGGTCCAAGGTGTACTGGATGATCGCCAAAAGCGAGGATGAAGTCAGGTGGGTAAATACCAGCAGATCATTTCAGCTTCTTACTATGACTTAACACTGAACATGAAAAAATCCTTAGCAATTTAAATTTAGTATTAGTGCTAATAAATAGATCTTCCATTGATGTGGAAAATGGAATTAAAAACCAAAATGCGGCTGTCAGTACACAACAAAACCATCAAATTGAATCCAAATTAATGAAACCCTAAATGTGTCCTCCGGTTCTGTTTCAGTGCAGCAGCTTAGTAATTCTATTGTACGTGTGCTAGTCGTACGTTCAAGCAATTTCTCCACCATGCCGTTAGAATCCCTCATGCATTATTTGAATCGCAAGTATGTCGATAGAGCTCTGCAAAACTGTGAATTCACCATCTGCCTGAGATGGCAAAGTGCATCTCGAAAATCGTGTATCTGCATAAAGTGAAAATCTAATTTAACAGTCATCTCTTGATCGGTTCCTATCTCTCTCATACTGCGTGTCATGACTTTTTAGGTCCAGGAATATCATTCCGAAAAAAAATCAGCACAAGCCATAAACTAGACAGATAAATTTAACTATATCGAAAAAAAACTGTGAAAAATTCTAGTTATGAAACAAAAAAACAAACATTAATTTTAATAACTCCTCAAAATTGGAAAGTAAATTATTCAAAATCAATAACAGAACAGAATCAAAATACCACAGGGTGGTGGTCAAAATCGTTCGCTACCCTACAGATAAGATTGACGACCAATCGGGCCCATGAGAAGTCATCATGCTGTCACAATCACAAACTCGCAGCAAAACGTGTGCCCGGTAGTGCATCGGAATTAGTTTCCGAATCCCCAACCAACCGTTCCGCATGCGTTTATTTTGCGAAAGAGTGAAATAAACTTCTCTTTGGCGGTAAAAATAGATGTTTTCTGATATGGTAATGGAGCACTTAGTCCGGCAGGGAGGGTTGTTTTTTGCTTCGGTTTCTTCGATCTATGGCTCGTTTCTGGTCCTGCCAAGCAGAAGCGGATGTCTGTCATTGCTGAAGATTCCCACTGCAACGCTGGTGGTGTGTTGTTTATCGACTCGACAGACGTACATTTGGACACTATTTGATTCGAAGCGTGTTGCCCTTAATGCTTTGATGCGGAAATTCCACAGTTCGAGAAAGCTTTCAAAATGAAAAATGGACTGCAGTTTGCTGCAACAAAACGAATGAAAACCCGAAAACTGAGTTGAATAAACGGAAATCCATTGCGATCTGTTATTTCAATCGTATAGTCGAGGGTTGTTTGTTAGTATGATTGCCTTCAAAGGTCTTTCAAAGTTCCTAAAATAAGTTTAAACTTCAAGTTTTTGCATGAAAAAAATTAATGAAAATGTGTTAAAAAAAGAGGCTAAAAATCATTAAACAACGATTTTTCTACGATTACAACCGTTTAATACTCAAAAAGCCCGACGAGAGCTATCAGGCCGACGCAGAGAGACGTAGTCCTACGGCAGTCCTACAAAAAAAATTTCATGCTCATACTGACAACATAATGTATGCAAAAACTGATTGATGTTTAAGCATATTTTTGGAAGTGAAATACTTTGAGTTGCCAAAAACGATTAGTTTTGTTGCAAAAATCGTTCTGTACCAAAATCGAGATCCCACTGTATTGAAGACAATCCTCGTTTGATTAAAAAACCCATAGTATTTTCTTTTTAATTATTATTACCTATGTATTTGTAGGTAACCGAGTTCATTTATGGATGGATCAAAATGTATGGAATAAAAATTTGCAATTTAATTATTGTTAACACAATTACAATTAATTTAAAAGTTTGGTCCATTATATCTAAAACCACAATCTGACACAGTAAAACTAATCAAGCACTTCCCGAAAAATACAGCTCCAATTTGGATAAGAATTTCTTATTTTTCCTTGTCAAATATGCAGAAATATAGCGCCTCCGTCGCTTGGACGTTCATTTAGAAAATAAATTCATTCAAAAATCACTCACGGTTCATGCCAATCGATGGTCAATCATTGTTACGTTCCGAGTTCATGCTCGCACACTGAATGTGTTGCGTTCAGTGTGCGAGCTTGCCGAGTAACGGTATTTTTCGCAATTTACATGATCATCCGCCGAAGGCCAGCCAGTAGCGTGTATGTAAAAAAGTCTCACCATGTCAATTTTTGGCACACAATTTACAACCGAAGTTTGCATAACGAATTTTTCAAGAAATCAACGCAAGAACAAAAAAATTAACACTTGTTATAAATAAAACTTACCTAAATTTCCCGATCCAGCTCGATTCATTCGCGATCAAGCTCCATGTTTCTCGCAAGCGAAGTTACGAATTGTAACTATCGTTGCATTGGACAGGAACAGGAACGCAGGCAGCGAAATTTTGACGCCACTTTCTTTTTATCACCTACCAAAACTAATATCTTGATCGTGTAGTTGAGATAGCAACCGGATCGGAAACACCACTTTCCATAACTTAACACACTTTAAATCATTTTCCCAATATTTCAGATTGAAATGCTAGTTCTATAATTCACTTTCAATTAACATACAACACTACACAGCCAGAGGCAACACGGTCGACGCGATACACGAGCAAAAATAAACAGTAAACCCGCCGCGCCATTCCCGTTGGACACCGTTTATTCAATTCGAACCGAACCCGAAGACAAGTCAAAGTCAACTGATAGGAAACCGTTGGTTTGCAAAAAGTGTTTTTGCATGTATTCGGCTAAGCAAACTAGCAATGTTCATTACAAGTTTTCGCGTTCGGCTCACGTCCGCTGCGCTGATCGTGACGCCGAATAACGGTACTTTGCGCTTTCTTTTGACTTCTAGGTACAGTCAGTCTAAAAAGTATTCGGACAGCATCGAATAAATTTTTTTCCCCAATTAGGTCATTGCAAATTATTTTTAAAGTAAAGTAAAATTTTATAGTTTGAAAGCGGCTTAAAAAATCGGGAAAAAATTGTTGGATACAAATCAAAACTTTTTGTATAAAATTAATCGTTGGTGGGCTCTACAGCCTAAAGAGTTCGAAAAATGTGTGTACGCGGAGTGCTTCTGCTTCTGTCCCGAAACAGAAGTAGAAATTCAATCAATGGAGTTTCCGAAAATCAGTAAAAAAAATTTCTTTCGGTTTTGTCTTTCTTTTCGTAAGTTTTTACATGGAAAATAAAAACGTTAGATAAGATTTGTTTTTCACGTTTCAACTTTAAGTGAAAATGCATAAAACGCGTATTTTTTGCTCGTTTAAAAAAAATCTCTTGGTTTGTTTTTCGCCCCCCTTCCAGATACCCAACACCGGAAGGACAAAAACTTTATAAAATACACCGTTCAATTGGTTCTACCTTATTGGTTTTGGCCAATGACGGAGTGCAACTACGGGCAGTTTACCTAAGTTAAGCTTTTACTTTTTACTCCATACTTTTATGCAAGACAATCAATCAGCAAAGCAAAATGATACTTAAACTTTGCTAAGCCCATTCTACGGGGCAAAGAACAGATAAAGTTTATGAATCCTCAACAGTCGAATGTTCAATTTCTTTTCTTTTTACTTTTTATTTTTTGCTTTTCACCTTTTACTTTTTACTATTTATTTTTTATTTTGTTCTTTTTAGTTTTTACTTACTTTTACTTCATAATTTTCTAAGCATCTGGGGCGCTATATCTCTACATATTAGCGTTTGTAAGAGGAAATGCCTATCAACTTAGGGACTGGTGGCTTTTTGATCTTGATGTTTTACTTTTTGTCTGGCTGACAGATTGAAATGTTATGGAATTTAGAACAGTTTTTTAATTCTTTCCGACGTTTCAGCTTTATATTTAAGATTTTTTCAGGGATTGAATATTTTCCGTTCTTCGTCATTTGTCCGGTTGGTTTTTGCTGCACATCTGTCGTCAGTTAGACGTTTGAACTGTTTTCCTAATTGGAAGTAATTCGATAAACTATTTTCACATTGTAGCTTTCCACCTTCTATGGCATTCTAACAGTTAGAATACCATAGTATAATGGTCCAAAGGGGTGAAAAGTAAAACTTTTTTCCTACCGCCTTTTGCCTTCATTTCATCAATATAGTAACTTCGGAACTTTTATTCGTAAAAATACCCCCCATAGCCTTACTTACTTACTTTAGCAGCCGAGAGCCGAAGTGGCTCTCGCAGTATCAAGAATTTCTCTCCGTTATACTCGGTCCTGGGCTACCAATTCGTTGCGCGTCTTGACACACGCAAGTCGGCTTCAACCTGGCATCCTTGCGACGTGGCCGGCCCACCGTAGTCTCCCAACTTTCGCCAGGTGTACGATGGGAATCTCACCAAGCAGTGCCTGTAGCTCGTGATTCATACGCCTCCGCTACTCTCCGCTTTCCGTTTGTACTCCACCAAAAATAGTCCGCAACACCCGTCGTTCAAATACGGCTAGTGCACGTATGTCCTCCGTAAGCAAAGTTACTGTCTCAACTTCGTACAGGACTACCGGTCTGATTAGCGTTTTGTACATCGTCAGCTTTGTGCGGCGGCGCATGCTCCCAGATCGACGCATCTTGCGTCCCAAGGTTTCTAGTAATGATGTCGAGGCCGTCTGTGACTGCTAGGAGTTGGCTACTCTTGCTGAAGATCGTTCCTCTCGTTTCGATGCCCGGTCGCCGGATCACACCTTTAATAGCGATACTGAATAACATACAGGACAGTCCATCCCCTTGCCGCAACCCTCTGTGCGATTCGAAAGAACTCGAGAGTGTTCCCGAAACGCGCACGTAGCACATCACTCGTTCCAGACTAGCTTTGATCAGCCGCGTCAGTTTGTCCGGAAAACCATACTCGTGCGTTATCTGTCATAGCTGTTCTCGTTCAACTCTATCGTATGCTGCCCTGAAACCCACGAAAATATTATGCATGGACACGTTGTACTCTCGACATTTCTGGAGGATTTGTCGGAGAGTAAAAATTTCATCCGTAGTAGCACGGGCCCCCATAAAGCCCGCCTGATACTGCCCTGCGAATTCTTTTGCTATTGGGGATAGACGACGCAACAAAATCTGGGAGAGCACCTTGTAGGCGGCGTTGACCAACGTGATGCCGAGGTAATTACAGCAATCTAGCCGGTCGCCCTTTTTGTAGATGGCACAGACTACACCTTCCATCCACTCCTCCGGTAGTTTCTCCTCCTCCCAAATCCTACAAATTATCCAATCAAGTGCCGTTGCTAGCGGTTTTTGGCCATTTTTGGCCAGAATTCTGCCGAGAGTCGGTCCTTTCCGGCGGCTCTATTATTCTTCAGCTGACGAATTTCTCGCCGGATCTCTTCGAGATCGGGAGCCAGCACGCTGTTGTCGTTTGTAGGCACTCCGAGGTCTACTTCCATTGCGTCTCCTGCTGCTATATCGCCGTTGAGGTGCCCATCGAAATGACGACCACCTCGCGCTCGTTTGTGATTAGATCCCCTTCCTCGTCCCTTCACATATCAGGTTTAAGTTTAAGGCTTCACGCCCTTATGAGTTTGGTTCACTTTCTCGTAAAACTTTCGCGTGTCATTAGCATTTTGCCCAATACTAGCAAGCTCGTTCTCAGCTTGTTGGTCGCTCCACCGCTCTGGAGAAATCGGGCTTTCCCGCCACAGATCCTCCACACCTTCTCGCCTTTGCGACAGATCTCCTGCAGTGCCTCGATGCCAAACTTTCGGGGTTCTAACTGATCGAGCAGCACCCTGTCGCCACCAACGACATTTAGCGATCTGCAGTTCTAGGTACCAAGTTTCCATTCCATATCCTTGTTTCGTCGCCTTAGTCCATGCCGAATGTTCCGAGTAAGGTTTCCTTGATTCTTTTTAGCTTTTAGGGTTTAGGTAGGCAGCCGTACCAAGGCCTACGCTACCGAGTCTCGTGATGGGGCTGCCATCTTACAGTGTCGAGACACACTGTGCCTCCTTCTCTGTTGGTATACGACCTTAGTTTCCACCGGTTACCCGATCTCCGGTAATGTTGCTCGTATTCCGGATGGTACCACGGTTGCTGGATAAGAGGGTAAGGACCACTATGGCGTCTGTTTTACGCATTATCCAACCATCCAATGTCAATAATCCCCCGAAAATCTGAAAGTGTCAAAAGTTAGTCATTGCTTACTATGGTAAAAAAACAAAATTACCTTTTTTGTGTTGGAAAATGCAGACATAGTCTCTTTGGCAAAGTTGTAGAAAATATAATGGCAAATAAATTTGCTGAAGAAATGATATTTCTATCTCTATCGAGTGCAGAGATACAGAGCATTCTCTTCGCAAGTTTTATTTTAAAATAGTTTTTCGTACTTAGGTTTAGTTGGTTGCATTTTACAAGAACATATTGTTCTAGGCAATCTTGGAAAAACTTAACACACAACAGACCGCAAATCTCTACAACATTTACTTGCTAAGTTATCACATTTTCAAGCTTTATTTTTCCTTAGCTTAACGAGCTTATTGGATAAAATGGGGCAAGTGGATAACTGAAAGCAATGCTTTATCTTGAAGCTTAAGTCAAGTATGTACTAGAAATTTCTATAGGTGAAGCGTGTCCCCACCCACTCATATTATAGTACGGCGAGTATTTAAAGTTATTGTTATTTGTTAAAGTTATTTAAATCCTTAAACTAAAGACAAGTGACGAGGAACGGACAATATTCATTCCTTGAAAAGGACTTAAATACAAAGCCGAAACATCGGAAAGAATTAAAAAACTGTACTGAATTCCTTAAAAGACTGAAAATATTTTTGATATTAGTTTTCGCAAATTACTGACCTTACAAGAAAGATTTCCAATATTCTGATTAGTCTTGTTTCTTGTATAACCGGTACATACTGAATGTCGTTTCAGATGACTATTTAGCATCGTTTGCTTTCGTGTCTCGCTCGTTACAAAAACAGCCATTTTTCCGACAGCGGTTTAAGGCCATTTTGAATTCTCTCGAGCGCACTTAACAATTATTGGTTTTCTATTTTTATTTAATTTCTACTTATTGACCTTCTACTTCTCGATTTTCTACTTTTTGATTCTCTGTTTTTCGACCTTAGTTTTCTACTTTTGGCTTTCACCATTGTATAGTTTTCAGAGATAGCTGCCATGCGTGAAAACGATAGCAATTTATCCAATTTAAAACAAAAAAGGCCATAAAATGTTGAATAATCCCATAAATAACCGGGCAAGCAGAGCTAACTTTGATTTTATATATCCATTATCCGCCATTTATCACACCGTAGAAGCATTAAATTATCAAAACTCGATTTAATTTTTTGTTTCACCTAAAAATTTCAACATTTTCATCGGAAGCGCCATGCTGACCGTCCGATTCTCCGCTGGTTGGCTGTGCCCCGGTGTTGTTATTGCGAACCTGCTGCCAGCAACACGAATTCTCAATTTCAACTTTCACCTCCACCTGCGGATGACGGTCAGTTTCGACGGCCGCTTTTCCCTCCGGACAAAACGTGACAACCAGCAGCCGAGAACCGAACGCGGTGTCCACGGTAAACGCTGTCACGTTTTCCCCTCCCCCAGTAGTAATGATGCTGGTCCAGAATGAAGCGCCAACCGTGGACGAGTGGACCTTGTGTTCAGCTCTGCCGGAGTGAATCCGACCGTAAAAACTTCGATCAATTAATTACCGGCAAGTTTAAATTGTGATTGAAATAACTCCACACGGAACGGTCTTCGGCGAAATCCAGCGGCGGTGGTTTTTAATCTGATTGGATTTTTTCGGACTAGAAACCTACTGTGGAACCATTCCAAAGCATTGTCTATATGAATGATTTCCCATGGGTTCGTGGCTAGAGAGTTTCAAAAATGTTCGCAAAACTCGATGGATTCGTTCAATAGATGATAAAGAACCTTGTGTCTCCATTTTTGTCTAACTTCTCCATGTTTGCGTGAAAAGAAAAAAAATCGTTGCTTTCCAATCAAATCTAACGCTTTTTCCTTTCTCATTCTTTCACATTTACACAGCGATTGGATTGCAGCCATCACAAAAACGGTAAGCACTTTTCCTTTTGTATAGTTTTTTTTTTCTTTATTTCAACAGGCGACAAAAGCGGGAACGATCGGCGCAATATCCATCACAGTGAACGTCTCGGAAGCCGAACTAACCACAGAAGAACAATTGATGTATGGAATGAATTTTTCATCAGTGTACAATCAGATTTCCGCACATTGTTCCTGTTGGTCGCACTGCCACCAGCCTTCCCGCGAGAAATCGAATTTCACCGGATTCCGACGGGCTTTGCTTCGAATGCTGCTGACTCGAAGCAATCGAAATTTCGTTCGATGAGCATCCCAGCATCAGTTTGGCTATAGCAGGATCAGGCGGCAATGGAGCGCAAAGGATTTTCCCATCACTACTGACTGCCGACGTTACGCCGTTTCGGCCCGGCCGGCCGCTCGGTCGGAGGGAAATCGTTTGGAGATGATTTGAAATTTCCGAATACGTTGGAGCGAGGAAACGAGGTGGTCATGGTTCCTGCTCATTCAAAAATCATTTAGTGTCAAAAGAGCTTTATCAGCCATCGTTGGAATGCAATAAAAATGTCCTTGTGTCGGTGACACTGTGCCATGTGGTGATGACATTGCACGTTCACGATTGTTTGCTGGAAATAGGAAAGGCGAAGAAGTGAGATGTGATTTCTTTTCGGAATTCAATTTATAGCTTAGTTCTTCTACGACGTCAGCAGAAACTTTATACTCTGTGCATAGAAATCTCAACCCAAACGGATTACGGGATTTATAGAACCGAAAAGTATTTTCCGTACCTTGCAAGAGATTGTTGGAGCTTCATCATCATTTTAAAACTAATTAGATATACTTATGTTCGATAAAAAAAAAATATTTCCCACTAGCATGTATGTCCTAGTCAGAAACTATTTTCTTGGGAAGCAAAAACAAACCTTGATGAATCTGTTTGGTGTATTGTTTTAAGCTTGCTGAACCGCAAATATAAAATGAAAAACTCAGCTTGAAGAAATCGGAATTGCAAAGAATGTCGTTAAAAGCACCGACTTCGAACCGCCAGTGCAGCAGCACCTGTTTCCCGGTCGTTCCACGATGGAAAACTCAAACAAGAGCATAAAAGCAAGAAGCAAATCAACCGTGGCACTTGTATAATTCGCATGACTTCCGTTTCCCTCGTCACGGTGCAGTTGAGCTGATCGATCTGCAAATAGACGATATCTTTTGTTCAATCAGTCAGTGCAGTGCAGGGGTGGGGTGAGGCCGTGACAGAAGAAACAATTCCGCAGGTCAAATTAAGCGACGAATATCAACGAAAAGTGATTCCTGATTTGTTGTGACATTGCATTGTCTCCCATTTCTCACTGCGAAAATGTTTCGTTTCGATATTGGTAGGAGAAAGAAACCAGCAGCGTTGCTGTAGGGATGTTACTGATCGTTCTTTAATTTCGAATCTTTAAATTATTTTTGAGCATCACAATTGTCATTACTTGCCACGCTGACATCTTACAGCTATTAAGCTGTTAAACAGATAGCTTAGAGCTATCTGTCAACTGCAAACTTTCCGCGTTATTCACTGGAGCAAAATAATTCAGTGCGCACTCAATTATTGGGATTTATTTCAAAGGGCCATAGCAATTAACCTATTTCCTCCCAGCGTTGCGAAAACGCAACGCACTTTCATTCGTTTCTAGAGAAGGCCCGGTTGAAGATATCAACTTGTACCCTGAGAAACAAAGAAAGATTGGAAAAAAATCTAATCGACCTGTTTTTGCTCAAAGGTCAGATGTTACATGTAACATAATTACAGCTGTGACAAAACAACAGGTTTTGCTATTTTTCAGACAGTTAAGGAAAAATGCTCATAAAACTCGATTTTACCTCTATTAACGCCTAACCTATCACTCAGTGTTAGTAAGAATCGGTTGCTTGCCAAAAAAAGCTTTGTTTCCTAATTTTGATTATTTTTGTAATTTTCAGATAGGTTTGAAGCTTTGCGTTGCGAAAACGCAACGCTAGGAAGTAACGATATTCAAAATTTGCAACGGGAATATTTGTTTTCGTTCGTTCGCTGCGGTGTTTCATTTGATGTCGTCGCTTTTTAGTAAACAAATGTATGTAAATCTAATGTAAATCTAATCTTCGCTTATTTAAAATATCCAGAAAACATTATAAAAGTTTACATAACATAGAATTCGCTGCTTCAAACACTGATGGCAGATGGAGAAGCCGTTGTGATAAGAGCGTAATAAAATTGTTAAAGTACCTTTGCCCGGAATATCTGGAATATCCGGAATATCCGGAATATCTGGAGAAATTGAGTGATGGCAACGACAGTTTCATGGACCCAAATTTAATGTTACAACCTTTCCGGAACGTGTTGGTAGGCATTTAATCATCTGCGATGACATGCATTTAGCATTCAAACTGCATACTATGCGTCTAGTGCAAAGATGGTCTCCAACCCACATGTTTCGATATCTATCATAAAACATAACATGTAATACTCTAAGTCGTTCATTTAATCTTTATTAATGCTCAAAAACACAAAAAAAATCCCAAATTTGAGTTAACGGTAAAAAAGTATGAAGCATTTATTTGCATAATGATGAAGGTATGCAAAAACGGTATACCCTTAATGCCCAGCGTTGCGTTTTCGCAACGTAGCGTTGCGGGACACAGGGTCAAAATTAAAAATACATGTCAGCGGGTTTTTCTTAGTTGACCTAAAAGAGAATTTTCCTGAATGTTTCAACTTTCTATCCCTGCTGGGAAAAGTGTGGGGCTTAATGGGTTAATGTAGTTGCTACACTGTTTTCGAAGCAGATTTCAGCAAGCAGTGCTTGTTAACCCGATTTTTTTGCTAATGGCACGACACGATCAAAAGTCGCTGCTTAACTGAGAAAATATTTTCAGCAACTGACAGTTAATTAGATAGCGCCGGGAGTGGGCGTCGATTTTTTTGTCAATTTCTACAAAGTTTCGTTGGCATTACTCAACTAACAGCTGAAGCCTGAACTTCTTGAGCTGTGTATATTAAATATGCATATAAATAGCTGTAAATTGTCATACCTAATGATCTATAAATCAAATATCAATTTATATATATTTCTGAGAGTTTCTGAGGAAACAAACATAGAAATCAATTCCAAATCCTTTCCAATAAAATTGATTGAATTTTAAATATCAAATTTTTGACTTGGATATTTTTTAACAATTCTACTTGGCACCTTTCTACCTTTCTACTTGGCATTCTGCATTTCGTCATTCCGGAATAGACTTTTTATTTTTTGAGTTTCTTGCTTTCGACTTATCGATTTTTCTACTTTCGACTACCGGTTTAAGGTTATTAAATTTCGTATTTTTGACTTCTGTTTTTTTATTTTTCGACTTTCAAGTTTTTTTTATCATTAAATTTTTGACATTTCAACTTTTTAATTGTACAAATTTTCGACCATTTTGATTTTTTAATGTTTGAGCTTTTCTATTGTTTGACTACACAAATTTTCGACTTCAATATTCGGCATTAACTGTTTTCAACTTTTTGGCCTTCGATTTTTCGTCTTTTGATTTGATTTGATATTATTTTATGAATTATTTGACCTTTTAAGCTTATTTTTGTTGACTTCATCTTTTCGATTATTCGATTCTGCTGAGTTTCCACTTTTTTACATTTTAAATTTAGGACAACTGTAGGACGATACAACTTTTCGACTTTTAGGCTGACGACTTCGATTTTTCGATATATTCGATGACTTTTTACTATTGATTCTTTCTTCTTCGTATGACTCTGGCACGCTCAGGACGTAAACATTCCATTTTTAGGATCGAACGAACGTGCTACCTTCAACGGTTCCGCATGATACCTTCGCGGACGACTTCTACCTTCTTGACGCTAACCGTAGAGCTATGGCTTATATCCCTCAAGAGAGAAACTGCAAAATTTGATCACTTCATGGCCATGACCTGGACCTGGACCTGGACCTGGACCTGGACCTGGACCTGGACCTGGACCTGGACCTGGACCTGGACCTGGACCTGGACCTGGACCTGGACCTGGACCTGGACCTGGACCTGGACCTGGACCTGGACCTGGACCTGGACCTGGACCTGGACCTGGACCTGGACCTGGACCTGGACCTGGACCTGGACCTGGACCTGGACCTGGACCTGGACCTGGACCTGGACCTGGACCTGGACCTGGACCTGGACCTGGACCTGGATCTGGACCAATATTTAGATTTGGACCAATATTTAGATTTGGACCAATATTTAGATTTGGACCAATATTTAGATTTGGACCAATATTTAGATTTGGACCAATATTTAGATTTGGACCAATATTTAGATTTGGACCAATATTTAGATTTGGACCAATATTTAGATTTGGACCAATATTTAGATTTGGACCAATATTTAGATTTGGACCAATATTTAGATTTGGACCAATATTTAGATTTGGACCAATATTTAGATTTGGACCAATATTTAGATTTGGACCAATATTTAGATTTGGACCAATATTTAGATTTGGACCAATATTTAGATTTGGACCAATATTTAGATTTGGACCAATATTTAGATTTGGACCAATATTTAGATTTGGACCAATATTTGGATTTGGACCAATATTTGGATCTGGACCGAAATTTGGATCTAGCCCCGAAATTTGAATCTGAACCGAAATTTGGACTTGGATCAAAATTTGGACCTTGGCTTGAATTTAGACCTTATTGTGGACCCGAATTTGGACTTAAATGTGGGCGTGATTGGACCTGAATTTCGGTCAGAATTTGGACTAGAATTTGGACTTAATTTTAATCCTGGATTTTGACCTAAATTAGAGCCTAAAATTAGGGTTTGAATTTGAACCTGAATTTGGATCTGAATGTGGACCAAAATTTGGAACGGAATTTGTCTCGAAATTTGGACCAACATTTGGATCTGATTTTGAACCTAAATCTAAATTCACACCTCAATTTTTACCCAAATTTGGTTCTGAACTTGGGGCTGAGTTTAGAGCTCAATTTATACCTGAATTCGGACCCGATCCAAAACATGGATCTGAATTTGGACCTGTATTTGATTTTGGGCCTGAATTTAGACAGAAATTCCGACCCGAAATTGTACCTGAATTTGGACCGAAATGTGGACGTCTGTTTGAACCTAAAATTGGGCTCGAAATCAGGCTGGCATTTGGAACTGAATTTGAACCTGTCATTGAACCCAACCTTTTTGAACCTGGACCAAAACTTAGATCTGATTTGGACTTTTTTAAACCTGGACCTGAACATTGATTTTAATTTGGACTGTTTTGATGAATTTGAAACTGAACTTGAACCAGAAATTAGACCTGAATTTAAACTGGAAATTGGTCCTGAATTTAGATCGAAATTTGAACCCGAGTTTGGACCGAAATCTTCACCAGAATTTGAACCTGAACTTGGACCAAAATTTGTACTGGAATTTGGGCCAGAGTTTGAACCGAAATTTGAATCAGAATTTGAATCGTAAATTGGACCGAATTTATATTTGAATTTTGACCTGAAATTGGATCGGAATCAGGACCAGGACCATATGGAGCGAAATTTGGACCGTAATTTGGACCAGAATTTAGATCCGAAATTGGACCTGAATTCAGACCGGAACCTAAGCTTAGGTCTGAATTTGGACTTCAATTTGAGCCTGCAGTTGGGCCCGAAATTGGACCTGAATTTGAACTTGAAATTGGACCCGAAACAGGAATTAAACCTGAGTTTGGACCGAAATTTGAACGAGAATTTGGAGTTGAACTTGAACTTGCCTGAACCTGAATTTGAACCTACGGAATATGGACCGGAAATAATACCAAATAATATCTGGATCGAAATTTGGACCTAAATTTAAGCCGGAGTTTCTACAAACTCTGGTAGAAACTCCGGAGCTGCATTTGGACCGTAATTTGAACCTAAATTTCAACCTGAATTTGGACCGAAATTTATATCGGAATAAGGATCGAAATTTAGACCTGAATTTGAACCGAGATTTGGAGTGATGGAGACCCATGGTATTCACTTGCAATGAAACAAATGCTTTCGGCAAGGGAATGGACATTTTCGGTTCCTTATTGCCGAAAATAACAATTTTAGGTGTCCATGTTCGCCGGTCCGGCAGAACAAAGGACTGAAATCAGAGATCTCCACTGTTGACGGTTACCCGCCATAGCTTTCACTTGTCGCCTGGATGTCGTTAGCTAAGCTGCGTCGCCATGAGCCTCCGGGTCTGCCTCTTCTACGATGTCCTCGTTCCCTCCTTTCCTCAAGGTGTGTCCGATTCACTTCCATCTACGTTCACGAATTTCTGTGGCTATCGGCCGTTGATGACACCGACGATGGAGTTCCTCATTGGATATCCAGTTATCAGGCCACCAGGCATGAATGATGTATCGCAGGCACGGGTTAATACCTGAATACCTGCAGTTTTTGCGTTGTCTCCTCTGAGACGCACCACATTGCGCAGCATTACGGATTTAACGTTTGAATTGAAAATTCGGGTTTTCGTATATACAGTGATCTGGTTTGAGCGTCAAATGTTTCGCAGACCTTCAAAGGCACCCCTGGCCTTCCTAATTCGTTCCGTCCTAATTTTGGTTATATCAGTCTTGGTACCAGCATCGGGCGTTGTTTGGCTACCAAGTTATTGAAAAGCGTCTACCTGCTTAACTTGTTGTCCAGCTACGTTGAAGTTGGTGGGATTGTCAGTATTCACTACCATAGATCTAGTGTTTGCTATATTGACTGTAAGACCTTCTATAAGAAGAGCACCCAACTCTTCTAACTTGCTCTACATATCGTTCCGGCGTTGTGCGAGCAAGACAATGTCGTCGGCTAGGTCGATGTCATTTAGCTGCTCCATCGTTAGAGGATTTCAAGGCAATCCTTGATTTGGGCTACTGTCAATTGCTCCAACTAATATTTCATCCATAACGATGAGAAACAGAAGCGGTGATAAAATGCAGCCCTGTCTCATGCCAGCAGTAACCCTTATGGGGTCGGGCAAGACGCCATCGTGCAAGACCTTGCACGAGAACGCCTCGTACTGAACCCCGATGAGATGGACTAGCTTATCTGGAACTCCTCTACGCCTAAGTGCGCCCCAGATGTTTTCGTGGTTGAGTCGGTCGAACGCCTTTTCGAAGTCAACGAACACCAGCAGAAGAGAGTCCTGGAATTCGTTCATCTGCTCCAATATAATGCGGAGCCTTGTGATATGGTCTACACATGATCGGCCAGCACGGAATCCGGCTTGCTGCCGCCAAAAGTATAGGAGAAGCAAAAGCATCAGATGTACCACGAACGACTTTGGTCTAGAGCTCAGCATTCAGTAAAATCATTGGAACTGGTTAGGCAAGACGGTATTTTGGTAAGAGATATATCTTAGACACGAAACTGACAAAGCGAATTTGTGAATGAAAAAGAACGGTCCACTTGATGAGTTACCAAAATAAGCGTCAATCGTTGCTACAACATAGTTCCGAAAAAAGTGACTGCAACTGGCTGATAACAGCAATAGCCGGAACACGTGTGGCAGTAGCAGGTGGTTTCAAGCTCACGCGAATGTTATGTGGAATTCAGAAAGAATTTTCGCAGTTTACCAATTGCTAGCAAGAAAAAATAAACAATCCTGACACCGCTTCTGGCACGATCGAAAACGAAAAAAAACATCACATTCACTGTGAAAATATTTGTTGTCTAACTTCTTCTTTTCCTGTTTCCCTTATCGCTTTGATGTACTCTTGACATTGCAGTAGTGGACTAGTGCGGTAAAGCTTCATTGTGAGAAAATGTTCGGCTTTTATTTTCCTCGATTGGAGCAGCTGAGTTCAACTCAAAAGAAACTCGAAATCAAAAGCTTTATAAAAGTTGGTATTGTTCTGAACTGTATTGCTCCCAGTTGAAAGACGACTTCAATCGTTCGCTACACCGATTAAGGTTTATCGTTCGTTGCACCAGTACAGCTTTGATATGTTATTTCAAACACTAAGGAACTTTTTTAGAGTAATTTGATGAAAAAATAATAATAAATTTCATGTTGTTTCTTTTTATTCCGGAACTAGCTTCCTCCCCCGCCACAAATTGAGCTGGTTGTCGATAAACCACATCTGATGGGTGTCCTGCGAAGACCAATCGTCCGGATACGACGTAAGTAGCCACTCTGCTCCTTCTGACAGCATTTGAAAACCTTCATTTTTTATCTCGATGGCTAAATTAAATATTATCGTTTCATCTCTCTCGCAGCGGCTACCAGTTCCGAGGTGTCGGCCCGGCGGAAAAATCGCACCAGCATCGAAAACAACACGACCAAGGTTAACAGCGAAGCGGCGGTGGCAATCATCAAGAAAAACACCCAGGAGAACTCCGAGCCGAAAGGTTCCCTGGCTTGCGCCCTACCCTGGGGCCACGGCTGGGGCTGGTCTACGCTGCCGAACGGCATCTGGAGTGGAGGTGAGTAATTTCATTCAGAACCATCCAAATGAGCCGAAATGAGTCAGTCCCTCCTCCCGAGTAGGATGAACAACATTCCGCTGGTAGACTTCATGCCGATTAGGGACACTGCTGTCAAGCTGTCGAGGGAACCCAAAAGCGAAGGGAATAAATATTGCTTTAGATAATCAGACTAACTGTGAAAAATAAGTAGTGGTTATTCACTGCTGGCTGAGCGCCATTCGTTCCAACTAGACAGTTCGTTTCGAAATGCGTCACGCGAGAGATGCTTTGTTTATTTTCGGGCAGCAGCTTTCTGTTTTTCTATCATTATTCGTTTTATGATAGGGTTTTTCATCGGATTGAATGATAAAATCAGACTCTTTCTGTTGTATTGACGGAACAATATGCATAACATGAATAAACGAGATAGAGTATTTGAATAGCAGAACAATATAATGTAAATCAACCATTTACTGGATGATTTGTGTAGGAAAAAATGTTCGCCAGCGGTTTCTTGCTTTTTCGAATACTTAAACTATAATACTATGTGCCTATAAATACATTTTGGCTTAAGGAGAAATAAGTCGTTATTAATCCTGTAAATTTCCAAAGCAGAGTCCCTGCTTTGAACCCAAAAATTGCTTCCGAAAATGGGCTTTCCGACGAAAAGCTAATGACTGCTCATTTCCCCTTAATAAATTGCTCTAGTAAACTAATTGATCCTTTTACTTTCGCCACTCATCTCAGCTCTCACCTGGTCCCAGTGTGAGGATTCGATCACACTGCACGCCCTGCCGACGACTCACTGCACAAACATGATTGAGGCACCGTGCGCCGGCGGAATTTACCACACCGACATCAGCCCGTTCGATTTTCACGGAATCGAAGATGTGGGCGGTGAGGACTTTGACTACGCTATGGACTGCGGGGATTTCATTTTCTAAATCGGCTAAATCGCTAGTCAACAAACCCCGGCGCAAGTTGGTTTTCTCCGTCCATCCAAGTGCTGCGACCATCAGTTTTCGCGGGCGGAGAAATCAATAGTGGAAACCACGAGATTGATTCAAGTTTTTTACATCTTGTAAGCGCATTCACTACCCGAAATGATCTAACACGAATTCCATCAATATGATACTAATCCGGATGCCACAAAACACAGCCCAAAAGACGATTCTTCAATAAGAAGGATGCCACGAGACTACATCTCCTTTGATGCAGTTTTATAAACGAATTAATTTAGGTGAGTAAATTGAACCAGATATTAAAATATGTGTGTAAATAGTAGAAGAAGGATGACACAAGGAAGGGAAGGATACATTTTTCGCTTGGATAAACTTGTACAAAGATTGTGTGTGTGTGTGTGTGTTTTTTTTACGTAAGGAAACGCTCTATGCCAGGCACACTAATGATGTATGTGGCACAGAGTGGGACTCTCAAAACCTCACGGACGTCTGACCTTAACCCCTCCGAAACTACCATTAAGTATTACTTCCGGGGGAGGCTGTGTTTGTACACTACTCCGTACACCTGTCGAGACTTGAACCGATCCGGAGATGGCGACCGTCATAACGTCCACTCCTTAACAGCCACCCTCGTAGGGTTTCTTGTGGGGCTCAGCACTGCTTCGTCGAGTTGGCCACTGCACTTCCACTTCACCTGTCGAGACACGAACCGTTCCAAGGATAGCGACCAACATAACATGTAGCACCTCAAGGCCGCCATCGTAGTGCTTCGTCGTAGGGTAAAGTAGTGCAGAACGCACCACTTAAGCACAACATCATTTTGCAGAGTAACGGTGTGTTTGTTCCACGTTTTTCAACTTCTAGAAGACTTCGGGATCCTTTTTTCATTTACTCCTGGTGAAATTTCCTAACAAAAACCGGTATTTTTTTGTTATTTTTGGCGATTTTTAGCAAAACCCATGGACAAAGTGAACCAAGTTGCCTAGCCAGGCGTTAAACGCAATCAGCAAATTTACATATAATCACGTGTTGTATAAACTCCTAAAAACTGGCTTCAAAAATGGCGGAAGCGTTTGTTTTTGCTTACTTACTTATGTGTCCATGTCCGCCGGTCCGGCGGAACAAAGGGATGAAATCAGAGATCTCCACTGCTGACGGTTACCCGCCATGGCTTTTACCTGTCGCCAGGACAGGTTCTCGTCTATAGCCCGGATGTCGTTGGCTAAGCTCCGTCGCCATGAGCCTCTGGGTCTACCTCTTCTACGCTGTCCTTGTGGATTCCAGTCGAGTGCTTCTCTGCAAACCTCGTTCGCTCCTTTCCTCAAGGTGTGTCCGATCCACTTCCACCTACGTTCACGAATTTCTGTGGCTATCGGCCGTTGATGACACCGACGATGGAGTTCTTCATTGGATATCTAGTTATCAGGCCACCAGGCACGAATGATGTATCGCAGGCACCGGTTAATGAATACCTGCAGTTTTTGCGTTGTCTCCGCTGAGACGCACCAC
Source organism: Sabethes cyaneus (assembly GCF_943734655.1). Classification (NCBI taxonomy): domain Eukaryota; kingdom Metazoa; phylum Arthropoda; class Insecta; order Diptera; family Culicidae; genus Sabethes; species Sabethes cyaneus. The sequence continues at coordinate 3,611,300 of NC_071353.1, forward strand.
GTTTCGCAGGCATACAGCAGTACGGATTTAACGTTTGAATTAAAGATTCGGGTTTTTGAACGTAGAGTGATCTGGTTTGAGCACCAAATGTTTCGCAGACCTGCAAAGGCACCCCTGACCTTCCTGATCCGTGTGGCTATATCAGGCTTGGTACCACCATCGGACGTTGTTCGGCTACCAAGATATTGAAAGGCGTCTACCTGCTCAACTTGTTGTCCCGCTACTGTGAAGTTGGTGGAATTGTCAGTGTTCACTACCATAGACTTAGTTTTCGCTACATTGACGGTGAGACCTGCTGCCTGGGAGCTCTCGGAGAGGTCGTCTAACTTGCTATCCCAAGAAACAATGTGAGTTTTATTGTACTCCTATGGTGATCTTCAAGACCAATTTTGGTCTTAAATGCCATCATAAGAGTGTAATAAAACCCAAATTGTTACTTGGGATGCATATCGTTTCGGCGTTGTGCGAGCAAGACAATGTCGTCGGCTAGGTCGAGGTCATTTAGCTGCTCCATCGTTAGAGGATTCCAAGGCAATCCTCGATTTGGTCTACTGTCAATTGCTCCAACTAATATCTCATCCATAACGATGAGAAACAGAAGCGGTGATAAAATGCAGCCCTGTCTCACGCCAGCAGTAACCCTTATGAGGTCGGACAAGACGCCGTCGTGCAAAACCTTGCACGAGAACGCCTCGTACTGAGCCTCGGGGAGATGGACTAGCTTATCTGGAACTCCTCTACGCCTAAGTGCGCCCCAGATGTTTTCGTGATTGAGTCGGTCGAACGCCTTTTCGAAGTCAACGAACACCAGCAGAAGAGAGTCCTGGAATTCGTTGATCTGCTCCGATATAATGCGGAGCGTTGTGATATGGTCTACACATGATCGGCCAGCACAGAATCCAGCTTGCTGCCGCCGAAGAGTAGCGTCGATCTTCTCCTGGATCCGGTTGAGGATTACCTTAAAGTACTCTGAGAGTAATACAGAGCAACGTGATGCCACGTCAGTTACCGCATTCAATTAGGTCTCCTTTCTTAGGGACTTTGACCAATATGCCCTGCATCCAGTCCACCGGAAAAGTTGCGGTTTCCCAGATATTGCTGAAAAGCTGATGCATCATCTGGCCTGACAAAGATAGGTCAGCTTTGAACATTTCGGCTGAAATACGATCTATTCCTGGGGCTCTATTGGATTTCATACTCTTGATGGCTGCTACAATTTCATTCAGCGATGGCTCCTCCGAGTTAACGCGATTGATTCGACGAACTGTAGGCGTCATACGCTACTGGTTTTGTTGGTCTCTGACATTTGAAACTCGGAAGAGTTGTTCAAAATGTTCAGTCCATCGCTTAAGCTATTCTGTACGGTCAGTCAATCTGTCCTTCAGCGGCATCTTTGTATTCATCCTGACACCACTAAGACGGTGAGAAATATCGTACAACAAACGGATATCACCATTGGCGGCGGCGGTTTCTCCTTGTTCGGCTAGGGAGTTAGTCCAGGTCCTCTTGCCCCGCCTACAAGCACGTTTAACAGCCCTCTCCAGTTAGGCGTATCGTTGACGGGCAGCTGTCTTAGCCGATCTGGTCCGCGCTCGCTCAATGCCGGCTTTCGCCTCTCTCCGCTCGTCGATCTTCCTCTAAGTTTCATCCGAAATCCACTCCCTCCGCCTGCTGCGCGCTTTGCCGAGGGTTTCATCACTGGTCGTGATGAAAACGTTCTTGATGCCGGTCCAATGCTCTTCGACGGTTCCACCAGGTGACAACTCCGAGGCTCGAGATTCAAGTTGTTCGATAAAGGCCCTTTTCACCTCAGAATTCTCCAATCGGCGGACGTCGTAGCGGCATCCAACTTTTTCCTCCCGTCGTTGGACACGTGCGACGCGCAGACGTATCTCAGCGATAACAAGATGATGGTCGGATAATAGCGATATCGCTCATCGCTTCCACCATGGACTGCAAAAGCAGTTTTTGTGCTGTATCGCAGTGATTCAAGTTTATTTGCGTCACCGGCACTGTGATCTAGCAGCCGTCGCCTCCTTAGAGGCCAGACATCTCGGTTATTGCCTTCTGACAGATCAGGCATTTCGGTGGCTTCCTACAGTAATGAGCTTTATGACCATCTTCACCGCACCTTCTGCATAATTTGCTCTTATCAGGCCTTTTGCGATTTCTTGCAATATAGCCGAACTCTCGGCACTTGAAGCATACTTCCGCTTGCTTTAAGATACTCAACGGACATACCGACCAGCCCACTTTGATTTTTCCAGTCTACAGTGCCTTGTTGGCTGCTTCAATAGGAAGTTTTAGTGAAGCTACTTGCGTTCCATGAGGTCCCTTTCTTATGCGGATGGTCATTCGGACATCCCCCAACTCGCATTGCTCCTTCAAGGCTAGTCTGATTTGAATAATTCTCGCTGAAACGGGGCCACTACTGACACGAGGTCTTCAAATATTGGAACTTTTGCACTTTTAATACCTCGAAATAGTGGGCGGCCATCTTGGATTTGGTCGCCATATTGGATTTTATCAAAAATCGCCGTTTTCACCATGAGCCCCCAACCGATTATCATTTTAAGACCACCATTGGAAAGCTGAGAAAAAATGCTACAAGAAACATTCATAAAATTAGGTGTGCTATGGCATTAACTGAATAAATCAACCAGTTATTTGTAGCAAGGTTCTCAATTTTCGAAAGCAAGATAGTAAGATATACAACCAGTTATTTGTAGCAAGATCTTCCATTATAATATAATATTATGAGAGTTGTAAACCTTGATACAGATAATTAATTGTTTCGTTTATGCCACTACACATCTATTTTGATGAATGCTTCTTATAGCTTATTATATAGCTTATTCTTTTTTCTTAGCTTTCCGATGGTGGTCTTGAAATTAAAATCGGTTGGGGGGATCATGGCGAAAACAGCGATTTTTTGATAAAATCCAACATGGCGGCCAAATCCAAAATGGCCGCCAAAAATCTTTTACTTCATTTGAAAGCTTTGTTCTTCTGCTTCACAGAACCGGGTCATTTGCTAACGGGTGACAACTAAAATTTTGGAGTTTTTTTCTCAAGATGTCAAAAAAGACAAAGATACATGAAGAAGATCTGATTTACCGAAATTAAAGATACATTATCCATTATTGAAACAAAATTAGTATACATTTGAAAACGGTCCATAATCGGCTGTTCGGCGAAGCTTTCGTTCGAAACAGGACCCAAGTAACAATTTGGGTTTTATTACACTCTTATGATGGCATTTAAGACCAAAATTGGTCTTAAAGACCACCATAAGAATACAATAAAACTGACATTGTTGCTTGGGGAGCGTTGTACGGCCGTCATGTCAACTTTGCGAATGTATCTCTTGATTCTACCAATCAACTGTTTGCAATTCGTGGCTCTCTAGTTATTTTTGTTCACCAAGAAACTCAAAATCCCGAAGAATTCTTCGATTGGGCGTACTGAGACAGATTTTTCGGGTCGTGGTTTTTGGGTAAAAATGGGATCAAATGGGTATTCAGGAACGATTGTGTTTTTTGGCGTAATGCGATGATGCTCTATCCGGCCAAAACAGAGAGAGAGAGAGAGAGAGAGAGAGAGAGAGAGAAAGAGAGATAATACATACATACTCTCATTTCTCTCTGAGCTCGCTTGTTGTTGAGCATAAGGACCGCGAAAAAAAAATCCAAAATTTTAGTTGCCACCCGTTAGCCTTTCAATTGGTTAGATCAGTGGTGCCCAGGCATAGGCATAGTGCGGGCCAAATCAGTTCGCCCATGAATGCCGCGGGCCGCAATAATCTCTGACCATTCTTGTGCATAACAAAATGTAAAAATGCGACAGCAAAAAACATTTTCTAGGAATCGGCACAAGATTTAAACCGGAAAGCATTCAGATTCACAACATGCACGAGGCATTACGACTAAATTCAGGGACTCCTATGTCATCAAAAAATTTTCTCATAAGTCCACCATCTTTCAGATCAGTCCGCGGGCCGCATGGATAATCTCGAAGGCCCGCGGGCCGCAGTTTGGCCATCACTGGGTTAGATCAAATGAAGTCCAAAAATGAATCTTGATGAAGTTGCAACCAATTAAAAGGTGTTAGAAACCAACAGTCCTGAGTGCAGCATCTGCAGATCTTGAAGTCATTGGTTCTGGTCCTTTTTTCCACACGCCTAATGAAAATTAGAATTAGATATACGTGTTTTTCTATAGAAAAGCTGTTCTTTTCAGCTGAGGATACCAATTTCTATGCACTTTTGATGTCATTTTAATACATTGTCAGTAAAGTTTCAATTTTCAGTCCCTCAAGTGTGAGCTGCAGGAAAACTTCCTTTTATTCCGTGTTAGTTCATGTGAGATGGGAGCAAAATGACGATAAAAACTTCCCACGCCTTAGTGGCAACTCGCCTTGGCAATAGCAGCGGAGGCTAACATCCTTAGACGTACGTTTTCTCGTACGTGCTTCCGCGTTCGGTGAGACTCAGTAACGTACGGCTAGCACACATCAGTATCAAGTTCTGGAAACTATCCTTCAGCTATGTTTCCACACACGATTTCGCATCGTGCATTTCCGGGCGTTTGGTTTTCTTCCAGCACGTCGTCTTATTCTACATTCTTACAAACTTACCAGCCAGCGCAAAAGTGAATTGGAGTGCGATGGTATCACGAGCTAATAGGATCAAGTTGACGTCAAGCGTTTCAGTTTTTTTTCCTCGCTGCTTTGCTTTCCCACTAATTACGACAGCTAATGAATTTTATCCTGTAGCATACCATTTGTTATTATCAAACAAGATTAACAATCGAACACCGTTTGGCATCAGAGAAATACCCGGGGGGCCTTGAAAGCAAAATAATTACCCTAATTTTATTACGCTGTTCATTAATTCTGAATCGAAGAACTAAATAAATTTCTCATCAATCAACTGTTTACTTTATCTTTCGCAGAATCCCTTAGCAACTCATCCACCGAGTATAACATAGAATATTTCGTGTAGTCAAAATGATAAACTGTCAAAACCCCCACCCATAGGCGTATGCTTAACGTAAGTAACGTCGTGATGCAATAGCAGAAACGTATGCATGTTTTAGCAAAACAACTTCTGTGTTAGTGCGTTAATCCACAAACAAATCAGGTTCAAGGTGTAGCACCAGATAGAACCGGCAGTCATCAACAATCGGAACCCAAATAAGGCGCACACACCCGTGAGTATCTAGTACTTGCTAAGATAAATAGATCGGTGTTTTTATATACTTTAAAATGAATACCAAAAAAAATCAACTAACCATGATCGATGTAGATGTTAACCTTACACTACCGAAACAAACTATTGATAGTGTAATTTGCGGTGTACCATTTTTTCTGGCTGGAATTATTCTAAAAAGAATACGAATATTTACTGTTTGAATCAACCGTTACACGAAATTGATAGAACATTTAACGGTAATTCGGGTTGGTAAGCAAATAATCGTCACGATGTTATTGTTTTTATTGTGATTTTCCATTGATAAAGAGATGATAAAATAACGTATTGCCTTCCCGCGTGACAAGAAAAAAAACTGTTAAGATATTTTTACCAATATTCCGACGCCAATGAACGCGTTACAAGCTAAACAACAGAAGCACACTTTAAGTCGATTTGAAGGATTTTAAAATCAAAATTAGTCGTAAACAACGGATTGAATCCGGACCTTTTCTTTCTACCGAATCTCGTTGTTTGTAGATCTTTTTTATATTTATAAATATATACTACTCCGTTCGACCTCCAACGAGTGATGTAAATTTTAAACACTTGTTTTGCACCCTTTAATAGAGTTTATGAAAATCAACAAAAAATTGGACACCTAGCTAAGACTTTTGTTCAACGACGAAGAAAAAAATTAACGAAACAAGCAACACATAAATAAAGAAATTGAGGTAAAGCTTAATTCTACATTAACACTAAAAAACCAATTCACGAAAGGAAACTTTTGGAAAAGTGTATAAAAGCTATAAAGATCTGCGCGATTTTCGATCAACGGCGAAGGAAGTATATTTAAATAATCTTAGAACGTAGTGTTAAACAATAAACGAAACAAGACATAGAGACTGTATCTACTAACAAAAAAAATAATTAGGCAATTCCTTACTAATTTAGGTCACCATTTCTCTATCTTAACGAAAGCAAAATTTGTTCCAAACCTTCCTCTTAAGGCTATCGTACTTCCATTTGAATGATTTAAGCTTGTCGAAAGAAGTAATGCATCATAGAGAATCCTTGCTGAAGCTGGTGTTAGAAATACATAAAATACTCATCGACGTCGACGAAATTTTAATTAGCTAACACAGCAAAAAGATCTGTAAATGTAGATTTTGTAACTCCAACAGCTGAACCGCTGTTCCCAGGAAAAATAAAATAACTCTAACGTTGTTAGATGACATTCATATAAACATACGGGTAGGGCCTAGCGATCGACCATACATAAATGTGTGAATTTCACCTTGACGGCATTCTCCCAGAGAAAGGTCGCCAAGGTTTGAAACTAAAGCAAACCACTACTGGATGTGTAGCAGATTTAGACCTTTTTATTGGCCCCTTATAATAACGAAACATCCAAAACCAATAAATGTAAGTATGAAGTTGTAGCTGCTGATATAATCAATGAAAATACAACAAAATAGACGAACACGTTTTATCAGAAAAAAATATAAGCAAAGCCAACTGTCTGCAAACAGATATCTAATCAATAGCCAGTGTGATGGAATTAAACAAACGCGTGTTAGCCAGCCATCAGTCAGCAAATAGACATATGTACACTAGGATTAACTGTTTTAGAAGATTTCAATAGTTGTTTAAACAAAGAAAAAGAAATGTATCACACTATGAACAAATCGAACAAAATGAAGAAAAAAATGTGCTTTTCAGATGGTGAATCGCGGGACGATTTACATTGAAACCTATGTAAAACATAACCTCTGTGTTAAAAACCACCGGTCGTACCTCCCTCGAGAACCCGTAAAAGTTATTAAAATTTCGCACTGTTTGCAAATTCCTTTCCTCTCATTCCATTAGTGTATGACCAATTTTTGGAAAAATAAAAACCTCCCATTTTGGACCCCATTCTTGTCGCTGCTTCAGGACTGCTGAGCGGAAATTCCAAAAGCAGCTTTCCCCTCACAGACAAACCGACAGAAAATGTCAATTACAGCACAAAGTTCCATACCGACGCTGTTCACCATGTTCACGCTGTATGTATGCCGCTGTGACCAACATTCACAGCTTTCACAACAACATTACTGAAAGAAACAAGAAAAAATAAACCTTAATGTGTTCATTTAACAACCAAACAAATAAAACAGCACTAAAGCAAATTAAAAATAACAAATTGAACCATCATCACAATGCAAAACCAAACAAGGAAAAACACATCCAAACCATGCTATTGATTAGGGAATTTCGAGCCCCCCCGCGAAAACCGGAATAACCATTTTTACTAGCCCAAAACAGTAATCCCGAAAAGAAAAGAAACCAGCAACAGCCAAACACCGATCCGCTGCAGTCGTTTAGTCATTTGTGCATTTGTGCTAAACTGTTACATTCGAGGAAAATAAAACAATGTCAAGAAAAAGAAACAATGTCTTTACAACGGCTAAACCAAATAATAATAATGATAATGTTATAAAATAGAAGAAAAATAAAAAAAACAAGTCAACGTGTTTCCTAGTGAAAACCAGAATTTTGTGAAATGAATATCATAAATAGCAACTAACCTATAGAAGGGAAATTTGAAAAAGAAAAAAAAGCAAACCTAAATAAAACACAGAAATAAAAAAAAAACCGGCAACAATCAATTGTGTGTCGAATCGAAAGTGGAAACAGCGGAAACCCTGCTGCGGCATTATCGCTCTGAGCAAAATGAAGTCGTTTTTCATTTGACGAAAGAATGTTCTTTTAGTTGGTTCTTTAGTTTCTGTACTAAATTCAAAATAGCTCGATTAACCCAAAGCCTGCAGCCTGCACGAGGAGCACGAGCGTTCAGAGCATAACCGTTAAACACACGTAAGTATATCTCAAGTTCAATTGTTGAAAACTTTTTCCAGCTAATTATTCTTTTATTTGAGTTGGTATCAAGATAAAGACGGGACACGCTTCATTTTGGCGTTTATTTTTATTGAACAATTTTCAAGAGTGGAGCTTGAAATCAAGAGGAAGGAAGAAAGTGTGGACCTCCCGTACCAAACCCTTCCCATATACAGTCGCTTTGATTTATTTACAGTCGTTGGGAGTATCTTTGCGAATAAAGGTTAAATAATATTCCGGACCTTCGAGGATGAGCTAATGGCATTTAAAATAGAAAATAAATTAGTTTACCAAAAATATTAGTTTAAATAATAAAGCAAAACGTAAGTGCTACATTCCGTTATCGAAACTTGACCTTCTGTTTTTATACGACAGACTTCGCAGCCAGCTGTTAGAGTGCAGGACAATTGCAGGGCTAATTGCTACGATCCTATTGACTCTAACAGCCTTTCCCAGTCGAGATTCGAACATACGGCGATTGGCTTATTAGACCAGCATCATATCTGGGAGCCAACTGGGAGGAGTTTAAATAATATAACACTTATAAAACAGTCGCGCGGTTCAATGATTGCCTAAAACTACAATGGTAAGATTAGGAACTGAAAACCCCACAATCCCGCATCTCCTAGCTACTACTTACTACTACTTTAGCAGCCGAGAGCCGGGGTGGCCGCCGCCGTATCAAGAATTCCTTTCCATTGTACTCGGTGCTGGGCTACTCGTCTCCAATTCGTTGCGCGTCTCGACACACGCAAGTCGGCTTCAACCTGGTCGAGCCATCATCTAGCACGTTGGGCCCCTCTATTCCTGGTGCCGGTGCGATTCTTGAAGAGAACGGATTTCACTGCACAGTCCTCCGGCATCCTTGCGACGTGGCCGGCCCACCGTAATCTCCCAACTTACGTCTGGTGTACGATGGGAATCTCTCCAAGTAGTGCCTGTAGCTCGTGATTCATACGCCTCCGCCACTCTCCGCTTTCCATTTGTACTCCGCCAAAAATAGTCCGGAACACCTTTCGTTCAAATACAGCAAGTGCACGTATGTCTTCCGTAAGCAAAGTTACTGTCTCAAGTCCATAGAGAACTTCCGGTCTGATTAGCGTTTTGTACATCGTCAGCTTTGTGCGGCGGCGTATGCTCCCAGATCGAAGCATCTTGCGGAGGGAAAAGTAGGCTCGATTTCCAGCTTGAATGCGTCGTTGGATCTCCTTGTTCGTATTATTGTCGTCGGAGACCAAAAATCCGAAATATAAGAACTCATCAACCACTTCCAGTTCATCACCATCAATAGTCACTGTCCGTAGGAGACAAACATTGCTTTCTCTGGAGCCTCTTCCTACTATATATTTGGGTTTCGATGCATTTTTTTTTTTTTGTGTGGATATTATCACTACGACCAGCATTTTGATCTATTGTGATTTTATCCAGGTGTTGTTGTTATTGCAGTATCGCTATAGTGTGAGCGAACTGCTTATTATCCGTGCTTTTGGTGTGTTTTTCACCCCTTTTTCCCTCTACGCTTCTTACTACTTTTCAACCAATCTAGCTCTAGAGCCGGGAAGTGCGGAGACTAGTTATAATTTGTCCTTGGACAAGAGGCTTCATTCGCACCTCGAGCAACTATCATTCTTATAACCAGCCCCGGCTAAAGGCTTCATGGTCGGTAAAGCAGAGTTCAGCACAGAGTGAGGGTGTGTTTTGTGTGTATGTATGTGTTCCTTACTACTACTTATTATGCATTACCAATCTCGTTCCTAGAACCAGGAAGTGGAACAAGCTATAATTTGCCCTTGAACAAGAGGCTTCATTCGCACCTCAAGCAAGTACCACTCTTATAACTTGCCCTGGCAAGAGGCTTTCATTGTTAGTTAATGCAGAATGCAGTAGGAAGGATGTGGAGGGGCCTGAGAATAAACCCATGCTAAAGTCACTTGACAGTGAATGGCCTGATTCTACTAAGATTCGAACCCACGGCCACTCGCTTGTCAAGGCAGACTCGGTAACCTTGCGGCTACAGGGCCCCCCTTTCGATGCATTGATTTGTAACCCTATCCTTCTACCCTCCGTTTTTAGTCTGGCGTAGATTGCCTCCGCCGTCCCACGGTTTCTAGTAATGATGTCGAGGTCGTCTGCAAAGGCTAGGAGTTGGCTATCTTGCTGAAGATCGTTCCTCTCGTTTTGATGCCCGCTCGCCAGATCACACCTTCAATAGCGATATTGAAAAAGATACAGGACAGTCCATCCCCTTGCCGCAACCCTCTGGGCGATTAGAAAGGACTCGAGAATGTCCCCGAAACGCGCACGTAGCACATCAATCGCTCCAGAGTAGCTTTGATCAGCCGCGTCAGTCTTTTCGGGAAACCATACTCGTGCATTATCTGCCATAGCTGTTATCGTACAACTGTATCGTATGCTGCTCTGCAATCCACGAAAATATTATGCGTGGGCACGTTGTACTCTCGACATTTCTGGAGGATTAAAATTTGATCCATAGTAGCACGGGCCCCCATAAAGCCCGCCTGATACTGCCCTTACGAATTTTCTTGCTATTGGAGCACTGTGTAGGCGGCGTTGACCAACGTGATGGCGAGGTAATTACAGCAGTTTAGCCGGTCGCCCTTTTTGTAGATGGGACAGACTACACCTTCCATCCACTCCTCCGGTAGTTTCTCTTCCTCCCAAATCCTACAAATTATCCAATGAAGTGCCGTTGCTAGCGGTTCTTGGCCATTTTTGTAGAGCTCTACCAGAAGTCGTTCCTTCCGACGGCTCTGTTATTCTTCAGTTGATGAATTTTTCGCCGGATCTCTTCGAGATCGGGAGCCGAGCAAATCGATTTATCTTCTGCGCTTTGGCAGTAAAACGACCTGGAAAAGAAAACTTATTTAATTCTACTATGTATATTTTATTCTTGACAGATTCGAATTTCGCCTACGACTTGCAGGCTGCCTCAGTGTCTGGCTTTCGAAATGCAGTAAAATGATGAGAATTGAGATTTTTTGCAGAGCACGGCAGAAGCCTGGCTAACGAGAAGCGTTAAGTGAGTAGTGAGTGGTGAATAGGACAAACTGATTATGTTATTAAATAAATAATTAAACTTTCTTTTTGAAATTCAATAACTTCAAAATACAGGAAAATTATTTCAATGGGCTTCAAGTTTTCCAGCTGTAGTTGGCTGTGTATAACATTCCTGAGCGAATTTCCCACAGTGACAGGAAGCGAACTCGGGCCAAAACAGCACGGTGCAACTGTGTTGCTTCAAAAACGGCTGCAAGTCAAACATTTTTAATATTTTTTTGAAACGATGATTCTACAATTGATGAAGGGACTGTAAGGGAAAGTAATGAAGAAAGATTTTTTCCGGGAATGAAGGAGAAGGGTGGAAAGGAAGGGGGGGGGAATAGGTAGCTAAAAATATTAAAAATATGCCTGACCGCATTTCAAGGTCATGACTAAAGTCACGAGTTTGGTCAAAGTCAAACATTACACAGTGGGGATTTTTCTGCAAAATGGTCCTTTATCATCAATAAACGATATCCAAAAACGCCTCTGAGCTAAATTCAATCTTTTGATGTCAAAACAAAGATAGTTTCATAGGAATTCTAATGATGCGGTCCTTGCCTACGTCACGCGTCGGTTTCTAGTAGTTTTGGCCAAATAAAAGGCATCGTGTTGTTATTGTTTTTGTTGTTGTTGTTGTCTATACGTTGCGTGACACCCTCCTCAATACGGACTTTGAGGGGTCAATTCCGGTGCACAGTAGTCCAAAAGGGCGAAAAGTGGAACTTCTTTCCTACTGTCTTTTGCTTTCATTAATCATTTATGGTATTCAGCACTTTTGTTCGTATGAATTCCCGCTTAATATAAAAGGGTCAAAAGTTAGTCATCGCTTACTATAATAAAAATAAAAAAATAACTTTTTGTGTAACTGTTAATATTCGGCAGGGCAGTCTTCGGAGAAATTTATCAAGACTGAAGTTTGACGTTTTCCCGACGTTTCGACACTTTGTTGGTGTCTAATTTCTTCGGCAAAGTTGTAAATAATGTAAATACAAGTAACTTTGCTGAAGAAATAAAATTTCTATCTTTATCGAGTAGTGAACTATAGAGCAAATTCTTTTAAACTTCTTGAAAGATTCTTTTTACATACTTAGCCTTGTTAGTTGCATTTTACAAGAAAGCATTGTTCTAAACAATTATCGAAGCACTCAAAATACACGTTTTTGTCAAGAACTGCAAATCTCTTGGACTATTACTTGCTAAGTTATCGTATGTTGAAGCTTTAATTTTCCATAACTTCATGAGCCTGTGGGGTAAAATGGGACAAGTGGATTTATGAAATCAGTGCTTCACCTTAAAGCTTAAGTCGATGCCGTTTGTGCCGAACTACCCAAATGAGATTAAGGCAAGCATACGTTTCATGTGTTTCGCGTTCGCTGTAAGTTCGATAGACATCCACTTTTTTGTGTTAATAGATAGACACTTGATTTCTTCAGCAAAATTGTGGAAAATATAAAAGCAAACAACTTTGCTAAAGAAATGGTATGTTTTCACAGAAGGTTGCAAATTTCTAGGATCCGTCCTGACAAAGTTATCGCTTAATAACTTTATTTTTCCTCAACTTCACGTGTCAAAAGCAATAACTTTGTAAGGAAAGGTTCAAGAGATTTGCAACCTTCTGGCAAAACATGTGCTTTGAATCCTTCAATAATCGCCTTGAATCTTATATTATTGTAAAATGCAACCAACATAAGCTCATTATTAAATACCTATTTTTAAATAATTTTCCGAAGAAAATGCTCTATAGCTCTGCACTCGATAGAGAAAGACATATCATTTCTCTAGCAAAATTGTTTGCCTTTATATTTTATATACTTTTGCTGAAGAAACTATGTGTCTATCTACTACAACAAACAAGTGGACGTGTGACGAACCTATAGCGAACGCGAAACACATAAAACGTATGCTTGCCGTACTCTCATATGGGTGGTTGGGCACAAACGGCACCTATACAAGTTTGTAGTACTCGACCTACGTTTTAAGGTAAAGTACTGATATCATGAATCCACTTGCCCCATTTTATCCCATAGGCTCGTAAAGCTGTGGAAATTTAAATCTTCAATATGCGATAACTTACCAAGTAAAAGTCCAAGAGATTTGCGGTGTTCTGCAAAAACGTGTGTTTTGAGTGCTTCGATAATTGCTTAGAAAAATGTATTCTTATAAAATGCAACTAACAAAAGCTAAGTATGAAAAACTAATTTTTCAAGAAGCTTCAAAGAATATGCTCTATAGTTCAGCATTCGATGAAGATAGAAACGTTATTTCTTCTGCAAAGTTGCTTGTTTTTACAGTATTTACAACTTTGCCGATAAAACTATGTCCATATTTCGTAACACAAAAAAGTTATTCTTATATTTTTGTTATAGTAAGCGACGACTAACTTTTGACTCTTTTATATTAAGTGGGTCATTCATAGGAACAAAAGTACTGAAGAACATAAATGATTGAATGAAAGCAAAAGACACTAGGAAAAAAGTTCCACTTTTCACCCTTTTGGACCACTGTGTGTAGTGGTTAGCATTCACGCTCGGGGAACTCGGGTTCAAATCTCAACCCCGTAGAAGTTACGAATGACTCAAGCTGTTAAAAGTGAATATAATCAAACCAAAGAAATACGGACTTAATTTTGGAAAAAAGGGGCTGCAAAAAGAAAAAAAATTCGTTTGATGTCATTTTGAAATCCAACATTGCAGACGATTAGTCAATCTGTGCATAAAACCCCCTGCAATATGCACTTTTCGAAGCTGGTATAGTTGTTAGAAGCTAAAAATTATAGTTTGATGCTGTTTCTGTCCTGAGTCCAAAATGGTGGAAGGATTCTTGTTTTTGCAGCCCCGACAGTGTGATTTTTTTCAAAATGTAATGAAACAAACACCTCCAAAGGATGCTCCAACAAATGTTCAATTATATAATGGATATGTGTGTATTGCAGCTAACTGCCTTTCAGTTTTCTTTGCTTGTTCTTAAGACCCAAACACAATACATACGGATTTTACTACGTTGCGGTAATTTGACAGTTTTTCCATGGGTTTTCTGTCAAATTTCCGCAACGTAGTAAAATCCGTATTGATTGTGGGCCTTTACATGCTTCGCTTTCCCTCGATACAACAAACTGAATGAATCTCCTAAAGTTATGCTTCCCAGTAATAATATTCGGTTACTCCCGCATAGGAATCACCGATTCAGTAGGCCGTCACTTCCATTCGCTTTGGCTGCTATTTTTGGAACACGCCTTCAGATTAGCCTCTCAGCGGGAAAGTGTTGAATAAATATTTAACCAGCAAATTGGATCCATAGCGGCACTCGCGCTCGACAGGTTCGACGGCGGCCGGTTTCCTACCCGATCGAATGGGTTAAAACGATAGAGGTTCGAATTCGTTGAGCGGTGCTCGGCGCGCGCGGGTAAAAAAGGAGAAATGCTTCGTGAAGAAATGACACAGGAAACGACGACAACAGGATAATGAAAATCAAACAAAACTCTCGCTGTTGATTTCCGACGGTGCTAACGGCTACAACGGCTCGGTGCCTACCGACTGTGCGATTGGGAAAAGGCTGCTCACTTACCCGATGGATGGCTGCGAGCGAAATCCGTGTATCATGTCGGTTGCAGGGATTTCAATTAATGATTCAATGCGATCCGACCGAGCCCAGTCTCCGCCATTCTACGCGTCAGCCTTGAAAGCGGTCTTGTCATCTGTTGCCTTCGTCGATGTTCGGTTTTCCGCCACCAGCACGGAAAAGGCCTGACAGGGTGTGGTTTCTACGGGAGGAAATTCCATTAGGTAAAGTATGCAGTGTATATGTGTCAATCGAATTGACAATAGCTATATTTCCTTTAGCGAAATTAGTTTCCAAAATGTCGGAAAATTATTCCTCTAGGCATGAATATTGGAACTAAGCTCGCCATGCTGCATTGTAAGATAGTTCTGAGCAGAAATGTGAAAATTCAATTTTAAAACTATTACTCCCAGTGGAAACTGTGAAACAAGCTGGAAATTTCATGCAAATTACCGGCTCCTCTTTCGCGCATTTTATTTCGGGAAACAATGGTGGAAAATTAATTAATTTTACCATATCATCACTTCCACTGGCTTCAATTCAATTCAGATTGCCGACAACGCTACAAATCGAATAAATTACATTCTGATCTTGGAGCATAGTTTTACGCCATCCCTGCCCAAGTCTAGTTGTCGGTGCTTTTCCGTAAAAAGAGTCAGCACAAACTGCGAGTGACAGCCAACCGCACTCAAAGGGTATTAAAACTGTGGTGTCATCGCAGCAGACAGACATGAGAAACATCGGTGCCTTGGTAATAACATTATGATAATTATTTCTCTATTATAAATTTGCGGCGAATTCGCTTTCACCCCCAATCATGTAACCTTCTAAAGTGCTCCGCACCATACTTTCGTTTCACTCAGACTTAGTTGATGGAGGAAGGCACCGACATAAGCTGTAAGCAGACTCCGGTGCAAATACGAACTGTAAGTACCTACAAGTTTTCCCACAACAATGCTATCATCAGCGTTGCAAGATACCGTCTAACATCGGCGGTTTAGTAACTGGCAAACCACCCTTGTTCAAGCACGCAGTATCAACGAAGTCACGATTACGGATAACAACGGTAGTGAGTGAGATTGAATTGAAACTGAATTCTGATTTTATTTTATCAGCCCTGTTGGCACACCCGCTCTTGCAAGAGTTACTGTTTGTTATTAATAGCAGTGTATGACACTGTGGGATGAGCGTGAAATTAATTGAAAAAATTCTATCTATTTGTTTTTGTTTTTTTTTGCACAACAACTTAAAGTTATAAGAATTTTTCATACACGTTTTAAAATTAATCTTTTTTTTATTATTATGTGGTGTAAATTAATTCAATTTCTAAGAGATAGTAAGTTCGTAGCATTAAACTGTTATTAAATTTGTTATTGTACAAAGTCGCTCCACTATGCAGTGAGAGTGAGTTTTTGTCGAAAGTTTTTTTGTGAAAAAGTCATATTTTCACTCATAAGCTCATGTATATTCATTGTTGACATCGCCTAACTTTGGCAGTAAGGGAATGGGATTAATCAAGCTTATTCCGATTGGATATGGAAACCCGCAATTTTATTTTATTTTCAGTCAAGTGCTATGAACTTGGATTGGAACAAATGTTGTTCATTATTCTGGTCATTTTTTATGAAATTAAGATTTTCTCCGATGGCAACATGCCCCACTGGCCATCGCGTTATCTACCACCCTCATCATCATCATCATCATCAGCATCATCATCATCATCATCATCATCATCATCATCAGTGTCAGAGCAAACTGGAGCAGAAGAAATTGGAATTTATCTGCTCCACTCTGTCGACAACACGAACAGGGCAGGGTGGCCACTGTTGTTCAGGTCCTTTTCGACGAACGGTGACCGGGACCGGGTATAATGAGATCGCCCATGCCTCGCCGACGTAAATTGAGGTCAACATGCAATGAATCTGCACACAGTCGAATGCACTCCAGTCCGAAGTCCTGTGGCCCGAAATGATTTTGCTACTCCCCTCAGTATGGGGAGTACGTACTATGGAAAATGCAAATATTATAAGCCCCACATGACTAGATTTGTTCAGCTTCAGTCCGCACTGCCACCCACAGTCTGGTAGTATGCGAAACTTAACCGGGAATGTGGTCGGGTTGAAGATTTTTATGCTTCGTGATACATGTCGTAAAGAATTATGTTTACATCTGGGTCGTGATGTTCTTTCTTCAAACCAAATGTGTAGTTAATGGTAAGGTCAGTCCCAGTTGAAAGTACGACTTTACCGGATCCCACTGTTCTAGTCTGTTACTTTATGGTAAAATTTCACAGTTGCTGGTTAGTTGTTGTCCACTAAGAATTGAATTTTGTGCGTGAAGTAGTTACTGTAATATTACTATTTAGTGACTGATTAACAATTTGTCCATCGAGAATCAATTTGACATATACTTCTTCATATCTTAGCCGAACATAACAGAACAGATTTCACCGCTCTGTTTTCCGGCATCCTCGCGACGTAGCCAGCTCACCGTAGCCATCCTCACGGCATCTCAAGGGCACCTGCGCCACTCTCCGCTTTTCGATTGTATTCGCCCAGAATTAGTCCGCAACGCCGTTCGATTTAATTAGGACAGATGCACGTACAGTAAGCTTTCTCTAATTTCACTAAACCCTTAGCAAGACTTTTATTAACCCCTCTAAGGTCTACATCATTTTTAGCACCGCAAAATTTACTAAAATGGCCGTAACTTTTTTATGTTTCAATATTTTTCCACCAAATTTTGGAATTTTGCCGAAAATATTTTCTATTTTCATAATATCTATAGATAATGGCCATATGGCATATGGTCCCGGAGTTATTCCGGAGTTCCTTGGGGGACCGAGATATGGCTTTTTTAGATAAAGTTGCCAAATATCTAAAATTCGTTTGAAATCTGTTGATTTTTGTAAACATATTATCGACTGTGGACATATCAGTTATTTTGCCGCAGTTAGGAGCCATGGTGCGCGCCATCCGGATCCGGGGGGACACTGTAAATCCGGAACCGGTTCCCGTAACGGGACATTTCAGCATCAGCAAAGCATGTTGTGTCGCATATCAAAAAACATCAGCATTCGACAAAACAGCGATTGGTGATCATTTCATGTCTCTCAGAGGCCGTATGACCGGTTCCGGGTCCGGGGAGGGTTTCTTTTGTGATTCAAGCACGGAACGGATTTCGGAGGAACTTGTCCGGGACCTGGAATCGGCCATATGGCCTCTGAGAGACATGAGATGATCGCCAATCGCTATTTTGTCGAATGCTGATGTTTTTTGATATGCGACACGACATGCTTTGCTGATGCTGAAATGTCCCGTTACGGGAACCGGTTCCGGATTTATAGTGTCCCCCCGGATCCGGATGGCGCGCACCATGGCTCTCAACTGCGGCAAAGTAACTGATATGTCCATAGTCGATGATATGTTTACAAAAATCAACAGATTTCAAACGAATTTTAGATATTTGGCAACTTTATCTAAAAAAGCCATATCTCGGTCCCCCAAGGAACTCCGGAATAACTCCGGGACCATATGCCATATGGCCATTATCTATAGATATTATGAAAATAGAAAATATTTTCGGCAAAATTCCAAAACTTGGTGGAAAAATATTGAAAGATAAAAAAGTTACGGCCATTTTAGTAAATTTTGCGGTGCTAAAAATGATGTAGACCTTAGAGGGGTTAATCGGGCTGAGTGTCAAAGTCGAGAGACATTCGAGCGATACATCGTTTGTTTTGGTAGAAATAGTCGCAGAAACTTACTTATCGCTCCATGTTCGCTGGTCCGGAAGAACAAAGGAATGGAATCAGATGTCTTCACTGCCGATGTTTACCCGCCATGGCTTGTTAGCCTATAACTGCTCGGCGGTTGGGGAGGGGATATGCAGATGGGGAATAGGGTGTGTGGGTCTCTGGGCTAAATTAATACACTCACGTAACTTCACTCGGGGACAGCAATAGCCGAAGCAAACCAATTTTCACGGATAACTGTACCCGAGTAAATGATTATAACAAACATATAACAAAAAAATATCTCAATTAGATAGAAATAACAGAACTTGTTATATTTTTGATCAGACAAAATAATGAGGCTAACAGAATTATTACAAGCTTTGTTATAATTTTGTTACATTTACATTTACATTTACAAATTTGTTATAATTTTGTTACAGAGCAATTTCAGCTTGTTCCAGCTTGCAAACGGTTTGTCTCGACTAGTTTTGATTGCAATGAAGTTTTGCTATTTACAATCCCGCACCGAATCATTTTCCATGAAATATATTTTTTCGTCAAGAGTAACTTTTAAAAAGAGCGTATTTAGAAATTAGAATATTTTTTTCAAAAAATTCTATCTCTAAAACTATTTATTTTATGAAAATGACGTCAAAGCAAAGTTCCTAGTAAATCAATAAACAATTACATTGTGAATTATCTCAAAACATGTCTTTTTTTTAAGATTTTTTAAGCGCAAATAATGCTCTAAAATCTGGTAAAGAGCTCATTCGGAATTTATACCTAGCTCTTTCGGATTTTATTTTTTGAAACCACCCTCAAACACCAACTCGTATATCAATGTACGAAAATTATCGTTATTGACTTTTAATAAATTCAGGATCGTAAAAATAGCCTAATGAAACGCACACAAGTTTATATTCTGTCATATTTGACGATAACAAGTGATTGACTTACGACTTTCAGTGCAGAATTGTATATCATTGTACAACTAATCGCTTTGAGTCGGATCCTATCGCATACAAAGACTCATAAAGTGGAATTGTTAACGTATATTTTGTAGTACGTATATGGCCTCCAAATCAGTACGCTTATGCTAGTTTTGTGCATCAGATACGATTTTTCAGGGTATATATAAGTACATATAACTCATTTGTTACTTTGATATGCATATGAAAATGTTTACTGGGCAGTGGCATTTGATTCGTACATTTATCTAGTTTTGATTAGTTTAAGCATATGGCCATTATATGACATGTAGTTCCCGGGAATCGGTAATTCCGGAGCAACGTCCGGTAAAACGTGGGAAGCCGCTTGTTTTGGAAAAATATCAGCTTTCAGCAAAGCCAGTAGCTTTGAACTTGACATTTTGGACCCTTTTTTATCTTATACTAGAAGACCCGGCGCGCGTTGCTACGCCATTCTAAAAAGAGGGTACATGCATAATCCTGAAGATTTGATTAATTGTAATCTTGCAACCAAGAGCTTTCCTTTTGACAACCCAAGGTATTCCTAAATCATGCCGCAAATTTCTAATCCAACGCATCAGCATTTGTGACTCGAGCAGCAAGTCCAACGTAACGATTTGCGATTACCAACCCTTAAAATGGTAATGTTGACAAAATCGTAATAAAATATCAGTGCAGTTCGATTGAAATCAGTTGAAAACTGGTCAGAAACCATAAACTAAGTGTAATCTCAACATTATTTTCTTTATATTTTCATTTCAACAATGTATTTTCTCTTCAATTTTGTTTTTAAAATAAGTATTATATTATCTTACTTTTATTTAATATGCCCATTATCCAGGCTTCACCGATATATTCTTAAAAATTTTGTTCCAAATTTCTCTTATATTTTAGTATGGACGGCAACACTCGCGAGTTCGATTATTTTCTGAATATTGCATTGTTTAATTTGTATGAGAGCCCTCCCCCTTCCAACTATCAAGTTATGAAGAAATTTTGTTTTTTTTTTGCATGGGAGCCCCCCCCCCCTTTTTAGAGGAAGGAGGGTTCTCAATCTACCATCGAAA
This sequence comes from Sabethes cyaneus, assembly GCF_943734655.1. Taxonomy (NCBI): domain Eukaryota; kingdom Metazoa; phylum Arthropoda; class Insecta; order Diptera; family Culicidae; genus Sabethes; species Sabethes cyaneus. The sequence goes on from NC_071353.1 coordinate 3,631,757, forward strand.
AAAATTCTGCCTCCAAAAACCTTCACATGCCAAATTTGGTTCCATTCGCTTGATTAGTTCCCGAGTTATGAAGAAATTGGTGTTCCATTTGTATGGGAGCCCCCCTTCTAGAGGGGGGAGGGGTCTCAAACCATGCTAACAACATTCCTCACATCAAACGCAATGTACATGCCAAGTTTCATCAAAATCTGTCGAGCGGTTTGCGAGTCTATACCGGACACACGAACAGCATTTCATTTTTATATATATAGATAGATAAATTGATGACTTTAGATCGCATTGGCCATTCCAGAATTGGGTTCCTGTAGGGTTACAGTTGACCAGTTGGGTGCTTAATCCAATATTAGAATTGGTTTAGCGGATCTTTTAAATGTTTTGAACTGATATGGCCAGTTTAGTACTGATTAATAATTTCGGAACTGGTTCCAAATGTATAACGGATGGTTCTACGTTTTGAACTGTTCTGATAATGCTAAGCATTATCTTGAATCCTGCGGTATCATTTGTGACTGTGACCCCGTAGAAACCATTTTCGAAATAACCAATCAAAATACATCGAAATGTAAAAAATATCACCTACCGAATTAATTCCAAGAACTTTGATACCCATACTGCTAGGTTTTACTTCCAATTCTAGACTGACCACCCATGACCCCACAGGAACCTACTCCGGAATGGCCAACCTGATTCATCTCATTATATGAAATAGTTCATTGAATGAATTTCTAGAGTTTTTATATCCGCATGACAGATTTTCCTGCAATACAATCAGTTCTCTTCCTCACAGCGGACACTCTGTCGGAATTCCGGATTTTCGGGCCCCGTATGTCTTTCAATGGCCAAATGGCCAGATAATTCAAAACTAGATAAATTAACGAATCAAATGACACCTATTTCATCAAAATCGGCTGAAAATTGTTGATGTTATAACAATATCAATTTTGGGTACCCAGGTACCCTTCTCGCCCTGCTAAAGGTGTTTTTTTGTCGCACACATAACGGTTAAAGTGGCGCAACATATCATGATTCGATTTCTTCGTCTTCTTGATTGGCTTTGGATTGAACGTTTATTTTCTATTTATAGACAGCTCGAAGCAAAAACTGACAACCCCGAATGAGCTATCGGCCAAATCATATAAGCATTTAATCTACCTTCATTCAAGAGTAGTTCCAACACAGAGGTTAAGACTGTTGCATTCTGTGCGATGTGTCGTGAGTTCAATCCCGGCCGAGGCCGGAACGATTTTAAAAATATATGAAAGTTTTTTTCTGTGCTATTTGTGAATGTTCCTGATAAATAGTTGTACTATTTTTGGCAATTTAGCCGAAATAAAATGTCGATATAGCAGATGAAGGCAAAGAAGTTTTTGTTATATTTTAACAAAATTATAACAAAACCTGTTACAAATATCAAAACTAATTTTGATATAATTTTGTTCAAAACATAACAAATTTTGTTACATTTCTGCTACTGCTGCTAAGAAGTTCTGATAGAATTTTTGTTATTTTAACTACTAACGAGACCAAAATTATAGCAAATTATGTTAGAAATACCGTCATAACAGAATATCATGATTTGTTATAATTTTGTTATGTTTGTCTGATCGGGTATGCAGCCCTGTTTCATACCAGCAGTAACTCTTATTTGGTCGGACAAAACGCCATCGTGCAACACCTTGTATCATTTGACCAAACCTCGTGATTTTAGTCATGACCTTGAAATGCGGTCAGGCATATATTAATATTTTTTTAAAATGATGGTTCTACAATTGATGAAGGGACGGTAAGGGAAAGTAATGAAGAAGAATTTTTTTGGGAATGGAGGGGAAAGAGTGGAAAGGAAGGGGGGTAATAGGTAGCTACGCTTAACAAGTTGTCGTTGTGACTCCTACCTTTTGTCCAATGCTGGAAGGTGCATGGACCGAACCAAGCTATAATCTGAGATTATAACCGGATTCGAATCCACGACACCCGCCAGGGCATGTGGCTCGCTGGTACCCGTGTACCTATGAACCACCGAGGCACTGGACAAAAGGAGTCTGCACAACCCCCCCTATTTAATGTAGCGACTTGGGTTGGGCTATTCTTAGACACAAATTGTGCCTCTTCCTACACCTACTGTAGAAACCACCGACAGGAGAAGTTTAATCTAACTTTGTGTTTACTGGCGGGACGACGACACTATGCAGGCCCTTGCGACTCACTGCTGTTCGTCTGCTAGCGTGTTAGCCGCGGTTCTCAGCGCGGGGTTTCGGGGGGAGGCCCCGTTCCTGTGAAAATTTGACCAAACCTCGTGATTTTAGTCATGATCTTGAAATGTGGTCAGGCATATATTAATAATTTTTTGAAACGATGGTTCTACAATTCATGAAGGGACGATAAGGGAAAGCAATGAAGAATTTTTTTGGGAATGGAGGGGAAAGAGTGGCAAGGAAGGGGGGGGGGGGGGGAAGGGGGGTAATTGGTAACTACGCTTAACAAGTTGTCGAAAATAGAGAGCAACGATGATGTCACCCTGGACGCGATGATCGAAGAATGTCAGCAGCTGATTAATTTAAAAAATGATACGGCGATGATAGAAGGCCCATCGGGACAGGTGCAAGCAATCAAGGGAGGTCCACAGCATCATAGTAAGTTCCGGAAACGGTCGAGAGACTGGCGAAATCGTCCATCAATGCCAGAAGAGGCGAAGAAAGTACCAGCAACGCCGTGTTGGAACTGCGGTGCAGTGCACTACTCAAAGCACTGCAGTTTCCGAAATCATCGATGCAGCGAATGTGGGCAATTTGATCACAAGGAGGGCTACTGCTCCAGTTCCAAGCGTTCGTCCAAGCCAATGAAGCAGCGCAACGGTAAATATTCCACCAAAACCATCGTTTCCGTCGCTAACGTCCAGAGCAAGCGACGGTTCGTACAAGTGGAAATCAACGGGGTTCCCGTGCGTTTACAACTGTATGCGGCTTCGGACATCACTATTGTGTCCGAGCAGGTCTGGAAACAAACAGGGCTACCAACAGCGGTTCCTGCAACTCTGAATTCCAAATCGACTTGTCCGACGCGTTTCTGCAAATGGAAGTCGATGAAAGTTCTCGCGGCATGCTCACCATCAATACCCACCGGGGCATGTACCAATACAACAGGTTGCCAACCGGGGTAAAGGCTGCACCAGGGGCATTCCAGCAGCTGATCGATACCATGCTGGCTGAACTTCCGGGTACCTCTGGATACTTGGAGGATGACGTCGTCGGAGGCAAGGACGCTGAGGAGCATCAACGGAACCTGCACGCAGTTCTACGCGCGGATTCAAGGGTTTACCATACGCTCTGAAAACTGCTCTTTTGCTAAAGCGCAGATTGGATACTTAGGTCTCTTGCTGGATCGAGACGGTATTCGCCCAGATCCAACCAAGATCGCAGCGATCAAGAGCAAGCCTCACCGATCGACCTCACCGGGGTTCGTTCCTTCCTGGGTGCAATAAATTATTACGGGAAGTTTGTCCCAAACATGGGGACTCTTCGCTATCCGTTGGACGAGTTACTCATCGTTCAAGTGGACTCCTCAATTGAAGTTGGGGTAACAATTAGCCATAAGTTCCCTGACGGCAGAGTCAAGGTCATTCAGCACGCTTCCCAGCCGGATCGTGAAGGTCTGGCGATAGTTATTGCAGTCCCTAGTCCCTAAATTCCAGAAGTTCATTTTTGGAAGGAGTTTCAGGCTGCAAACGGACCATGCACCGCCACTACGGGTTTTTGGATCCAAAAAGGGGATCCCGGTCTACACCGCCAACCGGCTCCAACGTTGGGCCCACACTCTGCTCAACTACGATTTCTCCATGGAATACGTCTCGACTGACAAGTTCGGGAATGCCGATGCGTTATCCAGGCTCATCAATCAACATGCCAAGCCGGACCAAGATTTTGACGTCGCGTCCACCACCTTGGAAGAAGATTTGAGGTCAATAGTAACCAGTAGCGTCAATTCTCTTCCTCTTAGGTTCAGTATGGTTCAACAAGCTACAAAATCCGATCAAGTCTTTCGGAAGGTTTACAGCTTCGTTCAAGACGGCTGGCCAACGTCCAAGCTCGGCACACAAGACAGCGAGATGCGGCGATTCCACGATCAACAAGAAGGACTGTCCATCGTCCAAGGTTGCATTGTGTTTGGGGACAGACATGTGATCCCCGCCATCTACCGGAAAAGGTGTTTAACTCAACTGCACATGGGCCATCCGGGAATGCCATGCATAAAACCCATCGCCCGCAGTTGTGTGTACTGGCCGGGTTTAGATGAGGAGATTTCCAGTTTCGTCAAGGCTAGCCAGCACTGTGCAGTGGCCCTGAAGCGGCACCCTTCCATCCACAATCTAACGGCCAAGCCGAAAGATTTGTGAACACGTTCAAACAGGCAGTCCGCAAAATTCAGGAGGGAGAAGGAAACACCACTAGCTACTAGCTCTACTAGCACTGGATATTTTTCTACTCTCCTATCGGACAACACCCAATCCAAACGTACGGTAGGCCACTGCGGACATCCCTGGATCTTCTGCGAGCACCTCCACAACAGGTACTGTGTACGCCAAAGTCTACGCTCACAACAAATGGGCTTAAGCGCCTGGCACTGTGATGAAGAAAGTCGGCAAGGTCATGTACGGTCCCACATCAACCAGCTTTGGGCCCGAACTCCGTCAGGACCAGACATTGAGCACACGAATAAGCCATCGAAGCAGTTACCAATCAACATTCTGCTAAACGAGTGGAAGCTACCACACCCTTCATCACCTATGTTGGCACCTACGTTGCAACCACCTGAATCACCAGTACGTCAGCCCACAGCCTCTGCAGCATCCAGTAGTCAAAGCTCAACATCATCCTCTAGAACGGAATCTCTAACCAACTCGTCTCCTGTGGTCCAGCTACGTAGACGCTCTTCTCGTAACCGAAGATCGCCCCAATGGTTCCAGGCGTACCGCAGGTATTAACTCGGAGTGAGCTACGCACAATCACGGGACTCCTAACAGGACACTGCCCCGCTCTTTAAAGAATATCCTGCCGCTTTTGTAACTCTGAACCTGAAAGTTCAGTGCATCTGCTCAGCTATTGCGGAGCTCTTGCATTATCAAGGCACAACTTCTTAGGAAGTTTCCTTCTTACTCCATATCAGGTACACGGATAGAAATTTGATCTCCAAAACGAGCAAAATGACTCATGATTCAAGGTTTCTAGCTTATGATTTATGAAAATACACCATGAATAATAATCATGATATCACGAGCTTTTTGCTGTACAACACAACGCAAAATCATGAACTATTATTCATGATTTTTTGCTGTCTGATATGGCAGTTCAGTCATGATTTGACAGGAATTCACATTTCATGATTTCATGATTTCATTGATGGCATCGGAATCAAATTTCTTTCCGTGTATGGAGCCTAAATCCCAAAACGGTCATTGGCTTTATAAACCATGTAGTACCGATTTGGGGCACAGGATTACAACTATCCCGCTCAACTCCATCAATGGGTATGAGTGGTCCGTAAACTGTGTACAACAATCGGGGCCTGCCGACGATCATTAAGACTGTCGCAGTGGCCTTTTAACCCAATGCCCTTCTGGCATACAAAAAAAACAAAAGCCGCTCCTAACCTGGAGTGCAGAGACTCAAGGCTGGCAAGACTATAGGGTTTTAAACGGGCGAAACATAACCTCGCTTCTTTGACTTCTCGGTGGTTTGTTTACATGGACTTAAAATGTGGGTGATGTAAGTGAATATTGCTTAAGGCTTTAACCGCAAGTCAGAAGAGCACAAAATCTACCATTACAAGAAGTTTAGAGACTGCTGGACAATGCGCTTTTAACACGTTTAACTCCAATTTATGCATATCGCGTTTGCAAAATTCGACTAACAATTAGTAAACAAACCAAGAGTGGATGTCAAATGGGTGAAGCGCGTTTATTCGTGACGTCACCTTGCAAAACCTTATTCATCGCATGAACACTTTACTTTCAAGAATTAGTTACCTGACTGGGACCTAACCACAATGAGCTAGAAATGGGATCAGCTGCATCTCAAGTGATTGGCTCTGGGTCACACCAAAGAAGACACCAAGAAAAGCTTTTTCAAAAATGCTTTTTTTTCGAAAAAAAATGCCATTCGATATCAAATTTACGGGAAAACGCATCGCATTAGGTGCACCTTTCGTGTAAACCACTGAATCAATCAACAATCACGTTCTGCGATGGCGCTAAAGCCAAAACCGCAAATTGCTCATCATTCTTGGAGGAAGCGACCGAAGCGAAATATAAACAAACCTAAAGCGAAACCGCACATTACTATGAGCTTAGATCCAGCACCATCTCATATAGACATAGGTGGCTGCTTAAATCGCGAATCAACCGCACACTGGCTGTGCTCAGCAGTCAGTGGTGTTGTCTGCGTTCCAGGCAAGCCGCCTACCGTCGTCGCTCACTGCGGTCGCTGCACCGCGGGCCGCCGCCTACTGCAACCTTGAGCAGCGCTAGCGCTTAAACTTTTTGCGTGCTTCCAAAGTCGCACTTGGCTCAGTCTGCAGCAAGCATCGTTCGCGACAAGACAAAACATTTCGATTCCGCGGCTCCAGCTCGGCGCGCATTACCGCATTACTCGTTAGGCTCCGGGATCCCGTTCTGTCGTGTACCGGCTCGCTCAGCATCGGTAGCACTATAATACACTAACAGGTGTGCTAGATTTAGTTTCTTTCCCGTTCGAAGCAGGCAAGCAGCAAGCAACGGCACCGTTGAACCGTGACAACACGAAGGCACAACAATCAGTGTAGCGTGAATTATAGAATTGGCCAAAAATGACGGCCGCGACGTTCGAAATTTAGGCGTGACCTGTGGAATGCGAAAGGCATTCCTTCCGTGTCACAGTGCCATAACAAAAGTAGACTCTATATAATCAATGCTACAGGTCTAATTAATTAGTCAACCCAGAAAGGCGGGTATGGCACGCGGCGACGGAATATTTTTTTTTTTTGCCAAAATTAATTTGAATACCTAGGTATTTGGTGTGTAAAAATGTAAATTCAAATGTGAAAGAGACAGTGGTTTATCATACTTCGCATGAGATGTAGATGTATGTAGTTCGCAATCAGGAATACGGGTCTTCTGTGATTGTCCATTTTGTTTCTCAGTCACGAGCGAACATTTATGCACCAAGCATAAATTAAAATGGCATTATCGGTTCGCTTTGCATTTTTTCCTGGGGATTAAAATTAATGAAAATATTGGGTGAAACACTCATCAGTGTCGGCGTACCAAATTGGTTGTTTCAAAAACAACAGGGTAGAAAGGCTCTGGCAGAATTTAATCCCACTTGAAATTCAATTACTGCAGGCTACCTAATGGAAAATAATTCGAAATGATTTTATTGTCATCGTTTTTGGCGTGCTGCGAATTGTAAAATTGATGTTTTTTAAGGAAACGTTCAATTCCTACCCAGCCCACATTAAAGCCGAGGCCCTGAGTCATCGCAGATGATTCCCTTTTTCGGAACTCGATCCGCCCGGTGTTGAACCCCCACGCACGCACGCTATATGGTTGGACAGCAAAAAAAAAACGAAACAACAACCAAAGCTGGAAATCGTCAGTTTTGGAAACACCAATTTAATAGCTCCGTCACACAGCCAGTAACCAACACGATACAAAAACAAACTCAACAGGCTGTGGAATCGAGCAAAAAAAAACTAATCTTAATGACAGAACTGTCCCTGTTGATCATTTAGTAGAATTTTTGAAGTAGCAGTCGCGTTTTCGAGACTCTGTGGTAGAATTAAATTTTAATCACGTTTCGGTTGCTCCTTCTTCCACATATAGGAGACAACACTTTGGAGTATCAACTAAGTCAGTGTGAAACCGTTGCAAATTGTTCTCTTTGTGGTTAAAACCGTTTTTTATGTCTTATATTTTATTTGTTTGGTTTGTTGTACAGTACTTGAAGTAACAGTGACGCATCTTCGCCACCAGTGCAGTGTTGCAACGACGAGAACGAACAAGAAGCCCAAAGGCAAGTGTCAACAGAAATGCTAATTGAACGATCGTCGTAAAGCTCGAATGATTGCATGCAAATATCGATAAATAAGTGATTGTTCGTGCCGTGCAAAAGCAAGAAGATAGTTCAGCAGCGGTGAAATATAGCGAAAACTCGAATCGAGCTACAAACCAGCAGCAGCAATAATCCACAGGCACAGTCCAGTTATGGCAACGCAAGGACCGACAACGACAGCCGGGGCCACCCCCGCCTTAATGACATCAAGGCTTGCACAGATGCAGGTAAGTAAGCACCCTCTGCCTGCTCATTTTCAGACCCACATACCAACTTCTCCAAAGCTTATAATAGCTAAGACTAAGACTAATGCCAAACCAGTAGAATTGCGGAAATTTCATTATTCTTAACTTTCTTTTGAACATTTAATTTGACTGTTCGCTGAATTGCTTCCGCAATGGAGGTCGTTGTAATAATCTCAAAACTGGTCGTCGGTGATCCAAAATGACGGCATGCCTGTGAGTCATGTTCATACTTCTTACCGCAACGGCTTAACTAAAAGCGTAGGGTTAGGCAAGAGCGAACGAACGAACGAACGAACGCGTGGTCATCGGCACAGGCCGGCGGGAGGCGGCTTACGACGGCACGCGTACCCGCACATTATTTCACTGTCGGCGTTTGCCGTACGTCCGGTTTCGACTGGATGATGCTGTCATCGGACGAGAAGGAGACCTCTTTTCCTTGTTCGGCATGAACATGAACTCGAGTGCGATGAGTAATGGGACGATCGATTCCCTCTTCTTTGCACTCCCAACTAATCGGCCATCCAACTGGCGGTTTTAGGTGTTGTTTTCCCCAAATTAGGGAGCACGAAATGTTATGGTTTACGACTGTAAAACCGTTTTGCCTTATGACGTTAGTGATAATGTCGATGGTTATGGCCTCACCTCTGTAAAAAATAACCAAACTGTTGACTAATTTGAAAAGAAGGTTCGTTACCTTGATTACAATTCTTTTTTGTCAGACTTTTGACAAGGTTTTTTATGTCTCTTGTTTCCGAGATCCACAGCTTATCAATTCAAAAACGTTTCTACATAGGGTATGTTGCTGCTTAAGTCAAAATTGCCTGTTCCCGTCCTATTCAACACAAATTATTAAAAATATCAGCATTTTTATGACACATAATGCAAAATTAGTTATTCCCCAATATTTTAGTTTGTCTATCATACGCGATCAGTCATAGTGAGCTGAGCCAAATTTCCTACGTTTTTCATACGACGAAGAAGAAAATGTCGACTAATCGTTTTAATTTCCATCATTCATAAATCAAAATAATTCACGCAAGGTATTGTCGTTATTCTACAGCCAGGAAAACTAGACCGACCCGCAGAAATTTTGCAGAATAACATTTATCATGCCGTCCTACACAAATACATGCGCGCTAGCTTCGTAAACATTGTTGATTTTTAGTTTGGACGATGAAAAATTTTGATAGACGGATATTAAAACGGTACGACGAATTTAAGAAATAAATAATATGCTTTAATAATCACTTTTCAGTGATTTCAAAGTTCACGGATCGCAAGGTAAGTGTGTTTTGGTCAAATCAGCACAAGAAATTTTGGAGTATTCATTAAATCCATCCAACAAATGATAAAACTTGGAATGGATTTACTTACTACGACGGGAATTAGAAATAAACCCTAAACCAGTTTGGTAGTGAAAGTTTCTATTTCATTATTTGAACTTCGCCAATTGACTTAGTATAAAAAAACAACAAATCTGTAACATGTGCCCGTTCAACTGAAATAGGTTTTTTCCACTTGACAAAAAAGTAACAATTCCCAGTTTTATTACGTTCGTATAGTGGTTTTCATGACCAATTTCATAAAACCGCTAATAAAACTATGAGCTCCACCAGAACTGATTCTGATGACCGCTATAAAACCGCTTTTTGGACAAGTGGCCCACTCTTCAGAGTGTTTTCATAACCTCTACAAGAAGCAGATTATAAACTCAAATAATCATATCACGTTCTGCTGAAAACAGCAATAAAACCGATTAGGTTTTCGCTGCTTGACAGCCCCGCCATAATTTAATAAAGCTTTTCGCTTTTCGCTCTGGCAAAAGCAAAATATCAGTTTGCCAGCTTTCTTGAAAATATATCCGTGATCATGACGAAAACGGCGATTTTTGATAAAATCCAACATGGCTGCCAAATCCAAGATGGCTGCCGATTTTTTTCACTTCTTTTATAAACCCTATCTCTCGTCTTTGCAAAACCGCGTCGTTTGTAGTTTGTTTCATAGAAAATTTTGGAAATATCACAATAATTATATGAAAATTGTGAAGCCTGCTACAAATAACTAGTTGTTTTATTCAGTTAATGCCATTGCACACCAAATTTTATGAATGTTCCTTGTAGCATTTTTTCTCAGCTTTCCAATGGTGGTCTTAAAATGAAATTCGATTGGGGGACTCATAGTGAAAACGGCGATTTTTTGGTAAAATCCAATATAGTGACCAAATCCAAGATGGCCGCCAAAAAAATTTTTACTCCATTTGAAAGCCCAGTTCTTCTTTACAGAACCGAGCCATTTATTAGTTGTTTCATAGCAAATTTATGAAATATCACATGATATAGATCTCAAGGTTTGCTCAAAATTCAACTTTTTTTGAAACTGTTAGGCCCCTTGGCGAACGAGGGGTCCACTATTTCGAGGTATCAAAAGTGTAATTCTTATTTTTTAACCATTTTCAACCAATTAAACGCAAAAGTTCCAATATTTAAAGACCTCGTGTCAGTAGGGGCCCCGTTTAAGCGAGAATTACTCTGATGTATTACAAACTTGTCCCAAACTATCTCTGTTATAAGCTTGCGACCATGACTTTAAATGACTATCACTTATTTACTACCATATGGTATGTGAAAATTGAGTGCTTGGCTTTCAGAAATGCTGTAATCAGTGCTCAAAGTAGCGAGCTGCGGCATTTCTTCAGCAGCTGAAAAATGTGATAATCATATTTCTGGTCGAAAACACAATAAATGGCGTTTGAATAAATTGCGTCTATGATTCAGTGATTCAAGATGTGGTTTTTATCAAAAGATTCTAAAAATATGAATAAAATACATACTGAATTTTAAACTCATTTGTTTTCAACTGACCAAACTGACGCCTCCTGATTAAACGATTCCTTACCCTAACTTTATGCAAATATTGACCGCGATTGCGCTTGAGGTGAACCATGCGAAAGGTCCAATTTCGCATAAGCATTTTGACCCGACCAATATTTGTCTTCCAAAGCCTGAATTGTTGCTAGTTTACCTGCATGAATGAGAAAATAAGGTCAACCCGCAATACGGCTCAATTTACGAGTCGTCTAGTTAAATTTAAAAAGTTGTTAAGGTTAAAAAGTGGAGTTATCAATTTACGGGTCCAACACGAGAGATTAATAGCTCACCAAACTCGCCTGCCCATTGACCCGTTGTTTCGCGCCCTATGTGGCAGGTAATGCCGTCCCGTAGAAACTACATATCGGCCTGATCCAATGCTTACATTCGAGGCACAAAAAAGTCCGTTACTATATCACCAAGCGAGAGGGAGTGTTTTGGTTGCTGACATACCCGTTCAATCTACTATATAAGAGCCTTAACCCGTCTGTAAGGAAATTCAGGTCCCTTACAGGGTGCCATGTTTTCGTGGCAAGACACAAAGCCAAGCCAAATACATGTGTACCAATTTTGCAGCTGGTACGAGCACCCCAGAACACTCTTTTATCAGTGGTGGATTTTTTTTGTAAACCAGAAAGAGTAGAGTAGAAGAGACCATTCGGCATTCGGCTTCAGGTTTTGAACAAGCTGTGTTTATATACAGTTTTAATTCAAAATTTTTAAGTAAAATCTTCATCGCGGTAGAGTAACACAATCCCAATTGTTGAAAACGGGTTCGGATGAACAATTCACGGTGCTCATTAGCCCTAGAACCAATGCAATGTAAATGCGTGGTCTGGGAATACCGTTCGGTGGTTCTGATAACCTCAAGAGTGAAATTCGTCTACCATGACCCAGCGCCGTAGCGTGCGGTTAGCCAGACTGGCAAGCTTTTGGGGGCGCCAAAAAGGGCCTGCACTTCAGTAAAACATTAGCAATAACATATGCATTAAAAAAGTGGACTGATTTTTTACGCCACGTTATCAGTTGATTTGCTTGCAATAGCCATGGCGAAAACAGTCAAACAACTAGGTTCGATACTTTTTTCCTACTGCCAGCTTCACCCCGCAGCGAAGAAGTTGGACATGGTGAAGCACTTCGTATCTGCTGAGCCAATTTTGACGTTTACAACATCATCTCCCACGAGAAACGTGAAAGCGATAAACGGAAGCCTAGTTCCGGCCGCCCGAAGTGCTACGCGAAGCTGAAGATAAAGAGCGAGAGCTAGGTGATCTCATCGTTTCGTGCCTTGGGCCGGCAGGTCGGAGCAACCGGCTAAAAGGCGTAGAAGCACTTGGCCAAAATATATATTTTTATGCGGAAGCGCCAGTCGAGGGCGAGACTGGCTGTATTTAAGTAGCAGACAATCGCCCAGAGAACGGCTGCAGGTACTGGCAAAAAACATCTTTCCGGCGAAGCGTGATATCGTAATGGGCAACGGAAACATTTGACGCTGGACGGCAACGACTGGCAGAGGACAGAGTACTTCACATCCCTCATCAAGAAGGTAAGCGATCACGTCAAGTATATCTTCCGCGCCAAGCTCCCGAAGAAGATCCTTCTGTCATTGACGACCAGCGAGAAGAGAGTGTTGAAGCCGCTATTCAGTCTTTCGGGGTTTACGGTAAACGATCTTCTCGTAGAAGATACAGTACGAAGTACCTACCGGAAGTTGCCGCCTTCATCAAGAAGTATTACACAAAGGGTGTGGTCTTTTGGCCGGATCTTGCCTTGGCCCATCATGCCAAGAGATCACTAGAGGAGGTGCACTGGCTGAAAATAAACGTTGTATCGCTGATTCTTATACGAGCTTCATGGGAACTCGCACCACTGCAGACCAAATGTTCACTATCCGACAGATCTTGTAAAGATGTTGGGAATACAACGTCCCCGCGCATCATATCATTATTGAATTCTAAGCAGCATACGATACATTCGATCGAGACCAGCAGGTGGCAGATAATGCACGAGCATGGTTTTCCGAACAAACTGATACGAGCTGATCGAGCGATGTGTTTCACCCACGTACTTCGAGGGCTTATTCTGCAAGCCCCTCAACATCGCTCTTAAGGGAATAATCCGACAAAGGGGGGGGGGGGGCACAATTTTTAGCAAAAGTAACCAAAACATGACTTCGCTGATGGTTTCGATATCACAGTCAAAAACTTGAGAGTGCCAGAGGCAACCGACGCCACTCTAAAAGTGAGGCTAGAAGGATTGGGGTAAAAAACAAATATATCGAAGACCAAATACATGAATGGAAGATGCTGAAAGAAGACGAACAAACGGGTTTACAGTGACAAACTACAAGTGGTAGACCAGTTCATGTTTTTGGGATCGCTGGTGATCGCGGATAACAGTCGGATTATTAATAATCGAAAGGCGATTGGGTCCAAGCTCAGTTTTATGCTTACCCGATCGCCACATTTTGGCGGATTATGGGAGGCGGTTATTAAGACCGTCGTCCTATGGGACAGAAAACATTATCGGTGGGCTAGTTCCACACTGTCGTTACTCATGTGAAACCCGTGCTGTATTCTCCTATTCTCCCTATTCAATTCGCCTTAACGTCCCATCGTTTCCTGATCACAGACGGGGAATCACCTAATCGTTGTAACTTGCTAGTTGTTGGCAAATATTTTCTCGAACAAAAAAGTTACGGAGTTGTTGAAAAATTATCGCAAAAAGCGATCAAAGTGCGCGCAACTTCACTAGTTCACGGCTTAGTACTAAAAGCGAGTACAATTTTGCAGAAATAATTGGAACAAGCTAATCATTATTCTCAACCCATCTGTGAGCTTTTCCCCACGTCGAGTGTAAGATTTAACTCAACACTCTACACCAACTCTTGGAATTTTCAATTAAAACTCATAGCACACGGAGTGTGTTAGGTCTTCTTCCCGTGGCCAGTTTAACGATAGGTTGAGCTTCCAACTTTGATACCGTTCGTGGCACTTTTACGACTTGGTTCCATTTGTCCGAATGCAGACCGGACAACGACGTATTGTAGCGCAGTAAAACAAAACATCATTAAAACTATATTATTACAGTTGCACTCTTCACCCGCGCCATGTACCGAAATGGTTATAAACTTTAATTGAAAACGGATTCGTTCGAGTGACTACTTTGTCACATTTATCCGCATTCCAGCAGCGTCCAATTCTTACCAAATACCAAAAAAAAAAAGTTGCTAAAATGTCGATGTGGGTTGGACGGTGACACAATGCTAGGAAGTAGGAAATCGCATTTGTGCGACCGAATGGCGACAAATTGCGCGTAAATCGATTCACTCACCAGCGGCTAATACGTCTATCAATTAACCAATTGAAAAGTTAACGATTCGAGTAAATCGCTGTAAAGCAGCCGCAGGCCAGGACTGACTGTGCGTCTGCATCGAACATATGTAAACAAGATAGCCGTTTAAGATTGAAAGTTTTGCGAGTAAACAAACCCGGCAAGGGCGCCGTGATGAATATTATCTCGGGGCGTTCGCTTAATAATTTATCGCCGACTCAGTCACACATGCGGAGAAGACCTCTCGTTATGGTTTTGATTTAAACATCAACGTCTGACGCGATGTACCGTAGCCAGTGCAATTACCGGACTAGTTTATCATCACATGTTTTACACCGATTTGGCACTGACGTTAATTGGTGTGTATTGAATTTCAAAACCAACCTGTGGAGGACCTGTACATGCTGCACGTTGGGTGTAGCGTATAGCTTCGTAAAAATTAGGTCAAGTGTGAGTAATATTCCGCGCAGCGGTTGTTTTCCATCGGCAACCAATTTCGAGTGGTACTTCGCTCCGGTGCTCGTTTTCTCATCATCCGACATTTGAAGGTTGATTGAAAACAAAAACCGCTCTAAAATTGTTGAGCGAAACTTTACATCCAGCCCAATCAGCTACTACTCTGCCCCCTGAATATTTGTCCTCCTCTGCAGCAAAGTGCAAGTTCACCCGGTTCAACTCCTAGCATGTAGGATCCAGTGCGACTCCCACGCGGTGACTGTGAGACACCCAATAGGTGCTAGTTTAGTCTTATACTGTATATGCTTCCCGATTCCCCGGCCAACTCTCCGACCTTCCGGTCACCGATGCCGGCGAGCTGCGAACAGCAGAACAAGTTCTTGCTCTTAGGATACGCAATAAATTACTCACCAGCCAACCACACCGCAGCAGCGCCAGCAGTCGCAGTCGCAGTCGCAGTCGCAGCACTACAAACGAGCTCCGTTAGACGTGCGTGGTTCGAAGTAGGTTCACTGCCGGCCGCCCCGACTCTACCTCCAAGGCAAGGGTGCCAGCAGCGAGCAACAGATTATGTTCGTGAAAGATTCAACGAACGGAAATTGGAACGGTTAGTTTGCGAAAGTTTCATTCAAAAGATGCAGCCAATAGTTGCACAGAAATAAAGCAGGAAAGTAGATTGCACCTAATAAATCACATTAGAGCAAGAAGGGGTGCAAAAAAAAGTACGATTCGATGTTCTATCTGCGTGCTTTTTAGTACATCTAACGAGAATGTGCCCAGTGAACGATTTATTGGTTGGTTTTAGCTCTAAACATTTAGTGTTTATGATACTCAATTGCTGTTTTTGTTGCAAGTAAAACATAACTCTTCTAAAGGGTGGACCGAACAAAAATTGACCGAATCAAATTAAAATAAAAAATACGGACCTATGGGATGTTGCCAATATTTTGTTTTTCAAATTTTCTATTCAGTTGTCAACAAAATAAGCAAACGAAACAGTGTATCAAGATTTGATAAAATTGTGCTTGCAATGTGAAAGCGTATTGTTGACACATTATTTGGGTAGTTGCCAGTAGCGTGTAACGGACACAGAGAATGTGCCGGAGTGAGTTGACAGCTTCCCGCGTAAATGGAATGAGCAGTCAGTTGTTAGTTGGTGAACCACAAGATATCACATTGGCGATCCATTGCCAAATCGAACCTTCTGGATGAATTTAGCGATATGTAGTCTAGGTGCGCATGTATTAGTTTCAACTTTATGTAAAGCATTTGGGGAGCTAGCTTCGATTCTTGCTGCGAAAACATGACATCCTGTCAAGGGTCTGGTTTTTCTTACGAACGGAATAGGGCTCTCATATAGTATTAGATTGCTACAAAATCAAATTAACGGTCGGAAGGAGGAACATTTTTCCCGATCGCGATGCCGGAGCGAGCAAAATGACAATGTAGACAATGGCGCGTTGCAAAAGTTTACTACATTTACATTATACTTAGAGGAGAGAATTTTATTCCCTGGTGAACAATGGTCAAATGATGTTGAACAGCCTATCCAAAGGGCGACGGAAAAATATACGGAAAATTAGTTTGAACGGAGACTGAATGAAATATAGGGAAAATTGATTGTTCGTGCGGAAGAAAGGACTGCATAATTCATTTTCCTGGGGAGAAACTTTCATTCAACTTTTACTTCCAGTCGTTGGAGAGCGAAAAGATAATGAAGACTAACTTTCCGATAAATTGACATTTTGCAGTCCATTCAACGCGTCTAGAATGCATACTACATAGTTGCTTACCACTCCAACGCCTCGGCAGTCTTGAATATGTAGATTTTTTTTTTGCCGCAAAACTTTGGCACAACCAACCGAAATTGGATTCAACCCAATTTGAGTCCTACGAATGGCTGTTTTAAGTTTTTTCCTCCAATCTAAGTTGTTTGTTACTTGTGCATGATGAATGTGCATTTGAACTGATAACGAATTTTTTCCCCTTTTTAATTGTCTTAGTCTTTCCAGAAGAAAAGAAAAGCCAAAAAAAACTGCAGTAAAAGTCGCGAATGGCCGTTTGTTCCTCTTAATACCTCTTAAAAGCAGATAGTGCGCGTGCAAGTTTGTTTCGCTGTTGTGTAACATCTTCATCGCCGGTACGTGCTCCATTTATTCACCGGTCTTACGGTCCTTAGCGACCGACAGGCTATTCTGAATGGAACGGAATATACAATTATTTCCGGGATCGAACGTGCAATCTTGCTGCCATTGTTGTGCACAACTTCCTGAAGGGTAGGCTTGTCCCAACCGGAGTGCTTCTTTTTTTAAGTTTCTTCTTGTTATGACTGCAACACAAAGTTCATTAGAGCCAGTGGGCAGAACTGTAACGAACGTGGCAACGGTAGATTATCCTGGCTGGCCGGTAATCCTTCGGTTTAGGATGGTGATGCTCGGAAGCGCGTACAGGGAAAGAACAAAGCCGCGTTCCGTTCCGTCCGAGGAAAATTACTGCTCATTTGCACTAACGAGCTGGAACTTTGACAGACACCCGCCGGAATCATACGCATACGTCTCGCATGTTCGGCATGTCCGATTTGTGCTTTCAGGCTGAGTATCTGCCCATTATTACGACGAAACCGGATCTATCAATCAGTCCCTTGTGAGCTGGTAGTATTGGTTTCTTATAGACCGATGAATTATTTTTACAAATTATTACCTCTCAACGGAACGGTCCTCAAGTTCCTCAGCTTATAGTAAACAGGCTGTTCATATTATCTCATGTTTATAAATTCATTTAACCGGCATTGGTCGTCACTTGCTAAATCTCCTCAAAATGAATCCTCCGATGGTGTCGAATCCTTTGCCAAACCAATCGTTATTATCATGATGGTTGCACAGTCGTTCATTTGATGACATTTTTGCAAGTCATGAAATTTTATAACATCATCATCGACTTTCCAATCCTGGGACCCAATTTCCAACCTGCGGATGTCGTAATTTTTTGTGCGATACTCTTTTAGATGACAGGTACGTGCACTCTCTTCCAATGGCTACACCTTTTCACCTAGAATATCTTTAACGAGATCTGAATACGACCGATTACTGCTTGTCCTTTCACATCACATTACATACCTTTTCGGTTAAGATTCCACACCGGTTGTATATCGGTGTCGCAGGGCATTCCGAAAAGCTTCGCAAAAGGGGTAAGCAAAAAGACACCTTTTCCCCCTCATTAATATTATGCCAACAGTTGGATGACCGGCCTTCCAAATGAGGAGTGAAAGGTTCAATTGAGTCATTCCCGGCACCGAACCGAGCTTAAACGGAAAATTACAATAAAGATACTTCACCGGGAAAGGAAAAAAGCTTTCCCGACAACGTAGAAGTTTATATTAAAATTTTAAATTGAATTAAATTTGACGTACATCAACCGTCCGAACAAAGAACAAGTAGGATGACGCGACCGGATGGACGAACGGACAGCAACGGCAATCGTTCATCTTCATGTGCGCACCGAAGAGCTTTCACATTGTGGGAATTAAAAGTTTTTAATTAAAATTGACAGCTCTACTTTCCATCCTGCCGTCGTTATATACGTAAGTCTATCCACATGTAGCTACCTGCAGTCCTGTTTACCGCGGTAACGACGACAGCATCAAGAAGATACAATGGGAAAGAAACTTCAGTCAACACGATTCTCGGAAAGTGGGTTTCTCCGCCCAGGAAACCACGGCAGCGGCACTATCCTGTCCTTTTGGCAGATGATGAAGCGCGAAATTGTTTGTATTATTCAATTCCAGCTTAATTTTCAAAGATCTTCTCAGGAAAGTAGCTATCATGGGAATAGGCACAAATCTGACCATTTACTGATCAACGTCAGAAGGATATGCATCTTGCGTTAGCTTTCAGTATAGAAAAAAAATGAGGCAAAATAACGGCTTTCCCTTTGCTAATATCGCCACTTATACCAAGATTCATATTTTTTTACAATAAACAAAATTAAATTCAATACACTAAAATTGATCCATCAGTGAAGTTACCAAAGGTTAAACAAGAAGTAACAAAGTTTCCTATACAAATTCTAGCAAGAATTTTAAAAAATAACAAAAATAATTGGTTAAAGTAACTAAACACTGACTAAGGGATGCCGCATCCTTAAATTGGCCTACGGCTCTGCACTTCTTCCCTAGAATGGATACAACAAGCGAGCAAACAGACTGCACAGAAAATCAGATAACAACCAATTAAGTGTTGGCTGTGAAATTGCTCTTCAACTAACAACAGCAGTCAGACTGCGGAGCCCCACGCGCCCGCCACGGCAGGTCCTTGATCACACGAAGTCAACCCAACCAACATCTGTGAGACGATAAAACCAAACCGGTAAAATGTAATGAATTTTCCCTATCGGGCGCCACACTAGCCGAAAAAGTTAATTACGACTGGGATGCAGCACAGGTGACAACAGTTGAAGAGATTGTGGTTTTGATTGTCGGTTAACATCCCGTTCCAGCCCGGCTTCGAAGCTACCGGAGACAGCAGCCAGCGCAGGCGGATGTCGCATGGTGCTTTCCCAACTCGAACTATATAGATAATGCGTATTAGTGTTCTTCGTGGTGGGCCGGGTCGATTGTTCGTTGTATATCTGTCTATATCTGAATGTCTTCCTGCCGTAGATAACTCGATAACTCAGAGCCTCAGAGCCATTGGCAAGATTAAGTTGTGATCCCTTTTCTCCGTGTCCGTGTACAAAATTTAGTAAAATTATAAAGGGAACAAAATACATAAATTGAAATACTCAACAAAGTTGAAAAATGTGGCAAAACTCTAATCTATGTACTGGAGAACCCAGGGCAGTCAGGATAAATAGGACAATTGAGACAGACAGAACACGTCGGGATAAACAGGAAAATCAGAACAGACAAGACAGGTGAGACAGACAGGGCAGGCGAAACAGACAGGACAGTCTAAATAGACATGATAATCAGGACAAACGGGACAGACTGGATAGTGAGAGATAATCGGAACGAACGGAATAATCGGTACAAATAGAATAGTCGAGGCAGACAAGACAGTAAGAACAGACAAAACAATCGGGACAGATAGGACAATTGGAACAGTCGAGGCAGGCAGAACAGTCAAGGCAATAGGAAAGTTAGAGCGGGTTACCTACGAATGGCCGAAATAACAAATGGCATAATATCTAATGGCCGAATCACAAAAGGCCGAAACACGAATAGCCGAACTTCACATTTGGTCGAAATTATTCACGGCCTTTTCCTTCAGTTTGGTCCGAACGAGCGACAACGAGTAAGGAGAGGATCACCCCGAGGATCGAAATGGTACTTTCCACGAAAAGGTTTTTCGCGAAATAGTATTCGGCGAAATGTTATACTATCACGGCGAACATTTAAGTGCTATCCGCTTTATTTTATCTGGAAAAAGAACGGGGGATGGTTTTCTACTTTACTGTGGTGAGGAAAAATTGAAAATTTGTAAATTAAACTACCCATGCTTTCATAGTGACGTAACTGCCAAAAAGTGTTTTCGAAGGTTGAGCTCTTCAAAAACTTGCTAAGCTGGAGATTGTGACGCCGGGTTCGGGTATTGAAAAAAAATAATTTGCGGGTTCAGGTCGGGTACGGGTTCTTAATTTTTGTTTTTGAAACCGGGTACGGGTCGGGTCGGGTATCTCTATTGACCACATTTAACACTAAAGATGGTCGGGTGCCCGGGCCCGTCCCGTACCCGTCGGGTTGCGGTCGGGTATCAGAAATAATAAACGTGCGGGTTCGGGTAGGGTACGGGTTTTCAATTTTTTTCTTGATCGGGTACGGGTCGGGTTCGGGTATTCAAATTTTCATACCCGACCATCTCTACTAGTAAGTTATAAAATAAATGAAAAAAAAAATTTGCAATATTTAAAAAAATTCAATTTTGGGTAACTTCGCGCAAACCAGACAACCATTAAGTGAAAGTACTATATTTTAACTATAAAACAAATATTTCCATCAAGAGGTATCTAAATGAATCTCAGAAAAAATCAATTGAAAAATGTGTTATTTTCAGATAAAAATTTTGATAGCTCGTTAAGTGAAAGAGGTAGAGGGTTACGGTATTTTACATAATTGCTTATTTTAATGTGTTCTATAACTTTGCTGAAGACACCATACCTTTTTGAACACATTTAAATAAATGAAAAGTTGTACGACCCTAATGAAACCACCAAAACCACAATAGTTTGCTATAACATAAAAATGAGTTTTTTTAGGCATAGTGTCTTTGGAGAAGTTATATAATAAAATATAGCGCATTTTTCGGCAATCTTAAGGTGATCGTAAATTCAACTATCAGTTGACACGAACTTTTGTTTTTTTAAATAAATTTCAAAAAAAAATTTCTCCGAAAAGTTGCAGAAAATACTAAAATAAGCAATTTTGCTGAATATAATAACTGTCTATCTCCTACCGGTTGCGAAATATAATCATGAGCTAAAAAAGAGCACTTAAAAATCAATTATGCTCAATAACTTTGCACACGATTTTTTAATTGCTTTCAAATGTTCCACAAAGTTCTTCAGTATGCTAAAATACATATTTTCTCTAAAGACTGTTTTTCACTAAGGTGCATATTTAATGAGTTATAAAAAAATTAACAAAAAATAACACATTTTTCAATGGTTTTTTTCTGAGTTTCCTTTAGAGATCTCCTGATGGAAATATTCTTTTTATAGATAAAATATAGTACTTTCACTTTTGTCTGGTTTACGCGAAGTTGCTCGAAATTAAAAAAAATCTTTGAATACCGCAAATTTTTTTTTATTTATTTTATAACTTATTAAGTATGCGTCTTAGCGACAGTCTTCAGAGAAAATGTGTATTTTTGCATACTGAATAACTTTGTAGAACACTCGATAGCAATAAAAATATCATGTGCAAAGTTATTGAGCATAATTGATTTTTAAGTGCTCCTTTTTAACACATCATTATATTCTATCTATAGTTACTATATTCAGCAAAGTTGCTTATTTTAGTGTGTTCTACAACTTTTCGGAAATTTTTTTTTTTAGTATTTAAAAATAGTTCGTATCACCCTAATAGGTCACGGTCACGCAGCCACGTAGCCAGAAGGGGGGGCCCTGGGGCCCAATTTTGATTTTAATTGTTTTATATGCATAATTTTTCGTTTAGAACTACAATACATTAAATGTATTGTAATGTATTATATTTATAAGCAGCAAGATATGCATATAATGTATTAGGAGCCAAGATAGGGCTCCTGGCCCCCACCTCTGGCTACGTGGCTGCGATCACGGTCACCCTAATAGTGCAGAAAGATGGGCTATATTTTTTTTATTATTGAACTTCTCCGAAGACACCACCCTTGTAAAATTACGCATTTTTTACCCAAATGCTTATGTCCGCACTTTTTCGAATCCGGACCACCGTGCGTTGTACTCCCGACATTTCTGAAGAATTTGTTAGAGAGTGAAAATTTGATCTAGCACGGGAGTCCCATAGAGCCCACCTAACGCTGACCTAGGTATTCCGGATGGTTTCCTACAATTTTCCGGACAAACTGACCAAAGCTACCCTGAAGCGAGTGATGTGCTGATTGCGCGTTTCGGGGGCATTCTCGAGTCCCTTCAAATTGCGCAGATGGTTGCGACAAGGGAATGGACTGTCCTGTATGTTATTCAGCATGGCTCTTGGGGTGGTCATCCGACGAGCGAGCATCGAAACAAGAGCAATGATCTTCAGCAAAAGTAACCAACTCCTAGCCTTCGCAGACGACCTCGACATCATTTGTAGAAACCTTGACACGGTGGAGGCAATCTACGTCATACCAAATTGGATTACAAATCAATGCGTCAAAAACCAAATATATATTAGGTGGAAGCTACAGAGAAAGCAACGTTTGACTCCCACGAACGGTGACAACAGTTCAAATATTTGGGATCTCTGGTCACCGCCAACAATAATACGAGTGAGAAGTTTCAACCACACATTCAGGGTTCTCCGTAGTTCTCTACGGACTTCAGATTGTAACTTTACTCACAGACATACGTGCACTTGCCGTATTTGAACGAAAGGTGTTGCAGTCTATTTTTGTCGGAGTACAAACGGAAAGCGAAGAGTGCCGTATAAGTATGAGCCACGAGCTGCCGGCACTAGTTGGAGAGATTCCTATCGTACACCTGACAAAAATTAGGAGACTGCGGTGGGTCAGCCACGTCGGAAGAATGCCGGACGACTGTGCAGTAAAATCTGTGCTTTTTAAGAACCTCATCGGCACCAGGAATAGAAGGACCGAACGTGCTATGCTCTATGCTCTCGGAATCGCCCAGTCAGCCTCGAGGTACGACGCTGCACAGTGGTTCAAACAGCGAAATACGTGATCGTGTGATATTGCGGCGAAACGTGAAGCTTTTCGCATGTACTGTCTTTAGGAACATTTCTTGGTATAACATGCCCCTTCTTGTGAGAGAAATCTTTGGGTGATTGATTCCCTTAAAAGTGAGATACGAAATTTATTTTCTCGTATATTCGAGATACAGGTGTGGTATTTTCGGCAAAGTTGTAGTAAATGTTAATACAAACACTTTTGCCAAAGACATCATACTTGTATATCTTCATGGAAATTATCTATTAAGCGTTATTCGTGGACAAACCCTTTAAAACAGTTTTTAATCCCCAGCTTATTCTGGTCAATTTTTACGTGTTCATAGTGTTCTAGAAAGTTGTTTATCTTGCTAAAATCAACGTTTCTGTAAAACATTATTATATGTTATTTTCCCAAGTTTCGGAGATTTTGAGCTTTTTTGGTGAAAAATAGTACTTCTTTGAGCCTAAATATTTCCCAAGGTGGCAAATGGTGGCAGATCAAACTACTCCTACCTAAAAGTACAACAAAAAACCTGTAAAAGCAAGTGTCGATTGACTGTATCTGTTTGTATCCTCAAAAGTTATAGTTGATTTAAAAATCCATCTCAGTCATGTTTACAGAACAATTAAACTGCACTTCGGATGCAACAAACGCCATTTTGTTTACGTTGACAATCGCTTTCTAACAAGTTAAGTCAACAATAATTTTTTCGCCTATTTCCGATTCGAAAATGAATGTAGACTTAAAATTGACGCAATTATTAAGAGAATACCTTCCAAATAACTAACTTAAGTCAATTTTGTTCAATATTGCATTGCAATACAACAAAGTTGTTTGTATTAATATTTACTACAACTTTGCCGAAAATACTACACGTGTATCTCAAATATACGAGAAAATAAATTTCGTATCTCACTTTTAAGGGAATTAATCATCCAAAGATTTGTCTCACAAGAAGGGGCATGTTATACCAAGAAATGTTCCTAAAGACACTACATGCGAAAAATTTCACGTTTCGCTGCAATATCACACGATCACGTATTTCGCTGTTTGAACCACTGACAGCGCGCTGATGTCGATGCCAGTCGTCATGTGTTCGAATCTCGGCTGAGCGGAGCTGCTATAGAGTCAATAGGATCATTGCACTAGCCCTGTAATTGTCTTGTGGCCGGCTGCGAAGTTTGTCAATAAAGAAGGGTCAAGTCTTAAAGACGTCTGTAACCCAGGGCTTTGCTTTTTTTGCTTATTCTCAAGCTCTATGTTCCGGTCGAGGTCCGTTAAAAAATCAGTCTTTCTTAGTACGTTTAGTCCGTACCGATCGAACTGTCAACGGGATTTCGCAACGCCCTTATAAACTTTATCCAATCCGATGTCGATCACAACTTAAGAATGAGGAGCAAGTGACTTTGAAGCTTTTAATTAAATCTTCTCGACGTGGTGCAAGACACTCGCCACTAGACTTTATCTACACACTAAAAAAGGTTGGAAATACTTGAAATTATACCTGTTAATATATTATTAATACTCAAATATTGCTACAAAACAAAAGAGTAACAATGAGTCATTTTATGGCAACACATGGTTGCACCCTAATGTAAATTGAATCAGATAATGATGTAATTTTCTTCCCCCCACTCCATTGACAAACATCCGAACGCCGCCGTTGACCACCACATGTGCGAGCAACGCATCATCATCATGTCAATGCATGTCGATGTCGGGCTGTCAGTTGCAAGCCGGAACCGAGCAGAAAGTGTACGCGCACCCGCCCTGTGCCCCATTCCGAGTGCGGGTCCACTGAAAATATAAACGATAATAATCATTCCTGTTCCTATTGGTCGATATTCAGATCCACCACCCGGGACGAGCTTCTCCGCATGCCGAGAGACTGGCCGGCCGGAGGCAACACCAGCTACTATCACCAGTTGACAGTCCACCGTTGCGCGCTGTACGTGACGGACAAAAATCCATAACAGGCGGCATCAGAATAATGTCCTATTAGCAATGTGAACGTCAATTGTCTAGTGCCGTAGTGTTCTGGGAAAAAATACAGCTGCATGAAGAACGTAACGGATGCATCTTCCTTGCTAAGTCGCGGAACAGTGGCTAACGGTGCAGTCAGTATCAGTTTGGACGATTCTTGGACCGGTCGAAGTCTACTGGAGGCACTGAACCGAGCCGGAACTATTGCCTGCGGAAGTTTCGATGTAAGTTTGGTCAAAGTTAGCTACGTGTCTGCTCCTAAGCTATCCCAATTGGATAAGGGGACGAACGAAATCGACTATCGAAAACTATTATCGATCTCCTGTGTAAATGTGATATGAATAATTTATTTGCAACAACTGTGTGTACCTACTTATGGAGCGTCAGTGCGTTGCACGGTTATTGCCATGGAAGCTACCTGGTAGGGGTGGACAACAGAAAAAAGTTCAAGGTCTTTTCTGTTTGCATCAAATGATAGTGCTGTTGAAATTCATCCAACCGAAGCATTGGAATCCAGAAAATTCTGCTATCATCCAGCCATTTTCGTTTGCTGCCACATTGACGGACAGTTGAAAAAGAGCTGATTGGTGGCACAACCACAGCTCAGCAGATTGACCAACTGTGTGTGCAGTTAAAGTGCAGAACGAAATTATTCTGCAAATAATTGCTGCATTGCACTTTTGTCCATCCCGATCCCCCGGAAAACAGTCTGCTCGGTAAGTGGTTGATCCCTTCACCAAATCAGGTTCATTATTTGAAAATAGTTATCGGAAAATTATCCACTCTTCAGATTTACCACTTCTCTCAATTTCATATGGTCTTTGTTGCATGCAAACGATCATACATGAGTGCCAATACTCACTGCAATGATAGATTCCTATGAATGATGCAGTCATCAACGTTTTCAGATTATTACTTTCAAGCTGTTATCAGTGCCCAGTACAGGATAGAAAGTTTATTTTATTTTTTAAAAGGCTCCCATTGCTTGCCATACATCGTTGTGATCTATCTCTAACTTTCAACTGAGCAGCGTGTTCTCATTTCACAGTTTCAAGTATCTTCCAAGTTCATTCTTCCAAACGATCCGAATGCACTCGAGTGGAATTTGGGAATTTCCGCTTCCCAGCTCGAAAGCAAACATCAGCTATCCTATCGTAGAGTAAAAGTTAAAATTTCTTGTCCCTCCGCACCGTTCATGGTTCATGCAATGGTATGGTAGGTACCTATCAACTACCCACGATGACGACTGACGCTATCCGATTTTGAATTCTCATTTGCAAGCAAATTTTTCCCCACATTTTCCCGTTCTTTTCCCCGTACATCATTACACGGGCTGATGTAACCGTAGAAAGGAGAGATTGAATGAGCAGTCAGGCAATTTCGTTTTTATTGAATTTTCCCACGACTACAAAAGAAGCCAGCTCAGATTGAACCTTCCGTCCTGCTCCTAGTAAAAGTGGCCGTCAAAAAAGCCAATCTCCACCGAACGGTAAGCGAAAATCATATCCCACCCAACCTCAAACGCGTACCGAAACGAAAGCAAGGTGACAGCACCCGGTTCTCACGCCACTGCCGCCGCTCCTGTACCTTCTTCCCTCCAATGTGGTAGCCCAACACGTTACGAAAAGTTTTTGGTATGGACCGCAACTTCCTTCCATGCCACCTTTTTCAACCACCACCAGCACGGTCCAATGGTAATTTATGCCAGTGTCAATCAAAGCAAACCGAACCTTCACGATAGAAAGCGGAAATTATATTCTCGCTTGCTCGACTTTCCAGGCAGTCCAGGATTATATGGCGCTTTCTGTTACGTTTGAACTGGAAGCTTCTGGAGCATTACCTGGTCGAGCTAGTTTTCGAGATGTTCAATCGAATCGACCGATGTTGTGCTGCTGTAACAGAAACACTTTTCCTCGGTCGAGTAAGCAAACAAAAAATCCTACCGGAGACTTCCGTTTAGACGACATTTTTATATTCGATGGCTAAACCGGACGTTAGTCTGTTGGTTACTAACTAAATTTATTCGCCAGCAGTAAAATGCCCCAACGCAGCCTTTACAGTGCTGATTCCCGTCGTAGTAAGGAAAGCCACTTTAATTTTCATCATTTCCTGGATGGATTTAATGAAAAGTTCTTGTACTGATTTGACTCAAACACACTTACTTTCCGATCCGCGCGCTTCAAAAAGCGATTATTGTAAGCATTGTGGACCAAACGTCCACAAACTAAACTAAATAAACTAAACTAAACTAAACTAAACGTTGATTCCAATCACTATCTCGTGGCATGGAAGACTCGTATTTAAATAAAAAACATCAAAGAAGACACTGATGCTCAACATCCAGCGCTTATCAGAATTAGAAGACCTGAATGAGCCGTGGAAGTACAAACAGAACTACGAAAACAATCAAGCAACTACGCTCGATGCTTTGTTCGGTCAAGTTTTCTTACGGACTTGTGATGGTTTTAGCGACCAAAATTGGTCATAAAACCGCAATAAGAGTGTCAAATGTCACTTGGCTAATGTGACTGAAAATAATTGGATACTTCTGCTGTAGCCATGACCAGTGAGTGGTTCGACACAGAATATCAAGCAGTGCAAATGGGAAAGACCAAGCCAGAACGCACACGTTACGTTGGGTACTACTGGGACGCCAATATTGAGAAAGTAGAGCCACCGAAAAGTGGTTTCACCGCTTTACGAAACGTCAGTATTGTCAGTGAAAAGGTTTCTTGTGGAGGCGGAGGTTTGCATTACTATAGGCACGTTACGTGAAGTTTCTATAAAACGACCCGCGAAACCGGACCGTGCCAGCTCCTATTATTTGTTTGTTGTGATTTGTCAACAAACCAACATTCAGTCTGCTAACTCTATCGGTGAATTGAGATGTAGACATACCAAATTCGAACATACCATACCAAAATGTGATTAATACAAATAGGCATACCGTCGTGGAAATAGTGAAAACATTGCTTGACGCAAGTTTTCATCTATAACGAAACAGAAATGCAACATTGTTGTAGAAGATGGTGAAGAAAGGTGGTTCCAAATTGCACCCTTGTGGACTTCGTGTCTCACTTCTGGAGGAAGGCGAAAGCGTCAAACAGAAGCCAGGTTCCGGCTGCCCGACGATTTTACGAGACCAAGAGTAAAGTGGCCACTCGTTTCGCATATTAACCCAGAAGGTCGGAGCTATCGGCCAAACGGTGAAGAAGTACCTAACCAACAAACTGAGCAGCAAACAATCACCCAGAAGGAGTGGTTGAAGGCGCTGGTGAAAAACATCTTTCCGGCGAAGGGTCAAGTCGTGGTCAAAAAAGATGACGAAACCTCCTTGACACTAGACAGCCATAACTTGGCGACTGGGGACTGGGATCAGGTGCCTTACGTCCCCGGCAAGGGAGGTAAGCGTTGGCGTCAAATATAGCACCCACATAAAGCTTCGTGGTTGCGCTAGCAATACGAACAAAACATCGAGCTAAGTTACTTAATTGTTTACGCAATGACTACCGCAAATCAACTGATAACGCAGTCAGTTTTTTCTATATAGGATTAATACACGTAGGAAAATTTGTTCCATTGAATTATTGTTTGTAGTTTTCTTTTCGCGTTCTCCGAAATTAGTCATTTTCTATGGCATACGCTATGCCATAACAATCGGATTATACATTTCAATGCAGCGTACGATTCAGTAAAACTAAATAAGCGGCGGATTATGATTAAACATGGTTTTATACCGAGACTGACATGTGACACCCTTGATGGTTCCAAGTTAAGTGCCAGGACAACGGTTAAGATAACGCGATCAATATTCGGCGGTAAACTGGAGGATGAAGTGTGAGCTACCGGTTTTTCCGACCACGTCAGTAGTCACAATTTTTTTTGACGTAGGACTGCGTCTTACGGCAAGGTTTGAGATAGGGTGTCATTCCAAAAAATCGAAAAATGCGAGCGTCACGAAAAATGAAAGATTTTGAGCGCTAATAGCTTAGCGGTTTCCAGATCGATTTTAAATATTTTGACGCCATTCGAACGGAAAATCATCTACGCATCCACACCAGTAATGAAACCTGTTAATTTCAAAGTACGTACTATTGAAAAACTGAAAATTATGAAGCATTGTCCACCAAGAAATCCTCGCTTCGTGATTGGTTGGAAGATTCTTTACGATGATCTAACCCTATACCAATTTGATATCTGTGCTTGGGAAGTAAGCCAAAACGAGTGACAAAGTTTCTTCGGCTTAACAAGATTTCTTAGCACCGCGATTAAACCTAGACCATTTTGATGTTTTTGCTTGGGAAATACGCCAGAAAGAGCGACAAAGCCCCCTCGTGCCAACAAATTTCTTTCCAACGCGATTAACCCTAGTCCAATTTCATGTCTGTGTTAGAGAAGTGTGCCAGAAAAAATTACTAAAGTCCTTTGTCTCAACAGATTGCACATTCTTTTCGGCGAGACCCTCTAACGGGTAAGACCGTCTGTAGACGGCCTTCGCTTTTTGAGCTCCAGAGCCGAATAAGAAATTTGTTTTTAATTGGCAATATGCAAAATGTATTCAGAACAGATTTGTTGACATTTTAATACTAATATCATAACATTCTGACCATGCATTCAAAAGTTATCATTTTTCAAAAACAAAAATTCCGAAGATAATTAATGCGCGAATATTCCCTTTTTTACTTTTGAAGGAAAAGGACATCTAGAACAAAATGATTGACCTAAAAGAAATTTCTATGCGTAAATTTCATGCATTGTTTTAATTTTGTAATATATCTGAATTGAAAAAATATCTGGGCAGAGCGTTAGACATGAAAAAAGAAAAAGAGAAATTGGACTTTTTCTTACCTGGCACTGCTCCAGATAATTATTTTTGCATGAAAATCAGAACTTAAGGTTTTTTTGTGTGTACTTTCATGATGACTATTTTCATTAGCTTGATCGCATCGTTTTTACGGTGTTGCCCGTTAGAGGGTTAAACCTAGGCGAATTTGATAACTCTGTCCGCTACGACGACACTATGTAGGCCCTTACGACTTGCAAGGTACTACACGTGACGTTGTTCGTCTGTCAGCGTGTTAGCCGCGATTCTCAGCGCGGGTTTTCGGGGAAAGGCCCCGTTCCTATGAAATAGACTAATCTCAATCCTAACAAGTTGGATTTAAACTTCTCGGTCGGTGGCTATCTACAGTAGACG
The DNA here is from genome assembly GCF_943734655.1 of Sabethes cyaneus. Classification (NCBI taxonomy): domain Eukaryota; kingdom Metazoa; phylum Arthropoda; class Insecta; order Diptera; family Culicidae; genus Sabethes; species Sabethes cyaneus. Next base: position 3,662,285 of record NC_071353.1, read on the forward strand.
GAGGAAGAGGCACAATTTGTGTCTAAAACCCAACTAGACGCGTCGCTTTCTTAATAAGTGGGTTTTGCAGTCTCCTTTTGTCCAGCGCCTCTATGGTTCAAAGGTACAAGTACCAGCGAGCCAAATGTCCTGGCGGGCGTTGTAGGTTCGAATCCGGTTATAACCTCAAATTATAGCTTGGTTCGACCCATGCACCTTCCAGCATTGGACGAAAGGTAGGTTAGTCAAAACGACTACTTGTTAAGCGTAGCTCTACTAATACCCCCCCCCCCCCCTCACCTTTCCGCTCTTTCCCCTCCTTCACCAAAAAAATTTCAATTCTTTCCCTACCGTCCCTTCATCAATTGTAGAACCACCGTTTCAAAAAATATCTATCTATCTATATATATAAAACCCTTGTCTGTAGCCAAAACGAGGGGCGACATATATTTTCGTGGTAACACCCCCACATTAAGCAAAGACTCAAACCAATCATACCAGATTGCATTCAAGACGGGCAAATGTAAAGTAGTGGCACCTCATTAAGTTACATAGCGTTAGTGTTACATAGCGTATTTGCTCTTAATTAGGCGCGAGACAACGCACGTGGATTACAGCTAGTTAATATACATGTATGACCGCATTTCAAGGTCAAGACTTAAAACATGAGATTAGATATTTAAACGCGTATCGAACGAATCTACGCTGGATGGCTTCCAATCTAGACGACCAAATACATGTATAAGGGCTCCACACTACAGCTACGTATTCAATTACGGATCGCACAAGGGAGTAGTAAAGAGCGCGCAGGCCATATGGATCCCGAAATTCCTCGAAAGATAAATCCCTTCGATAAATTTTTATAGGCCTTCGCTATTGCTCACGGAACGAGAGCTTCTCATCCAGGTGTACGCCAAGGTCTTTGATAACTGAGACTCTATCCAGTGACTCGCCATCGATAGTGTAGCTCCATTGTATCGATCGTTTTTTGCGGTTGAAAGAGATGACCGAGCATTTACGCACACTGCTGAGAAGCTCGTTCGTTTTGCACCAGTCGACGAAGTTGTTGAGAAGCCTTTGAAGCTCGCGACAATCTTCATTAGACTTTGCACTGAGGACTATCTTGAAATCATCCGCATACAGAAGTCTGTATCCTCGAGGTAACACAGCGCATACATCATTGAAGAATAGTGAAAACAGCAAAGGACCAAGATTGCTACCTTGCGGAACACCAGATCGATTAGAAAATTGATTCGAACGTGCGCTGACCAGTCTCACATATAGTATGTATACATCACTACAAAGAGACTTATACGTAGTCCTGCGTCACCTACATATGCGGTCGTGTTTTGTGCACAACCCCTCTGATTTTTTTCAAAACGAATGAATTGTAACTAAATTTTTACCAGTGAAAAACATTTCTAAATAAATTGCTATCAAAATATTTCAAATCCGACTTCGGCCCAGAAGCGCTGTAGTAAAAAAATAATGCATGCAGATGAAAATCAGTTTATTCTACCAATATACAGCTAATATCCAGTAAACAAGCGCTTGTTAAGCTGTTATTCAACTAAAATGTTTGTTGGGTAACTTGCAAAAAGCTTTGTACCGAGTCACGGTATTAACTTTGCGGGATTCAATCTGCCCGAGCGGTACCCGGATTGCAACCTACGCAATTCAGCCATCTGCTGTTACTGATGCCGAGTTTCTAATTTCCTTGCCTCTATGTCTAGTTTCCTTGCCTAGGTCTATATTTCGATTCATACATAGTCGAATGTTCGTAATAGTAAAATTCATGTAGGTTACGTTACTAGGGCCCAACAAGTATTACGAACGGTCCGCTTTCCTGACTTTATCACCCGAAGCAACATGTTTCTTAATTTAGCTGCTCAATCGGGGTCAGACTCTGTTGTGAGCCGCTTCTAACATGCAGTCACTGAGCAGAAAACCATTGAGGGAACCTTGCAATGGAGTTACTGTCAAGAGCCGCTCGTGACATGGGAATAAACGCTCAAAGCTGGCAAGACTTGCTCATGCCAACAGCCCTGCCAGCACTAATGTCCATCCGGAGAGTTTCTGTAACTGACGTGGACGGGCATAATGGGCCCTCCTCGGGTTACGCATATACAATTTTATCAATCATTCTCATTTTTAAAACCACTTTTGCATTTTTAACTCTCCTGAAAAAAACATTTTTCTTCTTTTGATATTGTTTGCTCTGTTGTATTGAACACAGGAAGCATAGTATGAAAAAAAAATGTTAAAAAATTATTCCAAAATATTCGTGAAAAACTTCCTACTGAATCTTTCCGTGCATAAGTTGGTGAAAGTGTGAGAAATAAACAGAATGAAACTTTATTGCATCCTAATGCAGTAGCAAGTTTGGTTTGTGGTAGTCATAATATCATGTGGTTGCCATGTATCGACAATACGTAAGGCAAACAATAAAAAATACTGTAAGTCCCTTTTAAACAAATTACTCGATTGACAATTTTTGAACAAATCTAACACAGAAGTTACCGGTAACTGTTCATAAAAATCGGTTTCGATTTTATTGTCCAAAAAATAGTACTCACAACGTTTCGCAGCAATTCGAATCGAACTTCACCTCATGAATAATCAATTCCGGTGCTGCCTGCGCCTGGCAGGCAACCTACACAACCAACAACGGTACACGAAGGGATCCTGTCTTGGGTACGGATATGATTACATGCATTCAGTGTAAGCTACAGCTTGATTCCAGTAGGATCACACCCAGAAAGCAGTACCTATCACACGTCGCAGAGTTCCTTATTAGTTTGATAGTTTCGTGTGAACTAGCAGGGGGGAGTAACGTGTGAATGTTTTATTCACAAAATAAAGTGATTGAAGAAAGTAGCGCTAAAGTTGTGTGATTTGGGTTTTTACTTGCTGGAGGGAGCATGTGAAAAACTTTAACATATACATAAGAACCTAAAATTCTTTATCAGATCACTTCAATTGTTTGCACATGCAAAAGAGGTAATGAAGTTGAAGAGTTTAGATTATGCGGACATTATCGAAACGTTCACCAATCGCTATGAAACCGTCATTAAGAAGGTTTGTACTAATGCTAATGGTAATTGTGTTTCAATTAAAAAAAAATTCATTTCATTTAGAAGATATCAAACGTATGGACTCAATCATTTGGTTTGCTAGAACATTTTAATTGATTCCTTTCTTTTTCTATCCGGCTTTGCAGATGCGTTTTCAGCAGCGCCAACAGCAGGAACGTGACCAACGCAAGGTGGAAATGATATCATCAACTGCTAGCAAAACAGCGGCTAGCAGTTCGACAAGTACGGTGACCCACGGCGGAACTGGCAGCAGCAGCAGTGCCGTCCGTTCCTCCACCATCAGTGCCTATTCATCTACCACGACGGCAACAAACGTCGTCAGTGGCAGCCATCAGTCTCGCAGCGGCTCCGGCACCACCGGGAATCTCTCCGCAACCCTGGGCGCCGGCAAGGTCCGACAGATGTTCGACGAGCGGCGTGCCCATCGAGTGACGGGAATCGACAAGAGCTATCCGCTGCAACCGATCCAATCGAAAGCGGTTGCTAACAACAATAACTGCATCAGTAATGGTGGTAGCAACAACGGTGTTACCAACGGAAACGCCACTAAACCGACCGGCGGTCCTCCGGGTGCTGGTCTTAATAACAAAACACGTGTTCCGCCCATTTCGGCCAACACAAAAACACGACTTGCGATGCAATCCCGGCAGCAGGATAATGAAAACAACGAGGTAAGTTTCATTACGCCTTAATAATAATTGGGAAAGTTGAATGCAAAAACAAACGATTTTAATTCGCTCTGAAGGCACTTTCTGTAGACTGAAGTTGTTTTGTGGAGCTATATGTATGTGTAGCAGCAGATTTCTAATGAACAATAGGACCAGAAGTTTTACCAGCATTGGCTCATATTGTACTGGAATTACAGTGCTGAAAATGGTGCTCTGCTCTTCCTAGCAAGGTTCACTAACTTCTCTATCCAATAAAATAGAAGAGATATTAGGGATATTAGATACATTATTTATCTCAATTATAACATATTAAGGTATTGGTGGCTCATGTTATAATATGGAGAAAAGCTTCAAGCACCTGCAAAATTAACAAAAATCAACTCTCATCGGCAAAATAGAGAATCAACTGTATAGATATTTAATTTAACTGCACATGTGGCATATGACTTCTTAGTCGTAGTTGCTCTATGTTGCCTCTGTCACCACCTAAATACTTGTGGCATGTTGCATTTTTGTTTTTTTTACGGGTAGGGCAATCTGCCTAACACCTTAGAAGATACTGTACTATCAGACACCTGAGAAGACAACTCAGGGAGTGGGGTTTGGTATCCCGACCCCCCTAATGGGGCGTGAGGATCCGGACCCACTAAAACCCTACTCAAGTCTCCTGCCTCAATTCCCCCCTGGCACCACCTTATCGGTATTACTTCAGGGAGGGGCTATTGCGCTTAACGCACTCTCTTAGATAACTACTGGACTATGGTAGTTATAGGCTGTTTATTCGCCGTTGATCGGCTCTCCAGTGGTTTTGTAGCTCAAGTACAATCTGGGTAGCAGCCGCATTGATCGCTCCCTAGACGTCCGAGCTGGAACACATCCTTTGGACTAAGTTATCCGAAGTAGTGTCCTGTCCGCTCATGCCATCATGTTGCTTCTCGCGCCCGCGAAACGAGGGCATATAAAGAAAGCATATTCTACAGTTTCCCGAACTTGCGCTTGTCGTCGACTATAACTCCCAGGAGTTTTAAGGACCGCGTTGACGAAATAGTGCAGTCCCCGACGCTGATATTTGTTTGCTACATCGATTTGCGGTTGTTCACCACGATAACCTCCGTTTTATGATGCGCTAGATCCAGTTTCCTGGATCGCATCCAATCTTCAACAATGCTTACAGAGTGAGCAGCCGTCAACTCAACCTCTCTGATAAATTCACCGTAGACTTCCAAGGTGCTGTCGTCCGCAAAGCCGACAATCACAGCCCCTACCGGGAACTTTAATTTCAACACCTCGTCATACATGACGTTCCACAACACCGGACCCAGTATGGAACCTTGCGGAACCCCTGCGGAGATTGGAACGCACTTCTGACACTCCTCCGTGTTGTAACATAGCACACGATTCTGGAAATAATTTTCTAGGTACCCTACGTGTACTGTACGAGTCTGTTAAGGATATAACCCTCTCCAGTACCTTCCCGGCAGTATCGAGCAGACAGACAGGCAGACAGATAGGCAGACAGATATGACGAGGGGACACCCGGAGGTTTTCCCGGCTTCGGCAATAGGACCAGGTTCTGTCGCTTCCATCTGTCCGGGAAGTCGCCATCTTCCAGGCATCTACTCATTACTGCCCCGAATAATTCGGGACCCTCTAGAATAGCCGCTGTAATGGCCATATTCGGGAAACCGTCTGGCCCCGGTGCCTTGCTGACCTTTAGGGATTTAGCGATCTCGATGAGTTCCTCGTTCGTAACCGTCATTTCCTCCCCGACCTCCAAACCGCCGTCGCCCACGTTACTTTGGATGTTCGGCTGGGAGGCCGACCATCCTACGCTATGGTCTGAGATACTGGAACGTCGGCCGTGGGACGACTCAGCGGCCTGGGGCCAGGGATTTGGCTCGTGGCGCGGAAAGAGGCCCTCGATGATCCGCTCCAGCATCTCTGGCGATTGCTCTGCGGGCGCCATCACGCCCTTGGTCTTTGCCATTACGACCCTGTAGGCATCACCCCACGGGTTCGCATTGGCACTAGCAGATAACCTTTCAAAACAGGCTCTTTTACTAGCTTTTATCCCACTCTTAAGCATTGCGCGTGTAGCAACAAATGCTACTCGACATTCACCCCTGCCTTCGTCCGAACGAGCTCTTTGCATAATTCTCCTCGTACGAAAGCACGCTCCGCGGAGTTCCGCAATATCATCGGTCCGCCAGTAAGGCGGTGACTTCCCATACCTAGGTCGACCTTTCCTAGGCATGTTAGCGTCACACGCTCGCGAGAGTACCTCAACCAAATGATCTGCGTTCGGATCGGGCATACCGCGATCACCGCACTCTCTTCGGATTGCTTCCACAAATACTTCGGGATTGAAGTATGATGTCTTCCATCCACGGATGGTTGGAGTGTCGGCTCTACTCGCCGCCTGCCGCCTGGTTATCTGATCGACACCATAGCGGACCGCCTGATGGTCACTGTGAGTGTAGCCATTGTCTACCTTCCAGTCTCCTATCAGACCAGGACTGCCGAATGTCACGTCGATGATGGACTCCGCACCGTTCCTACTGGGCAGATCTTCGTTGAGCTTGAAGTTTTATTGAAAACGGGCAAGCAGTTTAAAAGTTAGCCTTAAAAAACCTGTTTTGATTAGGTACAAATGATCGCCTGTTTCTCAGAGATGGCCAAACCGATTTATGCGCTATTAGTTTTATTTGGCAGGTAATATAGCCGGATAGATCACTATTGAATGGTTTTTTGATAGGACGTTTAATTTGAAAATTATGAGCAATCGTATACACCACACCAAAATTAACAATAATTTATAATGATTTTAACCAAGATAATTTACCTAATTTCAATTATTTGAATATCAAACGAGAGGTTTTGACACTACTAATATATACGCAAAATTTCATAAGAATTGGTTTTACCGGTAAAATGATATTAATCCTCGAACGCTCGCGCCAACTTTTGCAACACAGTTACTCGCGCGCACAATAGCCCAAAACCAAAGAAAACGTGCGCACTAGAGTTTTCACTAGGAAAACTTGGTTTTAAGTTTAAGTTTCTTTAAATTGAATGCTCTATCATTTGGTAGAATTCAAATTTTGTTTAATCCCCCTAAAAGTGAAATAAAAAAATTATTTTTCTTCAGTTTCAATATAATACATTGATGTGTTCTGCAAAGTTTTAGAGCATATTATTACAAGAAATTTTGCTGAAGACTGTAACCTTCTATCTCTTCAGCGAAGACAAAAAAATCTTATTTATTGTTTCTGAATTTGTAAAATCAGTTTTTCTAGTTTAGCTCTTTTTGTAATTGTTATATGACTTTTTCGTGTATTACAAAGTTATACAAATAATAAAAATACACAACTTTGCTGAAAATAGTATACCTCTATGTTTACTTGTTTAGGAACTGTAAAACTTTGATTATAAAAATAAACTGATTATAAAATTCCAGTTGAGGCCAATAGCGGTACACCTCACATGCTGCTTGCTTCTTTCCTGTGCTGTCGGTTTATGCTGATCTATTTTCCTAACAATTTAAAGTATTATTGCATTGAATAACTCAGACATTTTGGTCATAACAAGTTTATTGAAGAATATACGTTAGTTAAACAACGATTGGTAAATATGGCATTCAAAAACCTACACATGTTGTTCAGAATACAACAGCTTGAGTTACTCTGGTTAATAAAAATTGATGAAATTTTTTCAAGAAAACTTTTTTGATGTGAATCGAATAGAGTGGCATTACAAGAAATTATGCATAGTTCAAAAACCTATAAACTAGACCTTTACTACGCAATGTATATATACATATTACATACATATACATTTAACATATATGTTAAAGAATAATATTTCTTCTGACAACTTACTTTTACTTGCACTTACTCACATTAGTAACAACTTACTCAGCAATTTCATGAGAAAAAGAACTATCAAAATTTGTAGGTGCTTCTATTTTGTTCAAATTTTATAAGCTTATTCAATTTTCAAAATTTTTATGTAAACCAACGCACAATGCAACGTTAACTAATAGATGAATTACGTTCCGACGACGTGTCGATTTCTATCTCAAATAGCAAGTAAGACCGTATAACAAAGGTTCCTTTCACCACTAGGTGGATTAAATCAGGTTTTTACTTTTAGCCATGGATAACAGCTATTAAAACCATCCTCATTTGGGGGCTTTGGACCCTCTGCTCCAGTTCTCAGTATTTTCAGGCTCATCGAACATGCTTCTACCGAGATCCATCATTTGCAGACGGAGTTTGGCATGTTGCATTTAGATTGTGCTGAATGAAACAATTAACATTTATACTTTTACCACTTCATTTCTCTTCCAGACGGGTACCTTCGATGACAACGAAAATTTACTGGAGGACGAAAAATTTCCAGGTAATATTATTGTACATTCCAACCTAATGCTGGGCTAATGGGTTGCGTGTTTTGAACAAACAAATCAATATCAAATTAAATGTCAATCCAATGATTTGTAAGCAAACTACGCGTACGCGCCGCGTTGCATTTTCCCCCTTCCCGTGACTAACTTTTCTCTGCCTTCCAAATTGAGGTACTATTTTCGTGCCTTTTCCGAAACCAAATTTCTTCGTTACGACTGCAACAGTACCATGCTTACAAGCAGTAAAATCAGAGTGGTTTGTGTTGGTACAATCTCATTTTACCATGCCGCCATGCAACCACCCTCCGCATTCCAAACATAAATTTGTTTGTAAATTGTAACTTCCTGTGCGAACCATTTTCTTTACACAGACTGTTTGTAGCTTGCGGACGAAAGTGAAAACAACCCTTCTAGTTTCTGTTTCAGCCTTATACCCCCATCAGGTTTTCCGTCATTTACCACTCCCTTGCCAAAGACAAAATTTCGTCAATTTGAATAGTCATTGTCTGGGTGGATCACGCCTGATTGATGGGTACATTCCCGTGCCATGGTTCAATTTTCGATTAGCTTGATCGCATTTTACATCACTGCAATGCAACCAAGCCGGCCCTAATGCAAAAGCCATACATAAACCTTTCCAGATGCCATTTCGTTCGATGACGACCCGACAAATGCTTTCGGAATACCGACCGGGAATCACCCCACGATTACCAGGAAACCAGCCAACATGAACAAATCCGGTGGACCAGTACAAAACGTTAACAGTTTGAAGCTGAAGCCGGTTCCGGGAAGAGTTCCTCTGGGAACCAGCATCAAAGCACCGACCACAACGAAACCCGTAACGAAAAAACAATCCTCGCCAGCAGCATCAGCCACAACGGCAACAGTAGTACAATCACGAGGTTCAAGCTCCAACTCCACTAAAGTAGGCTTTGATTTATCACAACTGTCGTACCAAATCTAAACATTATTTTTCATATTTCAAGCCCTCCTCATCCCGACCGTCGACCGGTAAATCGACAATGGCCAGTGCTAGCAGCGTTACCCGCAAACCATCCGTGGCATCCAGTGTTTTATCAACGACGACAACCTCGACAGTGGACGGCCCAGTACCGGATGGACTAACTAGATGCGACATCTGCAGCCGCAACTTCGCCGACGACCGCATTGACAAACATCGAGAAATTTGCAAGAAGACGAAGAGCAAAAAGCGCAAAGTTTTCGACACCACCAAGCACCGAGTGGCCGGAACGGAGGCCGAAAAGTACGTCGCCAAAAAGAAAACGGGTACAACCGTTAGTAAGAAATCGGTCTCCAGTGTCAGCGGACCCGGTCCGGCGGGTGCCCGCAAAAGTGACTGGCGCCGTAAACACGAGGAATTTATTCAAGCAATCCGTGCGGCTAAAGAAATGCAGGCACACTTGGCAAAGGGAGGAAAACTGTCCGATCTGCCACCGCCTCCCCCGTCCGAAAATCCCGACTACATCCAATGTCCGCACTGTTCGCGCCGATTCAATCAGACAGCCGCCGAACGGCACATTCCCAAGTGTGCCACCATGCTGCACAACAAACCGAAACCGAACCAGCCCAAGGGTAAACGATTCTAAGCGCAGAACTGAAGCGAAGTTACTTAGAAGAAATGGAGTCCATGATTATTAGTTATTATTTTGAACCTTTAAAACCCGTACTAATAATTTTTATGTATTTTTAACAAGATGACGAAATTTGGCATACAAAAAAACTCCTAACCCATCATATCGCTCGCCATTTATGCAATTAAAAGCAACTAAATTGGCCTGACATTTTGTTGACGTCAGAAAAAAACCTTTTATCGACTGTGTTATACGACCCACGTTGCTGCTTAGCTTTCCCGGTTGAATAGGCAGGGGTGAAAAACAATGAATTACGATCCAATTGTGGCTGTGTATTAAATCAAATAAACAGTGAATTAGAAATAAATACCACTGCAGCTTTGGCTTGTTGTATACTTATTGTGTTTGCAGATTTTCTTTAGAACCAATTCGTTTCGTTGTAAAAACAATGTTCAAGCGTTGCCTATCGCAGCTCATTTCGTTGGATTGAATTATACGTTGCCTTGAAATCCGCCAGACTAGACGATAAGTCCGAAAAGTTGTACTTACCGAACTTATCTACGATCTGCCTCGCCGTAACCATTTGATCAGGTTTTGACTGTCCCGAGAACCAGTTGAAAAGATTCTGTCGAGAAATTCGGCTAAATCGATGGCTTAGTAAAGAAAACCGACTCTCTTATATTGGTCCATGTCAGCCGGTACGGTCGGAAACAAAGGGATGAAATCAGAGATCTCCAGTGTCGACGGTTACCCGCTATGGTATTTGTGATATAGATACAAGTGTGGGGCAAAAGACTTGAGTATAGAATGATTTATTTCGTTCTCTCTTCAGTATTGCCCATTTTATGACTATTTAGACTACTGTGATAATCATTTAATGCAACGTACCGCATTTTGCACTGTTAATCTGACACAGAGTGGCTTTAAGTTTGATCTACTAATTATTTTGACTTCTTTTTCCTTTTCCCCCTTCTTTTTCACTTCATTTTCTTTGAGCGAAATCATGTGCGAGATTCGACTGTGATAATCGTGTAAATCAGGGTAGTCTAAATAGGGGCAAATGTCGCAATATATGTATACAGTTAAGTGTCAATCTTACTTACTTACTTACTTACTTAGGTGGCTTGCCGTCCTAAGACAAAGCCTGTTGAACAAAATTTCTCCATGTAACTCGGTTGAGGGCTACCGCTCTCCAACTCCTCGGACACCGAGTACTCTCCGCCAGATCTCGCTCCACCTGGTCTAACCATCTTGCTCGCTGCGCTCCTGGTCGTCTTGTTCCTACCGGATTTGAGGCAAACACCATCTTTGCAGGGTAGTTGTCCGGCATTCTTGCAACATGCCCTGCCCATCGCATCCGTCCAGCTTTAGCCTCCTTCTGGATACTGGGTTCGCCATAGAGCTGTGCGAGTTCATGGTTCATCCTCCGCCTCCATACTCCGTTCTCCTGTACGCCGCCGAAGATCGTTCTTAGCACTCGTCGTTCGAAAACTCCGAGCACTCGCAGGTCCTCCTCGAGCATTGTCCATGTTTCATGCCCGTAGAGAACAACCGGTCTAATAAGCGTCTTGTACAGGGTGCATTTTGTACGGGGACTTAGTCTGCTCGACCGCAATTGCTTGTGGAGCCCATAGTAAGCACGACTTCCGCTGATAATACGCCTCCGAATCTCACGGCTGGTATCATTGTCCGCCGTTACCAGTGAGCCAAGGTAGACAAATTCATCGACTACCTCAAACTCATCGCCGTCGATCAATATACTACTGCCCAAGCGGTGTCGTTCGGCCTCGGTTCCGCTGGCCAGCATGTACTTTGTTTTAGACGTATTTACCTTTAACCCAATCTTTTCTGCTTCGCGCTTTAGTCTGGTGTACTGTTCAGCCACCGCCACAGATGTTCTGCCGATAATATCCATATCATCGGCAAAGCAGACGAATTGACTAGATTTGTTGAATATCGTGCCCCGCGTGTTGATATCCGCTCGGTTCATAACACCTTGTAGCGCTATGTTGAACAGCAGGCATGAAAGACCATCACCTTGACGAAGCCCTCTGTGTGATTCGAATGAACTTGACAATCCACCCGAAATCCGAACACAGCACTGCGTACCATCCATCGTAGATTTAATCAGTTTGATGAGCTTCCTGGGGAAGCTGTTCTCGTCCATGATTTTCCATAGCTCTTTCCGGTCGATGGTATCATATGCGGCTTTGAAGTCAACGAATAAATGATGCGTGGGAACTCTGTATTCACGGCCCTTTTGGAGGATTTGCCGCAGTGTAAATATTTGATCCGTTGTAGACCGACCTTCGACGAAGCCGGCTTGATAAGTTCCCACATATCTATTCGCAATTGGTGATAGACGGCGGAAAATGATTTGGGACAGCACTTTATAAGCGGCATTGAGAACGGTGATCGCTCGATAGTTCTCACAGTCCAACTTGTCCAAGTGTCAATCTAAGGTCTATGTAAGATACGATATAAAGGAAATGGTATTACACTCTGGTGTTACCCTTTACCCACTAGGAATTACCCTTTTAAGACCGTCAATAGTATTCATAGCTGCTCTCCTGATTCATACGGATTACTCGTCCACTCCTGGTGCTTAGAGGATTTACCAAAGATGGGTTACTGGTATCACTCAACGATTGACCTTCTTCTGGAGGTTGGGAGTTTAGTGTTGCTTCGATGTCATTTGGGTATACTGTAGGCTGCAGTCAACACGGTGATTCCTCGCGATGCTGATGACCGATAGTTTTTACTGATGTTTTCCTGGGTTTGATATCCCTGGCATTCCTGCGCACAACACTTCCGTCAGATAGATGCACAATGTATGATCTTGGTTGCTCCAGTCTTTCATCTATCTTTCCTTCCTTCCAAGTTCGCGATTTGGCATCCTGTACCAGGACCGTTTGGTCTTCATGGTATTCTGGCGGTTTAATCGTTCCTCTGTCTGCATAAATCTTTTGCTGTTGTCGTCGTTGACTCAGCGTTTCCGTAACGTTGCTTATCATCTGCGGTCTTAGAGTGGATTCGGATGTTGGAACTGTTGGAGAATGCGATTCATTAATCTTTGGTTTGCTGATTGCAATTCATTATCTCTTGGAGAGTTTCTTAACATCAGAAGAGCTAACTGAATGTCGGTTCCATCCTCCGAGCAGCACTTAAGCATATTTTTGGCAGTTTGCGCAAACCTTTCTGCAAGGCCATTACACCTGGGAAAATGCTAGGCGGCTAGGGGCTAGACGTGCTACAGTTTGCAAAGTCATGGGCAGAATACTGAGGTCCATTGTCAGTAAGCAAGATACGTGGAATTCCGTGTGCCGCAAACCAGCTCTTTAATTGGTTAATGACAACCTTGGATGTAGGTTCGCTCAACTGGACGAAATCAAAGCAACCAGATTAGCTGTATACTATTAATAGATATTCGTTTCCTCCGTAATGAAACAGATCCGACGAAACAATTTCAAACGGTAGGATAGGAATTTGGTTACTTATCAACTCATGTTTTACATTTGACCTTTGAAACTTTTCGCAAACGGTACAATTCTCAACCATTTTTGCTATCTCTGCAATCATTCCAACCCAAAACAGTGACTGTTTCGCACGACGTGTGCATCCTTGGATTCCAGTATGTCCCATATGTATTACTTTGAGCATTTTGCCTCGTAGACTGGTTGGTATTATAATTTGGTGTGATCGAAAAACAAGTCCTTCACATACGGCTATTTCACGAAAGGACCAATACTTACGAAGAATATCGGGCAGCAATCGTTTTTCATTAGGCCAGCCACTCATGAAAGTTTCCACTAATTTGACAATTTCCGGATGCTTTAGACTTTCGGTCGTGATTTCTTGTCTTGCTGACTTTGACATTTGTAAAACAATATGTACTTCTAATTCATCTGACTTTTCCTTCGAGACCACGTTATCTACATCTCTGCTGAGGAGATCTGGCAGAGGAATGTTCTTCCCTTTTTTGTATTGAATAGTAGGGCCATACTGCGTAACATCGAGAAGGATACGCTTCAAGCGAGGTGGAGCTCTATCTAAGGACTTCTTGAAGATCGTTTCTAGAGGTTTATGGTCTGTTTCGATTTCCAGCTCTTTGCCATATATATAGCCGTGAAATCTGTTACACGCAAACCGGATGGCTGCCACCTCCTTCTCTGAGGATAAATTTCTTGGGCTTTTGTCAATGATTTTGACGCATAAGCAACCGGTCTTCCATTCTGAAGAAGAACTGCTCAGAAAACTTTCGAACTGGCGTCAACAGACAGCGTGACTTTTGCATTCACTTAGAAGTATGCCAGAACCGGAGGATTCAACATAAGTTGTTTAATTTTTGTTAGGGCTTGTTCTTGAGGATAATCCCATACCCATTCTGTATCCTTTACTAACAATTGTCTTAACGGATCTGTAATTACTGATAAATTTTCTATAAATTTCCACAGATACGTAACTGTTCCTAAGATACGTTGCAACTGAAGTTTATTCGTAGGACGGTTGAGCTTTTGAATTACCTCTATCTTTTCAAAATCTGCTTTAAGCCCTTTTCGAGTAACCAGATGACCAAGAATTTTTACTATAGGTTTATTAAAGAAGCATTTGTCTCTGTTTAGCCGTCGCTGGAAACCCATGTGCTGATCTATGGAAGATGGGTGACCCACCAAAGACTATGTTTTTTTTATTAGAGTGGTTTTAACCCAGAGGGAGGTAATGACCATGTTGTTATTATCACAAAACTCTGTAAACAGCTCTCCGTTTTTGCTTTTCTCTCCTATGACGCGTTCAAATTTGAGCCAACGTTCGCGTTGATGACGCCCAATTGGAAGTGAATGTGATGAATAAACCCCTTCGGGATTTTCTCAACCTAGCTATTCAACTGATTGTAGAAACTCTCTTTCTCCTGCAAGTCGGCAGCATCTGTTGACGCATAACACTGGATTGCAATAAGCTTGCTAACCCGGGTTATGAATCGGGCATGATTATTCTTTCGTTTATTGATTCCAACTTCATCAGGGCCGCATGTGCCCCTGGGCTCAGTAGGAATCCAACTCCTCTTTCTCGAGTATTATTTTTCATTGTATGCCAGAATAGAGCAAGACTTGCCCGGATGATGGCTTGTATTTGTCAGGACCCGGCCAGCGGTCCTCGCTCAGCCCCACGATCTGAAGAATTATTTGACTAGCTTCCCTTGAAACCTGAGCCAGTATATTCCATGTTTCGATTCGTGTCCGTGTTTTCATGCTAAAATTCGTTGCCAATAATACAGACCGATATATTCTTACATTTTCTGTAACTTTCGGGTTTCGGATACAGTTAGCAGATGGGACTGCCATCTTAGATGTGAGTAGAAGCCACTGTTTCCCCTTGTGAGAAACATGCAATCGCTGCATGCTCGCAGCATTCCTTGATTCCTCAGCGAAAAAAGATTAGCCAGACTATCAAGATCTCATAGTGTAGTGACACATGGCAACCCACTCGTGCGTGAAGTGATCAAATCATCAGATCAAAGTGATATCACGGTAAGACAGCTGTACCTATAAATGTTAAATAGGATAGAATTGGCCGAACAAAATGTGTATGAAACTCATGCCGCTTTCCTTTTGGTGTAGCCATAGCAACCACTTTTGTTGATTTCACACGTACAAGACATGAAGAGTTTCATACGCTTTCATCATTGGACGACTTTCAATGAGGCAAATTTTACGCAACCACCGGTCATAATTGGATAGTCTTCCTTTAACCCTTTATTTTTTTTTCCATGTGTGGACTCATTACTGCGACCAGTTAGTTGATCTATTGTAATATCGCCCGGGTGTTTGCTGTATGACCTGCACTGCATTTCTTTTTGCTATAATCGCTATTGAGTGAGCGATATGCTTATTAAATTTTATGCGTGCTTGCGTGTATTGGGGTTTACCCTTCCTTCAAAGCTTAATCTACTTTACCCACTTATTCCTCGCTGCCAGCACTATCCCATATTATAGCCGTCCCTGACGAGGACTCATTCGTACCTCTGACCAGTACACTTAACTATAGGAGGGACATTTGCACTGTCAAGAGGCTTCAGAGGGTAAATATAGAATTCAGCACGAAGGAAGGGTAAATGGAGGGGCCTGAGAATAAACCCATGCTAAAGTCACTTGACATCGAATGGCTTGATTCTACTAAGATTCGAACCCACGACCACTCGCTTGTCAAAGCAGACTCGGTAACCTTGCGGCTACGGAGCCCCCCTTTAACCCTTTATAAGGCCAAAACAAATATTTTTCGTTGGTGGCAATATAATTGCCACGGCCTTTAACCCTTTATAAGGCCGTGGCAATTATGTTGCCACCAACGAAAAATATTTCTTTTGCGTCCATAATGACATCAATATACTTAGGCCATTGCAAATGTTAAAATCCATGTTTTTTTTGCTCGATTAAAAAATTCACTTTTTTTTGCCCCCCCCCCTTCAGTGGCCGAACACCGGAAGGACAAAAACTTTTTAAAATATTTGTAATGGCGTTATAGAAGCAAAATTAAAAACTTTTGTTGGTGGCAATATAGTTGCCACTGGCTTATAAAGGGTTAAAGCAAAATCGAAAGTTACCCTGAGCTGATTTTGGATTGATATTTTACATTACAAATGATGGTCACAAACGGGTTTCATCCGTAATGCATTATATTCGACCCCAAACTATAAAAGCGGCATCTTTCAAAACAATTGTTGTTTTATTATTCAAAAATACGTAGTCAGTTATGATATACCTAGATATAACATGCTTACCTTGATTAAATGAGAACGTTCTCGTAATAAAATTACAAAATAAAGGTAAGTATGAGTTAGTGATTCATTCCGCAACGGTGCAGTTTCGAAGTGCAATTTTATATATTCCTTAACAATGATAATCTTAAGAATCCCGTTAGTCTGACACTTCTTCCACCTTGTCGTCACTCAATGCAGCGATCATCTGCTTGACTGCATCAGCTGCCGTCAGCATTTCCAGCCCTTCTAGGTAGTAAGCCAGCTGATCCAAACTGGCATCCATATCGTCCTCGAACCACACTTGCAGTAGATGCCGACATTGATCAGCGACGGTTACGTTCTCCGACTCGAAGTACTGAATTTCGTCCGCATTGTAGCCCAGCTTGGTAGCGAGTCGCTTCCAATCTTTACCAATACTCGGGGCCAGTTCGGCCATTTGTTGCCTACTAACGGTGATCGTTTTGTGTGTATTCTTATCCTCTGGCGTGAGTTGCTCGGTTTTCAGCAATTCCGAGTCCATCTGTAACCAAATTGATATAACCAAACAGTGTAATAAAAATAACAACCAACAAGAACCTGATCAGTTTCCTCCTCGGCTCCAAAACCTTCTCCTTCCGTTTCGCCCTGCTCGCTCTGAAGCGGTGTGTCTTCCTGCACGACTTCCAGTTTTGTGTCCACCTTGTCCTTCTGGATCTTCTTTCGTACGCTCTCCAGATAGTCGGCCACCTTGTAGGAAGGGCTGTTGAACAGAGTAAAGAAATGTGGCGATTGTCTTGCCAATAAACGCAGTGCCCGCCACTCAAACGACGGATCTTGCTTGTCCTTCGATCCATCCAAATACGCTTCTAGAGACGGTAAAAAGTTGCGATCTTCACCTTTGCAGGCTTGCAAATTATCGGGACAAGTATTCCACAGTCGCGTCAATTCTGGATTTCCCATGAAGAATTTCCCTTGCTTTGTGGAATCTTTTATTAAATCACCGAGCGCTCGACGAGGGCGCTTCATCGGCAACCGCACCGCAGGCATAGGTTCCTCGCCGGTTGCTGCAGTTGATACAGCACCAGCAGTCGTGGTTGAACTTCCAGCTGCTTCCGGTCGTTTAAACTCTTTGCAACCCTCATTCTTCCAACTATTCCACAACTCCTCCCGGCTGAGCATATGCCGCACAGAATCGGCAAACTTGCGACCATTCGGGGGCGATTCCTCAATAAGTTTGTAAACTTTTACTTCCGTTTCCTTCAACCAATCAACTTGAGATTGCGTTAGGCAATGGCTATCTGCCTTGAACTTAACAGTCGAGTTTAGATACTGAAATAAAATCAACAGCTGAACTAACACCGACCGACGAAAGTTCGAATCGGAGAGTTGCAGCGAAAGTAGCTTAGGATTGGTGAGAAATTTGGCAAAAAAATGTCCTGATTCTCGGACTTGCTCCTCCAACGGGATCTTCATTGGAGTTAACGTCGACTTGCTAGTGCTGCTGCTGGACGATGAACGTGGTTCTTCCAGCTTAAAACTGCTGAAGGCTGACATTACACTTCCCGCATGCTTTAAAAGTAAAATAACATTAATTTTTGTACAATCAAAATGGCAAAACTAATACTCACAGCCGCAAACATTTTCCACTGAACTTTGTTGTAGCACTGGTTAGGGTTGCGAAAGAAGTCCTGCAAAGCCCAAAACTTGCAATACAAATTATAATCAATTTTAAGCTGATTGCCGGTTCCGTTCTCTTCCGAACTACCCAACTGATCGCCCATTTCACTGCCCTCCACTCCATACTCGGTAATGTTTTCCAGATTGAATTCCGAAATTATGTTTAGCCCGGACCGTTCACTAAACGGAAAAAACTTGGCCAAGAACAATAATATCCTTCCACAGAAAACCGTGTTCTGCGATCGCGACAACCGCCGCAACAGATCGTTACACATTCGCAGCAGATTGTGCTTGCAGGCGGTGAAGAAAAAATCCTCCTTCCAGGTGGCGACGTTATTTTCAACGTAGGTGAATATCTGCTCGCACTTGTCCAGCGTGACCGCATCGAAAATATCCCCCAGCAGCACGACCGGAATGGTGGGCGACGTCATTTCCAGCCGGCAGGCTGCAACAGCAAAATTAATGAAACCTTCGATGGCGGGAATGTCGGCGGTTTTCGTAAGCAGCAGATCGCGGAACGCCTGATGGAGTGCTGCCTTGCGATCGTTATCGCTGGAGCCGGCCTGTGCATCATACTCGGCTTTTAACTGATCGATGTTGCCGGTTTTGTACGATTGATTAATGGTGTCCTGAAAACAAATAGCAAAAAGTGCAGCAAATCTACTCCAAGCACAAATTTTAGTTAAGTTTATTACCGTAAAAGTTTTGAGCAACACCAGAAAGTTTGACGAAGCCATATTTTAAATCTCTTCTTAAAATTTATACTACTTGCTAATGTGAACTCGAAATTCTAATAAATGGAGAAAATGCTATTATTCGATTACTCCCGCAGCCGTAAAAACCTGAAGTTAACGCGAAAAAGCCATAAATCCGAAGAGAGCACAAACAACTGCGGTGAAATTGGTGTGTCAAGTGTCAACTGTCAATGTCAATGAAAACGAAGGAAACAAAAAGGAATAAAGGAATAAACCCGAGTGCATACGGGATACGGCTAAAGAACCGAATAATTAGAGCAAAACAAAACAGGAAAATTAAAGATTAGTTCGATGCGTGTAAATCATTGTGTAAATTTGTAAAATTAATGTTTTAATCCCTGCCTATTTATTAGTTAAGTACATATATTTTTCGATTTGTATAGTTCTCCGTTTATCTAAGAATTTTTTAGCAAGAATAAAATTGCATTTAATGCTCGTTAAAACAGGCTAGAACCTGCAACCTAAACCATGAATCGTCGGATTCCGATTAAATTAACGGAGGTAAGTACGTAAGTTTCTAACGCATTATTTCAAGCACTAGACCGTCTATGTTTATAGCTCTCGGAATTGTTTCGCACAAAAACCTTAGATCCGATTTCGACGACCGAGCGGGCTCTTGCGCTAGCGGACCGGTTGCGGGATCTCAATGCTTTTAGCAAAATTTGCAGCTCCAGCGCGCTTCAGTCGGCTGAGCTGGCAAATCAGCGCTATCAAAACGGCAAACCGCTCAGTGTTTTGGATGGTGCTTCAATCGCTGTTAAGGACAACTTTTGCACCAAAGATGTGCCCACAACATGCGCATCTCGGATGCTGGAAAATTTCGTACCAAGCTATAGTGCCACGGTTTACGAGCGATTGAAACAAAACGGTGCAGTACTGATTGGGAAAACGAACATGGATCAGTACGGGATGGGTTCAGGAACTGTTGATTCCATTTTTGGACCTACCAAGAATTACTGGAGTGAAGACTTGCAAGGCAGTAATTTTCGAATCGCTGGTGGTAGTTCAGGCGGTTCAGCTACTGCAGTTGCATCGGGTGTCTGTTTTGCGTAAGTTTGAAAAGATAGCATTTGATTGATTTTTGTTGCTACATTATTTTCCTATTCCCAGTGCACTCGGCTCAGACACAGGTGGATCAACTCGCAATCCTGCCTCCTACTGTGGAGTAGTTGGATTCAAAGCTACCTATGGATTGCTCTCCAGACATGGCTTGATACCTTTAGTCAACTCCATGGATGTTCCAGGAATTATTACCAGAACTGTAGAAGACTGCATTACCGTATTTAATGCTATCGCTGGACCAGATGAGCGCGACTCGACAACACTGAAGATTCCTTTCGAACCAATTTCCATACCAAAACCCGATCAGATATCTTTGAAAGGATTGAAAGTAGGCATTCCTGCTGAGTATCATTGTCCTGGTTTGTCCAGTGAAGTCTTAGACACTTGGACCAAGGTAGCTGATATGTTAGAAAACGCAGGAGCTTCCGTTAAATCCATTTCACTTCCGTATACTTCTGCTTCTATTTTCGTGTATTCGATTCTGAATCAATGCGAGGTTAGCAGTAACATGTCTCGGTATGACGGTATAGAATATGGTTATAGGTCGGATGACAATTTCAGCACGGAACGACTCTATGCAAGATCGAGAGCCAAAGGTTTTAACAGCGTGGTTAAGAATCGAATTCTCGCTGGGAACTTTTTCCTCTTACGGAACAATTACGATAAATACTTTCAAAAGGCACTCAAGGTGAGGCGACTAATAGCGAACGACTTTGCCCGGGCCTTCCAAACAGTGGACGTAATACTGACACCAACCACGCTTAGTACAGCTCCTAGCTACAACGAATTCATCCGCAGTAATAACAGAGATCAATGTGCTGTCCAGGACTTTTGTACGCAACCTGCAAACATGGGTGGAATTCCCGCTCTGTCATTACCGATTCGCCTGTCGGCAAAGGAAAAATTGCCGATTAGTTTGCAGTTAATGGGACCAAACCTCTCTGAGCAAAGGATGTTCAAAGTTGCTAGCTGGATAGAGAATGAGGTTCAATTTTACCATCACTACACCTCCAGTTAAACTGCTTTACTTAAGGCTTTAGGAATAAACAGTCATAATTTTAACTCCATTAAGTTGTCTTTTCATAAATATCCTAGCAATTTTGTACACACGATTTTATTTATCAGCATACTTATTTCACATAACCAGCTAACGTGCGAGCAACGAAATTATTGACTGCAATCCAGAAAACGGTAGAGACCGCATTGGGCACTCCGGTTGGGAAATTCAACACTTTACCGAATGGTTCAAAGTTGAAATTTTCACCAAAAACTACGATGGGCTTATAACGGTAAACGATCGATATTGTTACTAATCCAAGCGTTAGCACCGCATACAGGCCATACTGTACTGCAATCTCGTAAACTTTTCGTCGACCAGCATCACGGTTTTTCGATTCGGTTAACTTGGTTTCCGCGGCTACCAGTTTGCGTTCCACTTTTACATACCGAATGTACTCATCCCGCATGGAGATTCTTGACAACTCTCGGCGCAGCATGTCCACTTCTGCACGTAGAATGCGAACTTCCGGAGCATCGTGTAGAAATAAGGAGAATATCTGTAATACAAAAGAGTACGGTTACCACTTTAAATAAATATTGCCTAATGCATGTGTTACCGGTCGGGTAATGCTAGAAACAAACGCCATTAGAAAACAAATTATCGTCACTACAAATAAGATATACATCTTAATATAAACGAGGTAATAAATTACTTTTAATGTTCATAAAATACTGCAATCCGTCGTTTTAGATTTATTTTATAAACCTAAAAACCAAAAACACTTGCTTATTATTTTGTTTGTTTGTTTTTATTTTATGTAACCAATGAAAATATACCAAAGGTGCACCGTGCACATTAGCGACTGTCAGATTCAGAACACGACATGATCGAAACTCTAAAGCCCTACAAAGGTTTGATTAAAGTGCACTGAGTGCACTGCACAAGTTGAATCAATATAAACCTTTGCACGGTACCTAACCTCAACTTTGGTTTGACGTTTTTGTGTGTTTTGTTTTGATTCCTTTGTAACCTAACTTTATTGCTAGTGGGTTTATTACTTGTAATTCGTACCAGTTGTTTGCGGAAACCGGAAATAGCCTACTTTTACGAAGCAGGAAAATGATAACAGTACACTCAGCGAAATTCACATAGGATTTTCATACAGTTCTGTACAACATATATATTTTTGTCCTTTTTGCAGTTTTTTTGCTTCTGGGTCTTGCGAATAAGTAATCAAAACAAACCCCACAATACTGTCAAACCTGGGAAGAAAAAAAAGCGCACTGACATCTGGGTGCAATGCTTTATATCTATATATATTCACCCTTATTCTGCGAGGCGAGTGACGTGACTATTTGGAGTCACCGCGAATCAGGTGACATTTGTCACCTAGGTGACTCGCTTTGTCACCTAGGTGACACGGTCTGTCACTTAGGTGACAGGGGTTTCTTACCTAGGTGACTCGGTTGTCACCTAGGTGACTCGACTCGCCGTGGCGAGTCACGGCGAGTGACAATTTTCGTATTGAGTCACGTGACTCGCAGAATAAGGGCAATTGATTATACTACTGCACACCAGGCGCGTCCAGCATCAGAAATCGAATAATAACAAAAATCTGGCAACGAAAAACTTTTTCTGCCAGACATTCTGCCGGATTTCTGGCGTGACCGCCGTCACCCGTGAAAACTAAAAATACTCAGAGGTGAGAGATACGCGGAAGCAGCCATCTTGGGAGCCAATCGAGCTGCGAGAATTGTCAAAAGGAGCCAATCGAACACGCATACTGTTTGCATAAATGTTTGACTAACAAGTATTGAAATAGTTATGAAATCTACTTAAGCTATTGTCACGCACCTTGAATATTATACTCGGACACAGTGTGTATAAACCTTTGCAATGCATTTTACATTGATTAAGTTAAAAGATATATCGCTCTATTGAGCAAAATTGAATGTAAACAAAACAGAAGCGGAACATGTTTTGAAAGCAATCAAGCCACACTGCTACAGCATTTTGCTCCGCAGAAAGTGCTGGCAGTTTTTGTACACTGATGCCAAATCGTTGGCTTCAGTTTCCGCGTATCTCTTACTGTGAGTATTTCTAGTGAAAACTAGCAGAAATGCAACATCCGATTCGGGCAGAAATTTCGCCTTACGATTTTTCTGCCGGATTTCTGTTCGATTTTTGCCAGAGGTTTCGAATAAAAACCGGTTTTGTACCTGTGGTGAATAGCAATGACATGGTTGAATGTAAGCAAATGTTTATGATCAAATCAAGAGTAATCATAGCTAGCTTAGTTATGAACTTAAATATAAAACAATAATGTCACTTTCAAAATGTTAGCACTGCCCAAACTTTGAGTCGATATTGTTTCTGGCAGCCATGTATATAATCCTATTGAGTGGGACAACGTTTCCCGTTAGGTCGAGCTCGAGGAACGCGAGAATAACGAGCGAAGTCATTCTGTGTGCTATTTTCGAGAACCAAGGATGTGTTTTGGATTCGGATACGACAGTACCGATTCAGATTCCCCTCCTTTTTTGGAGGGTAGCAGCAGCGGAATAGCAGCAAGAATAAACAGGCTAACAATTAAATTATACCTGCTTTGTTATGTTCCATTAGAGGATGGGAGTCTCACTGTTACCACCAGGGAAACTCTGGAAGTTCTGATGAACACGTGCTTCCCTGGTTCGACAATGACCACTGGACAAGACATAGGCGGGCAACAGTGGAATGGGTCATTACAGTATAATCAATATAAATAGAATGCCAGTGTCACTGCAGTGCGCGTGGTAAACATCACACATGTTCAGATAATGTATTTACATTATATATATGCAAATGTGTGTGTGCCTGAGATTCATCAAAAGCGGAATCTCATTTGTCGTAGCCAGTGGAAAGGGCGGAGTGGAGGAGTAACTGCCTAGGAGGGAAGCCTTCCTTATCGGGACAAGTTCTTCTTTTCACGGATAACACGAATTGACTGTTGTATACTTTAATCTCACATATTTAAAACACAGCGACTATATACAACCACAAACTATACAGACACCACGCGTAGAACAAAAAGCATAAAATTTCAGGGACCAGCTTCATTTGAAGTGAATGAATTTCGTCCCTTGCATAGCTCACGTATCATGTGGCTCTCAACACTATCTGTCTCTATTACCACAAACTAGATGATCTGTCGATGCACTCATGGTACAAAAAAGTGTGTTCCTTCTCCAGAGACCTGCTGCTTGATTCCAGTAAATCGGTCACTGTCCGATGTCCACCATCCACATTATATATAACGCCGAATTCACCACACCTCCAACGACCAATTCAACAGCCAATCCAGTCTGACCGATTCTGTTTAGAAATTGTATTGCCATCTTTTTGGAAAGATGCATTCTCCATACGCGGTCGGCTTTGCGAAATTTACGTAAAATAAATTGTTTGCTGGCTTGCGGATTTTGTTTTACATGGTTACCAAAAACGCTTGTTTGCCGTTGCTAGATAACCTACCGGTGAATTTAAATAGTGAAACAAATGAATTCTTGTGAAGGGACGGTGAGTGACTTTCTCACGTCCCTTCTGGTACCTGGAAAAATCGTTCGCGTGTTGTCTGTATAGTTTGTGATACAACTATGTACAATTTAATACAAAGCGACGTGCACGAATTGGCATGTACATGCCTACTGGACTATACGGCATCTGAATGCCTACTGACTTTCAACTCACTTTGCTGCTGCTGCTTATGAGGCTTAGTTGTCGACAGCAATTGCGCGCGAACTGATGCGCTTGGGTTAGCAGTAACTCACCGTTGGCTCACAGCGAGTCGACGCTTAGTACTGGTTGGAGTATTCCAACATACTGCCCCCCTTGGAAGCCATAGGGTTTCAAAGTTATCCCCTTCTGCAGTATGGACCAAGGGCGTCGAGGACGGGAGCACGAATTCGACTCCGTCAACTGCTATGCAGCCGGCGTCGATAAAACATGTCCGCGAACGACTCCGAGCGTCTCGCTATCCAGTAGTATCTTCCTTCTAGAGTACCACCGGGCATCGTTGAGCTGGTTTTGCAGTGGCAGTTAAACCTTTGCTTGAGCTGAGTCCCCTGAGGTCGATGAAAGTGATGTCCCGGTTAGAATACTAGTTGCACGAAGCGACGTGATCGAAGTCTTGTTGAGATGTGCAGCGATGCGATTCTGGATACAAGTTCGAAGCGATGACCAAATCACGTGGTACGCTGTCTGCAGGATGCGGTGCAAGTCGGAAGCGATGACGTACGGGGATAGAATGTTCAAGCCGAGCAGAACATAACGATGAAAGGCTGTTGTGTAGAGCTGTAACGTAAGCTGAGTTAACATCTTACCGCTTTGCATACAAGAAACTACTTAGCTTTAGTGGGAGGTGGGGCAGCAGTTCGGTCGCCACGGTTGAACGAAACGCGCTGCCCCTCATGTTTTGTTGCTGGGTCCTGCTTGTTTGGCGTGTGACTTACTGGAGAGGAATTGGCACAGGAGACGCTTCGGCGCTTCGCATGATAAAGTTGAACTGTGATTGGATATTCGATGCGCAGTTTGAGATGGCGGAAGCAGGTTCCGCGAAGGCTGGCTGCTGGTTCTCGTAGACAGAAAGTTGAGCTGCTGATTGGTCGATGCGCAGGTTGAGATGGCGGAAGCAGGTTCCACGAAGGCTTACTATTGTTTTTCGTAGGTTGAACGAAGTGCTGCTGGTGAGATGTTGAATAGCTGTGCAGAATCGACTGCTTGAAGCAGGACTGAAAAGTTTCTATTAAGCTTCATTGCAGCTTCGAAAGCAGCTATTAATTATCCTGAAGCTTGATAAAATCACCAAATTTAGATGTTTAAGAGCTGAAAAAAGGTTTTTATTTCTAAACCTAAACCATAGATCAGCCACAGGTTGAATGAAATCAGCTATAAAAGCGTTTGATCAGCCTGAAATTGTTACTTGGGGTGGTACGTGCTTGAGGTACGAATGAAGCCTCTTGTTCAAGGGCAAATTATAACTTTTTCCCCTTCCTGGTTCTGGGAACGAGATTGGTAATGCAAAAGTAGTAAGGAACACATGCATTCACACATACACACTCTGTGCTGAACTCTGCTTTACCGTCCATGAAACCTTGAGCCGGGGCTGGTTATAAGAATGATACTTGCTCGAGGTGCGAATGAAGCCTCTTCTCCTCACTTCCTGGCTCTACAGCTAGATTGGTTGAAAAGTAGTAAGAAGCGTATAAGGAAAAAGGGGTGAAAACACACCGACACTATAAGTACGAATAATAAGCAGTTCGCTTGCTCTATAGCGATACTGCAATAACAACGAAGTGCGGAACAACACCTGGATAAGAGCACAATAGATCAAAAATGCCGGTCGTAGCGATAATTTCCACACACACAAAAATTACTACAAAGAGACTTACGTAGTCCTGCGTCAACTATGCGGTCGTGTCTTCTACACAACCCCTTCTGATTTTTTGCTTATATGGGGTATCGTATAGGTGGCCAAAACATATACCTCAATCTAATATTCACACTAATATTCACTAATATTCACAATATCCGCACAGAGATGCGCGGAAACCTTGGCGGAAACAGTTATCTTGGTAGCAAATGAGCAGCGAAAGTTGTCGAAGTGGGAGCCATAAGTGTCTCTGCTTACGGGTCCGCCATATCTTTTTTTACCTTTCAATAACCATATTGCTAAGAAGTAGAATGAAATCCCGCTAAAAAAATTTTTTTAGATCTTCCTCCTACAGATCCTGCTCCACAGTTATTGAACTTTCATGTCATAGCTTATAACATAATTTGAACAGCACACATACAGAGCACACACATACAACTTCGCTAGGCATCGCCACTCCATAGGCATCTAGGTATAATTTTACTCCACTCCATTGTGGTAGTGGCTGTAAAGCATCCTAATGCAATCGTCCTTTTCACCACTCCTTCAATGCGCATGCTCGGAAAATCCAGGAAAACTTTTTCCCCCGTTAGCTGTCATATGAGAAAAAACAGTCAGGATAATCGCTTGTGTTTATACTTTCATTTAAAGAAATTGAAGTAAATGATTTTGTTTGAAGTTAGAATTCCTTAAAAAAATCATCATTACGTCCCCGAAAAGCGAACGAAAACACGTGCACTATTACTTCTACAAGAAGATGAACACCATGCCGAACCATACGGATTTCATGGAGCTAGGGACAATTCATCAGCATCAGTCAACCTGTAAGCAGCATTGCTTCGTATTTACCGAGATTGGTGATATCGATCTGCCGCCCGAGATCACTAAATACCCTGAAAAGATAAAAAATGGAAGCATTCATTCATATAAAAAGGAAGCCAGTATGTCTCCACCACCACCGAAAATACCTGCGGGTAAGCGATCACGAAAAATAATTGCCATGGTGGCTGCCCTTTTGGTCTGCATTGCGCTAGCTGCTGGAATCCCTCTTGGATTACAGTTGAGGTCATCATCACTTTTGGAAGCTCGGTTGGCATTTATTCGACGGCTGTTGACCGAATCACCGTTAGTCGAAGGTTATTGGGCTCCTCAGTTAGGTACGAATTTCAGCAAGAGTTACGCAGAAGTCAAAAATAGCATGGTAGGAGCCTTACTGTGGCCGATATCAGTTCCATGCGCAGCACAATATTTGGATGCCGTGCAGTTGACACTGGAAGGCATAGACGATGCTCGCAGGATGGTTAGGAAGAACTCAGACATGGTGATTGTTGAAAGTGCCGATGAAATGGAAGTGGCACACAATGATGGAAAGTTATCTATTCTGTTTGGTTTGGAAGGTGGTCATACTCTGGGTTCCAGCTTAGCGGTGCTCCGTTCAATGTACTCTTTGGGTGCACGATTTGTTTCTCTAACTGGGCTGGGCTGCACGACTCCTTGGGCCAGTGCATCAATTCGGACGGATTTTTTTGATGAGAATCTTCCTTCAACTTTGACGAACTTTGGCGAGGTAGAGTTTCGTTAGTTTTATTGTTTTTTTTTCTAGAGGAAATGATTTCAGGTTATGATCCAAGAAATGAACCGTCTAGGTATGTTGGTGGAAATTTCGCGCCTATCGGAACCGGCTATGATGGTTGCACTAAATGTTGCCAAAGCTCCCCTTCTGCTATCAAATGCTCTTCCCTCGTCGATGGCTTGTAATGGTTCTACAGCTGCGGTTCCCGATCACATTCTAAGGTAACATCTATACTTCTTGTTTACATGTTTACACAGAGTACAATCGAAACATATTTACAGCGCTCTGTCACAAAATGGTGGAGTTCTAATGTTAAATGTAGAACGATGTGGCGAGAAGTCGATGTCTCTGAAGGATGCAATCACCGCTATCAATTATATACGTGCCATCGCAGGCGTGGATCACGTGGGTTTGAGTGGATCACCAAAAAATTATCCTTTGCTACTTGCCGAACTGGCACGGGATCGTCTTTGGGGATCGGCGGCAATCAAGAAACTCGTTGGCGGTAATATAGTTAGAGTTTTGAGAGAGGTTTGTATTAAAGTTTTGATTTGATTTGAGAGTTTGTAATTACAACCTATGTAATTTAAGGTCGAGGTCAACAAAAATCGACTACCTCTGTCTGAAGATTGGATTCCTCTCGAAGCCATAGAAGGAAACGCCTATTGTCGTTATCCGGAAACGTAATTTGCTTTGTTCAACTTTTCCAATTGATGGATCCTGTTCCCCATATTAAAAAACATATACTTCCGACAGAAAAAATTGACAAAATATTTGCACAACCATTTGACAAATAATATTATACATGTTATTGGAACAAAATGAATCCGATTCGTTGTTGTGAGTCTGCAGGACTTTAGATGAAGAGATAAAAAATAAATATTGACAAAAGGTTATTAGCCGGAAACGCGCAAGCAAAAATAAACGTATGTGTGTCGGGTATGTAGGAATTCAAAGTAAAATTATCGAAATATCATAAAAAATCACATTAAAGTCAGTAATGGTTATGGAGCAAAAATATCAATAGAATTTAATTTGCATGCTGCAAAATTAGCAATAAACACCAGAAGATATGTCTGAAATTAAATCGTTTTTTTATGTTTTTAAAAATTTAGGTGATATCCCTAGTAACAATTTTTATACACACACACACACACACACACACACACACACACACACACACACACACACACACACACACACACACACACACACACACACACACACACACACACACACACACACACACACACACACACACACACACATACACACACACACACACACACACACACACACACACACACACACACACACACACACACACACACACACACACACACACACACACACACACACACACACACACACACACACACACACACACACACACACACACACACACACACACACACACACACACACACACACACACACACACACACACACACACACACACACACACACACACACACACACACACACACACACACACACACACACGATCGGTAAAAGCCCTCAAGCGAGCGAGTTGGCGGTGCCAATCGATCAACCAGCGGGAAGCACCAAGACGGGTGGCTCGTGGATCGAAGTTAAGGCCAAAAAGAGAAAAAGGAAGCACCACCTAAACCGACAAGGAGGCGAGCGAAGAAGGGCGACGCTCTTATCTTGAAAACCGACGGGTCGAAATACTCGGAGGTTCTGAAAGCCATGAGAGGAGACGCCCTACTCAAGGATCTGGGTGCGGACGTGCGGAACATCCGCCGCTCACGCACGGGCGATATGATCCTCGAGTTAAAGAAGGATGACACCAAGAAGAGTTCCGCATACAAGTCCATAGCGAAAGGAGTGCTCTCACACCAGAAGTGACTCTCCAGCTTAAGAACCTGGACGAGATCACGGAAGCGCGCGAGGTCGTACAAGCTCTCAAAGAGCAAAGTGGAGTGGTGGTGGCAACCGAAGCGGTTCGCCTACGCAAGGGTCCGGCCGGGACCCAGGTAGCCACCGTACGACTTCCGCTAACTGACGGAAACTCAGCACTGAAAGCTATTTGGCTAAAAGTGGGTTGGCCGGTATGCCCACTGAGCGTGCTCAAGCAGTCGGTGCTTCGAGCATGGACATAAAGCCTGGAACTGCAAGGGGCCAGATAGGAGCCAGCTGTGCAGGAGATGTGGCAGTGCTGGCCATAAAGCAAGGGACTGCGCGGAGCCTCCCAAGTGCCTGATCTGTACCGGTAAACGGGACGCAAAGCTCGTAACGGGAGGTCCAAGGTGCCCGGCCGGTGTGCCAGCGAGTAAGCCACGTTCATAGTGCAAGTGACACAACTCAACCTGAACCACTGCAGCACGACTCAGCAGCTGTTACACCAAGCAGTTTCTGAGTCAGCAATGGACATTCCCAAGTAACAATTTCAGGCTGATCAAACGCTTTTATAGCTGATTTTATTCAACCTGTGGCTGAACTATGGTTTATGTTTAGAAATAAAAACCTTTTATCAGCTCTTAAACATCGAAAACTGGTGATTTTATCAAGCTTCAGACTTGTTAAAAGCTGCTTTCGAAGCTGCGATAAAGTTTGATAGACGTTTTTGCGCGCTTTTAAATAGACAAGTTGCGCCATGCTGTCAATTCTATTTTTAGAACGAGAAATAGTTTTGCAATCTACTTTTCCAGTCGCTTAATCAACGCTTCATCAACCTTTATGCAGCCAAAGAAAATCTATTTTTAAATTTAAAAAAAATGGAACGCGTCATTTTTATTTCGCCGTCAACGCGATATATATTTTTAGTTTCGAATAACTTTAATTCGTACTAATAAACCAGCTAATTAATAATGCATGTCTTTTTTCCGGGAATTGAACCCGCCATCTTTTGATCCATCAGCACCACCCCATCGACATCTCTATAACGAGCTACAGTGAACGTCAGCGACAGCATGTCCTGGGCTCAAAATTTGATAGCGGGCCCAAATCAGACTGCTGGCAGTTGAGTGAAACGCAGTGCTGACATGCTATCTCATTTTCGCACACACGAGATGTTATAAGCGAAAACATGGTTGCCTGCCGATGGGGTGATCAGCACTCACCGTATGATCCGCCCCATTTGCATCTGCAGAACAGACAGTGAGAATATCTTTACACCTGAAGCCTATAGCCCGTCTAGCGTAAAGCAGTCGATAATGTCGATAACTGACAAACTTTTACTGTCAGCCGAATTGCGAAATTCTATGATCTAACTGACAGTATGTTTGCTGTGAGCCGAATAAAAACTTGGTAGAAGTTTATAAAGCCAGATTAACACCCTTAAGCAGACTTAAAGTAGTTTGAAAGCAGTGAGCCTAATGAAAGCTTCCACTCTACATTTTAACACCTTTAAGCGGTGTACGCTGCTGAAAAGAAAACAGCTCAAGAAAAAATCTTGCTATTTACCGAAGAAATTTTGACAACTCCAATGCAAGCAACCACCTGTCATTTTTTCTTGTGGTAATAATTGCGCCGGATAGGCGTTTTTGACAAGCTATCGCCCGCTTGGAGGCGCTGCATAAAAAAAGTGATGAAAAGTAAAATCGCTGTCAAGCTCCATACATTTTTGAAAAAAGCTGAAATAAAATGCAGTTTTTGAATAACCCTTTCAATTGTCAGGATTTTAGATAGCGAATTATTGGAAGAAATTTGTTTATCTACGTTAAGGTAAGTGAAAATATTCGAATTAATTAACTTTATGGCAGAAAAATGTTAATGTTTGATTTTGTACCGCATGAAACAAAAGTACATAGAGTCAGCTGTAAAGTTTACATATCCTGGATAGAGAATCACCAATTATTTTCAGTCTTCAGTGCATTCCAATGTGTTTTCAAATGCTAACGGATTTATTTTCGTGATTAGCATCACCTGCGCCAAGAACCAAACATATAACCTATCAGTTCGTAAACATAAATACACTTGCGAAGCTCTAATAATCTCCCGAATCAGAAACAATATATATCAAATGAAAGGAAATGCATTTTCTTACTTTTATTATCCATTTTCATCAGCGGGGTGCTATCCCTATCTTAACGAACGGTGTTTGACAGTCGACTTAACGAAGGGCGCTATTTCAAGAAATGCAAGAAATAGCGCCCGTCTGACAGGTAGATTTGCTGCCAACCTTGTCGAGATGTGCTGAGATGTTGGCAACAAAAACATGGCACCCATCGCAAGCCCCTGATTTTCATCATTCCCACTGTTGTTAATTCAGTAAAATATTACTTTTAAAGTTGAGCTCCATATAGGTGCCAGCAAGCATTTTGGGAATTGCACTTTTTTTGTAGTTCCAATAATCACAACCAAGTAGCGAACGTTGTTATTAGTTTTACTCGAATTCGCCTATATTATTCCGTACGGAAAAGTGACGTTTTAATTCACCTGCGTGTAAAACTGCGCCATCTGAACGTGAAATAATATTTCTTATGAAGTGCGTACTGCTTAAGAAATCGTAAACGAAATCGATTTCTTGAGCATTTCTTGTCCTATCTTTTTACCCATTACTTTTCAGCAGCGTACCCCGCTTTAAGCAGCCGTAAAACGGTTTTATGTTTATGGCTGTTTAGAAGCAAATTGTTTAGCAAAAAAATTCGCTATTAAGCTTTTTTATCATCTTTTGGGAGAGAACTGGTTAGAAAAACTTGGTTTGAAGTAGCTTACACATCGCTTATTTAAACACCATCCGAGCGCTTACTTTATGCAGCTTTGATCGCCTTGAACCAACCCGTAAACAGCCATTGCTCTTGCAATTCAGCTACCGTTGTTACTTCTAGATAGAATTAACAAAAGGGCGAATGTCGCAAATGTAAACAAACCGGGTGAGAGTTACTTTTTCCTGGACCAGCATAGGGAAATCAACCCTCACTCGGTTTGTTTACGCTTGCGACATTCGCCCTTTTGTTAATTCTATCTTCACTTGGGAATCAAACGGCTGTCCAAACGTTTGTTTTTTTCCTTTCTTCACTCAGATTGAACTTAGTTGCGCTCTGGGTTGAATTTTTTAGACGACGGTTTCGCTCTGGGTATTTTTACAGTTTCAACCCCGCCATGAGCAATACACTGATGACAACCTGAAAACGTTTGTTTATTCTCCCGAAAATGTTTGTTTATTCAGTGGTCAATTTGGAACTAACCCAGGTTAAAAACAAAAACGCTATTAGTCAACCAACATTATAAAAGAGTCAATAAGCGAAACGTGAGAGTCATTTTTTGTTGGAACAACATAGGGAAATGAACTCTCGCTCGGCTTGTTTGACGTTTGGTTTATTGGCCCTTTTTCAATGTTAGTCGACAATTGAAGATAGAACTAACAAAAGGGCGAATGTCGCAAGCGTAAACAAACCGAGTGAGAGTTGATTTTCATATGCTGGCCCAGCAAAAATTAACTCTCACTCGTTTTGTTTACATTTGCGACATTCGCCCTTTTGTTAAATCTATCTAGAATTTGTTAAAACTTGAAAATGTCTGCATGTTTGGCATCATTGCTTTCTTTCAGTTGATGATGCTTTCTGCGCGAAAAGCGGACAGTTTGACAGTTCCTTCCATCGATCGATCGACTACGCCGTAAGCTTTTTCGCTCAGTCTTCTTTTTTCTATCAGTTTACGTTGAGCCGTCGATAAGTTAAGACGTGTAGCGTGAGTCGTTGTTAGTCGGTTTTCTTTCTGTTCGGTATAACAACACCCTTATTTCAGCCCTTTCCTAAATAATAGGACCAAAATTTGCAAACCTGTAGAAATTATCTAACATTTCCAAATTCTCAACTGCAGTGGATGCTAAATTTAACGTACAGTATTTATCTGGCAATACAACGGGTGGAGTTTTGTTTATCAAATTTTGTGAAGGAAACAAATAGATTCTGTGTGTGGTTCATTTATTGCTTATTTAGTGAAAAAGTTTGTAAGTGAGCTTTAGGAAGAGATACCAGCATTAGTGTGAACGTGTGTGACACAAATACCGGGTGCGAATCTAATTTGCCTGGGTCTCTGGTCTGGGTGGTGCCAAAGTGCGGTGTATTTTCTACGTCTCAACGCAGGGGGGCAAAGCTGTGGATTGTTTTGTTCTGCTGAAGCAATTTAGGGCCATTGCTGCTACGGAATATCCGCGGAAAAGTGTTTAGAAACGTCAAAAGAAGCCAACCGGTACGGGTGTGTGTTGCAGGGAAATTGATAGTAATTTGCTGCGAATTATAATAGCAGACGAGCTTTAGGTGTTGACTCGGAGCTTGCATCAAGCGGAAGGCAAGGAGCACTAAGCAGCAGTGAAAAAAATAACAAAAATGGCTTCCATTCGGAGCGGCTTTACCAAGAGTCTATCGGCGGAGGAACGAGCCGAGATGCGGGAAAAGTTTGAAGAAGTAAGTACCTACTCGCCAACAATCGTTCTTGTTCTGGGAAAATAATCAAATTTTCGAACAGCTCTTTCCGTTCGTACTTACATATATGCGATGTGGTTCAAACTCGGTGTATGGTTTGTTTACTTTCTATCGTTTATACACCCCGAAAATTTCAATCCCAGCTCAAGTGACGAACAGCAACTTGAACACGGGCCTGGTGTGGTGTGTTTCGATATAGCCACATAGCCGTAAAGAGTCTATTGCGGATGACCTCATCCGTAGAATGTCTGAACGAACGTGGTGAAGTGGTTTAATTTTTATCACGTTCTTTTTGCGAGTGCCAGTACGACACTCACAAGACAGATAGAACGTATATAGATGTAGGGATGTATCCAGTGGTCCGGTGTGCTTGTGTGTAGAATATAAAGTTTAGTCCCACAAAATAGTGCTGATAGATTTGTCAGCAGCAGTAGTGTTAACTGTTAAGCCTGACTTTGATTTTTTGTGTTAAGAGAATTGCGCATGATTGAGTTATCTTTAAAAATGTGTCCCAATAGGTGTATTGTAAAACAATATTGAATATTTATCTAGCTAATGAAGGTTCAACATACAGCTGGATAAATATTTACATTTTCTCATGAAAACGTTGCTTTGTCTTTGAAATTGAGTCTATTTTTGGGTGTTTGCTTTTCCCAATTATTTTTCTTATGACTAATAGTGCTTAGGTATGCCTAAAGCCCACACAGAGTTGGCACGTTTGCGTTTTTGTTGCATAAATTTGACAGCTCTTCCATACAATCTGACAGATTATGCTAGTTGGTGCATAAACCATTGCACGACGCCTAACCTCGAGTCAGGTTTGAAATTTTTGTTTGATTTGTTTTGATCATTATCTTCTTTATTTTGACTCTCTTTGTAAACTAAAAATATATTACAGTAATGTTCCGATTTTGTCAGCCCCATATTGAATTTTGGGCTGACAAAATCGAAATTTTTTTTCAAAAGTCAAGACTTAAAACCTTGTAATATCAAGGACTTCTGCTAAAAATTAAATTTTAACCCTTAATTGATCAATCGAAAGCTCAACACAATCTAATCAACCGGGCACAGCACACTGCCCTGAACGTTTTTTGGTACTCAGAGCTTTGAGCGGGAAAATTTGGTTTTAGGTTTATGGAACCTTTGGAAGAGTTTCTTAAGATTAAAAGTTCAGATTGATGTGTTCTGCAAAGTTATATAGCATATTATTACAAGAAATTTTGCTGAAGACTGTAAACTACTATCTCTTTAGCAAAGATAGGAAAACCTATTTCTCATATATGAAAAATCATTAAAATCAGTTTTTCTATTTTAGCTGTTTTTGTAGTTGTTGTATGACTTTCATGTTTCACAAAGTTGTACAAATAATGAAAATTCACAACATTGCTAAATATAGTATACCTCTATCTTTACTTGTTCAGGAAGTGTAGAACTTTTAATACAAAAATATTTGCTAATTACGCGCAAATAAGGCATCATTTCATTCATAAACTCTCCTCATCCAGGGAATCAGAATAGTTTCTTGCAGACTGAATTGTTTTGTAAATCATGGTTAAAGAAGTACAAAAGTTGAACAAAATTTATAGGCTGATAAAATCGGGATAAAAAGTTGATAAAATTGGGGGTAGACAAAATCGGGGATAGACAAAATCGGGAGCTGACAAAATCGGAACATTGCTGTATTAGTGGATTTATTTCTGGTAATTTGTACCACTAGTTTGCGGAAACCGGAAATATTTTTGTCATTTTTGTAGTTTTTCTGCTTCTAGGTTTTGCGAATAAGTGAACAAAACAATTTACAAATTTTACATAAAAGTCGTGCCCAACCAATTTTTCTTGTTTTCCCAAGATAACTAAAACTAATTTCAAAGTTGTGGTGCTGGAAGAAGCGCATCGCTAACCCATTCCGGAATGTCAATCTTTTTTTTAAAAAACATTTTTTTAAAACTGCTGAACCGTGACAAAAGCGAACTGATGCTGTGTGTAAAAAACAACAACATGACACACCCATTTCACCCCAAAATGTTAAAATTATCGTTAATTTCAATTGGTTGGTACTATCTTTGCCTTATAACCAACAAATCCAAATAAACCCAGAAATAATACAAGAAAATATGATCTGAATCGATATTTTTCCTCACTCGGGATAACTTTTCACCATAATCGGCACCTCCCATTCGTGTTACTCGTTTTTACTGTCTGGAACGTTTCTGTTTATCGTCTTTTTACCCGACCCGGATGTGAAATCTTGTAGAATTACTTTTTGTTCTCTTATTCTCCACAACGGAACTGTCGCACACGGGACCGGCCGGTGTTTCTCAGAGCGGGGAAACGCTGCGACGGTTAGGTTGGGTTGGGCTCTCGGGACCGGGCGGAACCGGGCGAGCTTGTAAACAGTGGCATGCGTACAACCGATCTTTCTTTCGCTTTAGCCCACGGTCCCCACGGCACTTCCGGTGTGTGCGTCGACGTGTCTCGTTGATACTGATGGTGCCATTGGTGGGTTAGAGCGTAAAAGTCAACCGGCCTGTAGATGATGATATCGATGTTAGCGATCCGTCGTCAGTTGCCGGCACCGCAAATATGCGACGTTGAAATGAGGTCAACCACTCTCCGCGTTGAGTTGGCTGGCTGACCAATCGATAACGGTGTCAGACTCGCAGCAGGCGATGAGCAACGGAATGAAATTAGTCACATGTGTACGAAGCAGAAATGGACGGACGGATGAGAGGGCATCCGAGGAATGTTACCCCGACACCAACGCGATACAAACTTTTCCGGAGAGATGAAGAGATGCGGAAAAAAGACGTGGGAATCAAATAGTGGTGCGCGTATTTTATTCTGCGGAAATTCAGTTTCCTGCGACTCCCGTGCAAGAGACGTTCCCGGCGAGACTTTGCTGTTTGTTGTTGCCTTTGAGTTCAGGTCGTGGCCGGAAAAGTGGTAGTGTGGTAATTGTAGTCGCAAACCTCGACGCGTTACCGGGAGACCGGGAAGAAAGAGCGAAAGAGAAGGCACTGAATTACGAATCGAGTTGCTGGCTGCTGCTGTCTGCTGCTTGTCTCCCGCAAACTTTTGCCTCCTGCGGGAAAAGAAACGGGTTCATTCAGTGTTGTTTTTTTTTCGCCGGCGCTGTTGGTTGCATAGAATTGCCTTATTGACATTAGAGAAGTACTTATACCTTTTGAAATTTCGATTTTTTTTACGAAGCTCACGAAACTTTTACGTGACATTTCACTTTTTAATAAGGAGAAATAATAAGTATCCAGTACCAAACATAATCCGTTAACAAATTATCACCAACGCGTCTGATTGAGTTAGAGGTATGATGAAAGATACATCAGAATTACAACCCAACACAGTGTCATGCCATACTATTAGTCGTTGCGGTCTATTACTCAGCCTACTTAATATTATTTTCAAAGTCGCAATCGCTCGAAGTATCTGCCATACCTATTCATAGTAGTCGAGCTTCGGTTCGCAGTAGGAGAGGTAAAACAAATTCTGTTCCCGCATGACCCATCCATGTCAGCGACGAGTAGCAAGCCGGTATGTAGGTATTAGTTTAATACCACAGCATGAACTTGAAATTATGCTTACATTTGCTATCGACGGGTTTATTATGAACGACGGCTTTGTTGTGCGCCATAAACGGTTCTGACTTTGCCGTCCCACTCCCACTCTGCTCGAGTTTCTCGAATGATCTCATTCCTGTTCCGTTGGCAATTTGACCTTTGGTTAAAACATTCCTTTGTACTGGTTTGATTGGATTGATCGATGAGACTTTTATATGGAAGAAATAAAAAGAAACCGTAATTCTTTTGCCCCTGAATTCCTAACTTAACTAAAGCATTGTTTACTATGATTGAAATGTAGCAAAAAAAACGGGCACGATTGCGGCCAAGTGACATACCAAGGGATCAAACGAATTACATGCCACCGTGAATCGGTGCTCCATTGTGTTTCTAACATTACACGTCCGTCTGGACAGCAAAACGAATT
Source organism: Sabethes cyaneus (assembly GCF_943734655.1). Classification (NCBI taxonomy): domain Eukaryota; kingdom Metazoa; phylum Arthropoda; class Insecta; order Diptera; family Culicidae; genus Sabethes; species Sabethes cyaneus. The sequence continues at coordinate 3,700,625 of NC_071353.1, forward strand.
TCAAATGTATAGCCTTTGCACGGCTGGAACCATTTTCCAATTCCGCCTACGGGATGGGTCTCGTTGCTCGCTGACAGGCGGTCCACTCTGTTGCAGAAATGGATTCGTTTGTTACGTGCTCTACCGGTTTGCTCGTTACCGAGAGCTGACCACGCAGCAAAAAAGTACTTGAGGGGCTTTTAAGCTGTCCCGACAACGATCACTTACCGAAGGGGATTAGCATTTTAGAGAGAAGCGTCTTGTGTTGTGTGCTACTTGCTTGTATCACATATACAACACAGCTGGACTACAGCTCGAGCTCCTAGTTGGCTAATGCACGCCTCCTCCGTCATTAGCAGCGCGTCGCTTTGTGCTTGTAAACAACACACAAATGTAGGCTCTGAGCTCTGACTCTGAGGAGTGATACGAATGTAGATATGAGCAAGCTACATTAGTTCGAAGTGACTTATTGATAAAACATGCCCGGTGCGTCTGTTACGCTGCCAGTAAATCCCATCTGCAAGATGTTTGTTTTGTGGGAAGCTTCTGCACATTGTAAGCTGGCAGTTGTCGCGCTTTGTGACGAATACGGAAACTAGTTTGAATAGTGAGATAAATAACTACCGACTCTGAATGCACCCCTAAGGTGACTGCGCATATGAGACAGCGGTTGGCTGGCTGGCTAGTTAGCTGGAATGCGGGTGGGTTCGCCTAGATTGTATACAGAAATGATGTCAGTCGCTCGCTAGTCGCGGCTCACGATCGGCAGGCGCCATATCTGGGCGGGGGCCGGGCGAAACGAGTGGTCTCTCCAGTTCGTTCGATAGCAAAAAAGAAGCCGGTTCGAACTGGGTTTCGAAGGATTGTTTCCCGTTGGTTGTTTTATTGTTGTACTCGCTGGCTCCGGACTTTAAACGAATTCGAATACGACGATTGATCCTTAAGAAACCTGATGAGTCAACTTTTAAAATAAATTGATTGCGACCGAAATTATAAAACAATAATAAGTCATGTATTTGTTAGTTTTCACTATCCGATAGAACGCATGTTGAGGCTTTCGAACTCTTGGTACTCTAGAATATCAAAATTTTTATGCCCCACCTCGTTTTACCGTACAATAAATGTATTCTTCAATCATCTAAATTTCATCATGTTGTTTGAACATCTAACTGCAAAGCATTTGGAAAAGAAGAATCGAAATAAGAATGCTGCAAACAATCGAGACAGGCACAATTTAGTTTGACCGCATGATTTCTGTCAAACTGCGTAAACATTGTGCTTATCTCGAAGGAATATGTTAGGTATATGGATACACTGACGTGTCTACGATGCAATCCAGTGTGGTCATGGTACTAAAAACCGGGCACAAAAAACTCGAGTCACCCAAGTTTTTAGAAAACCCCTCCTATCTATTCCATTAATCATCTTTAACACGAATTATGATTCATAATTTTCATATAAGGCCATTGCAAATCATATTTAAAGTTTTTGTTAAATCGTCCAAAAAAAATTTCCTTCGAGGATCGAAGTAAGCTACGGCCGTAAACGGATGTACAAATTTTTTCACGTCCAAATTTTTGACATATTCTTCTATTAAAAACGATTGAAAATTAGTGATCAAAACCTAAACTAATCGTGGACACGAATACGAATTATGTATAGTTTTGAGATTGAAATTATGAAGAACGGGTTTAGTGCTGAAATATTCGGTTCCATTCACGAAAATAGTACTTGCTCACAAACGAAAAACAACTCCACGATGGGAATGACGATGATGACCAAGTTCGTGCCCGTTTGATTGGCAAAACGAAGCCTAAGGATTTCGAAAACTTGTGCTAGTTGCATCAGTGTTCGGTTTTTGTGGGTACAAAGATGAAATAATCAGTAAAATGTTGGATTTAAGATGGACCTGCCTTCTAACCAGTCATTCTGGGGTTAGAATATACAGAAATATAATATGTCGTGCTGTGTGTGAGATTCCTAGTCATGTGTCGAAGGGTAGCAAGGAAGAAGTCTGCATGTTTTTCATTACCGTCGGAAAAAGGCAATTCTGGATTGTAAAGAGTTCAAAAATTAGACGCTTTTGGAAGAGCCAAAGCATGTACTATTTGCTATATTGTTTCGTTGCTAATTGGAACAGAAGAAAACAAATAGAAAATGCCGGTGAGATTGTTCTTTATTTTATCATTATACCCATTCACCCCTGGGCGATTTGAAATTATTGTAGAATTAATTTCTTTTACATTTTTCTGATTTTTAATTTATTTATATTCTAATATTACTCAATGTTATAAATTTTAGTAACTTGAAATAAGAATTGGTTTGTTTGCTTGCTCGTTTGTCTTGTCTCTTTTCAGAGAGCGAACTAAGGCGCTATAACCTTGGCCTATCGCAGCCTGGCTTTTGGTCGAAATGCCATAAGTTCATCCCCGAGGGTCCGGATTATCATTTAATCTTTACTAGTTGAATACTCCCAACGAGCATTAAAACTAAACAATAACAATTGAACAGAAACGGTTGGTACGAGACGTCCCCGTTTCTTCCTCTCCTGTTGATTCAGAAATGAATTTATGTATGAATAAATTATTCACACAAGATTCATTTCACAGAATCGTCTTTGCGGCAATACCTCACAGTTGGCCTGGCCGATTTGATTTTTGTGATATATCTGGGATATTTTACAAATGTCAAACAAGAAAATAGTTTAAAATATTTCTATGTTAAGAAATAATTTAAATTATTTCCAGGAAGCCTTTATTGTGGCTGTGACAGTATTATTGAGTAATGAGTAAAATGAGTAATCGTCCAAAAAAAAATTTCCTTCGTTTTTGTCTTTTATCGTATATTTTTGCATAGAAAATAATAACGTCTATATTATTAGCAAGAATAGATTCGGTTTTCGCGTTTAAACCTTAAATAAAAATTCTTAAAATCCATGTTTTTTTGCTCGATTAAAAAATTCACTTTGTTATATCTTAAATAAAGGCACAATGAACCCTGCCAATATAGTATTACTTACTTACTTATTCAGTCGAGAGCCGGGGTGGCTCTTGCCGTATCAAGAATTCCTCTCCATTGTACTTGGTCCTGGGCTACTCGTCGCCAATTCGTTGCGCGTCTCGACACCCGCAAGTCGGCTTCAACCCGGTCGAACCATCATGCACGTTGAGCCCCTCTATTCCTGGTGCCTGTGGGGTTCTTGAAGAGAACGGATTTCACTACACAGTCGTCCGCCATCCTTGCGACGTGGCCGGCCCACCGTAGTTTCACAACTTTTGCCAGATATACGATGGGAATCTCTCCAAGTAGCGCCTGTAGCTCGTGATTCATACGTCTACGCAACTCTCCGCCTTCCGTTTGAACTCCGCCAAAAATAGTCCGCAACACCTTTCGTTCAAAAACGGCAAGTGCACGTATGTCTTCCGTAAGCAAAATTACTGTTTCAAGTCCGTAGAGAATCGCTCCTAGATCACAACGTCTTGCAGAGGGAAAAGTAGGCTCGATTTCGAGCTTGAATGCGTCGTTGGACCTCCTTACTCGTATTATTGTTGGCGGTGACCAGAGATCCGAAATATACGAACTCATCAACCACTTCCAGTTCATCGCCGTCAATAGTCACTGTCCGTGTGAGGCAAACGTTATTTTCTTGGGAGCCTCTTCCTACCATATATTTGGTTTTCGACGCATTAATTTGTAACCCTATCCTCCTAGCTGGCGTAGATTGCCTCCGCCGTCTGACGTTTTCTAGTAATGATGTCGAGGTCGTCTGCAAAGGCTAGAAGTTGGCTACTCTTGCTGAAGATCGTTCCTCTCGTTTCGATGCCCGCTCGCCGGATCACACCTTCAATAGCGATATTGAATACCATACAGGACAGTCCATCCCCTTGTCGTAACCCTCTGCGCGATTCAAAAGGACTTGAGAGTGTCCCCGAAACGCGCACGTAGCACATCACTCGTTCCAAAGTAGTTTTGATCAGCCGAGTCAGTTTGTTCGGAAAACCGTACTCGTGCATTATCTGCCATAGCTGTTCTCGTTCAACGGTATCGTATGCTGCCCTGAAATCCATGAAAATATGATGCATTGTACTCCCGACATTTCTGGAGGATTTGTCGGAGAGTAAAAATTTGATCCGTAGTAGCACGGGACCCCATAAAGCCCGATTGATTCTCCCCAATTCGCTATTGGAGATAGACGACGCAACAAAATCTGGGAGAGCACCTTGTAGGCGGCGTTGACCAGCGTAATGCCGCGGTAGTTACAGCAATCTAGCCCTTTTTGTAGATGCGACAGACTACGCCTTCCATCCACTCCTCCGGTAGTTTCTCTTCTTCCCAAATCCTAGAAATCAGCCAGTAAAGTGCCGTTGCTAGCGGTTGTTGGCCATTTTTATAGAGTTCAGCTGGGAGTCGGTCCTTTCCGGCGGCTCTATTATTCTTCAGCAGACCGATTTCTCGCCGGATCTCTTCGAGATCGGGAGCCGGTACGCTATGCCAATATAGTCCCTAAGTTGATAAGCATTTCCTCGTATCAACACTAATACGCAGAGATATAGCGCCCTGCACGGGTCAGAATACTAATATAGAATCCAAGAAATCAGAAATCGAAGAGTTCAGGAAGAATTCAAAAATCAAAAAAAAAAAACAAATAATCCATGGAACTATAGGAATCGAACAAACTAAAAGTTCGCAAATTTAGAAAGCAATCCAAGAGCAGTGCTTAAAATTAGGGATTGATACTCATAACATTAAATAACAACTGTCCCCACTGATAGTTGAAATCAATATCAATAATTAAATAAATTTCATTATCCAGTCACGATGTTATTGAATATCAAATATAGTATCAACAAATTTGGAATGATAATTAATGTCAGTAAAACATCTCGAGGAGTTTTTTCACTAAGCGTTGTTTTCACCACAAACATTTAGAAAACAGCAACCTTAAATTGGCCGGGGTTCTGCCAGGAAGAACCAAGCGCCAAAAATATATTTTTTTAGTATTTTAAACTTTAATTTTAACGTCCCACCTACTGCCTGCAGCTGACCTAATAAATAGTTTTATCGCTTACATATCACAAACAGGATGTCTTAAATGCCCTGAGATTATGAATATTATACTATTTATGAATAAATAGTATAAGTATTATTGTCGAAATAATTACCTTTCAGTTTTGGTGTAAATGTACTGAGCTCATTTTGGCTGGATGAAAGTGAAACAATATGGTTTTCAGTTCAATCTAGTTGAATGTATTTTTACTCTATGTCATTCTTACAAGGTTGAGAACAACTTATGATGTATGCAAAAGTTCCATTTCAGTTTGACTATAACCCTCAACCTTTTTCTTAAATCCGGCTCAAAGGAGGGAGCCTGGGTCATGGCTTTAGTTAAGCACAAGTATTCCATAATAGAGACTCGCCGTGTTTGCATTTCTTGAGACGAGACGTTCGATCAACGTGCTTCTGGTTCATGGCAGCCGTAGATCTGTATTCCAAGTTCCTATGGTTGGTTTTCGGTTCGCTCTTTAAAACGCAGTATGTATTTTTCGAAACGAACATATAGCAACAAAATAGTTTAATATTGCATTGACTCAAAACCAATCATTTAGAGTTTCGTTAAAGTGATTTTTTCGAACAATTCAAGGAAAGACCAAGGCATATCAACCTATCAAGGAAACCAGAATTTCGAGTACTCAAGAAGAATTTGAAAAATCCTGAGAACCCAAAAATCCAGAGAATCAATAAAACGAAAACCTGGAAAGGCCCTGAATGGCGCCCAGACGGAGAACCATGGCGGCGGAGAAAGCGATTTCGACGGTGCAACAAACGGGGATGTGGTGCCAGCCCCGACGATAGGCGAAGTTAAGAAGGCCATCATGCAGCTAAGGAACAACAAGTCAGCTGGGAAAGATGGCATCGGAGCGGAGCTTATTAAAATGGGACCAGAAAAGCTGGCCGTCCGTATGCACCGACTAATTGTTAGAATTTGGGATAAGGAACAGCTACCGGAGGAGTGGAAAGATGGGGTTATCTGCCCGATCTACAAAAAGGGCGACAAGTTGGACTGTGAGAACTATCGAGCGATCACCGTTCTCAATGCCGCTTATAAAGTGCTGTCCCAAATCATTTTCCGCCGTATATCACCAATTGCGAATAGATTTGTGGGAACTTATCAAGCCGACTTCGTCGAAGGTCGGTCTACAACGGATAAAATATTTACACTGCGGCAAATCCTCCAAAAGGGCCGTGAATACAGAGTTCCCACGCATCATTTATTCGTTGACTTCAAAGCCGCATATGATACCATCGACCGGAAAGAGGAAGCTCCATCAAACTGATTAAATCTACGTTGGATGGTACACAGTACTGTGTTCGAATTTCAGGTGAATGATCAAGTCCATCCGAATCACACAGATGGTTTCGTCAAGGTGATGGTCTCTGATGCCCGCTGTTCAACATAGCACTACAAGGTGTTATGAACCGAGTGGATATCAACACGCGGGCACGATGACATGGATATTATCGGCAGAACATCTGGGGCGATGGCTGAACGGTACACCAGACTAAAGCACGAAGCTGAAAAGATTGGGTTAAAGGTAAATACGCCTAAAACAAAGTATATGCTGGCCAGCGGCTGACGCCGCTTGGGCAGTAGTATCATGATCGACGGCGATGAGTTTGAGGTAGTCGATGAATTTGTCTACCTTGGCTCACTGGTAACGGCGGACAATGATACAGGCTATGAAATTCGGAGGCGTATTATCAGCGGAAGTCGTGCTTACTATGGCCTTCACAAGCAATTGCGGTCGAGCAGACTAAGTGCTAAGAACAATCTTCAGTGACGTACAGAAGAACGGTGTATGGAGGCGGAGGGTGAACCATGAACTCGAACAGCTCTATGGCGTACCCAGTATCCAAAAGTTTGCTGAAGCTGGACGGATACGATGAGCAGGGCATGATGCAAGAATACCGGACAACTACCCTGCAAAGATGGTGTTCGCCTCAAGTCTGGTAGGAACAAGACGACCAGGAGCGAGGCAAGCAAGATGCTTAGACCAGGTGGAAAGTACTTGGTGTCCGAGGAATTGGAGAGCGGTAGCCCACAACCGAGTTAATTGGAGAAGCCTTGTTCAATAGGCATTATCTTAGGATGGCAAGTCACTTAAGAAAGCAAGTAGGGAAGCAATGAAAAATTCAGGTATCTAAAATTTTAGAATTGAATCTGGTGATCTAAGAATTTTGTCGAAACCAAAAACTTAAACGTTGATAAAATATTCTGAAATTCAAAAGTTCGCAAATCCCAGAAATCGAGAATCGAAAAATCCAAGAATTGAAAATCCAGAAATCTGAGTATTCTGGAATTTGAAATCTAAAGAATTCAAGAAGAATCTCGAAATTCAAGAACTCTAGTCCGAAAAACCAAGAATCTAATTATCCAGGATAACAAATTTTCTAAAACTTGAGCATCACAATCCAATTGATCCTACAGGAAGAAAAGGAGTACCTTTAACGTTATCATACCTCACATTTTCATCAGTATTAAGCTAGGGTACGATACACTTGATAGAAAATAGCTCTGTCGAATAAACTTACTTAAGCTTGGTATCATGAATAGTGTGATGTGTGTTATCTGCATGGCCTGGGCCGCTCGAGCCACGCTGAGGATTGAAACAAAACGAAATAATTTCATGCTTGCTTTTGCACATAGCTTTTGAGGGTTTGATACAGAGAATGGGTATTGACAGGTTGAGTAACTTCAAGGCTTAACTCTAGGTGTAACTTCAAGGCTCCGCTAATCGTAGCAAAAAACTGCAACAATTTGCCGTGTGAATAAGACAGTTTGCTTTGCTTTTCCCGCGTAAATCTTATGAGAGAAGTAAAGCAAACTCTTTTATTTATACGGCTTAATTTCCATGTGTGGACTCATTACTGCGACCAGTATAGTTGATCTATTGTAATATCGCCCGGGTGTTTGCTGTATGACCTGCACTGCATTTCTTTTTGCTATAATCGCTATTGAATGAGCGATATGCTTATTTTTTAAATTGTATGCGTGCTTGCGTGTATTGGGGTTTACCCTTCCTTCAATGCTTGATCTACTTTACCCACTTATTCCTCGCTGCCAGCACTATCCCATATTATAGCCGTCCCTGGCGAGGACTCATTCGTACCTCTGACCCAGTACACTTAACTATAGGAGGGACATTTGCACTGTCAAGAGGCTTCAGAGGGTTAAATATAGAATTCAGCACGAAGGAAGGGTAAATGGAGGGGCCTGAGAATAAACCCATGCTAAAGTCACTTGACATCGAATGGCTTGATTCTACTAAGATTCGAACCCACGACCACTCGCTTGTCAAAGCAGACTCGGTAACCTTGCGGCTACGGAGCCCCCCATTTATACGGCTTAATGAAGAATTACTACATCTAGGACCAAAAGCGAAAGAAACGCAAATTGGACCGCGGATTAATATGTTCGAAGTCAAAATACGTGAGGATGAAATCTCCATAACAACATCGTCAGGATTATTAGGAAAGAAATCCAAACAAAAGGACTCATCTCAAAAGATCCATCGACACGACTGTACCAGTCATCGGGACATTACTTTAGTCAATTTCACATATCAAGTACTTCTCTTTATGAAATTGAGTTATTTCTCGGCTAATAGCAAGCCGAGGAAATCCTAAATAATGGAACAAATATTTACTTCGCGAGAAATTCTAGATACATTCCGGAAATGCAACATGCAGATTTATTCTGTTTGTGGAGCTCAAGGCGTACAACTAAGTTTAACAAAATGAGCTACAGCAGATGATGTTTCAAGCCGTTTGGTCTTCTGACCAAGCAAATTAAAGTAATTCGAATGTTGCTGGAGAATCTTCAGACCTCAGACGCTTTCGTGACGTTAGATGGACTGAAGCAAGAGGTGACACCGTTCAGGGTAAGGAGACAGGTTTACAGACAAAGGAACCTCTTCTGTGTTCACTAAGCTCTCAAATTCCAGGCTAGTTGATAAGGAGTGCGAATCATCGAATTATGTAGAAAACTCGAAACAGGAATTCCAATCTTCTGTTAATAAGGGTCTTGAGACTGGTACTTGTTCCGTTAACTTTTCTCCTATTAATAGTATGAGAACACCTAGCCAACGTCAACGTCATCGCAAATACTCAGCAGGTCTCTGGTCAAAACAACCTCATGTTGCTTTTAGCTTATCACAGAAACACCATCCATCATCTACCGCTCGACATGTGCCCTAAAGGACGGAAATTCCCCTCACTTACATCGGCACAAATTAGTTCCCTTCTGTTGCACAGAGCTCATGCCGGCTGACGGTAGACAGGCTGGTCGCTCTAGAAAACCGCCAAAATGCGAAATAATATCATGCAGCCTGCTGATTTGCATACTTCGCGCCGGGCGATGAGTTGGCCTGGTATGCAAGTCTGTACACCTCTTAGTGTTTACTAAAAAAAACACTACGCACACAAAGACAGCGGGTAAAATCTGCCACGAAGCAAATTCACGATTGTGAAACACTGCCGTGGCGCAGCTCGTGGTTCGAGCATGGCAATTAAACGTGTGCCCTGAATATATTGGGAAATGACGGCTAGTAGCGGCGCCACATCCACCGTCAAGCATTGACTGATGGCACAAACCGACCGCCAGGTAGGTCTTAGATTCTGCGTTCACTGTGCCCAATCTCCCTGCATAATAATGTCGACCGACTCTAGCGATAGCGGTATCGGTTTCGTTCGAGGGGGAAATGTAACCTCGTGATTATACAAATTGCCTCTTTTAATTACTATCACTGCGACTGCGCCGCTGGTGAACAATTTTGTTTATTACTTCGAATCACCGGGTAGACTGCGATGTTGCAATTTTGAACTGGGTGAAATTCTTCCATAACTGGCTGAAAACGTCGACCTCTAGCAAGAGCGAATGTTGTTTTTTGCTTCCTCATTTCTTCAAACGGCTTCTACGGACGAAAGAACCGTTTGCTCAGCATTACCTACCTACCTGTTTACATCCATAGTTTACTGCTTATGCTTTATCTGAATCGTTCATCGTTCGGCGTATGGTTTAGTAGATACTTTACAATATATTGCAAGTCACTCGGCACCTTTTTCTCCATGTTCGGATATCCACTTGCTGCACGCAGCTCCACCGCCTATCAAATAAACAAAACAGTGTATGTTTACTCCCATTATCTAATTAACATAGCCAACTCGAGGTTGGCCATTTAGCTAGCTGGCTTGCCGGTAGGGTAGGGTGAGCTGTGCGATATGTATGTTTAGGTTATCACGCTGCTGCCCGGTTGTGATGTATCGTTTGCTTAGCCGTCGTCAATACTGCAACTCACCCTATCCGATCGGAGCTGTAAAAGTACCTAACTCATTAGTTACCAATTCACGCGCTAATTTTGCAAAGGTATTTTATTTTTTGATTTCCTCTGCGTTTTTGGGTTAAAGTATAACAGCGTTTTTTTTTTCGTTAATTTGTTGGAAACTAGCACACGTAAGCTGCTTGTAAATCAATTTAATCGATAACAACTAAAAATATGGAGAACTTTGTCAAGCGATTTTTTTTAGTTACTTAATACTTCTACAAACCTAGTTTGCAATTATTCGCTGTAACTACAAGCAGACTACATTAAAAACGGTCGGTCTTGTAATAGTGATGAATAGGGGAAGAATTGTGACGAGAAAGCTTACATCTAGCACTGTTAGTTATTCAACGCTCTGGATGAACAATAGGAAAACACTAGTGACTAGTTTCTGTTCAGCATTGTGTTGTTTTTTTTTTGCACATTAAAGAATGGTCAACGTCTGCTGTAATGCTGTGCTTCCAGACATGGCACACAATGGTGTTTTTCTTTTCTATGGAACTCTCCATTGCATGGCTAAGAATCGGGGCAAATTTCCATTTCTTAGATTAGCGCCGGTAAACAGCCGCATACCAACCTATAGAATTGTCCGCAAGCGCTCAGACTCACTACGAGACACAGGAATTCAACTACGTCTATTTACACATTCGTTAGCTGTGTTATCATACGATTGTACAAACTCACTTTAATTAAGCTGGTTGACGTCGAGGGGAATGCAACTGAGCTCATGTACTGTTCAAAGTTTATTTACCCACGGCTTCAAGGAACCGCGCCAAGTCACAGCAGCTGAAATAAAAACAAAACTTTTTGTTTACCAAAGCAGCAGCTTGACATCACGTGACCATTTACGATTCTACCAATAAGCGGCTTCCATTAGAAATTCTACAGTCATGTGAACTACCAACAACAATCGGCTTTCGACCCTTATCAGATGGGAACGCTAAGAGTTTCGCCGTAATAAATTCTAGTCATCTCATCTCCAGCACCAGACTCCGATGATTTTTCCCATAAACTTTAATTTTTCTTCTCCACCGCACTCGACTAAACACGCTCGTATATCGTCAAACCACAACACAAATCGTAGCGTAAATCATTCGAGCAAAACTTCACCGGCAAAATAATGCTTGGTGAGCATTTATTATTGATGCTGCGGGAAGCAACCGGAAAAAAAGGCTAACTCTTAGAACGATCGAATCTTTTACGGTTGGATTGCAACATAGTTCGGGTTCGGAGAGCGGCTGCTAGATACTGTTTGTTTTGACGATGGACTCTACGTTTACCATTTACAACCAATGTTTGGCTCTTCTCATCATCATCATCATCATCATCATCATAATCAATTTCGAAATGTTGTGGAACTCATCAATTTGTACCACTTGTTGGTTGCGTTTTTTCTACTTCGTCATTTCTTTTTTCCATTAGTTGAAAATAAATATTCACTTCTGTCTATATAGTTGATCAAACGCAGATCTATTGGTGGTCAATCTTATGAATTGGTTCTACAGTCAGTTTAGTGCAGTGTTTGATAATCATTGATATATTTAATGATTTGATTAGTTTGGTATAAATAATGTCACAATTTTGAAGGTTTTTTCTGCTACCAACAGGGAAGGACTGTGTTGTCTCGGTACTATAACATAGCAGCCCCATTACGAGACTCGGCAGCGTGGCCCTAGTAAGGTAACCTACCTAAACCTTAAACTACTACAAAAAATCTAGAAAATTCGACTCGGACTATTCGACATGAACAAAGGACATAGAATGGATACTTGGTACCTGGAACTGCAGATCGCTAAATTACTGGGTTCTGGGAATACTGGGTTCGCCGTAGAGACGTGCGAGCTCATGGATCATTCGTCGTCTCCATACACCATTCACGTGCACGCCGCCAAACATGGTTCTTAGCACCCGCCGTTCGAATACTCCGAGCGCTCGTAGGTCCTCTTCTAGCAGTGTCCACGTTTCGTGCCCGTAGGGGACAACCGGTCTAATTAGCGTTTAGTGCAGTGTGCACTTTGTACGGGGGCTCAGATTGTTCGACCGCAAGTGCTTGTGGAGTCTGTAGTAGGCCCGACTTCCGCTGATAATACGCCTTTTAATCTCACGGCTGATATTGTTGTCCTCTGCTCTGCCAGTGAGCCAAGGTATTCGAACTCGTCGACTCCCTCAAACTCATTCCCGTCGATTACCACGGTACTGCCCAAGCGGGCCCTGTCGCACTCGGTCCCGCCCGATCTGATCTTCCACCGCCTCAAATGTTCTGCCGACAGCATCCACGTCGTCAGCAAAGCAGATAAATTGCATTTCGCATTTCGATCGCCGTTCGTCTTATAACACCTTGAAGTGCAATGTTTAATATCAGGCAAGAAAGACCATCTCCTTGTCGAAGCCCCGGCCAGATTCGAATGGGTCCGACAATCCACCCGATAATCTCACACAGCACTGAATCCCATCCATCATAGGCATGATAAATCTAGTAAGCTTACCCGGAAATCCGTTTTCATCCAAAATTTTCCATAGCTCTTGTCGGTTTGCACTATCAAATGCGGCTTTGAAATCGATGAACAGGTGATGCGTGGAGACTCGAAACTCGCAGCTCTTCTGGAGGATCTCTCGCAGGGTGAAGTTTGGTCCATTGTTTACCGACCCTCCATGATAACTTTCCTCAAATTTATTGGCTATTGGCAATAGTCGATGGAAGATGACTTGGGACAGCACTTTGTAGGCGGCATTCCGGATAGTGATCGCTCGGTAGTTCTCACAATCCAGCTTATCGCTTTTCTTGTAGCTAGGGCAAATAACTCCGTCTTTACACTCCTCCGGTAGTCGTTCGGTATCCCAAATCTTTACAATCACTTGATGCAGACAGCCGGCCAACCTGTCCGGGCTCATTCTAATAAGTTCCGCTCCAATGTCATCCTTTCCCGCTGCTTTGTTGTTCTTCAGCCGCTGGATGGCTTCTCTAACTTCCCTTTTCCATGGGGGTGGCACATCTTCGTTGCTTGCTGCACCAATGAAGTCACTTCCTCCACTGTCATGGTCTTCTGACTGCAAGCCATTCAGGTCTTCATAGTAACGCTCAAAACTATCAAAGTTCAAAGTAACTATTTGTTCTATACGATCGTTCCAGTACTCCTGGTACGGGCCCCAGATAATGTAAGCAGTTTTTACTAGAGGTCTTACCAAAGCGCAATACAACGATCGAAAGTACAATGGATCACTGAACTCGTTACAAACCTTTTTGATAAATCCTAGTTGGCAGTTTGCTTTTTGTACGATGATCGATCGATGCGTATCGAAAGTTAATTTACTATCCAATGTAACGCCTAGGTATTTTACTTCATGAACTCTTGCCAAACAACTTCCTTCGATGTAATAGTCGTGAAGTAATGAATGAATTATACAACACAGCATTTCTCAACAGTTATGATGATACGGCTCTACTTGCACCACTGAACAAAAAGATGATGAATTTTCTGGAGCTCACGGCAATCTTCTGTGTTTCTAACAACCAAGAAAATTTTCAGGTCGTCAGCATACAGCAAGCGGCATCAATCGGGAAGCAGAAAGGATACATCGTTCACGTATAACAAAAATATCAAAGGACCAAGATTACAGCCTTGCGGAACTCTAGATAAGTTCGTGAAGACACCGGATTCAACACTGCCGAGCTTAACTCGCAGCGTTCGATCAAACAAGTAAGATCGTAGCCATTGTGACGGGCATGTGTCGGCTCCGAGCTTAGAGATTTTGGCCAAGAACAAATCGCGATAAATTCTATTAAATGCTGCTTTTAAATCCTTGTAGATAGTGTCAATTTGTTGGTGGTTCTGCATGACATTAAGGCATTTTGAGGTAAACTGTAGTAGATTTGTGTTAACCGAGCGACTGGCGTAGAAACTGTGCTGATCAACCGAGATATATCGCTTGCACTTAAAGAACAGGTAGTCTTAGACAATCAGCTCTAGCAATTTGGAAGCACCACATAGTGACGTATAATTCCTCGGTAATTTGCCATGTTTTGCTTTTCGCCTTTTTAGAATACAGGGAACATGAAAGAAAAACTCCACTGAACACCGACTTGCTAAAAATCACGGAAAGCGGTTTCGATAACTCGGCACTTTTTCAAGATTGCAGATGGTATGCAATTTGGGCCTGCTGCAAACGATGAATGTTGAGGATAAAATGTCGTTTCTTTAACTACACCATTACAGTCAATATATGAATGCTCAGATCGGCTATGAAGTAACGTATAGACCGGTGATCGGGCCCTATAGCCTGCTATAGACACAAACAACAAAGGCCACCAATGCATCAGCTTTACAGCTTCACACCTTTACAGCCTGGTGACCAGAAGCACTTTCCTTTTCCGCAAACATACCCTCAAAACCACCAGGAGATCACCTAACCAACAAACATTGAATCAAATCAGCCTCGACTCTCGAACACGGATCGAGCAGAATACGCTCCGCCGTTAATGAGGCCGCAATTGAGGTGGTTGGTAAAGAAACCTCTAGTACACAAAATTATTGGTGCCATGGATTTCACGGCAGCATACGATACAGTCGAACACGAACAACTATGGTAGAAAATGTACGCGAACGGTTTTACATACAAACTGACTCGGCTAATCAAAACTACTCTGGAGCGAGTGATATGCTATGTGCGTGCTTCGGGGGCACTCTCGAGTCCTTTCGAATCGTGTAGACTCTTAGAGGGTTGCGACAATGGAATGGACTGTCCTGTATACTATCCAACGTCGCCATTGTACGTATGATCCGGCGAGCGGGCATCGAAACGAAAAGAACAATCTTCAGCAAAAGTAACCAATTCCAAACCTTCGCAGACAATCTCGACATCATTACTAGAAACCTTGGGATAGCGGAGGCAATCTACGCCAAACTAAAAACGATTAGGTTACAAATCAATGCGTTGAAAATCAAAAATACGGTAGGAAGAGGCTCCAGAGAAAACAACGTAACTCGCCGCTCATGCCACAGTAACTATTGACGGCGTCGAGCTGGAAGTGGCTGATGAATTCGTATATTTGGGATCTCTAGTTGCCCCCTACAATAAGACGATTAAGGAGATTCAACGACGCATTTAAGCTGCAAATCGAGCCTACTTTTTCCGGCACAAGATGCTTCGATCAGAGTGCATACGCTACCATCCGAAACTGGCGTTATACAAAACGCTGATCAGACCGGTAGCCCTCTACCGATTTGAGACAGTAGTATGCTTTCGGAGGACATACCGTATTTGAACGAAAAGTTTTGCGGACTATTTTTGGCGGAGTACATACGGATAGCGGAGAGTGGGGTAGGCGTATGAACCACGAGTTGCACGCACTTAGAGAAATTCCCATCATACATCTGGCAAAAGTTGAGAGACTGTTGAGAGAGTGGAAGCCGAGCTGTGTGTTAGGACCACCGAATACATGAGTTCTTGCTGCTGGAAGTAAGAGGTAAGCTTCCAGGCACATTCGTTAGATTGGTTGTTTCGTCGCAAGTCGTTACTTTACGAGCTGAATAATCCAAACTATTATTCAAAACTGCTGGTCCGAATTTACAACTGCGCGATTGTCTCGGTTTCCACAAAAGGTAGTTACCAAAGTTTTTACAACGAACGAGGCACGAACGCAAACGAAGCTGAACTCCCGTACATAAAAGTACTCAGAGTCTGACACCTCAGCACCAATAAAGAAAACTAAGAATAATAATTTATTCTGCCAAATTTGAATTGAGAAACCGGCAACTGCAAAACAGAAACATTTTTGAGCGATTTTTATGAAGTTAATATGTTGATGCGACAATCACATATTGCTATTTTATATCTCATTAAACTCAACAGCTTGGTTCATTACACCTGAAAGTAAAAATCAAGCATAATGAAACTAATGGAGCACTTCTTGAAGCAGATAGTCCCTAAGTTGACACTGACAAGCACTTCCTCTTACCATCGCAAATACGCAGAGTCATAACGCACTACGCGCTGCAATGTGGGGGGCGCTGCACAAACTCAACTGCGTAAAATGTGATCCACCCAAAATGTTGACACCTGGTGCTTTGTTTCGCATTAACGCGCAACCTCGGTCAGTCTCTCTACCGCTTTTGAACCGCCCGTCACTTATCTTAGCAGCATGCGTGGGAACAAAATCCAATTTCGTGCAATCCGATGCCGAGGACACCGAAAGGCGTAAATGATTGACGAAAGTGTAATTGTTCGTCGCACTCCAAGTCCAAAACGGTTGCGAAACAAGCGCCACTAGAGTTTTTGGAGGGTTTGTGTGGGATGACAAAACGGAAAAAATTCCAATTGTTACGAGAATCGAATGAAACCATATTTCGCATCGAATTACGTATTATGAATCAACAATATTCCATCGAAACCGCCACATATACGACGAAATGTGAGCTTTGGGTTGTGGTCACCACTTCCAACGGACATAGCCAGATGTTGAGTAACTAAAACCTGTTCTTTGCGCGTGTCTTCAGGATCACTTTCAGGATATAACACCTCTCTTCACCATTTTTCAGGGGAGAACGGTGTTTGACAAAAATAGATTTTTTTTTTCTTTTTTTAGGAGCTATACTATTTTAATCGTTCATCCAAGCGATTGAACGACGACTGTTCGATACGAAGAGATACGACACGAAGAGTCACCCGATATCGTGATTGATTTTTGTTGTGAATAAATTTTAATAATACTAAACAACGGCTTCACCATCGATCAGTAGATTGTGCAAACTTGACAGCTTGTTATCGTCGCAGAAACGAGGACTGGAAGCGGAATATCAAAACAAACACAACAACAACAACATTGAATTTGCTGCGGGACTCGATGAATAATTAATGGCATTCGCTTGGTTATTATTAGTCAATAGACGGGTCGGGTGAAACAAGACGCGGATCGGTTTACGGTGATAGTCTGCGGACACTTGTCGGGAAAGGAAAGATCAAGTGTGACTTTGAAATTCCTTTCCTTGTGTGTCGAAATCGGTGAGCCCTACAATTAAACCCTTGACGTCAGCTAATAAATATGCAATCAAGAAAATTATCTACTCCATAGGCATAGGGCGATTTAATGATCAACTGCACTATCATTACTTCAACACAATGGATTGTCAATTCTAACGGACTCATATTACCAATCATCTATTGAGTTTTTCTTCGTTAACTTTATGCGTCATTGGTATTAGCTTCCATTAGCTTCAAGCAAACCCACACAAGTCAGTCGCTAATGAAGATCCCTCCGAGAACTGGTTATTTGTTTGTTTTATTTATTTTGCTCTACAACTTCCTATGTATGACCGTTCACTCGTCTGCTCGACCGCACGTTGTCACCTAATCTACTCATAGTTGTCTGGCAGTTTTACGGCCTTTAAAGCTGCTAAGTCCCGTTTCTTCGTCTTTGTTTTCTACCGTCCGCTATAGGTCACTGCTGATATGTACGAAAGCAGCAACGCTTTGATTGAAATCAACCAAAACTGCACTTCTTCTTGTGTTGTTGTGTATTTCGTGTGTGCCCCAACCCAATGGACAAGGCGGCGGAAGCTCAAATTACTTATACACAGAAATAATTTTGACCATATGTTGCTGGCGTGGAATGCACTTACCGCAGTATAGTTTTTAACATATGGTCTGTCTTGACGGGTATTAGGTTGTCGCATATTTTTCGCTTTAGTTTATCACATATTTTTCTTTTAGGATTGTTCAGCTCTAGTTCGGACAGTTATCTAAACATTTATTTTTGAGTTTATCATTATGTAAACTTCGTCAACCGAATGTCCCTACGATAAAACTGAACCGAACTGAAAATCAGTCACGTTTACTTCTGAATGTCGGTAAATGCCAAAATACATTTGTGATTTTAAGTGGGACTTGGGGTAAAAGTTTACCAAATGTGATTGTTGCGTTGTTCAGAAAGTGCTTTTATTACGTTTAAGAATAAGGCCGGTACGGGGATCTTTGATTAGATGAATGTTTCGGTGGTTCATCCCTATTTATCACAGATTCACAGCTGTCACAAATATCTCCGAAAAATGTCGGATTGATTGGGTCGACCGAGAGCTTAGGGTTAGTAAGGGGATGTATGCGGTATACCAGACGCGGTTCGGATACCGAAGGAGCATTCTATAATGATGACGGGCAATGATAGAGATACCCAGGCAGAAGATGGGAAAATTAAGTCAATTCTTATACTATATTACATTTTATTCACAATACTAATATTTCTAGCGGTTGGTTTTTGGGGTTTAGTGACGGATTCCCGTTATAAATACTGTGCACTAGCTCTTTGGTTTCAAGGGTTGGGAGGCGAGTGTGACTCTATGTTTTATAGCTTCTGTCGACTACCGCGCATGCTCAGGTCTTGCGCTCAATTTGCTTTGCAGACTTGTTTTGAGACGCTGCATAAATGTCGGGGGATGAACGATGAAATTTGATCTATGGTCCGAGATTTGTCTTCCTATTGGTTCAATTGTTATGGTTTGTGTTGTAGGATTGATGGTGTGTGCGCAGTTGAGGACAACCGGTGTTAGGCGGGGCTGACGAGACCTCCACTTCTTCACTATACTACACTTTACAACTCAAGTATTACAAAATGTCAAGGGCAAACCTCATTTACATTCATCATTTTTCCTCTCATCATCATTATCATCACCATCATCATCATCATTACATTTAAAATATGGCATTTCTTTGGTCCTGTGGTCTTTGGTAGAGAGATCTCAGAGTCAGTTCGTGGAGTCCGCGTAGGGCCAGCACGCCTCTGCCTGCGGGCATAGGCGTGTCGGCTATGATTGGGGCTCTACCTGTGTTTTAGTGGGCGACATTGCCTGTCTCGTCAGGTAAAACTGGTGTTTGAGGTTTCCCTGGCACTTTTGTGATGACATCACAAAAGACCTGGCGCAGAGTTTTATACGCTATTGAGCGCACGACTGGATAACCCAAAGAAACGAAAACAATCTATTTTCAAATCGTTACAACTTAAGCCATTGATTTCAAAGCAGCATGCGATACAGTCGATCGAGACCAGCTCTCTGGCATGAACACGGTTTGCCGGATAAACTGACGTGACTGATCAGAGCTACATTGGATCGGGTGATTTCGTGCGCATTTCGGGGGACACTCTCGAGTCCCTTTGAGACGCGGCGAGGACTGAGACAAGCTGACGGCCTATCCTGCATGTTGTTTAGCATAACTCTTAAGGAGGTGATCCGACGAGCGGACATCGAAATGATAGGTACTATTTTCACCAAGGGTAGTCAACTCGTAAGCTTTGCAAATGACTTTGATATCATAGCCCGGAAGCTCTGAGGACATCAGGCCGTGTTCGATTTGGCGGAGCACAGACTGAAAGCGGAGAGTGGCTGAGTTGTTTGAATCACAAGCTACAGACACTGCTTGGAGAGATTCTTATGGTACGTCTGGCGAAAGTCGATAGGCTACGGTGGGCCAGACACGTCGTAATGATGCCGGACGACAGTGCGACGAAAACAGTTCTCCAACATTCTTACCGGTACCAGGAACAGAGGGACTCGACGTGCAAGATGGCTCGACTAAACTAAATAAAAAAATGTATTTTATTTGGCGCTTAGAGCGCACCCTTCTGAGTTAGATGGTCTCAGATATCATCATTTTAAGCATCTCGCATATTTAAAGATTCATAACTTTCAAATCACTGAATGGATTTTAATGAGTTTGGTAGCAAATTAGAACGGATGTCTTTTCATTTTTGAGTTTTATTTGTTTGTACATTTTTTGTCTTTCACTCATTGAATAATTCCGTGATTGTATTCTATTCTATGAACGTCAACATCCACCGGTCGATGTTTTTCAACACACAAAAGCCATTGCGTCAGAGAAAGGATAGTACATATTGCGCCTATGAAGCCACTTCAAGTTTACCATTTACACTACTTTGTCTCAATGAGTGGATGATATCCATACGATGCGCTCGGTTTTCTTCGCCATATCAGTTACTCACTTTTTGCGGTTTTTCCATCGAGGAAAATCGAACCCGGCCAGAACCAGTCTATTCGCTCCAATGATAAGTAATTGCATAACCCACTTGGCTCCGATCCAATTGCCGATTAAATGGATTATATCTGGCCGGCAACTGTTTGCATCGTCCGACGTTCTCACTCAGTTTATGGACTGGCTACCAGTACCCGCCCCTTTCAGTGGAAGACCCTTGCACCCTTGCAGAGCATTGCTCTTCTGCGACTGGCAACCAATTTGTACACATTGCTTCACTAGCACGCCTTCGATTCATGTCGAGAATTGCGACGCTCATTTTTATCATTATATCTACACAGTTTCGACAGTGAATATTGCACGTCAGGCTAAGGGAAAAAATGTTTACATTCTCATTCCATCCGTTCCGCCGGTAGTAATTGCCTGATAACAAATTATCGAACCGCCAGTGGATAGGCATTGCTTTTGCAATTTACTCACTTTCTACCGTTCCGGTAGAACCAATCGTTCCGGGAGACCACCGGTGTCGTTGCGTACCGCCAATAAAAATAGGCTATAATAAGTAACACCATGCTTTGGCCTCTGTCTGTCAATCATCGATTCGAGGTCCATCTTCGTCACAATAAAGACAAATTGAGGCCTACTAAGTTTCTTGACTTGAGTCACTGTGGCACAGAATGTCGCATGATTTTTGTGACTGTGTAAGTAAATTTACGTTTCCTAGACTTGTTTTGTTATTGATTTCTCTGTGGTAAAAAAAACTACAGTCAAACGTGATGAGTGGTGAGTCATACCTTCACCCCTGAGGGACAAGTGTATATTTTAACAAATGCTTTGCGATTGCTCACGATTGATCCTGGTATGAATCAACACATTTTCAGCACAACTAACTTTCCAACTCACGACACTATTTGATTTGAATATTCGGTTCCTCGCCATATTTTGCATGCTGTGTCACCTCGGTATCGTCGTGACTCATAACCTTGATTTACGGCACGCTCTTTGTTCGTGCATAACAGCTCCATTTGAAATCAATCAATCTGAATATAGAGTACTGAGTGCATGCCTTCCCAAGAATGCACGCCGTTATGTGACTTATACACGGTCGACATAACAAACTCTGCTAAACAAATATAACTAAGAACAAAGGGAAACCCTTATGGGTTGGAGAAAAAGTCAAAGCAATAAACAGAAACCAGATGCCCCGCGCGATGCGGTCCGGTCGTTGTCGGCGTCCACAACAGTTGACTGTAATCAAAGTCATTTAGTTTAATATGTTTCACTACGCTTTTACAGTGCCCTCGCACACGGCTGACTGATTATCACGTGCAAGTGTTTTCTTCATTCCTTATTCATACCTCAATTGACGGACGGTGCAATTTTTACGCGAGATCAAAATGAAAAAACAATCTTTTGTCAGAAGTGGGATTCGAAGAACCCACGCCTTCTCATAGAGGACCAGAACGCTCAAACACACAACATCCGAATTGTTAAACTGGCAGGACCAGATTTCTCTTGAGTCTGGCGCCTTAGACCGTTCGGTCATCCTGACATGTTGAATGTCCGATCGAAAATACTGACGGTGCCCGCAGTAAGCACGAACACGGTAGCCTGTCTGTTCAACTGTTTAAATACCCGCTCTTTGATAATGATGTTCCACGTGATTAAACAAACGGTACTTGTTTACAGAGAAAAAAATATCATGTTTTGCACAACTGCTTCTACTGCTGCGGCTGCTGCTTGCATCTGAACCAGCATTTGTCAAGGCAATTAATTAGTAATAGATATTGTATCATTACCATGAAACCAGTATTTTTCCGCAAAGTTAGCTCTCTGTTAGTCAGTCGAGTCAATGTAGGTCTCGCAGTTGTCATATCGAATTCCGTCACGAGTAAAACCAGTTTCCTATTGCATTGCTTACGGCACAACCAGTTCCAACATTCAAACTATTCGAATTTATTTTACCTTATTAAACCCCATTTGTTCAAGGTCGGACGCAACTATCGTTTACCTGCATACCGATGCAATTTATTTGTTTATCAAGCTGCACCAAAAATTTTTACTCTTCACATCCACCAACAAAAACGATGTTGTGTAATTTTGTGCTTCGGCATTTGATTTGTCCATTTGTTTGGCTGTTTTATTTTCCGCCGCTTTGTTTCTCACCGAACGATCTCTTCTCGCACGCTACATATTTCTGCATAGCCGCAGCGCGGCGGAAAGTCGATCAGTAGATCATGAACTTGTTTAGCAACATCATAAACACACACACCCATACACATTTACATGCACCCACCGATGCTGAAACCTCCCAAGCAGCAGCATCACACTCTCAGCTTGTGCTTCTGAAGATAATTTGAAACAACAAACAAAAAAAAACCTTCTCTACATCCACCCTTGTGGGCACCTCCACCACACGCGAGTGTACACAGAAAAAAGCAGTTCAACGTTGTTTCCCCATGCAAATGCTGGCAATCGGATTGCTAATAAGAGTAAATTGATTGAAACTGCTAACGAAGATACTTGAAGGCAATTGGGAAAGAAAACAAAATCATTCAACAAGCAACCAATATGTCTCACATTCGTATAAATCGTTTACGAAACCAATAGCAATCGTGACAGTATTAACTAACCATGTTTTTTTGTTTCTTTCTTTTGCAGGTAATAAATCCATAATTTTCAAAATTAATTGATTCCGGAAGCAGTGTCTGGACAACCGGGCCAGGATGTGTGACGTGCTACTGATAAGAAAACGGCCCGGGTAGCTCAGTCGGTAGAGCGTTGGACTTTTAATCCAACGGTCTAGGGTTCAAGTCCCTATTCGGGCGGTAGAATTTCTTTTTTGTACCCAACTTTTTATTTTACCTTCTAAAATTTATGTACGCCTGGTAGCTAGTGAGTGGGAAATGGCTCGACACCAAAAAAAGTCTTGTGTCAGAAGTGGGATTCGAACCCACGCCCTCAGAGAGGACCAGAACGCTCAGGACTTGAACCCACCTTCAGGTGGTGGGTAAGATTGCTCTTGAGTCTGGCGCCTTAGACCGCTCGGCCATCCTGACATGTTGGGGTGGGGCAAACCAGAATGATTGGACAACCGTTCATGCAGAACAGCCATTTTGAAAAATAGTACTATGAATATCGAGCCATTGGCACAGAGTTTAAACACAGATTGTGCACTGAGAAAACGCACTGCACTGCAATACAACGCCAGTGTGAATGTATACAGTCCTATAATTTGCGACTACGAAGCTAAAAGAGATTTCTCTTTTCTTTTTTCTCACAAAAAACCAAACAAATATCAGCAACTTCGTAGGTATTATTTATGCATTTTTAAGGCCCGTTTTATTTCAGCTGAAAGATATCCAATAGATATTACGTAGGGGTACGAGGGGTAAGACCGGCACCCCAAGGGAAATGATCGTTTTGTCAGATCTGAGAGCATATCCACACACAGAATCAGTGTTTATTCTGCTTTCAATAAGATATGAGAAAGTCAATGCTTCTAGGCTACTATATTACAAAATACAGTATTTTTTTAAACAGACAAACAAACGGTGTTCATCAAGCAGTGCGGGTGAAAATCAGGACCTAATTTTATCAATCAGTTTACTTAACAAGTACTGAACCGATTTGTTAGCAGCCACCCCCAAATGAAAAGTGATTATGTTCAATGCACCGTTTTATTGTTTACGGTTAGAATCGGTTAGTAAGTCCCGATGATATGGGCAGATTACGGAATGCGAATCCATAAATACAGAATATGTGAATTGAAGCAATTTAAAATTAACCAAACCCATAAGCTGCCACCTGGAATCATACTAGAATTCAATGATACACACAATGACGTACAAATCATGGATCTAGTACTTTAATGAACATATCCAAATAACTTCCGTGTACTTCCGGGAAAGTGGCCAGGTTTCTGATTTGTTGATCGCACAATATCCATAAATACGGTAGATGTACGGTAGCCATTATGAGGAATTACCATAACATTGAACAACTTTTATATTCGATAAATGACTCCAAACAAGTTCACGTTGATTCAGAGTAAGAACCTGTTGGTATTGCCGGTGACCTGCAAGTATGCCTGTCTTAACCCGTTCTAAGGGTGCTGATCTCACCCGCAGAGCACACGTTTTTTTAAGACGGGCATTTTTATACATTTATTACTCTAACTTATTTCTACTCAAATCTTACTGATGACAAACAATACTAGTAACAATATGTAGAATGAAAAAAACTTAGTTTGAAACTTCTTCTGAGAATTAAAGCTTAAAACCTACTCGTGAAAAAATACATCGAGCTGCGCATTGACGGCACTCGCGTTTGTTTTGTTCATTGTTTTAACATTTGTCGATTCTTGGTAGGCTCGACCTGTTTTAAAATGCCTGAAATAATGAATACTAACATGCCCAGTATTTAATAACGCAATTACTTAATGCTTTCTAGTAAAATTCTAGGAGTTTTACCCCCAGTGCCGGTCTTACCCGCACTACTCCTACATGTAGTATTAATATGGGAAAGTTTGAATTCTCAAATAAAATATGCGGAGCACCGAATTAGGCACGCTTACGTATAGAATTTGAATAGAGTTTCGTTAAATTTAGAAACCCTAGAAGGTGATAATTTTGAAAATCCTTCGTACCACCATTACCCAAGGGAGGGCCACGCCAGCTTCGAAATGTGCATTGGTGAGCCAACTAGTATGAATCATAAAGTGACCGGACGAAGTCACTTTTCATTATATCGTCACCCAACACTGAAGTACGTCTCCACTAAGTTAGCAACGCTTCGCTTCGAAACTGGTTTTATTCAGCGTCGTAAGTGACTCTGATCTCTTTTCAAATGACTGCGTCGTTGAAGAGGATTAGGCTTCATCATGACGATCGCTTTTAAAGTTTCATTTGTATTTTTCTATTGTATTAATATTAAGTAAATGCTTAGCTTCAATTTAAGCTTGGTTTAAAGGTTTTGTTTAACAAATAAAACAAGTAGCTTCATGTATGAAGCAAAGGCAACAGTCACTTCCATTTCTTTGCTTCGACGATGTCGAGCTCGTCATAAAAGTACTAGAACTGTGGTTTTCGCTTGAACAATACGATTTTCACGAACATTCATTTCAACACTTCTTAGCATTTGAACCAAGCATTGTCGAACAAATGAAAATGAATGCAAATGTTTTCATCAATCACGAAACACGATGAATATCAAACATCACGAGTGTATAGTTGGCGTAGAACTAGATGGGTTATTCAAGTTTTTGTGTTAAAACCTGAAATATCAAAGAACAAACAGAGTAAAAATAAATAACATAATAAAAGTATCATCTCCCTAAACTATCGAAACTATTATCTTTGATTTATTATCAAAAAAGCGAGTTTCCGTGACTTTAGAACGCCAAAATAATGCCAGAAACAACTATTTTTGCCAGTGGCAAAATCGAAGTATGCTACAATAGAAATCTCACTAATCCTCACAGCTCTACTAGAAAGTTCAGAAAAAAAAACACTAAAATGGCTGTAACTTTCTTATCTTTCGATATTTTTTTACCAAATTTAGGAATCTTGCCGAAAATCTTTTCTATTTTATAATACCTACAGATCACGACCTTCTGTCGCATGGTTCCAGATACATTCCGGTGTTCCTTGGGGAACCGCAATATGTCTTTTTTGGATAATTTTGTCAAATTTTGCAATCTGTTTGAAACATATGAACTTTTTTAAACAAATCGTCGATGTTCATATCAGCTACTTTCTGCAGTTACGAGCCATGATACTCGCCATCCGGATCCGGAAGGTCAGTTTTCGGCCAAAACTAGTGCCGAAGTAAAATTGCTTTTCCCGTCAATTCGTGGTTTGAAAATCGGTATCTGCGGACCCGTAATAATCACCGTTTTGCCGAGATTCTCAACCATGATCGACAAAGCCGAAGCCGTGTACGTCATAGAGTCCGTACCGTGAACAATTACGAAGCCGTCGAAGAATTCATACGACTGCTGGATATCGGTAGCAATGCGCATCCAATCGGCGACCGCCATATTGGAGGAATCGAGCAGTACTCGAAAATCTGATATAGAATACGTCAATGTTGACTCTCAACATAGACCAACATCAAAAGGGCCATATTCCTCGCTAAACCAAAATGCTTGCTAGTACATATATACATCTTCGTGCATATCCCGAATCCTTCGAACAGGAGGATTGCTATTTATTGATCGCCTTTTATACACTGTCCACGTTCTTCCACGTTCAGAACAATAGCTTCTGGGTATCACGTTCGGTCGAACGGACAATAGTCTTTTGTGACTAGATTCGGTTCTACAATTGAAGCTAACTGCGAGGGAATATTCCAATGTGGCTTCCTGCCGCAACATACCTATTTTTCAACTGAACAATGTGACGACTGTAAGGACTCATCCAACATGTTTCTTATTTCGCATCATGATGCCGATCGTTCCTCCGGTGTAGAGGATTAACACCTTAGCCTCCGGAGTAGTTTCGGATGGCATCTTTCTACAGCTGGAATTTCGTCGAATGCTCAGCTTGCTCAGACCTAGACTATCGTCTGAATTGATGTCCTACCATTCACTGGGACTATAGCTGGGCTGATCAATGATCAATGATGAGGCCTTGGGAGTTCTACTTGATTCCAAAATCGACTAAATTGTGTCAATCTCACGGAAACATTTACATTCGTATGCGACATTTACATACGCGGCGGTGGTTCTTATAGTTCATCTCATCCAGTCAAGGAACACCCAAGGTTAAACAATTATTAGCAGCCTAGCATAGCATAGCATAGTTTGACCGCCCGTGTGTTGCCCGCGATTGATCAAGATCAGTTGAAAATGCACAAAGAACCCTCAAATTATGCCCGGGAGTAGCATTACATTTTCAGTGTGCATCTTCTGGTGATCTAACTTTTGTGATGATCAATAGCAAAGCTGGCCACGTCCATGCAGGTCGATTGAGGAAGGAAAGGAATGTTAGTTCGACACATGCTGTTACTATAGACCGGGGAATCCTCTGCATCATCCACAAGTGTCACAGGAAGGGATTGATGTTAGTGGGAAGGTATTGATCTGGATCCACCGGGGCTGGTGGTACGACCATTGCAATTCGAGTTCCCAAACGGTATGGGAACATTCACTAAGCCTGTAATGCGTCTACAATAAGATCTAAGATGTCGAATAAACTCATAGAGCGATAGTTCTGGACCGGCGACGTACAGTATGATGCATTATTTATTCGCTTCGAAATGTTAAATCCCGACGGGCATACATTTATTTCTAACTGATATAAAGACGCTAGTAGAAATGTATTCTTACAATCGCTTAAAGCGATCGGATGATCAATTGACAGACTAGTTAAAGGATAATAAATGTGCTTGGGAAACCCGCGGTGATTATATATCTGAACGGATACGGCGAAGCCCCAATCATGGAGAGTGCGGCGGGTCGAGTTCCGCGTAGCAATTGATAAACCGGCTTTATTACTAAGACGATCCAAAAACTTCAGTCAAGTCAGTCAAGCCGGCTTTTATTTATTGGGGTCAATGTTTTGCATACGTGATACGCGCGCGAATAAATTTTTGTTACCGGGTTTTATTCGTCGAACGGTTAATCGTCCCAAACCAAGTGCGATTAAGTGTACTTACTGGTCTCTTGTGAAAGAGCACGCTTCACCTTTTGGTCAGACAACAAACGCTTCAAAACAATCACACTTAGTTGCGTATCCACTAACAGGGTGGACATTTCCCAAAGTTAAACAATTTTATTATATTGTCTAAAAAAATTATGAACGTCTTAGTAGAATACGAAAAATTAAATGAAACAGTTGCAAGATTAGGCTCTGAAAACCACATGACACCACACATTGCTCGGCTACTTAATTAGAAATTAGAATATTTCCGGGTATGACCACATCCAAGAGCTAGGTAGGGACTTAGAATGGCAACAGCTATAACAAACTTTATTACCTTAAGAAAAAATATATTTTAATCGTACTCGACAGTCAACCAAAAAAATATTCGGTCAGCTGCGATTTATTTTTCTTTTAATAAAATTGCACCTCCACAAAGAAGACCTTGTCACTTTTTTTCTAATATCGAGGTAGTTGAATTCGCAAGTGTATAAACTTGCACGCCTGGGAAGCAAAATCATGCTTACATGTGATTGGTTGATTCGCTAATTCTTAATAGTGGTTAATTTTTACGCTTATTTCAATGGTGATTTGACAAATAACTATTATATTTGCTATATCAATCAATGCTTGGGAAAATTTACGCTCACTTGATACAAATATTTCTAGAATCCATTGTAAAATGACTTAGTTATAAGCGTGCAAAACATAACCACTTTTTGCTACATGTTTATTTCTTGTACTTCTAAAGTGCACCCAATATAGAAAACAAAAGCTATGTTAAATTATGTCTATGTTAAAATTATGTACACTAAAGTCGGTTTTTATGCGAAGCAGACATTTTGCGTAAATCAGTACTGCGTAAATTCCAAACTTCGCCTAAAAACCACAAATTTCGAAATTCCCATAAATAATAAACCGCGTAAAAAACGATTTCAGTGTATATCAGTACAGAATTGAAAATTAAATTGCTCTTGTGTTGAGTGATTTTTTAGAGAATGTATTCATATTTATTATTTTTTTGACAGTTTACTTGTCTGCTTCTACCTGTGTTTCTTCGTCTGTTTGCGCTTCTTTTTGTTAAAAAAAACTGCCACAGTATCAGATTTGTTCTAAGGACAACAAAATTTCATGCCCGGATAGCTCAGTCGGTAGAGCGTTGGACTTTTAATCCAACGGTCTAGGGTTCAAGTCCCTATTCGGGCGGTTGTCGTTTTTTGCACTCACAACTGAAATTTCACAATTGAATTTCAATAGAGCCCAAGTCGTCCAACTTGTAAACAAACGGATTGGAGACCATCATTACATAAAAGAGCCATGTCGGTTTGTTTACAAGTTGGACTTGGACCGTATTTTGCTTTTTTAACGTCCCACAGATAATTTGTGTAGAGAATGTGAATGTGCTTTAACTAATTAATTGTTAAAATTCGACGAAACGATTCTATCAATTTATTCTCATTTGTATAAGTACGAACAATTCAAAAATGCGCAACTTTACATACAAACATCAACAGCTTTGGGTTGATGGTAATATCTTCCTAAAATAATATCTACGAATTGAAATAAGCATTCAAATAGGATTTAGAAGCCGTCTATAAACCGTGGCTTATTTCTGTTAGATTGAGAAACGAATATTCGACATTAAATGAAGCGAAAAAAATTAAAAACCAAGTATAGCCACAATAGCGTCTATACCCTATTCTTTGTTATCCCACATTGAATGAACTATAAATGAACCCATTGGTCACTCATCAATGTATCTATACATTTGTTTCCTAGGAAATGTCTTTTCATTGCCTTTCTTCTAACATGAAAACTCTGCATCTGTATAACTAGCACTTTAATGAACGATTTACGTTATAAGCCCGGGTAGCTCAGTCGGTAGAGCGTTGGACTTTTAATCCAACGGTCTAGGGTTCAAGTCCCTATTCGGGCGGTGATTTTTTTTTCTTTTTTATTAGGTTAGCAGATATTGACTTGTTTTGACAGTGTTGAGCCTATTTTTAATTCGTTTGTAATGCCGTATTCCTATTCCTACTCGATGCTTTAAAAATTCTTTGAGATCTATCTTTCCATACTTGAGCTGCTAAAAAAATCGACAAAAAATTTCTTTGTCAGAAGTGGGATTCGAACCCACGCCCTCAGAGAGGACCAGAACGCTCGTGACTTTAACCTCAGCTATGCGGGGTAAGATTGCTCTTGAGTCTGGCGCCTTAGACCGCTCGGCCATCCTGACATGTTGGGGTGTGCCTTGCCAGTAGCACTACTGCTAAAGTAATCCCGTACAGTGCTGCTTCATTTACATCCAAGAGAATGAGTGAGCGTTTGAGAGCTAGAGTGCATGCGATATGGCACTCAGCGACACAAAACACGTGGCACGAATCGCGCGCGCTCGTGTGTATCCGCAGATCCGCGAAGCTGCGATTAACGTAGCGCGTGAATGTAATAGGATGGTAGGTAGGTAAGGTACGTAGTGTGTATTTTTATTGATTGCGGACGACCCCTTCCGTCTTTTTGGAGGATAATCGGTTAACATCGGTGTATGTATAATTCGTTTCGGTGCTAGCTGCTAGCTACGGGTTGGCACCAACTATACCAAAAAAGTGCAAGAGAAGTTTGGTCGATTTCGCTTCGGTAATCAGCTAATGAATTAAAGATTTTTACGTGCCTCGCCGATGAAGAGCTGATAATTACTGAGTTTTTTTGGTTTTAAGTTTCCTCTTTATTTACTTTTATTTTTTGATACTTTCCTTTGGTTTGTTGAAACACTGGACATCGACGAACGCTGCTAATACTAGCAATTTAGTTGTTATTCGACCTTCGATCGTGTTAGCTTTACTTCAGTTCATTTTGACTGCGGTTTCGGATGTTAATCCTATATAGAGTATTATTTTCGATTATCGCACACGAAGCATCTAGTGTCGTGATATAGGTATCGAACCGATGTGTTATCAATCGGTATGAAAACAATACACGAAGTCGCGAAAATGTAGAATTGTGTCGCATTTGGTGGAATTTTGCTGATAAGGATTAGCTGTCATTCATCGTACCTGTAAAGTACTGCCTTTGCTGGCCAGTTTGGTGGCAAAAGTACATCAACAAGGTGTCCCAGTACCTGCTCGAAAATTATCGGTCTTCGTTATTACACTTGGTGGTGCGGTGGGAATCTTAAAGTGAACATTAAAATTGCTGTTCAATTGTTTTTCTTCAAATACCGAAGACAGAAGATAAACCATCCCTCAACAAAATGGATATCCAAAGTGTGGAAAAAATAGACAACATAGAAGAGTTTCGAAAAGTGTTCACATCGGAGCTATACGACCAAGTAAGACCGTAAAACAGTTTGCTAAAATGAAGCACAAACACTAGGGTGCGGGCGTGACACGTCAAAGTTACTATTCCAAACCCCTTAACACATTTCCACTTCGATTCTTCGGTTTTATTCACCAGTTACGTAACGCAAGACTGAATCATTCTTGTGGGGGGGAACTGCAGGGAATTCAGACTGAATCATCCACTACCTACCTATTCATCCCCTATCCATCGGAAGTGTGAAACATTATAATTTGCCGACAGTCACTGGCCAAGCCTATCCGTTTTTTTGCTGAACTAATTTGAAATTGACACGTTTGCACTGTGTAAAAGCAGCCCGATGTAGAAAAATTCAGTTGAAGAAGGTAGTAAAGTTGCTGTCGCATTCGTATTGGCAGAATTTGACGTCGATAGCAACTTATCGGTTATCAGTTGCCGATTTCGAGTTAAGTGCGCTGATTGATACTTTTTGATCGATTGCACGGCGTTTACAACGAATTATAATGGAAAACAACCGAAAGCGATTTGATGATTTCATTAACAAAAAAAAATTAGCAAAAAAAAATGATCTAAAAATTCGATTTCAGTTACCACAGTGGCAAGGTCCAGAAAATTCCAGTAGGTATCCTAGCTAATGTTCTTGAAAATTTTTCGAAGGTCCCTCACAGGCAGGTACATAATGACCGGTTATCATTTTGTGACCGCTATTCATGCGCTATCTATACTGGGAATAGCAATTGAACCATAAATTAAACAACAACCAATCGATAAGTATCGACGATCGAAACATTGTATAAGCGACCGGTTGGGTTTTGGGTGTTGAATGCGTTCCAAACGGAAGTTGTGGCATTCCGCGACAAACATTCAAACGCACGGGGAATGCGCATTCATTTTCATTTCAATAGGTCACCACCGCTACAAGAAACCGGAATCCCTAAACGTTCGTTTGTGCGTTTTTTTTTCAGCAGTTGACAACGTTGTCATGACTACTCTTTAACACCACAATCCTTCAAAGTTTTGTATTTGTCGTAAATTGCCTTGTTTTTTGTTGCGGAAATTTGACAGAAAACCCATGGAAAGGCTGTGAAATTTGTGTTGTGTGTTGACCAAACAATACGTGCAAAATTGTTAAAGTGCGACGTACTAGTTGTTGTCAACTTGTAAGTGTCTCTTAAATTGTCACGATTTTTCGCAATTTTTCTGCAGATTTGTGAAAGTATGCTAAATCCGAGATCTTTGGCTACACGTAGCATAGAATTTAGCTGCTGATCCAACACGAGTTTGCAGAAATGAGATGAGTATGAGAAATTCTATAAGTAAGCACAAACATTTGAACAAAAATATAAGCAATGCTATAACCGTCAGTGACTCATGCTGAGCCTCCGTTTCAGATACCTAATGGCTAACCTTGCAGATTAGGAAACTTCTTGAAACAATAAGCTATTTTCGCTGTTGTCGTTGGTCACTGCATGATTCGTCTAGTTATCATTTGTAATCTTCCGCGAAAAGCGCCCTACCCGAGACACATGGTATGTACATAACTGGCCCCGGGCCGATGGCGATGCAAGCAAGCTTCTCGACGACGTCAACTGCAGCGGCTGTTATCATCGTACGAGCCAGTCAGCGTTCATTGTTTCCAACATGATCAGCTGCATTTGCTACGTGCAGTTACAAAAAACTGAATAATAACGTATCGTACGTACTAACGCGATAGATAATACGCCCGATAAGCTGAGGCCCTTAATCAGTAACCGACACAATGATGTTTGAAAAAAAAAATGTATGAGTGTCGCTTGACAACTTTTCTAGTATGAATTGAAATTCTCAATGATTATCTTGGATGTTTCGAAAACCTTTTTAAAACTAATCCAAAGTATAGTCGTTTCCTGAACGGGTGCTGTCTTTTGTTGTGAAATCTCTAATACTTCACTTCATTTTATTTCAATTTTCTAGTTGACTAGCAAGCAAGCGTCATCAATGTCGACGTCAAAAGACTAAGCTAAAATCTAATCAATAATCCATAATCCCTGTGGTTCCGTTCCGCAGTGATACAGGAACTCCCACCGACATGCGTAAAAAACACACAACAGTAGGAAATAACTTACAACAAAGTATCTAGTATCTATGAGTATTATCACTCCATGACATGTGGATTTAGTTCTGTTGATATGGGGAACATACCAAATCAGCTGTTTATTGAATGCGTAGTCGTGGAAAACATTGGTACTGTTCTGCTAGTGAAACTAAATGTGCTCAATCAAGTGCAATCATTTTGGCGGAGAACAAATTATGTACGTGGCGGTGTCAAATAATTACCATTTTTAACCAAACCATTCAGTACTAGAATCAGCACTCTAAAACTGTTCGGTATAAAAACACGTAGTCCATCGAATGAACCATTTCGAAGAAATATACCTATTTTCTACTGGAAGCTTTCATACTAACCAGTTCAAAGAGCTGATGCTGATTATACTTAAAATATCACATTTCTTTACAAATCCTCATATTTTAGACGGTATTTCCTAAAACACCTTGGATTGTTCGTGATTCTTTTATGAATTCTAGGAGTTTACAATATGATAGAAAATAAGTCCATTATTTGAATTTTAGTATGCTTATTTGCTTATTAATTAAAAGTCAACAGATTTTTCTATTCTACTGAGTATTTAAAAACTAATAGCTAAAGTTCCAAATCGGTTTTCAGCATGTTGCGGCTGACGTCAAAGTCAAAGTAGGACACAAAACGGTTGAAATTCCGTTGTAAGCCGGTTATAGTACCGAAAGTACTGTAATGAGTTCGCCGGTGCGGTATATGTAAGGCATTGTTCCGCGTTAAGCGAGGCCGAGTTGAGATGTCAGTACATCTGATACGCAGACGGCTCTAGTTACGTCCCGACACCTACGGTAACCTACGGAGGACCTACGGAGGACAAAGCGGATGAATCTCCGTTGCACCGACTCTATTCTACGGACACCGTTCTGGTAATACGGGCTCCATACAGGTGCGCAATACTCGAGGTTGCAGCGAACCAACGCACAGAAGAGTGATTTCAAACAATAAATATCATTGAAGTTTTTGGCGATACGCATAATGAATTTCTGGTTTCTGCAGGCCTTGTCGACAACGAATAAAACATGCTGTTTGAAAGTAAAGTAGAGTCCAGCAGTACCCCAAGATCCTTGACGCAATCTATACGGCGTAAGGGTACGCGTGTTACTTCACATTTGTCGAGGTTTAGTACCAAGCGATTGTGTTTGCACCATCCAGCGAATATCAACAGTTGCTCGTGGATTGCGAGAGTGTCCGATGAATCATTAACTTTCGAAAACAGTTTCAGGTCGTCGGCGAACTCAAGCCGAGGACCTTTGAGCATTAAGTTGACGTCGTTGAAATAAATGAGAAAGATCAACGGTCCGAGATGGCTACCTTGTGGGACTCCAGAAAAAGCGGTGAAAGCCGGTGAAGTGAAGCCATTGATAGACATGTTAATAGGACGGTTCGAAAGATACGATTTAAACCACTGAAACAGCGGCCCTCCAATGCCCAATTTGTCCAGTTTTGCAACGGCGATTTGATGATTTAGCTTTTCGAAAGCGGCGGAGAGGTCAGTGTAGATAACGTCTGTCTGGGAACGGACATCAAAGCAATCCGTCACGTACTTAGTGAGTGTTAGTAGGTTGGTAGACGTTGAGCGCTTGGGCATGAATCGCTTGGGTATTGCTGGATGAACGAGAAAATTGACACGATCGCAACGAGCTCGAAGGGTTTCGATAATGCACGTAAGACAGAGCCCTCTGTAGCTGTCTATGTTTCTTTTGTTCCCCTTCTTATGTACTGGAAGCATGTAAGCGGATTTACACATAGAAATAAATATGCCTGAGCTAGACAAGGCATCAATACAGTTCTTTAAAAAGATTGAAGGTACGCCATCCGGTCCACTGGAAGTTGAGCTTTTCAACTTCAAAGCGGCCTGCCTGATCAGAGAATCATCAATAGTCAGGTTAGTGAGAGAATATCGCTGAGATTTGGAACGCTGTCTAGAGCAGTCGATACTTTTGTTTCGGACAGCCTTTCATCGACAAAGACGCTGGAGAATTTCCGCGAGAACAGTTGACAAACCATATCCAATTTGGTCGCAGTGTCGCTTCCAAGGAGCATGGCTGATGGAAGACCGTCGTCTTTCCGTTGTGCACTAACATATTTCCTGAACGACTGGGGGTTACGCTTCAGTCTACGCTCAACGTTGTTTAAGTATTTTCGGAAGCAGAGTCGGCTTAACTTCTTGTAGCGCTTGTTGAGAGCCTGATAGTGGTTTCGCAGAGATTGGGTTTTATACATTGAAAACCTCCTCAAGGTAGCTTTCTTTAAGATTTAAGGCGACGTAGCGTGGCGTTTATCCAAGGCAAGTGCGGCTCTATGCGTATCGTCTTTTTCGGCACGTGGCGGTCGATGATATAATTTAAAATATGCGAGAAGGTCAAGACGGCAGCATTTACGTTGTTCTCTTCCAAGGCTGCGTTCCAGTCGATACTGTTTAATATACCTTGGATCGCATCAAAATCGGCACAGTTGAAATCGTAATAGACAGACAGCGGTGAGTCGGTCGTTTTGCATTGTGTATGTTGATGAATTGGAACTAATAGCGGTGGATGATGGAGAACATCTTTAACGAGTGGAGCTGGTGCCAACATACATTCTGGAGCCTGACTGCAAACACTAGCGAAGCAGAGATCCAAGCAGCGTCCGTTTTCATTGGTGAATTTGTTAATTTGCTGCTCAGTGGCTGTACTATAGCAGTTGAACAACTCGGTGGTGATCGGGGGAGGAGTTACAGAACTGAAGTCGACGAACAGATAGCGCATTCACGCCAATTAATCCCGGGAAGGTTTAGGTTGAGGGCTTCCGAAGTACTTAAATCGTTGCGTTCCAGCATCCAATTTGTCCTGCATTTGGACTCTAGGACCCTGTTGGCAACGATCCCAGATCTCTGTTGGAGGACGAAAGATTGCTTGCTGGGGTTACCTCTATACATGGAGTTATCGGAGTTGCTCGAGGTACAGATGGTGCCCAGTAGTTTTTTACGCTGGTGCCTTCGAATTCCCTGAAAAGTAGACCATGGGGTCATGGCCATGGTACCGCCACCCGTATTGAGAGCAATGTTTCGATACTACCGACTTTGAACGAAATATAATTCATGGCGGTTAGGTCAGCATCTTTTTTTTATCAGAGGAATCACTTTGATCGGATCATTACACTGCAAACAATCGTTGACCAGCTCGACGACGGCTTCGGGCTTCACACTGGGGGGGTATCCGAGAGGTAAAGCCAGAACAATTTTTTTGGAGGGGAAACGGTCGACACGGTTTGCGATGTGGACGATTTTGTACCAACAAGAAGCGGTTTGCTGAATACTGCACGCTCTTCGTGGCGTCGTTTTTTCGGCGGTTCTGCGGTCGCGTATCTTGATGTAAGAGGCGTAGTGGCGGCTTCAGAAACCTTCTTCGAAAGCTGTTCTATGCGTTGGCCATTGACAAGTATGGCTTGCTTCAATTCGCCGATAGCTTCGCCATGGCTACCAATGATCGATGATACAGCGCAGCTTACCGATGACATGACCCCCTTGAAGCGAGTCATTTTTATAAGCTTAACACACTCGTCACCCATCCAAAGCAGATTTTTACGTTCGCGTAAGACTTTCACAAAAGCCGCGTTCATTTTAGCGCATTTAACGTGCACGAGTTGGTCGCAGAAACCCATACACTTGATGTTTCTCCGTCGACTTGGACTGGTTTAGCGCACTGACCACAAGCGTTTTCCATTTTGAAATTAAAAGTTGAAGATTAGGAGGTTCGAATTTAAAACCGTAGCGCAAATGCACTTAGCTATCTAGCACTTTAGCTGTAGATGTTCCAGTGACGGCTACTGTGAATCGACTTTGTCGATGTACCAATAGCGGGTTGTGACGGTTATTCTGAATCACTCGTTAGCGGTGGTAAACACCAGAAAGCTGATCGCACTTGTAAGCCAACTAGAGTAATTGAAATCACTTTGCTATGCACTAATTTGATCTTATAAAACTATGATTCGATTTGCAATCGTTTTAGTTTTCACTATTAATGTATCATAAAATGGTTTAAAAGCAATAACATGCAAAAAATAACGAATAGTATCGGAGCGATTTGACACAAAAACAATCAATAAAAGATTCCCTCAACGGGGTGCGGGGTGTATGCGGGGTTGGCCTAAAGGGCCGAGGCCAGGTCGGTCAAAAGACCATATCCTCCAGGGGGCAACTTCCAGCAAGCCCTTCATGCTGTACCGGGGAGATGTTTACCGTAAGCCCGGAAGAATACAACACCGGCTTAGACATTTCTTTCTCGCTGATCGTCAGTTACAGAAGGACCTTCTTAGGGAACTTTGTGTGGGAGATATATTTGATGCCATCGCTTACCCCCTTGTTGGGGCGTAATCTACCCAGTACTTTACCAGTCGTTGCCGTCCAACATCAAGTCGGTCTCGCCTTCGCCAGAAAGATGTTATTCACCAGCGTCTTCAGCCCTGATCAACTGACGCATCCACATAAAAATGTCCATTTTGCCGAGGTGCTTCTTCACCGTTCGGCTCCGACATCTTCAAAATGCGGATGGCGGACTGCATCTTGCTCTTGGTGTCCTTTTCAGTTTCTGCTGCATTTAACCTAGCTCTAGAAGAGAGAGGATATTGTATGTGCCGGATCGGTTTTATCCGATGGACTCGAAGTGCCTCACGATGTCCAACTTCTTAACTGCAGGCTGCAGCTGGCAGTACGAACAAGGTATCGAGTGTAGTTGCTAGAATGTTTTCGTCACAGATGCTAAAAATCAATTGATAACATTGTCAAATTATTTCTGTCCACCTTCAGGTTGCTACGATTGGCGCTACATAGGTAGATTCATCACCAGTTGGCTGGGTAATCGCATAAAAAAATCGCTAAAATCAGTTTATTTTTATGCATATTTTATCAAAAAGTTTACAATTGTCGACAGTTCACTCGCAGTTGTGTTTTAGTAGGAGTAAACTGGTACCGTGTTCGTATTTCATATATCATATTTGAGACTTTGTATTATAGTTCTCTCTATCATTATTAAAAACGAAAAAAAGCACATGCCCGAAAATGTTCCCCTGTTTAGATAGCTTTAGTTTACGGTCTGCATGTAAGGCACAAACGATAATTTATCCATTTGAATTGATTTAGATCTTGATCCGATGGCTCAGTAATTTGCAATCCTAGTAGCCTGTAGCAATACCGCAGCGGAGGCTACCGAAGAGTTATCGATAATTACAAGACGACGATAAGATTTTGAATACCTGTAGTGGATATTTCGGTCACTGGTCTTATTTTCATTTTATCTGAAAAATTTGGCTGCCATTACTGTTTATTTTTTTACTGTATAACGCTGATTGGGGGTTGGTTTAAGAAACTACGCAACAGCCTTACATAACCTCAAACCGCTTACTGAAATTTACTGCTCACAATAGCTAATTCCTGGAAAGTGATTTATGCCACTATCACCTGAACGTCGAGCGTTAGATTATTAACACTTTTTATAACGATTTCGCTTTTACAGCTCGCAATCGATTAGGTGTGATTGGCTTACATCAAGGCAAGACCGCACACTGAATGTTATACAGTTTATATGTCCGCAAGCGCGCAGATTTTTTTCCAGCTAACCCGATAACAAAACAACAAGCAGTGTTGATTTACGCTTACTCGAATACTGAATAATGGAACATTAGGACTGCTTAGCCATCCATTCGAAAATATCTAAACATTTGATCAAAATTTACCGACTGAATTTCAACCAAAATCTCAATTCACTTCGGTTCTCAACTACCGGGTTACATAAATCAGTTAAATTGATGAACAATCACACTTTCTACAAAACGAGCAAGCGCAAAGCTTTGACCGCCGTCGAAACCACCAAGCACATGAGCAGTAGAAAAGTAGGAAAAATGCTTACAAAACGGAAAATAAACCTCAACAAGAAAGAGCCCCGTGCAGCCTGCTCAAATAGGCAAGAAATGAAGAAGCTGAAAAGCGAAGCGCCACAGCCGAGAAATGTACAATTTAATTGATTCTTAATCCAATTATGCGTTTTGCTACTATAATTTCGTTCTCTTCATTGTTTTCATTCTTCTCTTTTTAATGTTGAAACGACTACGACTGCTGCTGTTATTTCTCATCGAGTTCTAATTACGAACGAGCTTAGAATTCCCACGCCTCCCGCTCGCGTCGCACCTGTCCGTCTGGTCTGTCCGTCGAGTCCGGTCGGCGATGACTGACCAGCCAGCCAGTGCGGCATTTTGCATGCGGATGTTGAATGAGAGGAATTAAATTAAGCTCAGTTAGATTTACGTAATAACGAGCGACTCTGATTGTATTGAGTCGATCGTAAATCTTCCGGATGCTGTTTCACGCACGCGCATGCCACAAATTAACCCTTCTAACGAAACAACCGTAAATTGAAATAATAGTAAGCAAAGTTTAACCCGCTCTCTTTCTCCGTTCTTTCCCACTTTCCGACAGATCGACACCAATAAAGATGGTTTCATCGAGTTGAAAGAGTTGAAAGATGCCTTAGATCAGGTCGGTTTCAAACTACCCGGCTACCAGGTCCGTCTGATGATCGACGAGTACAGCAACAAGCAACGGTCGCAGAACATCGGCAAACTATCGTACGATGAATTCGAAACCCTGTGCTTGGACCTTAAGGCGAAGGACGTCGCCAGCACATTCAAAACGGTCGTATCGAAAAAGGAAAACCTGGAAACGCTGGGCGGTATGTCGGATTCATCCGCCGCCGGCACAACGCACTCGGTTCGAATTGAAGAACAGTTGGCCTTCAGTGATTGGATCAATTCCAATCTAAGCTACGACCACGATCTAAAGCACCTGCTTCCGCTGGACCCGGAAGGAAAACAATTGTACGATAAAATTAAAGACGGCATCTTGCTGTGCAAGATCATCAACCACTCGTGCCCGGACACCATCGACGAACGAGCGATCAACAAAAAGAACCTCACGGTGTACACAAAGTTCGAGAACCTTACGTTGGCCCTGGTATCATCGCAAGCCATCGGATGCAACATTGTGAACATTGACGCTCACGATTTAGCCAAAGGAAAGCCCCATCTAGTGCTCGGACTGCTTTGGCAGATTATCCGGATCGGTCTGTTCAGTCACATCACCCTCGACAGCTGTCCGGGACTTGCCACACTGCTGTCTGATGGCGAACGTCTGGAAGATCTTATGAAACTTTCGCCAGAAGCGATTCTGCTACGATGGGTTAATCATCATCTCGAACGAGCCGGAATAGCTCGACGTTGTACTAACTTCCAGAGTGACATTTCCGATTCGGAAGTCTACACCTATCTGCTGAATCAGATAGCTCCCAAAGATGCGGGTGTTACAATCGAAGCCCTCAGAGTAAGTTTGGAGATCGAAACATCGAAACAATTCAAAAATTTAAAACCTCTGATTTTATGTTTCAGGAACCAAACGCCATCAATCGAGCAGAAGTGATGCTCCAGCAGGCAGCAAAATTGAACTGCCGCTCATTCGTGACTCCGCAGGACGTTGTTAATGGAGTGTATAAGCTTAATTTGGCATTTGTTGCCAATCTGTTCAACAATCATCCGGGATTAGACCAGCCCGAAGAAATCGAAGGCCTCGAATCGATCGAGGAAACGCGTGAAGAGAAGAGTAGGTTTTTTTATGCGATTTAATTTCACGCTACCAAACTAGAAAGTGAAAATTTAATCTCCACTTTCGATTTCAGCCTATCGCAACTGGATGAACTCGATGGGTGTGAAGCCGCACGTCAACTGGCTCTATTCGGATTTGGCCGACGGTATCATCATCTTCCAGCTGTTCGACATCATCCAACCGGGCATCGTGAACTGGAAAAAGGTACATCAAAAGTTTACGCCGCTGCGTAAATTTATGGAGAAGCTGGAGAACTGCAACTATGCGGTCG
Organism: Sabethes cyaneus; assembly: GCF_943734655.1. NCBI lineage: Eukaryota > Metazoa > Arthropoda > Insecta > Diptera > Culicidae > Sabethes > Sabethes cyaneus. The sequence continues at coordinate 3,741,933 of NC_071353.1, forward strand.
AGCTGGGCAAGCAGCTTAAATTTTCTCTAGTCGGCATCGCCGGTCAGGACCTGAGCGATGGCAATGCAACGCTAACACTCGGTATGGTTTCATATTTTCTTTTGTGTGTGGAACACACATGGATTTACATATTATTATTTTAGCGCTCATTTGGCAACTGATGCGTGCATACACGCTGTCCATACTGTCGCGGTTGGCTAATACCGGCAATCCGATTATCGAGAAAGAAATCGTACAGTGGGTGAATTCGAAACTGCAAAATGCCGGCAAAAGTACCAGCTTAAGGAACTTCCAGGATTCGACCATTGCCGACGGTAAAGTTGTGATCGATTTAATCGATGCCATCAAGCCGGGCAGTATTAACTACGACAACGTGAAAGAGGGCGGCAACACCGAGGTGAGTGCCCTGTGGCTATTATGCTTTCGTTAGCGTTTTCATATTACAAACAGATGTGCAAAAAAACTGGTAGACATCAGGAATGCGACGGATAAACATTTTTACCAGAATGAATCCAATATAGGGGAAACAGAAAGAGAGAGGGAGAGAGTGAGTGTTGTTCGTTGAAAATAAACTTCGCAGTGAGAAAACTAAAAATAAAACCTATACCTGACGATGAGTGGCGCATGCGCTGTTGCTGTTGCTGCCGCTGTTTATAGGGAACTGAGTCGATAAAGAAGAGCGACTGGAATGGAATGGGTATTTTTATTTTCAAATTAGAATTCAATCTCGGAATATTTCTCCGTTCAGATCGTTTCTAAAAATTTGCGGATTATTTATTTAATTCAATTAGGTTTAGTAATTGATTATCCTTTATGGAGGGAAATGTGTAAGGTACATGTATGATATAAAACATTTCAGCCCAGCTCTGTCAAATTATTTAAAACTATTCATTTAGTTTAATGGCTTTAGATATTTACAAACGTTGTTTTTCATACAATAGAATGAGATATCTATTGATTATCTATTTGTCAGCAATGATGCAAACTTTGGTTGCATGTTCGATGGTAAAAAGCTATTAAATAGTTGCTACTTACTTGATTATTTCGAAAGAAGTGGGTGCTTTTGCAAGCTCTAAAACCGTTCTGAATAGAGTGTTTTAACTATTTATTTCGGATACACCCCATGTTACACAATTTAATCATATTGTATCACAAAATGTATTACAACAGATAGAGCCTTTTTTACCTCCAACAAAGTTGCTTGTAATAAATCTCCTAGGAAATGAACGTAAACCGTATAGGCAACCTTACTTACTTACTTACTTACTTACTTACTTACTTACTTACTTAGGTGGCTTGCCGTCCTAAGACAAAGCCTGTTGAACAAAATTTCTCCATGTAACTCGGTTGAGGGTTACCGCTCTCCAATTCCTCGAACACCGAGTACTCTCCGCCAGATCTCGCTCCACCTGGTCTAACCATCTTGCTCGCTGCGCTCCTGGTCGTCTTGTTCGTACCGGATTTGAGGCGACGCCGTCTTTGCAGGGTAGTTGTCCGGCATTCTTGCAACATGCCCTGCCCATCGTATCCGTCCAGCTTTAGCCACCTTCTGGATACTGGGTTCGCCGTAGAGCTGTGCGAGTTCATGGTTCATTCTCCGCCTCCATATTCCGTTCTCCTGTACGCCGCCGAAGATCGTTCTTAGCACTCGTCGTTTGAAAACTCCGAGCACTCGCAGATCCTCCTCGCGCATTGTCCATGTTTCATGCCCGTAGAGAACAACCGGTCTAATAAGCGTCTTGTACAGGGTGCACTTTGTACGTGGACTTAGTCTGCTCGACCGCAATTGCTTGTGGAGCCCATAGTAAGCACGACTTCCGCTGATAATACGCCTCCGAATCTCACGGCTGGTATCATTGTCCGCCGTTACCAGTGAGCCAAGGCAGACAAATTCATCGACTACCTCAAACTCATCGCCGTCGATCAATATACTACTGCCCAAGCGGTGTCGTTAGACCTCGGTTCCGCTGGCCAGCATGTACTTTGTTTTAGACGTATTTACCTTTAACCCAATCTTTTCTGCTTCGCGCTTTAGTCTGGTGTACTGTTCAGCCATCGCCACAGATGTTCTGCTGATAATATCCATGTCATCGGCAAAGCAGACGAATTGACTAGATTTGTTGAAGATCGTGCCCCGCGTCTTGCGCTTTCCGGTCGATGGTATCATATGCGGCTTTAAAGTCAACGAACAAATGATGCGTGGGAACTCTGTATTCACTGCCCTTTTGGAGGATTTGCCGCAGTGTAAATATTTGATCCGTTGTAGACCAACATTCGGGGAAGCCGGCTTGATAAGTTCCCACAAATCTGTTCGCAATTGGTGATAGTCGGCGGAAATGATTTGGGACAGTACTTTATAGGCGGCATTGAGAACGGTGATCGCTCGATAATTCTCACAGTCCAACTTGTCGCCCTTTTTATAGATCGGGGATCTTTCCACTCCTCCGGTAGCTGTTCCGTATCGCAAATTCTAACAATTAGCCGGTGCATGCGAACGGCCAGCTTTTCTGGTCCCATTTTAATAAGCTTCGCGCCGATGCCATCTTTTCCAGCTGACTTGTTGTTCTTTAGTTCTGCATGATGGCCTCCTTCGCCTATCGTTGGGCTGGCACCTCATCCCCGTTTGTTGCACCGTCTAAATTGCTTTCCCCGCCGCCATGGTTTTCCGCCTGGGCTCCATTCAGGTATTCGTCGAAGTGCTGCTTCCACCTATCGGTCACCTCACGATCGTCCGTCAGAATACTGCCAGTCTTATCCCGACACATTTCGGCTCGCGGCACAAAGCCTTTTGCGGGATCCGTTCAGTTTCTGGTAGAACTTTCGCGTTTCCTGAGAACGATGCAGCCGCTCGAACTCTGCATATTTCTGCTCTTCCAGGCAGCGCTTTTTCTCCCGAAAGATTTGGTTTCGCTGCATCTTCTTCTGTTTGTGTCTTTCCACGTTCTGACGTGTGGCACTGCGCATTTTGGCCGAGCGCGCTGCGTTCTCCTCATCCATCACCCTTCTACATTCATCGGCCAGCCAATCGTTCCGCTGATTCCGGGCCACATGCCCGATGGTGCTCTCCGCTACGAACGTTCACTAAGTATTCTTTGTCTCCTACCATATGTTCCGATGCTCCGCTATCGAAAACCCAGCGAAAACCGTCTCTAGGTTCCTTTTCCGATGTAACAAAAGCTACGTCATCGTTCGTCTGTCTGATGTCTGGAGTCCAGACTCTGGACAGTTTGCCCGTTTGTGGCCTATTTTTCCGCAAGCGTGGCATTTGAACGTAAATTTCCTGCCCTTACCAGCAAATGCTATTCCAGGTTCCAGCTTTTCGGTGCTGTGTTGTCGCTTTACGTCTTCATTCAGCAATCTTGTCCTGACAAATTCCATCGAACATTGCTCTACCGGTAACGTTTCCAAAACTGTTATTAACTACTTGCACGAATCGGGCATCGTTTGCAGCAAAAAGAATACTATCACGGCCTCAGTAAAATTCATCTCAACGGATTCCAGTTCACGTACTACCTTTTCGAAAACAAGGATATGTTCCTCCATCGGCGACTTGTCATTGTACTTCATTCCGGTCAGCTGTTTCAGTAGAAAGACAATTCCATCCGGAAACTCCAATTTGAAAAAATCCTTCCGTCAAACAGGTACACCCGTTGTGTACGGTCCTCTTCCATTTTCACGATTCTGGAATTCTTCGGTCCTTCCAACGTAAAAATAACTTCTATAGCAAATTCGATGAGTAAAACACTTTTTAATACGACTCGCAATTACTATGGTTACCCGTTGCGTGGGAGCCCATAACCTGTAGAGAAACACAAGTTGTTAACGCAGTGACGGTTTATTAACAAAGAGTTTGACACGCATCAGAGCTAGTCGTATTTATAGTAAACGTATAAATCACAGGTTGCTAAGTTTACAATAATAATGTTGGGTCTGTATTTCAACAATAATAATATTTCAGAGTGCTCACCTTGCCTCTGAAAATGGTGCACACTCACTCTGGCAAAACAAAACATTTTTAAAAAGTTATAGAGAATAAGAAAATCGCTGGAAAATGTTTTTGAACGACTCAAATGAGAAAGCACATGTTGTTCAAGTGTAAAATGGCTGAAATTCATGCATGAGCTTATTTTATTTCTTAAAGATTTTAAATTTTTTGGAATTTATTTAACAGGCGCGTGATATTTTTGTTCAACATTAAGATATTACCTGGATTCAGCTTGTTGGCGTTTTTTAAGCGAAAACTATTCCACAGCTAATAAATAAAGGGGCACTTATCTTTCCCCGGGTCCCGCTATGAAGCCTCTGATATTCTATTTCATTCGTTCGTTCGTTGCAGGAAAACCTCGAAAACGCCAAGTATGCCGTCTCGATGGCCCGTAAAATCGGTGCCCGCGTATACGCCCTGCCGGAGGACATCGCCGAGGTGAAACCGAAAATGATAATGACCGTGTTTGCCTGCCTGATGGCCATGGACTACGTGCCGAACATGGATAGCGTGAAAAACAACGGTACTACCGCCGCCGTCACCACCACCAACACCACCGTAGTGGCCGCCGCTCCGGAACCCGCCGTCAAGGTGTCCCCGAGCAAGGTGGAACTGGTCGAGCAAGTGTCACCGGTGGCGGCCATCGTTACCAACGGAGGTTCGGCAAGCAACGGAAACGGTACGATCGAGGTTGATGAATTCGCCGATTGAATAATGTCGGCGTAAATGAACAGAACAGAAACAGAATCAAACCGTCGTAATTAGTCAGAATGAGCAGATGCGGAAAAGTAGTTAGCCCCAGATAGATACTTTTTGAAAGGAATTGTTTTCTTCGGTGAGACTCCAAAGCAAAAGGCAAGCGAAACAAGGATTGGATTTTCTTGTGAAGAAAATTCAAACGACAAAATATATAGATCAAAGGAAAGCTGCAATAGAGATTTTCCTTGCAAAAAAAAAACAAACAACTACTATAATGTAATCTTTTCTTGTCCTGTAGATTAAGAGTGTAACATATTGCGATGTTTATTTAGATTTATTTTATCTAGTTTGTTAGGCATTTGAAAATTTAACAAATGATTTTCTACCGTCTTCTTGACGACAGACAAAACCATGCTGCAAAAAATGTGTATTATCTGGTAAGAGTTTTTTTTCTGCGTAAAATTGTTATTACTTTCTTTGTATTTTTTTTTTTCTTGCTATCTTCATCAAATTTTGTTGTTACGATAAAGCTTCTGTCATATAAATTATTAGGCAAAATCGTGCCAAAATTAAACCCGGTTTGAGTGGCTTCCGGCCGGCAAGAAAGGAATCTAAATTTACGGCCAGCGTGAGTGTGAATGCTTTTTATATGTTGAATGTAAGAGTGAGAGTGCTTTTTGCCCGGCTTATGTACACTTGTTATGATTACCAGCATTAAATTTAGACTATCATACAAATATCTCAACGTTGCTCGACCGCATTGGAAGTTCAAGTAATCGAAGTTTGTTTATTGTAACTATGTAGGTTATGCGTTGCGGCTTGATAGTATTTCACAAAGTCCATAGCGGAAGATTGCCGCAATCAACACAACAAATGAAGGTAGAGAAAAGTATTCAATGTTTAAAAAAATTAACGTGTTTTATTTGTAATCCCTGCATATGGTTAGGAAGGGCAATTGAACACACAGCAACATATACCACATACCTATATAACCAATTCTACACTATGTAACAAGTAGATATGCCAACAGGAATTTACTATATAGAGAGTTAAGCATTCAACCACAGCACAGTGAAAATGAACAAACAATAGCATTTTGAGCAACATTTAATTTACTACAGCCGTTTGGCCTATACTTATACAACAACAACAAAAAAACACACTGATTGACAAAACTAGAATCGGCAATTTGTGTACCGAAAGGCTCATCTTAGAGGTCGGGCCTGCATTTTTAGACTAAACTACAAACACTACCACACCAACTGTTGTGTGCTTCTTTGCTGGGCACACGCCTTGTAAGAATCGCTCCGAACACCACCAAGTAAAACAGCAAAAACCGTAACCGGTACGTTCTACGTAAATTATAAACCGGTTCGTAATTAAAAGAAAAATATACAAGTAACTACTAATTAGTTTAGGACATAAACGTAACTACAGGTTCTAATATCGGCAAGGCGAAATACCAATGCATATGAACGAAAATAAATCGGTGAAAATTAACCAGAAACGGGGCGGTTCAACTCAATTAGTTTGAAATCCAACCTCAGCGTAAGTTTATTCGAACTTCTGTTTTTTTTTGCACCAGGTAACTAGACCAACCATTGAACTATACCTAGTACCTCAATCGTAGGAGCTGTTGACAAACGCACTCAAAGGCGCGGAAAAAAATAAAACAAAAAGAAATGTGTCAATCAACCGATTCGCACAAAACGCCGATCCGCCGAGAGCGCACATAATCAACCGTAACAGATGCAATTGAACAGCAAGAAAGAGGAAGAAAGAATGAAAACAATAACAAAAATGTTTAGCTGCGACAATAGAGAATAACACCTATCTACCAGCAGCATAGCAGCAGCGCGATGGCGATGATGGTAGGAGCAATCGATAGGTATGCAAATGCGCAAACCGAGCGGGGTAAGTTACGCGCCATCGATTAATAAGAGCATGCCGCTTTTGGAGCTGACCACGGGCGCAATTCGCGTTTTGTTTTATTATCCAACTGCAGCTAAATCTGTGCCCGCGCTAGGAGACACAGAAAAACGCAGCTCCTAAAAGCGAGAAGAAAGGGAGCTGTGCTATAACACTTTTCCCTATAAATTGTGCCGCCTACTGGGATTGCCGAACTAGTGCTATTCGATTATTCATTCAGAGTGCAGAAAAAAAGTGTTAGTTTCTGTATTATCAGTTTTTGTTCCCCAAAAAAAAAAATGGTGTCCCGCTTCGTGTACTGCATTGTGACAGTGGCAGTGTTTGCCGTTCAATCTCGTGAAGCTCTGGCCGATGATGTGGATTTTCGTGCGTTTGATTTTGGCGATGAAGATACGGAATTTTTTAGTTCCTATGAAAAATCCTTTAACGAACAGGATTATTTTCCGACGGATTTCAACCTTGGTAATTTGGAATTAATATCGGCTACTCCGCACTTTGCCAAGGCCGAGAACTACATCAATCCGGATGAAGTAAAGCTGGCACGCACGAAACGGAAAACAGCTTCCAGTGAAGAGGAACCGGGTGATAGTGAAGACGACGAAGAAGATGGTAATGACCGAAGTGTTGACGGACCGGATGGCTACGTTGACCGCTACGAACGATTTGTCAACCGACACTTCCGAGATCGAGATCAGCAACGTAACAAGGATAACGACGACTCGGAGAAAGAGGCTGGTGGCTATCAGTATCGGTTCGATTTCACTCCTTCGGATGACTATGAACGGATTAAGCAAGAGTCGGAAGCTCAAAGTCGCCGACTCGCTAAGAATCCTAAGAACTGCCAGGCCTACGAGAAAGATGGAATGGTGTGTCACGTGTGCAAGGATCCAGCAACCGAAACAACATCGGAATCCTGCGCCTATGCAACTGTTCCTCATCATAACAAGTTTTCCTATGTAAAACAGAAACACTACAACAGTAAAGATAACGAAAAGGAAGAACCAGAGGATGATCGCGATAGTGATAGTGATGACGATGCTGAAGAGGATGAAGATGAAGAACACTCCGCTAAGCAAGCGGAAAGCATCACATTAAACCCAACGAACCCAACAAAGAAACCGAAAGTGACTCCAACCAAAAAGACCGTTGTCCACACAAAACCTGGCCAAGGGGAAACTAACGGCGGTGGTTACCGTTATCAGCCAGTCGATTTGCGTTCGAACAGAAAACGTCCCCATCAGGTGGAACCCTATCCGACCACGGCGAGTGTCGTATATCCCGCGTACTATGATTTCTACACGCATTTCCTACCCACTCACGGACGCAGTCAGAAGATTTTGCAAGCGGAACCGATCACTAGCGATGATGTGTACGTGCTGAGCTATCGGAACGATGACGAGGTGGCTAAGGTTTTGGCCGATTTCGAGACACGCGATTGGTCTAACTGTAAGAAAGGTATGTAATATGCGGTTCCTGGTTTTAGGGGTTAGTTATTAGCACTGGAAGTCTAGCAGTGGTAGATCTAGTGCATGTTTCCATGGGGTGTTATAGCCCACGGATTTTTTTCTGCCATTTTATTATTCCGTCGGCATATTAAAATTAAATGCCCCCTAACCCAAAAATTAAGCAACATTCTCTCATGTTGTCGTTACCTATAGTTATCTAGTTACTTACTTTACTTAGGTGGCTTGCCGTCCTAAGACAAAGCCTGTTGTTTCTCCATGTAACTCGGTTGAGGGCTACCGCTCTTCAATGCCTCGGACACCGGGTACTCTCCGCCAGATCTCGCTCCACCTGGTCTAACCATGTTGCTCGCTGCGCTCCTGGCCGTCTTGTTCCTACCGGAGGATTTGAGGCGAACACCATCTTTGCACGGTAGTTGTCCGGCATTCTTGCAACATGCCCTGCCCATCGTATCCGTCCAGCTTTAGCCACCTTCTGGATACTGGGCTCGCCATAAAGCTGTGCGAGTTCATGGTTCATCCTCCGCCTCCATACTCCGTTCTCCTGTACGCCGCCGAAGATCGTTCTTAGCACTCGTCGTTCGAAAACTCCGAGCACTCGCAGGTCCTCCTCGAGCACTGTCCATGTTTCATGCCCGTAGAGAACCGGTCTAATAAACGTCTTGTACAGGGTGCACTTTGTACGGGGACTTAGTCTGCTCGACCGCAATTGCTTGTGAATCGCATAGTAAGCACGACTTCCGCTGATAATACGCCTTCGAATCTCACGGCTGGTATCATTGCTACCAGTGAGCCAAGGTAGACAAATTCATCGACTAACTCAAACTCATCGCCGTCGATCAATATACTACTGCCCAAGCGGTGTCGTTCGGCCTCGGTTCCGCTGGCCAGCATGTACTTTAGACGTATTTACCTTTAATCCAATCTTTTCTGCTTCGCGCTTTAGTCTGGTGTACTGTTCAGCCACCGCCACAGATGTTCTGCCGATAATATCCATGTCATCGGCAAAGCAGACGAATTGACAAGATTTGTTGAATATCGTGCCCCGCGTGTTGATATTTGCTCGGTTCATAACACCTTGTAGCGCTATGTTGAACAGCAGGCATGAAAGACCATCACCTTGAAGAAGCCCTCTGTATGATTCGAATGAACTTGTCAATCTACCCGAACACAGCACTGTGGACCATCCATCGTAAAAATTAGTAGATTTAATCAGTTTGATGAGCTTCCTGGGGAAGCTGTTCTTATCCATGATTTTCCATAGCTCTTTCCGGTCGATGGTATCACATGCGGCTTTGAAGTCAACGAATAAATGATGCGTGGGAACTCTGTATTCACGGCCCTTTTGGATCTTCGACGAAGCCGGCTTGATAAGTTCCCACAAATCTGTTCGCAATTGGTGATAGCCGGCGGAAAATGATTTGGGACAGCACTTTAAAGGCGGCATTGAGAACGGTGATCGCTCCATAGTTCTCACAGTCCAACTTGTCGCCCTTTTTATAGATCGGGCAGATAACCCCATCTTTCCACTACTACGGTAGCAGTTCCGAGATGGTCTCCTTAACTTCACCTATCGTTGCGGCTGACACCTCTTTCCCGTTTGTTGCACCGTCCAAATCGCTTTCCCCGCCGCCATGATTCTCCGCTTGGGCGCCATTCAGGTGTTCGTCGAAGTGCTGCTTTCACCAATCGGTTATCTCACGATCATCCTTCAGAATACTGCCAGTCATGTCCCGACACATTTCGGCTCGCGGCAAAAAGCCTTTGCGGGATCCGTTCAGTTTCTGGTAGATCTTTCGCGTTTCCTGAGAACGATGCAGCCGCTCCAACTCTGAATATTCCTGCTCTTCCAGGTAGCGCTTTTTCTCCCGAAAGATTTGGTTTCGCTGCATCTTCTTCTGTTTGCGTCTTTCCACGTTCTGACGTGTGGCACTGCGCATCTTGACCGCCCACGCAGCGTTCTCCTCATCCATCACCCTCCTACATTCATCGTCAAACCAATCGTTCCGCTGATTCCGGGCCACATGCCCGATGGAGCTCTCCGCTACACTGCTGATGGCTGTTTTGACAGTGTTCCAACAGTCCTCGAGAGGGGCTTTGTCCAGCTCGTCCTCTTCCGGCAGCGTAGCTTCGAGTGAATGCGCCTAGTTTGCGGCGACGTCTAGCTGCTTCAGCCGCACGAGATCTAACCGAGGCTGGCATCGGTACCGAATGTTATTCACAACGGAGAGTCTTGGGCGCATTTTAACCATCACTAGGCAGTGGTCCGAGTCAACGTTAGCGCTTCGATAGGATCTGACGTCGATGATGTCTGAGAAGTGCCGACTGTCGGCCAAAACGTGGTCGATCTGTGATTCTGTCTAATTTGGTGACCTCCAGGTGTACTTGTGACGGATTCTGTGCTGGAACAACGTGCGGCCGTGTTCTTGGAGGCGCCAAAGTCGATAAGACTTAGGCCCATTTCATTAATCCGCTGGTGTGTACTGAACCTTCCAATCACCGGTTTTGTATTCCTTCTCCTGGCCGACTGAGCATTGAAATCCCCGATGACGATCTTGATATCATGTTTTGGGCAGCGGTCGTATTCACTCTCCAACTGCGCGTAGAATTCACCCTTGTCGTTATCGGTACTTCCGAGGTGAGGGCTTTGCACGTTGATGATGCTTATATTGAAGAATTGGCCCTTGATTCTCAACCTGCACATTCGAGGATTGATTGGCCACCACGTAATCACCCGTTTTCGCATCTCGCCCATCACTATGAAAGCTGTACCCAGCTCGTGTGTGTTGCCGCAGCTCTGGTAGATGGTATGTCCATCTCTGAACGTACGTTCCGTTGAGCTCTTCCAGCACACCTCCTGCTGCACTACGACGTCGAACTTGCGGCTCTCCAATACAGGGTGCTCCATCTTGTATGTCAGTATGAAAACATTGAATAACTTTAAGAAAAAACAAAAGATTTCTATTCTATGCCCAGTTGAATTTTTTGACCGGGAAGTTACTTGAAATGCGGTTTTACGGTTTTAAGTACGGTTTAAGTACGCTTCTTGGTTACCAAATTCTGCTTCAAGTGCCGATTCCGAAGTTTGCTGGCACTTTGACATCTATAGCCTTCTCAAGCAAGTACATTTCGTGTGGTTTGATAGTTGGCATCGTACCACCTAGCCACCTACCACCAGGATGGAGATGCCAGGATTGGACCTAACGTCTCCTCAACTCACGGTTCCTAGTCCCGGTTTTCTATAAAATTCTTTGCCGCCTTTCCACACCTAGGTTCTTTGCAGTATCAAATTCTCGTTAATTATTTCTACTAAACTCAAAAATTAACCTGAATTCAACCGTTTTTTTCCTTTCCTCAAAGGTATGAAAAATGACCTGACCTGTTACACTTGCACCGACAAAAATGGCGTTAAACACGAGGAATGCATGTACGTTTCAGAATCTCGCCAGGTAGGCTCCTCCACGTACGCCAATGCGCCGGCCACGCAGGCCCCTGATGTCGCGGCTGTCACCACAATCGGTGCCCCAAAAGCAACGAAGAAATCTCCCCTCAAAAAGGCCTCCTCAGAGAAGAAACCAACTTCGCCGAAACAGCAGCAAATGAACGGCAACGCACGGCGACAGTCGGCTAAGCTGCTGCAGTTGGAACCCGCCGAGCAGCAGGAGGAGGAGACGCACCGAGGAGAGGACCGCCAAACGGTTAAACGGACGGTCACCATCCGGAGCCACGTTGATGCCACCGGAGGAGCAACGGGGGGCGCGTTGCAGAAACCGATGGAAGGCGAACGGGTTATGCATTACGAGCACCATGTTACCCATGTCCTGTAACGGCCGGTCACACACAATTTTATTAAACTGTGATGTTTATTGATGGCAGTATATTGATAGTAAATAAACCCTTTCCTGTCTGGTCTACTCATTTCGTGAGCAATTGCTAAGCATATTCGTTCGGAATTCGTTTTTAGATGTTGACAATCAATCAATCAATTTAATGTATACCCAGCCAGTTTGATCCTGGTGTTTGTAATGAATATTAAATCGGCCAGGCTCACTGAGCAACATTTGCCGCAGAGATGATTCTTAAAATGTATCAAGAGCAAACATAATTTGTTCAATGATACATTTTCGAATGTATAGGGGAAGAGGAAACGGAGACAACAGTACCATCCGTTCCCATATTTATATTTATAAATCATTATAAACGTTGGAAGTATTTTTGCTAATAAAAGTTAAGTGATACTCCGGACCCTCGGGGATGAACTTATGGCATTAACCACAAGCCAGACTTCAATAAGCCAAGGATATAGCGCCTTATTTCGCTCTCCGAAAATAGATTCAACTAACCAACTACAAAAAGTATTAGCATAAATTATTTTATAAAAATTACCAAATGAATAAACAGGAAATGATTTAATTACCAGTTTGCGTTGTAATTAGAACCCCATATAGAGTACTGCTGCATGGCACTGATCCCACTTTCTCTTGAGCACGACATTAAATAATTTGATGCTGCTTCGAATTCCCGTCGTAGCACACAGTTTCTACTACCACTGTTGGACGAACACGGCACTTGCCGCTTGAGTAAGGCTTGAGTAACTGATTCATCAGCGACGACTTTTTCCAATATCTCAATTTGGCTCCAAATCAAGATTGTTCATCTTGCTTCCCTCCAAACACCGGCTTTGATCGCAGGATACATTTTACAAGACTCAAAGAAGCACATCGGACTCTCATTCTTCTAGTTCTGGCCCTGCTAACTGGTCCATGATCCAATCGGAAAGTACCGACCGGAACCAACGAAATGTTGGGAAATATCAGCTTACATACGAAGTATGGACAGAGTCTGTCATTATATAAGTTTTATAATGAAACTGAAATTAAATGTTTTAATGTGAACACGAAAAATTCGCGACGTCAAAATTTTCACGTCCGTCCGCGCTCACGGTTTACTTCGATCTGTTCAATTCGTTTTTGGATGTTGACAAAACAAACAACTCTTTGCATGATTATTGGTTGAAGTTTTTCACTTTTTATTGATTATTTTTTGTTTTGAAACACTTTTTTTTTGTTTGCTTCTGATTCATTCAACTACAGTTAGTTAACTTACTTCAAGTAATCCATATGTGTGTGTGTGTGTTGTTTATTGTGGCTGATGAATGTTCGACCGGTTCCGGTTTTCTTTCATAAAGAGAACCAATGGTAACCGCATAAAGTGGTCGATGATGCTAAAAAAGTGTAAACGTATTCTAGGGCGCTCACAATGCACCCCAAACTTCCTCTTCCCCATGACCCAGCAGTAGTACAGAGGGGCAAGAGGAAGTTCAAGCCCCGTCGATTGAACGAAACGATGCAGATTTGTTTGATGATTCTCTTAAAACGCCTCTTAAAAATAAAATGATTTTACTGCACATTTTTTCTTGATTTCTTGCTTGTCTTACAAATGGTACGTGATTCTCCGTGCTTAGTATGATTTCTGTTCAATATTTTCGGTTATAACCTACTAGGATTACGAATATACGGTTTGTTTTTGTAAATATGAACTTTAGCTTAATTGCCCTTCTTTTCCCTTCACTATCGATTGCTCCATTGCCACACAGATTATCCGTACTTCTGTTGTTTTTTTAGATTTCGGCACTAATTTGATTAAATCATGTTCATTCCAAAGCTAGTCAATCACTCTTTTCATTGGTATGTATATTAAAGTGAAAAAAATATCTTAAGGAAACTTTTCAAATCACTCAACTCACAGTACTCACGTTCGTTTTTATGTTTATCCTTTCTGCACAATTTGAATTGCTACTACTTATAAACTAGAGATGCGAATCGAAACTATTGATGTACGCAATAGTACTCTGTCGCTAGTCTGCTTTCTTGTTCTTCTTTTTTTGCGTCAAAATCCTGATAAACAATACAGTTTTTTTTCATTGCTATTAGTTCTATTTAAAACATTAGGTAGAATACCGAACTGAAAACAGACTAAATACCTAAAACAAGAAGAAGAGGATAAATTAAACTACACCTAATTAAAAACAAACAAATAAAAACCGGCTGGCTCTGAGGCAGCCCACGTTTCGGTTTCAATTTTACTTCACTCTCGTCGTACGACGATAGTGACGTCGCTTCACTTTATTTTTTCAATGTTGGTGATTGAGGGTAATATACTTCGTTTAATAAATATATAAACTTTTTACAGACGGATTCCACATAACTGCTGTGCTGCTGTTTGATGTCGCAGCAATTCCATATATGTGCCCTAGCATACTTTACTTTTTTTTATCTAATTGTGTGAAACTCAATTTCAGTAAAATGGTTATCACCCTAAAAACCCAAAATACAACTACTGAGTCGCCTCCCCTAATATCTTACTTCGACATTAGAAGCTTGAAGTTTGATTACTACCTGGTTTCGCGTACTGATGGCTATTGTGCAGTAGTCATCGTCCGTCGTTATCGTTGCCAAACAGGAACTGAAAAACAAGCGAAACACTGTTTCTTAGAACACGTAATTCTCATCAGCCATGTCGATTGCCCATCGGAACTTGTCGCGTTGAGTTTTATTAAAGATTTTGTCAATCGGGACGTCAAACTTTTTGCACCTGTGAAAGAATACGGTAGCCGTTAGTGAAAAGTAATCAAAAAAGCAACAATTTCAAATGCTTACCATGCAACGGAAATCCTAGGATCGAGGTAATTCAGCTTGGAAGTACCCAGGGCGATCGTTTTGTTCTCGTCCCTATTAGTCTCTTGCAGTTCAAGTTTTTTCAACTGTTCCTGGAGTCGCTCCAGCATCTTCTGCTTCTTGTCGCGTGCAACCTTGTCCCGGACTGAGCTCTTCTTTAGATCCTGTTTTGGAAGATCGTTAGGAATAATTATTGTTCACTTTGGTTCAAACACAATGAATATTTACCCTCAGTTCCTGTTCACAATTTTCAATGGCTTCATGCTTGAGACGAATCTTCTCTTTCAGATTGGACATACTTTTGTCGTGCGACTTGGGAACTGCACGCTGATGGTTACACAGAATAGCAACGGCGCGATTTGCGCGGTTGTAAGCGAGCAGCTTCTCCGGCACCGTCATGTCCGGATCGGTCAACTCGGCCAGCTGATTCTGCAGCGTGAAGGAAGCATTGAACGTACGGAACACCTTTGCCGTGAGTCCTGTGAAGAAAACATAAATTACAATTCTGACCCATATTCTTATTCAAAGAACAAAAACCTACCTTCCATCAAATCCCGCAAATGCTCGTTCATTACGGTGGTATTCAAGCGATCGAAAAGATCATCGCCAGGTTTCTTATTCTCCTTAAATAGCTCGAGATTTTTGAAGACTCGCTTTTCGACTTCCACCTCATTGTAGTACCGAATTGAATCTTTACCGAGAAAATCGAACACAACTACGTTCTCCTTCCCGTTCAGTTCCTTGTGCAGCTCGATGTGTTCCACGCGCAGCGAACAGCAACCGACCGTATCCGCTTGATCTTCGTCCTTTTCGTTGCCCGCTCTCAGTGCAAGCTTATCGATGAAATACAAAGCAACCGCACGCTGCCGTATTCGCATTTCCTTACTCTTCCATTCGTCACGGTACGTGTCACGAATCTTGTCAATGTGCTTCAACAGACGGCGAGCGGTTTCGTACTTTTGCCAATCCTTTTCACCCTTCAGCTTGGAGCTCGGGTTCAGCATGACGTACTTCACCTGTCCTTGGACATTTTCCGTCCAGGAAGCCAACCACGAAACCGAATTATCGTGGCGAACCTCCTTCCAACGGTGACCGTCGGGGGCCTTTGGCCACTGGCTATCTTTGCCGCAGTTAATAATAACGTCTTCCGGCAGGACGCGTCGCTTCACCATTCCCATCTTGGGATGTTCACCACGCCCACGGAACAAACCAGGCGGTTCAATGCGAAAATTACCGATTTTTTCCTTGTGGCCATCGATGATGCAAATGCCGTACTCTTTCATCAGTGCTTCGTTCTTTTCCTTCAGTGCCAGTTTTTCCTCCTTGGTTCGATTACGGTTCTTCTCCGATATATCAGCGAAGTATTTATGCATGTACCGGAAGTTACACTTTTTGAGATCCTTGATTTTGTCCCGCTCCGACGAGCTCATCGATTTGCGCCAGTCTTTGAAGAAGTTGGTGTTGAACGCTTCCTTGGAGGTGTACTCGTGCTCCAGCATACGCGCGTAGAAACCTGCAATTTCTTCCGCATCCTGCGACAGCTTCATCACCTTACCGTCGTACTCAAACTTAATGTTGTCCGGCAGCGGCTCGTACGGCGGAGCAAACACCGGACCCTTGTGTTCCAGTAGGTTCCATTTAACACCATCGTCGCGCTTTTCTTCCTCCCACCTGAAATTCGGAATATAAAATAAGGTATATAGCGACTTTAACAATATTTTATTAAGCAACCGAATCTTTTCGATGATTTTGCTAGCTCGAGAAAGCTTTACTCGATCGATTCTGACTACCAAAACACAATTTTCCAACAAACTGGGCCGCCGAAAGCATCGCCACGCTGTTGAAACAAGACTACTCATTAAACTGAGTGGAATTTGGTGGTCTCAGAACTTTTACATAATCAAGTTTTAGTCGATAATAGTAAAGAAAACACACGTTCGTTTCAAGCAAGAAGAAACACCATGACGACATGACAGACAGCACGGACAGCAAAAATGAGAATGACACATGTCATGCGCATGCACTCGCTTCATCATCAGTAGCGCCACATTGATTACTCGTGGTGAGCATTGAAACTAAATTCGTAAACACGCTGCCGATGCCGGCTTCAACCGTTCTGTTCTGCCCACAATGGCATAACTGACGTAAGCGACAAAGTCAAAATCTACTGCGAACAGTGAAATTTATATTACCTAATTGTAAATACAAGCTATAAAATTACATTTACTAGTTTTTTCGCCATTTTTACTATAGTTGTTTTGCTTGATTAGCCACTTTACGTTTTAGTAGTGTATTTGTGTCTTGTAGATTAAGTGACGTGGATTTATGCTGTTACATTTGCAATTATACTTTTCGGTTAATTTGTGTTTGTTCACTTTACGACTTTACCTAAGTTAAAGCTTATAGCGTTTTTATTTTTGCTTATAGGTTCGTCCTAGTATCAGTCAAACGGCTGTTAAAACGTTTGTTTTTACGCTCAGGTAGAACCTTGTTACGCTCTGGGTTGAACTTTTTAGACGACGGGTTCGTTCTGGGTGTTTTTACAGTTTCAACCCTGCTTTCAGCAATACACTGACAACCGAAAAACGTTTGTTTATGTACCCAAAAATCGAATGGAACTAACTCAGATTGAAAAACAAAAACGCTATAAGATTATTAAAAGGAACTAGATATGCCAGTCTTTGATTTCCTCATAGATGAGTAAAAAGTATGTCATCAGCACTACCTACTGACGGCAGGGTTTACTAGACTATCATAGTTTTTGTATCTCCTACTCATTTTACACAAGTGTTGGTGACAGATGATGTAGACAAATGTGTGCCTCTGAGAGCGCTCTACGAACACTAAGACAGGCTAGTACACCCTCTTGCCGTTAGGAGCCACCTTACTGGCGAATAAATCTGCGAAGAATTGCGTAGCTAGTTCTTTAATTATCTAAGGTTAAAGCACAGACAAACAGACATAACACTCGTTTTCCATTCATCGTACCGATTAAACCGTCATTTCAAATTTGGGCTTAGTTGGGAATGTCTCCGTTTTGGTCAAAGTGGCGCTTTTTGACGAAAGAAGGGGAATTCCCCATAAAAATACTTGCTACTTCGAAGGATACCCATATTGCTATTTGATATTTGGGAATGTCGATCATAGATGGTGCTAGTGCTCAGGCTAAATGTGAGGTACGATAATTTTTGTTGATTTTCCTTCTAAGAGTTATGTCTGTGGTTAAAGTCTTGATTTTTTAATCATCTTTATCTTACTTTGGTCTTTGCTTCTTCCCCTACCAATTTTCTACCATCTTTTCACTCGCCAATCTATACGGTTTTGCAAGGTGACGTCACGAATGAACACGATTCTCCCATTTGACATCCACCCGTGGTTTGTTTACTAATTGTTAGTCGAATATTGCAAACTTGCTTGTCTAATCAGCCTGGAGGCCGTAGTTTCCTCTGCTGTACGAAGAAGTCGTCTTGATTCCACTCGGTCCATGGCCGCAATTTGCCAGCCACGTAGTAGCCTCCTCCACGTTCCGTCTTCCATCTGCACTCCGCCGTAGATGGTGCGCAACACCTTCCGTTCGAAAACACTAAGGGCGCGTTGGTCCTCCACGAATTTTGTTCGATCGCAGCGTCCTGCGGAGTCCAAAGTAGGCACGATTTCCTGCCATGCGTCTTTGTATTTCTATGCTGGTGTCGTAGCTACGAGTGAGCCCAGATACACGAACTCTTTTACCACCTCGATTTCATCACCGTCTAGATGAATCCGGGGAGGGAGGTCAGCAGTCACTTCTCTAGAACCTCTGCCTTTCAAGTATTTTGTTTTCGATACATTAATGACAAGTCTAATCCGTTTGGCTTCAGCTTTCAGTCCGATGTACGTTTCCGCCATCCTCTCAAAGGTACGTGTAACGTCCTCAGCGAAACCAAGTAGCTGGACGGACTTTGTGAATATCGTGCCACTCGTGTCTATACCCGCTCTTCTTATCACACCTTCCAAAGCGACGTTGAACAGCAAACATGAAAGCCCATCACCTTGCCGTAACCCTCTTCGAGATCCAAAGGGATTCGAGACTGCCCCTGATACTCGCACAACACACATTACTCGATCCATCGTCACCTTGACCAATCGCGTTAGTTTATCCGGAAATCCGTAGTACAGTGGACCCCCGTTCGTTTGAACGATTCCTCATGCAAACTAACGGGGTTAGTTTTTAATTTGAACAACTGGCAACCCTAAACATGCTGGAACTTGTGTGAACTGGTCGCCCTACTCTTTGTTATTGTTTTGATGGTTTGATTCAGTTGGAAGTTGGAAGCAGCGAATATTTCATTCCCCGATCGGATTTCTATCATAATCGTTGGGAAAACGCAATGTGAAACAGATTAAACACGCTAGATCAGTACAAACAAATCGCGTTTATGCGCATTGTCTGCAAAGCAAATGATGTCATGTTGAGAATGACATTTGAACCATTTTTAATTTGCACGTCGTGCAAACCAGCGGGGTGCAAACTAAAAAGTGTTCAGATTAAAAACGGTCAAACGAACGGGGGTCCACGGTAGTGCATAATCTGCCATAGCTGATCTCGATCGATCGTGTCGTACGCCGATTTGAAGTCGATGAATAAATGATGCATAGGCACATTGTATTCGCGACATTTCTGCAACACTTGCCGAAGCGCGAAAATCTGGTCCGTGGTGGCACGGGCACCCATGAATCCCGCTTGATATTGCCCCACGAACTCCTTTGCAAATGGTGATAATCGACGACATAAAAGTTGGTAGAGTACCTTGTAGGCGGCGTTCAACAGTCGCTTTATTGTTCTTCTTCCGACCGATCTCTTCTGCTACCTCCTGGAGGTCGGGGGATGGTATTCTGTCGTCTTCTGCACGTGCTCCAAGATCTGTTGCCATATCGTCACCTTCATGTTTAGCTACCTCGCTGTTAAGGTGCTCGCCACAATACTGCTTCCGCCTCTCGATCACCCCACGTTCGTTCGTGAGTAGATTACCGTCTGAGTCCCGACACATATCGGCCTGCGGCACATAGCCTTTACGCGAATGGTTTAACTTCTCGTAGAACTTCCGTTTATCGTTAGCACGGTACAGTTCTTCCATCGCCTCCCGATCTCGATCTTCCTGTTGGCGCTTTTTCCTCCGGAAAACCGAGTTTTGCCTGCTCCGTGCTTGTTTATATCGCTTCACATTCGCCCTCGTACGGTGTTGCAGCATTCTCGCACGCATTCTTCTTCTGCACTAATTGCTCGCATTCACCGTCGAACCAATCGTTTTTGCACCAATCGAATATTGCAAATGGGATGTGCATAAATTGGAGTTAAACGCCTTAAAAGAGTATTATCCAGCAGTGTCGGCCTCCAAACTTCTTGTAATGGCAGATTTTGTGCTTTTCTGACTTGCCTTAAGCAATATTCACTTTCAAAATGTTAACCCACATTCTAAGACCATGTAAACAAACCACCGATAGACGTCAAAGAACATGTCAAAAGGTTCGATGTGCAAATAAACAAATTCTCTTTGCGTCTCCTCTTCTATGTCTATTACGGCGGCATAAATTGTCAATGAGATGCAATACAAAAGCAGCAGCGCTCCGTTTTCGGAACCTGACCTTCTGTTTTAATTCGACAGACTGCGCGGTCACCTGGTACAAAACCATCTCCCAAGCCCAACTGGGATTCAAATTCTAGAATGCGACAACTGGCCTAATAGACCAAAAGCGTACCTCTTGAGATCCGCTAGGGAGGCAAATGCAGTACTGAACGCATTTTGTCAAACAAGTTTGAAAACTTTGTTTTAGCTGCATAGCAATGTTTAAAAGTTTGTAACAGCATATTGATATAGGTATAAACCCAAATTATCAATTGATCAAAATTAAGCAAACATTCACCTTCGAACTATAATAGCATATGAGGGCATATGTGAATGAAAAACAGAATAATCACTCTATACGTACCATTTCCAAACTTCGTGCTCCTCCTCTTCCTTCTTCTTCTTACGACCTTTAGTTGGACTTTCGTTTTCCTCAGTTTTAACCTGCAAAATAAAATTCATCCGTTGAATCTTACAAAATAGTTTGCCTATCTAAGTTTTTAAAATGATAAAGCAAAGCTTTAGCCTTTCCAAAACATCAACGGGGCACACACCTTGGTTTTAGTTTCCTTCTTAACGACAGCAGCGGCCTTCTTTGCCTTTTTGGCCTGCTTCTTGGCACGACCATAGTCCTCTTCCTCTTCCTGCTCGTCGTATTCCGGCTCGGATTCATAGGCGCGCTTCTTCTTCTTCTCTTTTTTGTCCTTTTTCTCCATTTTTATTTTCTTCTTTTTATTGCCGACTTCATTGTCCTCATCGGTGTCCTTCTTTTTGCGCTTCGAAAGTGGAACATCGTCCTCAGAATCCTCTTCCTGCTTGACGGAAACTTGACTGGCTTCCTCCTGTTCCTCGTCTTCGTACTGGATGCGATCCGGATCCGGTGCTTCCTCCTTTATGACGAAGGCACTCTCGTCTGCACGAAACTGGGACATCGAATAGTCGCATGAGCTGGCCCGGGAAGCGTCGACATCCAGCGGATCTTCCTGTTTAACTTCCTTCACATCCTGAGACGATTCGTTGCTTTCGAGGCCATTCGAGAAAGTTTGATTATTATCCGCTTTGGCTTCACTAGATTCAGATTTGATAACGGGCTCCTGTTTAACGACCGATTCCTCCTTTATTTTGTCTTTCTTGTCCCGATCCTTGTCTTTAGAGGACGAAGAATGTTTGTCACTACGTTCGCGATCCTTGCGATCTTTATCTCTGCTGCTGCTACTGCTGGAATGTTTGTCTTTATCTTTGCTACTGCTACTGCTCTTGTGCTTGTCTTTCTCGCGATCCTTGTCTTTTTCCCGATGTGACGAGGACGAGCTACTTTTGTGCTTATCACGATCTTTATCTTTGCTACTGCTAGATTTTTCCTTATCTTTATCGCGATCTTTCCTCTCCCTGTCCTTGTCTTTCTCGCGATCTTTATCTTTCTCCCGATCTTTGTCCCTGGATCTTTCCTTGTCTTTGTCGCGATCTTTATCCTTAGACCGCTCTTTATCCTTAGATCGTTCCTTATCCTTTTCACGATCTCGATCCTTATCACTTCGGGAGCTCTTGTGCGAACTGCTGTGCCGGTCACGATCCTTGTCCTTACTGCTACTGGATTTGTCTTTCTCGCGATCCTTATCCCTAAAATTATGTTTCTCATCAATAATAGATCACAAATGACACTTTATACTGTGAAACAAAAAAACTTACTTCGACGACGAACTGCTACTTTTGTGTTTATCCCGGTCTCTGTCCTTGTCGCGATCCTTATCGGACGAGCGATGTTTGTCCTTTTCACGATCACGATCCTTATCACGGTGTTTATCCTTTTCCCGGTCGCGATCCTTGTCACGATGTTTGTCTTTGCTGGAGCTCTTGTGGCTTTTGTGGCGTTCCTCACCAGCTCCTGCCCTGTCACTCGCTGCAGCGCTTCCACTTTCCGCGACCGAGTGGCCATTGCTCACACCATTCAGTCGGTCACCATTCACCTGTTTAGGTGAATCCTGTAAAAAAGATGTATGTATTACCTACCTCTGAAAAAAGTATATATTCAAAAATCTAAAAAAATTTACGAACGCCTTTATTCAACATAATATGTTATATTATAACTTGTTCGTGTCACTTGTAACCATATTTCTTTAAAAAAGAAGAAAACAAAATCCTCACCTTGCTATAACAGCAATCGCAGAAAAATGGTATGCATTTCGCACATTGCTTTTCTTCTACAATTGCTAGCGGGCATGAGACTTTGCTAAAAAAATATCTATAAAACGAAACTCTCTACGCCGTACCTACTTGCTTGCTGCGACGACCAACACTTGTGAAAATCACAATACTCCGACTGCAAGTACGGCCATAGAAGGCTAAATATAAAAAAAATACTATTCGAAAAGCAGCAGGCGGCGCACCAGCACTGTATAGCATTCATGAGGTAAAGAAAAGTGAACGAACCGACCGACAAGCAAGCAGCGCACAAAGAGCGAACGAACCAACATCAGCAAGGGAAGCGAAAATTTTTCTAAGTGCTGGAAAAATCGGGGACTTGTCAATTTTTTTTCACCAAAAAAGTGACCCCAGCTCAGATGATGCAGATTTTCGTGAAACGGATTTCTATAACATTTTCGGTACATTCTGACCAAGCCGAAGCGTAAAATTAATTTTTAAATATTTCCCCTTGGTTGCTTTCGACGACGTGGGACTTAGTCTCCGGACGCCATTTTCTCTTTATGAAAACGAGTGATTTTCGTCTAAGTCCCAACACCAACCTCGTCTGTTTGACTGTGGGTATTTTATTTTTGCCCGAGTGATATGGGATTTTACTAAAATCAAGGAATGGACATACCTGTGAACCAGCAGCTTCCACCTCGACACTCATCCTGCCGGATCAGGTTAAACTTTCGAGAAGAAAAATGTGCCACCGAACCTTTGATTCGACTGACAGAAAATTTTCTAAGTCCAAGAAAATCACACACTGGCTAGCGACGGCTGCGACGTCAAAGTCCTCCCGAGCACTGGCGAAAAACGATTGCTATTTGAGAGGAAAATCACTTCTCCAATTGTTACATTTAACTTCAACGTAGCAATCAGAAATCCACGTTCAATTTGCACTGCAATACTTCAAATGAACAATAATTGTACACTTTTTCGCGACAGAAAACGGAAAGGACTTCCATCGAAATCGAACAAGGCGAGAGTGCAAAGCAACCAAGTCCAAGGAAAGAAGCCGACTGGGCGACTGGATGAGAGCAAAATAACAGGGTTGCTGGTCGAACCAAACGTCAGATGCATGCCAAAGCTCTACAAAGTTTTACTGTTATAGGGCTTTAGTTCATGTTGGTTCCATTGGTCGACCAACATTTGAAAAGGGCGGATAAACCAACTGTCAAACAGAACGAGTGAGAGTTCATTTTCATGCTGCTCCTGCAAAAAATAACTCTCAGTCGGTCTGTTTGTTTGTTCAAATCTGACTTTACGTGTATTTGTCAAGAAAGCTGGTATAAACAGCCTTTCAATGCTTAAAGGTGCGTTTAAACTGGGCAATTTTTTGGCAACATGTGGAATGCAACATGCGGTAGGCGACATGTAGCTAGTTGTTGGTCAATGTTGGTTCTGTTGCCACCTGAACGTTCGGGATACGTTGCCATGTTGCTTGGAAACATCGGGGAACAGTTTGGAAAAAGTTGCATGCCACATGTGGCCAATCTAAACGCACCTTAATGGAAACCAATGTCGACCAACATTTGAAAAGGGCGGATAAGCCAAACGTCAAACAGACCGAGCGAGAGTTATTTTTTGCTGGAGCAGCATTAGCGTTTTTGACAAGCTATCGCCCGCTTAGAGGCGCTGCATAAAAAAAGTGATGAAAAGTAAAATCGCTGTTAAACTCCGTACATTTTTGAAAAAAGCTGAAATAAAATGCAGTTTTTGATTAACCCTTTCAATTGCCAGGATTTTAGGTAGCGAAATATTGGAAGAAATTTGTTTATCTACGTTAAGGTAAGTGAAAATATTCGAATTAATTAACTTTATTGCAGAAAAATGTTAATGTTTGATTTTGTACCGCATGAAACAAAAGTACATAGAGTCAGCTGTAAAGTTTACACACAGAGAACAGACATCCAAGCGAAAGGTCCCCACTTGGATAAAACTTATGTCAAATTAGTTAGGAAACTATAGTGATGATGTCGCTGAAGGCGCATGAAATTCTACACTAAACTCACAACAGCTAGCTTCTGGCGCTAGCATAGCGCTTATAGTCCATATATACTAGCGCCAGAGGAGCCAAAGGTTGTCAGTGTGCGAATCAAAAGAATCATTTAGTTGGGAAACTGTAGTGGTGATGACGCTAGCATATTAGGCGATTTTAATTTGAAATTTTATCCAAGAATTCCCGGAAAATTTGTTCCTGAATGGATGTCTGTTCTCTGTGGTTTACATATCCTGGATAGAGAATCACCAATTATTTTTCAGTCTTCACTGTTTTCCAATGTGTTTTCAAATGCTAACGGATTTATTTTCGTGATTAGCATCATCTGCGCCTAGAACCAAACATATAACCTATCAGTTCGTAAACATAAATACACTCGCGAAGCTCTAATAACCGCTCGAAACAGAAACAATATATATCAAATGAAAGGTAATGCTTTTTCTTACCTTTATTATCCATTTTCATCATTCCCACTGTTGATAATTCAATAAAATATTACATTTAAAGTCGAGTTCCATATAGGTGCCAGCAAGAATTTTGGGAATTGCACTTTTTTTGTAGTTCCAATAATCACAACCTGGTAGCGAACGGTTGCTTTTAGTTTTGCTCGAATTCGCCTATAAGGTTTTGCAAGGTGACGTCACGAATGAACCGGAATGAACGCAATTCACCCATTTGACATCCACTCGTGGTTTGTTTACTATTTGTTAGGCGAACGCGATATGCGTAAATTGGAGTCAAACGTTTTAAAAGCGTATTATCCAGCAGTTTCGCCTTCCAAACTACTCGGAATGGCAGTTTTTGTGCTTTTCTGACTGCCGTTAAGACCTTTAAGCGATATTCAGTTTCAAAATTTTAACCCATGTTCTAAGTCCATGTAAACAAACCACTGATAGACGTCAAAGAAGTGAGGTTATGCTCGCCCGTGCAAAACCTTATAGGAAAATGAACTCTCACTCGTTCTTTTTGACCGTTGGCTTATCCGCCCTTTTCAAGAATGTTGGTCGACAATTTGCGATGTTTGTGATGGGGATGAGTTTTGACATTTCGAAGATGACCTTTGTAGGGCTTTAATTTGGTTGACTTTTTGAGTTGAAATCGTTGAAATTGAGAGTCCTGTCCTGGTTCGGTTATTTGTTGTTGTTGGTTCTTGGTTCAACGGGCTCAAGGCTTCAGCAGATTTCCGGTCAGCAAATGTTCGAAAAGTGCGAGGTCTGCGACCATACCGAATTTACGGTCGATGCCGGCTTTCATTACTGCATGGAATGTGGCACTAAGTCGCAACAACATGGACAGGAATTGATTGACGAATGTATGGACAACCTGCCCTCGCAGGGAGCAGCAACTATTAAATTGAAGAAGGATAAAAGTAAGTACGACTGTAGTGTTGAGTTTCAAAACAAACTTAATTCAGATAAATATCCTTATCTTGAATATCGCAGAAATAAAACGCATAACCAGCTGGGAGCAGGCTAACTACGTCCTGCTTGGCTATGCAGAACGTCTCGTGGCTTTAGGTGCCGGAGAAGATTTCAAACTTACGGTACTGCAACTTTGGACTACCTACCTACGTCGCATAGAGGTTGCTTTTTTCAGCAAGGATAAACCGGAACGACCAAGATTACATGTGTTTCACCGAAAGATGTGATTTTGTTCTATCTCTTATTTTTATATTAAACTCTAATGCGTGTTTTTTATTCATAGTGATGCGGAAATAATCTACGACCGAAAAAGAGTTCGACGCAAGACGCGTAGTAAAAAAACTCCAACCAATAGCGAAGTACAATCGGAAGGGGCGGGATCGTCGTCGGTGGTAAGTCGGCTGTCTTCAATTCGAAAGGCTAGAGCCGATCAACGGCAACTGTTGAATGCTGAGTATGAATCCTACCGTACAAGCCAGCGTTCGGATGTAAACGCTTCTTTACATGAGCTTTCGATTCAGTCACTGAATTCAAGCCGAACGGCCGAGAGCAGCGAAAGAACGACCGCTCGAAAGATACAGTATTCTCGTTCAGCTAGAGTGATCATGAAGCGTAAGTTGAAAATGAGTACTGGACACATTAATCGGCATGAGAGAGATGTTGAAGAACAGTTGTCCTGTCATCAGCTTCAAAGAGGAGTTCGCAAAAGTAAATCAAACACTAGTGGCGTAACAGTACAAACATTTGATGGACAAGATCCAGAAAATTTAAAAGGTTCGTTGTTGGCAGCGATTCTGTGTTTGGCGTTGAACGTAAGTAAGAGCGACCTTCAAATGGCGGATTTGGCTCGGTTCTATAGGGAGGATCATTTTTCGCAGTCAAATCTTCTGCAGTATCTTCCTGAAAAACTGGATCCTAGTTGTTACAGTGAAGTATTACCCACGCTCAAAAACACGACCATCTCACATGAAGAATTGCGATTGGCAGTGGGTAGCTTGACAAATTTCTTGCATGTTGAACCTGTTGCACCAAATTTGCTAAAGCTTTGTAAACGATATTTGGAAGAACTTTGCCTGCCAATGGATTTATCAATTTATCTTGAACGGCTGATGGCTGTGTTTCCTCCACAAATCAGATTTGATGGAGGTTTTAAGTTTCCAAATTTTGAAGGACGCTGCATGGCCTTTATAATTTTTATACTGAAACTTTTGTTCGGTGTAAACGATTGCACCGAATTAAAAATGTCGAAATCGGCTTCTAAATTGAATCGAAAAATGGCCGGCTTGGGGCTGTTCGACACATCCGTGTTTGTGTTTACTGAATGGATTCGCTATCTGGAAATGCGAAAAGTAATCCTCAGTCAAGTTAATCATTCCATCAACCGTCTAGTAACGAGAGATGAGGGCAGTCGACCGAATGTTGATTTGTTTATAGATTACATGACACGCAGAAAACATGCAGATGAAACCCTACCGCTAATATCCTGTTCATTCGACAAAAAACACATGTCTAAACTGAAAGAGACAGTAAGCAACATCGTAGATACTCACCATCGGCAAGGTTTGTCCCGTAATAGTCGGTCGAACATCGAGTTTGAGCCCAGCTTGACTCCATACAAGTCTTACTTGGAGCAGTTTCTTCTAGCTCATAACAAAGACGGAAAAGTTCACGTTCCAGATTATATGCGGCAAGATCACACTAGCCGTATTATATCTGCTTTCGTTGACTCCGCCGATTTAAAATATTTGCTCCTGTTCAATCACCAAGTACGACTAGTCACCAAAAAAGCTCCACCCACGGTAAAACTATTCCACTATGTGAAATCATGTACCGTGACCGATTTTCTGTCCAACCAGGAACGGCAAGATCCATTCAAACGCGCAGAATATTGCTCGGAAGCAGAATGGAATCCTCCGAAAACACTGGCCCGACCTACACAAACCGAAGACAACACCCATGAAGCCATAATCGATAGAATTCTGATACGCAACGAAACCGAAAGACAGCTGACCGATATGATAATCGCGTCCCGTCGCCAGGACCAAGAGTCATCAACTATTAACGATCCGGAAGAGAGTACCGTTGCTGCCGAATCCTCTAGCGAACTCTTCTCGCAGCAATCGATGGGAGTCGCACCGAATCAAACTGCCGAAGCAATCGCTAGTGGTCGGGGCAAAAGTGTCCATCTGCTAACCCCGAACTACGACTACTGGGTGCGGTTTTACGGCGGTGGAGAAGCTAACTCGGGGGAAACGTACGACGAGCGGATTGCCCCTGGGCTGCCGAACAACTTTCGCATTGTGCTGGAAGAATGCGCCCGGATAGTGGAAAGTCGACCCGAGCTACTGTACCGGGAGTTGATGACGCTGGAGACCTACTTCTTCTATGCGGTGCAACCCGTCGAACGATTCTTCCCGTCGGCGACGGGTGACAATCCACCGGAGGTACTGTTCGAGACCACGCGACCACTCGGTGCGGACCCAAAGCGAGTGTTGTATGCTAAGAGGAAATATTGAGTGAGCGTTTTTTTTTGTATTGGTAGAGAAAAAATATTCGAGTGAAATCGAAGGGTGATAAGTATGAGTAACTTAAATAGCTTACTTTCGAATAAAAAAAAATATTTAAAAATATGAATTGATTTCTCTTATCTGTATCACAGACAGATTAAATTACAAACGCGGCTTAACGCTCGCTGGTGATCCTGTTATCCCGGATGTCACCGATAGCTCAGGGTTTCGTAGCGAACTGTCAGGCGGGCTGCATGGGGGCTCGAGCAACTACGGGTCAAATTTTTACCAATGCATTTTTTTACTCTTTTTAGCAATGTCCAATTTACCAATTTTTAGCAATGTCGGTAGAACAGTTTGCCCACGCATCACATCTTTACTGATTTCAAAGCAGCATACGATACAGGCGATCGCCACCATTTATGGCAGATAATGGACGAACCCGGTTTTCCGGAAAAACTTACGTGACTTACAGCTACATTGGATCGAGTGATGTGTTTCGTGCGCATCTTGGGGGCACTCCCGAGTCCCTTCGAGACGCGGCGTGGGAAAGGTTCTTCAAACCTTCAAATTCGGACCAAGTTGTTTACCAAGCTTGAAACAAACAAGGCTGCGATCGCGAAAGAAAAAGTGGAGTGCAAGAAAAAACATTGGAAAATCTAGTAGAAAAACGTCACCGAAACGTGAACCTCACACAAGACATTAAAATGGTGGAGGACGTTTCTGCCGACATTTCTGTCGAGCCAAATCCGGAACAGTCGGATGTATCCAGCATTAGATCGTCCGTTAGTCGACCAATTCTTTCGGTTGGAACAAGAATGGGGAGCGAAAAAATGATCCGGCAAAAGGAATGGAGTTTCGGGCTGCTCTTAAGAAGAAGAAGTGGATGGAAGAACGAGAAATGCGCAGAAGGGAGTTACAGTGGGAGGCAGGACTGCGTGAGCTAGAACTGGAAGAAAAAATTCGCGAATTGGAGCAACAACTGAAGGCGAAGCAAGACCATCTAAAAAGCCTACAGGAGTTGGAAAATGCCTTCCAGGGAAAAGTGTTCGTCATCGACCAGCAGCTTGAAAAGGTTAAGACAGGAAGCAAATTGAGAGCTATTTCGATTGCATATCCACTTGAAGGGCCGTCAAGTTGGATGCCGTTGAATAGAAACAATCCGCTGCGTTATCCGGAAGTAACTAACCCGGTAGCAGAAAAGTTGCGGAAGAAGACGCACATTGCAAAGTTTGCAGATAGTGACGACTGCGGTGAGAGCTCGTTTGAGGAGAAAAGCAATAGTGATGAAACGTCGCAAGATGAACGCTCCTCGAATGCTTCGCAAAAGGCGTAGTGAATCAGGTAAGCCGATTCAACACCGATCCGGACCGACAAAGGCTCAACTAGCAGCGAAACAAGGTATCAAAAAACAGCTTCCTGTCTTCTCTGGTAGACCAGAAGATTGACCCTTGTTATACGCGGCCTATATGTCATCAATAGAGGCCAGTGGGTTCAGTCACATTGACACTCTGTCGCGCCGGCAGCAATGCCTTAAGGGGAACGCATTGGATCTCGTTCGTGGGCAACTTCTACCGAAATCTGTTCCTCGCGTAATTCACAAACTTCATCAGCACTACGGGCGACCAGAGCAGCTACTACAAAGTCATGTGAAACTGACTCCGAGTAGATCCGCCAACTTATCTTCAATCAACGCAACGTAATCTACGAATCTTCATCCAGAAAAGCCAACACCGTTAATCTCTTTCCTTTGCAATGCAATTCCACTGGAATGATACGAAACATGACAGGTTTTAGTACGAATGTGTGCACTAAGACCGACTATCCGATTTGAAGAATCATCGATGGTATGAAGCAGTAGGTTGTGTGCCTCTTCACAGTTATCAACATTGCAGTGGAACTTAAACCTGCACTGTCCTCCATGCTCGTTTAGGCACAGCTTACATAAGTTGTACTTGATGACGATTGCTGCTCGCTTTTCATACGGCAATTCCTTAAAATGCACCGCATTTGGCGCAGACGGTGATCGGTCCGATTGCATAATCGGCACGGCTTCAAACTTAGTAATTGCGACTCCTGACATTTCCCCTTCGAAATGGTTGTAAAGCTCCCCTTTCTCATTAGGTGGCCTTCCGGATGAACCACCTACTTCCCTTGCCGATAGAACAAAATCTATATCTACGCCAGCCTCACAGGCGTCTTCCGCAATCCGTGACAGGAAATTCGTCAACGTACGCAAAGTTACTCTTTTCTTTCCCCTTCTGTACTCCACCCATTGACGCTTCTCAGCATCTGGAAGCTTGCTTACCATCTCCTTAATGAAGAGGGGATTCCCCATATGGTCTTTCATTTCTGTCGCTTCAAGGTGCTCGCACACCTGCTCCACCACGTTGCTAAATGGGATAAACCCACGCAGGTCATTCGGTTTCAGAGGGTCAGATGACCTGATGGAGAAATGAAAACTCTGGAAGTTATGAGTTTTTATGTCTCAGCGCGTGTGTTAATGTGAAGCGAGCGGTTATGCTCAATCGATGTTCCCACGGGCAGCTTCATAACGTGGCCGCCTTTGATGCTATTAAGTGTAATGTGTCGTTGAAGCGCGCGCGCTCGTTTGCATTACTGTGCGCGCTTCGATATAAAAATTCATAACTTCTAAAGTTTTTATTTCTCCATTTCCATTTGCATTTCCATTTTGCATACTTCTTCGAGAAAGTTCAAGAAATATTTTAACCCTCTAACGGGCAACATCGTAAAAACGATGCGATCGAGCAAATGATTACTTTATCATGAAAGTACACTCAAAACAAGCTCGAGTGTTGATTTTCATGGGAAAATATTTGTCTGGAGGACCGCTAGGTATGAAATGGTCCAATTTCTCTTTTTAGTTTTTTATGCGTAACGCTCTACCCAAATATTTTTTCAGTTCAAATATCTCACAAAATTGAAAAAAAAAGCATGGAAATTACTCGTAGGAAAAGTTTGAGATTGAACGTTTTGTTCTAGATGTCCTTTTTCTTGAAACGTAAAATAGGGGATTTTCGCACCATAATTTTTTTCGAAATTTTTCGGAATTCTTGTTTTTGAAAGATGATAACTTTTGAACGCTTGGTCAGAATGTTGTGATATTAGTATCAACATGTCAGGAAATCTGTTCTGAACATATTTCTCATATTGCCAATTCCAAAAAAATTTCGAATGTGGTTCTGAAGCTTCAACAGACGGTCTTACCCGTTAGAGGGTTAAAATAAAAAAAATCGAGAAAAAACTACTAGGTATACAGCCCTAAGGTTTGTACGAAAGGGTGACGTAGGACTATATCAGATCATTAGATCAAGGACTAATGTAAACTGCATTTCTGGCGTATGTATGTTCATAAGAATCCGTTAGTGCCATTGTTTAATTGAGTTTTTAAAAGAGAAGAGCGAAATTTTCATATTCAATTCTTTATTGAATGCAATGGTCGCTTCGAAAATACGTGGACGGGGGTTCATAAGTACAAGGCCTGTAACCAATGAGACATATAGATTTCTTTTAAAAATCACTTGTGTGCATCATAGAGGTTAAAATGGTAATGAATGACCAGCCCACAGATTATTGTATTGAATATGATTATGCGTAGTTTAAAACTTTTCAATAATCTTACTTTAACTCGCTAGTGGCCTTTAAAAGGGCCATCGGTTACAAATAACATTAAGGTCAAAGCACGTTCATCGCAAATATGACGTGCCAGTCGAATGTTATTCTCTTTTGACATGAATGGCAATAGGCACGTAAGTTAGCGACGTCGATTCACTGTCTTTTGCTCTGAGAAGATTTTACTAGTTTACTTTCACAGCTTACCGCTTGTTACATAGCAGAAAATATGACTCATATGCATAAATTTCTGTTTTATTTGTATGAGAGTCCTTATCCCCCTATCACAGGGGTGAGAGGTCTAGCCATCGTAAAATACATGCAAGACTCCAAAATCCCTTAAAAGAGGGAGGGGTCATAATTCACCAGAAAAAAATTTCTGCCTTCTCAAACCCCCACATGCCAAATTTGGTTCCATTTGCTTGATTAGTTCTCGAGTTATGAGGAAATTTGTATATTATTTTTATGGGAGCCCCCCTCTTAAAGAGGCGATGGGTCTCAATTTACCATAGAAAAAATTCTTGCCTTCTGAAACCACCATATGCCAAATTTAGTTCCATTCGCTTGCTTAGTTCTAGAGATATGAGAAGATTTGTATTTCATTTGTATGGGAGCCCCTCCTCTTAGAAAGGGAAAGGGTCTCACAACACCATAGAAAAAATCCTACTTTCTGAAACCTCCACATGCCAAATCTGGTTCCATTTGCTTGATTAGTTCTCGAGTTTTGAGGACATTTATCTTTCATTTGTATGAGAACCCCCCCTCTTACGCCCTCCTTAAAATTGGTCTCTTACCCCCTCCATAAAATTGCTGGTCATTTTATCTATCCAACGACTTATAAATTGTTCAGTTTCGTTCAGTGGTTTAGTAGTTATTAGCATTTGAAATCTTTCATTCAAACGTAACATTTCTATTTTCGTTTTCACAAAGTGCTACCCAGTCCCAGTATTGTAAACAAAGACGTAGTCCTACGTCAAAAAGTTCCAACTTTGAAAAAATTTCAATTGTTTATAAAAATGCACTATTTAACTATTGAAACACAATCGAGAGGAAGTATGGTATACCAATTTTGAAAGCTTGTGGAATAGTGAACACATCTGGTAGAAAGTCATTTTTTGATATTACAAACTATGTTTACAATTAGCATTTCAAAAATAGTAATTTTTTCGGATTACAATACTTTAAAAAATCATATCTTACGAATACCAACAGTAACATCGAAATAGAAAAATACGTGTCGATTTTTTTTGAACAAAGAACGTAAAAAAATATTCCGAAGAGAAAAAAAAATTTGATGGTAAATTTCCCGTGGAATGACCCATATGCACCTATACCTTAGCAGAACATCCCAACAAACATTTATGCTGTATAATTGCTTATCAAACGCTTGATTTCTTAGCTTTGGCTATATAATGGTTGAATAATCTACTGTTCAAATAAAATGTTTGTTGGGATCCGTTCATAGCAATGAGCCTATCATGTCAAAAAGAGTTGTACATATTGAACGATTGGTTACGCTTCCCAACTCTTGTATGAAGGGCCAAAAGGAATTGATCGATAAGCAACATCACTTACACGTACCAGGAATTTAGAGAATCTCCTTCCAAGGGCTGTCGTCTGAGTCAATCGTTGATTATACCGCCTTAATGCAGAATGACTCCAGTAGGTGGGGAGAAGAGCCTACTCATTATCCACGATGTGTTGTTAATCGAGCCAAGATTAACCCTGGAAAGTTGACTGTTTCACTCTCGCTAGGAACACCGATTCAAACAAGAGCTCTTATGGTCCCTCCCTTTTCCCGATTCTAGTTTATTTATGAAATGTGATATATATGGGCAAAAATAGAACAATCTCACCAGCAGTCCTTCGAATACAATAGAGTTGCGTCCTTTTAGTTTCCATAAGTGCTTCTAATAATTAATTTAATTTTTTCTTCTGGTATCCATGTGCAGTATTAACACTCGTATAGTTTTCAAAACCGCGATTTTGAGATCAGGCAGCTGGGAACTACCCAGTATCGCACCTCCTAGCTTGGCTACTCAATAGAGCATTACCGGGTACGGCCATGTGGAGGTACTAGGTAGGGGCTTGCGATACCTAGAGCTATATTGGACGCTCATCATTTGCCTTGCCTTTTGAAACGTTGGTGCCGAAATATTTTTTTTCGATGGATGCAAGAACCACCTAAGTTCCTCCCCTCCCGCCCCTTCACTCTTTTGTTACAACCTATTACACAATTAATACCCCCCCCCCCCCCCCCCTCTCCCCTACAAACCGTGGATCACGCCGTGGATGTCATTAAGGAATGATCGCTTACGTGACTTCAACGTTGTTGTTAATTTTCCTAATAAAATGGTTTCATACGAGTAAAATAGATTCATTGGTTTGCTATTTATTCGATAGCTATTAGTGTTTGCTTTCATATGGTTTTTCTCCGAAAGCCCGAATAAATAGTTGTTCGGCAGAGTGGTTTTGTTTTAAATTGAATCTCGCTATACGTTTGACGTAAAAAATGTGATTGAAGCAGGCGGGTTGTTTATGTACCAACATGGCATACAGCAGCTGGTAGAGTTGCTGTGCTTTGCAGGTTGTGGATGTTTTCCACGAGTAGGGGAGACCAGGTAGACTTGATCCCTTGGGACACTTGATCCATTCATTGTTTCTCAGTAAATACAATGTTTTTTTTATGCTGAAAAAAATAAAGTTGTACATTTCATTCAAGTAACAAAATTGCAAAACAAAAATGTAATAAATTTTTACATTGCAAGGAAAATATAATATAATAAGATTTGCAACGGAATAATTCTCTATACTTCTTTTTTTAGTGAAGTCCAACTTTTTGGCTACGGAGAACTGTCTTGAAATTTTTTAATTGCTTTTCAAACAAAAAATTAGCTAAACATGTGTATTCATTGATACTATATACATTTTGCAATAAAACTTGTATATATTTTACAAAATTAATTTTCAGTAAAACTTACTACGACAGGTACACTTGATCCACATAATTTCAGTGACACTTAATCCTTTTATTAGGAACTGAAGAGCTTGGAATCCGTTATGTCGTAAATAATAAAGTGAACAATTCTTCATATCGTAAACATTCGTCATGTAAAAATCACGAATAGTCCGGAGATCCGCTCAGAACGACTGCAAAAATGTTCAACTTGAATGTAATGACACTTAAGCGATATGTGAGAAAACGAAAAAATGCTTCTGAAAAGATCATTTAGCAACCGGACTATGGAGGAGCAACCCGTGCATTTTACAAGGAAGAAGAAAGACCGCTCGGACGGAAGTATTTATCTAAACAAAACAACTCATCTTCTTTGAAGAATTCTATTAATCATTGGTACCCGATGATTCCGAACAATACAATTATCTAAACATCTGTAGATATAAAACCATTTCCAAAGGCATCGCCACGTAAAAATATGCGAAGAGTAGGAAAACGAGGAGATACACATCCTTACAGATGCACTAACGAAATTGAAGCTGGAGGCTGCTCTGATTATTAAACAGGAAAAATATAATGCTTCAAAAATTCAAACCCAACGAAAAAGTTCTCGTCGCAGATTATAAAATATGTCCAAAGCTATACTTTTACAGATCGATGGACTTAACGATTTCTAAATACTTTTTATATTTTTGAATTAAGCTGTTGTAGACTAAATAATGATACTACATGAACTATTTTAATAAAACTTCCAAATGAAAGTTGAGCTTTAAAAATATATATTTGCAAATGGATCAATTGTGCCTAAACTGGGGATCAAGTCTCCCGCATATTTTGAATATGTACAATTTTCTGTACTTTCCAAAATATCCCATATCTTTTGATTAGCGCTACGTATCACTAACTGATAAATTGTAGGCAGTAAGCTGTATTGTAAACTGTCGAAAAATTGAAAACCCAGGGTTTTGTTCTAGTGGACTTTTGAGAAATATACATAAAACAAAATGGGGATCAAGTCTCCCTTGTTTCCCCTAATTAGTTGGTTTTACTTCGTTTTTCTGAGCAATACATATGAGAGCAGAAGAAAGTGCGCTCATTTCTCCCCGACACTGAGCTGAGAGACAAACTGATCATCTGTTCGCCTCTTTGCATTTGCTGCTGCTGGTACACGTTTAGAAAAAGAAAAAGATGGTCCATACTCTGAATTAACGTCATTTCAAGTTCAACTCGGAATCGCGACGGTGAAGGACAGCGCGCCGTTGCGCGGAAAAGTGCTAGTAAATATTAGCGAAAATCTCGGCGAACTTGAGCCGTATTCGTTTGCTTATGTTTTTTCTGCCTCTTCTGTCAACAAACACTGAAGGCAACTTAGTATTTTTTGCCTGTGCTGAAAATGAACGAACGGAACCAGCTCTTTATGTAGTTTGCTAGCTTGAAGCAAGAAAAAAGTGGAAGGATTCGTGATGTGGAAAACATGGCTAGCAATTAGTGAATTAATGTGGAAATCGACTTCGAGTGCAGAATATATAAGCAAAACGGGGGCATAGACAGGCAAACAAAACCCAACAAGTGTTTCCACTTTCGTTTCCCCAGGTATGAAGGAAGCATACAAGTTGGATAAATTTTCAGAGTGAGCATGGTTTTTGACAAAAAAACAGTGAATTTTATTTGTACAGGTTTGTGCTTGTTGTTTGAAGTGGTCGCACGGTCGTTCATGTCGGTTGAAACATGGCGCGTATCCTCTGAATAGAACATCTAAAAAATTAGCTGTGGCTAAAATGTAACAAATCAAAGGGGTTTGGCACGTTCTGCTTCTGCAACTGGTATTTATGTAATTGGGCAAATTATTCCTCAAGTTAACATTTTTTAGTTTACCTTTCGTTCTTATTGGGTGTTTAATTTTGACGCCTTTTTATACCCTTCACCATCATGGCATCGCTTGGTTTCTACCGGTTGTATTTA
The DNA here is from genome assembly GCF_943734655.1 of Sabethes cyaneus. NCBI lineage: Eukaryota > Metazoa > Arthropoda > Insecta > Diptera > Culicidae > Sabethes > Sabethes cyaneus. The sequence goes on from NC_071353.1 coordinate 3,778,954, forward strand.
TTTATAGCTAAAGACTTATTTAGTATATAACTCAACAGAGCGGTACCGTTTGTGCCTCCAAACCTAGGACTGACTCATGATTATGGTCAACGTGGGAGGCTCGAAAGCGTTGCTCTCACCCGTGTCCCTTTGTTTCCCTTGATGGTTTTATGAGATGGTAATCGGGTGGAAATAAAGCTCATCAAAGTGGGCCAGTACCCACTATCTCACCGCTTACGTTTGCTGTCATTCTGGCTGACAGTTTACGAGGGAATATAACTGTGCTGAAGAGAGGATATCGGTAGTATGAACTATTTATTCAAAGGGTTCGTAATTAAGTGATCCGTGACAGCCGTATAGATACAACGCCAAGTTGGTTATTAATTTCGCACACATGTTGTGAAAGGGGGTTAACTAAAACAGAATTATTTTTCCCGCTCGTGTGTTTTGTCTTTCTAGCGTAATGTGAAATATTTAAAATTTAAATAGGTGTTACAGTCACCGGGAGGTGCATTTGTGTGCATATAATTATGCTAGCTGGATGAGTGGGTTTAACGTTTAACAGCAGTAGAATGCAACTAGAAATAGCTTTTCTCAGATCTGTGCAAAAGTTTGTGTGTCTGTTCATTCTAATGTAAAATTTACCGTCGAATTTAACACATATTGGCGGAGTGTTTCTGAAACAAATGGAACTCTTATTTCACTTTCTTCCAAACGTTCTCATTAAATAATTTCCATATCACAGTCACATTCAAATGCTATCAATTGAAGCGACATTTAAATTCAGCACAAAGAGGAATACCCAGAAACGGAAACGGAATGGATTGTCGGCTCTCCTAACCATATGAATACACATTCGGCTTCAAGGACGAAGAAAATGGATGATGCTAACGTCGTGAATTTCTACGACAGACAAAAGCATGCTGCAGAGTGTGTCTTATCTCCTTATTAGAGCTATGTAAAAAAATCTTTAATTCACCAACTGGTGAATGTGTTTCTTTCTTCTCTAGCCTCTTATCATAGTTTGGCTTCATGAATAAAGGAACAACCAGAATAGTGAGCCAAAGCATTGGCCAACAATAATTTGATAAATTAACCAAAAGTAAACATTCTATTGACATGTAGTTTTCAAACAAATTCACCATTTTCGCAATGCAAGTTTTTCTCAGAAAGAACGATGCACTAGGATTTTAGATTCGAAAATAAAAGCCGAACACTCCACCGTTTTCATGCGAACGAAATATGTTGATTTGACCCAAAACTCCAACGAAAATTATTTAATTTCGTTAGCACGTGGCCCGTTCGGAAGAAGAACAGCATCCTACGAGCCGTCGTCTGAATGCACAGGGGAAAAAAGTTACCATTTGACTATTTTTTCTCTTGCCTGATTTCCTCTTTCTCATTTACTGCCGGCCGATGTTCGTTTATATGCGATGATGTAATAATAAATACCGGAAGCCATGCGAAAAGCTGTTGCCATATTCGGTCGATCCGCACGCCGCCCGGAATGTATAAGGGACGCATCATAGGCGGTGTTGCACGTGAAGGGTAAACGAAAAAAAAAACTCGAACGTGATTTATTACAAAAGGGCGACTGTTACGCCTGAATGCACTGTGGAAAGGAATTGCGGGAGGCCAGGCGGGGAACCAACAATCCCATCAACAGTATTATACAGCAAAACAAGCAGTGGATAGGTACCTCCATCAAACTGACGATGAGAAATCTGCTTTCCGGCCTTGTTGCAGACGCAAACAGGGATCCATCAGATGCATAACCTTCCCAAGTAACACACAAAACAAGTTAGAAAATAATCTTCATGGAAAGTAGTCATTCAAGAGTACTACAAACGTACTTTATAAACATGATTCGTTATTATTAAGGTTTTGAGATGTTTTGTGATAACATGAATTTATTTGACAGCTCATATCAAATGAATAATGTTTGTTTTTGTCAACATGTCAACACGAAGTTTTTATTATGTCTCCATTACCAAATTTAAACTACTGGAAGAACAACTTGTAGCTTATGCTATAATAACGTTTTAAAATATTATGAAATAACCTGATACATACTTCTTACAATTGTTGTTTCATTAGACGTCAATTTTTTGCGCTTTTCTGGTAATAGAGAAGTTCTGATGCATGTAATGTTATACTATACTATAACAAGCTGTGTTGCTTGGGTTGAGTCACTTCTCCGCTCGCCGATAGAATAGCTTAAATCCTAGCATGGCTAGTTGTCAAGCAAGTGATTGTTTATCTATTGAATGCTATGTAGAATCTACGACATGGAAAAACCGGAACGTTCTGTAAATTAACATTTTTACTAAAGCAAACCTATAGTTATAGCCCTTGTGAGCTACTGATATCAGGATAAAGGAGAAACCTGAAGAAAACTAACTACAAAACTGTGTACAAAACTGTTCATAAAAATCACAATAAGGGTGCAATAAAACACTAATCGCAACTTAAGATGTGAAAAACATCGCTTTTAAACAAAGAAATTGTTTTGATTTTATTTACAGAAAACAATTTATTAATTTGAATTTATGAATTTGCTTTGTAACCTCTCAACTAAGCTTGCCTGATTAAGGAAAGAATTTAACTCTTTTGGTGGCATTTTTATTTTGTTTGGAGAGTCGTTTTGTTTTCTTCTTTAATTTGCGCCCTCCGAAATTGTTTTATTTTTCCGTATAGCTTCAGATGGATTATATTTCTTGAAAAATTCAACATACTTACTTACTTTACTTTAGTGGCAACGGTCCGTTACCGATCCTGCGCCGCAGTAGCGTCGGTCCTGGGCTGCCGTTCTTAAATCCCCACGAACATCAGCTGAACGTGCATTTTCTTCGACAGCACACACCCACCGGGTGCGGGGTCTGCCTCGGAGTCTACGGCCTCTTCCTGGTTCTCTGCTGAAAATAATTTTGGCTACTCTTTCGTCGGGCATTCTGGCCACGTGTCCAGCCCACCGCAGCCTGCCACATTGCACTACCTTCACTATATCAGCATATTTATCTGCTTGCTACAGCTCGTGATTCATGCGTCTGCGCGACACTCCATTTGCCATTTTGCCACCAAGTAAAGATCGCAGAGTTTTACGCTCAAAAACCCCAAGCACTCGCTGATCAGCTTCCTTTAGCGTCCATGATTCGTGTCCGTAAAGGACCACCGAGAGGATTTGTGTTCTGTAGAGCGCCAGTTTTGTGCGAATTTGCAAACTACCGGACCTTAGCTGGCTACATAATCCGTAGAAAGCCCGATTCGCAGCTACAACTCGTCGTTTCACTTCGCGGCTTACATCGTTGTCACATGTCACGAGTGTTCCCCATCTAACTCCACCTCGGCACCAACACCACTTGGGCTTCCACGTTCCCTACCAGTGACCATGTACTTCGTTTTGGCGGTGTTAATGCTAAGCTCCAATCTCGCCGCTTCCCTTTTAAAAGGCCTGAAGACCTCTTCCACTGCTCTACCGTTGATTCCGATGATATCGACGTCACCCGCAAAACCAAGAAGCATGTGAGATTTCGTGATGATAGTTCCATTCCTTTCCACGTTTGCTCTTCGTAATGCACCTTCCAAGGCAATGTTGAATAGCAGGTTAGAGAGTGCATCCCCTAGCTTCAGTCCATCCAACGTCACGAAAGCAGCTGAGGTCTCACCCGCTTTTCTAACGCATGATTTGGATCCGTCCAGCGTCGTACGAATCAGCGTAACTAGTTTCGTCGGAAGACCATGTTCTAGCATTATCTGCCACAGCTCATTTCGTTTAACTGAATCGTACGCCGCTTTAAGTTCCACAAACAGATGGTGTGTCTGCAAGTTGTACTCCCGGAACTTGTCTAGCAAGTGACGCAGGGTAAACATCTGATCCGTCGTGTAGCGACCCTCACGAAATCCAGCTTGGTACTCGCCGACGAAGGACTCCGCTAACGGTCTTAGTCTGCAGAACAGGATACGGGAAAGCCCCTTGTAGACAGAATTGAGCAATGTAATTCCTCGATAGTTTTTACACTCCAGTCGATGTCCCTTTTTAAAAATTGGGCAAATACCGTTTTTCAGCTCATTGATTGCCTTTTCAACCTCCTCCTGTGTTGGTGGCTCCACAGCTTGACCATCGCTTACAATTCCTATCCTGTCCCTGCTGATCTCCGCATATACTTTTCCATTCAACAGTTTCTGGAAGTGCTCCTTCCACTTGGCTGCTACCGCCGTTTTGTCGGTAAGCAGGTTGCCAGCACTATCATTGCACATCACAGACATGGCAAAATTCCTGCATCTTGCCGTTTTATAGAAACTCCGTGTGTCGTTGCTGGCGTATCGCACCTCTGCGCCGGCGAGCACGTGCGCCTCGTACTCGCGTTTCTTTAGACAATGGATTCTTTTTTCCGCAGCTCTAGTCTCTCTGTACCTCTCTTTGTTTTGACGCGTTGCCGCAGTGAGCATGCGCCTCCTGGCCTGGTTCTTTTCATCTGTCACTCTCTGGCATTCGGCATCAAACCAGCTGTTACGCTGTCTTCCACGTGTCGTGCCTACCACCTCTCTCGCAGCTGTTTCGATGGTACCATTGATGTTCCTCCACAGCCCATTTATATCTTCTCCTTCTACCTGCTGTTCTGCGATTCGTTGGTCAAGCTTCCTGGCGAACTCTACTGCTACGCCGTCTGCCGTAAATCGCTGGATGTTGAAACGCAGCGTCCTCTCAGTGCGAGCTTTCGCCGTGTTCGACAGCCTTGCACGAATCTTACTCACTACGAGATAGTGATCAGAGGCGATATTTGGTCCCCGAAAAGTGTCGACCGTCAATCAAGACATGATCGATCTGAGAGCTAGAGTCTCCATTTGGATGCCTCCAAGTGTTTTTCCGAATATTCAAACGTGGAAAGTAGGTACTACAGATGAATGGCCATCTGTAGTACCTACTTTCCACGTTCCACCTACGTTCCACGTCTGGCCGCGGCAAAGTTTATGAGCCTCAGACCGTTATCATTGGTCGACAGATGAAGGCTATGTCTTCCAACGACTGGACGGAAAAAATCCTCCCTCCCGATCTGCGCATTTGCATCTCCGATGATGATTTTCACGTCGTGTTTTGGGCACTCTTCATAGGTCCTCTCAAGCCTGTCGTAAAACTCGTCCTTAGCATCATCGGATGTTCTGCTTTTTTGCCACCACTGTAGTAGATGTGATACTTAAAAGAAGTGCCTGCAATAGGGTCTACTGCACGGAACTTCCTTTCTCCGAAATTTGGCCACCGAACTTCCTGAATAGCAGCGATCTCCACTCCGAGTTGATGCGGCTCTCGAGCAAGCAAGCCAGCCCGTGCCGGTTCATGGAGAGTTCGGACATTCCAGGTACTAAGCTTCCAATCATTCATTGTACCTTAATCGTTTCCTTGTCCCTTGCCGTGTCTTATACCGATTGTTCCATCCTGGATTTCTTTCTTCGTTATTCGTGGTAATTGAGTTTTCGGTAAACTACCTCACCGGGGTCGCGATACCTACATCCCGCTGATGGGTCTGCCATCTTAGGTATAGCTTGCGGGATACAGCATTTCATATTCAGCCGCCCGGTCCGAGACAGTCGCTGTGTGAGCCGCCTCTCATCTGGAGAACAGGCGCACTAGTTCGCACCTCCTAGCTTAGCTGCTCCAGAAGTACATGAAGCATTTTCGGGTAAGGCCATCGTCATTTGACTTAGATCTACGTGGAGGACGTGGAGGCAGCAGGTGGGAGCTTGAGAGAGCCAGAGCTATGTTTGACGCTTCTTCCAGGTAACTCTCTCCATTTCATAACCAACATACTATGTGATACTATACTCAGCGCCGTAGCGTGCGGTTGCCCAGACTGGCCCCCGCCAAGGGCGCTAGGTTTTGAGGGCGCCAAAAGAGGCCTGAATTTCAGTAAGGCATTAGTAATAACGTATGCATTAAAAAATGGACTGATTTACCCAATTTTTAATGCAATAACCCTACCACCTGGTGAGGAATCCACCTCTACATTACCAATTGTAACAACCCTGTTGTGTACAAAAACAAATTAAGAGCGTTATCAGTTGATTTGCATGCAGCAGCCATAGCGAAAACACTCAAACTACTCTCGATGCTTTGTTCGTACTGCCAGCTCCAGCCCGTAGCGCAGAACTGGACATGATGAGGCACTTTGTCCGATCCTGTCCCTGCGAAAGCGCCAAACGGCCATGATTGGTAGGGAATCGACTTTATACAGCACCAAATGCCTGCCGGAAGTTGCCGCCTTCACCAAGAAGGGTTTGGTCTTCTGACCGGACCGGGCCTCGACCCATCATGCCAAGAGATCACTGAAGAAGATAAACCGGTTGAAGATAAACGTACTGAAGACCGCTAAAAATGGCCATAACGGAGAAGCAGCTGATCGCCAGGGCCAAAACCCCGACGTCTACCTTTTCGTCGACCATGGCGTTCCTGTTCCTGACAATTGCTGTAAGATCGCCCAGCAGGGCCGCGAAGCAGTTTTGCAGAAGACTCAAAAAGGATTTAAGCAAAATGTGTTTCAATGGATTATTCTTTGCATTTTTTTTATCGCGATACGTGAACGTACATACGTTAAGTACAGCGAAAGTATTGGATAAGAGACGAATACGAAAAAGTGATAAACTTGTGAAGAACACTTATTCAGCCATCGAAGAGGCGCCAAATTGGTCCTTCGCCAAGGGCGCCATAATGTCACGCTACTGTTCTGTATATTACTTGGTAGATATTGTTTTTCGAACGCTACCAGTGACTTCTTGGAAGCACTTTCAAACTTGTAACAGATTATTTTATCAAAGGAAGATGACGATCCAATTTAAATCCAATACAAATTTAACCTAAATCCAATTCAAATCCAATCCAAATCCTACCCAATTCCAAATCCAGTGCAAATCCGATCCAAATGAAATCCATATCTAATCCATATCCAATCCAAATCAAATCAAACCCCAATTCAAATCCAATCCAAATCAAATTTAAATCCAATCGAAATCAAATCCAAATTCGTTTCAAATACAATCCAAATCTAATCCAAATCCAATCTAAACTCGTTATATATCCAATTCAATCAAAATCCAATCCGATTCCAATCCAAATCCAATCCAAATCTGGCCCAAATATAATCCAAGCCCAATCCAAATCTAATCCAAATCCGTTCGAAACCCAATCCAAATCCAATCCAAATAGTATTCAAAACCAATCCACTCCGATTCAAAATTTATTCCAATGTAATCGAAATCCAATCTAAACTCATTCTATATCCAATCCGGATCCAATCTAAATTCTGCTCGAATTTAAATCGCAAGTGGCGCAAACAGAAAGCTAAAAATCCGTATTAATGGTGTCGCCTGGTTGGTCGTCTTTGTAATTATATAGTAGTTATTACCTATTCTAACAGCAACGCGATTCATCTTCGATTTTTGGTTTGTTGTTTAAAATCTGTCGAATGCCTTTTGTACATATTTCGTTGTTTCATTCTAGAATCAACACATGATGTATTTCAAAACATTTCAAAATTATTTCCCACAAATTGATAATGAACTAATTTGGTCGGCACACATACACCGTTTGAATTACTCATACCCTCTACCCATTGTTGTCCAGTTGATGGATATTGAGCAAAACAAACCTGCTGGAAAGTGTGAAGAAAACACCAGGCGATTTAACACTTCATCTGCCTGGCATGAATTTCCATCCAAAGCTCATTCGACTGTGCGTCTCCATCGAGTGGCTTATATACCTTGATTTACATGCACAAAAACCTAACAAGGGTATGAGGTATAATGATAGTAAATAGTCATGAAGTGTTTCGTTTTCTCTCACTTGCCATCATCATCAGTGCGATGTGCGAGTAGAGAGAGTGTTGTTGAGAGGATATGGTTGCTCTAAGAGCAATTACTGAGAATCGCTCTCGGAACTACGCAAGCCGCACCATAACCACGCCGCATGCGAGGTGGGACATCGGTCGCCAGTACACGCAGTTAGAGTTACTCCTGACTGTGGACGCGTACACTGGGAACAATCGCACCCATGTTATTTCCGCTTTATTTGCGCGCATTATTATCACTATCATTGCAAATCAGCTGGTTGGTACTGTGTTATTCAGTACCGAAATTTTATTTACCTATACCTAGTTGAAGAGGTGAAACGCATACGCGCTCGCGCTTTCTGTGATTGATGACTGCTGTCCGGACACGGTACAATCATTAGTGTGAATCGTAAATGATAATGTTTACTGAACCGCGGAGAATCAGAAGGAAAATAGCAATCGGAGTCTGCGGTGTGGTTGTTGTCTAATGCTGTGAGCTGTGAGCAACGTTCGAACGTTCAAATCTGACCAAAGACGATCGAAATACGCCGGGAACGTTAAATCGGTGGGTTTTCGTTCGTTGTTCGACTTTGGAGGACACAGCAGAAGCATCATCGTCGGTCGGTACGTAGGTTTCGCGTTATGGTATTCTATTAATAACACGCGGCCCGGTTCGGCGCTCGCAGAGAACGGATGGGAGGGCGGAAAAATGATCCCATCATGGATGATATATTATCGCAAGTGCCGACGGTTGTGCTACGGCGGATTATCGCGTAGTTGAGTGCATAGCCTGTAATCTTGTTACACGTGTTTTCCGGTTCTGACTGGAGCGGGCACTGGGTATGATGTTTACTCATAGCCGAAAAGTGCCATCTGTTTTTTTCATCGCATGAATAAGCAAAGTTCGCTGAAAAACACACAATCGCCGAGGTGGCAGATTTTTAGGACGATAGTGATAATTAAATTTATTTTAAATTACATTCATCACAGTAATCACTGGAGGAGTGTCATAGCTGTCACCGTGGCACGAAAACTGTGTGGTCTCAGTTGGAAAGAGGATGGTGGTACAAGTGGTTCATATATAGAGTGTGCTGTTTATCAAAAGTGCTGTGCTAAGCCGTGAGGTTACTTGGTTATACAACGGTACTGTTTACGAAAAAAGGTGGGGGAGGATGTAAAGTTCTACTGTTTATGTTGATTTAGTATTTTGCCTGTACACGAAAGTCTCTTGCTTATCGTCATACATTTCTTCGTCCCAAACCAGCAAGTGAGAATAGTTCCGCGTGTGTGTGAAAATAATTAAAGCTCTACAAAGTTGTCGCGGAGAAGAAGTCCTGTGCTAGATGGCAAATTTCCCAATCTAATTAATAAGACAAAATTAATTGGCTAAACTACGCTGCGTCCGGAATGAAACCTATCGAATAAAGTGCCAACAACACGGGAAAATCCCAACGAGTTAGTGCGAGCTGACTTTCCAAAGTTTCACATTCAACGGCGCTTTGTGTGGGTTAAATTGAAATTATAAACTTGCAGTGGGTTTATTTTCCAAAAAAAAAGAGAAACAGAAAGACACTGCAACATCAAACGAAGAAGGGAAAATCCCTGAAAGACCATCGCATACACGAGTGGCATTACCTCCACCTTGCACTTCGGCGTGGTTGCAGCGTGGTTTTGCATGAAAAAAGGTAAATTATAAAGATGAACCACGAAAGTAGGTTAAGGATCTTTGCTTGATTCGACCATCCGCAAATTTGATCTAAACCGCTATTTATACTTGAATGGATGATCGATTGCCTTCTTACAGTTGTGTTTTCGGCACGTTGTGTGGTGACTGGATGGAGAGCGATCTGTGTATTTGAGAAACGAGATTTATCTTTCATTCCATGATCGTTGATGTTAATTCACACTAACAACAAATGCTAAGTATTTATTGGACAGTCACCGCACAAACTCGTGGTTGGTTCAAGTCTGTAGGTCACCATTGTCCTTCTTTATGCTCATAAAAGGCTCGGTGAAACCGGACAGAGTGGATTGCGCAGACGGTCGAGCACTAAGGTTTGACCTTGTCCCTGTCGTTCGGTTGTGGTTTTGTTTATGACGCGTCATTCTCTTTCGTGAAGCATTCATTCATATTGAGAATTTGTTTTAACTAAATGTCACTGCATTAGGTAGATCATTGAAACAGACAGCGTTATTGTTTTGAACTTTTTAGATTTTGCTGTGTTTGAATATGTTACTTAGGCCATTACAAATATTTTAAAAAGTTTTTGTCCCTCCGGTGTTGAGCCACTGAAAAAAAACAAAGAGAATTTTCTAATCGAGCAAAAAAATACGGATTGTAGGCATTTTTACCCAAAGTTTAAACGTGAAAACTAAATCTATTCTTGCTTTTAATGTATACGTTATTGTTTTCCATGCAAAAATCTACGAAGAAAACGACAAAAACGCAAGAAAATTTTTAGCCTATTTTCGGAAATTCCACTGTTTGATTTTCCATTTTTATTTCGTGCTAGAAAAGTTAACTCAACTCGTACACTCATTTTTCGATTTTTTCAGGCTATAGAGCCCACAGACAATTGATTTTATAAAAAAAAATTAACTCATATCCAACAAATAATTTTTTTGCCCCCCGATTTTTCAAGCCAATTTCCAAAAGGGAGGGAGGAGTGACAAAAACTTTAAAAATAATTTGCAATGGCCTTACTACAATTTCGAACCGGAACCTCAACAGCAGTTAACAATTACCAAAAAAACTGAATCTTCAATTAAGGTTGCTTCGAAAGCAGTTTAGATTCTTGCAGCAGTTTTCATGATTGGTTGGTAAATGGTTGGATAATGCGTAAAACAGACCCCATGGTGGTCCCTCGCCTCTTATCTAGCAACTCCTACCCCTACCTCCACGTGGTACCAGCCGGAATACGAGCAACCTTAGCGGAGATCGGGTAACCAACCCCGGAGAAAACTAAGGTCGTATACCAACTGGGGAGGAGCCACAGTGTTGTCTCGGCACTAAAAGATGGCAGCCCCATCCCGAGACTCGATAGCGTAAGCCCTAGGACGGCTACCTATCTAAACCCAAAAGAAAACTTACAACTAGAGTCAAAAAATATCTTCTCGGAACATTCGGCATGGAGTATGGCGACGAAATAAGGACATGGAATGGAGACTTGGTACCTGGAACTGCAGATCGCTAAATTTCTTTGGTGGAGACAGGGTGCTGCTCGATCAGCTAGAACCCCGAAAGTTTGGCATCGTGGCACTGCAGGAGATCTGTCGCAAAGGCGAGAAGGTGTGGAGGATCCGTGGCGGCAAAGCCCGATTTCTCCAGAGTGGTGGAGCGATCAACGAGCTGAGAACGGGCTAATCGCGTAATGGACTGGGAAGCGATCAGCGATAGGATGTGCATGTTGAGGATAAAAGGCCTTTTCTTCAACTACACCATCATAAACGTCCATTGTCCACACGAAGGAAGACCCGTCGACGAGAAGGAAGGGCTCTATGCACAGCTGGAGACGACAGCTGCTCACCACGGGACATCAAGATCGTCATCGGGGATATGATCGCCCAGGTCAGCAGGGAAGCAATGTATAGACCGATGATCGGGACCCATAGCCTGCACACCGACACGAACGATAACGGCCAGCGATGTACCAACTTTGCAGCTTCCCCTGGGCTTAGTGGTCAGAAGCAACTTCTTTCCCCACAAAGATATCCACAAGGCTAGATGGAGATCACCTGACCAACGAACTTCGAAACAAATCGACCATATTCTCATCGAAGGCCGGTTTTTCTCGAACATCATCAACGTGCCGATATTGACTCGGGCCACTACCTAGAAATCAAAATCAAAATCAAAGTCAAAATCCGTGTTCGAAAGCTATACGACCGGGTGCTGACCAAGTGCGTCGGGTGTCTTCGGATGGACGATGAAACCTATGTCAAGGCTGACTTCGGACAAATCCCAGATCAAAAATTTTACTTGGCAACGGCTTGGTGGTATGTTCCAAGCAGACTTAAATTTGTTATTGCCGACAAATTTGCACAAAAATTTATGATTTGGCAGGGCATTTGCAGCTGTGGTAGAAAAACGAAAGTTTTCATAACAAATGCGACAATGATTTCGGAACTGTACTAAAAGGAGTTTTTCCAAAAACGAATTTTGCCGTTTATTCGATCCCACCATCATCCCGTGATGTTTTGGTCAGATTTGGAAAGTCGTTCAAGAATGGCATTAACCCACCCAATTGTCCCTAGTACCGCACTATTGAGAAATACTGGGCAATCACGAAGAGGAAACTCAAGGCAAAGGGAAAATTTGTCAAAGCCATCAATCAGATTAAGACCAGGTGGAATAAGATAACCAAAACGATGGACGAAGAAAGTGTGCGCCGCCTAATGAGCCATATTACAGGAAAAGTTCGTGAATTCCTTCGAAACCGTGACGAATAATTTTATCCGTATTTTTTCTTAAAAGTATGAAGAAAATGCTACATTTGTGTAAGAAAAGATCTATAATTCAATAATAAATAACTGAAATACACGCAATTGTTTTCGTTCGAATACTATCTGAAGCAAGCTTCAATTAAATAGCCAGTAATCGTAATTATAGCTTAGCAGGTTACAATAATTTGATGGGTGAATGCCCATGGTTTGATGGGGAATGCCAACAAGCGGTGGAGGAGAAAAAAAATGCTTGGAAAAATTATCTAAGCATTGCCACTAGAGAGAACCTGGCCAAGTACCGACGAGCTAGGAACCAGTTGACCACGATCCTGAGGAGAAAAAAGCGCCAAAAGGAGGACAGAGATCGTGAAGAATTAGAGCAACTATTCCGAGCTATTGACACGCGCAAGTTTTATGAGAAGGTGAACCAAACTCGGAAGGGCTACACACCGAAACCTGATATGTGTAGGGACGAGAGAGGGAATCTAATTACAAACGAGCGCGAGGTGGTCGACAGGTGGAAGCAGTTCTTCGATGAACACCTCAATGGCGAAGTCGCAGAAGGAAGCGGAACGGAAATTAACCTAGGAGCGCCCATGGAAGATAGGGATGTCCTAGCACCTGATCTCCAAGAAGTCAAACGAGAAATCAGGCTGCTGAAGACCAATAAAGCCGCTGGGAAGGACCGCCTACCGGCAGAGCTTTATAAACATGGCGGGGAAACGCTAGCAAAGGCTCTACACTGGGTTATTTCGAGGATTTGGGAGGAGGAAAAGCTACCGGAGGAATGGATGGAAGGAGTGGTTTGTCCCATCTACAAAAAGGGTGATCGGCTAGACTGCTGCAACTATCGTGGTATTACGCTGGTAAACGCCGCCTACAAGGTACTCTCCCAGATCCTGTTACGCCGGCTGTCACCGATAGCACAAGGTTTCGTAGGGAATTATCAGGCGGGTTTCATGGGGGCTCGCGCAACTACGGACCGAATGTTTACTATCCGACAGATCTTGCAGAAATGTCGGGAGTACAACGTGCCCACGCATCACATCTTTATCGATTTCAAAGCAGCATACGATACAGTCGATCGAGACAAGCTATGGCAGATAATGCACGAATACGGTTTTCCGGACAAACTGACGCGACTGATCAGAGCTACATTGGATCGAGTGATGTGTTTCGTACGCATCTCTGGGACACTCTCGAGTCCCTTCGAGACGCGACGAGGGTTGAGACAAGGTGACGGTCTATCCTGCATGCTGTTCAACATCGCTCTTGAGGGGGTGATCCGACGAGCGGGCATTGAAACGAGAGGCACGATTTTTACCAAGAGTAGCCAACTTCTAGGCTTTGCAGACGACTTCGATATCATTGCCAGGAACTTTGCGACGGCGGAGGCAATCTACGCCAGACTGAAAGCGGAGTCTAGGAGAATTGGGCTAAAAATAAATGCGTCGAAGACCAAATACATGAAAGGAAGAGGCTCAAAGGAAACAAATGCGCACCTCCCACGGACGGTAACCGTTGACGGCGACGAACTAGAAGTGGTAGAAGAGTTCGTGTATTTGGGATCGCTGGTGACCGCGGACAACAACACTAGTAAGGAGATCCAGCGGCGCATCCAAGCGGGAAATCGGGCCTATTTTGCCCTTCGTAAAACGCTGCGATCAGGAAGCATACGCCGCCGCACGAAGCTAACAATGTACAAAACCATTATTAGACCGGTAGTTCTTTATGGACTTGAAGCCGTGACGCTGCTTACGGAGGACATACGCGCCCTTGCCGTGTTTGAGCGGAAAGTGCTGCGGACGATATTTGGCGGAGTACAAACTGAAAGCGGAGAGTGGCGGAGGCGTATGAATCACGAGCTACAGGCACTGCTTGGGGAGACTCCCATCGTACATCTAACGAAAGTTAGCAGGCTACGGTGGGCCGGACACGTCGTAAGGATGCCGGACGACAGTGCGACGAAAACGGTCCTCTTCAACAACCCCACCGGCACCAGGAACAGGGGGGCCCAACGTGCACGATGGCTCGACCAGGTCGAAAGCGATTTGCGACTTCTGAGACGGCTAGGAAATTGGCGACGAGTGGCCCAAGACCGAGTTGAATGGAGACGAGTGCTTGAAACAGCACGAGCCACCCCGGCTCTATGCTGCTGAAGAAGAAGAAGAAGAAGAAGGTTACAATAATTAACGTCGTACATCACGACTAAAATATATTTAAGTCGTGGTCGTACATGATCGATTGAGCGTACACAAAAACAATTGGATGTGATTCGCAATTCTTCGATTGCTACGTAAACTATAAACAAAATAGCTATAGTTACTGCCATAAATATGACAAGTTATACTAGTTCTGTTACTCTGTTCTCGTTTGGCCTTCAACCGATATTTGTTCCTGAACGTACATTAAAAATCTTATAATTTTATAAGAAACAATCAAACTGATCGAGCACAGATCAACTTTCGTTCAACGAAAAGTATCTTCAAGATGCTGCAAGAAAGTGAAGAAAGCCGACCAACAAAAACAAGAAAACACTTCAGTTGTTGGATCTCAGCTGAACTACCGCGGCGATAAACACAATAATAAACAAATGAATCAGACCCATCGCAGTCGGCCGCGAAACCACTGACGACGGTGCGGTGTGACGACGCAAATGGAATGCAGTTTGACGATTGATGTTAACTAGACAACACTCTGTGTTTGGGAGAGAACATAGTCACAGTAAGCGGATTAATTTACGCAATCAAAGTTCAGCTGTATAGGATAGATTGTTAGGGTAGATGCTCCAGTAATGGAAGAATTATGTCGGGGGATAGTGTGTAAAGACAATTTGAACGCTCAATTTATCAGTTTCCAATTGAACTACATGATAATATGATGCACCATAGTGTTGGCTTTAAATACATACCAAAATTATACCATTCTGCTGGTTAATATATTTAAAATATTGCTTTTCCTGACATTAGTATGTGCTCCTAAAGTAGTGGTAATGTTCCTATAATAGTGGAAAATTTGCCTATAATAGTGGAATGTTGTTTACCGCCTTAGCAACGCTTGCAATGAGCATGGCAGCAGGTGGATAACAACGTAGGCTTGTTAAAATGCTATGGATTGTTACGAATTTCTTAAGCAATTGCACTCTATTAGACTGGTGAAAAGGAAATTGTAATTTTTGCACCAACATCTTGAATTTTAACTGTGTATCTTATATAAAGCTATTAACAAATATATATTTAACGATAGAAAACGGAAATTATCTCGAAATCCGCCAAAATCATGATATATTTCGGGTTTCCACCACTACTGGTACTACCACAACTACTGGAGCATCTACCCTATAGGCTTTAAAGGTTGCAAATGAGGCGATCAAGTTACCCTATTCTCTGTCTCTTCCTATCTGGCGCGCTCTGTTGGATATTGCTCAAAACGAATTTCACACCAACTTTTTGGCGATTGAAGAAACAAACCCATTTTTCTCAAACCGGTAATATATGAAATATTATATCGAGTACTGAATAATGCCCGATAGTTTATCAGACCGAAGATTGTCGCAATCGCGCATGTCATTGCTAAGCAATCAATTCACGGTAATTCTCTATCTGTCAAACAAGCTACTCTTTCATTTAAGACAAAGTGTGCTCGTTCATTACACTAATCTAGTGAACTAAGCTATCAAACACTAATCAACACTTGTTTCAGTCCCAATGCGAACTTGTTTCTTGTTTTTTTCCTCTACAGCTGCGTGCACGAGGGGATCAACAAACCCAGTATTAGACTTGTTCGGTTCTGACCAATTTGTGTTGAAACGTTTATACTCGCTTTGTTTCATCATACTAAATTGAGTTGAAATTCTCATATGGAATATTCACTTATAAATCAAATTCATTCGATTCCACCAGATAGCCCCTCGGGCTATCTTCATTATTAATCTTTCTCGCACTTTACTCATTGCCAGCATAATTACCTAGCTGATCAAAGTTGCACAGAACAGCACCACCCGTTGAATGTGATCCGATTTTCGTTCGTATACTCACATCTGTAGCGATCGTTTCAACAGAGCTACCCTGTAGGATGTGCAGAATAATGCACTGCATTCGATCGGAACAAGCAACGTGCGATCAAGATCGCAACGCAATGTACCAATGTTACCTCTAGCTTACCCTTCGGAAATAGCAGTTATCGTTTGATGGATATCTAATTACTACGCAATTGTGCGTTCGAATGCCGACCGGTGGAGATCTAGAAGCGTTATGAGTGATAATGAGATTTCAGCTAATAACTATTTATTTTTAAATAAGCTTTAAATTAAGGACCGAACGCGAGATATTGCGAGGTTCTACTTTTGATGTCGGTTGCAATTTACACCTGTGTTTCAAGATCCTATTCAAATTTTATTCCAAACTCATTCTGAACCTCTTGTCCTAGTATGTGGAAAATTTTCCATTTCTCGCCGAACGGAATCATCCGTGAATCATCCAGTAATGAGATGCATGCATCTGTAAACTGGCGAATGTTAATTTTGTCCACTTAGCGGGATATCCCTAATGGTTTACCACAAGTCTATTTTGCGTTGCCTTCGTAGCTGGAACCGTACGATTGAAATTTACTTTTTACATGCTCAATATATAGCAAATCTAAATAACACAGATTACTCAATTTTATCTATGAAATAAACGATCACAGGCGGACAAACAACGCTAAATAGGTGATCACGTCAAAATACGATACCTGTTCTTTAGGTAAATAGTAATGCCTGGGTGGTGATGTTTTCTTGTTTGCCAGCAAAACATGATTAGCATACTTTTACCCAGTAGCATAAACGGAAGGAAATAAAACTTACTGACTCCCAAATGGTAAGAATGAATGTCAATCTGTTATTTTTGCGGCTTGTCTTCTGTACGACCGAAGGTACTCAGCAATGATTCATCATCTTGTTACCGATAACACACGCTGCGTGACTTATTGTTAGTACAAATAACACCTTCTTTTTATTTGATTCATTAACAGTTATTCCTAGTAACAACACCATCATGTCAACGAAAGCTGAAAATTCCAGAAATTTCTAGTATCACACTACTGTCAGCTAATTTCTTGTTGGGAAAAATAAATTGTTGCTTAAGAAGAAATGGATCATTACTTATAACAGTAAGAATAAAATTAAGAACAAGAACAAGATCAAGCTCAAGCTCACGAACAAGAACAAGAACAAGAACAAGAACAAGAACAAGAACAAGAACAAGAACAAGAACAAGAACAAGAACAAGAACAAGAACAAGAACAAGAACAAGAACAAGAACAAGAACAAGAACAAGAACAAGAACAAGAACAAGAACAAGAACAAGAACAAGAACAAGAACAAGAACAAGAACAAGAACAAGAACAAGAACAAGAACAAGAACAAGAACAAGAACAAGAACAAGAACAAGAACAAGAACAAGAACAAGAACAAGAACAAGAACAAGAACAAGAACAAGAACAAGAACAAGAACAAGAACAAGAACAAGAACAAGAACAAGAACAAGAACAGGAACAGGAACAGGTGTTCATAGCAAGAACAAGAACAAGAGCAACAACGAGGAAAATGAACAGGAGTCTATCTCGAAACATGCAGCTTATCAAACTTTTTGTCAAAAGTATTGTTGGTTAATGAATGTTCAGCGATATCTTCAACTCTAACTCTGCGAGCATGGAACAAGCACATCCGAAGTAATAATTCTAAAGTCACTTGGTTTTACTTGAGTTTGACAAAGATTTTCAAAATCTTTTGATAGGAACATCTTCACAAGTCACTTAACCATAGATTTAATTCACACAAACACAATTTACTGGTTTCCGACAAGAAATATGAGGAATTAAAAATTGTCCAAAAACGTACATTTTCCAGCAGCTGAAGGCAATCGCCACCTCGCTACTAACCAATCCATCACAATTTTCAGCACTGATTACAACCACTCTAAAAGTCAAGCACTCAATTGTCACATACTATATTATTCACTACCTTTTTTTCTATTATCTAAGGCTTTGTTACTAGCCGAAAGTTTTATTATTTTATAACAAAACTGAAAATAAATGCCGAATTGGCGGAACCTGAACAGGTTCCGGCTACAGCTATATTGGACGCTCCTCATTTGCCTTCCCCATTTCATACCCAAAATTAGTTCCATCGCTACAGCTTCTAAAGCGAAAAATCAAAAGTTTAGCTCAATAATAGTGTCTTCCAGTGGTAACAGCTTGAAGAACTAAAGGTAGCAAGAAGATTGGTATGCTAATATCCCCCACTTAATCAACCCATCGCTTGTAATAAGGTAAAACAATCAGTGACCCGCTTAGAGTGCTTAAAACCGGTTATATACCCTAAATCAATAAGCACGATAAAATTAAATGCGCACATGCTTAAAGATTGTCAAATATTATATGGGATATTTTATCATGGCCGCTATAAACCAAATCGTTCCGAATAATCTGTCAGTAAAACTTTTCTGCTCGCTAATGTATTTTCAAGTTGACAAAGCTGGCGAACTGATATTTAGCTTTTTCCAGCGCGAAAAGCGAAAAGCTTTATTAAATTATGGCGGTAGCTGTCAGTGACAATGAAAGCTTGATCGGTTTTGTTGCTATTTTCACCAGAGCGTGATACGACAACTTGAGTTTATAACCTGATTCTTGTAGAGGTTATGAAAACGGGGTCTTGAAAACCACTATTCGAACGTAATAAAACTTGGAATAGTTACATGGGATTGGATGTGATGAATTCAGAGTATGTAATTCGTAAAACTACCGTTAAATTGGCAATGGTGCGATGATAATGATAAGTAATTAACATTTTGGCATGTAATAAAAATTTAAACAAATTTAACTGACATACATATATGCAAAATCTATGCATCTATCAAATACACAAAAAAAATAAGGCGGTATAAATGAATAGTCTGGTATTAATTAGCACGTTGAAGCTCGACGAGTTTTTTCCGAAATTGTATGACATTGGTATGTCAACAGCTTTCTCGGAGGTAAAAACAGTCCTAAAAACTGTCATAAAACAGAAAAATATGTATTGTTTTGCGAAGCCGCCAGTTGGTGACAACCTGTCATTAAACAAAACCGGAGGAGAAGGTAGCGGAACGGTTGCCTCGTTCTACCTGAAATTACTGAAAACACATTTCCATTACTCCACGCTTGGCGGATGCGTTTCGTGTCAAGGTTTTAACATCTTTTATGTTTCCTTTCTCCTTCAACCGCAGATCGCTCGCCGGCAGAGGGTGCAACCAATCCTGCTTCCAATTCTAGCCAAATCGTCAGCATCGCATTCCCCAACGGAATCGCACACAGCAGTGAATGCTCAATTGACTAGTAGTACGCTGCAACGCATGCATTCATTGCACGATACCAACGACAGCGACAGCGACGACAACCGTGTCCGCTGCCCTTATTGTCTCTACCGTTGCCAGCACGGGCGTCTAGCATTGCACCGCGACGTTCGAGGAGAAATTGCAAAAATAAGGCCAACGGTTAACCCCGTAGCCGCGGTGGGATTGCGCATTTCAAAACACTACCACAGCGTGACTGTCGTCCTCCCCGGCGATCATCGGATCGCTAGGTTGTACATAACCTAGAAACGCTGCACATTTCCATATATCTCCGGCTAGTTTGACTGTAGCACAACCGTGTGCAACGCCCGTCGGACGGCGGTCAGCATGTAAACGATTTGCTCGATCTCGGAGTCCAGCCGTGTTTAGCGTGTACGTGACACTGCAAAACGGAAGCAGAAGACGAGCGGAAAGATGTGCCGATAATTAATGATTTATGATAGTAACAAACCGACATCAGTGCCGAAGGGATCGATGAAGTGTAAGTATGTATAAGAAATGACACATTTATCCAAGGGAATTACTCATCAATTACAGCAAACTGTGCGATTGCCAGAACTGCCTGTCAAGTCGATCATGTGTCGGGTTGTTTGTTTGTAGGGAGAAAGATATGCATATTTTTAAACATATACTTGTTGCGGGAAAATTGGCCATTCGAATTTCACGGTGCTGGTCTGGTGCTAATTGGTGTTAGATAATAAACAGTCGGGTCGAGGAAAATTACGACCGAATACAGCCATGGACCTACGCAGGTCGGTCGTCATCTGTCGGTTTATGGACGTGACATGTTACAGTAAACAAATCGAGTTTAGGTCACTGTGTGTAACGCGCAGAGATGGTTTTAGTTTTATAACAGAAAACAATAAACGGCCGAGAACCGGTGTTATTCACACATTTTTTTAAACGTCGTACTTCCACTTATCAAAACAATCAAGTATCAACGGTATCAGACTACCTTTTCCATGCTTGCGCTGGATCATCATTGGTTCGATCCAGCTTTAGGCGGAGTTGAGCAGTTAAAACAGCGCCGCTAGATGCACTTTGCGTCCTACATAGCATAAGTCCAGCTTAGCATTTATCTTTGTTGTCACAAACAATTTACAATACCATTCCAACTGAGTAGCGAATCATTTCAGCCGTGTGTTATCTAGCAGCAGTCCAGAATACCGCTTTAGATTCGAAGCGAAAATTTCGTGAAAAACAATCGGACTTTAAAATCAACGATATTTTTGATCGGAATGCTGGTTCACGGTTTAATTAGTTCTAAATGAAATAAAATTAACAACTTGCCGCCGCCTGATACCTAATCTTGGCTTTTTTGCATTTTTAATTAGCAGAGTCTCCTGAATACTGGCAATCCAAGTAACTCACTATATTGATGAAGGTTTTAAGGGGAAATAAGCAGTCCTTAACTTTTCGTAGGAAAGCCCAATTTCGGAAGTCAAACTCTATTCAATGATTGATACTCGTTGGTTTTGGTGCATTTGATATAAGTCAACGTTTCGGTTGAGTTACCCTAAAATAATTCAAATGGAATAAACGCATCATAGATCGTTGGTTAAGCTGTTTCCGATAAAAATAATTTATAATGAAAAAATCAATATATTACTTTTATTTCTTTATACTCACTAGATGGCTATACGATCTTGCTCGGGATTCGAAATCGCCAATTTCCCAGACGTTTCAGAGATCGCAAGCGCAATTGAGGGACTCCGTAGCCGCAAGGTTACCGAGTCTGCTTTGACAAGCGAGTGGTCGTGGGTTCGAATCTTAGTAGAATCAAGTCATTCGATGTCAAGCGATTTTAGCATGAGTTTATTCTCAGACCCCTTACTCACCCTTCCTTCATGCTGAATTCTATATTTACCCACTGAAACCTCTTGACCAGGGACGTAAAATGTACTGGTTGGTGGCAAAAGTTTGAAGACATTTACCATTCTTTCTTGCTACCTGTGTTGCGACATGTTACTGGTACACAAGCACCGAAAAGAAATGCAAGAACAACAAAAACATCTCTTTGTCTACGTGTCATACACTCTTCGATATCGGGGAGAAAATGTCACCAGTCTTTGAGACACTTTTTTGTATTCTCTTTTGCTGTTGCGCACGTAAACCAAACATACAGCTTTCCTCCAAACAACACGGTTTTAAATAGGAAGATTCCCAATACACCTTATTCTCTATCACTGCTCCATACTATTCCAACTACAACTGTAAGCAAAAAGCGACAAATGCATGTCATTTCTACACGACATTTTGTACGAATGGTCGGCTGACATACGAAAATGTTTGCTTATTATCATGTACGTATTAGGGCTAGTCTCGACACGTGCAAGAGATAGGCACTGTCGATACAGAAACAGTACAGAGCGATGGTATTGGTTATTGGTATTGGTATTGGCAATGCATGCTGGTAAATGTAAAGAAAAAATGTAACCGTTTCGGTCCCTGCTCTTAACAGTGGAAATGTCCCTCCTATAGTTAAGTGTACTGGTCAGAGGAACGAAAGAGTCCTCGCCAGGGACGGCTATAATATGGGATAGTACTGGCAGTGAGGAATAGGTGGGTAAAGTAGATCAAGTTTTGAAGGAAGGGTAAACCCTAATACACACAAGCACGCATAAAATTTAATAAGCATATCTCTGATTCAATAGCGTTTATAGCAAAGCTAAATGCAGTGCAGGTCATACAGCAACACCCGGGCGATATCATTATAGATCAACTATACTGGTCGTAGTGTGAGTTCATACAGGAAAAAAATCGCAAGCCATTTTCGAGCTATCTCGCATGTTGTGCGGCTTGTACCCTCTGCTCCTTGTGCCGGTTTCGTTCCATTGTCGTTCGGCATTCTTACGAGATGTCCGGTCCACCGTAGCCTACCGACTTTCGCCAAATGTACAATAGAAATCTCTCCAAGCAGTGCGTACTCTCTCCACTTTCGGTCTGTACTCCGCCAAATATCGTCCGCAGCACCTTCCACTAGAACACGGCAAGGGTACGTATATTTTCCGTGAGCAGTGTCACTGCTTCATATAGAATAACGCGTCTAATAAGGATTTTGTATATTTTCAGTTTCGTACGGCGTATGCTTCTTGTTTTTAAAATTCTTCGAACGGAAAAGTAGGCTTCCTACTTTCTTAGCTAGTAGATTTCCTACTTGGATGCAGGATCTTCCCAGGTAACCAATAAGCATTTCCAATGCAACTTAAAAGCAAGCCAATAAGCATTTAAGTTGCCTTAAATACTACTTAAATGCTATTTTGGCAAAATATGCCGCTACTTTACTGCTAGCCCTCCTATAGTGCTGACAATGCTTATTTGCAGCTAGTTACCAACAAGAAGAATTTAAATAGTATTGTGGATGCCAATTTACAACAGTTATGCAGTCAAAAAACTGATAAACAACAACCTGCAGTATAAAACGCCAGGGATGCTCATAAACGACTGATTTACTGCTTATTTTAATGCTTATTGGTTACCTGAGTCGTTACTAATTTTATTGTACGCGGTCACCAGCAATTCAAAATACACGAAAACCAATCTACCACCACCTGAAAAGGTCTAATGGGATTATGCGAAAAATGTGAAAAATGTGAAATCGGGATCCGAGGAAGGAGACAGAGTGAAGTTTTTTAACCAGAAGTTGTTACGTCTGTGTGTATTCCTGTAAGTCTGTGTTTTGGCACATATTTGAAAAGCCAGGAGTAACCGTTTCCAGGGTCTTTATTTAATAAAGTGAAGGAGCACCTCTTGTAAATCTCTAAACTCTCCGCTACATCCATCTTCCACGCAGAGCAGTTGTTAATTACTTTTGCGTTGTCAATGGTCAGCGGATGGTTGTCGTTGAAGACGTGCTCAGCCACTTTAGATCTAAAATGATGTGTCAGACCTTTCTCGGCATCTCTTGATGCTTTTGTTACCTCTGCCAAGTGTTCTTTTGTTCGTGTTTCCAGATTCCTTCTAGTCTGACCGATATACACCTTCTCGCATTGTGGGCAACTGATTTCATACACCCCGGATTTTCTTTGTTCTTCAATCGGGTCCTTAGTTGATCCCAACTTATTTTTGAGCTGGTTGTTTCGGCTCGTGTAGACTAGATCAATTCCAAATTTTCTCATTTTCCGACGGAGAGGGCGTGTAATGTTTCCGTCGTATTCTACTGCCACTCTCCTGAGTGTATTCTACTAAGACGCTCCAAAAACTTCAGTACCACTTTTTAGTTCGTTGACTTCAGCGGGTACCGTTCAAGGTGCGGGGGAACGCATGTGTTTTCTTTTAGCCTTTACCTCAATGTCAACGACAAAGCCTGGTAGTTGTCTGCCTTTGTTACTAGCCGTGCTTCTCGTTTCGATGCCCACTCTTCGAATCACTCACTCAAGAGTATTGTAAAAAGTATGCACTATAAACCGTTACCTTGTCCAAAAACATTCCATCATGTTTTTGCCTTGCCTCGACCCTCGCCGCATCAAAAAGACTCGATAGACCTCGAGAGTGTAGCAAGTGTAGTGAGGGGGGCTCTGTAGCCGCAAGGTTACCGAGTCTGCTTTGACAAGCGAATGGTCGTGGGTTCGAATCTTAGTAGAATCAGGCCATTCGATGTCAAAGTGACTTTAGCATGGGTTAATTCTCTGGCCCCTCATCACCCTTCCTTCATGCTGAGTTCTACATTATCCCGAAGACGCTTCTTATGGTTAGTATACTGGTATGAGCACCTAATGAGGTAATGGTTTTGAACCTCAGGAGGACTCACCAGTGCTAACTATAACGAGGCGAAACAGGTTTGGTATAGTAGGACATGCATCGAAGCATGGGTAAAACCCTCAACACATAAGCACGCATAAAAAAATATAAGCTTATCGTTTACTCAATAACGATAAAGCACAGATATGCAGTGCAGAATACAGCATACACCCGGGCAACATTACAATAGATCAATAATATTGTGGTCAAAGTGATAAGCCCATACAAAAAAAAGTGTAGTCAAAAAGGGACTCGGGAGTAAAACCGTGTTTGTACATTGTCTGCCATAGCTGGTGTCGGTCGACTATATCGTATACTGCTTTGAAGTCAATAAAAATATGATGCGAATGTCGAATTATGTATAATGTTGCTTTGCTTATATCACTGATAAACAAACATACCGCTCATTATCCAACTCTTCGTACACTGTAACAGGTTATTTAAAATGTAGTGTTGGTTGGAAATGTCCTGAAATGTCGTCAAATTGGTGCTTTTGAACGAAAGGAGAGGAATGCCATTTATAAACCTTGCTTGTCCGAGGGATACACTTGTTGTAAGTTGATATTTGAGAATGCCGAGTAAAGGTGGTGCCAGTATACAAGCAAAATGTACGTGACGATATATTTTGTGGGATTTTCTTCAAAGAATTGTCTGATTGTGCTTATATGTCACATCTTGAGCGATACATCGGATAGAACAATATTCCTATCGTTTAGCATTATCATTAAAAAAAATTCACAAATATGTTGTATAATACATATTAGAGCTCATAGCAACCACCTGACTGCCAAGACGGGGCTCGCGTGATCTAACTTATGGCAAAATTCATTGTTCGATGACACCCCACACTTGAGCCAAACACTCTTATCGGGTAATCAGTGTTTGCGACCACGCTAATCGTAGCAAATTTCAACGATAACATGCTTTTCGCAACTCGTCCATTGAATCACATCATTGATTGTTGGTATTTCTGCTGTCTATCAAATGTACAATTACTGTTGCATTAGTAGTTGACTTGATAAATGCATCGTTTGGTTTGTCCCTGATTTTTTTTTTGACATTTAGATATCAGAAGAGTGACAATTTGAGGTAAAATTTGTCATAAGCACATGTGTGATTCCGTCGTCTTATGGTAAGAAATTAAAAAAATTAGAAACTGGAAGCATATATTCATAGGTCATAACTCTCTCGAAATTCACTACTTTGTAACTATTTAATCGCCCTCAAAAATAACCGTGTAGAAGCTTGCCTTCTTTTTAATAGTTCCGTTTTGTTTCTCTTTTCAATAGCCAAAGTTCAAACTAGTATAAGACAGAGCGCACCCTCGCTGGGTCGATGGGGTCGCTCGGCATCGGTTACCACGAGTCCTCCAATGAGTATTCCCGGAAGCGGAGGCAGTGGTCCAGAATATATCACCGGCGGCAGTGGCTCGAGTCCACCGCATAGTCCAAACTCACCGCCACCTATTCCGCCTCGGCCGGTGATACGGCAGTCTAGTTTCACTAAGATCGGCTACATGATTAATACGGCAGTTAACGGAACCAAGAAACAGTTCATCAGCAGTAGTAGCTCCGGTAAGTATAAATGACGAAGGCAAGTTATTTGATATTTATCCTGTTACCAATGACCCCCAATATGGCCTGGTCTAACAAGCCAGTCATCGTATGTTCGAATCTTAGCTGGGAGAAGCTATTATAGGCCCCGCAACTATCCTGTACTCCAAGTCAAGTTTCGACGGAATGTAGCACCTAAGTTTACCTTTTGCTGTTGTTGCTGACTTAAGAGTTTTAATTTTCAATTGATCGTCGAGTTTTTACGAAATCAGTTGAACAACATGTGTGTGGTATGTAGTATTATACCGGAATGATAAATCTAAGCACACTGTCGATAATTGTATGCGGTGGGTTGGGACCATACAATTGCCCTCAGTCCAGGTTAAACCCCATTGAACATCCTATCCGATTATTTCGAAACTATAATGAGAAATCATTAGATTTCTAATCAAAATGACTTAAACCGAGCTCTTGTAAAAATATGTCATCAATTCATACAGGAATATTGGAGAAATTGGTTAATAACTCAAACAGAATGAAACAGGTCATCAATAATGTAGATAGTCCTGCAAGGTAGTTGTTTTAAGCGAGAAGGGACATTAAATGACCTAAATAAAAATCCTAAATAATAAATAAATTTTATTTCAACTATTAGTTGATTTTTTGGCAGACTTTATTGCTTGGAATATAACAAAAAAGTGTGCCGAAGATGCCGAAACAATTCAATCTAAAAAATATAACGCTCCTATGAGCGATTGCGCACTTTTGATGTTAAATTTTTTCTTGCAACCAGCATTACAACCCTGACTGCGATCACTCTCGTCTAAACCTATCAAAGCTTTTAAAAACACACACCCCTTAAACTGGACGATTCCGTGGCACTCGTCTAAATTTTGAATCACGGACGCGAGCGATTGTCATGCTTGTTCTTCTCTTTCTCTCACACATCCAGCTTCGAGGCCGGTCTGGAAGTTCTCCCGTTGACCACCGTCGTTTTCTTTGCAGCGCTAGTGTTAAGCTTTTAGAAAAGGTTAGAATATCATCGGAATCGCGTATTTTCGCACTCGCACTGCCTACAGCCACAGCGTCCACTACACAGAAACACCTCGCGTAGCCTACTGGTTTTGAGTTGATAGTGTTGGTGTGAACTAGGCTAGAGTGCGCGAGAAACAGCAGCATAGCATGAATCGTCGTCCTCCATCCAGTAGCAGTCACAGTCATTAGCAGGCAAAAATTGCGGTAATCGTCGTCGCCGTCGGTCGTCGTCTTTTTCGGGTTTCTTTTCCTACTTGTAATGGGAATGAATTCGGTGATTACGGTGGAAGAAAACAACGTGTAGTGCGTGTTGATCGTGAATATTCTGCAGAAAGTGAGTTTATCCCACTGGAAAACGTGTTTTCAATCAAGTTTTCGTAGAGAAAAAAATGTGCTGCAGCTGAAACGCTTCTCCTCACCGAGGCAGACAAGAATCATTCAAGGAAGAGTAAGAAGCAGCAACACCGCAAGAAGTGTGGTTGAAGGTTGGCAGACCAATTTTTTTCTTGACTTGTGATTTGTTTGGACCCAGGTGACCATCTGTGAACTACCGTTCGGTTTAGGTGGCTTCTGCTGCAGCGGTGATTGATTTGCTGGTTAGCATTAACGCCAAATTTTGGTCGATTAAGCTGTTCCGGAAAGTGAAGAAAACATCGCTTCTTTGGCCGTTCGTTTCGAGAAAAGTGCGAATTTCGGTGGTGGTGTTGCTCTTATTGTTCTTCCTCTTAAAAAGGGTTTCATTGTGTGAGTGAACTGACGATAGTCGATTGTGCGTGAAAGAGAAGGATTGTTCAGAAACGAAAGCAACGGCGAAAGATCGAAACTAGTGATGTGTGGTGCAGTGATGCCAGGTTTAGAATTCAGGTTAAATTAAGGGACACCTTGCGTAAGGTTCGAGTGGTTCAAATACCTATGAAATTTCTTATTTTATGAAACTATTTTCACTTTTATAGCTTAGCTTATAGCTAAGTTTTATTTTGCTATTATGCAATGTGTTTTAAAATTTGGCAAGTAGTCCTTGTGGTCGTATAGTTTTTTTGGTGCATAGTTTTGTTTGAGAACATGAGACGATATTGCGAAGTTTCCACCTATTTAGAGTCCCACGCGAAAATTATTAGCGTGGTTATTTTCTGCGTTTACCACACAATTTGGCAATTTGAACCATTAGTTTTTCGTTTTTGCCTCCCCATTGCACCCCTTGTTGCTTGACAAGCATATTTTCAATGTATTTAGTAAATACAAGATAATTATTAAAAAACGAATTTGCGAAGGACACGTAAAACTGCTGCCAGGTGTAATATCTTGTACACAATTTTATTATCGTGTAAAACCATATCTTCTCTTAATTTGATGTTACCGACGTACTAGTATCGAACTACCAGTAACAGTATTACACTCGAGTCGCTTTTTACGCAAAGGAAACGTCCCGCGTAAATTAAAACCGCGCAAGTTCCGAAATTCGCGTATAAAAACCGCGTATTTTCCGAAATTCGCGTAAATTCCGAAATTCGCGTAAAGAAAGTACAAGAGTCCATGCCTACTGGCAGGGGTGCAGGCTTGAAGTAGGACTACGAATGTAGAGCAATTCGTCTCCCAATGCCAAAGCCGGTGATTTTGGTATGAATTTCATATAATAGATTCCCCAGTTGCGCAGTAACGGAAGATTTACTCGCGCTGTTGTATTTTGTACAACGCTTGTGAACCGTTGACTTTATCTCGGGAATCCAGCAATAAATAAAATTACTGTTTTCAGTAAAGTTGATCCGCAGACAAAGATCTTTCAAATGGTGGAAAAAGTTCCATAAGTTTTTCACCAAGTGGCATTTGTATTCGAGTGAATTCTGTTACGTTTTAGCATGCCTATAAATCGGAGTTGGCGCGAGTAACGAAAGGTAAAGGATTGTGTTGTTACATGTGAGAAATTCATAATTTCAACTCTTCAGCTAATTTAAATGGTGGACCTGAAAAGGTCCGTTTGTTAATCTCGAATTCTCGAATCTCGAATTCTCATAGATAGATAGACTTTTATGTTTATGATGTTCTGAGTCGCAAGCTAGCTGCCTGCTGATGTTTCGCCAACGAAAGTCGGTGACCGACTGATGACGCGCACCGAGGCAAAGGCAAACAATGTTTCAAATACAACCTTTAAAATTATGCCACGGATGTGACTCGAAAACTGGCTGTCCCATGTGTCGCAAGCTACAAGCCAGCTGCTTGCCGATGTGTGATGTGTTGCCAACGCCAACGAAAGCCACTGACCGAATGACGTGACGATCTGACGATGCGCAGTAAAAGGCACAGCAGGAGCAGCCAAAATCATATCGTTCGCTGGCGGATGAGTCGATGGATTCTTTGGTTTGTTGGCCTCTCGTTTGGTGAATTTGGAAGTCTCCGTTGCCTTATCCGGAGAAGCAGCAACAGCTGAAGCTCAATTTTCGATCGGATTGTATAGGGCGTAAATTAAATACAATCAGAAGGAAGATTAACCATAGCTCATCTCGTATATATTTCTGTCATCCGTGCTAGGGAAGCACTGACGTGGGAAGCAAAAAGATGCAAATGAAATATTAAATATTCGACCTATATTTTTTTAATTATTAAACGTCTGTGAGGGAAACGTAATCTCCTGCGTTGAAATGAATTTTGTGAAAAATTTCCAATCGATTGATATCAATATCTCTAGAATCTATTGACGGATGACTGAGTTATAGGCGTGCAAACTATAACCACTTTTCGTTACATGTTCCCTTTTCGTTTTTCTAAAGTGCACCCCAATATAGAAATCAAAGTAGTAGTCCTACTTTAAAAAACCGCGTTAATTTCAAAATTCGCGTTAAAAAAACCAACATTTTGCGTAAAAAACTGGATTTCAACACTACGCGAAAAAATAAACGTTTTGAGCACATCCGCGTAAATTCCGCGTAAAGCGACTTCAGTGTATTTGATAAATATCAAACTTGTACCAAAATCTGCAACAATAATGGAATAATCCGAGTTTCCACCACTAATGGTGCGTCTACCCTATTAGATTTTATTCATAATATTGATGTTGGAATATAATTTCTGTATTTTAATGCAGTAACTCTTACAATAAAGAATTGCGCTTGTAGGATAACAATAGTTTTATAATTAAAATTTAATTGGTTTTAGTGGTTTAGTTTTATCCCTTATGCGCTTGTCGAATATTGAATGCACACATGCAAAAAGTGAAATCTATCACAGAAGACCATTATTTTGTTCTATTATAGAAATGAACGTTTAAAATGAATCATTTTTTGCGATTAAATACCCGGTCCATTGATTTCGCTAAATGTACTGTTTTCGTTATTCGATAAAAAACGATCCTTCGCATTGAAGAATGAGACCGGAGATGTGGGAGATTAAAATTATTTTATAAATCTTATTCGGCATCACTGCACCATTCTCGATCTATTTTCTTTGAGTTTGTGTTTCTTGCGTAAAATTGGCTGAAACAGCAAACTCACACATTATCACAATCGCCACCGAGCTACATACAATATGTGGAACAGAGACAAAACACCCGTAGGTTTCTTGGCTGTGGTACTCCGTTGTGCTCGATTGCACTCTGTCTGATGGCGCGGTGGTCGACCTTGCGCAGGTGTGCGTACGAATGCGACAGCAGCATTGAGAATACTTCGTTTCTTTCTTCAAGCAGCAGCAGTAGTAGCAGTAGTAGTCACAAAACGAATAATAAAAACAGCAAAAATAAAATATAATCTTCGATCGTTAACCGTTTGCAAGGAAAAGTGAGTACTAAGTGGTGTTTGATCGCACAAAAAATCGCGAAACGTTAGCCTCGTCGGGCTGGTATTGGTGAGATTGCGAGAGTGTTTTTCAATAGTTTGCTCCCGTCGGAGAGCGGAACAGTGTGCGTGCGTCAGTGGCGATAAGCATACGGCATCGAATAAAACATCAACAAAGAAAAAAATTGCCAAGAAAGCAGCTGAAGCAGTAAGTTTGCTTAGCGGAAGTGAAGGAAGCTGTAAAAGATTATAGAGCAAAAACAAATCGTGAAAAAGGAACGCTGAGGATTCGAAAAAATTTTCTACTTTCTGTGCCCTCGTAACGAAGGAGTATTTGGTTCAGCAGCAGATCATTCGCCAATCGACCACCGGTGCATCCTCGTAGGAAGGCATTGTTGTTGTTGTTTTTGTATGAAGGAACGCTCTGGTAGTGGTTGCGACACGATTTGACATGGCCGGTGAGTAATCCAAAAAATATTAAATGCTACTGCTAATTACAGGATTAGAAATCCCGGGTTTTGAATCGATAACTATTACACTAATCAGGCAAGGATTTATTTCTAGTTTAAGAGAAACTTGATGTATGCTATTGGAAAACGTCAAAACCATCACGTAATATGTTCACTTTTAAAGCACGTAAGAGGGATTTTAAAATTAACTGGTTGCGTCGAGCAATCTGTTGAATCCAAGTTATCAGTTACGCGGATCAAGAAATCAGCTGACCCAGATGCCCTTTACGTTCATATTCTCAGGCTCAAAGAAACAAGCATGCAAAACAGCATCCTATTCAACCCTTATCCCCACAACCACACACACCGCACGGTGGAGCGTACCGAAGTTTCGCCAGTAGAGCGAGAGCGTGGTGATTAATGTCTTATGCATTCTGTTTTCACTTTTATCATGTCTAGCGACAACCGCCTGTTTACTGGTAAGCAAACTGAGCCAACGTGGATCAACTCAAGAGGCCTTTGGTGATGGAAAAAATGCTTTATAATAACAGTCACTGTTGGCCAATATTGACTGGCTATGTGTTGCCATTGCACGTGTAATCACTATCGAGGGAAAAAGACCCATTTAAATGCTGTATTGTCCTTTTATAGCGGTAGCCAAGTAAGGAAACGGGAACCACATTTGCATTCGCATTGTTCACTACAGCTATTAACATTGCACTCCACTTTTAGCAGCAAATAGAATTTATCGTCACCCCAGTAATAATCCACTTGGCTTAATTCCCACTGTTGGAGGTACATGTACTACAAAGCAAAACAGACAGACGGACGGTGAACTGACCAATTTCTCTCGAATTTAGCTAAACCTGCTTTTTAGCTTCGACGCTTATTCACACATGCCAAATGTTTCTAATACCCCCGCAAATGCTGCTAGTCTGAAAGCCATGGAAACGACAGAAATCAATGCGATAAATTTTCATCATGAACCCTAGCTAGCAAATAGGATTCTTCAGAGGAACTGTCTCCTTTGAGACTTGATCCGCATGCACAATGGCTCAGTTTTCAAACAATCCATTCAAGATTAACGCTTAATTGGAAAGAATGCTTGCCGCTGCATTGCTGGAATTGCCATTGGGCTGTGCGTTTTGGCTCTGCTTGGAACAGTTCCAAGCGATATACGATGCACAAATCGCAGCCAGGGGGGCAAGTGGTATGTAATTGGATTGGTAATGGAATAGTCAAAAGTTTGTTTAATTATTCGTCTAACGATTATCACGATGGATTGTGAGAGAACCGGTGCATACGGTGCTTTAAAAAACACTTATTGTGGTCAAGAAATTATTGCTGGATTTCCGAGTTGGCGCTGAATTTAAGTACCTTTTTATCCCTTCATTAATTTCGCATTGCAATTTAACTCAGGAAACTTGAGAAAAACTTTTTCCAGGTAGTCTCTCTGCTGGGTTGAGGAGCCTGACGGTATTGCAAGTACCACCAGGTGTGTCGAAAATTCCTCCAAAATTTTTATCGAAATTTTTTCCATTAGACTTTAGCTAACATCGGTGACTGGAAAATGTGGATGTAGCTCGAAGAGAAATTGAGGTCCACTCCGTCAGGAATGATATTTGCTAATGTTAAAAAGTGGTGCAAAACCACTTCATCGTGAAAGTGTAAGTCATTTCCGAATGTCGAAAAACATTTAAAAGATCCGTTCAAAGTAATAACATCTTTCCGATCTGTAGCGGTTGAGTTAGAGCAGTTTCGTGCTAAAAGTTTCTTACTTCGCTTTACTTTTTTGGCGACAATCCGCTTATCGAATGCATGCCGATTTCAGGAGCCGTTTCTACATTTCTCGGTCTAACACCCGCTGCTCTAGCATCCAGCCAGGGTGGCCACAGACTCGGGAAATGCGGGAAAACGTCGGGAATTTGGCGAAAATTGCTATAAATCGGGAATTCATGAATTTACGTACAGATGTTCAAGTTGCATTCCTTTTTAGAATCTGGGAGAAATGTTGACAACTCTACCTTTCTGAGACAAAGGAATCTGTAGACCCCGAACAAAATCTTTGCACCAGGAATTTTCTCCATCTGCAAAGTCGAACTGAAAACCGTGAGAGTGTATGGCGCTTGTGATCTGTGGAGAGTACAGCCTTCCAGTTGGCTGCGATGTACGTCGCTGGTCTAACAACCCACTCGTCATATGTTAACCACTGCGTCCAATGTTTTGAATTATTTTAATATTCTCCGTTTTTATCTTCTTGCCGATAACTTTATTACCGATGTGTTCATGTCCGTTGGCTTGTGGTTCAGCAGAATAAAGGGATGAAGTCTGGTTTCTCAACTGTCGACGGTCATCTGCCATGGTTTTTACATGTCACCAGGAGAGGTTCCAATAATACTTTGAATATAGTTGGCATGGCCACGTCGTCAGTAACCTCTAGATCTGCTTTTTCAGGTCCTCCTCCACTTACGCCTCCGAATCTTTGTTTCTATGTTCCGAATTGGAAATCCAAGTGTGAGACCTTCAAGCCCGAATGCATAACAAAGACCTTATGTAGTTGTCTCCACCGATGCGCACTAAGTCTCCCAGGCCATAGAACAAATTTCACGCTTAAATTGAATATTCGTGTTAAGGTTCGTCAGGTGATCTGATTTGTGCGTCGAGCATTCTAAAGTCCAAAGCCATTTGGCTTCCTGATTAGTGTGTCTAACCTTCCAGCTTCTCAACCTCTTGTCTCCCTGCTGTAAAATTGAATAGATTGTTAATGTGCAATATCACTGACTTAGTAATTGCGACGTTGACTATGAGGAGACCTGTTGCTGTATCCCTATATCACTCCTACATGAGTCCATATAGGGTCCGATGGAAGGCCGTCGTGCAGCAATTTGCACTAAAACAATGCAACGAGATTGTCTACCTCATCAGACACTCATCTATGCCTTAGTGCGCCCCAGATGTTTGCGTGTTTAGGTCGAATGCTTCTTCGAAATCAACAAGTACGAGAAGAAAACAGTCCGAAATTTCAATGACTTGCTCCAGCATAATACGGATAGTCGTAAAATGATCATCGATCGGCAGGGAATCCAGTTTGTTTTTGCCGAAGAGCAGCGTCGGCAAATTTTTTTACGCTTTTTCGTTTTCTTGTGCACCAGAAGGGCGCTAGATTCAAAATGCCCCTGTGACAATTGTAGAGGTCGTGTTTTGTAGCTAACCGCTAAGGATTGCTGTACACAGATTACGAATTGCTCATACCCGTTAAAGCAGTTGAGTTTGATTTTCGTAAGACTGTGCACCAATTAGGTACTACATGGTTAATGAAAGCAATGACCTTCTTGGGATTAAGTTTTTATACACAGTAAAGCAAAGCATTGGGTTTAAACACCCTTTCGTGACCTTGACTTGACTTGAAGGCTTGAACCTTCTTTATCGACAGACTTTACAGCCGGATATTAGAGTTCAGGCCAGCGACTTTCATATGGTGGGAGCTCGACCGGATTAGCCCACGGAAGGAACCGCAATGCTGATTTAATAAATCTTCTTTGGACAGCTTCAATCCTTGTAGACCACGATGTCGAATATGGACTCCAAACCCAGGGTGTCGATTACCTGGAAAATCAGGGAAAACCTGGAAATGTCAGGGAAATTCGTTTCGACCTGGAAAAGTCAGGGAATTTCATTTGGAGTCAGGGATTTTTGACATGGGAAGAAAATATACCGGAAAAGTCAAGACTTTGTAAAAATAACATTTACTTCAAATATCTGGCACCTTTTCATTCAAGGCCTTCGCGTGTGCCTAAATCAAATAGAATACGAGACGTTATTTTACTCACGTGCAACCAATCTGCTGTGTACAAATATCCGAGTTTCGAAATTTCGGATTTCATGAATGTGCGAATGACGTGCAACCTCAACAACGGTTGAACCGATTTGATCGCTTCTGGTTTCAAAGGGAAGTGCTCACAAGCTAATCGATCATTATTAATATATTTTGGATTCTTTGATATTAATTGGATATTTAGATCAAAAATTGTGGATAGAAAATTTGCTTATTTTGTACGGAAAGTGGCTTAAAAAGGCCATACCAGCAAATTTTGCGTCTAGAGAATTCCAGACTTCCGGGCCGAGATCGGACTGTAACTGGAACTAATCAAACTGAACCTCAGCCTTTAAAAATTTACCACGGCGTTCAACCTGAACGGGCCAGACTCCGAACTACAATTTTTATTCTCATGCCGATCACTAGTGAAAACCTACGCTTAATGCGTATTCGAATGAAAGACCATCTCGGCTTAAAAACTCAGATTTAGTCTAACAAATTAGTCGTATCTTCGAAATTTGACTGCGAGCAAAGAGTCGATGGAATCGCAAATCCGAAGTCTTCCCGAATATCAAAAGCTGGCTACAAGTAGGTCGAATAAAAACAGAAGGTCGGGTTTTAAATAATACAACGATGCTGCGATGCTCGTTGAGTCATTCGGCCTCAAAAATTTTTATATTCCCGAGGAACAATTATTTCCTCAAATTTTGATAGATAAACCAACAGAATATTTCATTTTTTCCGACATCTTGCAATTTTTATTTAGCTTGATTCTTTAATTTCGATGTGCGTCAATTAAGTTCGAATTAATTTTAATTTGCACTTAGAAGTTTTGCATAAAAAGATGAATTTGAAATAAAAAGAAAAATTGAATTCATTAGGAAATGATAATTCAAGAGTAAACAACCAATTAAGCCAAATAAACACTTTGATAAATGAAATTAAGGAGATATTTTGCGTCTGAAATTTTTCGAAATACACCTGGAAAAACCTGGAAAAGTCAGGGAATTTTATTTTCGCTGGATAATCGACACCCTGAAACCACTGCTGCTGTTTCAAGGATAGACCGAACTAGCGAGCAGTAGAGATATTTCAAACAGTAAGGGTCACGAAAATCCCTTCCAATCCTTGGAATGTCAATTCGGTGTCCAACAAAACTCCAAGATCCTTCACTACTGTTTCACGTTGAATAGGCTGGCAATTAATGGTGTAGCAGTGGTCTAGACGCGATTTTTTTCTGCTGAACGAAATTACTATGCACTTTGCTACACTGATAGTAAGTCGGTTGCACGAGCACCATTTAAAGAACAAATCGGCTAACTGTTGAAGCCGCCAGCCGTCCTCCTTCGACCGTACGATACGAAAGATTTTTGAATCGTCAGCATACATTATCCGACAACCAGGTGGCAATGCTAAGGAGATGTCGTTGAATAAAAGCTAAAATAACAGCGGTCCCAAATTACTGCCTTGCGGCACACCTGACTTAATCTGGAACTCTTAAGACTTGTAGTCTCCTAATTTTACTGATAGGAAGCGATTGGATAAAAATGATGTTAGCCAAAGCACGAATGAATCAGAAGGATTATTCAAACTTCTACTTCTGTTTCTGACAAAATCGATGAGTGCACTCTATAGAATCATTTTAAACGCTGGTTGTCAAAAAATACTGAAATATTTACTTTTCGCACTTCGATGATAAATAAAATTTGTTGAACGGGAATATAAAAGCTGTGCGATTCGATTGTTTGAAAGGCATAAATTTCCGGTAGCTTTGCTCTGCAATATAAACAGCATATGCTACCTTTATTTTATAACGGAAAACCGAAGGAAATTTTTGTCGGGAAAATTTCGGGCCACCCTTCCACGGTAAGAGTGCCTATGCAACAGGTAAGAGGTTTGCTTCGAAATCGTTGATCGAGTTCTCTGCTGAAACGCTTATCGAGCATCCTTATTACGTGGTCAGCCCACTGTAGCCTGCTGTTTTAGTCGCTTCATAATATCTGCATCTTTATACACTTGGTAGATTTCATGATTCAGTTGCCTGCACCTCACTCCTTCGTCTAATATACCGCCAGGAATTGATCGCAGGATCTTACGCTCAAAAACGCCAAGAGCTCGTCAGTCGCTCTCTTTCAACTTATCTTATGGAGCGCGAATATTGTGCGGAGTTGCTGGTTACGGGACCTCAGCTGGCTACGTAATCCGTAGAAGGCCCTGTTGGCAGCCGCCAACACCGCCTTTTTAACTCACGGCTATTCGTCGATTCGTTGATCACCGTAGTTTCAACACCCCAAGGGCAACCACGCTCGCTACCAGCCATTTTGTTTTGGTAAAATTTATGATAAGACTTCCTCGCAGCTTCCGTCTTAAGATGCGGGTACGCTTCTTCCACAGCTCTTACGGTTAACAGCCCTTCCGATAGTATCTTCCAATGCAATGTTGCAAATTCAATAGTCCGTCACCTTGCTCCAAACCATCTAATGTCACAAACGTGTCCGATGTCTCATCCTGACGCTTGATTTTGAACCATCCAAGGGTAGCACGTATCAGCATAAACAGTTTTGTTGGAAAACCATGTTCAAGCATAATCTGCCACAGCTCATTTCGTTTAACTGAATCGGACGTCGCCTTGAAGTCTATATCCAAATGGTGAGTCTGCAAGTTGAATTGCCGGAATTTATCGAGAATCTGTCGCAAGGTGAACATTTGGTTCGTCGTGGAGCGTCCCTCTCGAAAACCGCACTGGTATTCGCCAACAAAGGTTTCCTGCAACGGCCTCAGTCTGAGAAACAGGGTGCGGGAGAGAATTTTGTATGCAGAATTGAGGAGAGTAATGCCTGAATAATTACTGCAATACTTCCAGCATTACAGCAAGCACGGATGTAGCAAAGCGATGAACTGAAAAGGTTCTGAATCTTTGTAGATTGCTGTAGATTGCCAGGTACAAAGTACTTATTGTTAACCGAATTATCGTTTATCGATTAGTTGCTACAGTTATCGATTTAAGGATTACGATTAAAGTAAACGACTGTGTTTTATTGAGAAAACTTGAAAACAGCAAAATTAAGATTTATTTGCAATGGTCCTGATTGATTTTATTGACTGTCACACGGCAAGTTTTAAAATGTCGTATTGAAAACAAAAAACACACATTCAATGGTCATTTAAGACAACGACTGTCACAACGCCACCCGACGTAAATAGGCCTGCTGAAGTGTTTTATTTAATTATTTGCATTTATCGTCATGTGCCGGCCTATAAGAATTATTAACATCTGTTCTGTTCAACATGTGTCTATTTGCTCGATGTAAAATGGATCTGCACCTTTCTCTAACGCTATCTCTTCGTAATACTGTGACTAGGAAATGAAGTTGTGCATTCCAAATTTGTGAAAATATGAATTCTATGAGTTCGCTTTTCTAAAATGTTTTGCCAACATCTCTTGAAAAGGCAAATTCTTACGTTTGTTGACCCTCAATTATTTCATGTCAGTTTTTATTTTGGCAATAACCTACGCAAGTAGTGACAGAAATCTGCCAAGCCACTACTTACTGCAGATGCTCCTCAAAAAAAAATGCTGGTTAAAATAAAGAACTATAATTTACTTTCACATTGTTTTAAGATTTAAATTGTTTAACTTGTGGATGTAATTTTCTTCAAAGACATGTCTAGCTGGGTATATGAATAATTTTTAAATTTTATATTGTTTTTTTTTGTAAGTCACATTTTGGTCACTAATACTATTGATTGCCAAAATGCCGTTTAATCTCGTTCTAATCAACTGGATCACCTGCTTCCCTGTTCAGGGGAGCACCCTGAACAGGCAAATGCAACGATGTTTATGCCACATTTGAAATCAATATTCTGGCATAGTGACGAAGAAAGTGGGCTATCACGTACTTGCGTCATTGCAGTTGGTTGTTTATATTTTGAGAACCAAATCAATGGGCTTTTTCCCTCTGAATCTAGGACTTGTTTTCCCTTTTCAACCATACAGCACTGGAACTAGTTACGGTATAAAGTCATCCTGTATATGAAGAACTATTTGCAACGTAAAAGTTTTCCTAACCCTATTTGGATTATATCTGAAAAAAATCATCCTGAAAATTGCTCACCGAGTTGTAGCAACAGTTCCCACTGGAAAGTTCACGGTGCAGACATATCTCGTAATTTAATTTTTTATTCTTGAAATAATAGCGTTTTTCGGCCAACTTGCTTGCATCCCATGGCTATTTGGAAACTATTATCCGAAACAGACACTAGACGTGCCGGCGGCGTCCCGGCGCTATGGATATTTTTAGTTGAACTGTCCGTAGGGCCAAAGAAGAAAGAGACGGAAAGTTTCACGATGATGTAATCGCGCCCGGAGCCCAGTTTCAGAACGGAGTGTATCTTGACATTTATTTCGTCTGTTTAGTCGTGATTTGCTCCGGTCCATTGAGAGCCAAAGCCGTATCGATCGTGTCGGCTTCGGTTGTCCTGTTTTTTATCCTAATAATTGCCAGTATCTTTTCTATACAACTTTTGCTTAAGCAAAAATATATTCTGCACACATCTATTTTTACTCCTAACTTTCCCTTGTGGGTTTAGACCCAGGTTGGCCATTTTATCAACAAAAATTCATCAAACGCATGTTGTCATATGATCATGAATTCTTTCTCACACACTTGCTTGCGATACGCTTGCATTGCCCGCAATGATAAGATACGGACAACGCGACGCAAACACCGTGCGTAGGTGTGATTATTTTGCAGATACATATAGGCAAACTGATATTGTGACGCAATTTTTCGCGACAAACGTGTCCTACTTCGTCGCTATTGACCAACGGCGACCGGATCGAATGTTTGGACGTTTTTTTATATTAGACCAGTCGCTCGCTCAACAGAGAGCGATATACGATGGGAAGCTGCTAGCGAAAGGGTTGTGTTTGTGGTTGTGGCTGAACACGCCTGACAGATAGTAACTGATAGCAGGCGAAGGTGAAGCAGCATTTGCTTTTTTTTCTTTTCTCCCCCTTGCTCTGCGGCTCGTGCGAAGCAGTTCAGCAACTTAGACAAGGTTGTGGGCTAGGGTGGCACTTCGTTCAGTAATCCGTATGTTCATGTTTAGTGATATAGATAGCTGCTGACCGTAGAGCTTCTTTGAATTATTTATTAATTAATATGTTCAGGTTGAGTTTGAACCAAAACATCGTTGTTGGTCTGGGGAAGCGATGAATCGGCAACGTCCGTTTGCATAATACATTGGGTATGACTGTGATGGAATTCATTGAAATATTGAATGAATGGTTAGTTCTCATTTTCGTTGGCAATGTTTTGATCTGCGGCGTTGCAGTTCCCGTAGGACTACTCTCGATTGAAAAATTTTTTTTTCATCTAAACATGTACCGAATGAATCTAGTATTTACGAAGCACCGGTAAACCGACCGCTAACAATTTACTGTGCAACAGAACCCATAAATCACACCACCACACACACTCCACGTGGGATGAACTAATTGGATTTTATCTCAAGTGAGAAAAGTGTAATTTTGCTGTCCATTTTTATCATGCTGATGTTGTTTTCCTAACAATTCAGCTTTCTTTGTAGCGTAAAATGTTTTTATTTCTGGTGTTTTTCTAGAGGCATTGATCTTTTTTGGGAATAATTGAAAAGCAGTAGGAGAATGAATAATTTTTTTATAGTCGACTGAAGAATAAGCCGTATTTGACTGATTCTTTTAGTTGCATTAGTACTAAGATATTAGTAAGAAAAAGCAAAGCAAAGCCGGGCTACATTCCATTTTCGAAGCTTGACATTTAGTTTTTATACGTCAGCTTTTGCAATCAACTGTAAGAGTACGGAGTACATTCTGACAACAGCTTTAAAACTATTAAACTATCAAATTGCCCACGCTTCAGGTTTTTATAAGTAAGATTATAAGCTCAACCAGTGTGATTACGCTCTGCTGAAGGCAGTAATAAAACCGATTATGTTTTTCGCAGCTTGAGAGCAATCATCATAGTTTCATGAAGCGTTTCGGTTTGTTCTACAAAACTATAAAGTATAAAGCTTGTTGTGGTAAAAAAGATAGCTCAGCTAGCCAGCTTTGTTAACTTGAAAATATATTAGAGTAAGGAGGGGAAAAAGTGCGATGCGGGTGAAAGTGCGATTCGATGATTTATCGGTGCAGATTCCGAGTAAAATTTCTATATTGGCATGGATGGGTGACTACTTTGACAGCTTAAATCTAACGTAAACTTTGGTTGCTTACGAAGCATAGTTGCTGAGTCATGTGCAAATGTTATTTTAGGGCGGTTTTGATGTAATTTTTCGTTATACGGCAAATACGATATCAACAGGAGCATATTACTTGTTGAAAATTTGTAGCAGCCTTTACATCACTCACATATCTGTTTTGAAAATACGGCGAAAATAATTTACAAAATATATTTCGCTTTTCCGTAATTTAATCTAACCCCGTCAAGCGCCTAGCGGGATAAAAGTTCGATTCACGGACGGGGCAAAAGTGCGATTCACGGACGAGGCAAAAATGTATAGCTAATTATATACAGCTTTATGCACTATATTATAGATACTAGAAATGAAAGATCTGCAGAAAACTATGTGTTCTACAGATGTTGGCCGAAGAAAAACAATGTGTTTCCGCTAATAAAACAAAAACATACGTTTGGAAAAGTTTCGATCTAACGGAGGCTGCAATACACCAGCGCAAAATAGAAAAGGTGTAAATTGAGAATATTCCTTATCGAAACACAACGCAGATTGAAGATAATATGGTTTTGTTAGGTACTGCTGAGCTAATTTCATGGATTCTACCTTCGAACTTTTGCCCCGCGGTATTCGAACTTTTGCCCCGCT
Source organism: Sabethes cyaneus (assembly GCF_943734655.1). Classification (NCBI taxonomy): domain Eukaryota; kingdom Metazoa; phylum Arthropoda; class Insecta; order Diptera; family Culicidae; genus Sabethes; species Sabethes cyaneus. Next base: position 3,820,788 of record NC_071353.1, read on the forward strand.
AGTGGGGTAAAAGTGCGAATCGGCACTTGATCAGAAAAAAGAAGAATTAGTTTGCAAAACACTTTTACCGCAGATGATTTATAGTTGAATGTGAAGACATTGAGTTACTGCATCACTATAAAATATATTGTGTTGTTGTTTTTCTTTGAATCTCACGAAAATTGATGACAACTTCAAACATCGCACTTATGCCCCGCCCTACTCTATAGCTGTAAGAAGAAAAGTTAAAGTTTTACTGTCCGATCATCCTGATCGGTTTGGTTTATAAAGCAAAGTCTAGTTGCTACATTCCGCTTTCGATATATTGCCTTCTGTTTATAGTCGACAGACTTCGCAGTCGGCTGTTAGAGTACGGGACAATTGCAGGACCAGTGCTACAATCCTGTTGACTTTAACAGTCCCTCCCAGGTTGCCACTATACGAAAAAAAAATCATCTGGAGTGGGTGAAACTTGCAACTTTCACTATATTAACGACACGTCTGGCATGTTACTTTAATGAATAGAAAATGCTACATTAATGCTTGCTTGAGGGATAACGAAAACAGGTCGAAAGAGGTTGCATGGGACTTCTTTAAGGAACATCGCAGAAATAATTATTGACAAATAGTTCGGAGCCATCGATCGATCCCAAAAGATCTGGACTACGATTCAGAAACCTTGAGTATCTCGAATCAGGTCGAAAGCACGCAGGTATCCTGGTAGGTCAAGTGCACTATCGAGATCAGAGCCGGTGGTGAAATATAATTGGTCAAATTTGTTACGATTAATCATATGATATGATTTATGTATTTATTTTATTTTTTATTATTTACTTTACTGTACTTTACTTTTTCGACGACAATCCGCTTATCGAATCCATGCCGAATTCAAGAGCCATCTTCACAATACTCGGTCTTGGGCTGCCACTCTCCAGTCACCCCTAACATCCGCTTTTCTAGCATCCTGGTCAACAGCGCTCATCCAACGGGTACGGGGTCTGTCTCGAAGTCGTCGGCCTCTATCGGGTTCTCTGCTAAACATTGTTTTCACTGGTCTCTCATACAGCATCCTTGCTACGTGACCAGCCCATTGTAGCCTGCCGTATTTTAATCACTTCACAATATCCGCATCTTTATATACTTGGAATATTTCATGGTTTATGCGCCTACGCCACACTCCTTCATCTAATATGCCGCCAAGAATTAATCGCAGGATCTTACGCTCGAAAACGCCAAGAGCCCGTCGCTCGCTCTCTTTCAACGTTCACACTTCGTGGCCGTGGTGTACCACCGGGAGAATTAGCGTCTTATAGAGCGCGAGTTTTGTACGGAGTTGTAGGATACGGGATCCGTCTTTTTACTTCACGGCTCACATCGTTGTCCCATGTCACTAACGTACCAAGGTAAACAAATTCATCGACCACTTCAAAAGTATCTCCATCTATCACGACTGCAGTGCCAACACCCGAAGGGCTACCAGACTCTCTACCAGCCACCATATACTTTATTTTGGTAGAATTTATGATAAGCCCTGTCCTCGCAGCTTTCTCCTTAAGATGCATATACGCTTCTTCCGCAGCTCTACGGTTAACGCCGATGATATCGAAGTCGTCCGCAAACCCTAGGAGCAAATGAGATTTCGTGATGATGGTACCGTTTCTCTGCACGCCTGCCGTTCGAACAGCACCTTCCAAAGCAAGTGGTGAACAGCAAGTTCGATAGTCCGTCACCTTGCTTCAAACCATCTAACGTAACAAACGAGTCCGATGTTTCACCCGCTATCCTGACGCTTGAATTTGAACCATTAAGAGTAACACGTATCAGCCTAATCAGTTTTGTTGGCAAGCCATGTTCAAGCGTAATCTGCCACAGCTCATTTCGTTTAACTGAATCGTACGCCGCCTTGAAGTCTATAAACAAATGGTGAGTCTGCAAGTTGAATTCCCGGAATTTATCGAGGATCTGTCGCAAGGTGAACATTTGGTCCGTCAGGGAGCATGTCTTTCGAAAACCACACTGGTATTCGCCAATAAAGGTTTCCTGCAACGGCCTCAGTCTGAGAAACAGGATGCGGGAGGGAATTTTGTATGCAGAATTGAGGAGAGTAATGTCTGGAAAATTGCTGCATTCGAGTCGATGGCCGTTTTTGTAAATAGGGCATGTGAGACTTTCCAACCAGTCCGTAGGAAATTCCTCCTCAGTCCATACCTTTAGTATAACCTGATGGATTGCACAATACTGCCGTTCGTTCCAGACTTTCAAAAGTTCGGCGGGGATGCCGTCATTTCCAGCTGCTTTGCCGTTTTTCAGTTCTCTCGTTGCTTTCCTAACCTCGTCCAAAGTTGGTAGATCCACAGCTTGTCCGTCATCCTCAATCGTTATCCTGTTTCTTTTAACCGCTCCATGATATTTGTTTATTTGTTTATTTGAAATTAATTCATCTGACAATTATGGTGATGAATAAAACTACACTAAACTAACAATGACTTAATTCTACTTTTGAAACGCTCAGTCGGTTCGTCAAACTCGAAATGCTCTTCAACGGTCGTAAATGCACGGATGTATGCTGAGACTGGTTCGTGGTATCCAAACACCGTTCGATGGAAAATTGGTTGTATAACGTCGTATTCCAAAGAGATCTCCATGGTATGCGAAAATTCAACATTGAGAGCAGTTCGTGGGCATCAATTTCACTATTAATCAATTTCGCAATAAACAGTGACTGCTGAAGTTTCCGTCGTCGTTCTAGAGTATCTAAGCCCAATAGCCGGCATCTATCAGGATACGGTGGTAAATTATTAGGATCTCGCCAAGGCAAATTTTTTAGCGCTAAACAAATAAACCGTTTCTGAACACGTTCAATCCTTAGACACCATGTAACTTGGTAAGGATGCTATACGATACACGCATTTTCCAAAATTGAACGAACGAGAGCACAGTACAGCGACTTCCAACAATATGGGTCCGAAAAATCCTTCGCTATCCTGGCGATAAAACCTAACTGTCGTAATGCTTTCGATATAGTTGTTGAACATTGTAAGTTGAACGACATTTTTGAGTCAAGTACAATTCCTAAATCCGTCACTTTTGTAACTCTAGTAAGATGTCGATGTTACAGATGAACAAAATCTGCATCATCTGCATAAATTAGTTTGAGACTTCCATTCAGAGTCAGAGCCGCATCGGTAAAAAATAAAATAAACAACAGTGGTCCCAGGTTGCTACCCTGCGGGACACCAAATTTTTTTGTAAAAGGTCGTGATATACAACCGTCAATCTTCACCCGTAGCTGACGCTCCGTAAGGTAAGATTCTAGCCAAGCAATCAATTGCGCAGATACACCAAGACGAGTCAGCATATTTAGTAGTATTTTATCGTCAATTTTGTCAAAAGCTGCTTTCAAATCGGTATAAATTACATCGACTTGCGCTTTCTTTTCTATACTATATATTACCTTCGACGTAAAATTTAGCAAATTTTTGGTAACCGACCATCTAGGCATGAAACCATGTTGATCCTTGTATATGTAGTTTTTCGTAGCATTGAGAAGGTTTTTACACATTATGATTTCAAACAATTTAGAAACCCTAGAAAGGCTTGTCGGTCATCGGTTTGTCGTTCGTAGGTGCGTACACATTTATCAGACTGTGCTGCAACCTCGACCTTCATCTTCTGCAGCTCTCTTGCCAGGTTACCCGCACGTGCCTGTTCAAGTATAGTCCTGACATTCAAAGTACCAAGTTTCCAATAATCGTTCTCCTTTTTATTTTGCCTGGGTCCATGGATGATTATCCGGTTGTTGTTCCTTTCCTGAATTGTATTGGCCTTATTTATGGCAAAATAGCAAAAAAAATTATTCTGGTTCAATTTTGATTAAATTTCAAAAAAAAAAAAATTACGAATACCACTCACCATATTTTGGACAAGTGTTGCAATATTTTGATGACGTTTACTGAGTTGTAATTCACTGAATTTTGTACAGGGGGAAATTCTGATTTTACTACCACTAGAAAAGCGACATCTCTTGAAAAATAACGGTTCGGCTGATATCCTATTGATCGGAATTGTTGAAGGCAGTTGAGTGGATTGATGTCCTTTTCGAAGAAATCCACCCCGTTGTCTACTGCCGATGGAAGCAGCACTTTAAGTTAAAAAACTGATTTCGCTAAAATTATTTAGGTTTGAGTTTATTAGTTGTCCCTCTTTGGAAAATGCTGCACAACATACATCAATTTTGTATACAACTTGAAAACATTTTCTAGGAAATTATATATGCAGCGAGACAAACATGCATCCATTTTTTCAATAGGACTAATTGTCTGCAAATTTTTCCTAGTATAAACACCATGTTTGCATTTCATATTTAAAAAATACATATCGGCTTATAACGTTAGACAACAAAATATCAAAAATGAACAAACCTGAGGCAGTTATCCTTCCACCGGCAGTGTAGTACTTCAAAGTTGTAGTGGCAGCTTGCCAAACCAAGCCAAAACTTTACAGGTCCATTGTGAGTTATATTGCACGTAAGAATACGTTTTTCACGCATTGCCTGTACATTTAACAATCAATAGTTTTTGTTTGTCACGAAAACTTGTTTTTTTTGTCCGCAAATAATAAGTTTTCTTGCGCATTTATCGACAAAAACGAATTTGAACTTTCTAGGGACATCGTCTCGACTGGTCGCTAGAAATATAAAATAGAAATATTGTCCGGGAAGCTCCCCATAATCCATCTGCCAGTACGTTTCGTTGTCCATGAGGATTCATCCCTCGTACTTCGTAAGAATCTCATTGTTCAACTTCCGGATATGCCGGATGGTCACTAGATTTAGCTTCACCGTCCCGTTTGGTTGCTTACACTGGCTTGAGAAGATCGAAATCCTTGTTACAGATCCTTACAGCTAACAGTGCTGTGGCTGGCATTGAATTTCTTAGCGGTATAGTAATCCGACAACCCTGGGTTTGCTCTAATCATGATCCTGCCGATCGATAGTATGCCGTGGCATACGGAAATGTTTTCGACGACTTCGCGATTTTTTAAACTGACCACGTCAACCTTTCGTAGTGGGTGTCCAAAATTAATTTTCGGTTTGCGGCTTCCATCAAGTATTTGTACTTCTTTGAAACAAAGTCACTCGTGACGCACTTTTCAGCACTGAAAGAGGAACATTTCGAAACAAACTGATGTCAAAACCTACCAGATCCGTTCACTAGGAGCGGGTGGTAAAATAAACAGTGTGTCCAGGTATTAAATAGTTCGAGTTTTAGCAACCGACAAGCTGACTATATTTTGCTTCTTTTTATTCACTACTTTTATTAAAAATATACGAGCGGCTGGAAAACTTTTATGTTGGAGAAAAATGATGTGATATGAAATGATATGATATTCTACAGAACGTAAACTTGGTTTCGTCACGTGTTTTCGGAAATGCCACACCCTAATAGACAGACGCCAGTGCCAGTAGTGCTCAAAACCACCCTGACGGACGGAATCACATAAATAATCAACAGAGTCGATGTAAACATGTTGATAATGATTTCTCAACCTTTCCCTTCGTTTTCACATGCAGTCGTGTACACAGCATCCGAGTGAAAAAGACTGACTGACTTGACTGGTGATGGTGGTGCAATGCGAATGGTGATCAGGTCACTTAATGGTCGCGCCCGATCGATCGGTGTTTACTCGACGGACTCGAGAGCAGTTTGATTTAGGAATATTGACACTTTTTGTCGCAACCAATGTAAAGTGTTGTGACATTAACACCATGTTATCGTCTAAGCTAAGCTAAGACGAACGATTCACTGGCACTGGAACCGTTGTGGATTCCATTTCCATTGAAAATGAGAACTGTGAACGCACGCGTTAGTGAAGGCACAGCACAGAAACGATGATTAATCAGACATACCCATGTAGGTACGTAAAAAAAGTATATGAACGTTCGATTTGGGGTTATGGCAAACTGGTTTCGGTCACACTGCTCACATACGTAGCATTTCATGTTGGTTTGCGCTGTGCTACTGTATCCGGTTGACTATCAGTGTCATATTATCTAGTGCCCTCCAGACGAGAGACAAGCGTACAGAATCCGAAATTGTTCGGATTCAATTCACCCCGTATTCGAATGTGAGTCAAACTGCCTCAAACGTTAAGCCACTGGTGATTAAGTTAAGAGAGTTAAGAAATTATCGATTTATTTCTCATCCCGTGAATCATCTCCCCTGTTTCTTAAGACAATCGACAGTTCGTTCCCATGAGTCTTTTATCGGTCATCGCTCTGTAGGCGATACGTGTAAAGAGCCTACAGTCTTTGCCAACACTAACGAGTTCTTATCCAATCGTGATATCACTTGTTTTTTGAAGCAGCGTAATCTAAAAAAACAAACTTATCATCAATAACAACATTGATACGATCTGCTCATCTCTGATGAGCGGAGTACTCGTTTTACCATTCGTTGTCGCATAACATTGTTTTCGATATCATCCACTATGATAGTTACGATATGACCATATTTTGTTCTAGCAACACACTGACTGACGTCTCTCGCTTTTCTCTACTTCACAGGTAATGGCGATACATCCTGGTGCTTTTCACAGATAAAGGGTGCCCTGGATGACGATGTGACCGACGCGGATATAATCTCGTGTGTGGAGTTTAACCACGATGGCGAACTGCTAGCCACCGGCGACAAGGGTGGCCGCGTTGTTATATTTCAGGTAAACATATGGGACTAAAGGAGAGACAGACAGGGAGAGAGAGAGTAAGAGAGAGAGCGGACATAAAAATATCTTCCAATGATGCTTTCACCAGCGTGTCAATCAATCAGGGATGCGCGATTGAGTGAGTGGGTGGTGCTCTACGGTGGAGAATCCAACCGAAGTAATGGGAAAATGGAAATTCTGCAATGACAGTGGGAATGTGGAAATAATTGAATTTGGGTTGCATTGATAATGTTTTTTTTGCCGGAGTGGGTGTTGAGGGTTTTCTGGGTTTTCATTGTCATTAAAGTAATAGCACGTGTTTGTAACATTCTAATGAATGAGCGCTGGTAGATAAAAGTTAACCAACTTTGCGACGCTACAATGTGACCTTTTCTTTTATCGTTTTTGTTTTTCTCGTTGTCCCTTCCGGTGTCGATTTAGTCTGTTACCTTCGTGACAAACACGCACGCACTGCGGTGGAAGAACTGCGTTATTAGGTTAATTCTGTCTGGCGCTTTGCTTTTCATTACTTGAATTGTATTTTTGTCATTGGGTCACTTTATTTTTCAATGACATTCAACGAGTGTATCTACCTAAAATAGAAGATCATTACCCTAAGAGGTTTTTTCTGAAGCTTCGTTTCAAATGAAACTGCGTTGATTCTGTAAGCGAATCCGAATGAATGAACGAAGCATATTTTCGGTTTCGTTAGGTTAATCAAAAATTTGGAAAGATACATACTGTTCTGTCGTCAACAACTGTTAGATGCTTATTTATTTATTATAAATTATATCCATCTGACTAAGTCTTAATGAGAAATATAGAACAAGTCAACAAATTAATATTATATACAGGCGACATCGTTCTTGATACGGTGGAAGATTATCAGGATCTTTCCAAGGCAAATTCCTTAGGGCCTTATGGATGAATCTTTGAATGCGCTCGAATCTTAAAATCCAGGTGAGCTGATAGGGCTGCCAGATCAAACTTGCATTTTCAAGCACATTATAACGATTTTAAGCAGTGAGGATCCTTTTTTTTTTGTTAGATTATAGTCACTTTAACCAGCTTGGGTCATTCGTGACTTCTGCGGGGTTGGGAATTGAACCCGGGTCCTCGGCGTGAGAGGCGTGAATGCTAACCACTACGCCGGGACTGACCCCTAGTGAGGATCCTTGAAATCTCCCAATTCTGGCAATAAACCCAAGCTGTCGAGATGCTTTCGAAATAATAGCAGAATAGTGAAGACGTAAATAAACGTAAATTTGGAGTCGAGTACGATGCCGAGGTCGCTAACGTGATCCACCCTCCGGAGAGTATTCCCGTCTATGTTATAGTCGAAGATCATTGGGCTCTGGATGCGCTGAAATGTGATTACCTCACATTTTGCTGTGCTTACAATCTTCAACTTGCACCAGTTCACGAAGACGTCTAGTAATCCTTGCAGCCGGTGACAATCGTCAATGGAACGCACAAGAAGAAACAATTTAAGGCCGTCAGCGTAAATAAGTGCGCATCCGGCTTCAAGCAGTGTAGTCACGTCGTTGAAAAATAGAATGAAGAGCAAAGGTCCCACGTTGCTTCCTTGGGGGACACCAGATTTATTGGTAAACGCAGATGAAACGGCAGATTCTAGTTTGACTTGCAAGACTCTGTCGCATAAATATGAACTAATCCACGACAATAGCCGCTATGAGGCCCCCAGTCGCTGAAGTTTTCGTAGAAGGATACGGTGGTCGATACGGTCAAATGCAACTTTCAGGTCAGTGTATACTGCGTCCAATTGTGCTTATTCCTCGAGTAGCACAATGCACGTGGAATAGAAATCGAGCAGGTTAGTTGAGACCGATCGCCCAGGCATAAACCCGTACTGGTAGAAGGATATATAGTTCTTCGTACGATTGAGAATTTCGCTGCTAACGATAATTTCAAAAAGCTTGGAGCCAGCAGACAAGCTTGTGATACCTCTGATAGTTCCGTACATTTCGGCGATCACCACTCTTATGGACGGGGAACATGAGGGATTGTTTTCAGATACCAGGAAATTTTCCTTGCGTAAAGGATTTGTTGAAAATGCCACACAGTGGCATAGATGGCAGTGGCAGCGGAGAAGGTTCGCTTCAACTTGCGTGCTGCTTCGACAACCATTATTGGGGTAATTTCAAAGGTCAACTAGTCTTTCGGGAACGTTTACCGCAGCCGATTCCGCTTAAGTTGATTCAGGAGAAGACAGATGCGAACATGTCACAGGAGTCTGTGACGGAATGCGCCTTGGAGCCGTCAAGATAGACATTAGCAGGAATAGAAGCACTTTTGCGTTTCGAGCTGACAAAACCCCAAAAACCTTTTGGGTTCCTTCGCAGGTCAGTTTGTACACGGAGAACATAAGACTTGTACAGGGAAGCGAGGCGATATTCGTTACTGGTCCGTTTGAATTCACGTTTCGATTCTGCGGATCTACGTTGTCGATGCTTACGAAGTTACGTGCTCGTTTTAATGAACGTAAACGACTAGTACCCCATGGCGGTGTGCGACGTTGCTTAACAAATAGTAAGTTAAATCGGAGCCACAGGTTGATAGTGTCACAGAATAAACCTTGCCAGTCAAAGTTCCGTAAATACTGTGAGAGCAAGTCAAAATCTATTTTGCGAAAGTTGAATTGTCGGTGTTCAATTTCGGGTGGCGAGTGATTCTCGAGATAACCATTAATAACTGGCAACGAAATCAACAACGTGGGATGATGAGTGTCAACGGGAAGCAGTGGTGCAACACACGTGTCACCGGATACAGTATGGTCTGCAGAATGGAAAACTAAATCGAGTACTCTACCAAGCTGATTATGCTCCAGATTAGTTTGTTGGAGGTTGAGAAAGTCCATTTCGCCGACCAAAATCGTACTCGCAGCGGAGAGGTGCGATGTATTAGTCTAGTAGGTCGAATCGTGCCATTACTGTAGTCCCAAATAATACGCGGTTGATTATAATCACCGCAAATCAGGATAACTTCAATTCAGCGGTTTTTTTCACACAACCCACGAATGGAAGAAACATGCGACTCGATCACAACAGCTTGGCTTTTGTCGGGTGGAATGTATATGGCGCTTAACAGGATCTTCAAACCGCGAATATTTCAAAGCGCGAAATCCGTTCAACACGAGTGATGCAAAATTATCCTTTTACTGCCAAAATGGCAGAGGAATCCGAACGAAAATCGCCGACTTTTTTGTTGCAGTATTGGACAACGAGTATGATCATCATCCTACCAGAAATCTAGTACTGGACTGTGAATTGCTGCAGAGCTACGAATTCATTTTCTCCCATACTGATTGAGCGCCTTCTAATTCAACCTGATTCAATCAATTTTAAAAAACACCAGCTATCGTAGAGAGCCCGTTCTCCCATAACAGACCTTTGGACGGTATTTCTTATTAAACAGTCTAATAGCAAAACTAAACACGGATACATTTGTACCCCGTTGATCAGTTGGGGGTTGAAATTAGAATTAACGAGGGACAGGAAAACCTGGTTTTCTTGATATGTTGGTATTTTTGTAATGGTGACTACCAGTATAGAATAGTCCCTACGATAAAACTGATCCTTGTGATTGTTGCGTTGTTCAGAAAGTGCTTTTATTCCGTTTAAGAATAAGATGATTAGTAGATGAATGTTTCTGGGATTCATCTCTTTTTATCACAGCTGTCAGAAATATCTCCGAAAAATGTCGAATTGATTGGGTCGGTCCGGGGCTTAGGGTTAGTAAGGGGATGTAAGTGGGATACCAGATCCGGTTGGATGCCGAAGGACCACTCTACAATGATAGAAGCGCTTAGGTAGCAGATGGGGAAATTAGATCAATTCGTGTCGTGTGTTCGAGTCTCGACCGGGCGGTGCTGCTAGATAGAGTCAGCACGATTTTTGCATTGGCCCCATAGCTGTCCTGTGCTCTGATGGCCGGCCGCGTGATCAGTCGATGAGGAAAGGTCGAGTCTTAGAGAGACGATTAAGCCCACAGCTTTACTGCACTAGCTCCTTGGTCTCGAGGGTTGGAAGGCGGGTGCGTCTCTGTATTTTAAAGCTTTTGTCGACTACCGCGAACGTTCAGCTTGTGCTGCGCTCGATTTACTTTGTATCTTGAGACAGTGCATGAATGCTGGGGGATGAAAAATTGAATTTGCCCTGATAAGTTGATAACCACTAGGGATGCTTTACCGGTTTTACCGAAACCGGTTTTACCGGTATTACCGTGCTATTTTTCAATACCGAAATACCGGTTTTTACGCGATCAAAAACCGGTATTTTCGGTATTTTTTTACATGGTAAATTTAATGAAAAAATAACTCAAGAAGCTTCCATTGCCCTTCAGATTGTTAACGTATAGGGCGAATTCAATTCAATGCTTCGAGGTTCTGAAAGTAACAGCTCAATTATATAATTTCAATGAACGGAAAATATTTATCTAAATATCTCTGAAAGTTACTTTAACAAAAATAAAATTCAGAACATTGCGCAACTTTAAAAAATTGCGATACACATTGCAGCTCTTCAGGAAAATTTCAGTGAAAAATTGCGGAGTGCTTTAAAAAATGTCATAGCATATCACGGAAGAAGAGTTCGTTTATGGACCCATTGTTGGCAATCCTCAACGGTTAGACAGGATGACTGTTTTCTGAAACCACCATCAAAGATTACATCGCTGCGAGCGTAGACTGATTTGTAAGAACCATTCATATTGCGAACTGTGAAACGAGCTATGTTGGCTTGCTGCCATTCCGACTATGTTCAGTTCCTGATCAATTATTTATCCTCCGTCTTAAAATGCGTGTCTCAAAATTCACTAATGCCCTATGTCACTCAAAATAATTCGAAAAAATTTGAAATATTTCAATTACCTGGCACCACGTATCACAGATATTTCAGCATGAACAGGGCTTTAAAAAAATTAGTAAGAAAATAAGCTGTCAATTTGGACTACAAGACCATATATTTTGGTATTACTCAAATCGTATGCAGTTTCCCAGTAAAGTCTGTCTCGTTTTAGAGTTGACACGATAAACACTCTTTCCGTACTTATTTCTTTTTAAGAGAGCTAGTCACTTAGCTGTTTCAAAAAATTGAGTACCATTGATTAATGGAAACATTTTCTATAAATTTAACAATTTTTTAATTTATTTTTCGAGTATTGGCTTTTACCGGTTTTTTACCGGTTTTACCGGTATTGAATTTATCAATACCGAAAAACCGGTTTTCGAAATACCCCCTCGGTATTGGCATCTCTAATAACCACTGATGCTCCTAAATTCGTCTTTCCTATTGGTTCATTTGTGGTTGTTTGTGTTGGGAAATTGATAGCGGGCCCGCGGTTGAGGACCGGTGTTGGGCGAGGCTGACGAATCCTCCACTTCTTCATTATAGTACATTTTACAACTCAAATAGTAGCACCAAAGTCCAAGTCCAAAGCACAGTTACAAATTCGATCTATCATTTTTCTTCTCATCATCATCATTATCATCATGATCGACATCATCATTATATTTAAAATATGACATTCCGGCCTTTGGCAGAGAGATCTTAGAGTCACTTCGTGGAGTCCGCGCAGGGCCGGAACGCCTCCGCTTGCGAGCATAGGCTATGCTTGGGGCTCTACCTGTGTGAATGAATATGAGCAGGAATATGAATATATGGTACTATCACCTGCCTTAGTAGAACTTCCGTTCCTAGCAATGAGCCTATCATGTCAAAAAGAGTTGTACATATTCAACGATTGGTCATGCTTCCCAACTCTTGTATGAAGGGCCAAAAGGGAATTGGTCGATAAGCAACATCACTTACACGTACCAGGGATTTAAAGAATCTCCTTCCAAGGGCTAAGTCACTTGAGTCAATCGTTGAATAAACCGTCTTAATGCAGAATGAGCAGGTGGAGAGAAGAGTCCGCTCATTATCCACGATGTGTTGTTAATTGGGCTAAGATTAACCCTAGAAAGTTGACTGTTTCACTCTCGCTAGGTAGGCACACCGCTTCAAACAAGAGCGCTGATGGTCCCTTCCTCTTCCCGATTCTAGTTTATTTATGAAATGTGGCATATATGGGCAAAAATAGAACAATCTCACCAGCAGTCCGTCGAATGGAATAGAGTTGCGTCCTTTGAGTTTCCATAAGTGCTTCTAATAATTAATTTAATTTTTTCTTCTGGTATCCATGTGCAGTACTAACGGTCGTATTGGGCAAAGTTTTCACTATATAGCAGGAGGTGCTTCATAAGCTAAAACGAAAAAAAATAATTAAAATAACTTATATTATGCTTACCTATTAGCAAGGCTGTGTGGCTCCGCCGTCTGCCCAAAACCGCGATTTTGAAATCAGGCAGCCGGGAACCACCCAGTATCGCACCTCCTAGCTTGGCTACTCAATAGACTCAATAGAGCATTACCGGGTATGGTCACGTTGAGGCGCTAGACAGGGGCTTGGGATAGCTAGAGCTATATTGGACGCTCTTCATTTGCCTTCCCCATTTCATACCCCCGGTCACAGTCCAATGACTTCCCAATGGGACAATATCTCTTTAAGCAAGTAACGACAATATTCAACTATCTTTGAAGAAGGCTGCAACTGGTAGTAAATTGAACTATCTGCGTTAATTCTTACATTAACGTTATATTTTTAATACTCTAGGGTTCCGCAGGGCAGTACCTTGGTATCATTCGTTTTTATTACTCAACGAGCCATTATTAGAACAATTAAAATTCACTTTAAAACCTATTTTAAAATGTATTAGTAGTACCAAAATTGGGAGAATTTTTTTTAATTATTTTAATTCTATTGATAGTATAATTAAATAAAGTATTCTCCTTCATAGCATAGGAAATTGATCAGTACAGAATTTCTGCTGAATTTCTGCCAAAAAAGTATCTGTCAACTTAAGACATTGTTCGGTCATGATGTTCTCCTTGAATTTTCCTGAATTGACTTCTTATTCTGTATCTCTTATAGATGTTAGATGCTAACATGCTTATCTGTTAAAAGAGATATTCATCAAAACAAAAAATAGCCTCCTAAATCACAGTCGTCTCGCCGCCAATTTGTTCCAGTGTGTTGATCAAGCAAAGCAATCTCCCTTATATCGGCTATATTTAGCGAAACCCACCCGGCACGACGAGATGTGTTGGTTTACTCCATCCGATAGAAATCCATCAATCAGCTGAAATTTTCAAGTGCTTCAATCCGTTCTTATCGTATCACATCGTTCAGTTTCATGCAAAAAATATGAATATCACGTGGCATTAGGCGGCTTTCTTCGCAGCTGTCAATGTGCAATGACTGTCTCTTCGTGTAAGCTTCATTGTGATGCGGAGTTTTCCTTCTAATATGCTGTTATTTAAAAGTATCGACTCTCATGATAGCGGTGCATTTGACGGCCGGGAATGCTGACGGTGTCAATGTTTACATGCTCGCTTAGCGCTTCCAATTAGCGGTTTACCCCAGCCAGCGCATCAACCTACTACCCACATGTGCCGCGTCGCTAGATATGGTGCAAAACTTATCCATTCGGGTGTCCGATTTCACATTCCGTGACTGGCACTTTATTCTTGCGGATTTGTTTGTATTATAGAGCAAGCCAATGTGGGTGTAGTGAGCGTAAAGCGTTCGTTATTGCTTACGTTCGTAGCAAAGAAAAAAGGAAGACTGGAAATGCTGAACCCTTTTCCTTAGGAGCCCAAAAAATTGTAACGAGCGGCAATCATGGCTGGGTAATTTTGCTGTTGGTTGGCAAAACTATTCGTTTCATTGAACCTATCCCAACGAGTAGGAATGTAGAACAATACCAATTGGTTGGTGCGCGATGCATTTACCAAGAAAATCGACACAAGAAAGTACTCACTCAAAGCGCGGTGCCGTGGCGTGTGTTTTTGTCATTGCAATCGATTTGCTGAGTGAATGATGTTCTATCCGCATGTATATAGGTACCTACGCTACACGGTGTGTATTTTCTATTTCCATTGCAATTAGGTCGCAGCCAGTGGGAGAAGCACTGCAGCGGTCGTGTGAAACTGGGAGGTATGCAGTGGGAGGGCAAAGAATCGCATCTGGTTTGCATCCTAAAACAGCGACATCGCGTGGTATTCGTGCAATTAGGAAAAAATTATCCTCGTCCTTGTCCCAATTTGTCGTCATTCGTACAATTCCGGTTTAATAAACTTACGTTTTTTTATTTTTGTGTACCATTCTTACAGAGAGATCCTGCCTCCAAATCATCAACACCGCGGCGCGGCGAGTACAATGTTTATTCCACCTTCCAGTCTCACGAGCCTGAGTTTGATTATCTCAAATCGTTGGAAATCGAGGAAAAAATCAACAAGATTCGATGGTTGAGGCGCAAAAATCAGTCGCACTTCCTGCTGTCGACCAACGACAAAACGATAAAGCTATGGAAGGTATCGGAGCGGGACAAACGGGTAGAGGGGTACAACACGCGAGAGGACAACGGTTGCATACGTGATCCGGCGACGATCAACTCGCTGCGGGTGCCATCAATAAAACCAATGGATCTGATGGTGGAAGCATCACCCCGTCGGATCTTCGCCAATGCTCACACCTACCACATTAACTCGATATCGGTAAACTCGGACCAGGAGACATACCTGTCGGCGGACGATCTGCGGTTGAATCTGTGGCACCTGGAGATCACCGACCAGAGCTTCAATATCGTCGATATCAAGCCGGCCAACATGGAGGAACTGACGGAGGTCATCACGGCGGCCGAGTTCCATCCGACCGAGTGCAATGTATTCGTGTACTCGAGCAGCAAGGGTACAATTCGGTTATGTGATATGCGCTCGTCGGCTCTGTGCGATCGGCACGCGAAACTGTTCGAGGAACCGGAGGACGTCGACATCACCAACAAGAGCTTCTTCCGCGAAATTATCAGCTCGATCAGTGACGTCAAGCTCAGCAACACCGGCCGGTACATGATATCGCGAGACTATCTGAGTATTAAGGTGTGGGATCTGCACATGGAGACGAAGCCCATCGAGACGTATCCGGTGAGTAGAGAAATGGTGGGGTAGCTAAAATACTATTGTCCAACCAGTATTGGTCATTTCCGAACATATTCACTAGATGTTAGGTTAAACATTTGAAACGTGCCGAAAAGTTTCGTTATTAAATCGGCTTTTGGATTAAAGCTGAGAAAATAACCCAGACCAGACCAGATTTACGTTTTCATAGAACATTTAACATAGAAAAATTGAGGTTCCTCAGCTTCTTCATCTTACTGCTGCTTTGTTTTCGTCTCAGAATTGAGGTCAACACGTTCCGCTTAGCAGCATAAAGCCGGCGTGGCACATGGTGTTTCAAGCAGTTGTCTCCATTCAACTTGATTTTGGGCCACTCGTCATAAATTTCCCAATCGTCTTAGAAGTCGCAAATCACTTTCGCCCTGGTCTAGCCAGGTTGCATATTGAGCCACTGTTTCTGGTAAGTTGTTGAAGAGAACTGTTTTCGTCGCACTGTCGTCCGGCCCACCGTGTTTCGCTAAATGTACAATGGGAATCTCTCCAAGCAGTACCTGTAGCTCGTAATTCATAGACCTCCGCCACTCTCCGCTTTCAGTTTGTCCTCCGTCAAATATCGTCCTCAGTACCCTCCGTGAGCAGTGTCACTACTTCAAGTCCATAAAGAACTACCAGTTTAATAAGGGTTCTGTACATCGTCAGCCATGTACGGCGGAGTATGATTCTTGCGTTTTGCGAAGAAAAAAGTAAACTCGATTTCTCACTTGAACGTGCCGCAGGATTTCCTTGCTAGTGTTGTTGTCCGCAGATCACCAGCGATCCCAAATACACGTACTCATCTATCACTTCTAGTTCCTCGCCGTCAACGGTTACCGTCTGTGAGAGGCATGCATTTGTTTCCTTTCAGTCTTTTCCTTTCATGCATTTGGTCTTCGACGCATTCATTTTTAACCCCATCCTCCTAGACTCCGCTCCAATTACCTCCGCCGTCGCAAAGATTCCTATTAAAGTCATCTGCAAAACCTAGGAGTTGGCTACCCTGGTTTTTGAAAATCGTGCCTCTCGTGTCGATACTCGCTCGTCGGATAACCCCTCGGCGCGTCTCAAAGGAACTCGAGAGTGTCCCCGAGATGCGCACGAAACGCATCACTCAATCTGTCATAGTTATTCTCGCTCGACTGTATCGTATGCTGCTTTGCAATCAATGAAGATATGATGCGTGAGCACGTTGTACTCTCGATATTTCTGCAAAATCTGTCGAAAGGTAAAAATCTTGTTGCGCGAGCCGCCATGAAACTCGCCTGATAATTTCCTACGAAACCTCCCCTATCGGTGGCATCCGGCGTAACAGGATCTGGGAGAGTACCTTGTAGGCGGCGTTTACCAGTGGCGTTTTTTACTCCTCAGGTTCGTGGTCACCTGGTTTCTTGCGGATCAGTATTTTGCCATGTTCTCCATAGTGGCAATGGTCAAATAATTTTTCCAAGTGGCTTTTTTCTCTCCATCGCTTGTTGACATTTTTCCTCAAACAAATCATGGGGCTGTTCACCTAGTACCTTCAATGGCCGAGCGTATTCTGCCTCAACTGTTTTTTAGGTTTGAAGCAGAAGGTTGCCTCGGAAGACGGCAGTGCCTCATCCAGTATTCGCGCGTATTTCTCAGCAAATTGGCAAGGTATCTAGGGGCCTGATGTTTAATCGAGGAGGACGGCTTTAACGGTGAGTGCACATATACTGCTGCTAGGTGATGGTCAGAGTCAAAATTCGCACTTCGTCGGAAACGTATGTTCGTGATGTTGGAAAAGAACCGGCCATCTATGAGAACGCGGTGAATCTGGTTCATTGTACGTTGGTCAGGTAATTTCCCCTTTCGCCGGAAAAAGGTACTTCGGATCACCAGGCCTCGGGAAGCTGCGAAGTTTATACATCGTTAAACGGGTGTCGTTGCGCAGGGTATGGAATTCTATCAAGGTTCTTCCCTACTGACGTTCACTGACTGACGATTTTAATATCCCGTGGCGAGCAGCTGTCGTGTATTGCCTCCAGCCTCGCGTAAAACGCTTCTTTCACGCCTGATGATGCTGTAATTGAAGAAACGGCCCATTATCACATCCTCTTGTTGATTAGATTGCCGTCCAAATCTATCACGCATCGCGGATTGGAAGAGTTCGGTTGCGGATCAGGTACTGTAGTCTTGGGCCATATGGGTTCAAAGAGCACTATTTTCGGAATCCGGTAATTTCAAACTAGTAGGTCATTGAAAAACTACCCAGTTAGCTTCGAGGTACAATGCTGATCTAACAAGCCAGTCCTTTTATGTTCGAATCTAGGCTACACACTTAATCGGTTCGGTAAAATTTTACCGCTGTTTAGATTTCGGTAAAATTTTACCGAATTCGGTGCTTTTTGTTAAGTGTGTAGGTGGTGCTGCTAGCTAGATAGAGTCAGTAGGATTGTTGCACTAACCACTTAAGAGAAAATGCCATATTGTGCAGCAAGCCAAAATTGAACGAGCTTTTAACACCCCACGTTTTTTTTCTTCTCTCTCCCACCCAGGTGCACGAGTACCTCCGTACCAAGTTGTGCTCGCTGTACGAAAACGACTGCATCTTCGACAAGTTCGAGTGCTGCTGGAACGGCAACGACAGCTCGATCATGACCGGCAGCTACAACAACTTCTTCCGGGTGTTCGACCGCAACAGCAAGAAGGACGTCACGCTGGAGGCCTCGCGGGACATCATCAAACCGAAGACGGTGCTCAAGCCGCGCAAGGTGTGCACCGGTGGCAAGCGGAAAAAGGACGAAATCAGCGTCGACTGCTTGGACTTTAACAAGAAGATTCTGCACACCGCCTGGCACCCGCTGGAGAACATCATCGCCGTCGCCGCTACCAATAATCTATTTATATTTCAGGATAAGTTTTAGCTAATAGTAAGCGTAGTAGTAAAAATCAATTATAATTGTTTAGGTTGAAAACACGATAGGGAAAGAGAAAAAGAGAAGCGGGAAAGTGCGAGTGTTGGGAAGGGGAAAAAACAGGATTGAATTGATGAGCAAAAACGTAATTTATAGGTACTAGAAGCCAATGGTACATTTCGACTCAGAAATGAAACAGCAAAACGAGGATAAGTAAAGAAATAATTATGAAATTAAAAACAACAACAAAACAATGTGAAAGCTTTTATAATATACCATACGTAGAAGAGATACACACAGGAATACAAAATAAAAAATAAACAACAAACACAGCAGAATAAAGAGAAAGGAAAACATGAAGCAAAAATTATTCTTACTATTATCCTTAATAAAAAAAACTAACGAAGTAATAATAAAAGCAGAAAAGCAAACAACAAACTCGCATCGTGTGTTTGTTAGGGAATTCGATGGCTAAAACAAAGCTGCCTGATGAAAGTATGTGCTGGAATGCATGCGTGCGAATTGTGCGTGTCAGTTGTTGTTTGAAACACAAGACAACAGAAGAAAACGATATAAAGAAAGCAGCAGCAGCCGCAAGCGAATGCGATTATTATCGATTATTAATTAATAGTTTAGTCTTAAATTTGACCATCAGTAGCGTATCATCATCATCATTCTCACTCTTATCATTATAATCATCGTAAAAGAAGCAGCAGCAGCGATGCAAGCTAACTAAAGCACGCAGCATCATTATAGTTTTTATTGATTATTTCTTAGACAGTGAGAAACAAAGAAAGACGACGAAAAAGGAAAGAGTAAAAATAATAGGAACAAAGATTACAACAAAAAAAAAGCTAAAAGAAAAAAAACTAGGCTAGGGCTAAACAAGCTACCACAAAACAGAAAATTAAAAAATAACAATCGCGTGAAAGATGCCAAGTGACACACCCGCAGGTTAAGCGATTGCAGTCTGTCTTGCTCAATCAAAATGTGCGAAATGAGCGAAATGTATTTTTTTTTGTGTTTTGACCCGGGTCGGTGGTACCCCAGAGACTGCACGGTAAAGTGTCGCATGTCGTGTATTTTGTGAAAAATTGAAACAAATCGAATGAACAAAATAAGCAGAGAAAAAAAACGCATCAAGATTGGAACAATTTAAACAATTGGCATAGGAGACACGCTCTATCTCTTTCTCTTCCTCCTGTCGCTACCCAAATGCGGAGGAGATTTGGCGAATATAAAGTTTTATGTTGCGAATTATTGCGAGTAAACAAACAAACAAACAAAAAACAGCTAATTATTATATTATATATATAACACTTGGAAATAAGAAGGAAGAGAGTTAGTTTGGCTTGCGATGTGAGTGAAGGGAGAAGGTGCTTTTCTCATCGTCTGTGCATCCAACCGAACGCTTTTGTTGGAATCAAAAAAAAAAGAAAAGAAAAACACCGAATGTGTGTTGAATTTATTTGTTTGTCCATTTGAGTCGAAAGCCCTGCTTGGTAAATTGTACTTGAAGAACATTAATTTCATGGTTTTTCTATTATTTAGACGTAATTGCTTGCAGACTAGTGTTAAGCTGTGTGACTAACATACGTTAGAAATTTGGAATAGCAATTGTAATTCTGGATGAAAATTGTGTAACCAAGTAAGTGTAAATGAAAACTCAGATAGTGGAAGGTAAGTGTAGTTCGTTTTGCAAAGTTTTCTGCGCCTAGCACCTAGCCAGCAAGTGTAGTAAAATGTAAAAAATAAGTGTGTAAATGCGTAGCTTTATACCTATTTCTAAAAGGACTAAAAGCTAGACTCTAGAGAATTGTGCATCCTTCAGTAGCTGTTTTCTTTCGCATTAACCGTTGAATTGACGCTGACGGATGTCTTCTATTTCAAACATAGTAGCCATAGTCCGTATTGTACTGTGATTGTCAAATTCGAATATATCCATGGCAATCGACAAAACAATTGAAAGGAAAATTTCACGTCAACTTTTCAAACGCAGTTTAATCTCTCGAGATATTTTTATTGATTATAGTAAAACATAATTGAGAAAGGCTTGTAAACAGATGTAATCCGGTGAAAGTGAACTGGTAAATTCTGCTTTTAGTTGTTTTCCTATTTATTATTCTCGACTCGTTTCGAAAGTGTAAACAAACTGATAACTAGTTTAGTGATTGATTCGGAAAGTTTTACGCAGTGGTAAGTTTACTTAAACTACAAACACATTTCAACTACCTACAATTGATACGCAATTAAGAGAGTGGAAAAGCAAGTCTCACCACCAGGAAACAACTTCAGCTTTTTTGGCACTCAAATAAAAGTCTATTTTGGTCCGTGCGCTGATAAGACCGACTGTGCGAAACTGTGCAGAAATTAAATAATTCTCGCCTATCAGCTAAGCAAACAGACAGGCAATCAACATTTATCTGCTAGGAAAATTTAATTAGACTACTTTCTGTCAGTAACAGTGCTGACATATTTAGTAAAGAAAAAATTACAATACTCTGCCAAAGAGTCGAACCCTTGAAATGCCGCCATCCGGTGCCATAGTGATTCTGATGTGATTGCACGGTCCACGGAACTGCAGGCTCTCCTCCTGGAATACATGCTCCCGGTGGGCTGCTAGTTTGCTGCTTCCCAGCAGCACCTTCCATTGCGCCGATTGGAGTGTCCGATTCGTATCCAACAGCGTAGCTTCGATTTTCACATTATCTGGAAAGTTACCCTTAAAGTGATTGGTGTCGACCACGATCTTCTCTATCGTTCCTTTCGCGCATAATTTAAAAATAGCCCACTCGCAGCCAGGCACTTGGAGGATACCGTGTTTGTCGATTTTTAAAACCGGCGGACGATCGAGCCTTCGAGCGGTTTCCCAGCCATCACCCATGTTGACACCCCGGTTTGGTTTGATCAGATTCCGTGGATGACCATAATGGGCGTTGGAAAAACTTAGACACTGGCCTCCGTTCAACATTCCCAATAGGTCCACCAAATTTCCACCCGCTAGCAAAGCTTTCACATCGGGCTGCACCTCACCGAACACCCGCAACCTCGCTATTCCGCCGTCAGGAAATATATTAACCCTCAAATGAGTAAATGCTTCATTGCAACCGTCGACAGTTAAATATTGCTTTCTAGTGGCTTCGTAGCCCGGTTTCAGTTGTGTCATCCCCACCACTTCAATCCAGTCTTCGCTGCCTAAGCCAGCCATCAGCTCCAATTCCTTCTGACTGCATGCTGTGCCGATCATCTCTCGTCCGCGTTCCGGAATTAAATCTTCCTTCGATCGACCCAATCTGGCACCTTGCAATGAAAACTTCGGTGCATAATTCCCCGTGAAATACGCCGTATCAACAAGAATTCCTTTCACAGTGCTCAGTGCTGCCAACCGAACGATACACCAATCGTGGCCCGCGGACCGTTTACGTCTGGTTTCCCAGCCATCCATCCACTTGCCAAAGGGAGTATATTTATCGGCGATAAATACAGGCTCGGAGTCCTTCAGCATCCATTCTGCCGGAGCAAACCAATCGTCTGTGGCAAACAAGATTCGGCCACCACTCTGGATGAAAGACAATAATAATCAGTCAGAATGTTTCTGTCAGGTTCCCCGTTGGAAGATTCCACTTACACTTTCCGATGCTAGCTCACTGAGCTGCAGGAAGGCTGGCTCGGCGCTCTTTTGCTCGGTCATGATGCTCTTCTGCCGCGGTCAGGTAATGAACTAATCGATCGGATGCTGACCGCTAGTCATGTCGTATGGCGAGATAATAGAAACGCGTAATTAATAGCTACGAAAGTTCGCAATTGTTGGAGTGACGGATGCCGCCGCGCGGCGTTATCAGCGCCAACGACGCGAGCGGTCGCGCAGCTGTTGGTCTTATCATGCGATGCAAGGTGGGTCAACACCGAAATTTTCCTACTATCAACGGTTGGTCTTTTTTTTCGGGTTTAAACAATCTTCAATTATTTTAATGGGACGGGTACTAGGCGCACTTGAATTCGAAAAAAAATTATCAACTTTTCCTTAGACAAGGAGGAGAGTTCGTCTGACTCTTACTGAGCTTGAATTGAATGTGATTTCACAACGGATCCAAATGTTTTCTATAGTAACATAACAAACAGATTATGCCATTAGTGGAAGTTTGATGAAAACAGATTGAACTTGCTGGTGGCGTGACGCATATGACGCGTTTACTATTTGCTTACTTAATTGGCTTGCCGTCCTAAGACATAGCACGACGAACAAAATTTCTCCAATTCACTCGGTTGCGGGCTACCGTGCTCCAATTCCTTGGGCACCCTGTACTCTCTTCCAGATCTCGCTTCACCTGGTCTAACCATCTAACAATCGGTCGACCTCCATGCGCCGGCCAGCAGGTACTTTGTTTTGAACGTATTTACCTTTAACCCAATGTAACTATTAGATTCGTTGTTGACCGTTCATCAACGAAGTCATCTTGATAAATTCTCACAAATCTGTTCGCAATCTCATCTTTCCAATCCTCCGGGGCTGTTTTTTCTCCCAAATTCTGCTACAAAGCCTAGAAGAGCGTACCTCTCGTTTCGAAGCGCGATCGTCGCATCATCCCCTCTAGAGCGATGTTGAACAGCATGCAGGATAAGCTACCACCTTGTCTCAGCCCTCACCGCGCCTCGACGGGACGCGAGAGTGACCCTTGCGCACATCAGTCAATCTGATCTGAATGGAGGTCAGTCGCGTCATTTTACTCGAAAAATCGTGTTCGTGCATTATCTGCCATAGCTCGTCTCGATCGACTGTATCGTATGCTACTTAGAAGGCACTAAGGATGTAATATCTCCGTAGTTGCGCGAACTGCTGTGAAACCCGACTTCAAAAGTGCTATCGGTGAGGGTAAGCATAACAGGATCTTGTAGAGTACCCTGTAGGACTAGTCGAGCAAATCGCCTTTTTTGTAGATAGGACCAACCTTCCGTTTAGTCCTCCGGCAGTTTCTCATCCTTCCAAATCTTGGAATTAATCCAGGTGTAGAGCCGTTATCAGGCCGTGTTTATAAAGGTCTGCTGGTAAGTGAATTTTACCGGCGTCTTTACTGCTCTTCAGCAACTCAATTTTTTGTTTGATCTTGTTGAAATCGGGTACTGAGACACTACTGGGTATGCCTAGGTATTGAGATATGCATCGAAGAACTCTGTCCACCTGTCGAACACCTCGCACTCGTTTGTGATCAGTTTCCCTCCCCGGTCCCTACACACGTTGGGCTTGGGCGGCTTGGGTGTAGTGTAGCCCTTACAAGATTGGTTCACATCTTTATAAAACTCCTTTATAAAGCTTTTTACTCCTCTTTCTGTTTCGAGTTTAGAATGATTTTCAGTAGTTTTGTAAGTTATATGATTAAAATAATAGCAAGAATAGAGCTAAAGAATTAAACAACAAAAAGAAGCTTTGTGAATATGACTTCATGAAAAGTGCACCATTGCATCGTTTTATTTAGAAAAACATGCATGATGATTGTGAGCCCACGCCTTACAAAGAACCATTCTCTTCAACAACCGCTCTGGTACTAGGAACAGAGCGAGAGGGGTCCAGTATGCGAAATGGCTCTTCGAAGTGGAACGCGATTTGCGACTTCTGAGCAGGCTTCATTTTCGGTTTTGTGTTCAATATATGCTTATTTGACTACAGTGCCTCAGCGAAGCAGAATTCGAAAAATTAGCGAAACAGAATTTGAAAAAGTAGTGTAATAAAGGGCAATTGTTGAAGAAAGTATGTTTTTTTTTTCTTTTAATGTGCTATGGGGTTGCTACCCCGTTGGTAGCCAGATGAGCGCCCATTATGTCGGGAGTTCCACAAGACTCCATATTCGGGTCTACGCTCTGGTACGGGATGTACAATGGTAACTGACTTTGTAGCTGCCCAGAGGGGCGGTGATCGTCGGTTTTGCAGACGACATCGTGTTATTGGGGACAGACGAGTCACTGGAAGCAGTAGAAATGTTGGCGACCGAGGCAATTGGAAAGTTCTAGAACTGGTTACGGGAGGCAAAGCTACAAATTGCCTACCATAAAAGGGAGCAGGCTGTTATCACCATCGGAGAACACATCATTGCTTCAACGCGTACTGTCAAGCATCTTGGAGTAATCATAGTCGTCTGGCTGAACTTTATGCCGGTTAGCGACGGGCCTCGTAGTTACAAATGGCGGCTACTGGTTAATGTATCATCGTCGATACTGCGATACGGAGACCCACCCTGGATCACAGCGCTACGAATCAAGCGAAATCACGCAAAGCTAGACAATGCGTAGCGGCTCATAGCCGTGAGAGATGCCAGTGCGTACAAAACAATATTGTCGGAGGCAGTATGCGTTATCGCTGGAATGATCCCCATTGGCATCATGTTTGTGGAAGGCCACGAGTATTACCAGAGAAACTTGGAAGTTAGTGACTTAGCAATCGTTGGCCATGTGACAGCAAGGCTGGGACAACGGTTGCTTCAGGCAATACCTACACCGGTTCAGACACGCCACGACATTAGTCTGGTCGGATTGAAGAAGGACGGTAGAAACACTACAGTACATGGTCTTCGATTGTCCAAGATCTGCCGCCCGCGGTGCGAGGCGAGATGCCACCGCTGGCGCTGAATTCGGACAACATAGTGAAAGGAATGTGTCGAGAGGAGAGCACCTTGAATGCTCTCAATAGCGCCGTCGTAACGCAGGTTATGTTGCAGATGCAACAAAAATGGAGAAATGACCAGCGAACTACCAACGCTGGTTAGCACGTCCCAACAGACGCATCCGAGGCTTAGTGACAAGCACAGCGATGCAGCACCAGATTTGGACAGCCATCCTACGAAGGTAACCGCGCGACGACGGTTGTTCGCGTCTCGATAGATAACTTACTTAGATGTCCATGTCCGCCCGTTTCGGCAGAACAAACGGATGAAATCAGACATCTCCACTGCTGGCGGTTACCCGTCATGGCTTTTACCTGTCGCCTCGGAGCTCTCGGAGAGGTCATCTAACTTGCTCTGCATACCGTTTCGGCGTTGTGCGAGCAAGACAATGTCGTCAGCTTTCATTTAACTGCTCCATCGTAAGAGGATTCCAAGGCAATTCTCGATTTGGTCTACTGTCAATTGCTCCAACTAATATCTCATCCATAACGATGAGAAACAGAAGCGGTGATAAAATGCAGCCCTGTCTCACGCCAGCAGTAACCCTTATGGGGTCGAACAAGACGCCGTCGTGCAAAACCTTGCACGAGAACGCCTCGTACTAGCTTATCTGGAACTCCTCTACGCCTAAGTGCGCCCCAGATGTTTTCGTGGTTGAGTCGGTCGAACGCCTTTTCTAAGTCAACGAACACCAGCAGAAAAGAGTCCTGGAATTCGTTGATCTGCTCCAATATAATGCGGAGTGTTGTGATATGATCTGCACATGATCGGCTAGCTTTCTGCCGCCGGACTAGCGTCGATTTTCTCCTGGATCCGGTTGAGGATTACCTTACAGAGTACTTTGAGAGTAATACAGAGAAACGTGATGCCACGTCAGTTACCGCATTCAGTTAGGTCTCCTTTCTTAGGGTTTTTGACCAATGCAAGGCATCCAGTCCACCGGAACTTGTCCCGCCTACAAGCACGTTTAACAGCCCTCTGCAGTTAGGCGTATTGTTGACGGGCAGCTGTCTTAGCCGATCTGGTTCGCGCTCGCTCAATGCCTGCTTTCGCCTCTCTCCGCTCGTCAATCTTCCTCCAAGTTTCATCCGAGATCAACTCCCTCCGCCCGCTGTGTGCTTTGCCGAGTGTTTCATCACTGATCGTGATGAAGGCGTTCTTGATGCCGGTTCATTGCTCTTCGACGATGTCACCAGCTGGCAACTCCGAGGCTCGGGATTTAAGTTGTTCGTCAAAGGTGAGCGGGATTCAAGTTGTTTGCGGGAGGTGAGCGACACGGCGACATATTTCGGCGGTTAAAATCCCACAGGGTGAAGCGGATTTTCATCTATAAAATCATCCGTCGGTACCGGGAGACGGGCTCGGCCAAGGACCGTGCTAGATCCGGGCGGCCGCGGTCGGCGAGGACGCCAGCAGCCATCAAGGTGGTGAGGTAGCGGATTCGTCGAAAAATGAACCGCCCGATCCGGAAAACCGCTGTTGACCTGGATGTGTCCATCGGGACTGCCCACACTATCATGGCGAAGGACCTGGGATGCAAACCGTACAAGAAACGTAAGGTTCACGGGGTAACGGCGGCTACAACGAAGAAGAGGCTGGACAGAGCACGCTGGTCAGGAGTTCGTGTTTTCTGATGAGAAACTCTTCATCTTGCAACACCCGCACAATGTCCGAAATGATCGACTGTGGGCGCCGACGTTGGCCAGCATCCCCCCGTCCCACATAAACATCCCGCGGTTCCAGAGCGCCGCGTCGGTGATGGTTTGGGGGGCCGCATCCAAGCGTGAGAAGCTGGTGTTTATCGAGAAAAACATAAAAATCAACGCCGCGAACTATAAGACCGCGATTCTGGTTGTCGGAACTTTGTGACCTCTACCGGAAAGATCAACAGAACGGCGCACCGGCCCGCACGGCGAATATCGTCCAAGCGTGGTGTCGGAAAAATTTGACTGATTTTCTCGATAAGACTGTGGCCTCCCAGCTCCCCGGATCTTAATCCCCTGGACTTTTATGTATGGTCGTGAATGCTGCCCAAGCAGAGCGAACATAAAGTGAGCACTATGGACCAATTTAAGAAGCTCATTTCCAAGATCTGGGACGAGATGCCCATGAACCAAGTACGTGCCGCATGTGATTCTTTTGAGAAACGTCTCAAGCTCGTCATAAAGCACAAACGAGGGGTGCCTCCACCAAATATGTCGTAAAGGTTCTCAATAAACACTGCTTCAATAAAAATTCACTCAGAAATAGAATATCTTGTGTTTTCATTTTTTAAACACATTTTTAAAGTGTATTCGAACTTATTAAACACCCTGATAGTATAACAAAGGAAAAAATAGCGAGAACCAGTTTTTACGTAAATTTCAAAATTTACGTGGTATTTTACGAGAAATTTTTAGTTTGCCGGATTTTAACCCTCTAACGGCAACATCGTAGAAAACGATGCGATCAAGCTAATGACTATTGTTTCATAAAAGTACACTCAAAAGAAGCTCAAATTTTGATTTTTATCGAAAAATATTTATCTGGAAGAGCACCGAGATAAGAAATAGTCCAATTTCTCGTTCAAATCTTTTATTCCAAAATTTGCCGGATTCATTTTATTTCACTTTTTAATAGCGTAAACGAGCTCACCGCAAGCACTAAGTTTGATTGGAATTAATAAAGCATAATTACAGCATAATGATCGTGCTAGATAAGCCAAGGGGCTGGCAACTCTACCCTTTTCTACTGCCAACCGACAGCAACACAAAATGTGTCATGTCGTGATCCGTATTGAATACGACCCAGAACAAATCTCTTCCATTGCCGATTTTTGTTTTGTTTTAATCTTTCTGCCATTTGTAAATGGCAGAAGCATCATTGTTTGCGCTATGTTATGTTGTTATGCTGCGATCGGCATGTTAGATCCGAAAACATGACCGCCTGACAGTCCCGTGTGCTATGCATTTCTTAACAAAAATATACTTGCATGTATGTGTTTGAAAAATCAAAAAAAGAGAGAGAGAGTAAGCAGTTTGGGCGTTCTCTTTGGAGTTTGATTAAAAAGAAACTGCGCAAGGCGATGTGAGAAATGAAAGGTGATTGCGGGCTGCTGTATGTGTCATGTGCGAATGAACCCTCCCTTCCGGGGGGTGGTAATCAAAGTGGCCTGCGACTGCGACTGTCTGTGACTGCAAGTGAAGTGGTAGCGAATGGATGGACACAGGTACAGACACTGACTGCTCACTGCCGCACCACAGCTAGACGACGACTGCTCGCTTAGTTTGGATTTGAACGCGTTGCTGGGGCCGGACCGGACAGACACGTATACGTATGTGGGCAGCCTTGAGCTGCTTTCTTTGCGTGTAACGAACGCGCTTCAGTGGTTTCTGCTCTCTGGATATGATCGCTCAGCCAGCCGTCGTCAGCAAGCAAGCCTGCAGTCAAAGCCCAGGTGTACGGAAATTGGCCACGCCAATTGTTACATATATATTCGTGAGGTTCGTCCGAGCATCGATAGCACACGCAATTCGGAAAGAATGTGATTGTCGATTTCGATTCATCCAGAGGGAATTCCGATCAATTGTCGGAAGATTTAGTCAATCGACTGGCAGAGTGGATTGAATGTGAAAAAAAAAAACAAAGTGAGAGTTAAAGTTGTGCAGACAAAATAAGTTTGCCACTTGTGCGTGTACGGAAGAAAAAACAAGAAAAAAATCAGCTAAGAGACGACGAGAGTAAGAGGGACAGTATACGGTGCGAATTAGCTGGCAAGACAGAGTGATACGATACGACCGATCGCAGTACACGTAGGAAAATGACAGTATTTTTCCTATCACGGAAGTTTAATAATTTTTACAACGTACGATGGAAATCCGGATTCCGAAAAGCTCAGCTCAGTCTAGTCTTTACAATTTTGATCGTGATAGTAGGTAAGTTCAGTCAGCAACAAAATACTTTGGGTTCGTCACTCGAAGGCAGCCAGCAGGCATCGAAGTCACTGATAAATGAAATGAGTTTAAAATTGCGATTTTTTGCTATTGCAGAATCTCAAAAACCGGAAGACGGTCCGTACCGGGGAAAGTACATTGGTAAGTTCAACTCCTACCACCATCAGGCATCGGGCGAGGTTTATGCCGTGGACGAGTTCACTTTCCTACTGACCGGGTTCAACTACGACGGCAATGGGGTGGACACATTTTTCTGGTCCGGCGCCAGCAACCGTCCGGGACCACAGGGTTTCATTGTACCGGACGAGTATGGCAAGTAAGTGCAGTCCACAAATTATCGTGAGAAAAAAAAACCATTTTTTTCATCCACTTTTGATAGAACCAACATTTTGGAGCGTTATTTCAACAAAGACTTTACGATTCGCCTGCCGGATAACAAGAAAATCACCGAGGTCAAGTGGTTGGCCGTGTACGATCTAAACTCGCAGAACAACTTTGCCGACGTGTACATTCCGGAGGATTTCGAACCGCCAGTGTCGCAAATGGCGGGCACTCTGTCGCGCAACAGCCACGGCGTGAGCAGTGAAGCTATCGACATTCTGGACTCGAAGACGATTCGCATAACGGAGTTCAGCTACGATGGCAAGGGCCAACAGGTGCACTTTTGGGTCGGTGTCGGACCGTCGCCGTCCTCCAAGGGTCAGAAGGTGCCGGATGAGATGGGATAGTATGTAACGATTTCCTGTGTGTGTGTAACAAAACATTGCTAATAGGCGAATTTTTGGGTTTTCAGTTTGGATGCTATCCGCGCTTACGATCGGGAAACAATCACGCTGGAGCTGCCGGGCGATATGACGATCTTCGATGTTGATTGGTTCTCGGTGTACGACGTGGAAACGAAGGAAGACTTCGGATCGATTTTGATTTCCGATGATTTGAATGTACCGCCGTCGCTGGTCAAGGTGACGCCGCATACCGAGTCGCTGCCAAATTGTCGTCAACTGCACAAGGATTACCGGGTGTCGTGGGAGGTTTTCGGGCCACAAATTACGATTCAGCTGGCGGGAAACGTGAAAGAGGATGACTATATGGCATTCGGAATCAGTGGATCGGACAGTCAGAGTCAGATGCAGGGCGCGGATGTAGTCGTGGCCTTCATTGAAGGTCATCAGGGCTATGCGGTGGATTATAATATAACCTCACTGGCGCCGTGCGTTCAGGTACTGGGACAAAATAAAGGCGTCTGTCGGGACGATGTGGTTGGCGGGCAGGATAGCTATCAACTGCACACGTTCGGACGCGAGGATGGGATTAATACCATCACCTTCCGGCGGCTGTTGATTTCACCCGATCACGGTGATAAGGAGTTCGTGCTAGATCGTCCCTTGTACATTATTTGGGCTTTAGGAAGGCTTGATTCGAACAATGAACCGACATATCATGATGTATATCCGAAGCGGAACGTCATGATTGCGTTCAATACTTCGGAACCGGTGAACGATTGTTTTAGTTTCACCCGGAGTGAAGTGAATCTGAAGGATGTTTGGGAGAAAGCCCAGATTTTCGACCGATCGATTCGGTCGTTCGCTGCCACACTTGGTCCAGCTGGTGGAAAGCGGGGATACCAAGGCATAACCGGGCACGTTTCCAATGGTTTAGCTTGGTACATCAACGGACTGATGGTACCGGAACTTTGGCTTCGACGAGGATTGACTTACTCCTTC
This sequence comes from Sabethes cyaneus, assembly GCF_943734655.1. NCBI lineage: Eukaryota > Metazoa > Arthropoda > Insecta > Diptera > Culicidae > Sabethes > Sabethes cyaneus. The sequence continues at coordinate 3,851,707 of NC_071353.1, forward strand.
AAGGTGAGTTAACCGAAAACCACATTCTAGGAACGAATTACTCCGTCGTTCCATATTTTAGGTTCGCGGAGGAAATAATCCCCATTCGCCGGAATTCTACCACCCACTGGTCATAACGGACGAACCTCGGGGCGGATTCGATCGCCTCACGGACGTCAAGCAAAGCGAAATTCGGGTTCTGGCCGGAGTGGAGTTTACCCGTCGAGGCCGTCCAAAACCGACGGCTGCCGGACCGCTCTGTTTGGCGCGTCATCCGGACGGACAGGATCGTCGGTTGGATGACAACTTTGCCACGTTCAAAAAGTTCAACCGAACGCTACGCTGGAGTTGCGAATCTGGCGATCCGGCCATCCTGGAGATTACGCCCAATTCGAGCTGGCCGGACGTGGTGTACTACAACAGTTTTACCCACGCCAACATGGGCTGGAAGATTCACATCGTCGATAGTTACAGCAATTCGGCGAAAAATAACGGTGCTTGCTCGGTTGGGCTCGCTCGTGACACAAGACTGCTTTTAGCGGCGGCGGTGGCGACGGCTTTGCTACTGTCGGTGACTACCGGTGGATGGCTATCGCGGTTTGTGGGAATGGTTTGAAGTAAATGAGCTTTTGTTTTTTTTTGGTTTAGTGGCACTGCAAATATAAATACTAGACCATCGGAAGTGAATTGTTAGAAAAGCTTTTACGCCGTTTTTTTGTCCGTAGAAAAAGAAGATCCATGAAGCAATAGTAGGGAAGCTCATTACCGGTGTAACTGTCTGTCAGGACCTGGGTCAAGCTCAAGATGACAGACATATTCCAGATGTCACGAAAAAAAACAGAACAACGGGGACTGGACTGTTCGGATCTAGCGTAACCATAGTAAGTAACTTTCACGCCTAATTGAATCACTTGAACGCACTATTTGAAATATTTCACGAATTGTGTATATTTGAACGCTACTATTGTTATCGGTTCCGTGCGTTAGCATGCGAACAACTGTGTTATTATTCACAACTCTAAACACTAATTTTTCTTTTTCTTTTTTCATCATGGGTCAACGATTAGGGTGTTTTTGATAGAAAATAAACATAATTGTGAAGTCTTTCTTGTTCACGTGAACTTGCAAATCATTGATAGATGAAAATTGATTTAAAAAATAGACGTCACGCTGAGGTTACTCTTACCGTTTTTTACAGACAACTTAACCTGCAGCAGAAAGTAGGTGTATTGGGGCAACTGTGTAGTAGTTGGGGTATTGTTTTTCTTTTCTCTTTATATTTAATTCATTTCTATAAATTACTATACGGCTAATAATTATCAACATTCTATCATTTGGTTAATATTCGATATTAATTATTATTTATTGGGGTTTAGATACTAGTCATAAACTGTATTGTGCCGTTTGGATAGCTGTTTTGTCTGTTTTGAATACTGTGAGTATGTTTAGTAGGGTTTTCATTCTGATTGCTGGCCTTACAGAAGGGTATGGTAGAGCTGGTTTAACCTTCAATTGGTCAACCAAATCCGACAACAAAGTGCTCCGATTTTTTCAAACTTTGTGTGTTCCTTCTCTAAATGTTTGACATCCGAATTTTTGGCCTGGTGCCTCCTCCTGAGATATCGTTATTTATCAGATATCGTAATTCTGTTACTCTTTAGCACGACCTCAATATGTAAATATGAACATAAATTGCACCAACATCAAATTTGCCTGCGTAAAAATTGTAGTAGGCCTTAATTTGTTTTGCACGTGATAAGTGTCTGTTTTCATTAAGTTTCGTTGTCAAGGAAACATAGCAAAATGTTTGTTTATTTGATTAAATGCGCTGCATTGACATTAGAAAAATAGATAGTCGCGGAGTAGCAAGCAATATTTTGGTCCTGGTTAGAGTCAGGATAAGCTCGTTTGTAAGCAAGATGTCAATTTTGATTCATTTGACTGTACCGCCTCTACCAGGCAGAATTTGAAAAAGATATGTATGGGACATTTGCAGGACGGTGGAAACCCAAAGCAAGTATTTTTCAAATCATCGGAAAAACCAGGAGATACGTGCAACCGCCGGTAATATCTTAACTATTAACATTTATATTACCTTTTTTGCGACTTGTTATAAGGCAAAACTGTCTTTCTTTATGTCGGCAGCGCCAATGGTAAATTTTAGATTGAAAACCCTCTATCATATTTCTTGGCTTAGTTCAGCCGATAATGGAAAAGGCTGTTAAACCAGAAGTTCTCAGAAGGCAAAGCCAAAATCACTTACCAATGTCGCGCTGTCGGAAGATAATTTACTACTAAAGTTAGAGGAGAGGAGCATGGCTTGTGAACAACGCAGAAGGAGTATCCAAGGTTCCAATTTTTAAAAGCTTACTTATCGCAGCCAAAAGTTAACCCAGAAGGGCATTGGGTTAAAAGGTCACTGCGACAGTCAGACGATCATTTCTTTTGTGGAAGGCCCCGATTGCTGTACACAGTTTACGTACCGCTCATACCCATTGATGGAGTAGAGCGGGATAGTTGTAATCCTGTGCCCCAATTCGGTACCACATGGTTTATAAAGCCACTGACCGTTTTGGAATTCAGGCTCCATACCTGTTATGGAGTAAAAAGGAATTTTCCGAAGATGCGCTGAACTTTTAGGTTCAGAGTTACAACAGCGGCAGGTGTCGGATGATACCTTGCCGATATTTTTTAAGTGATAAAGAGCTGTGTTCTGTTAGGGGTCCCGTGATTGTGCGTAGTAAAATGGACAACGAGTTAAATGGAATAGTTTTTTAGCTACTGCAGGGTTTAGGTAGATAAACTGTTTAGCTTGTCTACAACCCTGTGTTTGATTCCAACGGGATACTGTTGTTTTGGTGAGAGAGCTCCCTCAATGATGTGCTGCATTCCCAAACTAATTTGGACACGCATTTGGCGGACTTGTGTGGCAGTAGTGTTGCTTGGCTGTCCGTGAAGATACCGATTTTCGCATGCCTGTACTTTCGTTTCAAGCATATTGTCGCACAGATGTATATTGCATATACTTCTGTTTGAAAAACGGTGGACCACTTTCGTAATGAGATAGTTTCTCTCACGCCGAGTCCGTAGACTGCGGAGCCTGTGCAGGCCCCCATTTTTGAACCATCTGTAAAAAAACAGATAGTTCCAGATGGAAGATCGGACCCTCCATTATTTTACATTGAGCGATCTGTTTCAATCACCTCATATGGGTCGCCCACATTGGGCCTGACTTCCATGCAGTCAGAGACTGAAGTTACTAGGAGTGTCAGATTAAACTCCCAAAGTATGCGAAGATGACCGATTTGGTTACCTTCGAGTATAGTTTTACTCCTTTGCAACCGTAGTGCGCCGAGCTCTGCTTCCTTCTTCACATGAAGATGCAAAGGCAGTAAGCATAGCATTGCCTTCATGGCTGCATTAGGTGTTGTACACATGGCACTGGTAACTGTAAAACAGGCCAGGCGCGGAACTTTGTTTAGTTTAGCCTGGGCTGTCACCTCATTCATTTTTGGCCACCATACGACTGCAGCATAGGTTATCCTAGGCCGTGCAATAGTAGTATATGACCAAAAGGCTTGTAAATGTTTCAATCCCCAGGTTTTGCCAAACAGTGACCTGCATGCCCAGAAAGCCGAAGTAGCTTTCTTAACAACACAATCTTGGTGGGATGCCCAGTTCTGTTTTTTATCGAGAAATATTCCGAGGTGTTTGACTTCATTACTAAAGCCCAGTATGACACCATTCAGTATAGGGGAAGTAATGGTATGTTTCCTTCGCCTAGTTAATGGTATAACGACTGTTTTGGTGGGGTTTACATTAAGTTTAAATCCCTCTTGTGAGCACAATAACATGGTGGTGTTTAGAGCTTCTTGCAAGCGACTTGACAATACTGCGTCAAACTGTCCTCTGACGATAAGTACAACGTCGTCGGCGTAAGCAATGGTCTCATAACCAAGCTGTGATAGCTTGTGAAGGCGTACGTTGGCCACCAGTGACCAGAGCAGAGGGGGAGAGAACTCCTCCCTGTGGACATCCTTTGATCACCGAAATCGTGACCGACGTATCTCCCAATGATGCTGTAATTTCCCTGCTCGAGAGCATTGTTTGAATCCAGCTCATTGTAGTGTGGTCGATTCTCTTTTGACAGAGAGCCGTATTAATTGACGCGAAGGATGTGTTATCGAAAGCGCCTTCAATAGCAAGAAAAGCACAAAGTGCTGTCTCTTGATATTTGAGCGATTTCTCAATTAACGTCACTAAGCAGTGCAGTGCGGTTTCCGTAGATTTTCCGTGTTGGTATGCATGTTGACTTACATGTAACGGAGAGTTTTTTTTTAAATTCATTGCTGATATAGTTATCCGTGATTTTCTCCGTTGAAACGTTGAAGTCAGACTTATCGGTTTTGTCTTATTTGCCAGCCTTAGGTATGAGCACCCTGACTTTCCGCCAATTCTCCGCGATATATCCCAAAGTGAAACTGGTTCGAAAGAGGTTGATGAGCTCGGACATAACACCGACCGTTTCTTGTAAGAAAATGGGTAGAATACCATCCGGACCTGGAGATTTCATTGGTTCATAAGAGCTAAGTGCTCAATTTATCGAAGCCTCCGTTAACAATCGGCGTGCAAGCAGAACCGAGTCGTTTGGCACATTGTGTAATGATCCATTCCGCTGCTGCCCGCCTATGTCTAGTCCAGTGGTTGTCCTTCGTGTGATACTTTTTGATTAAAGCGGCAATTTCAATTTCGAACTGGATATCTACCCGTTCCAGGAAACCTCGTGCTTGTGTGTAATTAGGTACCCTTCCTTCAATGCTTTTCTCTACTTTACCCACCTCGTTCCACATGACAACAGCGCAGTCCCCAATTATAGCCATCCTTGGCGCAGATAACCAGTGCATTTTACTATAAGAGTCATTTTTGCACTGTCAATAGGCCATATCGATATATAGAATTCAGCATGAAGGAAGGATGATGAGGGGCCTGAGAATAAACCCATACTAGTCACTTTGACATCGAATGGCCTGGTTCTACTAAGATTTGAACCAATGACCTACCTTGCGGCTACATACCTTCTCGGTTGGGGACTGCAAGCACCCGGTCAAGTAGGTTTCGTCATTCATTATGATCACAATGTCGCGCTTCGCTGGAAAGATGTCTTCACCAGCACTTTTAGCCGTTGCTTATGGGTGATTGTCGGCTTCCACAAAAAAACAAGGTCCAGTTTCGCCAGGTACTTCTTCATCATTTGACCGGTTGCTCTGACCTCTCAGACCAAGGCGTGGAACGATAAGAGCACTTTCCTCTCGGTCTTCCTCGAGCGGCCGCAACCAGTCTTCTGTTCGACGTTATTACCTTTCTTCAAAACGGAGAGGATGATGTAAATGTCGGATCGGCTATATCTGGTAGACACGAAGTGTTCTACGATGTCCAACTTGCTCGTTCCGGAGTGGAGCTGGCAGTACGAACAAAGCATCGACCGTAATTGCTGAACTGTTTTGCTATAGCTGCTGCTAATAAACTACACACTTAAAAAATGGTAAATGGATAATGCGGAATATAGACCCCACAGTGGTCGTTAGTCTCTTATCCAGCAACTCCGATCCCGACCTCCTCGTCGTACCAGGCGGAATACGAGCAACCCTAGTGGAGATCGGGTTTAGAATCCCGGTGGAAACTAAGGTCGGATACTAACCGGGAAGGATGTATAGTCAGTCTCGGCACTATACGATGGCAGCGAGACTCGGTAATGTTGCCCCAGTACGGCTACACACCTATCAAATCACCTAATCAAATCAAACTTACAAAATTCAAGCAAATTCGGAATGCAATATTCGGCACCGACCCAGGCGACGAAACAAGGACGACGAATGGAGACTCGGTACTTGGAACTGCAGATCGCTAAATTTCGCAGGTTGCGAGCGGGTGCTGATTGAACAGCTTGAACACCGCAAACTCGGCATCGTAGCTCTACAGAAAATCTGTCGCAAAGGAGAGAAGGTATGGAAATCCGTGGCAGAAAGGCCCAGTTTTACCAGAGCGGTAGCACTACCAACGAACTGGGCACGGGCTTTGTAGTGTTGGGCGGAATGCAGGATAGCGTGATAGATTGGAAGGCGATCAACGAGAGAATGTGTGTATTGAGGATAAAGGGCCGTTTCTTCAATTATAGCATCATTAACGTGCACTGCCCGCACGAAGGTAGACCCGTTCTACGCGAGGCTGGAGGCAACGTATGACAGCTGCTCGTCACGGGGCATCAAGATCGTCATCGGGGATATGAACGCCCAGGTCGGTAGGGAAGAAATATATAGACCGGTGGTAGGACCCCATAGCCTGCACACCGACACAAACGATAACGGCCAACGATGTATAAACTTCGCAGCTTCCCGAGGCCTGGTGATCCGAAGCACCTTTTTCCCGCGCAAGGATATCCGCAAAGCCACCTGGAGATCACCTGACCAACGTACAATGAACCAAATTGACCACGATCACGAATGTACGCTCCCGACGAGGTGCGGATATTGATTCTGACCATTACCTAGTAGCAGTACACGTGCGCTCAAAGCTGTCCACGTATACCGGACACGTCAAAGCCGCCCTCCTCGGCTGAACATCAGGCAGCTAGATAACCCGCAAGCTGCCGAGAACTACGCGCGAGTACTGAATGAGGCACTGCCTTCTGCCGAGGAGTTAGGTGCTTCAAACCTCGAAGACGGTTGGGGCAGAATACGCTCGGCCATCGGAGAGGCTGAGTACACAAAATTTTGATGAGGAATGCCAGCAAGCGGTAGAGGGGAAAAAACTGCTTGGAAAAATTATCTAAGTATTACCGACGGACTAGGAACCAGTTGACCAAAAATTTTATTTAATTCCAGGTCATAGTGATGCTCACTGTCGACTGACCAGTGCACTGCATAAGTCATACGTTCTGTGGGTGCATACCAAGCCTTGTAAGAATCCGAAGAACTTTTAGAACTTCATCAACTCTAGAAAGAAATTCTCTTCAGTAGCATTGAGTGTTTGTCTGGACCGGACGGTGTTGAGGCAACATCAGAAATGGATTCTATTTTCACCAATCGAATTGCTTCCGAAACCGAAGCCGAGAGCGTGACAATTGAAGTCCCAGGTTTTTTAATTGATTTGACAAATTTTGAAGTTTCCACCGATATGATATCGGACGCAGCAAAGGAGCTAAAACGATCCTACTCAGTAGGTCCTGTTGGAATCCCTCCTGTCGTTTGCATTGCGGGTGACAGCAGTCCCGCTATGCTGTATTTTCAACAAATATTTTGCGCAAGGAAAATTTCCCGAAATATTGAAGCAGTCTTTTATGTTTCCGGTGTCTAAATCTGGGGACCGGCAGAACATTAAAAATTGCCGTGGCATCACTAGTCTGTTGGATGGCTCAAAGCTATTCGAGATTATATGTAGTAAGTGGCGTCAGCCTCTCCCGTAAGAAGAGATACATTTTTGCTTCTCAACCTGTACGTTTGTACTAACTTGTTAGAGTGTACTTAGACGTGAATATCACATATGGAACAGAAGGAGTCCGAAGGATCAAATTGATGTGATGGTGCGATTACATTGATCATTGATGGTGCTTCTTGTTGACTCGTTGACTGGTTAAGTTCGTACCTAGGCGGTAAAATCGCGTTAAGCCCGGTGTATGCATGTCTTTGAAATTTACTAATAATACCGGTGCACCGCAGGGTAGCAATATGGAGCGCTTGTTATTCATGCTGTTTTCAAACTTCGTCACCTTGTTACTCCTTGATATATGCCGACGACGCTAAATTTTATCTAGTAGTTCGAACCAGGCCATGCTGAATGATTTCGTTGGCTGGAGTCCAAGTAACTGGCTCGTAATCAGTACTGCCAAGTGTGGGGTTATGACGTTTCACCGTATTTTTAAGCCAGTTCTGTTCGTTTAATACGTCGACGGATTGCAACTAAGAAGAATAGATCACGTAAGTGATCTCGGTGTTTTTCTTGCACTTACATCACACTGCATTGATATCGAGAACCACACCTCAGCTTGGTTTTATCTCCAAAATCGCCCACGATTTTCGAGATTCACATTGTTTGAAAGCTATCTATTGCTCGCTCGTTTGTCCAGTACTTGAAAATTGCAATTTAGTTCGATTTCCACATCAGTTGATCTGCATTACGTAAGCTTCTTTTAAATTATGCTTGGCTAAGGCGGTACAGTTACATTGAATCAAAATTGAATGGAGGTGATCGTGCCGTCTCTGATGCTGATGCTCTGACCTGACCTACACTAGCACCTAACGAAAATCATCCAAATTTCATCTAACATCCTTTTCTTGCATGATACAAAAATCTAAATATATGCCAGAGCTTCGACTCTCAATTAAGTTAAGTAGTACACCAAGGCATAGCCAATTTCTTCAGACTACTTCGAAGCAACTTTTACCATACCCTTCTGTTCTGTATGCAACATTTTACTAGAATCCGTTTCAGCCTCCCTGCTATTAATGGCGCTGTTCCAATTGACATTTATCACCTTATAAGCGAATATTTAGTTCTGCTGCTCTGTTTAGCCGAAATAATTATATTCATAACACTCTATTACACTCAATTCTCTCACACTGGCGTCCTAATAATATTTCCACCTTTTAAACATAATCGAAAAGTATCTCCGTCTTTTTTTGCCATCGCGAAACAAAATAACTATTGGAAAACTAGGAAAACTTTAATGATCCGGATTGATCGATCGGAAAACGAACCAGCAGGACCCAACGGAAAATCTAACCGTGGAAAAAAGGGCATACCTCACCGCTACAGCTTCAGAGCTTACACCGCAGCAGACGGGAAGAAGCTACCGCGCCGGGACGTTCGTCATTACGGTTCGTGCCATCGGACGAAGTCCTCTAGCGTGCGCGGGATCTGATTCCGGTAGGGGATACCGAACTTGGTGATAACCATCGAGCAGAGACACTTGAGCGTAATGTAGTTGACCAGCGGAATATCGTTGACCGGATTGATGGCAATCAGTGACATCGGCCGGTCGTCGTTCCGGTTGGGCTGATCCAAGTGAGCACCATATTCCAGCAGCATGCAAACGAGCTGTCCGTGTTGGATAGAAATTAGCGAATTATGCGAATAGTTCTAGTAAGCATTTCGAAGCTCACCTCACGGTCGTAGTTGTACGGCATTGAAGCGACTAGCAGTGGCGTTGATTTGCTTTCGTTCTTGGCGTTGACATGCGCGCCACACTCCAGCAGCAACCTGGCCACGTTCAGATTCGGAAAGATAACCCGCAAGCTACTGTCGTCGGTGAAGTAACCACTCTTGATCACGTTCAATCGCGACACGGATAGATGTAAAAGTGTGTCGTTAGTGATTGCACTGCGGATGTTATTCCGCACCAGCGTTCGGACGGATTCGTTGACCAATTCACGCTCGTCGGCCGTTTTTGCCGTTGCTATTAGCAGATACATCAGATGGGTCAGGCATTTGAGAATTCGATCAAAGTTTTCCTGCTGCTTCCGGTGAACCGGCCTTATGTTAAGCAACTGACGAGCCTCTGCGAATGAGTAAATGGAATAATAACCAATCTAATGATTAACGTCATTTGATCGAGGGAACACCTACCATTGATGCTGGAAGTCAGCACTTGAAAGACGTCGTAGACATCTTCGAAGCGCGGCATTCCTTGTTCGACGAATTCGTTCGGCATCACATCTACGTATTTGTCTAGCAAATCGAGCATAAGCCTCACAATTGCCTGTGCTGTTAGGCAAGTGTCCGAATAGAGAATGGAATACTTCTGGACGCGCACCTGTAAAGCCAGCAGCCACAAATCGATGCACCTTTGGTAACGCAGCGAGTCTGCGTAGGAAGCACCACGAAACATCAACCGGAACAGCGTATCTTTGTGATCGATTCCAAGTATTCGTTCGTAGGTAAGCAAGCTCTGAATGCGCATGGCATCCACATCAGCAGCGATGTTGTCTAGCTCAGCAATGGTGGAAAATTCCGTAACATTTCCGTATGCAGAACGGGGCTGAACTTCGGGCCTCTTGCGAATATAGTTAGCATCCCTTAATCGAATGTGATGAGCCAACCGCCAGTGCAAAATAGCGACCCGTGTTTCATTGTGATCATCGATAAAGGTCGAGCCAATGAGCTCGTGAGCATCTGCCAGTCTCTCCGAAGAGTAGTTGATTCTACTTTTCAGATAATCAAAAATTTGATGAGCACCTTTCAGGCATGCCGTCTGCAAAGCATCATCCCCGTAGCGACTTTTCGCAAACGGATCGGCTCCGTGCTCCAGCAGGAGCTGAGCCGTTTCTAGTCTATGTTCCTGTATAGCATAATGGAGAGCCGTTTTATCCTGAATGTCACGCGCATTCACATCCGCACCTTTGCTAATCAGATAGCTGCAGAGTTGCACTGATTGAACCGAATTTATTAGACAAGTACCGCCGTTATAGTTTGGCCTCCGAATATCCGCTCCATTCTCCACTAAGTATTGAACTTGAAATTGAACAAAATAAAAACGGAGGTAATTAAAACGACTAACAATCACTGCTTCCGCATGAGGTGAAGGCTATCGGTACCTACCAATGTCGATATGTGTCATGAAGCAGGCACTTCGCAACGGCGTCGAGCCGGTATCCGACAGGGCGTTGATGTTAGATCCCAACCGCACCAAACACTTGACCACCGGAAGATTTCCGGACACGCAGGCACACCATAGTGGTGTGACACAGTGCACGGATCGGTCCTCGGAAACCTCGTATAAACCTTTCTGTTCACTGTTCGCGTCGCACATCGTTATCAGATACTCCGTAATTTCTACGTTGCCGCGTCGGCACACGATAAACAACGGCGAGCATCCGTCGCGTGTTCGCTTCACCACCTCCTGGCGCAAGTGGCGCGACAAACTAGGAGAAAAAACAGATTATCTTTAAAATTATTTGCAAGAAACATGCTTGTCATCAGTTAAATTTCCATAAAAAATAACTTAATGAAACAATAAACATTCTATTTACTTAATGACAATTTGCTAGATCTAAAATGTAATATGTAAGCATCATTCGTTGAATGAAATCTCAAGCTTAGCATCTTAAACTGCCGCCCTACTGGAGAACAACTAAATCGCTCTCTTGTCAATTTGTTGATTATCTTCAACACCCTACAACAAACAACAAACATAGGTGACGGAAACCCCTGTGTGAAAATGCATCGAATGCAGCTAGAGGAAAATCGATTACGAAATCGACCTTGAATTTAAGTGTGCGGAGTTTTCCTGCTTCCCCAACTCGACAAAAATTCTACCTCTCGGATGAGAACAGATATAACAATATACATCTCACTAGCCAAATGAATAATCAAATAGAAAATGCCTCCAGAAGTGCAAATTAGACAGAAAAAGAGATAGGCAAGGCAGTTCGCTTACATTTCCAGCCTCTCCCGGAGGCCTTTCGATAGACGACTGTGCTCGGTGCAGGTTTTGCATTCCTGATTCAAATCATTGCTGATCTGCTCCAAATTCCGGGGATTGTTCGGATTGGGGTAGCATCTGTACTTCCCCATCGAACGGTTTCTGGTCACTGAATGCAATCAGCAAACTTCCTACTGCTCACAGATTTTTCAGGAAAGGGATGTTCCGCTGCGCTGGTTTATCTACCTGTCGAATGGATGAATAACTGTACCAATAATCTACTAGCTGATAAATGTCAATTCTGCCTGAAGGCCACTGACACTGGCTGGAGTACGCAACTAACTGGTTCAAGTCAACAGGGTTCTACCTGCCACTACACTAAGCGCGAAGTCTACTACCAGGCCTCAGAATCGGCCACATACAGAGCACAGAGGGTCACTATATTTATGTATGCATACTTCAAACGAAATGTCAAATTTTGGAATGTTATTTCTCTCCGCCATCATAATAGTTTTTTCTTGCATGCAATACATACACACTAAATTACTTTTGATAAAGTTAGCATTTTAATTCAGCTCTGTTGGCTCTGACATCTTTACTTCGGCAACAAAACGTAACTTTTGACGTAGGACTACGTCTTTGTTTACTATACTGGGACTGGGTAGCACTTTGTGAAAATGAAAATAGAAGTGTAACGTTTGAATGATAGATTTCAAATGCTAGTAACTACTAAACTACTGAACGAAAATGAACAATTTATATGTCGTTGGATAGATAAAATGACCAGCAATTTTATAGGGCGGTAAGAGAACAATTTTAAGGAGGGTGTAAGAGGGGGAGGGGGGGGGCTCCTATACATATGAAACACAAATTTCCCCAAAACTCGAGAACTAATCAACCAAATGGAACCAAATTTGGCATGTGGGGGTTTCTGGAGGCATGAATTTATTTATTTTATGATGGGTTGAGACCCCTCACCCCTGTGGTAGTAGGATAAGGACTCTCCTACAAATAATACATAAATTTTTGCGTATGTGCCATATTTTCTGCTTTGTAACAAACGGTAAGCTGCACGTAAACTAGTGAAACCTTCTCGAAGCAAAAGACAGTGAATCGACGCCGCTAACGTGCCTGTTGCCATTAATGTCAAAAGAGAAGAACATTCGAATGGCACGTCATATTTGCGATGAACGTGCTTTGGCTTTAATGTTATTTATAATGTGAGTAAAAGTAACATTATTGAAACAAATCAAGCAACGCATAATCATATTCAATACAATACTCTGTGGGCTAGTCATTCATTACCATTTCAACTTTTATAATGCGCATAAGTGATTTTTAAAAGAAATCTCTATGTCTGAAAGGTTGCAGGCGTTGTACTTATGAAGCCCCGTCCACGTATTTTCATAGCCACCAGTGCATTCAATGAAGAATTGAATCTGAATATTTCGCTCTTCTCTTTTAAACATTCACTTAAACAATAGCACTCACAGATTCTTATAAACATACATATGCCATAAATGCAGACATTAGTCTTTGATCTGATGATCTGATATAGTCCTACGTCACCCTTTCGTACAACCCTTAGGGCTGTATACCTTGTAGTTTTTGACTTTGGGGATATAATTTAGCAATATGTCTAAATTAAAACAATTTATGTAAGATGTACATGACACGGTCGTGTAACCGAGTAACAGTACTTATTTTAAAATTGAATCGTCTTCTGAAATGCAAAAGAAAACAAAGCCACTTAAGGTAAACGTCCTGTTGAGATGTTGACCCTTCTTTATCGACAGATTTCGCAACCGGCTATTAGAGTACAGGGCTGGTGCAAAAATCCTACTGACTCTATCTAGCCGCACCACCTAGCCAAGATTCGAACATACGACGACTGACTTGTTAGACCAGCATTGTACCTCGAAACCAACTAAGCGGCACAAGTCTTCTGAAATGGTCGGTGTTAAATCAGACCGAACCTATAGGACCGGACCAAGTCGCAAAATTAAAAAAAGTTAATGACAGCAAACTATCAAGAAATTTCTAAGCTACATTTTACTCTAATCAGGCTACATAAATATGTATTGCAAACAACCAGAGTTAGCAAACTTTGAACGCGTTTTTCTCGAAATCAAAGCTTTGTCACTTGGTTCGGTCTGACTTAACACCGACCAAATATGTTTCTAATCCTAGGTATTTAAAGAATACGTCAAAAAATGATAAATAACACCCGAATTTATGGTATATATTTTCAATAATATACGGTAACCAGCGCTATAGGGATATGAACGCCCAGGTCGGTAGGGAAGAAATGTATAGATCGGTGGTAGGACCCGATAGCCTGCACACCGACACGAACGATAATGGCCAACGATGTATAAACTTCGCAGCTTACCGAGGCCTGGTGATCCGAACCACCTTTTTCCCTCGCAAGGATATCCACAAAGCCACCTGGAGATCACCTGACCATCTGACCTGACCTTCTCTATTGCGGCGGTTATGAAAAATCCGCATGCAGCGGCGGTGATAACGCGCTCAGGAGATAACCGCGAGATAAACGCAATATTAAAATTTAGGTTTTATGATTTGCAGTTCTACAAAATAACAGTTTTGTAGCATGGTTTTGATGAAAAACAATTGATTTAGTAAATTTTCATGTATTAAATTGCAGAAATCTGCTCTGCGGTGATCTTTTGATGGTTTGGTTCAACAGTCAAGATAACCGCGATGTGAGGATTTTTCTTGCAATCTGCAATAACATCACGAACGTACGCGCCCGACGGGGTGCGGATATTGATTTTGACCCTTACCTAGTACCGTGGACCCCCGTTGATATGACCTTCTTTAATCTGAACATTTTTAATCTGTACCCCGGGGGTATGAATGCGTTCACATTAAAAACCGATCAAGCGTCATACACAATTGTTTAACGTCAATTGAGCGGGTAAATTGAAAAAAAAAACAAAAAAAAACTCAATGCGTTTCCTCTTGCTCAAGAGCTTTGGTTATAAAGCTCACATGGAATTTACCTCTCGCCAGCACTCAAAATAGACCATTTTAATCGAAACTGCCAAGCCAATTACCTCTTCTACAAACCGGACGTTTAGAATTCGCGCATGTTTGAAATGTTTTCAAAACGATTGTTTTCGTCAAATCAAAACAAGTTCATAGGGTGCGCGGGTTGAGTGTAGCAGTACATGTGCGCTCAAAGCTGTCCACCGTATACCGGACACGTCAAAGCCGTCCTTCCTTCTCGGCTGAACATCAGGCAGCCAGATAACCCGCAAGCTGCCTAGAACTACGCGCGAATACTGAATAAGGCACTGCCTTCTTCCGAGGAGTTAGGAACTTCAAATCTCGAAGACGGTTTGCGGCAGAATACGCTTGGCCATCGGAGACACTAGGTATTGAGCCTCGGAGTACACAAAATGATTGGTTTGATGGGGAATGGCATCAAGCGGTAGAGGGGAAAAAACTGCTTAGAAAAATTATCTAAGTACTGCCACTAGAGAGAACTTGGCCAAATACCGACGAGCTAGGAACCAGTTGACCACGATCCTGAGGAGGAAAAAGCGTCAAAAGGAGGACAGAGATCGTGAAGAATTAGAACAACTATTCAGACCTAATGACACGCGCAAGTTTTATGAGAAGGTGAACCAAACTCGGAAGGGCTACACACCGAAACCTGCCATGTGTACGGACGAAGGAGGGAATCTAATCACAAACGAGCGCGAGGTGATCGACAGATGGAAGCAGTTCTTCTATGAGCACCTCAATGGCAAAGTTGTAGAAGAAGGCGGAACGGAAATTAACCGTGGAGCGCCCATGGAGCATAGTAATGTCCTAGCACCTAATCTCCAAGAAGTCAAACGAGAAATCGAGCTGACCAATAAAGTCGCTGGGAAAGACCGCCCACCGGTAGAGCTTTATAATCATGGCGGAGAAACGCTAGCAAAGGCTCTACACTGGGTTATTTCAAGGATTTGGGAGGAGGAAAAGCTACCGGAGGAATGGATGGAAGGAGTGGTTTTTTCCAGCTACAAAAAGGGTGATCGGCTAGACTGCTGCAACTATCGCGGTATTACGCTGGTAAAAGCCGCCTACAAGGTTCTCTCCCAGATCCTGTTACGCAGGTTGTAACCGATAGCACAAGGTTTCGTAGGGAATTATCAGGCCTTTTTTGGAGGCTCGCGCAATTGCAGACCAAATTTTTACTATCCGACAGATCTTGCAGAAATGTCGGGAGTACAATGTGCACTCGTATCACATCTTACATCAAAGCAGCATACGATACAGTCGATCGAGACAAGCTATGTCAGATAATGCACGAACACGGTTTTCCGGACAAACTGACGCGACTGATCAGAGCTACATTGGATCGAGTGATATGTTTCGTACGCATCTCTGGGACACTCTCGAGTCCCTTCGAGACGCGGCGAGGGTTGAGACATGGTGACGGTTTATCCTGCATGCTGTTTAACATCGCTCTTGAAGGAGTGATCCGACGAGCGGGCATCGAAACGAGAGGCACGATTTTTACCAAGAGTAGCCAACTTCTAGGCTTTGCAGATGACTTCGATATCATAGCCAGGAACTTTGCGAAGGCCGAGGCAATCTACGCCAGACTAAAAGCGAAGTCTAGGAGAATTGGGCTAAAAATAAATGCGTCGAAGACCAAATACATGGAAGGAAGAGGCTCAAAGGAAACAAACGCGTCTCCCACGGACGGTAACCGTTGGCGGCGACGAACTAGAGTGGCATAGGAGTTCGTGTATTTGGGATCGCTGGTGACCGCGGACAACAACACTAGTAAGGAGATCCAAGCGCATCCAAGCTGGAAATCGGGGCTACTTTGCCCTTCGTAAAACGCTACGATCAGGAAGCGTACGCCACCGCACGAAGCTAACAATGTACAAAACTCTTGTTAGACCGGTAGTTCTTTATGGTCTTGAAGCCGTGACGCTGCTCGCGGAGGACATACGCGCCCTTGCAGTGTTCGAGCGGAAGGTGCTGCGGACGATATTTGGCGAAGTACAAACTGAAAGCGGGGAGTGGCGGAGGCGTATGAATCACGAGCTACAGGCACTGCTTGGGGAGACTCCCATCGTACATCTAGCGAAAGTTAGCAGGCTACGGTGGCCCGGACACGTCATAAGGATGCCGGACGACAGTGCGACGAAAATAGTCCTCTTCAGCAACCCCACCGGCACCAGGAACAGGGGGGCCCAACGTGCACGATGGCTCGGCCAGGTCGAAAGCGATTTGCGACCTCTGAGACGACTAGGAAATTGGCGACGAGTGGCGCAAGGCCGAGTTGAATGGAGACGATGGCTTGAAACAGCACGAGCCACCCCGACTCTATGCTGCTGAAGAAGAAGAAGAATATTATGCAATATAAGAACTCAAAGAACTAATACAAAGATTAAACATCTTCGCAAACACTGGCCAATGGAATGTATCCGCAGTTTTCTGAGTTCTAAACAGACATTTATATTTTCCGGATCGTAAGATTCGGGCTCAACTAGTTTAATTATATTTTGTTTTCTCGCCAAAAAAATACCATAAAAGGACGATAACTTCGACTGTAAATGAAAATTTTTGTTCGCGAAAAACTAGATTTTTTTATTGTTAAGATACTTAACAACCCGTCATTTTTATGGTAGAATCTCTGAAAACCATGAAAGTTATGGTGGACAACAATAAGTTTGATAGTTTGGTTATCTTTTCGGGCGATAAATTTTGTTGTTTTTACTGTATTTTGTATCCTACGGTTAACATAATATTACCATAATTACCATATCTTTGTTATAGTTATTTTTCCAGCGAACATGATGACAGTGAGACACATTGCAGCGTTGCGGGGCACAACTAGCATCCGTTTTTACTGTGTGAACCGCTTCCTGTTTCACCAATTTTTTGGCAAATATCTTGTAAAATAGTTGATTAACGCGGACATTATCTTCCACTTGAATGCCAGGGAATTGATGAAATAGTAACCGGCTTGCATAGTAGGGATGGTGTCCCGTAACGCAGGAATGTGTCCTGAGCGAGTTTACAATCAATTTGATAACTATAGTACAGCAAAGTTTCGTTAATTGGTGGTTCGTTAATTGGGCGGTTCGTTAATTGGGTGTTCGCTAATTGGGCTATATGACAACTTGAATGTCAAAATTGTATGGAATTTTCGAGTTTAGAAATTTCTAACAACTGTCAGTCGGCCCAATTATCGAATCAGCTGGAGTGCAATCGTGGCCCAATTAACGAATTCAGGCTGTATCTAGCAAACACGCCTCAGGTAATTTAGGCTTAAAAGCATATTTCAAAGTGATCAAGTTACAAGTAAATCAGTTATTACATGGAGAATTATTCAAGATACAGCCCCATAGAGGCTGTTTCAGCGCATAAATATTTACTCGTGTTAAATATCTCGAGCTGCTAAACAAAAACGCTTTCTAAACGGTGTCTCGCACATTCGCGTCATTATTCCTTTTATGCATGAGATAATAAATTATTGAATGGTAAATCTGATTCCATTAAGAACCACAAATAGCAAAAGTTATCCGTCAGAACGTTAGTTTCGTCTAATCTGCCATAACGGGTAAACAGGTTAAACGGTTTCCGACAGCATGTTTGCACACATATTGGAGGAAAATAGGACTATGAATAGCACAGGGCAGACCAACCGAGCTATGATGTGGCACGTGAGTTTCCGTCACAACCGACTGGTTTTTCTTATATGTTCACAACGTTGCGTGCGAAATATCCGGATTGCGGAAAAGACGATACCAACGATGTATTTCGTATATAAACAAATGGTATCACTGGTATGCACGATTTATTTCGCAAACAACTTAGAAAATACAAACAACAACAAAACAATCAAACAACCTAGAAACCTATTCATACACGAACTCCAGCCCCGTACCGTCAAAGTACTTTTCGATCCAGGCGTCAAACCGCTTGGACAGATCGTCGTTCATGTAGTTCTTCCAATCTCCAATCGCCCCCTTTCGGATGAACTTCACCGCTCCGTTCGTGTCGATTAGATTTGAGTTCTGCATCAGAGGTTCCATGTTAACAGCTGGATTTTTCTGCATGCGATCGAACTGTAGATGATCGCACAGGTCCTGCACCTCCGAGGCGGTCAGTTCCCGCCCGATATTCATAAATTGAGCACAATCTCGAATTACCGTTGGCAAATTGCGTTTCATGTCTTCGTATTTGAGAAATAACACATTCGGTTGAGTACGACGTTCCCAGAAAGACAACATGTGCGCCCACATCGGCCCGATGGGGGCTTGGTCATTGAGAAAGATTTCACAAAACTCTTCGAAACTTCCACTTGTCTGGTGAATCAGTTGACAGTAGTAGTAATAAGAAACGCAAAGATCTTTTGGATTTCTGGCAATATAAATCATTTTGGGCCGAACAGTGTCCATTTGCATGGGTAACAGCTGCCACGGGAGATGAGACTTTACATAACGAGGGCTAGGTAGATTACGAACACAAGTCACTGAGTCGACTTTCTCATGTTTGCTGCAATGAACAATTTACTGTTAGAGTGTCTACGCTATGCGCTATGCTATGCCAGAAAATCTGCTTACGTTACAAAATCTTCGACACTGCGGTCTTCCGAGAAAATGGCAGAAAGCTCCAGTAGTGGGGTCCTGACCTGTTGAATACTTTTCGCGCCTTCGTAATCGAGATTATTTCCGAGCAGCCAAATCATTTCCTGAGCCCACGTCGATCCCGTTCTGGGATAGGACAGCAACCAAACGTCATCCTTCCGTATTTCCAGGCTCAGAATGTCGTCTCCAATTTCCTGGAATCTAGTTGGCATAAAGACTCGGCCGGGATTCACTTCCAGCAGGGAATCTTTTTTATGGAAAAACTTATCCAACCGTTGACTGATGTCCGCTTCTAGGATGCGATATTCTAGCTTCATCGTACGCGGAGAACTTGACCGACGAGAATTAGGAACCGAAACTTGCACCGTTAGCTTCCTTCCAGCGCCAGTTGAAACCGACTAAACTCGACTAAAGCGCACGTAAGCATTTTCCAATTGCAAAGCTTGCACTTTGCATTGCATTTGCAATTGTGCAGCCGAGCTGGTTTTGGGGTTTGGGAAGGAAATCGGCTTTTTTGTGGAGGTTTATACATTCATTCAAGCCGTTCGATGGTCTTGGCTTGTTTCATGGTAGGGTTGCTTGGTGTGAACCGTTAGGCTCCGAAAAGAGGAAATGTATTCACAGCTGTAGAACTAGTTTTTCTTCGGTTCGGTGGAGAAAGTGAATGTCGTCGTCTATTGCTTCTGAAAGAAAAGCTATACGGTAGGTGATGGGCGATTATGTAAGTTTGGATGAATCTTTAAGGAGTGCCGAACAAACTCTTTTCTTATTTAAAGACGTTAGACTTGCGTTAGCCAAACAAAAAAACATCACGTTTTAATAGTGCATAAAGGAATGAAATAAACAACGGGATCAACCAGCTTGGAACTTTTTTCATGTCCGTCCTACAAATCGACTGCTTGCATAATGATGCGCAAACCACTTCCTAGCAGAGCCGAGGTAGCAGCTACCAGTTCACTATCGATAGCCGTTTTTGTTACAGACAGAGCTTTTACTGGTTTTAAGCCGAAGATCAAGAGCAACTGTAGAGCAGCAATCGAGTTGAAAATCATGTAGGTATGAGTTCTTCAACCGATGGAACTTTCATGCAAATCGGCTGTGTTTATCTAGACCTTCATTGAACTATTAGACTAACAGTTTAGATTGATTGGAGACAGAAAACTAGGTTAAAACGATGACTTCGCGGCAACGCAATAACGAAGAAACCATTCCCTACATACTATCAGTCGATAGTGCCTACATATATACATCGAGCTGTGTATTACATTAAGACCGTTAGATTTGGACTAGATAGATGATCTCCGCAGGCATTAGGTGTCTGACACACCACGTAATTGCATTTCATTGCTTTCATTCAACGTTTAGAAATATGATCTAAGCATTTATTTAGTCTGTAAAGTTGTGTTTAGTGCATTCCTAACATGCTCATGCAACATTCTTGATCAACGAACAAAACAAAATATACACGCAAGATGAGGCCACGATTAACATAAATCGATTGGTTTAACATAAATATAAAAAGAAAATCTCTCGCTAGCTAAGGTTCTAAAATCGCCTTTCATTTTTCGTTCTAAATCACAGCTACAAAAACCGGATTCAAACTCGCTACCTGGTGGTTTCTCTTTCCCATATACTAGCCCGAAAGAAACAAAGCAAAGGACCTTGATCGAGGAAATCTCTTTCCACCTACCGGTCCGATCAATGATCGAGGTTAATGACTTCAGTATGTTTTGATACATTCGACGTAAAGTGATCGTCAAAAATTCATCACCTTTCTTCCCTACCTGAGAGCAAGTGAGATAGAAAGTACTCATGTGAGAATGATGGAGAGTGTTTTCATACAACATAGCAGCCATCATCGTCGTCGTCAGGTTGACCTATTTGCGGATTTCGTCGCGTTTGTTTACTCTTTGTTTCTTGTCCGAAAATAAAACAGACGAGGAAAAAACACAACGAGCCCAGGGTGAAAGTTTGTGAACAATCGCGCCACGCTGTAAAGTAAGATTCTCGCGAACCCGAACCGATCGGGTTCGTAGCCTAGTTCCTCCGCCAGGAAGACCATCACAGTTACTCGATTCAATGCTGATTATTGGAGCGCGCTCCCTACGGAAAATCCAGCAGACCATGTGGGCTTTGCTTCCCATTAGAATGTGGGCAAAGTACTGGAACTGATTGCGAGTGATGTTTTTTCTTTCATTAGCAAGTTTGTACGGTTGACTTTGATTCAGTACAGGCACAGGCAGGTGAGAGGCCCGATCGGGATGTGAGGAAGGAAAAGCAGCACGAAGAAAGAATTACTGTTATAAAATTGCTTTTTTCTTTTCTCCTCTTCCCGGAGCGCTTCTAACCTGTTTGGAAGTTGCGAGAAGAGCGACCACAAGAGCAGCAGCAGCAGCAGCAAGCGAGAAAGAAAACTTCTTGTACGGCTTACGTGTCCCGGCAGTTTCAGTACGACGATAGATCTTGATCGGTTCGAATGTAGTTTCAGTGTTAAGTGGGCTTCTGTCGAATTTTAAGGTTTAGTTCAGGGTAATGAGCAATAGTATGCCTTTTGGGGCATAATAAAGTTGAAGTAGGTCATAACAGGGCTACCCGAGAAGTATAGGTGAATGAAGAGACGAAAAATCCGGGTGTTTGAAGAGTAACCGTGAGTAATAGTTTGGAATTTCTAAGGACCTAGTGACCTACTAAAATGAACGTAAACGTGTGTGTGATATTCCTAGTGATATTCTCGATCAGTGGAAGTGCTTATACTACGCAACGATCTAACGTACGGGAAGATGAAGGTAGCCCGTTCCTGGATATGGCCTCGGAGTTCCTGCAGTCGTTGGGAAATCAAAATGGAGGTGGTGGAGGCAATGCGGCAGCTGGACTGTCCGGAATTGCTTCCGTGCTACTCCCGTTAATGGCTAATGCCAATGCAGGGGGTTCTGGAAAGGCAAATAACGACGGCGTTGGAGCGATTTTGTCCGGAATAGGAAGCATGCTGGCCAACTCGAACAATGCTAATGGTGGCAGCGCTGGCTTCGATCCTGCCTTGATCGGAAATGTGATTCAGATGTTTGCCGGTGGAAACGATGACCAGCCTTCGAAACGATCAAGCAAACGCCAGAAGCGACAGAAAGCGGATGAAGGCAACCCACTACTAGATACGGTTTTGACTGTAGCCCAAACGTGGCTTGCCAATTATAACAACGTCGATAGCAATGACGAACGCGAACCTCAACATCCTGGAATTAACGGTGATACAATCGCCAACTTACTACCCCTTGCAGTACAAGCCTTTCAATCGTTTAGTGGCCCAGAAATGGAAAAAACACAGGAAAAACACAAGGACCATTCATGGGTGCTGCCGCCTTTCCTAGAGCACATTCATGTAATGTGGGATCAGTTTACGCAGTCGGAACTGGCTCAGGCTATATGGACCAAGGTTGGGCTGGATAAGGTGTTCAAGGGATTCGTCGGACGCGACGGAAAACTGGATTACGACAAATTATTCGAAACACTCCAGAACCAGTCGTTCCGCCGAAGATGGATCAAAGCCGCTACCATATATTTGGCCGATTGGGCAAACTATATCGCAAACCCAGAGGTCTATCAAAGGTTTGTAGTGAACATATTTTCACCGTTGTTTGCGCAGTTGCTTTTCAGTTTGTGTAACGTTTAGGCATACAATCTCGATATACTTTGAAACTGTAGGATTGGGTATTACGAGTGGATAAATATTTGCATTGGTGAACACTTTAAAATAGCTAAAACGTTTTTGGACATATTATAAAATATTTTAGTAATTACTTTGCAATCTAAGCTTAGTTTATGTAGTAGTCTAAGATAATTGGAATATTTTTGGGATATATTCTAAAAATTCATTTTTCGTAGTTGCCTTACGTTCCAAACGGCTGAATATCTGAAATAACAAAAAATCTTAATCAGAGTTTACCTGAAAATGACAAATAAACACTCACTTCTAAAATATTCAGTTATGTAGGCCGTTCTAAAACTTAATAGCTGATAACCATTTCTAGACGATTTCAAGCGTTCAAAGAAATCGAAATTAATGATTGAATAATAGTTTTTCGCCATACCAAACCAATATCATTCTCCAAAAGTGATATTTTAATCGAATTATTTGTCCACATCATCGGTAAATGCTCTCCCGTCAATATTTTTATGGTTCATTCATATTCACATACAAGCGAAAGCCAACACTTATCAACAATGTCTTCAAACCCATTCTAGATACGTTGCCACCGGGCAGCTAATGGCAAATGGTTTCCTGCAGTCTCGTGGCTATCCGAAGCAAACCATGCTAGACATCAACCGGCCGAGCGAGACCATCTCCAACCTGATTGATCATATCGCCAAAAAGCACCTGCAGGTGAAGATCGTTTCTGTGACGTACGTGAAACCGGCGGTCAACTATGTCAAAGATCTGCTCAAACTTGGCAAGGCAAAGCAATTTCTGCAGCAATATAACGCTACCGAACTGACGGATAAGCTGACCGACACGCTGAATCTGGAGGTAAGTCTGGCAATCCGTTACTTTAGCTAGCCGGTGAAACAGTGCCAATTGTGAGCGAAAATTAACGTTTCTTTTTTTCTTGATTTCGCTTTCTTGCGTTCTTTTCTCCTCCCACATATGTACACACGAAAAAATAATTTCAGGTAATTGAACCGGTGCTGAAAGTTCACCGTGCTTACCGGCAAGCTATCCAAACACCGCACTGTGATAAGTACATTCTATGCGAAATTAATTCGCATGATCCAAACGAAAAGCTGGGGCTCGGTGGCTTCAAGCGGGGTGTAACACGTTTCGGAAGTATGGCCGCATCGTGGTTTATCAGCCAGGAAACTCAAACTCCCTTCTGGACACTATTTGCCATCATAAACGATCCGCACAATTGTCAGGTAAGCATCGTTGGCATCGACTGCCATTTCGGTTGCATTTGACGCATGGTTAATTTCAGGCAAAGCACCAAGTTGACTGTCCTGAGTTCCACGAGAATGAAAATAGAGTGACCACAGAGTATCCTCACAGCGAGCTCTAAAAGGTGATGTTGTTTAACAAAAAAAAGTGATTGTTGAAAGAAAAAGGTAGAAAATCGGGTGATCTTCCAAAACAGTTATACAGTACTTAATCGTTAAATTGAAAATGTTTATTAGGGTTTGAAATTTACATTTGATTACTACGGACACGATCGGTAGTATAATAGAGCTAATCAACACGTGGAAGCTCAAAACAGCAGCATTGCGTAGAAGCATGTAGGAAAGCATACCCTTAATAATCGTGGTGTTCGACGTAACGGTAACTAGTTTTTTCTTCGCGGTGAATAATGAAAACACATCCGTGTAGGATATCGAGCATGCATTTTTATATTGAATGTAAATTTCAAACAATTAACGATTGGCATTCGGATCGGTAGAAGATCACGCTCAAAAATAGGAGAAATCCAATAAAAAGAACTAATTAAAAATCATCTCTTTGGTTCGTTGTTTTATTGAACTCAAACTTGGGTAATTACTCAGTATTGCACTTTTATAAAATTAGTCTTCGTAATACGTAAACGAAGAAAAGAACTAAAAAGTTGTTGAAAATGAAAAAAAAGGCAAACCAAATCCAATAATCAATTTGGAAAAACTTTCAACATCCAAAGTTTACTTTTTAATACATTTACAAACCCAATCCATGCCATCCTGTTTTGCGCGGAGACATGAAAAATTTGCAGAAATCAGGTTTATTGAGTTATGAAAAATGTTCCAAACTTACCTTAACTCCCGTTCCTTCCAGCGCCGAGCAGCCCTGTATTTGCCAGGTACGATCTTTTAGCTTAACCAGCTTAAGACACTCGGCAATTTCGGAGGCCTTGAGCGAACCGGCAATGTCTTGCTTGTTGGCGAACACCAGCAGCGGCACGTTCTTTAGTTTATCGTCTAGCAAAAGTTCCGCCAGTTCGTCACCCGTTTCCTCCAGCCGCTTACGGTCGCTCGAGTCGATAACGTAGATCTGTAACGAAAAGTGAATTTGTCTTTATCTTATCGAAAACAGATTTTAGATACCCTACTCACCAGTACATCGGTATTTTCGAAATAATTTTTCCAGTACGGACGAATTTTGCTTTGCCCTCCGATGTCCCATACGTTCAGTTTGAAGCCATCGGAGACGACGGATTTGATGTTGAAGCCTGCAGTCGGGGTAACCTACGAAGGCAAAGTATAAGGGTAGACTTTATACTACGATTGATTGATTTAAACAATCCTTTTTTCTGGATTTTTGGACGTAGGACTATGTCTTTCAGGAAGGTAGCTGGTATAGAGGGTCATTCCAAAAAATCAAAGAGGCGAGCGTCACGACAAAATGACAGATTTTGAGCGCTAATAGCTTAGCGGTTTCCCAATTGATTTCAAATATTTTTACGTTAAAGAAAATTGTTGATTTTAAATGTGCATTATTGAAAATAATGAAATGTTGTCCAACTAGAAATCCTCATTTCGTGATTGGTCGAAAAAGACGCCATCATAGTTTTAACCGAGGGGTTTGTGTTAGGAAATATGCCGGCAAAATGACTAAAGTTCCTAGTCCTAATAGATTGCAAAATCTTTACGGCAAGACGATTAAACCTAGGCGGATATCTGTGTTAGAAAAGTGCGCTATAGAGTACCGAACTCTATAATAATAATCACCACTGCTGAGAGTTACCCGCCATGGCTTTTACCTGTCGCCAGGACAGGTTCTCGTCTACAGCCCGGATGTCGTTGGCTAAGCTGCGTCGCCATGAGCCTTTGGGTCCGCATCTTCTACGCTGTTCTTGTGGATTCCAGTCGAGTGCTACTCTGCAGACCTCGTTCGCTCCTTTCCTCAAGGTGTGTCCGATCCACTTCCACCTACGTTCACGAATTTCTGTGGCTATCGGCCGTTGATGACACCGACGATGGAGTTTCTCATTGAATATCCAGTTATCAGGCCACCAGGCACGAATGATATATCGCAGACACCGAGCTATGAACACCTGCAGTTTTTGCGTTGTTTTCGCTGAGACGCACCACGTTTCGCAGGCATACAACAGTACGGATTTAACGTTTGAATTAAAGATTCGGATTTTCGTACGTAGAGTGACCTGCAAAGGCATCCCTGGCCTTCCTGATCCGTGTAGCTATATCAGTCTTGGTATCACCATCGAGCGTTGTCTGGCTACCAAGATTTTGAAAGGCGTCTACTTACTCAACGATGACACAGAACAGAAGCGGTGATAAAATGCAGCCCTGTCTCATGCCAGCACTCTAGCAGTAACCCTTATGGGGTCGGACAAGACGCCGTCGTGCAAAACCTTGCACGAGAACATCTCGTACTGACCTTCAATGATAAAGACTAGCTTATCTGGAACTCCTCTACGCCTAAGTGCGCCCAGATGTTTTCGTGGTTGAGTCGGTTGAACGGCTTATCGAAGTCAACGAACACCAGCAGAAGAGAGTCCTGGAATTCGTTGATCTGCTCCAATATAATGCGGAGCGTTGTGATATGGTCTACACATGATCGGCCAGCATGGAATCCAGCTTGCTGCCGCCGGAGTAGCGTCGATCTTCTCCTGGATCCGGTTAAGGATTACCTTACAGAGTGCTTTGAGAGTAATACAGAGCAACGTGATGCCACGCAAGTTACCGCATTCAGTTAGGTCTCCTTTCTTAGGGACTTTGACCAATATGTCCTGCATCCAGTCCACCGGAAAAGTTGCGGTTTCCCAAATATTGCTAAAAAGCTGATGCATCATCTGGGCTGACAAAGAAGGGTCAGCTTTGAGCATTTCGGCTGAAACACAGTCTATTCCTGGCGCTCTGTTGGATTTCATAGTCTTGATGACTGCTACAATTTCATCCAACGATGGCACCTCCAAGCTGACGCGATTAATTCGACGAACTGCAGGTGTCATACGCTGCTGGTTTTATTGGTCTCTGACATTTGAAACTCGGAACTGTTATTCAAAATGTTCAGTTCATCGCTTAAGCTGTTCTGTGCGGTCAGTCAGTAACTGACCAGTTCTGTCTTTTAGCGGCATCTTTGTATTCATCCTGGCACCACTAAGCCGGCAAGAAATATCGTACAATAAACGGATATCACCGTTGGCGGCGGTGGTTTCTCCTTGTTAGGTTAGGGAGTTAGTCCAGGCTTTCGTGTCCTGTCTACAAGCACGTTTAACAGTCCTCTCCAGTTCGGCGTATCGTTGACGGGCAGCTGTGTTAGTCGATCTGGTCCGCGCTCGTTCAACGCCGGCTTTCGCATCTCTCCGCTCGTCGTTCTTCCTCCAAGTTTCATCCGAAATCCACTCCCTCCGCCCGCTGCGCGCTTTGCCGAGTTTCATCACTGGTCGTGATGAAGGCGTTCTTGATGCCGGTCCATTGATCTTCGACGGTTCCACCAGGTGGCAACTCCGAAACTCGGGATTCAAGTTGTTCGACAAAGGCCTTTTTTCCTTCAGGATTCTCCAATCGGCGGACGTCGTAGCGGCAGTCAACTTTCTCCTCCCGTCGTTGGACACGTGCGACGCGCAAACGTATTTCAGCGATAACAGGATGATGGTTGGATGCGATATCAGCGCTGCGTTTGGCAGATGTGGTCGATTTGGTTTTCTGTTGGCCGTCGCGGAAAACCCACGTGACTTTATGTACTGGTCTATGGTCTATGGGGGAAGAGCGATCCACCAATGACCAAGGTCCGCGTTGTTTGAGCCAATCTTCGCGTTGAAGTCGCCCAAGTGGATTTAGATGTCCCTCCTTGGGATTTTCTCAACCACGCTGTTTTTTAACTGGCTGTAAAAACTCTCTTTCTCCTACAGGTCGGCAGCATCTGTTGGCGCATAGCACTCTGTATTGTTGTAAGGTTTCTAACCCGTGGTCTAAATCTGGCAACGATTATTCGCTCATTTATCGATTCCCACTTCATCAGGGCCGCATGTGCCCCTGGGCTTAGTAGGAATCCAACTCCTCTTTCTCGAGTAGCATTTTCACTTCGTATGCTAGAGTAGAGCAAGACTTGCCCAGATGATGTCTTGTGTTCGGCAGTACCTGGCCAGTGGACCTCGCTGAGTCCTAGAATTTCAAGCTTCAGGCGGTCAGCTTCCCTTGCAAGCCGAGCTAGCTTGCTCTGCTGGGCAAGGGTCAGTATATGCCATGTTACGATTCGTGTCCGTGTTTTCATGCTGAAGGTCGTTGCCAATAATCTAGAGATTTCTTCTTTCATTTTCATTAACTTTTTGTGTTCCGGTTCAGTAGACTGTTAACCTAAGGTCTTTATACCGCTGATGGGACTACCATCTTGATGTGGGCGGGGGCCCTGTGCCCCCTTTTCTGTTAGCGTACGACAACCGAAGTTGCACATGTTCACCCTTTTCCAGCCGATAAACTGGATCGAGTTGGTAAAATCCCTTCAACGTGGGGGAACTAGTGATAATAAAAATAACCCTTTAATTTCTGTAAGGTAACAGGAAAGTAATTGTTTGTGTTTTTGCTTTTGTTTAATTGTTTCCAAATGCACATAGAAATAACTTTGAAGTCGATTGCATCTAAATATCTTACACGGAACGTGCTTATTAATTTCTTCCATCTTTCAGAGGTACATATTCGAAACTTACCTGTGAAACCTCCTCGGAAGCCAACTGTTTAAGAAGCGTAGTTTTGCCGGCGTTATCCAAACCAAGCAACAAAATCCTGAGTTCCTTCTCCGGAGCTGACCGTAGCTTACGCAGCAAGGACAGCAATCCCTGTAAAATTCGCACAACGAAGGTTTTAATGAATTGCATATATCCATTGCACAGGTAGGTATTGTAGGTAAAACTGAGACCACAAAATAATTGCACCAGCAGCATGTCATTTTGCCCGTTACCAAGCGACCGATTTCAAACAAATTATACTTTCCATTAGCAAAGTAACTTTGCTACCTATTTTGATTAGATTTTGGTAAATTATTATTTTTCTGATAGCGGAAAATTGAACAGCACCAGATGCTTACCATATTCCTGATTTAATGGTCTAAAAAATAACTGATATCCTTTTAAAATTTACAATTTATTTAGAGAAAAACGGACGCAAGCACAAAACACGTTTATTTTCCACGCACGCGAGTTGGATTCTGCAGTGCACGCTTGTGTACGCGCTGCCGCACTGAATCGTTATCGTATACTCTATGAGCGTGTTCCTCATATAATGATGTGGTGTGCGTGTGGTGGTGGAGCTTTAACCGTGTGTTTTGACATTTCTTGCACATATCAAAATTCAAAACAAATGGCACTATGGCAGCATCTGAGTGCAACACAGTCGTGAAAAATTGGCCAAAAATCTTTATTTGCGGATACAATCCATTTAATTTGAACGAAAATGGTTCCCCGGTAGGTAAGTGAAACATATTTTACCGTAATCCTAAAATTTAATTGTTTGATTTTGCAGAAATCAAGCTGTGCGACTATGTCGCAACGAAACCGGCGTCGAATGACGAACCATTCCTGTTGGAAATAACTTGTACTCACGCAGTACTAGCAGTCGGAAATCGTCTCTACGCGCAATCTGCCCTAACAATGCAATCAAATGAAGCATCTTTCAGTAGTCGAATTGTTCAAATTTCCGCCAGCACCTGGCACTGCTTGGTACTGTTGGAGAATGGTGACTTGTTTAAATATGATTTCGGAAATAACCGCTCGGTTTGTTTGGAGTTTCTGTCGGCAGAGTCTACTGATAGCGAGCTATCTTCCACCGAACGGGAAAAAATTACTCATATTGCCTGTGGAGATCGTATGTCAGTTGCCGTCACATGCCGAAAGGCCGTGTTTAGCATTCCGAGTCGGATTTTCTCATTTCCTAGACACGTTCGGGTCGCTCAGGTTGCTGTTGGACTCGAGCATTGTCTGCTGCTGACTTCAAATGGTGACGTGTACAGTTGGGGTGGTGGATTGTAGGTTTTTATAGGACACTACGATTTTTTAAATGTACTGATTATATTTGTTTCTTTTAGGCGCGGTCAGTTGGGTAATGGTGAAATTACTCTCCATCAGGAACTACCGCAGCTGGTTGAAGCACTAGCCGGTGTAAAGATTGTGCACATCGCCGCGGGTGGGTGGCATTCGGTGGCTGTGTCCTCGTTTGGCGATCTGTACAGCTGGGGTTGGAACAGTAAGGGTCAGCTGGGAATATTGGATGAAAAGCGACAAAAGGGTAGCGTGTTTTTGTTACCTCAGTTGATCGAATTTAACGACGAGGTATCATTGGAAAAAGTTTTCTGTGGGATTGAACATACGCTAGCAATTGATTCAAAAAACGAAATCTATTTCTCCGGTAATAATTTACAAACAAGACTTGACTACACTAAGGTGAACACGCTTCCTAGCTTGGTTGGATTTAAAAAGTTAGAAACCGACCCGATGCTCGATAGCAAATTTATAGTTAAAAGCGCGGCGAATTCTATTATTTTCATGGAAAAAACCTCTTTAGACATTTAGGAAGTTTATGAATAAATGCCACGTGCCCTGGGTTGGGCGTTAAAAACTAGCCGCACGAAATTAGGACGCCTGATGGGACCACTTTTTTGATCAAACGTGAAACAATAGCACCGACGATATGATGTACGGTGTCACTTTTCAATGGAATTTGAACTTTTTATACCAAAGGCTTATCTGTGGTTTAACATTCTTTAAATACAAAAATCACGATATCGAAAAAGGTCGGTTAAACTCCAGATATTTTTATACGCTTTTAAATAATACACAAATAAGTAAATTTTATGATCAGCTTTTGAGATATTTACGGTCCTGCTTTTAAACACATGGTTTTGAAGAAAACGCGAATGAAGTTTTAACTTTATTTCCTTATTTATTTTTTACATCAGCCCAAAATGTATCCCATGACAGAATTAATCCAGGGCCATCACAAACGGAATGGAACTCAGACAAACCGCATAATGGAACCAATCATTTAGTTGTATATTTTCGGAAAGAATATGCAGATGAAGCTTACCAGGATGCATTCCTGGAAGAAAATATGAATCAATAAACGAGGTTCTCCACCAACTAGACGAACCCAAGAGAACACTTCTAGGCCCAGACTAAATACACAATGTTATGATGGAACACCTGCCATTATGCATAAAGAAGACGACGGATCCGATTTTTACCCTGCGTCAGTTCCAGTTGGTAAGTTCCGGGAGTATAAATTGCAGACTCATCATCTGTTTTTGGATTTTAAAGCGGCGTATGATGCAGTCATACGAAATGAGCTGTGGCAAATAATGTTAGAACAAGGTTTTTCGACGAAATTAGTTACGTTGGTTCGTGCGACGCTGAAAGGGTCAAAATCATGCATTAAAATAGTGCGCGAGACATCGGCCGCTTTCGTAACGTTGGATGGACTGAAGCAAGAGGCTGCACCCTAACCTGCTATTCGACATTGCCTTGGAAGATGCAATACGAAGAGCAAACGTGGACGGGAACATGACCAGAATGCCCGACAAAAGAGAAACCAAAACTATTTTCAGCAAAGAACCAAGAAAACACCGTTGACTTCGAGGCAGACCTCGCACCCGATGGATGTGCGCTGTCGCGGACGATGCACGTTCAGCTAGTGTTCGAGGTGATTGAAGAATGGCAGCCCACGGCCGATAGTATTGAAGAATCCTATTTTGTAAGTTACGTCGAACAACTCGATGCACGGCCAAAACAAAAACTCATTCGTCATTAGCTGACAGCTGAACCCCCAGCTTTTTACCAGTTGTGTTACTCGACAAAATCGTGTCGCATGTGACTTACATAATCGCCACTATTCTACATACCGATCGGTCCCAGATACGATCAGAAGTTTCGCTTCGATCGAAATACAACGAATGCTGTAAGCTGTAACACACGTCGATCGGAATGTTTCTGATCGGAAAGTAGAATCGAAGCGAATACCATAAGTAGTCCAGTCAAGCAAAGTGATACTCGATGTGACTTACAGAATAAGGCCCATAATTCGTTTGGCGTAGGATCGATAAATTGATTCCACTAAAGTAAAGTAAGTGGGTTGATTTGTACAGTCATCCAGGTGAGTGGAGTCAGTGTTTTTAGGTGGCTTGCCGTCCTAAGACAAAGCCTGTTGAACAAAGTTTCTCCATGTAACTCGGTTGAAGGTTACCGCTCTCCAATTCCTCGGACACCGAGTACTCTCCGCCAGATCTCGCTCCACCTGGTCGCTTGTTCCTACCGGATTTCAGACGAACATAATCTTTGCAGGGTAGTTGTCCGGCATCGTATCCGTCCAGCTTTAGTGACCTTTTGGATACTGGCTTCGCCATAGAGCTGTGCGAGTTCATGGTTCATCCTCCGCCTCCATACTGCGTTCTCCTGTACGCCGCCGATGATCGTTCTTAACACTCGTCGTTCGAAAACTCCGAGCACTCGCAGCCCTCGCAGGTCCTCCTCGAGCATTGTCCATGTTTCATGCCCGTAGAGAACAATCGGTCCGATAAGCGTCTTGTACAGGGTGGATTTTTTCCGGGGACTTAGTCTGCTCGACCTCAATTGCTTGTGAAGCCCATAGTAAGCATGACTGCCGCTGATAATACGCCTCCGAATCTCACGGCTGGTATCATAGTCCGCCATTACCAGTGAGCCAAGGTAGACAAATTCGTCGACTTCCTCAAACTCATCGTCGTCGATCAATATACTACTGCCCAAGCGGCGTCTTTTGGCCTCGGTTCCGCTGGCCAGCATGTACTTTGTTTTAGATGTATTTACTTTTAACCCAATCTTCTCTGCTTTGCGCTTTAGTCTGGTGTACCGGTCAGCCACCGCCACAGATGTTCTGCCGATAATATCCATGTCACCGGCGAAGCAGACGAATTGACTAGATTTGTTGAATATCGTGCCCGCGTGTTGATATCCGCTCGGTTCATAACACCTTGTGGCGCTATGTTGAACAGCAGGCATGAAAGACCATCACCTTGACGAAGCCCTCTGTGTGATTCGAATGAACTTGACAATCCACCCAAAATCTGAACACAGCACTGTAGATTTAATCAGTTTGATGAGCTTCCTAGGGAAGCTGTTCTCGTCCATGATTTTCCATAGCTCTTTCCGGTCGATGGTATCATATGCGGCATTGAAGTCTACGAACAAACGGTGTGTGGAACTCTGTATTCACGGCCCTTTTGCAGGATATGCCACAGTGTAAATATTTGATCCGTTGTAGACCGACCTTCGACGAAGACGGCTCGAAAAGTTCCCACCAATCTATTCGCAATTGGTGATAGGCAGTGGAAAATGATTTGGAACAGCACTTTATGGGCGGTATTGAGTACGGTGATCGCTCGATAGTTCTCACAGTCCAACTTGTCGCCCTTTTTATAGATATAAATATAGATATAGATTTATAGATAATTCCATCTTTCCACTCCTCCGGTAGCTGTTTCCTATCCCAAATTCTAACAATTAGCCGGTGCATGCAAACGGCCAGCTTTTCTGGTCCCATTTTAATAAACTCCGCTCCGATGCCATCTTTCTCAGCTAACTTGTTGTTCTTTAGTTGCATGATGGCCTCCTTAACTTCGTCTATCGTTGGAACTGGCGCCTCTTCCCCGTTTGTTGCACCGTCGAAATCGTTTTCCCCGCCGCCATGGTTCTCCCCATGGGCACCATTCAGGTGTTCGTCGGAGTGCTGCTTCCACCTATCGGTCACCTCCCGATCGTCCATCAGAATACTGCCTGTCTTATCCCGACACATTTCGGCTCGCGGCACAGTGCCTTTGCTGGATCCGTTCAGTTTCTGGTAGAACTTTCGCGTTTCCTGAGAACGATGCAGCCGCTCCAACTCTGCATATTTATGCTTTTCCAGGTAGCGCTCGTTCGCCCGAAAGATTTGGTTTCGCTGCATCTTCTTCTGTTTGTGTCTTTCGACGTTCTGACGTGTGCCATTGCGCATCATGGCCGCCCGCGCAGCGTTCTTAAAGAGACTATAGATTACAGAGGCGACAAGGCACTCAAAAACCGCTAAATTTTGAATCATAACAGAGAGTTACTTTTATTTGTGATGGTACTCTCCGTTTGATTCAGTCTCTGTAAACGTTCTCCTCATCTACCACCCGCAAACGTTGACATGGGGGATAATATCTAAAAGGATTATACGTTATAGTTTCGTCTCGTCGTTAGCTGCTCCTTTTCGTTGCACCAATGATAATTCGACATAGATATCATTTTTGGTAAGATATCCGTATAAGTTACACATTTACCTACTACATCATACGTCCAAGCAATGTCTATAGACGTATATACGTCTATATCTAAGTTCAAAATTAAATCAAAGCTTGAATTGAAATCCAATTCACACCCTTGCTCTAGCCCTAGCCCTAAACCTACATTTCTTTGGTATTGATGAAATGTCGAACTTTTTTTTAATAGAACTCATCATATCCTACACAGTTGAAGATTAGAGTAGTAGCCATCACTTCCACAAAGTTTCACAGCCTCTTATTCAGCAACTCCTATCTCTTCCTCCTCGTGGTACCATCCGGGATACGTTCCTTAGGTGTATGAGGTGCTCTGATGTGGCAGACTTTTCCTTCCCCTCAACTCGTGGGATTCATTATGGAGAACAATATAAAAAATTCAACACTTCAAGGCACTGGCTGCATTCCAAAGCCGGAACCAATGGAGTCGGAGGACTCCTGAAATTCTGAACTGCATTGCGGAACAGGATTCTCCAGCCATACGGCCTAAGTTCAAGAGCTGTCCGCCCAAGAACGGCTACCTGCTCCTCGAGTGTGCCGACGTGGAGACAGTAAGATGGCTGGAGACTACGGTACCTACTCTCAAGCCGTGGGATGAAGCGCTGCTGAGAACATACACCATGAAGGACCTCCCGAGGCCCCTTGTGTTCATGGGGTATTTCTCGAGCAGTGTGGATACTTCGAGTGAGAGGATCCTTCGTCTGCTCCAAAATCAAAACGACGGCTACTCTACACAAACGTGGCGAGTACTTCGCCGCAGCGTGACAGGGAATACCGTCGAACTGGCGTTGGAGATAGACCCTCTGTCTGCTAACCTGTTTGTTAGGTTGGGCTTCATGCTAAATTATATGTTTGGCAAGGCTCGCATGCGACAGGTTGGCCGAGGAGCAGCCAACTGCCGATTAGGGGATTCTGCGCCAGGAGCTGCGAAGGTTCGTGTTGGGCGATCTCCCGAGGGAATTTCGCAACCACCTGCTCCAGGCACATCGGCAACGGTAGCGCAGGTTCGCACGGTTCCCCGTAAGGGGAATCTGCATCAACCACCAACCAATGTCCGCACGTCCGCGACAGTTGCGAAGGTTCGTAAGATTTCCCAAAAAGGAGCTCTGCATCAACCACCAACATCTCCACCACCAACGCAAAAATCAGAATCGACCGAAAAGCGCCGGCCGTAATTCGGCCTGCAGTCGACTGCAGCCCTCTGATGTATAGGGAAGCAGGTAAATCAAGAAGGCGTACACGCCACTGGTAACGTTCATCGGGTTCTGAGTCTAACGCCTCTGCCAAGGACGGCAAACCAGTAACATAGCGGGCAGCTTTCGCTGCGTGCAAGCGAACCTTCATAATGCCAGGGGCGCTTCTAGTGTTCTTGGTCGAAGGTACATAAACCAGCAGCTAACAGCTGCCTTCATCCAAGAACCTTGGGTTCACGGCACGAGAATTCTCGGCCTAGGAAACTACGGTAAGTTAATCTGCTGGAACACGCAGACCAAACCTAAGTCTGCAATTCGGCTAATGAAGGAAATACAATTTTCTCCCATTACAGTATTCATTCAACGCGATGTCGTCGCTGTCGAACTGGAAGTGCCAACAACGACCGAGAATCAGGACTTGAGCGAAGCGTCCGCATACTTCACGGGCGACAAGGACGACATCCCGCCATTCGACATTGCCGCCCTCGTGCGGTACTGTAGGGCCATCAACGTGCCGTTCCTGATCGGCTGCGATGCCAACGCCCACCACACGATTTGGGGCAGCACGGATGTGAATAACAGAGGTGAGTACCTGCTTGAATACTTAACTGCTAACAATGTCAATGTATGCAATGCAGGGAATGTCCCCACTTTTGTTAATGCTATTAGCGATGAGGTCCTAGACCTCACTCTGTGCAACACTTCGATAGCCGAGAAGGTCAAAAACTGGCATGTCCCTGACAAACCAAGTTCATCAAACCACCAACTGGAGTTCATTCAAAGAACATCTGGGAAACTCTCGAAATTCCTGTCATATTAATACACGCACACCAGCTGAGCTGGACGCTGCAGCCAGTGACCTACAGTATAGGATTATTGATGCTTATACTGCAAACTGTCCGTTAATCACGCGGACAGCCTGCCGTGACGTGCCCTGGTGGAATGAATCACTCAGCAACCTTCGTCGGGAGACTAGGCGTTTATTCAACAGGACTAAGATCACGTTTAATTGAGAGGCCTACAGCCCTTAGGGCATCTCACCAAATACAACGCAGAGCTTCGCAAAGCTAAAAGAAAGCCCAGAGTCAAGTTTTGCGAAAGTATCCAGACTCTGCCTGTGGCGGCGCGACTCCAAAAAGCGTTAGCCAAGGACCATAATAATGGCCTAGGGTAATTGAAAAAAGAAGATGGCAGTCTCACTGTTACTACTAGGGAAACATTGGAGATTCTTATGAACACGCATTTCCCTGGTTCGACAGTGTCCACTGGAAGCGACGTCGGCGCGCAACAGCAAGTTTAGTCGTCGCGCAATGTGTCAAGCGACTCGGTTCTACTTGCGCGCCGACTGTTTACGGAGGCTTTAATCAATTGGGCACTCAGCTCCTTTGAACCAATGAAGTCTCCGGGTCCGGATGGTATACTTCCCATCTTGTTACAAAAAGCGGACGAGATTATAATGTCCGAGCTCATCAACCTCTTTCGTGCCAGCTTTACGTTGGGACATGTCCCGGCAAGCTGGCGGAAGGTCAGGGTGGTGTTCATACCTAAGGCAGGCAAAAAAGATAGAACTATGCCAAAAGCTTTCAGACCAATTAGCCTGACATCAACGCTTCTCAAGTTGATGGAAAAAATCACGGATAATCACATCCGTAACGAGTTTCTAAAGATATCTCGTTTACATGGCCTACCAATTCGGTAAATCTACAGAAACCGCACTTCACTGCCTAGTGACGCTGATTGAGAAGTCGCTTCAATACCAAGAGACGGCACTTTGTACTTTTCTTGACATTGAAGGTGCTTTCGGTAACACGCCATTCGCCTCAATTAACACGGCTCTCCTTAATAAAGGAACTGATCAGCCGATAATGAGCTAGATTCAAGCAATACTGTCAAGCAGGGAAATCACAGCCTCATTGGGAGATACATCGATCACAATCTCAGCGATCAAAGGATGTTCTCAAGGGGGAGTTCTCTACCCCTTGCTTTGGTCACTGATGGTCGACGCACTCTTGCACAAGCTATTACAGCATGAGGCTAAGAGGTCGTATGCAACGTGGTACTTATTGTCAGGTAAATTTGACGCAGTGCTGTCCAGTCGTATGCAAGGAGCTCTAAACGCCACTATTTCATGGTGGCTACGAGAGGGGCTTTCATGATACCATTTACTAGGCGGAGGAGACATACTCTTACTCCCTCTACACTTAATGGAATCAGACTAAGCTTCAGCAATGAAGTTAAACATCTGGGTATTATTCTGGATCATAAACTGAACTGGACCGCTCACCTAGACTATGCTGTCAAGAAAGCAACTACAGCCATCTGGATATGCAGTTCACTGTTTGGCAAAACCTGGGGTAAAACCTCAACTAGCCCTTTGGTCATATACTACTATTGCACGGCCTAGGCTAACTTATGCCGCTTTTGTATGGTGGCCAGAGTTCAAATTCAAAGTTCAAAAGGGAGTTCAAATTCAAACTATCACCCCTATGTAGGGAACGAGCCGAGTTAGATGAATCAATCTCTGACTGAATGGAGGCACAGCCCATCATGGATGTTCCGTACAGTGTAATTGTTACTGATCGCGCTGTATGGAGCAATGGAGAACCTGTTCTTCCATCCAGTATCATCTGCTTCTTTACAAATGGATCAAAAATTGGGACTAGCACAGGTTCTGGAGTCTACGGACCCGGAATAAAGGAAGCTCTTCCACTGGGCAAATAGCCCACCGTGTTCCAAGCGGAAGTATATGCAATATACATCTGCGCCAAGATATGTCTAAAACGAAAGTATAGGTATGCTAAAATCGGAATCTTTACGGACAGCCAGGTTGCACTACTAGCTCTTAAGTCTGCATGTGTCTGTATGTCTCAAATGTGCATCCAAATTAGTTTGGGAGTGCAGCACAACCTTGAGGTAGCTCTCATGCCAGAACAAAGTTTCATCGTTCTGGGTACCTAGACACTGCGGAATCGAGGGCAATGAGCTTGCCGACAGCTTAACGAGACAAGTTCATTGGCCCCGAACCGTTTCTGGCCACCTCCATATCTGCTGTCAAAAGCGAATTACTGACCTGGGAAAAGCTAGAAATAGCATCCAGTTAGTATAAAGCGCACGACTGTAGACAGGCTAAACAGTTTATCTACCCAGACTTCTGCAGTAGTTAACAAACTACTTACCTTAACGCGTAGGAAACTGCGCACAATCACGGGACTCCTCACCTGACATTGTCCCACTCTTTACTATTTAAAGAGAATTGGCAAGGTCTTAACCGACATTTACCGCTTTTGCAATTTAGAACTAGAAAGTTCAACGCACTTGCTCTGCTTCTGTGGAGCTCTTGCGTCTTCCAGGTTCAGCTTCTTCGGAAGCTACCTATTAACTCCATACTCAGTATGGAAACTTCATCCCAAGAAGGTAGTTGGTTTTATGAACCATGTAATACCTAATTGGGGCACAGTCTTACAACCTAGCTCAACTCCATCAATAAGTATGAGCAAAGAGGGGCCAGCTACAAAAGACAATCTTCGTGACTGTCGTGTGGCATTTTTGAACCCAGTGCCCTTCTGGCATACAAAAAAACTATCACGTACAGAATGTGACACACTTCCAATATAAATATATGAAAAAAACGAGATAATACGATTTGCAAACATAGGGTTATTTTATTTACAGATGCAGCGTTCTAAAAATCAACCGAAACGTTGATACAATGAATATGTCTGCGAATTCTTATCAAAATTTGTTCCATTTAGAAATATAATTTTTATGTTGTGGAAGAATAAATGCTTTAATGCGAAAAATATAGATTCAGGCAAACTGAAAAATTCTTGATATTAGGCCAAAGGTATAGATAATTTTTATCGTTTATCATGAAATTCCGCATACGAGTCAATAAATTTAGAAGAGTTTACTTAGTGATTTTTAAACTAATTGCCATCTTTCCAATGACCGACAAAATCAGGCCAACCGCGGGCCGATAGGCCAAAAGACACTAACAGTCTCCCGCTGTCCGCTATCTCCCCCAAACGTCCGTAATCGTAATCACGAGAACCAAATTCACCGTCCACCGAGCGAGATATGGGTGGTTGCGAAAAACTGACCTAAATCAAGCAACCGAGCAGCGGCTCGGCACCTATCGCGAAATGCTGTTGACTCCCCAATCAGGGACGCGAACCACCTTATCAGTTCGATGACTGCACCCGCAGGGGCACCTTACAGCCGAGACCTAACCCAATTATCACCGTGTACTATGCGGCCACTTGCGGTCTGGCGGTTGAGCAACAGCAAGCAAACGAACAAGCGCGGACGCACGGTCTTGAACCGAAGGAGAGTTTCGAAACCTTGTACGGGAAAATGGGTCGTTAAGTGATCGCACTCAGCGGCCAAAAAAAACTAAAAAGACCGCACCAACTGCGTCGAAACAAGGAAATAGCCGCTCCAGCAGCAACGCGCGATAATACAAACACAGACGACCTTGAGTTCGTGCATCTACCGTCACACTGGCGTCCAATCCTATGCCGAACACAACACAACTCAGCGTTGGATTGAGCCGGGTTGAAGGATGGGAACGGAAGCGCCAAAGGGGCTGGAACAACGAACAGCGAACAGGGCGAGATAAAAATTGCTTTTTTGTACTCGAGCGAATATTTGTGTAAATAATAATGGATGGTCGTATAAAGCAGTTGGCTGGTCGTCCGGAGGTCGGAACGAACAACGGCACTGCGAGACCGAGAGGGCAGCAAAATTTGCGAACCGAAACGCAACGCAACCAGCAAGCCAGACAGCAGGCGGGTGAAGACGAAAAGAAGTATTGACTGAACTGACGCATGAGGATGAGCATGGGGCGGAAGCAGGAGCACCGAGTACGAGGAGCCTGATGATGCCGATGACAACGACTGTACGGAGCCGCCGTATACGTACCGCCCGGCACCGCTCCCACTCAGGGTCGTCTACTGTCTGTTTAATGTTTTCTAATTCAATGAACTCTTTTTTCAACGTCGCCTGCTATTTTTGCGCCTTTGTCAAGCGGCCGGCTGGGTCTAATCCAAAACACATTGGGGCAGGTCTGATGGTTTCGGAAGCTCGATGTGTGTTCGACTTCGATGATGATGACGCACTGCAGCTGGGTGTTTGCTTTTGATTAGCGATTTACGCGCAACGTTTTCTTGCTGGGCGAAAAAATAAGAGCCAGCTGTTGTTTATTTGGAAGCTTGAAAATTACACCAATTGCATGTTCAGTTGCCTTGCATTGCACCTACTGTTTCCAAATTTCATTGATTGCGATCACCTGTTGCCATTTCATTTTCTAGCGTCTAAAGAACGCATCAAATATTAACATTTTGTTGCAAAGTAATTCCCATCAATGGGCAATTTTTAAAATTTGATTAGCCGCAGGTTGAGTGTGGTTGAGCCACACCGCGTTTGCCACCATTGCACTGGGTGGGTCCTTTTTTCTGCCGGTGTCAGTTTCTTTTTTTTTTTCACTTTCGGGAGTCCACTGCACGCCACTTGCGGGCAGATGTTTTATTATTTCGGTTTTTATTACCTTTGTCGCAATTTTCCTTTTCCTTTTGAGTAAAGTAGGCTTGCAAGCCAAAAATATTCAGAACCGAGGACTCTGCGAAAGGCAAGGGTTCTGACTTTTGGCAGAAATTTTCGTGCTGCCGTTCTGCAGTGGGAAGTAAATGTAGGACAGCAAGCTGTTTCATGAACTGAAATTAATCGTAATAACAGTACTTTCGTTTTTCGAGGTTTTTGAGGGGTTAACGGTATACGAGTTAATGATTATTTTTGAAAATGTTTGCTAATTGGTATCTTTTTTTGTCATAAGGGCTTTGCGATAACGGAAAGAATCGTGCTACCCACTCCAGTTTTATGGCAGATGGCAAGTTTTTATTAATTGGACTGAATGTATCATTATAATTTTACTTTTTTTAGGTTCGTAAACTTTTGAATAGTAAAACAAAGTGTGAAACCCCCTGGTTTGAATGATGCTTGGAAGAAAAGAGCGCGCATCTCGAACTGGTTGAATCATGCCATGCATGGTGAGTCCTAGATGACGACGACGAACAACTGAATCGTTGGTTTGAGAAACCTGCAGAGACTATAGACTACATAACTCCGCCAGTGAGGGACCTTTGCCGATGAACTAACTAGTGTGGCTCCACAAAAAGAGTGAACAAGTGATGAGGAAATTCGATCGGCAC
Organism: Sabethes cyaneus; assembly: GCF_943734655.1. Classification (NCBI taxonomy): domain Eukaryota; kingdom Metazoa; phylum Arthropoda; class Insecta; order Diptera; family Culicidae; genus Sabethes; species Sabethes cyaneus. The sequence goes on from NC_071353.1 coordinate 3,893,361, forward strand.
CTGAACTGTGTCTGTCACAAGCCAGGATAAAGGAGGAATGTTGAGATTTGTCTTTCAGTGTGCAGCGCTGGATGGCTCCAAGGCTAACATGTGATAGATCCATCTAGATCTGCACACCGAGTCTCTTCCGCGGCAAATCTTATAAAAAACTTTTGCTCCCAATGTAGCTAGAAACATTGCAGCATGCTGCATTTTGAGTAAATTGCAGAAGGGGACCCCAATCCTCGGTGTAACGCGACCCGTGCCTAAGGATGAATGCTTGGGGGGGTATAATAAGGTCTCCCAAGGTCGAACGGAGCCTGCATGGTACCAGGGCACCCCGTGTAGTAATTTGCTCCCTCTGTTCTAAGCTGATAGAGGACAGTTGATTCTTTCCCCCAGCAAACTAAAATCACAGACAGACAGACATAACTCGACAGACTATAATCGACATTCCCAAATATCAAATAGCAACAGGAGTATCCCTCGAAGTATTTTTTATGGGGAATTCCCCTTCTTTCGTCAAAAAGCGCCACTTTGACCAAAACAGAGACATTCCCCACTAAGCCCAAATTTAAATGACGGTTTAATCGGTACTAAGAATGGAAAATGAGTGTTATGTCTATGTGTCTGTGCTAAAACCATTAAGATGGAAAAAATAATAAAAATTCTAATTTAAATATAAATAACAAATCAAGTGGGGGATCATGAGTGACTCTGACATCGATAAGACCCAAGAGGAAACTGGCGATGCTGATATGATCAGTTAAATCCCAGGACCCAGTGGTGTCAACGGTGCAGGACTAAACCCAAAACAGCCCGGTCGTACCATGAATCATAGAAAACCACAAAGAAGAAATATTAAATTTGTCCCGGTGAATCTTCACCATACAAAGGGAACAACTGCTATACTTTGTAGAAGATTCACAGAAAGCAACCTGGATGTAGCACTGATCAGGGAGCCGTGGACCTATAAAGGTAGGATACAAGGAATTCCTACAAAGTCGTGTAAATTGATTTATGCCGACGGTGAGCTCTAGTCTAGCGCTGCTATTTTGGTAAGTGAAAACATAAAAAGTTTTCCAGTTACAGAATTGATAACAAAGGATCTCACAGCAATAATGATGGAGGTTCCAACGACCCACGGCAAGATTGAAATTTGCGTAGCATCGGCATATTTTCCAGGAGACGTGGGTGAAGTACCTCCATCAGAAGTGGTAAATTTGGTTTCTTACTGCAAGAAACAAAACAAAGCATTTGTAATTGGATGTGATGCAAACGCCCACAACACTGTTTGGGCTAGCACAGATACTAATAACAGAGGTGAACTCCTTTTAGACTTTATATCATCAAATGATATATGCAATAAAGGGGGAAAAGCCAACTTTTGTAAACGCAATAAGGCAAGAAGTACTTCACCTAAGACTATGCAGTCCAGCGATGACTGATAATATAAAAAATTGGCACGTATCGAATGAAGAATACTTGTCCGATCACAAGCAAATCATATTTGATTACGACGCTAATCAGCCACTTAAGGAAATTTTAAGAGACCCCAGGAAAACAAACTGGGATCAGTACAATTTGAAGCTGAAGATTGGAGTCAAGAATTTGAAAGGCTGCTCAAGGACATGTAAAGAACTTGAGGACAATTTAAAACAACTTTCAAACCTGATCCAACAAGCTTATCACGAAAGCTGTCCTGCAAAAGAACGCTCTACGAATAGAGATGTACCTTGGTGGAACAAAACTTGGAAGAAATTTAGGAAGAAAACTCGGAAATTATTTACCCGGACTAAACGAGCACAACAGTGGGAAGAGTATAAACAAACTCTCACTGCCTATAATAGGGAAATACGAAGATCAAAGAGGATTCACTGGAGGCACACATGTGAAAACATTGAAAATACTCGAGCAACCGCTAGATTGCAGAAAACCCTCGCTAAAGATCATTCCAATGGATTAGGTACATTGAAAAAAGAGGACGGGTCTTTTACTAACTCAACGAAGAAAACATTAGAATTAATGATGAGAACACATTTTCCCTGTTCAATCATTGATACATGCGGAGACCAAAGTGCACCGGCTTTGAGAACTGTAAATCTTGAAACCAGGACAGACATTCACGAAATAGCGAATGAGATGACTGGGTTAGATAGAAACAGGAATGGTGCTTCTACTTTGGCCAAAAATTTTTTACGAGAAGCAAGGTTGAGTGGGTTAAAGGTAAATACGTCTAAAACAAAGTACATGCTGGCCAGCGGAACCGAGGCCGAACGACACCGCTTGGGCAGTACTATATTGATCGACGGCGATGAGTTTGAGGTAGTCGATGAATTTGTCTACCTTGGCTCACTGGTAACGGCGGACAATGATACCAGCCGTGAGATTCGGAGGCGTATTATCAGCGGAAGTCGTGCTTACTATGGGCTCTACAAGCAATTGCGGTCGAGCAGACTAAGTCCCCGTACAAAGTGCACCCTGTACAAGACGCTTATTAGACCGGTTGTTCTCTACGGGCATGAAACATGGACAATGCTCGAGGAGGACCTGCGAGTGCTCGGAGTTTTCGAACGACAAGTGCTAAGAACGATCTTCGGCGGCGTACAGGGGAACGGAGGATGAACCATGAACTCGCACAGCTCTATGGCAAACCCAGCATCCAAAAGGTGGCTGAAGCCGGACAGATACGATGGGCAGGGCATGTTGTAAGGATGCCGGACAACTACCCTGCAAAGATAGTATTCGTCTCAAATCCGGTAGGAACAAGAGTTGTGCGTTCAAAACCTCACAAGTTTTTCATTTTTTAGATTTTGGGTTTCTACGCTTACGTTAAAAAAATATTTTTGGATATTGTTTAAAATTGGTTTTGTTATAATAAGTTAACCAGCAGAACCAATGAGTCTTCCGTTCCGATGCACGAACGGAAGGGGCGGCTTGCCCCGAAAATCGAGACAAACCTTGAGGAAATGAAAGTAAAATTGTTCGGCAGCAGCGTAACATTTTGCGCAGTGGGTAATGCGCAATTCGTGCAACGTGAAGTGCACTTCGCAACGAGAGAAACAAAAACCGGTTCCTGGCCGGAGCGTCCTCGAAACGAAAATTTCGGCTGCCGCATCGCCGGCTCATCGACGCGCAAACGACTTGCACCGCTCGTGTGCATGCCGAATTGCAGTGCTCGGCACGATGTGTTTAACGAGCGCTGTAACGAGGGGGAAGAAACCGGCTGGCCTTGATCCCATTTTCACTCTTGTTTGACAAGAAAGGGTTGTCGTATCGTAGTAGGTGGACAGGGTGAAGGAGTGTTCTTACGTCCAAGTGTTTACTCGTCTTATTTCATCGATGCAGTAACCGATGCAGCTTGGTGCGCAGTATGCCGTGACTGATGACGATTGCATCTTTTGGCGATGATCGAGGGCTTTTTTTCGGGGTCCTGTACACGGGTTTCAAGTATAGTCTCCTTCGTTTTACCAGGGTTGAGTGCGCTGGGAGACAATTTAATTTTGTTTGGCTATCGTACACTCTTAAATGATTCTACCTGTAAATAGGTCGGATTTAGTTAAAGCTACGTTGAAACTACTCAAAATGCCCTTAAAGTGTACAAACTCAAACTTTGGGTAAAAATTTCAACCAATTTTGGCTACTTGCTACCGATAATTGAATTATTCTCTATGACAAATAACGCAATTTTAAGTTCCTTCTACCAATTTTTTGGTTGAAAAACTACTCAAAATCTGAGTTTGTACACTTAAAGGGCATTTTGAGTAGTTTCAACCTAACTTTAACTAAATCCGACCAATTTACAGGTAGAATCATTTAAGCGTGTATACCTATTGACAGCCCTGTAAAAACATTATCGTACCGAAAACGGACGTGCAATGCGTTCAATGTCGATCGCTTATTTTCTTTTGTTCATTTTATGCCTTCGAAGCGTCTGGTTTGAGGATTGTGATCTCAGGCTGGATGATTTACGGCTGTCTCGGCGCAAGGCGATTGTTTTTCGGTGAAGCGAACCCGAACCGGCGAAACTACGGGGCGGCTGGAGGTTTGTTCGTTGTTTCGTCGTTTTTTCCTCTTCTTTGTCAATCGCAAACTGTTATTTGGGAAATTAGGTCAGGGATAATCGGCGCCAAATGTCCATAGGAAGGACTTCGAGGTTTTTTTGAGTGCGTTTCTTGCGAATTTGGACAACCTTTTGTTGAATTTTTGCTCCTTGCCATATAAACATGCGTGAGCGTTCACCCACTTTGGTCTGGATAAGGGTTGTAAATCGTTACGACAAGGAAAAGCATTTTTATTAGCTCCATTTCTTTCACTATGGACTCTCTTCAACTGTCGAATATTGCGAATTGCACCAGTCTTCTTGATGGAATGTTTTTGCTTATACAGCAAGTTTTTTCACAGGTTATCAGAATAATTTTGCTGATTTTTGACCAACTGAATTTTCAGTTACAAATTCAGTCAAATATCTACATGCTGTTGCAATGTAAAATAATTGGAAACGTCAACATTTTACTAAAAGTTCAGTTCGAATAACTCATTCGAACTGAACTTTTAGTAAAATGTTGACGTAAATCATTGAACACTTGACTTGTTCTTCCTGACTAGAAAATCATTGAACACTTGGAAAATAAAAATATCTTATTTGTAGCCGACTGTAGTAGCAAATATTACTTTTACATTGTTGCCGGACTTCTGCAGGTTATGCATTTAAATTCATATATTTTTCACTTTATTTTAATACGAAAGTTTTAATCGTGAAACAAAACACTTATTGAAACCGAGCTCAAGAGCTCCCAAATGAGAACCCAAGTAACAACGAAGCTGAATTGCTAAAGCAATAGCAGTTTACTGGTTGTTTTGAAGCGATCAAAGCTGCATAAAGTTAGCACTACCATTTTAACCAACAAGCGAGTTCTTCAAGTCAGTTCTCTCGCAAAATCTGAACAGAAGCTTAACAACGGGTCTTTCTGCTAAACAAGCCACTTTTAAACAGCCATAAACATTAAACCATTTACGACTGCTTAAAGGCGTTAAAGCGGCTTTATAAACCAGTATAAACCTTTAACTAGGCATTAGTTTGTTTATAAACAACTGCGGGTAGTTAAGTTGAATGTAATTTCGTAATTTATGAAGCAGTGCCTTCGAATGGTTTTTCGATGGCAAAGCAATGCAAAGCTGAGGTGTTACATTCCGTAATCGAAACTTGCTCTTCTCTTTTCCATACGATAAACTTCACAGCCTGCTGTTAGAATACAGGACAACCACGGGTCTAGTGCTACGATCCTATTGACTCTAACAGCCTCTCCCAGCCGAGATTCGAACATACGACGACTAGCTTGTCAGTAGCAACCAAATATGACAGTGAAGCAGGCAACGTAGGAATCTGGGCTGGTAACAACATGAAAAGAGAAGAATCTTTCATAGGGTAAGTTATCCTATAGTAGACCCTTTACCTATAATGAACCTCGAGTACATTTTCGACGTTCATTAACTTGTGCTTCTTATTTCCGAGGAAATATGACATGAAACAGAAAGTACTAAACATACCACACACTCTAGTTTATAAAGATTTAGCTGCATTCAATTATTAATGCCTAAAAACTGGTTGTTAGATACTGGGTTCCTGCTTTATTGAACCCGATCCATTCTGGGAATTAATTACAAATAGAACAGAAATTTCAGAAACATTTTTTTTAAGTTCCTCTTTAACTTAACGTGTCAATGATTTTTATTTCCTACCTTAATATTGGAACAATCTATAAAACATAAAAATCTATACAAGAGGCTTATGTCTGTACCGAAAACCAGGTCTCTGACAGGACGTCATAAGAGGCTTATCGGTAACTAAAAACAGGTTCCTGACACGACGTCATGCTTTCGTAGCAATGGGTTGTATTCTTAGTCACCTCTCTGGTCGACTGCTGGACTGCTCGATTGCTCAACTGGTTGACTAGACTGTCTGACTGGACTGCTCGATTTGATTGCTCGACGGTACTGCTTAACTGAACTGCTCGACTGAATTGTTCGATTCGACTACTCGACTCAACTGCTTGATTGGACAGATCGACTTGACTGCTTGATTAAACAGCTCGATTCAACTACTGGACTGGACTACTCGACATAACTGCTCGACTTGACTGCTCGGATCGACCACTCGACTGCTCGATTCAACTGCTTGACCGGACTGCTTGAATGAACAGCTTGATTTTACTGCTTGACTCGATTGCTTGTTTCGACTGCTCGACTCGCCTGCTCAACTCGATTGCTTGTCGCGATATCATATGGTCGGTGTTAAATCAGACCGGACCAAGTCGCAAAATTTTAAAAAATGAGTTAATGATAGCAAACGATCAAGAATTTTCTAGGCAAAATTTTACTCCAATCAGACTACATGAATGTTGCAAACTGTCAGAAGTTTTTATTCAGTAAAATAAAATCCAATACGACCATAAAAACTATTTGTTTCAGTTTCCGGCTAAGACTTTTTTATGTACAGCATCTCAGAGCTACATATTATGCAACATAAGAACTCAAAGAACTAATACAAAGATTAAACATCTTCGCAAACACTGGTCAATGGAATATATCCGCAGTTTTCGGAATTCTGAACAGACATTTATATTTTCCAAATCGTAAGATTCGGACTCAACTAGTTAATTATAAATATAGTGGGATTTCAAATTTGGCATGTTTCGATTTTGCCACACAAAGTATTTTGCTTTCAAAAATAAGCGTAAACATCAATCAGTTTCCGCATACCTATATGTTCAAGATGATGCAAAATGATGACGTTAGTATGTGCATGAAAAAAAAGTTTGTAGTTATAGAATGTTTCGAAAGGCCATATTTTTTCCTTCCTATTTCCTATTTTTTCATATCAAAAAGGGTCTTGATTTTGTCACGATTTCGATTTTGGCAACATGAACATAAGCGACACGCATTTGCTGCCAAAATCGAAATCCTACTGGAACTGGAATTCATTTTTTTCTGCATTCTTTACAAATCCCATCATATTTCAAAACGATTTGTTCTTGCTACACATACTAATGCAACGCTGAATAGTCACATTTCACATTATCTGCTATAATATTTAAGTAAATTATTTACTTTGCGTACACCCACGACCCACCGTGCACCTTTCGCTTGCTTAGATCGTTTCCAATTTGCTCATCGGTCGCGGTCGTTATGTAAAACAGAAAGAAAACCGCTACGGGCACGGCTACCGCTCATTGTGCCGAACTAACAAACGATCGGGTCCCCGGGTGCGGCGTGCGGGTCAGTTCATTAATAAACTCGAATCTAGTCGGTTGTTCCGTGTTCGCGCTCGCGCTTCTTGCTCGTTGCAAAATCAGATATCCAAATTTAACGGTACATTTCATGATGGCGATGGTGGCGAAAAAATGTTTGATTCGCGTGGTGAAATATCAAAAAGATCATTCTAGATCACTACACTGTGATGGATAAGCGGCGGTAATGTGCATAAAATTTCTATGTTAAGAGTGATACTGTGCTATATAATGGGCTATATACAAAATAAAATAAATTAATGAATTTTTTGCCGCAAAATTAAGTGATTTTTGGAAGTTATGTTCTTTTTAGCTTGTGGGGGCCACCGGTGCAAAAAGTGTTTGAGTGTGGTAGTGTAGTATGGTATCCGTGGCGATGGTGGCGTGGCGATGCTTGGCGTGCGCGTGTATTAGTAATTTTCTCTGTGCAGTGCAGCGGTGATTTCGGCGTCGTTGAGCGGCGCTGTGAACCTGATGTTGGCTGGATTGGAGTGCGACGCCGACGCTCAATTGCGTTCCGTGGCGTTTTTCATGTTTTCAGCGAGATATAGGAGTGTGCGTCGACAAATATCTTTTGTTTGATTTTCGGTAAGCGACCATTTTTTCCTGTTTTGTTTGCCTTACTTAATAAATATTTGCATAGAAATGGTTTGCAATACCGCTTCGATTCAAATTTGAGACACTTCAGCTATGCTGCAACTTTGCTCCAAGCAAAATGTTCGAAGGTATAATTACATACTTACTATACCTTTTCAACAACAATCTGCTTATCGTATCTATGCCGAATTCAGGAGCCGTCTCCACAATACTCGGTCTTGGGCTGCCGCTCGCCAGTCGTCCCTAACACCCGCTGTTCTAGCATCCTCGTCACCAGCGCTTATCCAACGGGTACGGGGTCTGCCTCGAAGTCGTCGGGTTCTCTGCTAAATATTGTTTTTGCTGGTCTCTCATCCGGCATCCTTGCTACATGGCCAGCCTATAGCTACATTGTAGCCTGTCGTATTTTAATCGCTTCATAAAATGTACCCGCATCTTTGTATACTTGGTATATTTCATGATTCATGCGCGAAAACGCCAAGAGCTCGTCGGTCGCTCTCTTTCAACGGCCAGGCTTGGTGGCCGTGGAGTACCACCGGGAGAATTAGCGTCTTATAGAGCGCGAGTTTTGTACGGAGTTGTAGGCTACGGGACCTCAGCTGGCTACGTAATCCGTAGAAGGCCCTGTTGACAGCCGCTATCCGCCATTTTACTTCATGGCTCACATCGTTGTCGAAGGTATTATAATTGCATTTTATTAAGCAGTTCAGCAACATGAAAATTTATTTATTTCCACTAAAAAATGTTAAAAATGACGATAAAAACGTGGTTTATATTAAAAAAAGTACTGAAAAAGTTCAGTTCGGTTTTGATTCAAGCAAGAATCGCTCGTGCGAAATGTGATTAAAATTTCGGACACTTAAACTGCCTTAATAATTTTAAAATAAAGCATTTACCGCTGTATTTCAGCTTTGTTTTAGTTTATGACAGACTTCGCAGCCGGCTGTTAGATCACTACGACTGGCTTGTGAGACTACCATCGTACCTCGAACCTTACTGGGCAGGCATTTGAGCATAAGTCCCTGCGAAAAAACTGAACCTTGGAGTGTTGTAGGGCTTCTTAACATATCAGTAAATGAACAGCGATTACGTTTAATTCTGTATGTCGGTATATATTAGAAATCTTTTTGTGAATAAGTAGTGAGAGAGCTTAACCAACAAAACCAGGAAAATATCAATTTTTTTACACTAGGAATAATCGGGAAAAACCCGGAATTTTTATCCAAAACCGGAAATAAAATTCAAATGCTTGCTGATTAATTACTTATGTGTCCATATGTGCGCTGGTTCGGTTGCACAAAAACAGTCTGCTTTCCCAACTGACGATAGTCATGTGCCATGGCTTTCACCTGTCGCCAGAAGAGGGTCACTTCAATGGCATCAATAGTCTGAGTACAGTTAACTACTAGACTACGCCGCGATTAGCCTCTAGTTCTGCCGTTTCTGCTCTCGCTGCGAATTCCAGTTGAGTGTCTTCCCGCAGATTTCGTTTGCTCGTCTATTCAAAATATGTCAGTTTCAACAAAGCAACAAAGCCTGGGTGCTAATTCCGTTGTTGAAATTTGACCTTCTGTTTTTATACGACAGACTTCGCAACCAGCTGTTAGAATACAGGACAGTGCGAGGTCAGTGCTACGATCCTATTAACTCTAACGGCCTCTCCCAGCCGAGATTCGAACATACAACGACTGGCTTATTAAATCAGCGTCTTACCTCGAGGCCAACTGGGAGGTCAGCTTCACCTACACCTTTTGAAAGGAATTTACGTTCAAATAGAAAATTCGTGTTAAGGTCGATAATTGATTTGATTGGAGTGCCAAGCATTCCATTGTGACTATTCTGATTTGCCAACATGCCATTTGTAAACTACCTGTTGGGACAGTTTTCGGACCACTCTTTTAGCAGCGTCGCAAAATTGACTGGACAGAGCTCTAAAGCTGTAATATATTTGTTTAATTAGATTTTCATCTTTTATAAATGTTAAGGCAACTTACAATTTTGGTCTCCTATGTTTGTTAACCCCTCTAAGGTCTACATCATTTTTAGCACCGCAAAATTCACTAAAATGGCCATAACTTTTTTATTTTTCAATATTTTTTCACCAAATTTGGGAATTTTGCCGAAAATATTTTCTATTTTCATAATACCTATAGATAATGGCCATATGCCATATGGTCCCGGAGTTATTGCGGAGTTCCTTGGGGGACCGAGATATGGCTATTTTAGATAAAGTTGCCAAATATCTAAAATTTGTTTGAAATCTGTTGATTTTTGAAAACATATCATCGACTGTGGACATATCAGTTACTTTGCCGCAGTTATGAGCCATGGTGCGCGCCATCCGGATCCGGGGGGACACTATGAATCCGGAACCGGTTCCCATAAAGGGACATTTCAGCAATAGTAAACTATGTCGTGTCGCATATCAAAAAACATCAGCATTCGATAAAATAGCGATTGGTGATCATCTCATGTCTTTCAGAGGCCATATGGCCGATTCCAGGTCCGGGAAAAGTTCCTCCGAAATCCGTTCCGTGCTTGAATCAGAAAAGAAACCCTCCCCGGACCCGGAACCGGTCATACGGCCTCTGAGAGACATGAGATGATCACCAATCGCTATTTTATCGAATGCTGATGTTTTTTGATATGCGACACGACATGCTTTACTGATGCTGAAATGTCCCGTTACGGGAACCGGTTCCAGATTCATAGTGTCCCCCCGGATCCGGATGGTGCGCACCATGGCTCATAACTGCAGCAAAGTAACTGATATATCCACAGTAGATGATATGTTTACAAAAATCTAAAGATTTCAAACAAATTTTAGATATTTGGCAACTTTATCTAAAATTGCCATATCTCGGTCCCCCAAGGAACTCCGGAATAACTCCGGGACCATATGGCATATGGCCGTTATCTATAGATATTATGAAAATAGAAAATATTTTCGGCAAAATTCCCAAATTTGGTGAAAAAATATTAAAAGATAAAAAAGTTATGGCCATTTTAGTGAATTTTGCGGTGCTAAAAATGATGTAGACCTTAGAGGGGTTAATCTGGCTACCAACAAATAACTGTTAAATCGCTAAATTAGCGGTGAATAATTCGTAAAGCTAAATCTTCCTTGAGTTGGTATCCTCGATGCCCAACACAGCAATCAACCATTCGTTTTTTCGGTTAGTCCAGCTTTTATTTAAAGAGAGTTTAAAATCTAAAGAAAAGGTTTGAAGATAGAAGAAAGAGTGAGTCAAAAATAAGAGAGAGTTCGAAAAAGAAAAAAAAAGCAGAAGCCACGCGGGTGGCTAACCCTGATTAGGTACGCTACGCTACAGTACCGTTCCAGTGGAGTATCATCGTGGAACAGCGCGGTGACGACACAGTTTTCGCCCCGTTTTTCAACGGTTATATACCGTACGCACCTTGTCGTGGTGTCCGGTCTGTGAGACACCCCCGGAAGACTGATCGATGGACCTGGGCGATCCCCGAGTGTGCATATCGCCTCGAGGTTGCGTACCTCTATAGGTACATTTGGAGTGCGTTGGTCATCGTTGATTGAAAGTCCATAGAAAGTCGGCCTCATGAGCACCATCTTCCGTCACTGTGGTTGCCAAATTCGTGGGTTTGTTCTACCCCGGGAAGAATTCCCAACGCCAGTGCGATCCGCCCCCGACTCACGCGATAAACAGGAAGCCTTGCGCTGGTCCCGATCACGCGAAGATTGCTTCGCTGCCCGTGTCGTTCACCTGCTAGCTGAAATACCTCCCATCTCCATAGCTGCGTCGTCTTTCTAGCATCACCGGCAGCAATCGCTTGTGGTTCGCCGCTGGAAAGAAACCACGCTACCCACAGCTCCAGCATACCACCCAATGGGAGGTGGTGGTTGTAGGATCCCGTAAGAAATATCGTGAGTACGCAAGCCGTTATCCACACCACATAGACATTAAAACCATCAACTAGTGACACATTCCAGCGTTACGGGACACAATTAGCAACCATTGTTATCCTGTGAATCGCCTCCGGTTTCACCAAATTTTTGGCAAATACATTGTAAAATAGTTGTTAAAAGAGTACTTCATTTTCCACTAGAATGCCAGGGATTTAATGAAACAGGAACCGATCTGCATAGTAGGGATAATGTCCCGTAACGCTGAAATGTGTCTAGTAGAGAAAAACGTTGTAAGTAGGAGCGAAATACGAAGTAGGAAAATGAACACGATTCACAAGAGAAGTAACGAAAACGAGTGACGTCACGCCGTAGGGACCTGAGAACCAATCAGAAAGATTCAGATCAGCAATTACGCTCCGGGAGTTCGGCTGATTACTTCTCAGAAGAGAAAGAAAGATAGGAGAACAGGAGAGTTAGGAAAAAGCTCGGAAAAACATAGAAGACAGATTTGAAAAATTATAACGATTGATATTATTTCCTTGACCGGGAACGATCAAATTTCCCCGGTTGCTATCAACAAACTTGTTTCACCCTTGTACCAGTTAAGCGAAAACCATTCGTAACTCAAAACGAGAAAATTAAACTTTGGGAATAATTAAAAAAAAGTTGAAGAAATCTGATTGGAAGGGAGTGGGAAAATAGGAGTTTGGTTTACGACTGACGGTGGATTCTGGAGTCAGACTGGGAAAACGAACTAGCCAGGGCATATCGATCTGAATTCTCGGCAGACGACTGTTTTGGTGAGGTTTACAGTAGGTCTTAGTCCCTCTGGTGAGCACCATAACATGGTGGTGTTTAGAGCTCCTTGCAAGCGACTTGACAATACTGCATCAAACTTTCCTCTGACGATAAAAACTACGTCGTCAAGCATTGCTTGTTCCAGCTCATTCTAGTGTGGTCGATTCTCTTTTGACAGTGAGTCGTATTAATTGACGCGAAGGACGTGTTATCTAAAGCGCCTTCAATATCAAGAAAAGGACAAAGTGCTGTCTCTTGATATTTGAGCGATTTCTCAATTAACTTCACTAAGCAGTGCATTGCGGTTTCCGTAGATTTACCATACCAAATGCATGTTGATTTACATGTAATGGAGAGTTTTTCAAAAAACTGGCTGATGTTGAGGTTGATGAGCTTGGACATTATAACACCGTCCTTTTTTTGTAAGAAAATGGATAGAATACCATCCGGACCTGGAGATTTCATTGGTTCTCATTGGTTCAAAAGAGCTGAGTATCCAATTGAACGAAGCCTCCGTAAACAATCGGCGTGCAAGTAGAACCGAGTTATTTGGTACATTGTGTAATGACCCATTCCGCTGCTGCCCACTCATGTCTTGTCCAGTGGTCACTGTCGAACCAGGGAAGTGCGTGTTCATTAGAACTTCCGGAGTTTCCCTGGTGATAACAGTGCCTAGCCTTCCGACGGAGATTGCTAAGCGGCGATATCCAGCTCAACCGGAATTCGCCTATTATTGTGACAGGAATTACGTGAGTGAGGCAATCAGATGATCTCTAAAGGAAGTCTTTCATGTTTAGTTACACGGGAATAGATAATACGGCAAACTTTACAGCATAATATTCTACGCAAAAAACTTGAATTGTTTCATTCCTGTAAATCAAAGTAAATGTAAAATGTAAAAACCGGAAATTTGAAATCACAAATTGAGTTACCATCTAAATAGTCCCAGTGTATTCAACCTGCATCGTCTTAAGGAGCTGTGATAGTATCTAAATCGTCCAAACAAAAGTGCGTACAACTATTAGCTATTTTTAAATATATTTTTATTACAGTATAATAAATACTGGTTATATTCCAAATTCACATTATAAATATATTACAATAATAATTATATTCTTGTTGAATTATATTCCCATTCAAGATTTATCTGCTGTCTTGCTCACGATTTCACCTTCTCTGTGTGTGTGTTTTTTTTTTCTTCATTTTTTCTCCTTTTCCATTTACTTGTCATCATCTTCTAAAAGGGCTCCCAAACAGAACGTTACGCTCGAATGTGTTTTTTCCGTATCTGTGTCTGTCTGTGTGAGTGTGTGTTTTATGTATGCGTGGGTGGGTGTTTGTTTGTTTGTGTTTGTGTTGTAGGTGTGTGTTAGTGTGAAACGGTTAGTTCGCATCCGAGGAGGATTAGATGCGTGTTCACGTTATCTTCTTGCTCTCTCCCAGTCCAGAGTACAAGCTCTGGCAACAGGGACTTGCACGATTCCTTCGTGTTTTTGTTGTTTGTTTTGTTCTTTTTTTTTGTTTGCTTCGGGCAATAACACTCCTCCGGTTATTTTAATATGTGTGATTTGTTTTCGGTTTTTTTTCTGCGTTTTCCCGCGTTTGGCCTGGCTACGTTTGCAACTCCCGGATATTTTTAGTCTACTTGCGCAGAAGTTTGCTGTTTGCTTTGATTTTTGTTTAATTTCTTCTCTAACGTCCGTTTTAATGACTTGTGAGTGTGTACGCGGTCAGGTATTTGTATATCTTTACTTTCCTCCTGTTTTTGTTTCTCTAATCAGGGGTGACCTTTTCTTTCTGTTGTTAAATTTTCAATTTTATGTGTGTGTTCTGTTTGTTTTTTTTTGTTTTTCTAAATCCGATTTTTCAGTTTTTGCTTCAGCGTAGACTGCAGCTGTCATACATAAAAGGCATTGAAGTTATCATTTTTCAAACTTTTCTTTTTTTGTTTGGTTTCCTCCTACACTTTTGGGACTTTTGTTTCTGAATTGGATATGAACCGTATAGAAGCTGATTTTTTGAGGTGTTGGTCCCAAAAAGATTTTTTTTTCTCTAAGTGAAATGAAAGTTTTCTTGCAGTTTCAGAATTACAGATTCAACGTTGAATTTAAAAGCGTTCTAAGGTGGTTTCAGTCTTCTTTTTTTTGTCTGGTTAGCAATTTTGGACTTTCTTTCGACTTGTCTGAACTTTCTGGTTGTGTTTTGATTTCCGGTTGTAAGACTGAGAACTAAATGGGATTCAAAATTAAAGTATTGCCTCTGTTGTAAAACTGTTTCCTGGTTTATTGCTTGACTGTTTGTTTGGTTGTGTCCGTGAATAACGTTGTAACCGGGGCGGGCGCTGGTGGATTTGCATCGAAACGCGCCGCGACTCTATGAATAAACTATCCGACACCTTGTTTAAATGCTACTCAGTAGAAAAAATAACATCCTAACAGAAGTTTTGCTCTATTGTACTTGTGACATGAAATTAATATTGCCTAACAAATTAAAAAAAATATATTGTTAATATTCATACCCTTACTACTAGACCTTACATTGTAACCATTGGCTTCATTCTTACGGCTAGCGGTTAAACTATGTCTAAAATAATAACGAATTAATTTGCTTGCTACTGATCCCGACACTTTGTTTGAAACATTTCGTTTTTTCTGTACAACAAAAGACAAACCTTCCTTACTACTCCGTGTGCCTTTGCTCTTCGTCCACGTTTCGGTTCGCTTCCTCTGCGACTTTTCTGCGGTGAATTTCGTCCAGAATTGCGGATACACGCTAAAGAACCCCTAACTGCTACGTCTACTGCCATCTAGGAGAATCTCTTGCCCGGTCCTGCCCTAAGATTATCTACTAAGTAGTTACCCCTCGTTTTGTTTTTTTTGTTTTCTCTGCATGCTTCTCTTATAACATAAACTGGCACAACATTAGGGCCTTGATCGATTTTCCTCCGTTCGTTTCTGGCGGCGGTCTGGCCACCATCTGATTTAGATAAATGAAAAAAAACTAAATGAATTAAAATTAATCCTCTATACTCATCAGCTACGTTCCTAATCCCCTTGTGTGGTGGTTGTTGGGTTAGAAAAGCCTCTGGTTTTCTATTGTTTCCGGATCCGGATCCGGAAAAAAACGTAAAGCTACTAAACTACTACACTACTTTATACATACGTATTTGTTGCTGTTTTGCAGTTTGGGTGCCGTCGAGACGCGTTTTGTTGTCCACCGTTCTTCATTTATGTGAGCTTCTGTGTTCGTGTGAGTGCCCCCGCGGTTGGTTGCAACGTTTGCCAAAAGAAATAATAGTAAAAATGTTTGTGTGGATTGTCTATGTGTTCGTGTGCGTGTGTGTGTATGTTTTGTATCGGTGTTCGTGTTTTCTGTTTGTTTCATCAAATCAGGATTGTTTGCCTTTATTGTGGTGGTCTGATTCTATTGCGCGTTTGATACTGTCTGGCCGTTCTTTATATTCCGTTCGTTTGGGTTTTCCATCATCATCTTCATCATCATCATCATCGTTTATCGATTTGTTCTGTTTGTGTCGAAAGCCTGTTTAGATTGTAACTGGACTATTCCTTAAAATTGTATTTTTTGTAGGTTTTCTATTGTAAGTAGTGATCTGTTTTTTTGTTTGCTTTTTTCTTTCATTTATTATTTTTTTGACTATGCAATCCTTTTTTTCCTGTTTACATGGTTGTTGCAAGATATTTTTAATGTTTTTTTTTCTTCTCGGTTTTATTGCATTATGTAATTGTAATTCTTAATGCTGATTTTGCTTATGAACTGCTTTGAAGAAAATTATCAATCTGTATTATACCAATTACAACGTTTCGATAACTGCAGTTTGTGTGGAAAAAAAACTAAATTGTTGCCCAATTGATTTGCCACCGGCGGTGGGCGCTTGCTGTATTTACAATCGCTGCTTACGGGTTTTTTGAAGAAGGTGTGTTCGAATCCGATTCAGGTTCTAGGTGAGAGTGTTAAGAAGTAATAAACAGAACTTGGGACTCAAATCAACAACGAACGTAACCTATTGAACTTGCTTTAGCTAAATTGTATGTACAAGTAAACGATATAATAGCGAAAAAAACCAAAGAAACTAACGGTTGTATTATTGAAGCGATTTTTATTTACTGTCTTGTTTGTTTATAGGGTTGTATTACTAGTCATCCTTATTGTTACGCCTTTCTTGCTGATAAATCCTATTATCTGTTTTTCACTTTGATCAATAAATTTATTTCTATTGTTTCTGCTTTGCTTACAATATTTTACATTTATATTTGTTTCATCTTTGCTTACGTTGTTGATAACTCATATGCCTTTTTTGTTTAACTCATTCCTGGGTTCGCTTTTCTATGTCTGCGCACTGTTCTGTCCTGCCTGTGTGTTTTTTTGCGAATTCTGCGAGTAAGAATCTCTTCGCTTCTAAGCTGGGCCGGGCTGGATTCGCCAGCACGGGACTCGGTTAAGTATAAAATGCTTTCCGTGTTTGCGTATTGTGTGAACATCGGTTAAGAATATTGATTTATTTCCGCTTCTCGCTTCTACGATTACCTAAACTTAAACTTGTTTGGATTCGCACACACGCGCGCGCGCACGCTTCCATGAGGCAATTAGCACAGTTAAAAGGAAACTTAACTAACATAAACTTTACGAATACGAACAAATTTCGCATCAACTTCAAACTTGGAAGAAGACAACATGAAAGTACCCTTAAAGCTGCTAAGTGATTATTAGTACTCCTAAAACAAACGGTTTCGTTCTTATCGCGAAAAAAATATAACTTTGTCTTTTGTAAAATCAATAATGCTCTTATGATAGTTTTTTTTTGTTTTAAAAATAATAGCAATAAGAAGAGGAAATAGACACAAAAACATGAACTAAAGAATAAGTTTGTAAAAAATATGAGCTTTCTAGAAAAAAAGGGTAAATATTAAAACGTAACAATCATGAAATTAATCAATATTCTTCATTTAGTTTCTTCTGTTCCGTTTCATGTATATAATGTTTTTCGTGATAAGCTTTTCTTTTTTTTTTGGAATGACCTGTTCATGTAGTGAACTGCATAGTAAATAAAAGTTTAGAAAAAAAATCCAAAAAAAATGTATCCTCAAACAACCGAAAACCGGTTTTTTACTGTCGATTGTTTTCTAGCGTAAAACAAACGCAAAAAATTAGATTTATTGGACCGTTCTCATTTATTCGGTCTCTGTGTTGCCAACAATGCAATGGCAAGAGACGGTGGCTAATAATCAAAAAATGTTGTAGGTGGAGTTCAATTCACTCACGTGATCTACGTAAGCGTACGATTACGAAATTTTGACACTTCGGAAGCAACACATACGAACGCGCCTACTTAGCGCCCAGGCCTGCTGCGTGTGAGTGTTTATGCTAGGAATGTGATGTTTATTTAAGACGTTTATTCGTCCGTCCCTGAATTGGTTTCGGGTTTTGTTTGTTTGTTTGTTGTTGTTGTCTCCTATTTTTAAATGCGTTACCTTTTTGTGGAATGCTTACGTTAATGTTGTGTGTTTGTTTGAGTGTTTGTGTGTACGTGCGCCGTCGGTATGGCACTCCGAAAAAATCCCACCAAGCCTGTGGCGGCCCCAGCAGCAGTGCGTTCGTATGTGTCTGACTGCTTGTAGGCGAGCTTGAATCGTGAATCGTTCCGCTGGATCCGTTGGCTTAATCGTGATCGTGGTGAGTGCTCGAAGCTCCACAGTCGCTGTTGAGCAATTCCATGCTGAATGAAAAACTAAAGGATCTTCTTTTTGAATCGACAGTCTCCGATTTGATTTGAAGCTTACTGTACACTTGAACACTATCACTATTTTATTTAAAACATCAATTCGCCATTGTGATGTGCGGCTTTATCTCACACGCGGTGATTTAAAAAAAAAAATACTTGTCACAAGACAAACTTGTCGGATCGATTGTTTTCGGCAAAGTTGTAGATAATGAGAAGGTTATTCTGGAGCTACCTTAATTAAAAAATCAATTACACAACACTGAAGGCATAGATACATGATGATGGAAAAACACTTCCCAGGGTCTTTTCCCCGATTGACACTGAAATGGGTCAGGAACTAACTGAAGTAACGCCTAGATCTGTCGAGTCTAGGACAGAAGTTCAGTTACTAGCTAGCTCCATATTTAGCGAATCGAAAGTCGATTGGCCGATTGACTCCTTCCAGCCGTTTAAATCCCCAGGAATTAATGGAATTGTACGAATCATGCTTCAAAAGTGTAAGCAGCTTGTCGTTCCCCTCACCTCCGAGGTTTGTCGCGCTAGCTTATTACTAAACCACATTCCTAACAGTTGGAGGAAAACGAGAGTAGTTTTCAGGTCATTTCAAAGTCATTCAGGCCAATTAGTTTAACTTCCATATTTCTGAAAGTAATGGAAAAATTAATTGATCACCAAATCAAAACAAAGGATCTTCCAAGTAAATTTCAATTTGCTTATCAAAATAACAAATCTACAATAGACGAACTACACATGTTGGTGGGGAAAATTGAAACTAAAGAAATCGCACTAGCAGCCTTTCTTGATATTGAAGGAGCACTGGACAACACTTCACATTACTCAATGGAAAAGGCAATGAGAAAGCACGGAGTTAATCACAATGTATAATCAGTTGGATTCAAGCCTAGTGCTAGTGCTAGTCGAGAAATTACTGCCCAGCTTGGAGGTATGTCCCAAACAAGGAAAACTAAACTAAAGGTTGTCCTCAGGTGGGATACTTTCGCCCCTACTGTGTGGTCGCTAGTCGGTCGTTGACGATCTGCTCAATAACCTGACCGTCAAAGGCTAGGAGGTGATTGCTTTCGCGGACGATGTAGTAATTCTCACTAGAGTTTCCCTCCCCTTTGATAATGTAATATCCAGTAGAATGCCGTCTGCATTAAATTTCACAGTTAAATGGTACCTCATAAACAACAATCATTCCTTTTACACGCAAGAGGAAATACACCATTTCGAAATTACAACTCGGTGGTACAGAGATACAAATGTCCAAAGTAGTAAAGCATTTGGGAATAATATTGGACCAAATACTGAACTGGAATGCACATATCTAACAGGTTATAAATGAGGCTACTAGTGCTCTATGGGCGTGCAGTCGAGCCGTTGGTAAGAACTGGGGTCTTAGAGCCGGCAGCACCGGTCCTGGAATAGATCAATATGAGGAGAAATTGCCGACATGCAAACATTTGCATTTTCTCTGACAGTCAGGCAGCACTCAAGGCTCTAAAGGCCGCAATGTGCTATTCCAAACTGGTGTGGGAATGTAATCTTTTACTGCGACAGCTAGCTCATAAGAACCAGGTCAATCTTTACTGAATTCCGGGCCACTGTTGAATTGAAGGAAATGAAAAGGCCGATTTACTGGCACGAAAAGGATCATCGGCAAGATTTATAGGACCAGAACCATTTTGTGGACTCTCGTCAAGTGCTGTAAAAACGGAATTTGACGAGTGGGTAAGAACGACCATCAAAGTAAACTGGAATGGCATAAACGGACTACGACAATCAAAAAGGTTTATAGATCCTAATATCAGGAAAAGCCAAGCATTGCTTAGGCTCAGCAAAAAAGACCAAAGAGTACAATGACAGGACTAATCTCCGGTCACTGCCCGAGCAAACATCATCTCATAAGGATAGGCAAGTTCAATGAGGAGATGATAAGCAGCCCTGACAAAATTGGAAAAAAAAATTCGGAATTTTTTTCAAAATTCAAGACTTAAGACCTTGTAATATCGAGAAATTAAATTTTAACCCTCAATTGGTCAAGCGAAAGCTCAATGAACCGGGCACAGCACACTGGTCCAGAACCTTTTTATGGTGCGCATTAAAACGCATTAAAACTAGCATTTTTCGCTTTGACGGCAGAAATTTATGGTAATACTGATATTTTCCTGGTTGAAGTCCCAAGTAACAATTTGGTTTTAATACACTCTTATGATGGCATTTAAGACCAAAATTGGTTATGAAAACCGTCATAAGAGTACAATAAAACTCACATTGTTGCTTGGGGTGCGGCAAAATGGCTAATTATTTTCATTTTTATTTTTTCCCATATTCTGGCAGCTCTGTAATTTGATTTCTGTAGTGCGA
Source organism: Sabethes cyaneus (assembly GCF_943734655.1). Classification (NCBI taxonomy): domain Eukaryota; kingdom Metazoa; phylum Arthropoda; class Insecta; order Diptera; family Culicidae; genus Sabethes; species Sabethes cyaneus. The sequence continues at coordinate 3,914,017 of NC_071353.1, forward strand.
TAGAACTTCAAAATCAAGCGAATAAGTTTGTTTTTTCTTCAATCAAGTAGATGGAATCCTTGTTCAATATGCATTAATGTTCAATATGCTCTTTTTACGCGACAAATAAAAATTCTTGGACCTTCAAAAAGCGATGAAAAGATGACTAAAATAAATAGAAACGATGAGCCGGCAAAAGACAGCGAAATGTTGACGGAAATGTGAATAGAAGTCAATGGAACTGTGATAAAAACATTGCAAAAATACGATAAGAAGACGACCAAAAACTGCAAAAAAACACGACAAAAAATGGGAAAGAGATATTTAAAAACTGTCAAACAGTCGATAAAACATGCAAAAAAACTGCAAAAAGAAGGCAAATATACGTCATCAAAAAGACGTCGAAAGAACAACGAAAAGACAAGAAAAACACAACAATTTTGTAATCTTGGCAACAAGCAGGACGAGAGATGATAAAAAGATGACAATGAAAACGAAGAAAAGGCGGCAAAATGTCATACAACGAAAATACGATGGCAAGATGGTAAAAAAAGACTATGAAAAGACGATAAAAATATAACAGAGAAATGACAATGAGATGACGAATACGGATAAAAGGCAATAAGGAGATTACAAAAAGACGGATAAAAGGTTCCGAAAAAGCGACGATAATATGACGAACAGGCAATGCAAGGTAGCGAAAAGCCGATGAAAGAACCATGAAACGACAGCAAATAATCGACGAACAGGCAGTGAAATGCCTGCGAAAAGATATGACGAAGAAGTGAAGAAAAGTAGGCGGAAAGTTGAAAGACGTCAAAAACGTTACAAACAGCGACAAAATGTCCAGAAAAGTAATACAAAACGACGAAAAGACTGTAAATAGATGTAGCCTTTGGCTAAAGGTATTAGAGAAACAATAAAAAGTCGGCAAAACAGTGACAGGCTATGCTAAAAAAGTCACTAATGACGATGCTATCAAACTAAAAACGCCACAAAAAGCAATAAAAAATGACAAACAAATCACTGAAAAGAGACAAAAAGGCGATGACGAAAAACGACCAACAAACGTTGGACTCGGGTTCATATGCCAGTCCCACAGAAACCACGAATGACCCAAGCTGTTTAAGTGACTATAATTACATTAAAAAAATACAAAACAACCAAACGACCACCAAAACCAAAATGGAAGAAATCGGACAAATAAAGGCGAATGACGAAAGTCAAGATTACACGTTCTTGAATAATATAGAGGAAATTTGAAATGTATCATAAACTGATTCGATTCAAACAAGTATTAATTTGTTTCAAATGCAATCAAGAATACCTAAGCGATAAAAAATGTCACTTTTTAGCAAAACTGAGAAACACTTTATATATGAAGAACAAACGTCGGTCTAACTTGCATTGAAATCAAAAGCTTGATTTAAAATTTGATTTAGTTTTATAATTTATAACCCTTTCTTTTGTGATTAAGACACAGATTGTAAAACTACGGATTTTTCTGTAGCAAAACCTGGCAACACGACGTCCAGCGGAATTCAAACTTTGATTAATCCCCCTAAAGGTTCAATAAAAAAAATATTTTTCTTCAGTTTCAATATAACACATTAATGTGTTCTGCAAAGTTTTACAGCATGTTATTACAAGAAATTTTACTGAAGACAGTAACCTTCCAGCTCTTCAGCGAAGATAGAAAAATCCTATTAAAAATCGTTAAAATCAGTTTTTCTATTTTAGCTGTTTTTGTAGTTGTTGTATGGCTTTTTTCTGTTTTACACAGTTGTACAAACAGTAAAAATACACAACATTTCTGAACATAGACTACCTCTATCTTTGCTTGTTTAGGAACTATAGGACTTTTACTATAAAAATACCCTAATTTTGACCCCGAATTACTTGCAAGAAGGCATCATTTAATGCAAAAACTCTCCCCAGAGAATCAGAATAGTTTCAAACAGGCTGAAAAAATTTATAAATCATGTTTAAAAGTACAAAAGCTAAGCTAAGCAAATTTACAGGATGACAAAATCAGGATAAAATCGGAATAGTATACTTCGATGCATGTGGCATTTCCGATTAAAAAGTTATGCGAGCTAAATTGCTTCATCTGGGTGGATCTGCGCTCTCGAATTTAAGAGATCATGAACAGATTTGACCACGTTGCTATCGCTTAACTGGACAAATTTATTTCTAGTTCGTCACCAAAGCCCTTCGGAACGAAGAAAATTACGCCAACTAATGTAACAGAATGGTGGACGGTTTGACAGCACGGAAGTGCGCAGAACAATTTTGATGAAAGATTTACTGAAATTGGCGTTTACTGAAATTGAAGCTTTGAGAAATTCCCAAGGTGTTGAACAACAAATGGAAGCTATTTCATCAGATCAGCCGACAGAAAAGGTGTACAAAGTTGCTTATTCTAAACACGATCACGCTCAGAGTACAAGTTCTAAGAAGATTCTGAGATTCTAAGAAGATGCGTGATACGTGATACGTTCCGGGGTCGAAAAGAGGAGAAAATATGCTTCAACTAAAGGGTGTTTCTCATCAAATTGCACCACGGAAGAAACGCTGTAGAAAATTACCCATTGGATAATTTCTCTTGAAAATTTGGGTAGAAGTAGTTTAGAGTGTATTGTTTATACAAGCGTGTCGTGGAAGCGTTTAGGAGAATCCCAATGCTTCGGTCCAAGTCTTTCGTTCAAAGAGCCAAAAAACTGGGGGACTGCATACGTACAAAGTGTAGAAGGCTCCAAATCGTGACGGACGACACAAAATACGGTGGGAAAGTTACGCGCCCGGAAACTGTACATTCGAATGCTGACGAAGCCTCATTGGCTCATCATGTATGAGGAGACGTACGTCAAGGCGGACTTCCAACAGCTTCCGGAGCTACTGTTTTTCAACGCCCATCACAAATTTAATGTTCCGGATGAAATAAGTAAGCGGAAGCTTTCAAAATTTGCCAAGAAATACATGGTTTGGCAAGCGGAGTGCGCCGTTCGTGACTACCGGGACTGTAAACGGGCAGATCTACCTCAACGACAGTGTCTACAGAAGCGTCTGCTTCCTCTGTAGAAGCAACATGAGGGCCCTACGATCTTCTGGCCGGTTCGAGCTTCGTGCCACTATTCAAAGGAAGTCTGTAAAGGGTGTCCCATAGCAAATTTCACCTTAGAATCAGTCACGAAATTTTACGAGGACGAGAATATCGAATTACACAGTATTGCAACGGACATTCCGTGAATTATCAGTTGTGGCTTGAACAGCACGTTCTCATTGTAGTAGGGAGTTTTATGGCTTTGATTAACAAGATGTCCGTCGAAAAGTCTAAAGAATACTTCAAGCAAGCTTGTATCGTCCGAAAATGCTTGAACAATAGGCTGGCGGAGAACTATTGAAATGACACCAGACGATTCCAGTTGTCGACAGGTGTGAAAATGCCTGCTAAAAATTGCCAAATATAGTATGAAATGCTAAGTAAGGAGTTGCAGGAAAGCTGTGCGAAGGAAGGAAGTATTAAGATTATGGAAGATTATGGAGATCTGGTGACGATAGCGGAATCGAAGGACCTAAGAACCCGGAAAAAAATTACCATAACACGAAGATAAAAAATATTATAACAGTAGGATACAAAGTACAGTAAAAACGATAAAATTTATCGTCCGAAAAGATAACCAAACTATCAAACTTATTGTTGTCCACCATAACTTTCATGGTTTTCAGAGATTCTACCATAAAAATAACGGGTTGTTAATATCTTAACAATAAAAAAAATAAGTAAATTTTTATTTACAATAAAAGTTATCGTCCTTTTATGGTAATTTTTTTAGGCGAAAAAACGAAATATAATCAAAAAGAGGCAGTAAATTTATGATGAAATATAGCCAATTCTATAGCATAAAACAAGAAACAAAAATGTGAATAAAATTTGAATTTGAGGCACTTTTACAATTAATTTACCATAAGTTTTAATGTTCACAATAAAAATTGCTGTAGATGCATTGTTTCTATTGCAAAATTTAATGTAAATTTTTTTACGGGAAGACTACATCTACTGGCGATCGAAAAGACGTGTGGGACGATTGGACATTCCCTTGGCATAACTTACGAGAAGAGCAACAAAGATCCTGTAAATCCTGTAAATCCTGTAATCCTGTAATACACTTTCATGAAAAAAAAGCTGAACAAAGCCGCTACAAACTGAGCAAATGGTATAAAACTATACAGGACTATACTCATATTTCTTGTCCCAAACCTAACGAACGAGCGTCGTCGTAATTTCTTGTCTAAAAGATTTCAAAAATGTGATTCGAAAAATCAGTTTTCGAATAAAAAAAACCTTTTTGTTTATAATTTTTATCTCGGAAGTTCCAACAAGTAAAACCTACATACTCATCATTATCTGTTTGTGGACTTTAAGGGGGCGTCCGATTCAGTTGAACGTACATGACTTCTCGTCGAAACTAATTAAGCTAATTTATACATTCAGCACCGAACACGAATGATCAGAGACGACCTGGGGTCTACCGGCACAGTTTCAAGACCCCCATTAACCCTGCTAATTACCTGACTCCTAAAACCAGTAGTGACGTCAAATCTTTAACACCACAAAATGATCTCTAAACAATTGACAAACCTCAATAAAACTTAGAAAACAGCTTGTAAATGACAAACGGTTTGTGGCAAATTAGCTTTCTGCGCCAAATAAGCAAAATTTTGTGGTACAAAATCTGTTGGAACCATTTATGAAGAAAAACTAGTCAATCAAAGGGAGCAGGACATCCAACTAGCTTCTGGCCCTCATGCCAGCCCAGGTAACCCAAGTTGATTGTAAAACTGGATTCGTAATTTTACCATACTTTCACTATCTACAACATTACCGAAGATTTGATTGATCCGATGATATAACCGCGTTTCTGTTTTTTCAGTATTACAAGTTGCCATTTACGAAACGCGAAAAAAAACGCTGTAAAACTTGACACATTTGGGGTGACAGTGGCCCATCGAAGAAGGCCGATTCGCAAACTCGCATGGAATTGCCCTACTTTTTGTTTGTTTGTTTGTTTGATTGATCTGTTCTCTATTATTGTTGTTGTTGTTGTTGCTGTTGATTAGATTAATCCTGTGGCAAATTAGCTGTTTTATATATCTGTTTTATCTGTTCAGTATAAGAAACTTATACCTGGTTGGCTGCTGCTGCTGTTTGTTTGTTTGTTGTTGTTACTGTTACTGTTATTGTAGTTGTTGTTGTCGGTTCTATTTTATGTGTGAATGTGTGGGTGTGTTTGAATTATGCTCTGCTTTGCTTTGTGGAGATGAAATAAAAACCTTACAACTGTCGCTTGCTGCTTTTTTACTGGTGGTTTTGTGAAATGTGTGTGTGTATGTGTTTGTGTGTGTTTTAGTGAATGTGTGTGTTTGTGTGGGTAGCGTGGCTATTGTTTTGGTTGGTTGAAATACTAACTGAGAAATAGAAAAAATACTAAAACAAAACGTGAAACAGATGTTTTTTGTTTTCGTATTTCGTTTCCAGCTGTGCTGCTACGCTCGCACACTAAAACTGTTTTTTAAGTGCAAAGGTAGCGCTTTAGGGTGACTTTTTTTACGTTTTGCTTGTAAGGGTCTAGTACTTTGCTATTGACCATGATCGTACTAGAGTTGTGATGATTAAGTCATTAATCGTGTCGCATGTGATCTTCGGTTGGTTATAGGTTATTTCATCGATCGTCACTTCTAGAAGGTGATGTTTGATTTCCTCTTTTTTGTTACATCTTTGTTCGTGTAATTTTAGTTTTCTCTATAAACTTGTTTAATTTTTTTCTGCTTTTGGACCACAAAGTTCACTAATCCATATGTGTTTTGATGATTTGTTTTTTGTTGTTGTTCTTCTTCTTCTTCTTTAGTTTTGATTTTCGGTTGTATATAATTTCGATACTTCTAAATAGTCCTTTATGGTTTTATGGATCTGCTCGTGTCTCGGAATCTTTTTTATACTCGCTCTGAAGATGATGATTTCTCGTGCTCGAGTTCTGAATTTCGATTATAAAAGATACCTAAATATATTCCAGTTCATTTTGTTTTAGCATCCTAAAAATTAAAATTAGTTGTTCATATTTTTATGCTTCCTCGCGCGTTTATATTTTTATAGTATAACCTATATCACATTTAGACATTTCATGAAAATATAAAGTTTCATATATATCCTTAGTGTTTTTTTTGTCTTCTGAAAAGTTTATTTTAGCTTCGCACTTCCTTCCTCAATGTATATATGTAAATTTGGACAGAAAATACATACATATCATTTTTCTTATTGTGTTGGATGTATATACGATTCCTTTTTTCTTATTGTTGTAGCTTACTTCCGATGATGATTAATGACTATGTTCACACATCAATATTTTTTTCTTCTTCTTCTTCTGTTTAGAGGGAAAATGGTAAACATTAGTTTCCTGGACTTTTTTTCATCTCGAGAAAAAGGTAACAAAAATATATACAAAAATGTATTCATTTTCTCATAGCATTTAAAACAATAGAGTTTCCCGTGTATGAACGTGTGTCTGTATGTGTGTGTGGTTTCCTTCCTAATATCAAAGCACCATTTTGTTTACACCTTATCTAATTGGTATCCTAAACGTAAAGCCGAAAATTGATTTAGTCTCGATTTTCCGTGGTTTCACTGAACAATTAACGAACCAAGTGCTTCTTCTTACTTGTCCGCTTTCCAGTCGCACAAAACTGAACGGGAAGCGATTATATTTGTGCAACTAATTTGGAATTCCATCAGTTGCTGGTGGTATTAAGCCGATTCTTATCACAATGCTTGAATTTTGATTCTGCAATAATGACTAAGTTGATTTATGCACAATTTTGACGTCCAATTTTTTGTTTTTCGAGAAGAAAATGGGACAGCAATTTCCCCCGGACCGCGTGCTTCACGCTTTTTCATCGTTTTTTTCACTCGCTTGCCAATCACAGAGTTGTTTGTTTAAATGTCATTCCCCGACGGGGCACGGACACGGAGGGAAATTCTGCCGATCACAATTTTGTATTGCCAATTTAACGCCCACCCTCAGCGCGGGTGGTGTGGAAAGAGAAAAGGGAACAATCCCAGTTCGAAAACGAATTGTCTTATATTACAGAGCTGTGGACAGGTTAACAAATTTTTTAGAACGAAAACAGATTTTTTAATCTCTCTTGCTCCGTTTTTTTTTTCTTTTCAGACAGCTTTTTTTGTCTGCGTGTGAGTCTGTGATTCCTATATAGGTTAGGTGTTTATCTTCTTGCTTTGCTTGCTGCGTGCATTTGAAACCTTACCACTTACCGCTAACTGCCCGTTGTCCAAGCAGCGGTAGGCTTAGTAGTAGTAATAGTAGTACTAGTAATAATATTTTTTCAGACATCGAAATCAATTGGTAAATTTCTATACATATCTATATGAAGGTGGTGGTTATTTGTTTTTTTTTCAGTGTTTGGGATGAAAGTGGGATGAGAGCTCGTGTGTTTGTGTGGTTTTTGTTTATGGTGACAGCGGAAGTAGCTATCTAGAATTTCAAACCTAAAATCTGTAGCAAATATTTGTAACCTTCAAAAGTCGCTTAAAAAAACACAACGCAAAGATATATTAGATCAAAGGTTGTGTGTTCCACAACACAGGTGAAGCATTCACTAAGTTGATGAGAAAAAAAATCACTATTCTAAGCTGAGAATTCTAACTTAGATCATCGCAATTATGATCAAATTAGGTGAGATTATGCTCTGCTATGTTTGCAGTTAGAACATAATCTATCAAGTATTTTAAATTACCATGGTTACCAACGATGTTGTTTTGCCGAAATTGGCCAAAGTTGCTTGATTCCTGCATTAATGTAGTTCCAAATTGTTTAAAAATAATTGGTTCATCTGAGAAACATGCAGCAACCCATTATTATCGATGGTGTCCTGCTCGCAAATTAAGGAACAATTGGATAACCCGATAACGCGCGGGCACATTGTATGCATCCTGTTCGAGTCGTTGAACAGAGTGGAAGATATCGGAAACTGACAGCCTTCACTCACAAATGGATCCGGCTCAAATTCAGCCGAAAATTTTTGAAGTGAAAATAGGGATGGCGAAATTTTTTGGTGTCATATTTTCAACGCTCACAGATCGTCAATTTGATAGTGAAAATATCTATCTCATTTCGTGCTCAATAATTTCTACTGGCGTCACTGCATATCCCTCTGCTCGTTACTAGGTTACTTACAAACAAACACCTGCCGGCCGTGGATTCGGGACTGCAATAGAAACGAACTGAAGTTTTTCCTATCAATTCAGATGCACATTTTAGAAAAAATCAGTATAATATCTTTCGAAATAACTACTTGGGCGCAAGAGTTAGTTTTGCGAGTGTTTCAACAAGTGGAATAGCCGGAAAAAATAATTGAAAATTCGCCGGCGAAAAAGTGAAAATTGAAGTGGTGAATTTAAATTGTGCACAAATTTCAATATTTAATTAAATTTCCAACCCGCACAGTAATGCAACTTATAGAATGCAATGTTTAGTGCTTTGAGTTGCAAATTCCTAATAGTAGCAGGTTAGTTGAATCAATTTTATTTTTTGCGATGGTGTGCTGTGCGTACGGAAATATGTTGGTAAACGGTAACGGGAAGAAAAGATCGTTAAACCAAGAAAAAGTGTTTTTTCGGTGAACTGAGGTTAGGTGAAAATTAGGTTAGGTCCCACCGATTCGCTCTTAGTTAGATGCGAGGCCCCATACGTGGATTACGGCTTGTAGTGAGTAAATTCTGGTCACCCCAAGCACAGAATCCGTTGAACTTCCAGTGTAGCCAAAAAATCTAGTATATAAGTGTTACGTCTGTAACCAAAACCAGGCCCCTGACAGGGCGCCATATTTTCGCTTTGTATCAAAGCTGAAAGTAATGCAGGTGCCACCTGTACAGATCTCAGTACTCTGAGTACTCAGAGCAACAGTTGACAGTGGCACATTAGTAGGTATACAAATGTAGGTGCAGCGCCGTAGAGTGTGGTTGGTCAGACTGGCCCCCGCCAAGGGCGCAAGCTCTTACGGGCGCCAAAAAGGGCCTACATTTCATTAAAGCATTAGCAATAACGTATGCATTTAAAACAATACTGATTTTGGCGATATGCCACTTTATCGGTTGATTTGCATGCAGCAGCCATGGTGAAAACCGTCAAACAATTACGCTCGATGCTTTGTTCGTACTTCCAGCGAAGAAGTTGGACATGATGAACTTCGTATCCGCCGGATAGAGCAATCTAACATTCGCAACACTTTCTCCAGGCGAGAAAGGCGAAAGTGCTGTACGGAAGCCTGATTCCGACCGCCCGACAGTGCTGGGCGGAAGTTAAAAATTACGACCGAAAGAGGGGTGGCCTCAACGTTCCGTGCATTGGACCGGGAGGTTAGTGAAACCGGCTAAACGGTGAAGAAGTACTTGGCCAAAATGAACATTTTTATGCGGAAGCGTCAGTCGAGGCTGGCAAAGGATCGAGTACTTTACGTCCCCCCCACCAAAAAGGTAAGTGATGACGTCGAGTATATCTTCCGCCCAAGCTTCCGAAGAAGTTCCTTCTGTGGCTGACGATCAGAGAGAAGAGAATGTTCAAGTCGCTTTGTTATTTCGTTCAGGGCTTACGGTGAACGAGAAGATACGAAGATACGGTATGAACATACGTTAAGTGCATCTATAAGTTTTGGATAAGGGACGAATACGAAAAAGTGATAAACTTGAAACGAGCACTGATTTAAGAAATAAGGGGCGCCACGTTGGGTTTCCGCCAAGGGCGCCACAAAGTCACGCTACGGCTCTGTGTAAGTGAGGACAAATTATGCCAGATTCTATTTAAGGCAAACATCAGTAACGTAGTTCCGTTTCATAAAGGTACATAGCGTTAGCGGTACATTCATTGGTTGGATTGGTACAGGTGTTTTGGTCAAAAATTCCGGTCATCTCCGTTATAGTGAATCACACCAAAAAAGTGTGAGAAAGCAAAGTCTTGGAGCCACATTCGATGGAATTTTGCTTTGAAAGACTTCGAAACCAGCTGTTATTGTGTACAGGACAATTACGAGATCAGTGCTTCGATTCTATTGACTGTAATAGTCTCTCCCAGTCGACGAAATTCGAATATACGACGACTGGCAACTTGTTAGTAGATTAGGCAGCGTTGTACCTCGAGACCAACTGGGTGGCAAGGCAAATGACACATTTAGTAGATCGACGATTTACTTTCGGAAGTTACAAACACTTACTAATGATATAGTTTTTTTTTTTTCGAATCTAAAAGCTATCATCCGCTATTACGTATGAGTGCGTGTGTGTGTGTGTGTTAATCTACGTTAGCACTAGCACGATTATCTTTTGTGGGTGGGTGAACCTTTTGATTTTGATTTTGTTTTGCTTTGTTGAATTCGCTAAAGTGTGTTTTCACATGCAGCGTTTGATACGTGCCTGCGTAAGCATATGTTTTATGGGTGTATGCATGTGTGTATGTGATCGGTATGGGTTAATATACAAAAATACTGAACAATAGAGCCCGAAATATCGCGCGTGTGTGTTGTATGTGTGGTGGCGAAACAGTTTTTAATTTTTCTTTTTCATTCCCACTCACTGACTGACTGGTTGACTGCGTCTGTGGACTGTACAGGATTTTTTTCTTTAAATTTAGTTTTTTTTTCAGTTTCTTCGCTTTCATTTTTTATAAGATATAAGGCATTCTGCTTGACACGTTTTTTTTTGTTTTTTTTCGCTTCTAAACGTGCAGATGTATGTTTTTAAGAGTGTATGGAGTTGTCCACGTGTGTGCTTGATTTTTGGTTCGTTTCTCATCCTCAAGTTATGCGATTTTTTTAAATGTTTTTTTTTTGCTTCTCCTTCTTCCAAGAAATAGTTAGGGTTAGAAAGAGAATTAAACAGGTGTTTGTTGATTTTTATTTTCTACTCAGCGTAAGCAGGTTTAATTTTTACTTCGGACCGCTACGTTTCAGTTCAGTTTCTGGCACATTTATGGTGGTAAAATTTGTTGAATGTGTGTATTTGTGTGTATGTGTTTGTGTTTAAGAGGGTATGTGTTTCTACCGAAAACAGTGAACTTAAAAAGTATAGCTTTTTAATTGTTTTCCTAGTATCTCGAACAGTAGTGATATCCTGGTGATTCTATTGCAAGCGCATACTGCAAACGCATGCCGCTGCACCAATACAGACGAAGCATCCGGTGCAGCAGCGGGCGCTCGGGTTTTTGTTTGTTTGTGGTTGTGTTAGTTATGACTCTAATGATCCTATGTTATTCTTGTTTGCATGTTTGTTGTTTGTTTTTTGTTTGTCTTATTGTTTCAGGCAGCCATCTTAGATTTGTAAGTTGTTTTGTTTCACTTATTGTTATTATTTGTTTGTTTCTTGTTGTTGTTGTTGTTCTGACAGATACACCGAAGAAAAAATCTAGTAAACAAACAAGTTGCGACGATTTTGTTTAAACAACAGGTTCGCCTCCGCTGTAAAAATGCTCTCCGTAGAAAAATATGCTCAACAAGAAAAATTACCACTAACTGCGTGTGTATGTGTGTTTGGTTGTATTGTACTGCTCCTGCGCAATAGAGCGGGCAACAGTTTAACCTTTCGTCATCATTTTCCTCACCATTTTACTAACGTGTTTCATTCATACCTCTGAGTTCGGGCGTGATAAATCTAACATTTTGTTTTTATTTTCCTCGTAATCAACATCTACAACTGATTCTACGCATAAATCAGACAAAGAAATCGAATATTTCACTTACAACCTATATATGTATATGTTCGCTTTTGCTTCATCAACATCTAGTCACAGAAACTGTTTTATTTATCTTTTTTTTGTTGTTGGTTTTTGTTTTGCTGAAACGGAATGAAGACCTCTCTCTCTCGCTCTCTCGCGTTCGACAAGTGTTGTGCGTCTCATCGGGTCCGAGTCCGAAAAAAACGAGAATCAATAAGCGATTGTTTTTTTTTACTGTTTTGTTCTCTCATCTTATTTTATTTTCACATTGGCATGCAAGTATTTGTTTTTTTTTGTTATTTTTTCTGATAGTTTATTTCTTCTCTTTCCGGTTTCGTCGTCTCTTTCTGCCAGCAACATGTCCTTGTTTGTTGGTTGTTTTGTTTACTGATGTTTGCTCTGTTTGCTATTGTAAATGAATTGGAATTATTTTAGTACGAAATTTGTATTACCATTTCGCACGCGTATTCGGCGTGCGGAGAGTGTGTGTGAGTGTGTATTTTAATTAAATTGAATTCTTACTGTTAAATTTTCCACATTTTGCATTTGTTTTTTTTTCTGTTAATAACTATTGTCAATCGGAAGCTGCCTGGAGCGGGGACGCCCGAGGGATCTTCCGATCGTTTTATTTTCTCTGTTGTATGTTTCTCTGCAGCGGCTTGATTATTCTATTGTAGGAGTGTGTAACTGTGTATGTTTGTGTTTATTCTTCTGCTTCAGGGAAGGAAAGGGGATGCAAGGGGTAAAACGGGTTAATATTCAGTTTATAACGTCTTATAGTAATAATTATTACTGCCTTAGAAAAGTAACAGATAGATTTGTTGAAAAGAATGTGCATTTATTCAATGTAAACTGTATGAAAGTGAGTGTGTATTTATTGTATGTGCGTTGAAAAACAAACGGGACGAGGCGAGCTCATCCCAGTAACCAGGCTATTGTAGTTTTGACAGAATCTTGTGTGTGTGTGTGAGTGTGAGAGAGTGATGTGATTGAATCATGCAATCCTCTGTAGTTTGTTTGTTTGCGGTGAAGATTTTGTTTCAAACTTTAGTAGCAGCAATAATCATTTCAATGAGTTCACGTTTTCGTGTTTGTTTGTTTGTATGTGTTTGTTAGTGTAGTTGTGAGAGATATCCATTGCTATTGTTTGTTTACTATTGATCATATGTTTGGTTTTGAGTAGTTATTGTTGCATTACTATAGCACACCGGAGAGCGTATTATAGTAACAATCGACTGTCGGCTTAGATTCGTTTTTAGGGAGGTTGAAGGTGAGTTTCTGTACGGTTTCGTACATTTATTCGCTTACAATCTTAGAGTGTGTGTGTGTCCAATCCGTTTTCGTTCGGCGTCAAGATGTTGGTGTTGGTGTTGCACCGAACGCACGTTTCCTGTATATGTTCGTATGTTGAAAATTTACCATCCATCCAAAATGTGTTGTATTGACCAAAAGGTTTCCTGTCCAAAATCTATTGTTTCCGGGTAATCAGAAAAGAAAGCATCGCTGAAGGCTTCGCCCGAATGGTTCACCCTTCCGTGCTAGTTTCGGCCGCTAGGAATTGTGAACCGCTTGCAGGCGGAATCCTTTCCGCAACGGTTGTAGTAGCAGTATTTTGATATTTAACGAAAAAGAAACTCTTCAACAAGAGATGTTGCTGTTTGTTGCTTGCTGTGTTCTGTTCTTAATTCCAGTTGTTTCTTACATTGATGTTTGCTGCTGTGTTTGTTTGTTCTCCACTGAGGTTGGGTAATTCCTGCTTGAGTAAAACAATCGTAAATGTGAAACCGATGAGTAGAAGAGTAGTCGCTCTTTGATATGTCGCCGTTGAAAATGTGCCAAAACTGTTCAGAATTTGATTAATTTCTTGCCTTGCGTTGACTAACAGCTAAGAGAAAAATGTTTCGGGGCTATATATGCTCTAAAAAAAAAAGATTGCACTAGCTATTGGTATGATTACGGTAGCTTTCCGAACCGATCGATTTTGATTTTCATTTAGTTTTTTTTTTGTTAAATCGTAAATGCGTAACAAAAGACTTACTTAGGGAAAAGGGAGCCATAATGTGGGAGCCGTCGATCAGGAAGTGACAGCGGGGGAGTACAAGTTGTAGTTCCTGTTCATGTTGTTTCTCTTCGCCGATAGGAATTAGCTTTTCTTCATTGAACCGAACTTTTTTTTTGCTGGTATTTTGTTACGTAGTAATCAATCTTATGTCTCTCCAATATTTTGTAACGAGTTTGTTCTGTTTTCTTGTTTTTAGATTACTTTGTCGTTTTGTTGTGAAGCACATACCCAGAAATCCTGCTGTTATTGTTAATTTTTGCTTTTATCTTCTGACCATTTTCAATGCTGATGTTTCGAGTGTTTGCTGCAATGCATCCTGTCAATGTATCTTTTGTTGTCACCTTTTTTTTGTTTAGTTTCTTCTTTTGATTTGTTACCTATACAAAAACTGCTCTAGTAATTTTTCATTTTTTTACAATTTCACCGTTTTTTTAATAAGACTTTCTCTTACCTCACTTAAGTTTTCCTTTTTTGTTGTTGTAAATATAGAATTAAATAATTTTCCCTATATATTTTAATTTATTTTTTACGTTTCTTCATCATTTTTCTTCTTTCCTCGCTTTAATATAAATAACGAATATGTTACGGTTTATATCGTTCTAATTGCACTTTTTTTATTTACTTTTAATATTAAATTACTTCTTTTTTCCTAACAAAAACAAATCGGTATCTCCCTTCCTTCCGGTATTTTGTATGCTACTCGAAAAACAAGAAGTAACGTGTAGTTCTCGGAACTGCTCTCGCGTCAAACGTGTTGTTGTTATACAAAGTTGCAAAGAAGAAAGAAAACAGTACAAATAAAACAGGGAAAAAACATGAAGACGAAAACCGAATTACGTTTTTTTTTGCGTTTGCGAACTTGTTTGATCGACCGACCGATCGTCGATCGATTGTTTCCCGGGCGTTGTGTTTAAAGCCTCCAAAAAGGCGCATAAGACAGATGATAATTTGTTTTAAAGTATTTGATCACAAATATCGAGCCCCACGACCCACGAAGTACCGCAAGTGAGCGTTCTTGGACCCATTTTGTGTTAAATTCACAGCTCGAAAACCGCACTGCAGAGTGAAGTTTTACTAAAAATGTTCTTTTTTTCCCTTTATTTACAGGATTGGCAGGTAAAAATCACGTCACAAAATTCGTAACGTCGTTCCCTTAGGTTCCTGATTCAGCAGACACGCACGTAAGTCGCCCATAAAAGTCGATAACGTTTTTCCTCAAAATAAGGTGCCAAGATTCATTCACTTTTATTCTAGTTTACGGCCGTATCATGCATCCGCACGAATAGTTAGCTTCGAACGAATCGGGAGGCACTATTCTCATATTCGAATGAACAAAAGGAAGGGGCGTTCGAACGTTCGAATTGATTCGCACGAAAACAAGAATACGAATCGGCTTAACTTTCGAACGAATATCATTCGAACGAAAACAAGATTAAGGGTGATTATGTTGTGCATCAAAACTGTGCTTTTCAAGACGGCTAACAGTTACTCACAGTTACTCCGCGAGCAGACAGAGTGCCATGATTTTGTCATCCGCTCATATGACGATCCAAAAATCTTTGTTGAAAAATTAACTTTCGCCTTTAGTTTTAAAATTGCAACAATTTGAATATCGCAAATCTTAAGGTTCGTGCAATCTATGGCATGAAAAGAATGTCAACCAGAATGAAACAGTCAATAGGTCAAATTGCAGCAACAAGTTGGAGCATCAATTTGATGTCTGTGCTCGAGAAATATAAACTTTAGCTCTGGGAAACATCCTGAAGAATTACCCAGAATTTTGCAAAGCACATAAACTTCTGAGCAAAAGAGCACTGTTCCTAATTAGAATTAGTGGTCGGCCGGACGGTCGGTCGGTCGGTCAACAAATTGCCCGTAGTTGATGTTGTTGTTCTTCTTATATTGTGGTTGTTGTTGTTGTTGTTCTTCTTCTTCTTCTCTCTGGTTATTTATTAATTATTGCGCGAAATGTATTTTAAACGCAGAACACAAAACAGAATTCTTGGTTGACCGAAAACGATTCGATTCTCTCTACCTCCTTCCTCTCTTTGTTTCGCTCTTGAGTTGATTCTAATCTTTGTTTGTTTTTCTTCTTTATCTCCTTCACGTGTTTCGCTTTTTTTGCTCTCGCACTAGTAGCGTAATGAAATAGTTCTTTAATTTGTTTTTTTGTTTTGTTTGTTCTTGTTCTGGTTGTTGTTATTTTTGTTAGAGAAAAAATATACATACAAAATTTTGGATTATCAATCACAGATAGTATATAAATATTCTTCAATAATTAATTGTAATATATTCTGTATAATTTTCACCTTCAGTATAAAATTTTCTCCGTTTCGTCCCATTCATCTTAGTGTTGATGTTGGTGTGGTTAATTTTTTTTTCTTTCTTCTAAGATTGGTAATGAACATTGAACAACATCTTTCTTTTTTATTTTTTCTTTCGCCATTTCACCCAACGAAAGCCCAAACGAATTGAGAAACGGAAAAACAATGAAACTGAAGAACGCAAGAAAAGCTGCGAACTGAAGGATTCGGGAGAGAAGAAATGTGTTCTTCGAACGGGATGACGTTTTTTTGTTTTTGTTTTGTTCTTCGATTACTTCTTGTCTTCTTCTTGCTGTTGTTGTTGTGGTGCGATTAATAATATGCTTTGATTTGTTTTTTTTTTACTCTTTCTTTCTCTGTCTTGTTTTTGTTTTTGTTTTCTTCTGCTTTTGAGGTATACGCGACGTGAAGACACACACATATATAATATATTTTTCAGCTGTTTTTTTTTACTTCTGCTGCTGCTTGTTTTTTTTAGGGTTTTTTTTCTGAATTGGAGTTTTCGCTTTCTTTCCTCTCACTTTCAGAAAAAAGTAGAAAGTGTTTGAGGATTGTTTTAGCTTTTTCCGTTTGTTTTTTTTTGTCAGTGGGGTTCCGTATTCGGGGTGTGTTGGTGATTCAAGAGAGAGGGCATGGGATGCTTTATACGTTCTGCGATTTTCGCTGATAATTATAATAACTGTGAGGATCAATGATACTGAGACGCGAAACATTGATTTTTTTTCTCGTCATATCTTACTCTTGTAGGTGGACATCTGCTGCATGCACCCTCGCTTCTACTTGCTGTGTCACGTTAGTTAAAACATCGAGTTTACTTGTTTTGATATTTTGGTTTTTCCCTTTAAATTTTGATATCTGTTTTTTTTAGTTTACGTAGTACACAAATACTTTTTTCATTGGAGGATTTCTATGTTGATTTTGTTAAAGATAAAAACGTCGAAACATAGATTACTTGGATTTTCACTGTCTTTTTTTTGCTTTGGTAAAATGTTTTATAAATTTATCCCTCGCCTGCTATACTTTGTCAAAGATAAACAATGTTTTCACGACTTCATAGATTTCTGATTTGATAAACGGCCTTTCTCTTACTCGGCTCTGCACGATATATCGATAAAGATTTTCTTATTATTTTGTTTTATTTTTTTCTGGATAGAATTTTGAACACCAAATATGTTTTCCGTAAATCGATACACTTTTGTTTTTTGTTTTTTACTTAATGACAAATATTTTTTTGCTTAGATTTTGGTTTCTCTTTAGCCACGACATTGAATTTTGTTTACAAAATGTGCAAAATGTTTTGACTAGTTAATTTTTGTTTTTGTTTCTGACATCCAAACAAGTGTTGCTTTACTTTTTTTTTGGTTATCGGTTATTAGTTTCGCGATAAATACACATTTACATAAAAAGCTTCTGTTTGTCGAACATTGATTCATTTGCTGCCGTACTTCGACGAGGTCGAGGAAGTCGTTCTCGAACGATTCAGGAATGGATTATGTATCAGTTCGGGACGCAAAAGTCGTGTGGGAGCCGGTAAATAGAAGGGGGGAACAGGAAGAAGTTAATAAAATTATTGAGGGTGGATTTTTTCATCATCCTGAATTGTGACCGCGCGTTCGCTTGTATGTGTGTGTATGTCTGCTGTTGAGGGTTTGGATAATTGCGTGTTTGATCGATTCGTTTTACTTCCTTCCCTGTTGGCTGGTTTGCCACGTCCGCCAAGCCGGGCCTTAATTCGCAGTCATTACGAGTGCGCCGTAGCTTTGCTACGTAGCAATCGTTTTAATTGACCTGCGAGCTCAAAAATGTTTCAGAAAAAGGTAAATTTACTGGCTAGAAGGTGACTGAATGGTTGGTCTTTTTTTCAACTCAATTTGACTGGATCAAAGAAAATGCGTGCAGGACAGAAAGGGACGCAACCAGCAGCAACCCTGTTTGTCACTGCTGCGCCGCTGCCTGCATGACAAATGCAGATTAATTAATCTTTTTTCCGCAGTGGGAAGCAATTCATATTCTCATTTTTTCCTCGTTATTGTTGCTACTATTATTGTTGTTGCATCATTATCGAAACAAAGCAGGCCGGCAATAGTAGCTGACCAATTTGAAGTGATTGCTAGGCTTAATGAATTGAAAATCAATCGTGACAGCTCGTGGCCAGGGTTGAAATGTGGTCAAACAAACAGATTATTCCAAACGTACTCACTGTAGCTCGCTCCGCGGTGCGGTGCGGTACGACGGCAGGCTAGCGGGGTTCGCCACGGTCACTGACTTCAAAACTTGATGTTTTGACTGTGGTGCTTTCTATTTTAAAAAAAATCCAATTTCGCTCCGGTACGAGTACGAGTTGTGTCTCATAAAGATCAACCTTCACTTGGTATATTATAAAAATCAGACCTTCTGATTATTGTTTCGTAAGCTGCTGCTGCTGGGGAGAACTAGGTAGGATACCCGGATTGTCCGAATGGTGCGATTTTCTTTTTTTTCTGTTTAGTTTGATCCGGGTGCGTTTCGGGAAAAGGAATTTCCAGGAGAAAGATGGAGCGAGGAAAAGGAAATACAAGAGCCTATTGGTCGATTGTCAAAAAATTTGCGTCTTCTGCTTCTTCTTCTTGTTTTGTTTCACGTTAAAAATCATTCTCTATTGTTTCACTATAGTGTACTGTAATTCGCGATTTTCCTTCCACTGCTAGATCATCATCTTCATCTATTTTTTTTCTTCTTCATCATCATCATCATCATACTCATCGTGTGTCCTATTAGTTTTGATTCTCGTGTTTTTTTTTTTGTTTAAAACAGTTATGAATAAAAATTGTCAACACCTGCCCATAGTGTGTGCCATTTGATTTCTCCACATCTTCTTCTTCTTCTTCTTTAACTACAATAATAATATTTGAACTACAAATTTTGCTCTTCGCCTGGGGCGCGGGCGTCGGACGCGCCGATTTTGCTTCGTTTTTTTTCCTAGCCTAGAAACGTTTGCGAGCGCCACAGTAGTAGCGCATCCAGCGACAGTCGCTTCTATGAACTGTCTTCGGTCGGTAAGTGCTTGCCTTGAGAAGCGAGCCGATGTGACAGTAACTGCTGCTGCTGCTGATGCTGCTGCGGTTGCTGTTCCGCCCGACCGGAGGAGGACGGGTCGTCCTTAGCACCGTTGTGTTGATCTTCCATTGATGTCCTCTGATGATGGTGCGCCACGGACATCGATGTGAGATCCTCACGTAGCTTTATCAGGCTCTCGACGGCTAGGTTTCCTTTGGCCAACAGTGAGTGAGTGTCGAGCATACTATCGGTGGAGGTATTCAAGTGTCGCTGCTGCTGCTGTTGCTGAAGATGAAGTTGCTGTTGTTGGTGCTGCTGCTGCTGTTGTTGCTGTTGGTGGTGATGATGGTGGTCGTTGAAGCTGACAGAACCGAGCCCGGCCGGTTTCGTGCTGCCCGTCGATGAGGTGGACGACGCACCGGGACTAGCGCGCTCTCGCTTGATGTTGTCTGGCAGGTAATTGAGCGGACTGGTAGCACTGCGCTTTGCACCAACCCTGGCAAGAAGGGCTGCCGAAGGATCCTCCGAACCGGTGGCGGTCGACGTTCGTAGGTTTGATTTCATCAGCTGATCAAACAGTGCCCCGTGTGGCATTTCGCCTGGTTTCTTGTCCAGACTGTGCCGAATGATGTCATCTAGCAATGAGCCGTTTGTACTTGTACCGTCGTATATGCTTTCCGCCAGTTCGCGAGCCGTTTTCGGTGCATTCGTTCCGCTGGGGTTGGGAACTTTGCTGCTTTGCTGTTGCTCCTGCTGAAACCTTTGCAGCATGGGTGAAGCGAAAATATTATCGCTGGAGGGGCCACTCGTACTGGCACCCGCTCCGGCGGACTGTCGCGCAAAATCCATCGGAAGACCGGTGAAACCGGCCGGATGGGGCCACAGAAAGGGTGATGCATAGGGCAATTGTGAAGCCATCGTTGGGTCGAACATTGGCATTTTGAGTCCACCATTTGGCGAGGCGCTGGCATATTGACTCTTCAGCTGCTGCTGCTGTTGTTGCTGCTGCTGCTTGGAGCTGGACCCAAGACCGGCCAGACTTTTACTTTTATCAAGCGTTCTCATGACGGAACTGCTGGCTCCGAGGTCCGACTTTAGCCCATCCAAACCGGGTTGGGGTTTGGGTTCTCGCTTCCGAGGTCTCATCAGATGGCGCTCTTTTACTTTGTACTCCAGCGTTGAATGGGGGACACCGTAGTAACTTCCCGCACGATGTACCGACATTTCACCTCGCTGTACGGCTTTGACCGCTTCCACCAGACTGTCACGATCGTAGTTTCGATATTTGCCTCGTTTCGGCCGGGTTCCTTTGCCTCCGGTGCCGGTGTTGGCCAGCTGCGCTGCGGTCATTTGGGTAATGTTCGGATTGCTACCGAAACGGGAAATGTCCGTTCCACCCAGGTTCTTGATGACCGAAATGGTGGGCCGTTTGTACTGTTCCATCGATTCCATCTGCTGTTTGAGCAGATCGGACTGGTGATGCTGTTGGAAGTTTTTACTGATACTTCGTGCGATCACGTCGTTGATCGAAAGCATTGATTTGCCACCCAGCAGCGAGTTGGGAGGTGATTGAGAACTGCTTCGAGGCCTGATTCCCATCGGAGGCGATATGACTGACAGGTGGTTCGGTGGTTGGGCAGGGTTTTGCTGTTGTGGCTGTTGGGGACTAGTGTTGTGTACTGGTCGAGAACTGTTGCTGGCGGTACTGGGCCCGGGCGCTCCGAGGGTTCCACTCACCAGGCTGCTGAGGTCCCGTACCGTGGCAGCGGCTGAAGTTGCTGTAGCAGTCGGCGGAGATGGAGTTGAAAGACTGTGATGATCGCCATTTTTTCCGGCCGCCAGTAGAGCTGCGGCCGTCGCTGGCATTGTCGGAGCACTGCCGGGAACTGGCTTGTAGGACGGAATTTTCAGTATAACTTGCGAGTCATCACTTCCGCCATCGTTCAGGTCCAGCGAAGAGGTTGTCTCCGGTGTACCGGAAGCCGTTCGAGGTTTGTTCTGCTGTTGCGCCTGTAGAAACGGAAGCAGCCGGGGATCGATTGGTTGGCCGTTGTTAAGCGTTGGCGTTACCGCGCTGGGCCTCGGTTCACTGCTGGTGGCTTTTTTGATCTGTTCGGCGATCAGTTCCTGCTGCTGGATGAGTTTTTTCAACAGCTCAGGTAAGGCAGCCAGTGCTGCTTGAGCTGCAGCAGCTTCCTCGGGGCTATTGGATTGTGCCGCCGTATTGGTCAAGCCCGGAATGCCTCCTGCCAGCAGTAGGCTCTGCAGTTGCAGTAGTAGACTCGGATCGATAAGACTGTTTGCTGCCGCTGCCAGCGGAGATGACTGAGGTGGTACCGTCGGTTGAGGTGTTTGAGTTTGTATGGGTTTCAGCAGAGGAGGTTCGGGCGTTCGCTGCTGCTGGGGAGGAGTCGCCGGACTCGAGCTCGGTTCCAGCTTTGGGGTGCTACTATTGCCCCGGTACACTCGCAGGTACGCTTCGGCAAATGCTTGCTGGTTGAGCTTCATCGAGTACGGATCGTCCTTGCCTTCATCCTCCAGTGAGTCCTTATCGTCGTCGTCGTCCACCAGGGCCGCAAGCGACATGTTGTGCAGCATTTCCCGCTTGTGCTCCATCGCCAGCTTGTAGACCTTGTTGCGCAGCGTCGACCGTGGAATGCCGTACTGGACGGCCGCTCGACGCGTACCAAGCTTACCGTTCAGTATGTCCTGTAGGGCACTTTGCAGCTCGTCCTCGGTGTAGGTTCGACGGCCACCAATCGGCGAGAGGCGCGGTTTTGCCCTGCAAAGAAACGCAAAAGAAATCATTGAAGGCGACCATTTTTAATTTTATGTCTAATTCGTAAACGAACGAACGAACGAAAAACCGGTTTCAGAAATTTGGCATTGGCTTGTGGTGAAGCATCGGCACGATTCGGATCGGAAGGCATAGAAAGAAGACACACGAAAACGAATTTCTAAACATGTATTAGAAGAATGGCGTACCAACCAACTGGCCCGGCCATCATTCGTTCATAAGAAACAAAGAAACCAATTGTACGTTAGTGTGCTGGTGGTGATGGTGATGGTGGAGGAGGAGGAGCAAACAACGAAAAAGTGCGTACGCTTGTGGATTGGCGCGTTTCCCTGCCGCTAGAGCAAGAGCAGCATCGAATGCGTTCACGTGCTACGCTTTACTTAGAACTTTTTGTTTTCTCGTTCTATGCTGTTTAAGGGTATTGTTTACACTCACTGTTCGCGAACGTACGCAATATGGCAGTGTCAGCCAAAAATGAAACCATAGCCTGCTGCTGTCGTTGTTGTTGTTAATTGGTTCGAACCAACAAAAAAACTGCTGTAATTCGAGCACGGTGAGAATCGGTTGAGGCAGGTGACTCATTACGTACCTGCACCAACCGGCACGGTACCGTTCGATCGCGTGGGGCTTTCAAAATCGAAAATTCAATTGAAGGAAACGAATGCCGCCGCTGCAGCCGTCGGTCGCTGCTGTGTGAAGGTAGAGCAAAACGAAAAAAAAATAATTGCATTGCTTTCGGTTTCGGAAAAGCTTACCGTTGGTAAATTGCTTTCGAGGAAATTTCACCCATATCGACGACATTGGCGTGAAATGGAGTGTGCAGTTTCGTCGGTTTTTTGATGGTTCTCACAATACCCGAGCACTTTCGAGCAGGAAAGTAGTGTGGGAAAATGCTGATTCCGTCAACCAGATAACCGGCAGCACCGATTGTTACCTATTATCGAACGTTCGAAACCACCAGAACATCAGAACAAGATGTCATTCTTGTCGTCCGGAAACGTAGCGGCGGTATATACCGGGAAACCAGGTTCAACGACCGTAGCAAGTACGCGTAAATTACAAAACAAACTGTGCTACGAAACAGACTGCAAAAAGAGAGCTGGAGAATAACCAGATTCTAACGAAAAAGAAAAAAAATCTTCCACCGCGGCAGCATCATGGGGAAGGAAAACTCTGATGAGCTGCCAATGCAATGGCAACTGCAGCTAGATGGCGTTGATAACGTCTTAAAAAGAGCGCACTGCGCGTTTCTTCCATGTTTGGTGCGCATCAATGACGATGATGAATTGCACATTTAATTATGCGCTGGCTGGCGCGTTGTGGTGCAGAAACCGATGAAAAGAATTTGCACCGGAGCGCGATTTTCCAATCAAAAGATTGACCAACCGCGCCAGTTGGTGGACCCCCCGGTGGAGTCCGCGTCCTGTCCTGTCGTCGGATGGGGCAATGATGAGATCGAGCAAGATTAGGTTGTCCGACTACAAATTGCTGAAATTGGACACAATAGATGATGATGACGACGGGAATAGCGGGGCGAAGCGTCGACATATGTGGCCACTTTAATGGCTTCAGGGTTCTGCGAACCCCCCGGGGGGATGACCCTCTTCTCCAACTGAAATTCAATCGCCTATTTTGACTCTCTTTCTTCGTACAGTTCTGGAGATCCATTTGCCGAAGCGATAATTGCATCATAAAACAGCCAGCATCCTCGGGAAGCAACCAGTCCTAGCTAGGTTACTGACCAGCTCAATAAATAACAGTGATTCTTTCTTTCGCACCGAACCGCTCCTCCCCGCAGTTTCACCTTACAGAGAGGCAGGCACACACAAACAAATCGTGTTGCCGACTCCAGTCAGGGTCGACCGACGGTTGCCGATTTTCCTTTCTGGCCGCTTTCGTCGCGGTCGCGCGATGCCGTCAAGCACCCGTATGAAGAGATATGATAACACAAAAGTTCTGATCAAAGGCTTTCGCACACACGATGGATGCAAACAGGTTACTGTACACAGGCCTAGGACGAAGCGGTTGGTGGTTGAGGGGAGGGAGCTACTGCTTGTCATGTCGTACTCTCCAATCGCGTCTAGACGCAGCGATTCTTCTTGCTCGCCCTCTCGGCATTCTCCTACCGACGCGCCCCGCCGTGGCCCCCGTCGTCCGAGACACGGTGGGTTTTGAGTTGGTGCCGCAAACAAAGAGCGTCCGATTTCGACTTCCAAATTGTGCCGAAATACAAACTTGGTTGATATTGGTCGGGTGGATTTCGTAGAAATCGAAGCAAGCCGTGAAAGTGTCGCTCGCGGTTGCATTCGCCGTTCCAGGAACAACACTCGAATTGCTCGAGGCTTGCTGGGTCGTCGAAATCCATCCGCTGTGAAAAGATGGGCATGATTCGGAAATTTGAGTACTAACCATCCAGCGTTTTTGGAAGTGTTGGCACCGCGGTCGTCACGCGGTGGTGAAGGCGATTTAGGGTTTTCTTGGTGAGAACACGCGAAGCCTTAAACGCTTCGAACAAAATGAAAATCAGTCCGTGGGAAATATGTACTCTTTTTTTGTTGTTGAAAATCGAATGATCATGCAATTTAAAATTAATTAAATTGAAAAATTAGTGGAATTTTTTTTAACAAACCACACAAAATATGAGTTAAACAAAATAGTGCAGACAATTTCCAGTTGTCTAATCGTATCTTCCAATCTTTGTCTGGGCAAAGACTACATTTTTAGATACAACAACCATAATTCAGCTTGTAACCTTCGAGATAGGCAAATTTTTAATGAAATTCAAACGGCGGGTCCGGTGTCCGCTGACTATTGCGACTCTTAAAATATTTTAGAAAAACTAGAAAGATTTCCCCGTTATGGCCGTTTGAATTTCAACAAAATTTTGCCTGTCCCAATCATTTTGTTTAACCCCTGTACTTAGATAACCTAATTAGAGCGATTTAACTAACTCAAAGGCAAAAACAGTCTTCAAAAAAAGGAGATTTCATCATACTGAATAACTCTGGAGAACAGTTGAAAGCAATAGATAAATTGGATGCGAAGTTATTGTACAGAATTGGTTTTTAAGTTTACTTCTTGAATAAATCATTATATCTCGCAACTAGCAAAAGATAAATAGTTACTATATTCAGCAAAGTTACTCATTTTAATGTGTTCTGTAATTTTTCTGAAAAAAAATTTTGATTGTTTTGATTTTTGAACGTATTCAAGAAAAAACAAAAGTTTTTACCACTCTGATAGATAAATATAAGATCGCCCTGATAGTTTAAAATGATGCGCTGTATTTTTTTTTTTTTTTGATAAACTTCTCTAAAGACACCATCGTTGAAAGATTACGATTTTTTTACGCAATAGCAAAATGGACATGTTTTTGAAGATCTAGGAGAGAATCAGGCAAAACGGACCGATTGTGAATTCATCACGGTACTAAATCGATGATATTCAACACTCCTGATGTCTTTCGAGAAAATTGGTAGTATTCGAGTATATTCCCCTGTCCTTAAATTAGTTTTAATCACTCTGATTAGGTTTTACTATGTATTTAGGGGTGAATTTGGCAAAATAGACTATCGTTGCATTTCGCACAGTATGGAATGGATAAGATTTGTTTCTTCTGATAGATGGACTACATTTGGAAACTATTTGAGTTCGTTTCACGAGTGGCAAATAAGTTTTTATATTGTTTAATTAGCTTTTATCATGACTTTTGGGGAAAATAGAGCAAAACGTAGCACTTTCCGAAGTCCGCGCAGGATGAAACCATCACCAATCGATTTCTTGCATTTTTTCACATAGGAATACTGCCCATAAACGCATAACAGTCCCATCTGGCTTTTCACCACTTTTGAGATAAACCTGGGAATCATCTTTAAATTAACTATTTTTTCAATATTTTAAACAAAAAAAATATCTTTGTTCCCAAAATGTTAAAAAAAAATCAAACTTTGTCAGTCCCATATTACAAATAAACGCATAACAGTCACAGTAGTAAAAATATATCAATAAGCATCTGTTTTTTGGAAATGCCTGGACCGATTCGACTGCAAAAACTACCAAACGGAACATTTTATGGGCGAACCCGCATTTGGGAAACGCTGGCCTGGAAGAACACTATTGAAAAGAATTTGAATCGGATGTACGATTCCGAAGTTATAGTGGAGACAAGTTCCGGAATATATGGGACTTGAACATAGAAGCAGCTTGAATCACAACAAACCCATCATGTTACGCCTATAAACACACGGATTTGCAAATCTAGACTATTGGTAGTCGTATATATTGTTCAAGACGCCATTGGCCACATCAAAACATGTCCGTGAATGTTCCGGATATCTCAACGGGGATCAGTTTCTGTATTTAACTAAAATACAACATGTGACATCTCTAAGTCTGTACTCGAAACTGCATAACTAGTTCATTTGTTGTCATATATAGTGTCCAGGATCACATTGGTCATACTCGGACACGTTCTGAGAGTGTTCCGGACACACAGGGGGCGACCAGCTTTTGAGTCGGACAAACCCCTTCATGCGACCCCACTGTAAACTCAAGATAACAAATCTATACCTATAAAAAAGGATTTCTGTCTGTCTGTCTGTCACTATGTTCCTTATAGAATCAAAAACTACTGAACCGATCGGCGTAAAAATTTGCATGTATGGGTTTTTGGGCCTAGGGAAGGTTCTCTCGATGGCAAAAGACCCCTCCCCCCACTAAGAGGGGGGCTCCCATACAAATCTATGCTTAGGGGCCATCCAGATACCACGTGGACAGAAAAATACCAATTTTCAACCCCCCGTCCCCCTCCGTGGAAAAGCGTGGACATTCGCTCAACCCCCACCCCCCTCCCCTGTTTGTCCACGTGGACATTTTTTTCTTATGTCAAATTTAACAGAAATGCATTGTTCTAAATTTTGTTTTCAACTTGATTTATGCAGTATTTATCAAAAAAGCTTACGTGAAAGGAAGCGCCAGTCTAAAGGCCGCGACACAATGCATATGGCTTTTTAGTCATTGCGGAAATTTGAGTTTTTAATGTATTTTCCGTCAACTTTCCGCAGCTTATTAAAATCCGTATGCAAGGTGTTGAGACCTTAATGCTTATGATCTTGTCTACTGCAAATTATTATCGACTGCAAGAAAGCTGATAGCTTGACTTTCGCTTGACGAATCTTCTCTGTCCAGAGTATCTTTGTCTAGAATATCTTTGACCAGAACATCTCAGCTTGGCCATCTACTTCAAAGCAACACAAGACCTTTCCGACGCAATGTGATTAGTAAAATTTTCTGAAGGCGAATCCTTTTGGAAATAGATTGTCCATGGAAGCCCTTTTTTGGCGAGCTGCATTTGATTTTGAGGCAAAATGCAATCATTTGGTGCAAGCGTGACCTAAGTGATAAATGAGTCACGTGACTGGTAAATATTCGTGGATTCTTCCGTTACCTTTATCATTTCCCAAAGAAGGCAAGAGTTGTAAAAAATAATATATTTTGTTTATTATTGCATTACATCAAATGTCAGGCTAGGCAATCAACAACTGTGTACTAACGCAGGCTTAATCTTTTCAACAAGATTTATGCCAGATACGTGATCTCGTAATGCTCGGTTCATGTGTTTACGTGAACATATGCCTCGTCAGAATGTAAAACTTTATTTGAACTTGTTTTTAAGTTCAATGGCTAATGCTAATATGGATAATTAATTCTATATTGCTGTTTCTAATTTCTATTGCATGAAAAAAAAACTTGTCCACGTGGACATTTTCCTTACCCCCTCCCCCCTTCCGTGGACAAGCTGTCCACGTGGTATATGGAAATGGATTTCTGTCTGCTCTTTGTTCCTTATAGAATCGAAAACTACTGAACCGATCTTACAACTTGCATGTAGGGGTTTTTGGTACCAGGGAAGGTTCTTATGATGGTTAGAGATCCCTCCCCCCACTAAGAGGGGGGGCCTCCATACAAATCTATAACTATATCTGTCTGTTTGCCCGAATGTTCCTTATAGAATCGAAAAATACTGAATCGATCAGTGTGAAAATTTGCATATAGGGGTTTTTGGGGCCAGGGAAGATTCTTATGATGGTTTGAGATCCCTCCCTTTACCAAGAGGGGGGGCTCCCATACAAATGAAAAACAAATTTCTGCATAACTCGAGAACTAATCAAGCAAATGGAACAAAATTTGACATGTGGGTGTTTTTGAAGACAAGAATTTTTTCTATGGTGGATTGAAACCTCCCCACTTTAGGAGGGGGGGCTCCTATACAAATGGAATACGGATTTCCTCATAACTCGAGAATTAATTAATCAAATGGAACAATATTTGGCATGTGAGTGTTTTTAAAGGCATGAATTTTTTCTATGATGAATTAGGACCCCTTACCTTTTTAGGAAGGGGGGCTCCCATACAAACGAAATACAAATTTCCTCATAACTCGAGAAGTAATCAAGCAAATGGAACCAAATTTGGCATGTGGGGAGTTTTGGAGGCAGGAATTTTTTTAATGATGGTTTGAGACCCCTCACCCCTGTGGTAGGGGGATAGGGACTCTCATACAAATAAAACAGAAATTTTTGCGTAACTCAAAAACTAATCGAACTCGAGAAATTTTACTCTTTCATAAAACATTAATCCACCAAAAACTATCAATAGTAACATTAGATGATTCAGCGCGAGACGAGCGAGCAGCCACAAGCCGCGAGCCGCGAGTTTGCGCGGCCACAAACCACAAGTCGCAAGTTTTGCCGGCGACCTGCCGTCGGGCAGCCCGCCGTAGAGATCACCTCTATCTAGGTTTATTTATTTTCCTAGATCTACTGACCTCTATTACTTTCCTTCAGTTGGGTCACCCCTGTGAAATGGTACTTTCTACAAAAAAAAAAATTCCGTGGAATGGTACATCCCGCGTAAGGTTTTTCGCGAAATGGTATTCTGCGAAACTCTAAACTCCGCGTTATGGTCAACCGAGAATTGGTGTTCCGCAAAATGGTATTCGGCAAAATGGTTTGTAATGATGGCGAATGTTTAAATGCTATCCGCTTTATTTTATCAGGCTAAGCAATGGGGGGAGTTGTTTTCTACTTTACTGTGAGGAAAATTTGTATATTAAAACACCCATAGACTCCCCAGAAACTTGCAAAACTCAAGATTGTGACGAAGGTCATCCGAGATTCACGATTTATGTACAACACAGTTTAATTTGTGGTAATACGAAGTTTGTCGGGTCAGCTAGTTACAAATAAAAGTAGAAAAGACCAGAAATAGATTTGAGTCAAAACGGACATTTTGAACAATTGAATTGAACGAGCACGTGAATCACATACTATCATGAATAACTCAATCATTTTGCAAGCAATTTTAAGTTTTTTATACAAGGCTTTGGAAAGCTTATAGGACAAGCTTTCTGAATATATACACATTCACGATGGTTCTACAAAAGTTAGACGAGATTTTTTCGATTCAATATAAAATTTAACTAAAAACATGAATTTTTTTTATCGCAGTAAGGTCACACCTAGGGTGACCTTAGAAATGACCCACATCCCTCAACTCAACACCACCTGTTTTGTATTCAATCCTAAGTCTTTGGTCAAAATTTCAGCCAAATCGGTCAACATTTGCTAATTCGAGACCATTTTTAAGAGTTGTAGAATTTTTTGCTTTTCATATATCACCAGCCTAATATTACAACTGAGCATCTGACACACGATTTCTATGTAGATACCTAGTTGTAAGATTGAGCGGGCGATATTAGAAAGTATATACAGTATCTTGAAAATCCGCCCTTTGATCCGATGGTCCTAGGGCCGAGTCTCATATACCATATGCTTCGACATCGACCTCCGGAAGCCGACGTGGGTCCCGGCGGAAACTCTTGCTTCGACAACGATTGCTGGATAGCAACGAGAGTTTCAACGGAACCCACTGATTCAAAATCGATCGCTGTATGACGCTAAGGGCACCGGCGGCATCCCCTTCTTTATCAACGACCCGCGAGAGTACCAGTGATGGTCCCCATGGCAGCTGTAACGACCGACAGTAAGAGACGTTGAGAGTCCCAGCAGCCCTTCGTAGCATAAGATCAGTTGCTGGAGGACAATGAGAGTCTCGACGGAACAACCTGCTTCAATGACATCCGCTGGAGGAGGTCGAAGGTCTCAGAGGCGACCCCTACTTCAACGACCTCTGGTCAAGAACGACGAGTCACTTTGGTGCTCCCAACAGCATCGACCGACCGCAAAAGGATTTTGAGAGTCCCGGCAGCGCTTCGTAACATATGAACGACCGCTGGATGGATGACAACGAGAGTTCCAGCGGCTCCCCAACTTCGACAACGACCACTGTTGGAGATCAAGAAAATCGGTGGCACCCGTACTTCGACAACGACTGCTGGAGAACATTGTGGGTTACAGCGATGCCCTCTACTTCACCAGCGATCGCTCGAGAACGTTAAGGATCGCGGCGGCGCCCCAGCTGTAACAAAAATTGCTTAAGGACGACGAGAGTGCCGGTGGTGTAAGAACCGGCTGATAAAGAACCAAGCTGCTCTTCGTAGCAGATAAACGGCTGCTGGAGGACTCCGAGGGTCCCGGTAGCGCTTCAAATAATATGGCAAAAAGAAAATTGTGTCAATATTTACAACAACAAAAAAAATCCCACACTTTTGGAGAATGAAATGAACAAGGTGCTGGAAGAAAATATGCAATTGGCCATCCAAAGCCCTAATTAATTTATGAATTTCGACAAGGTCTAATTTTTTGCCATAGAGTTTAACTTTATACCGTCAACTAGAATCATTTTCTGATTGGATGTATTTTACTACAAAAACGTTGAATTTGCTTTACCCATGTCACGTGTCATGTCATGTGGTTTTGGGTTTACAGGCGTATGGACCTAGAACCGTTGTCAGATTTTCGAGCTGAGTCGAATGGTATATGAGACTCGGCCCTAGGACCTTCGGATCAAAAGGCGGATTTTCGGGATACTGTATATACTTTCTAATATTGCCCGCTCAATCTTACAACTAGGTATCTAGATAGAAATCCTGTGCAAGATGTACAGTTGTAAGATTAGGAGGGTGATGTAAGAAAAGCAAAAAATTCTACAGCTCTTAAAAATGGTGTCAAATTCGCAAATGTTGACCGACTTGGCTGAAATTTTGACCAAAGCCTTAGGATTGAATAATATAAAACAAGTGGTGTTGAGCTAAGGAATGTGGGTCATTTTTAAGGTCACTTTAAGTAAGGACTGCTAAAGTGAGAAAAATTTCATTTTTTCAATTAAATTTCATATTGAATTGAAAAAATCTCGTCTAACTTTTGTAGAACTATTGTGAATGTGTAAATATCTAGAAAGCTTGTCTTATAAGTTTTCCAAAAATGTATAAAAAACTTGAAATTGATTGGAAAATGATTGAGTTATTCATGATAGTATGTGGACACCTAACCAAAAACCGTGTTAGAATGATGTCAAATGTGTTTTCATGATGTAATAGGTACGACTAACAAAGTACACTAGCTGACTTGCAAAGTATATCAAAAAAAATTTTTAGTCACACCCTGTATTCGTTTACATAAAATACTTAAGAGTAAAAGCTTATTAGAATACTTTCCATTTGGTATTAGCATAAATTTAAAATCAATAATACCCTTAAAATTGAATTACAAATCCTAAATACTAGAATGTCATTTTTTCTCTAAGTAAATTTCAAAGGTTATAGAACACTGTTGTCTTGCCGGCAGGCTTTGACCTAAAACAAGCTTTCCGGTATTCTTCAAATATTAAAAATAACATTAATTTGTCCGGTCGACGTCAGAGAAAAAAATGCGAAATTCAGTTCGGGCAATCGTGACGCACCTCCCCCAAAGGAACGTGATGAACCGTGAGCAGGTCCGTGCTCTGCCGGGGAAGGCCATCCATCGTACACGTAGTAGGCCGACCCGCAAGAGTCAACACCAATGAATGCGCTGGCTGGCTGGCTGTATGGCTGCAGCGCCGCGTCACGTCAGTGTGGTGTAGTAGGCGGGAAAATAGAGCCTGCCAATCTGTGCTGGCTGGCTGGCTGGCTGGCTTGCAACGGCGACCACTGGCGGCGGCGGCGGCCTGTTGATTTCGGGTGCCGAGCGAACCGGTGCGTACTGACACTGTGGCTGGTAGCCAATGTTCTTCCTTTTCAGCACGTATCACATTGAACGCACACATCTAAGCAACCTAGAAGGTGGCTACAGATGGATGCGTTTTTAGAAAAGGTTAGAACCTTCTCCCCATTCTCCACTGCCACGCACTCACGGTGGTTCACCGGAACAGAGGATGGGGATGGAGAAATGCATACATACACGCGTGACTGGTGGTGTTCCTACGATAGTCGGCAAACGTGGTGGAGGGCACACTGTTGGAGTGAGAGAGTTTGTACACGTGTACGGTCGGCACCGGATCGGGTTTTTAGTGTCGTTCCAGCCTCTCCGCTTTCCTTCTTCCTGCTAGACCCAGCCAACTATGCAGGGTGTCCTTCTGGTGTAACACAAAAATAGCACACCGGATTCCAAAGGGGGCGGGCTTGTTTTGTTATGTAAGATCCTTGCAGGAGGGATAATTTGCCTGTAGAGTAGATTGTGTTACGTTCGAAGTTTTATTTTCGTGCAAAATACGCTCTTGATTCGGGTTCTGTCTCGGTGGTCTTATGTCGGATTGTTCGTTTAGAAAGGTGGTGAGAAAATTACAGATTCAGATCTTTCAGGAGACCGCTAATTAGCGCTAACTGCTCGCAGAAACTGAGTTGTAGGATTGCCTTCCCTAAGCGATGGAGGATGGAGGATTGTGTGAATTTGTGTTGTAACTTGCAATTTTGCTCCGTTAGTCGTCGTTGTAGCGCTTACGATGGTTGCGACTTCAATATGGTAAAGTTTTTGAACAGTCCGCCTTTTTTTGAGGCGAACTAACATAAGTGTGGAAAAAAATCACCGTTGCAATTTTCAGTAAACTATCTCGTGAAGTTGTCAACCGGAAAACGAACCGACTTTTACTCGTTTCAACAGAATTAGTGGCAGTTAGAAGTTTAAAGTTTTTCCACCAATTAGTCGGCATTCTTTGGGTGTTCTATGCGTGACACATTGCTCTTACTACGTTGCCAAGAGGGCTAGTGTACTACGGGACATAGACCAGGTTTCTCGTAAAGACTACTCAAAACTACCTCTCCGACAACAGCTGAAAGCTGCCCTTGTGCAAACAAAGCAACAGTAACAACATCTCCAGCCTGTCTGGTTTAGAAAAAAAAAAACAACCAGGCACATACACAAGAAGCACAGAATCGCAGTAAACATGCTTTACAAATGGGACTGCCATCGTAGTAGAAGATGTCTGTCAAAATCGACGTTTTTTTCGCTCTCTATCTGGGTCCTCCTCGCGACCGAGCCGCGTAACGTTCCGGACCTACCTCACTCGAAATTGTGTAGAGCCGCAGTACTACTATAGCAGCCATACACACAGTACGAGGAAAGCTGAAAGACCGTTCTTCCAGCAGCATCCCACGCCACATCATCTCCATTCTTCCCGTCCATCCAGCGCCAGACGATTTGCAACCAGGATTGTCGATGGTGGCAGCAGTGGTGTGGTGATTAGTGGTGGTGTGATGGTGGTGTTGCTGATGATGTTGGTAGCAACGGCATCGACTACTATGTCGATTCAGCACAAACGTGATTTTCCATTAATTTTCATTTCACCTAAAGCCAGCCACCACGGCAGCACGGCCTACTACTGCCGGCTGTGTCGGATGTCGTCCGCTGTGTGCTAGCTTGTTTCGGTTCAATTTGACAGAAAAAAATCTTGTGAATGGTAATGTTAACAAACTCAAAATAACAAACTCTAATTGCTTATTTTCGTACAGGTAAGAAGCAACCGTTTGCTTGGCAGAACAATCCATTTCCTTGTCAGATAAAACTCAACCGTAAAATGAAACACCATGCGCGTCCATTTAATTTCCGAAACTTTACTTCTTTTACAAACTGTTTCTCAAAAACAATGCAATTTTTGATATTTGATACAAAAAATATTTAGGAAAAATATGAAAATTAAAATTACCGGGATAAAATCTGGCTAAAAAGCTGATAATATCGCGAGCTGACAAAATCGGAACATTACTGTACATGTTCCTTGACATAAGCTAAACGGCCCAAAGGGTTTGACAAAAGGGAAAGCGGCGCAAGGCGGGGGGAGTTTCTCTTTTTCATTGTAGGAATTTTCGAAGAGCCAATAGATGCATAAGTGGTTGCGTAGCAACAGGGGAAAGCTAATCGGAGGGGAGGGGGGTGAGAAGGGACGTGAATATTGTATGTATGTTTCGCCATAACTCCGGAACGCTTGGACGGTTCTTCATCAAATTTGGCACATAATAGAAACAATAGCATAGGGGGACTATCGAAAGGGGACAGTGGTGTTTGAAAAAGGGAGGTCCAAATAAGTAAAGGGACTGTGTTTCTCTTGCATTTGAATAGCTGGATAATAAAAAAGGGGGGATCAAAGAAAGGGGTTTACCATCTAGGGGAGTGGCCAAAATGAAGAAAAAAAGCTTTGTTTGTTGCATCATAAGAATTTCCGAAACGAAAAGAGTTATGAAAGCGGCGGGAATACAAAAAAGGGACAGCGAAGGTGCATTTAAATATATATTGGTCATTCCACGGAAAATTTACAGTCAAATTTTTTTCTTTCGAAGAATTATTTTTGTACGTAATCCGTTGAAAAACCGACACGATTTTTTTTATTTCGATATTATACTTTTCGAAATCGCAAGATATGATTTTTTGCAGTATTGTAATTCGAAAAAATCACTATTTTTTAATGCTGATTGTAAACAAAATTTGTAATATCTAAAAATAACTTTATACGGCATACGTTCACTATTCCATAAGCTTTCAAAATTGGTATGCCATACCTCCTCGATTAGTTTTCAATAGTAAAATACTGCATTTTTATAAACAACCACATTTTTTTCAAATCTGGGGCTTTGGATTTTCGTTTTTTTTTTATTTTATAATACAGTAATGTTCCGATTTTGCCAGCCCCATGTTGAATTTTGGGCTGACAAAATGGAGAAACTGACACCTGGAGATTTTATTTTTCCAAATTTTTTTCAAATTTCAAGACTTAAGACCTTGCAATATCGAAGAATTCTACTAAAAATTAAATTTTAACCCTCAATTGGTCAACCGTAGGCTCAATGAACCAGGCACAGCACACTGATCCAGGACCTTTTTTTGGTGCGCATTGGTTTTGAGCGGGAAAACTTGGCTTTAGGTTTATGGAACCTTTGGAAGGGTTTCTTAAAATTAAAAGTTCTATCGTCCAGCGGAATTTAAATTTTGATTAATCGCCCTAAAAGTGCAATAAAATTTTTATTTTTTTTCAGTTTCAACATAACACATTGATGTGTTCTGCAAAGTTTTACAGCATATTATTACAAGAAACTTTGCTGAAGACAAAGCAAGCAAGCAAAGCAAAGATAGAAAAATCCTATTTCTCATAAATCTCAAAATCGTTAAAATCAGTTTTTCTATTTTAGCTATTTTTGTAGTTGTTGCATGACTTTTTCAGTTTTTTACAAAGTTGTACAAATAGTAAAATTACACAATATTGCTGAATATAGTATACCTCCATTATTGCTTGTTTGGGAAATATAGAACTTTTACTATAAAAATACCCTAATTTTGACCCCGAATTACTCGCAATAAGGCATCATTTTATTCGAGAACTCTTCCCAGAGAATCAGAATAGTTTCAAGCATGCTGAAAAGTTGTATAAATCATGTTTAAAAGCACAAAAGTTAAGCAAAATTTATAGGCTGACAAAATCGGGATAAAAAGCTGATAAAATCAGGGGTAAAAAAAATCAGGATTAAAATATTTGGTCTTTCTCGAAGAAGCATGCTAAATTTGGAAATGGAGAAATGAAAACTCTGGAAGTTGTGAGTTTTTATATTTCGGCGCATGTGTTAATGTGAAGCGAGCTGTTATGCTCAATTAAAGTTCTAACGCACGGGCAGCTTCTTCAAGACGCCGCCTCATCGCTCGTTTCTCCATTTTGCATGCTTCTTTGAGAAAGACCAAAGACCTTGAGAAAGACCTTCCAAAAATCCGAGTAAGAAATTCGAGATGGAAAAGCCACATCTATACTTATAAAAATGGATTTCTGTCTGTTTGTCTGTCCGTATGCTCCTTACAGAATCGAAAACTACTGAACCGATTGGCGTGAACATTTGCATGTAGGGGTTTTTTGGTTCCAGGGAAGGTTCTTATGATGGTTAGAGACTCCTCCCCCACAAAGGGGGGGCGCCGCCATACAAATGAAATACAAATTTCTGTCTGTCTGTCCGTATGTTCCTTATAGAATCGAAAACTACCGAACCGATCGGCGTGAAAACTTGCAGGTAGGGGTTTTTGGGGCCGATGAAGGTTCTTATAATGGTTGAAGACTCCTCTCCCCACCAAGAGGGGGGGCTCCTATACAAATTAAATACAAATTTCTGCATAACTCGAGAACTAGTCAAGCAAATTCAACAAAATTTGGCATGTGGTTGTTTTAGGAGACAAGAATTTTTTCTATGGTGAATTGAGACCCCTCCCCTCTTTAGAAGGGGAATTATGACCCCTCCCTCCTGCAAGAGAGGGGCTCCCATACAAATGAAATACAAATTTCTTCATAGCTCGAGAACTAATCAATCAAATGGAACCAAATTTGGCATGTGGGAGTTTTTGGAGGCAAGAATTTTTTTTATGATGAATTGAGACTCCTCTCATTTACGGTCTTCTGCAAAAACGTGTATTTTGAGTGCTTCGATAATTGGCTAGGACAATGTGTTCTTGTAAATTTAAACTAACAAAAGCTAAGAATGAAAAACTAAATTTTAAAGAATCTGCCCTCTAGTTCAGCACTCGCTGAAGATAGAAATTTTAATTCTCCAGCAAAGGTGCTTGTTTTTACATTATTTACAACTTTGTCGAAGAAACTATGTCTATATTTCCTAACACAAAAAAGTTATTATTTTTATTTTCATTATAGTAAGCCATGACTCACTGTTGACAGTTTTAGATTAAGGGGGATATTCATACCAACAAAAATGTTGAAGGCCATAAATGATAAAATGAAAGCAAAAGACACTAGGAAAAAGTTCCGCTTTTCGCCCTTTTGGACCACTTGGCGTTGGCTTCGTACCACTCCAAGACATCCTTTGAATAGTGGCACGAAGCTAGATCCGGCCAGAAGATCATAGGGCCTTCGTGTTGCATCAACAGAGGAAGCAGACACTTCTGTAGACACCCCTTGAGGTAAATCTGCCCGTTTACAGTCCCGGTAGTCACGAACGGCGCACTCTGTTTGCCAAATGAGCAGATCGCTTGCCAAATAATGTATTTCTTAGCAAACTTTGAAAGTTTCTGTACCATTATGTTCCTCCGGAACATCAAGCTTGTGCTGGGCGGTGAAGTACAGTAGCCCCCGAAGCTGCTGGAAGTCCGCCTTGACGTCCCAGGTGCCTGCGCAAAATAACTTCGCGGCGTTGCTTTTCGGGTGACGCCCTTTCTTTCCAATTTTCGAAGAACCGACCGCAATAAAAATACAGTGTAAACAATACACTCTAAACTACTTCTACACAAATTTTCAAGAGAAAATACCCAATGGGTAATTTTCTTCAGCGTTTCTTTCGTGATGCAATTTGATGTGGGACACCCTTTACCAACTTCAATGTATATTTTTTTCTGAAAATTAGCAATAAAATTAAAAATCGAGAATACATTTTTCCATTTTTTTTGTAAATCCTTTCGATTCGAGCCACCAGGAGGAACAAGATAGCACATCCGTGTCGCGACTGGTGTTGGTTTTCGCCTTAACTCCGAAACTCGTCGCCATTTTTGTTCCCTTGAGGCACCGGCGATGTTGCTCAAGGACTTTGTTAGGCGACTGAGAGACGAAGGAGAGAGAGTGAGAAAGACAGTACGAGAAAGAAAAAGAACTGGTGACAAGTGTGGGTTGCGGGCGAACGAGGAATGTTGCTAGAGTGGGTACTCCTCCAGAAAGCTCAGCGAGCGAGTTGGGTGCAAAATTTTCGCCCGCCGGAAAATAAGTGGCACTTCCAGCGCCGGCACAGCCTACTACTAGCCGTGTATAATCAGTGCTAGTCGTCGTCGACGTGAGTCTTGTGTGTGCGCGACATGCAGCAACAGCAGCAGCAGCAGCCTACATGTGCCTCAGCGAGGTCCTCTGCGGAAAGGAGGCCGCCGACGGTACTTGCCTGCGTGGCATGAAACCGGCGTTGTTGTGCCGCTCAGAAAATAAAGGAAGATTGTAAGGACGAAGGCCGGAGCACTTGTACACACCTCTACACATGCCGGGCCCACACCAGACTCCAGAAATGAGATGTAGTAGGTGGGATGATGAAAAGTGATTTTTTGAAGGATTCTTTTCACTCTGGCACTTGTCCTAATTCCTGCCCATTCAGGCTGCGGGAGGTGGCTCTATTTTTGGATCACTCGTCGTCAGTAAGCTTTGTTTCCTACATGACAGGCTTGCCTACTGTAGTGTTACGTACCTCGGTTGACTGCAAGTAGTTCGAAATGTTGACAAACCCAAATGCGGTGATTTTTTTCGTAGAATCTGCAATTAAAGTCTTTGTTGTGCGAAAAACTCTCAATAGACGACACAGTCAACGTATTGTCACTAGTTGTGTATTACTTTACCTATGTCGAACAACCGAATACATTTGTTTCGCACAAAAAAAAAACCAAAAAAAAACATCTTCAGCGCACTTTTTTTACCGGCAAAAATCGAAAAGCAACTATTGCAAGTGCATGCATGCATATATTCACCCGAGGCAAAACCCAACAACATCAAATGCATTAAACAAGTCTTTATTTACAAAACAGTATTGCACTTCTTCGTAACACAACGCCTCCCGCTAGCCCTTAAGCCAACCGTCCTCCCTCCCTCCTCCGCCCCAGAACACTCTTCGTTCCGACCGATATCTGGCTTGTCACATCTATGCGGTGCATTTTTTCGGTGCACTCCACGCTGCTGTGTCGAACGCAGCAAGTCCCGGCCTGAACCAAGTACCTAGCCCTCGGTACCGACTCCACGCCGCGGCTTGTCACTTCACTCCCATGGCCGTGGCTTGGCTTTGGCTAGCTGGCTGGCACTGTAGAACCGTAATGTTTGTGCATCTGTGCGGCTGTATGTGTATGTATTTACTCGCACGTTCATATTTTCGCCATATCCTCCGCACAACCTCATCCTCCTGGTTTTCCTCTTCCGTCTCCTTGATTGAGGTTAGGCTTCGAACCCTGTGCGCCCCGTTACCCTCTCGCGTCCATTTGTTCGTGTGGTTCAAATTTTACCCTCGCTCGCGCGCCCCTTCAACACTCCACCGCACCGCACCGCACCGTGAACGCGTCTTCGCTTCCGACGCGCTGCTCCGTCAGTTCGGATCAGGACCGATGCAATTTTTTATTGAAATTTATTTGCATATGACAGCCGTACTTCTGCGCTTTCCTTCGACACCGGAGAGCCTAGAAACGGTGACACACGCTTCTTTTTGCTAGCGTCGTTGGATCCGGATCACTGGATAGGGAAAGAAGAAAAGAGGGAGGTGTGCGTGAGCGGCCGGCGTTCCGTTTCGGTGTGCAGTCTCCTCAATTTTTCAAAGTCTGCTTTCGTCGGAAACAGGCCGGTCATTTGTTTAGACGAAACCAGCCGGGTCGGGAATGTAAACAAGTTATGCAATTCGATGCGAGCCGCGCTCAATAGACAAGCAGCAGCGAGTTTGCAAACAGTTTTGAGGTTATGAAACATGACCGTCGTCGGTGGGGTTCTTTTTTTTTCCTCCTGCTTTCAGTTCTTTTTCTTCTTCGTCTTCTGACATATAACTGTCAATAACGATGATCCGTGGGCGCTTGACAGTTCGAACACCGCAATCCCCCCTTTAAGTAAATTTTTGAACTTCCGAACACCTTAGGCTAGGGAATGGAATTTGATGATATTTATTTTGCGTTTCTCAACTGCCGTTTTCCCAACATTTTTGAATTCCGCAGCCTGTGAAATGCTCGCACGCTCACGTG
The DNA here is from genome assembly GCF_943734655.1 of Sabethes cyaneus. Classification (NCBI taxonomy): domain Eukaryota; kingdom Metazoa; phylum Arthropoda; class Insecta; order Diptera; family Culicidae; genus Sabethes; species Sabethes cyaneus. Next base: position 3,954,093 of record NC_071353.1, read on the forward strand.
TGTGTGACGGGCACTGCTTCCTGCCTTGCTTTGCTTCCTCTTGAGGTTTGAGGTTCTCTTTGGCATAGTTTGAAATTTTGATGAGTATGTTTTGTAATAATAATGGGACGGACACCCCGTCCCCCGTTCGGCATAAGGTTGAACCCCCTACAAGCTATTGATGCGCCAGTGCCTCCTACCATGTGTGCGAGTGAGTGTGAGGAGCGCATTGCCAAGGAACACACTGTTTGTCACTGCCATTCAGACAGTTACATTTTACCCGGGGTTTCTGCAGAATGTAACGCCATCAGCCAGAGCCAGCAGCAGCGGTACGAAAATCGGCACAACTCGCGTCCCTCCGTGCTACTGCTTGTATTTGGAAATGTGCAATCCTTGAAGGCGCAAATGAAGGCAGGAAGGTTTGGGAAAGGAGCAAAAAAAAATGGGAAATTAACTGGCGTTGAACCCCCGGGATTCCTTACCATCGAGACATATGGGATCGAATCGAAGGGTAATGACCTCGACGTGGTCGCTAATAAGGAAAACGTGCATCGCTCTCGTACACGGAGGGTGAGTGTGTGTGCGGTTTGTGAAAACAAAACGGGAGCTGTTACACATGAGCTCAGATTCGGTTGGAATTTGTTCAAGGTTCTAGCTGAACTTTCGTATGGTTATATGTAGTAGCGGTTGCTTACGGCATGAATGTCACAGACAAAATCGTTCTAAAGCTTAAAAATGCATGTGCGAACAGAGCATGCAAAATTGTCGTACCGAATGGACCAACATTTTTAGGATATCGCTTATTTAACAAAATTCGTAAATCGAACCAAGCATCGCAGGACATAAATTTATTTGATGAAAATTTAAGTAAAATTTCTCAACAATCCAGCAAATGTATTACCTATCTAGAAAAAAAAATCACAAATTATTCACAGCGGCGAAAAACTCCAAAGAAATAGACAATTTTTAATACATTTTTTTTGACCTTTAATCTTTCAATGGCGAAAATTTTTTGCTACCGCCATTCGGGGTGAGATTGTCCCAAGTAACAATTTGGGTTTCATTAAACTCTTATGATGGCATTTAAGACCAAAATTGGCCATGAAAACCGGCATAAGAGTACAATAAAACTCACATTGCTGCTTGGATGTGCCACGGGGGTGACATTGTGCCAAAACCAAAAATGTTTATTTGTGACAATTCATTATATCTATGGAAACTGGTGACCTAAATTCAAACCGATGATGAACATAACATATTCATTCATAATTTAGAGTGGAACACAGATAATATTAGCAAACTATTTAGCCTAAACAGGGCTTCAAAGTTCGCGATCAAAAATACTCGGAAATAACGCTTGTAAGAAATGTCCTGCATAAACCAACCCAAACAAGAAATCGCACCAACTTGCTATTTTGAAGGTATATAAACTAATCCCATATTATAGCCGTCCCTGGCGAGGACTCATTCGTTCCTCTGACCAGTACACTTTTAACTATAGAAGGGACTTTTGCACTGTCAAGAGGCTTTAGCGGGTAAATATAGAATTCAGCATAAAGTGTAAAGGGGAAGGGAAAATGAGGGACCTGAGAATAAACCCATGCTAAAGACACTTGACATCGAATGGCTTGATTCTACTAAGATTCGAACCCTCAACCACTCGCTTGTCAAAGCAGACTCGGTAACCTTACGGCTACAGAGCCCCTCATGTGTCTATCTACTAACACAAAAAAAAAATGGATATGAATCGAGCTTTTTTTACGCGAAACACATAAAACGTATGCTAGCCGTACTCTCATTTGGGTGATTGGGGACAAGCGGAACCCATACAAGTTTATAGTACTCGGCTTAAGCTTTAAGATGAAGCGCTGATTTCATAAATCCGCTTGCCCCATTTCACCCTACGGGCTCTTGAAGCTACGGAAATTTAAAGCTTGAATATATGATAACTTAGAAAGTAAAAGTCCCAGAGATTTGCGGTCTTCTGCAAGAACGTGTGTTTTGAGTGCTTTGATAATTACCTAGAACTGTTTTCTTGTAAAATGCAACTAACAAAAGCTAAGAATGAAAAATTAATTTTTAAAGAAATTTCAAAAAATAAGCCCTGTAGTTCAGCACTCGATAAAGATAGAAATTTTATTTCTCCAGTAAAGTTGCTTGTTTTTACAATATTTACAACTTTGCCAAAGAAACTAAGTCTATATTTCCTAACACAAAAAAGTTATTATTTTTATTTTCATTATATTAAGCAATGACTAACTTTTGACAGTTTTAGATTAAGGGAGATATTCATACGAACAAAAGTGCTAAAATCCATAAATGATAAAATGAAAGCAAAAGACACTAGGAAAAAAGTTCCGTTTTTCGGACCACTGTGCAGTGTGGTTGAGAAAACCCCGAAGGGGGACATCCAAACCCACTTGGGCGACTTCAACGCAAAGATTGGCTCAAGCAATGCGGACCTTGAACGCGTCATGGGACACCATGACCTAGGAGAGATGGTCATTGGTGGATCGTTCTTCTCCCATAGACCAGTACATAAAGTCATGTGGGTTTCCCGCGACGGTCGAACAGAAAACCAAATCGACCACATCTGCATCAACCGAAAATGGCAAAGGAGCCTTCTTGATGTTCGCAACAAACGCAGCACTGATATCGCATTAGACCATCATCTTCTTATATCGCTGAAATACGTTTATTAATTTTCTACTCGCGGCAATTCCCGCGATTAGGACCTTCCGTTTTATCAGAGAGCACCATCCTTTTGTCTTTCAGCTACTTGTATTTCTATTTTCGATAAGGTTGAAAATCTTACACGTGAGCGTGAGAAGCATAGCAGCCAACGCTTACCCCACTAACGCAAGTCAACGACAAACAACTGCTGGTATTGTGTGCATTCATCCTGTTGTGTAGGTGCTCGCGAGTGTACAACCTCGTAGCATCTTTCTGCACAGCCCGCCCATGAAGTCAAAGCTCGTGAGATGTCAACAGGTCATGAGCGCGAGCGGCATACTAGGATGTATGGATGCAGATTTTGCTTTACTTCTTTTCTTCTTCATCTTACGTCCCTGTTTACACATGTAGGTAAGAGTGCGGGCCTTTACGAGCGATGATAGGTATCAATTGCTGGTTTGCAATGACGAGCGAGAGCGACGACCGTAACCGGTAACCAGCGTGCAAAGAATTATCGCAGTGCGTGGGAAAATCAAAAAAGAAATCCGAAATCGCGCGTGGGAAACAATTGGACTACACGAATGTGGGCTTCCCAACACTACCTTTCAGTTTTGGAAGTTCTCGTAATGGAAATTTCCAAATTTAATACCGGCCTCCAGTGGTCAGAAGAAACAAAAGATAATGTAAACCAAGCTTGTGTTTTTGTCTTGACCTTCAATGAGCTCAAGCATACAGTTAAATTTTTTTATTAAGCTAATTTTTTTTACAACTAACGTATAACGGGAACGGAATCTCGAATCTCGGTTAGGCGGTGCTAGCTAGATAGAGTCAGTAGGATTATTACATTGGCCCCGTAATTTTCCTGTACTCTAACAGCCTGCTGCGAAGTCTGTCGATAAAGAAGGGTAATGTCTAATGACGGTTTAAGCCCACGGCTTTATAACGGGAACGGTAATCACACATAATTGATAGAGTTCCAAACTGAACGGGAGCAAGGCAATTAGGTAAGGGAGGGTCAATGAAGCAACGCTTAAGAAGTTGTGTACCGTTGCTTTTCGTCCAAGCTGCAGAATCAAAAAAAAAAAGAAAACAGAAATGACAAAATGATATGAAAAGGCGTCGAAAAGATACTAATAAAACGTGAAATAACGACAAATGAACGTATAAAAGGCAGCAAATAGATAACAAAAAGACGATAAAGAGGCAACCGAAAAACGACAGCGAAAAGATGACGGAAAGTTGACGAAAAAGTGATGATAAGTAGAAGAAAACCCGATGAAAACAAGACAAAAGACGGTAAAAATACGACGAAAAAAGCAGAAAAACGCAAAAGAAACGACACAAAAATAATATTAACACATCATGATCAATATGAGTTCAATTCATTTAAGTTATTATAATAGCACTGGAAGCACTGATTACATGCATCATTCAATATTTATTTATCCAGGCAGTTTTAGCCGGTTTTGGTTTCCTCTTAATGAAGTTCGATTGTCAATATATTACTAAATATCTATTGAAAATTTGATTTGAAATATATGGAGCAGTTTTTACGTTATTGACATTTGAAAAAAGCATTAAGAAATCCCTATAACTTAGGAAGCAGCTAGCGACTTGATTCCTTTAAAGAAAATATGCGTTTTTGATAGATCTCAAAGTGCTTCCAAGGCGTGATCTGTGATGAATAACGACGAAAAGAGATATTAAGAAAAAACGAATTTCAAGGTCCAATCTGACCAAAAAACTTCAAATTAGGCCATTACAAATAATTTCAAAAGTTTTTGTCAACCTTCCGCCCTTTTGGAAATCGGTTAGAAAAAACGGGGGGCATAAAAAATAATTTATAGGATATGAGTTAATTTCTTTTTTTTCATAAAATCAATTGTCTGTGGGTTTTACAGCCTGAAAAACTCGAAAATTGAGTGTACGAGTTGAGTTAATGCCTCTAGCGCGAAACAGAAATGAAAATTCAAACAACGGAATTTCCGAAAATCGGCCGAAAAATTTTTCTTTCGTTTTTGTCTTTTGTCGTTGATTTTCGCATGGAAAATAATAATGTATATATTAAAAGCAAGAATAGATTTGGTTTTCCCGTTTAAACTTTAAGTAAAAATGCCTCAAATCAATAATTTTTTTTGCTCGATTAAAAATCTTTGTTTTTTGGCCCCCCCCCTTCAGTGGCCCAAAACCGGAAGGACAAAAACTTTATAACATATTTGTAATGGCCTTACTCTAACAAATTAACCATAAGAGGCAGGGTTTTGATTTCTTCGACCCTACCCTACATTTTACAGGATGGGATTTTTCTAAGGTCATTTCTTGAAGAAAATTTCACTGCATCTAAATTTTTTTGGTAAGGTTATGTCACTGAATTCTGCACGCGTATTTTGTATATACCAATGAAACTCACAATATTGAGAAAATTTAACTGTCACAGCAAGAAGTTCTGCAATTCTTGTGCACTGATAGTACGAGTTAAATCGTTGTGACCCGACTCGAACGACATTACTCTTATTATAGAGGGGGAAATAATCACCATCAAATAGCGACAAATTTACAGTTATTTCGGTTACCAACCTCATCCCGATGGGTTCTCTCAAGTCAAGGGTTAACGAACTCAGGATCTGCCTGCCTCCCGCTTGGTATCTGTTCTCCCCTCAACCGGGTACAAAAATGCACGACTTTCGCTTGCTTTGGCTATGCTCGCCGCCAAATGCACCGATTATTATGATCAAAATCAGGAGGAAAGCTGTGCCGACATATGGTCCAAATTTGCGTACACATTCGTGCGGTTGCTTTCGATGGAAAAGTGCGGACAACAGGAGCCAAACGACGGAGGGAAAGATTTTTTAATTTGTCGGATATATGTTTTACGATTGATATGAAATTCGTACGTATGTAGCGTATGTAGGCGAGCAAAAAAAACTTACTCAGTGCATTCCGTTCGTCACCATACGCTAAAGGGGAGCACCATTAGAAGTTTCTATAGCACAGCGACAGTGTTGCCAATATGTTTACCAAAAAAATACCGATCGTACAATATATGCCAGGTACGACACACGATTCTGAGCTGGCAACACTAAAGCAGGCAGTCAAAAAAAACAAACTCAACATTTGAAACCACACATGTCAGAGCTCCAACAAAAACAACAACGCTGGCTGCTGCTATGGCTCTGGCTCCTTGTTTCTTTCATTTGGTTTTTGTTTTACTTCTACTCTTTCTCGCAACGAAAATCACACACAGCCTTTCGCACACACGTTCACGCTTTTGCGAACCCGAAACGCGGCAGGGTTTTTAATTATGCACATCCAGTCGGAACGCATCCGACGGACGAAAAACCACAGAGCCGAAACCGAACAAAAAATCCTGGTACTGTTTTGGGGGAAAGTGAAAAGTGTGTTTTTTTCGTCTTTGTTCTGTGTATGCGTGCGTGCGTGCGTGTTTCATTACGTACGATGCTGCTTTCCTCGGCCTGCTTATGTTCTCGATTATCACCGCCAACAACAAACTGACGAGTGACGATTTACGACGAGCGCAGTTTTCCTGCTCATCGAGGATGCAGCCCGGTCCTGATGGGGTCCAGCTGTGAAATATCGGGAATCAAAAGGGCTTTGCGAAAATCTTTTCAGTTTTTTGCTTTTGCACCGAAGGGAAAGTGATTTAACAGTGATTGCCTTTCATTTCTTCGCACGCACTATCCTCCGTGAAGAGAAGAAGGAGGAGGGGGACGAATCGAATTTCAGGCCTCACTTATGGTCTGACAAATGATGCAGATTTTGTTTTTTTTTGTTGGTTGTTTTTTCCTGGCACTCTGGCAGTGATTGAATTTGATGCAAATTCGCGCTGGACTGGATTAACTGAGCCTCGGGTTGGTGTGGACAAAAAGTAATTGCCTGGCAGTAGCAGTATGTGAGTGTGACGGGAGATGATTCAGGTTTGTGGGTAACAATTTCAATTTATTTGTAGCTATTCAATATTTGCGAAACAATTCAGGTGATGATTTTTTTCCATCCGCCCGGTGATTCTATTCAATCATTTCGGCGGAACAATGTCTCTCTCCTCGTGGTCTCCGGTCCCCACACCGGATCGACTTTTGCTTGGTGCGTAACTGATTGCAGGTTAGGTAGCCAGCGAGCTCGTATTCATGCGCCCAAATCGAATATTAGTTCAGTTGGTAAAGCACAGTTTTTTTCCATCACAAGTTATTTAATTTTTGTGCCGTTGTTGCGTTAAAAAAAATGGTGGAAATATTCGATGAATTGGTCGGTGTTCGAAACTATTGGATTTTTTTTTGTTTTTGCGCTTATCCTATTGTTCTGTTCAACTTTTCGCTGCCATCGGACGGTGTTTGTTTTAGAAAAATTGAATTGTACGAGTGGAGAGCAGGTTAGGATGGGAAACTTTGGAGGGGATTGATTTGTTTCTCTCTTGGTCAATAGACAACTGGTATAAAATCTATAGTGAAGAGTTTTTTGTATGAAAATTAATTTTTTATAGTGAATTGTAAAACTGTTGAAATATTCATCAATGCTTGGTGCTCCACGTTGAGCAGCAGGCTATTCAAATTTGAGTATACATTTGTCAATCCTTTTGTAGACAGTGTTTATTTTTCCAAGTATGAATTATCCGTTTCGAGTTAAAATAAAACACCATGCGTCTTCATTTTTTTGAAAACTTGTACCCCAGAAACAGTGCACAGTGAAAATAATTGGTCACTCCTAATCCCATTCATTTGATTCATTGAGTAATTTCACTGATTCGGCTCAATCCCTGAGTGCAGCCATTGATATGTGCAATCAGTCTAAGCTAAGCTAAGCTTTCCTAGGTCTACCGACTCTTGTTGGCTTTCGATCGACTTACCGGGTTGGTACCGAATAGTCGAATTCCAACAACTGTCACAGAGGATCGAAATGGCTGAAAGCCTATTTGGCCGAAATACCAAAGCTCGAAACACGAAAGGCTCAATCTACTTAGCAAAATCTCACCGAAAACTATTTTCTCGAATAATATTAATGTTTTTGAGTGTAATTATAGGCTGATTAAGCCATCATCAATATATTTAAAAAATATTTTCTTGCGTTTAAGAAAAATATCACATAATAAAGGAATTTCGTAAAATTCTGACACCTTAGTCTCAGAAAAACAAGGCACGTTCATTACATAGTGCGAAGCCTATTTATCGTATCAGTAGCAACCGTTTCCTTTATGATGAAGGGCGAAACGGCCGCAGGCCGCCAGTGTTGTTGAGGCGCTTTTGGCTCGTAAAATTAAGGAAAAATGAAGCTTAAATAAGCGATAACTTTGTAAGGAAAGGTCCTAGAGACTTGCAATCTTCTTCAAAAACGTGTGTTTTGAGTCCTTCAATAATCGCCCAGAACCATATATTCTTGTAAAATGCAGCCAACATAAGCTAAGTATGGAAAACGAATTTTTAAAGAATTTCCCAGGAAAATGCTCTATAGCTCTGCATTCGATAGAGATAGAAATGTCATTTCTTTAGCAAAGTTGTTTGCCTCTATATTTTCCATAACTTTGCCGAGGAAACCATGTGTCCATCTACTAACACAAAAAATGGACGTGTATCGAGCCTTTAGCGAACGCGAAACACATAAAACGTATGTTTGCCGTACTCTCATTTGGGCGGTTGGGGACAAGCGGAACCCATACAAGTTCATAGTACTCGACTTAAGCTTTAAGATGAAGCACTGATTTCATAAATCCGCTTGCCCCATTTTACCACATGGGTTCGTGAAGCTATGGAAATTTAAAGCTTGAATATGCGCTAACTCAGCAAGTAAAGATCCAAGAGATGTGCAGTCTTCTGCAAAAACGTGTGTTTTGAGAGCTTCAATAATAGCCTAGAACATTGTATTCTTGTAAAATGCAACTAACAAAAGCTAAATATGAAAAACCAATTTTGAAAGAAGTCATAAAGAATATGCGCTATAGTTCAGCGTTCGATAAAGATAGAAATTTCATTTCTTCAGCGAAGATGCTTGTTTTTACAATATTTACAAATTTGCCGAAGAAACTATGTCTATATTTTCTAACACAAAAAAGTTATTTTAAATTATTTTAAATTATAAATATTCATTATAGTAAACGATGACTAACTTTTGATAGTTTTAGATTCAGGTTGATATTCATACGAACAAAAGTGCTGAAGACCATAAATGCTAAAATGAAAACAAGATACTAGGAAAAAAGTTCCACTTTTCGCCCTTTTGGACCACTGTGCATTCGTGTTTCGGCCATTTGTGATTCGACCATTTGTGAGTAATCCCACTCATACTTGCAAGCTAACGGCCTTCCGCAAATTATGTCAATCGTCCATTACGTCTTCCTTGTCTTGGACACTCCCAAGTAACAATTTGGGTTTTATTGCACTTTTATGATGGCATTTAGGACCAAAATTGGTCTTGAAGGCCAGCATAAGAGTACAATAAAACTCACATTGTTGCTTGGGCTTCGCTTCTATTGACATCGATAACCATATGATTCTGGCAGCTACCACCAAACTGAAGCATTCGTGTTCTCCGGGTCCGGACGGGATTCCGGCTACACTGATTAAAAAGTGCTTCCCTAGCTTGCTCCAACTTCTCACTGATTCATTTCGCCTGTCTCTTTCCATCGAAAGATTTACAGTACGTTTGAGTCTTGTGAACAGAACTTTTCAAAATAAAAATGTTTATTTTTCGCGATGAAGGTATATATATTTCCAAAACAATTCGACCGACTTGAAAAGCCAAGTCTTAGGTATAACCGTCATTGGAAGTTATTGGAAAGCAAGGTTGCGCATCCATTAGCAGTCCTTCGAAGCAGCAAAAAATAGACAGCGAAAACATTGAACACTGATGGGTCTCTATTGTGTTCCTCCACCGGAACAGCATCAAGTGGTAGCAAGGATCCAGCCTTTTACAACTTCCGAAAGTTCCGAACTAAAAAGAAAATGCGAAAATACCTGCTTGAATTATTGATCACAGGGCCTTGGAGCCAGCCAAAAATTTTCAACCAGGCTACAGCATAAAACAACCCTAAGAAATAGTTGAAATATTGTCGAGCAAAACATCAAACGGAATTTCGAGCAACTGAAGAAACGATCTTTAAACAGATGAAACGGGAGATTTACCAGCAGCAAAATGCTTTAGTGTCAATGGGATAAGGTTCCGAGGAGCCGATCGACTACTGCAGTTGACAATCGTTCACGAATGTCAACACAAAGTGAAATTTTATACCTCGTGAAGCTCCACACGTGGGCGGCGCTTGGGAACACTTGGTACAACCTGTGAAAACGGCTATAACCAAAGCATAATTGCAGATAACACCGAGGAGTTACAAAGATTGAAAATATGGTTAAAAAATGTTTACAGATGTATTTTCGCTAAACCATTTCCTGTTGCTGAGCAGAAAACGAGACCAAAAAACTCAACCAAATACAGTAAGGAGGGGCAAAAGTGCGATGGGGGTAAAAAGTGCGATTCAATGATTTACCAGTGGACATTCCGAGTAAATTGACTACATTGGCATGGATGGGTGACTACTTTGACAGCTTAAATCTACCGTAAATATTTGTTATTTTCGAAGCATGGTTGCTGCGTTATGTGTAAATATTATTTTAGAGAGGTTTTGATGTAATACAGTAATGATCCGATTTTGTCAGCCCCATTTTGAATTTTGCGCTGATAAAATGGGGAAACTGACAAAATCGGGAATTTTTTTTCAAAATTCAAGACTCAAGACCTTGCAATATCGAAGACTTCTACTAAAAATTAAATTTTAACCCTCAATTGTTCAACCGAAAGCTCAATGAACCGGGCACAGCACACTGGTCCAGAATCGCATTAGCTTTGAGCGGGAAAACTTGGTTCCAGGTTTAGAGAACCTTTGGAAGAGTTTCTTATAATTAAAAGTTCTATCGTGCATTGGAATTCAAATTTTGATTAATCCCCCTAAAAGTGCAATAAAAAATGTCTTTTTCTTCTGTTTCAATATAACACATTGATGTGTTTTGCAAAGTTTTTCAGCATTTTATTACAAGAATTTTTGCTGAAAACAGTAACTTTCTATCTCTTCAGTATCCTTTGTCCATAAATGAAAAATCGTTAAAATCAGGTTTTCTATTTTAGCTGTATTTGTAGTTGTAGTATGACTTTTTCAAGTTTTACAAAGTTGTACAAATAGTAAAAATACACAACATTGCTGAATATAGTCTACCTCTATCGTTGCTTGTTTAGGAACTATAGAACTTTTACTATAAAAATACCCTAATTTTGACCCTGAATTACTCGCAAGAAGGCATCATTTTATTCAAAAACTCTCCCCAGAGAATCAGAATAGTTTCAAGCAGGCTGAAAAGTTTTATAAATCATATTTATAAGCACAAAACTTACTGACAAAATCGGGATAAAAAGTTATAAAATCGGGGGTAGGCAAAATCGGGAACATTACTATACTGATTCTAACGTTGGTTTCACTAATTTAACTTAACCAAACCCCCCCATCAGGGATCATCGCATCATTCCGAACGATGAACGATGGACGAATAAAGAAAATCGACGCTGATGACATTGAGAAGGCGAGTCCGTTGTGTCCGTTTGTCCTGTCTTGTGGCGCGATGTAAACATTGTCAACCGCGCCAAGGCACCAACAAAAAAAAAATGGTCGAACTGCACCTACTTTAGTTTAGTTTAGTACTGCCGTCGGTAGCCGCCTGTGGGTGATGATGATGGCTAGAAGGCAAAAAACATTCTCGGGATCAAACATTCACACATACACACACACACTTACAGACGAACGAAAGAAGCCAACCGGAGAATAACAACTAAATAAATAAAAAAAAACCCGAGAAGGAAAAGTAGTTTCTAGTTTCAGTGCTAGGTCAAACTTTTAGCGGGCAATGGGCCGCGGGGGGTGCCTTTTGCGGTAGCAAGATCTATTCTGCTGCTGTGTTTTTTTTTCTTGTTCTCTTCTAATGTGGTTTATTCGACAGCTTTGTTGTGCTCAATGTAGCAAGTACCGAAGCAAGTGCGCACGGTTTATTTGGCATTGAAATTGCGCGAAATATGTAACGTGCATTGGCTGGTTGGCTGCCTCTGGATGGAGGGCCCTTCGATGCTCGAACAAGTGTTGAATATTTGCACCGGCAGTTGATTGGTTCGATCCGCGAGAAACCGGACGACGGGCAGAGTGGATGGGTGGGGACGTGAGGGGTGGCAGCGGTGGTGGTGTTTGGACAGGATAGATATTTTACGCTCACTGGCTACTTGCCTCGTGAAGGCCTACCCGGCCGCGGGCTGGCTGGTGTGAAGGGGGCCAGCGGGTGGAAGAACTGTGTGGTTGTTGGATTTTTCCGTGCTCTTGCAAACGTTACTCAATAGTGCATTCTTGACAGTTCTACATGCCTCATGGCTGTTTGGTTTTCCGCGAGCCACGGTTAGAACGCGGCTGGCTAAAGATAGGGCAACCGCGAAGGTTTCACAGTTCTGCTCGCTGCGCACGTTTTCTGTTTGCTTCCACTCTAGCAATTGCTGGCTACTGGAAGATTGGCATTTTGGCTGCTACCGTTGAGATTCGGACAAACAGCACGTTCCGTACCGCCCGCTTGCAGTGCATCTTTTTATCGAGTTTATCGAGGTGTTTAACCACTCTGCGACGAGTCTTCCGTAACTCGATGCTACATTAATATTTAACATTTAGGAAAACAAAAACAACTAGAAACGTCAAACAAAGCATCACTCTGCGACTTCAACGTTACCGTTACCACACGAGCCACTCGAATATCCCCCGACCTTTAGCCCAAACCCCAAACTCATCCAACGACTACTTCATTCGATTCCATCTTCAAGAATCGATTGCTTACGATAAGTGCAAAATGCATTCGAACAAAATCCAACAAAATGTTACATAGCGCGTGTTTGGGTGCGACAAAAGTCACTCTTTTTTTGAAGGCTCGACCCCGACGACGAGTCTGCAGCACCGGCTCAGGCCGCGTTTCCATCATCCTACTCTACAACTGACCTTTCGAAGCAATGCTCAAAGCAAACAAATTCGTTCGTCATGGCCCTTCTCGTAGTAGCTAGAGATAGTACCAGTATGAGGGTGTCCGACCCCGTCTCAGAAGCTAGTAATTTTAATCGAAATATTATCTTACAACAGAACAACGTCTTTCGGTGGGAAGGTAACTTCTCATACACAAGACATCGGAAAGCCCCTCCCCGAGCGCCAATCAACAGCGATAATAAATTATAAATTCACCTTTAAAATATTAATCCAATCGATTGAGTTTCGCTGTTTCGACGAGTTATAGCCAGCCGAACAGCGGGACCCCGGGGGGAATGTCAATTGACCTCGGGGAGATTCGCAAACCGTGCAGACTAGCGAGAGAAGTAAACAATTTATCAAGATTATTTGACAAAAACGGCACCTCTTTGCCATCCACCGTCCCTAAATCGTCTTAAGAATTGAGGACTAGCCTAGGTCTCGACCAGCAGTGCCGATTCGGCTTTAATTATAAAGCATCGGCGTCATCACTTTTTGTGTTATCCATACTGGCGCTGGCTGGCTGGCTGGCAGGCTGGTCTCCGTGGATATCTTCTCTCCGAAGGAAGGCACTCCTTCACGATTTGTGTGTGGGTATGTACGTGCACTGCAGTGTCAAAGGAGAACCCAACCCTAACCTGATACGGCGGCCAGTGCCAGTGTGTGGCAGCTGCGGGAAGATAGAAAGCGGTTGGTGGTGACTTCGACTTAAAGTTAGCTCCACCGTGCGGGCAGGCATCCTCACCGGCACGAGGCTAGGAGTAGAGCAACCGGTCGGTGTGCTCATGTCCATTATAATTATTGCATACGCGTTCCCGCGCCGTACCAACCCTTCACGATCGGAGTCCGGATCGTAGAGGACTTCGGTGTCGTTGCGGATTGCCCGAACGACGGGCGCACGGGAGATGAGTAGAGTACCGGAATAGTGCTGCTGTCGGCGTTGTTGCTGGGATAGATGATATTGGAGCACGGCTGTAAGAGGAGTTTTTTGATGATGTCATCCAAGATTACGACGCACGACGAAAGTGCTGATTCCGGAGCGGACGGTTTTATTCGGGTCATGTTTTCGGATGCCGCGCGGCTGCTGGCTGACTGGAAGGGCCGACCGAAACGGTTGTGCCCATGTCAGCATGATCTTGTGGGGTCGAGCATGTGTTCTCGTTAAAAAAAAAGCCTCAAACTGGACATAAATATTTAGAAAATGTACTATAAACAAAATAAGCTAAAAAAATCAAATCTGGAAATATTAGCAATTATCTAGGAAAGGATTAAAATCGAAACGAGGGGCACGATTTTTACCAAGAGTAGCCAACTTCTAGGCTGTGCCGATGACTTCGATATCATTGCCAGGAACTTTGCGCCGGCGGAGGCAATTTACGCCAGACTGAAAGCGGAGTCTAGGAGAATTGGGCTAAAAATAAATGCGTCGAAGACCAAATACATGAAAGGATTAGGCTCAAAGGAAACAAACGCGCGTCTCCCTCGAACGGTAACCGTTGACGGCGACGAACTAGAAGTGGTAGAGGAGTTCGTGTATTTGGGATCGCTGGTGACCGCGGACAACAACACTAGTAAGGAGATCCAGCTGCGCATCCAAGCGGGAAATCGGGCCTACTTTGCCCTTCGTAAAACGCTATGATCAGGAAGCATACGCCGCCGCACGAAGCTAACAATGTACAAAACCATTATTAGACCGGTAGTTCTTTATGGACTTGAAGCCGTGACGCTGCTTACGGAGGACATACGCGCCCTTGCCGTGTTTGAGCGGAAAGTGCTGCGGACGATATTTGGCGGAGTACAAACTGAAAGCGGAGAGTGGCGGAGGCGTATGAATCACGAGCTACAGGCACTGCTTGGGGAGACTCCCATCGTACATCTAGCGAAAGTTATCAGGCTATGGTGGGCCGGACACGTCGTAAGGATGCCGGACGACAGTGCGACGAAAATAGTCCTCTTCAACAACCCCACCGGCACCAGGAACAGGGGGGCCCAACGTGAACGATGGCTCGACCAGGTCGAAAGCGATTTGCGCCTTCTGAGACGACTAGGAAATTGGCGACGAGTGGCCCAAGACCGAGTTGATTGGAGACGAGTGCTTGAAACAGCACGAGCCACCCCGGCTCTATGCTGCTGAAGAAGAAGAAGAAGATTAAAATCTTCTCTATCCCGTAATGAATCCTAGGGGTTCTGAGTATGGTATTTGCCTAGCTTGTAAAAGAAAATCTTGTACAATTTATTTATTAAGGGATAATCAATCAATGTAACAAAAGTGTTCGGGAAAAATCGAAAACCGGAAGCCGCAAAGATGACAATAAATGAGAGTGGCCTGCACTTTCAGGTGAAACCTTAACATCTCTGCTGGACATGTCGCAAACAGTGATGCCTGATCTACGGATCCAGAAATTTTCTATGGACTTACGGATAAAGTGCTCGGATTTTCATAAACTTTACGGAAAAAGATGAAAATATCTTAAAAGATAAAATATCAAAGACAAAATAACGAGTACGTTACAGGCAGTAAATAATATCTCGAAAGCAATACTGTAATGTAGAGTGACTGTATACAGAGTGGCGACATGTCATCCCAAAAGTATGCAAAGCGTATTTTCTTTCTCTTTCCTGCATACGCGTCGGATTGGTCATCTGTTCGATAGGAATGACACTGACAGATAATTATCATTCCAATTTTGACATTGTCGCCACTCTATATATAGTCACTCTACTGTAATGTTTCGATTTTGTCAGGTCCCGATTTTGTCTACCCCTGATTTTGTCAGCCTATGAATTTTGTTTAACTTTTGTGCTTTTAAACATGATTTATAAAACTTTTCAGCCTGCTTGAAACTATTCTAATTCTCTACGGAGAGTTTTTGAATAAAATGATGCCTTCTTGCGAGTAATTCGGGGTCAAAAATAGGGTTTTTTGTAGTAAAAGTTCTATACTTCCTAAACAAGCAAAGATAGAGGTATACTATATTCACAAGACATATTCAAAGACAAATCAATAAAGATTCAGGAATGTTGTGTATTTTTACTATTTGTACAACTTTGTAAAACAGGAAAAAGTCATACCACAACTACAAAAACAGCTAAAATAAAAAAACTGATTTTAACGATTTTGCATTGATGAGAAATAGAATTTTTCTATCTTCGCTGAAGAGATAGAAGGTTACTGTCTTCAGCAAAATTTCTTGTAATAATATGTAGTAAAACTTTGTAGAACACATCAATGTGTTACATTGCAATTAAAGAAAAATAAATAAATTTAAATTTTAAAAATAAATATTCTGCACTTTTAGGATGAATAATCAAAATTTAAATTCCGCTGGACGACAGAACTTTTAATTTTAAGAAACTCTTCCAAAGATTCCATAAACCTAAAACCAAGTTTTTCCGCTCAAAGCTAATGCACACCAAAAAAGCTTCTGGACCAGTATGCTGTGCTCGGTTCATTGAGCTTTCGGTTGACCAATTAAGGGTTAAAATTGAATTTGTATTAGAAGTCTTCGATATTGCAAGGTCTTAAGTCTTGAATATTTGAAAACAATTTCAAAAAAAAAATTCAAATTCATTCCGTCCGTTTAGTGGTAGAATACAAACAATATGCATAATACAACCAATGTGCTTTGGGCAAAAACAAGAGAAAAAACGGACGCAATTAAGATACGGCCTGCAGGCTTATAAAATATAGTTGATCTTATGTGAAATTTTCCGGAGAATCGCATGGTGCCCACCCCTTTCCTGTTTGTCATCGGAAAGTGCCCCATTTTGCACATTTTCCCCAATTTTTAACATTTTTCATCCTTATTGCGTCCGTTTTTTCTCTCGTTTTTGCCCATAGTGCAACGGTTGGCGAAATCATACTTCCAATTGTACAGCAGAACAAATGCGTTCTGATATTTTTTTACATGTTCGCTGCAATCAAGTTTCCTTTACCGTTTGGAGCAGTGAATAACTGCAAAACAGTCCATTGACTGGCCGTCACCGCACTAACGAAAGGCAACCGCTCTATCGTATCAATACTACAAAAAACAACCGCTACATACAAGAATCCAAGAAGTCGGTCGGACGTCGTCCGACGCAAACGAACAAGATAAAGATAGAAATGAAAAAAAGTTTCACGTTATGCTTCGGTCAGTTTGCAGCTTATACTCTCCAATATGAACGCGAAGCATGAGAACGAATGTTGGCTTCTTTTGAGAGGTCACATGGATTGCAAGCTTCAGTCTTCGCAAGCGGCAGATTGACTGCATTCAAAAACAATCAAATCTGGCTTGATTTTTGAACTGCAAGTGAGAGATTCTCTTTGTGTTTCCTCTCTTACGCTTATGAGCTAGCGCGGCTTTTATGTAGCCGCGATAGGTGTAAGAAAGCAGACATGAAGATAATCTCTCATTTGCAGTTAGGACCTATTCAAAAATCAGGCGATAAATGATCGTGTTTGAAGCGCAAGTTGAATGCAGAAAGCGTACGCATTCACGCAGTCACAGTCAACTTGTGATCCATTTTTAAGCCCTGCTCTGGATCTTACAAGTTCATCAACCTATTCATTTCCGGGTATACTAGAATGGCTAGGAACCCCATCCAGATGAACGTAGATCTGGTCATCAAACTAAACTAAACTAGCTAAACTAGAGGACGCAAACTTGAGCGCCTGTTCTTCAGGAGTGAATCGACACGAGCTGGCTTGCTCGCGGGGAGGCTCGTGGTACTATTCAAGGACTTCGGTATCCAGATTGCGGAGAAAGGGAGATCCATGCAATAGACCATATCTCAGTAACTTCGTTGAACTACCAGATATACCAAAATGGCGCTAAAAGGGTGTAACGTGGTATCGGTTTTTTGGTGTTGGGAAAACAAAAGTATGGAGCTATCCGTAGGAGGCCTGTAGAGGTTGTTCTTCAACCTCTGTCTAATCAACGTTTACGCACCGACAAACGATTAATCCGATGACTTTAAGGATGAGTTCGACCACAAGGTCGAGGGGACCTATAAAGGGTGCGGAAACACATCTGGAGGTACGTCCTGATGAACGCTCAATACTTTACGAATGTTATCGGTGTACGGTCTTTTCGGGATCCAAATATCGACTCTGACTGTGACCACTAGCTTTCCGTATGTAAGATTAGTGCAAGGTTTTCGAATGCGACGGAGGCACGCACTGAGAATATGCTGCGTTTCTCCATCCAGCAGTTGAGGGCAGATTGCGGAAGCGGAACACACCAGCAAGCTTGATCGACGAACCGAAGAGCAACAGGAAAAAAGGGAAGAAGTTATAATTGGACTGGAATGGGACATCCATGGTCAACAACTACGAAACAGGTGGTAGGCACGACACCTGGAAGACAGTGTTAGAGCTGGTTAGATACCAAATGCCAGCGAGAGACAGATGACAAACCAGGAGTCGTATACTCACTGCGGTTACACTTTAGAACAAAGAACAGAGTTTCTACAAAACGGTAAGGAGTAGGAACTTGCTTACTGACCAAACAGCAATAACTGCCAAGTGGAAGGTGCACTGTCAGAAAGGTAAATGGAAAGGTAAACACGTAGAATAGCAGGAACAGGATAGGAAGCGTGAGCGATTGTCAAGCTTTGGAGCTACCACCGGAAATGCAATTTGCAGACTCATCTGTTTGTGGACTTTAAGGCGGCATACGATTCAGTGAAACGAAATGAGCTCTGACAGATAATGCTAGAACATAGTTTTCGGATGAAACTAGTTAAGCTGATTCATGCAACGATTGATAGGTCAAAACAATGAGTCAGAATAGCGCGTAAGAGGTCAGTTGCTTTCTTGGTGTTTTGCGTTAAATGGACTAAAGCAAGGGCACGCACTCGCTGACCTGCTATTCAAGATTGCCTGGAAAGGTGCAGTATGAAGAGCGAAACGTGGAAAGAATCGGAACTATCACCACGAGATCTCGCATGCTTCTTGAATATGTGGATGACGTCGATATCGTCATAATGAACCCTACAGCAGTGGAAGAAGTAAATTAGAATTAGTTTGGAACTCACCTTAATGCAATCTTAATGCTAAAATGCAGTACATGATTGTTGGCACGGAACGTGGCAGTGCAAATGGTGTTGGTCCCGATGAGGAACTGAATGATATGAAGTAGTGGAGAAATTGATTCGGGCTTTCTATGGATACATAACCAGTCGAAATTCCATCCCGAAGAGCACTACGGTGGCTCTTCACGGGCATAAATCATGAACTGCTAAAGGAAGCTGACTCACGAGTGTGTTTGGTGTTTTTGAAAGCGAATTGCTGAAGTTCTGAAATTGTTTGTGGGGCTATTTTTTTGCGATAACTTGCAGATGACCTCTAGGTAAACAACATTTTTTTGCGAGACCATAATGCCATATTTTAGTATTTTTTTAATCCCGCAAACAAAAATTTATCAAAGCAAAGTGTGAGTTACAGAAAGAAAGTTATTATCAATCGTTTTTTATATGACAGGAAGCAACTAGAATGACTTTGCTAGTGATTGAGATTTACTAATTGAATATATTTATTGTGTTTAAATAACTGGTTTTTAAAAATTGCAAAATTTCGATGGCGCGTTGATTTAATTCACCTATCATTCCAACATGCACGATAAAATTTAATGCGCATATGGTGCACAACTCCGGGAACTGCTGAAAATTTATTATTTATTCTATCGGATATTTTATTATGGACGCTATAATCCAAATTGATCAGAATTATTACAGTAAATCTTTTACTTTTCTCCTCACGGATATATATTTTCAAAGTTAGCTAACTGATTTAGCTTTTTACCCAAGCAAGCTTTATGCTTTACAGCTTTATACAACAAAGCGACCAGCTTCTTAAAATTATGGCGGTAGCTGTCAAGTAAAGAAAAGCATGAGCGGTTTTATTGCTGCTGCAGAATATCTGATCTTAAAGATCTGATTCTTAAAGAGGTTATAAAAAACTTCTTGGTCGAATGACAGTTTTATAGCTAGCGGTCATCACAAGGTTCTAATGGAGCTCATAGTGCTATTAGCAGTTTTATGAATTTGATCATGAGAATCACTAGAGGAACGTAATAAAACTTAAATTGCGGCAACTTTGGTATCCGTTTCCACGCAGTTCTCAGCTTAACTCGTAGCTGTCAGGATTCGACGACCTATTGAAAATCATGGAAAGAACAAAAGTTTTTGACAAACGATTACCTTATACTACGTAAGTTCGACAATCCTCAATCACAACATTTCAAAGGTAAAAAAGGGGCCCTCACTGAATTGACAGCAGCAGGAGAGCCTATCCGTTACTGCTGTGGGTATACGGTTATGGTGGGGCATTTTTTTTAATTGCACTCATTTCATCGAATCAACGCTGGCCGGTGCTTTTCTCTTGCTTGCCATCATTATAGGGAAGGCCAATTGCTGCGAACGTGCAGTCAAGCAACTGTGCTGGCGGCCAAGGGTCTGCCGGTAGCAATGGAGGCCTGCAGGAAGTGCTTAAATTACTAATTAAAAATTTATACATCGATAACAAGACTTTAGTTTCTTCGGCCTTCTGCCGCTTGTCCGCTTTCCGCCCATGCAAGTGGCAATAGGCTATCAGAATCTTCAAGTTCGATGCGATAAGACTCACTACGCAGTCTGCTGTTTAGCCGGTGGGGGTAGCCAAGAAAGGTAACGTTACAAGAAAAGGACACACAACATGGACTTCTTCGTATTTTTTTCCAGGGGGGTGAAAATCAAAAGAAGAACCAATTAATCAATCGATAAGTTTTGCTCAAAGCGAAATATTTCCGATGAGTTACGGAGCGGTCAGGAGGACTCTTTGTTTGATTTCTTTCATTACCTGTTCAGAGAATGAAAAGCTACTCTTGAAAAGAAAAAAAATGAAACAATGAAAAGTTCTGTTTTCCATTATTTCCCTTTCGAGTGTGCGCTGCACAGTAATCTGGGCCCAAACAACAGTGGGAGGAGTCGAGTTTAACCTATCGAATTTCATTGCTAGTGGTGACGGCGGTGCAAAAAAAATTCAATTATCGACTACTACCCACAACTTGGTGAAAAAGATGACACCCCAGCGCCTGACTTATCTGTGCCCTAGCATCGTCGGTCCGTTGTCGATTGATTATGGCTTCCTGATTTCGATTAAAAGCCCCGGTTCGCATCGCCTGTTCGAGGTTAATTAAACCCGGTTCGGTTCGGATCGTTATCTTAAAGAAAACGGGAAAATTGCCACTTACTTGTAGATCTGCTTCGGATCCATCATGCTCATCATCAGACCGGCGTTCAGGCCGGATGTTCCCGGTTTGGCGCTTAGATCTAGCGGCTGTTCACCGCCAGGTCCCAAAACGGTACCTTCACCCTTTTCTGCCGCGCCGACTCCACCGACGACGGCCGTTTCCGTACTGCCCGATGGGGACAGTTGCTGCTGCAGCTGGGAGTACCATAGAGCTGCCACACGAAAGAAAAACATTCGTTAACCGGCACCTAATTGAGTGGGGAAGGATTGCGAAAAACTTACGACTGTACAGCTGCGCCAGACCCGGTTGAATGCCCTGAAGTGACGCGACGGCCGCAAATTGGGCCGCCATCGATTGCAGCGAGGTCATCGTCGGTGGTACACCGCTGGCGTTCCGCAGCAGTGCTGCCAGCGATTTCGTCGAGGCAGAGCCCGGTCGTCCCACCACGGCACGAAGATCCGGTTCACTGCTGTCGCTCGAATCGCTGTCGCTGTCATTCAGCACCTGTCGGGACGAGATAAGCGAAAACATCGTGAAAAGGAATCACATTTTTGTTTTTGGAAAGGGGAAAAGGCTCCTACCCCGTGACTTAGGTCCAGTTCGGTTTTCGGCAGGACGTTCGGTCCACCGACGCCGAGGCCGGATTCCGGCACCAGTTCGCCGGCTTCGTTCACCGTAAGCAGTTTCCCGTCGACGCAGAAGTAACACTTGTCCTGCGGTTTCCAGTCTACCGGCGTCGGGGGCTGCGATCGCGGAAGTTTCGAACTACCGCCCTCGCCACCGCCTACCGTTGTACTTTCCTCATCGGCTGCTACCGTTGCTGGCGGAACCGGGAGACCGCCGTCGCCTAGGTTACCGCTTGAAATATTATTATTGTTGTTGTTGTTGGTTGCACTGTTGTTGTTGTTGATGATGATTTTACTGCTTAGCAAATTGTTGCAATGTTCCTGCTTAATTAGTTTACTCTGCTCCGGCGGTGCTGGCGAAATGTTTTGATTTTCTGCTGCAATACGGGGAAGAAAACGGGAAGTCAATGGCGGTTGTGGCTAGTTGTTTTTATTTGGTTTAAGGGAAAGTTTCTAACCCGAATACAATGCATACGAATTCTAATACGTTGCGGAAACTTGACAGTTTTTCTATGAATTATCTATAAAATTATCGCAACGTATCAAAATTTATAAGCATCGTGTTTGGGCCTTTATATCCACTTTAACGTGGGACGTAGGGGATTCTAAAAAAATCAAAAATGGTGGTGCCTTAAAAAGCGGTTAACATTTGACTACCCAGCGATTGCCTGATCGGGTTTCAAAAACAGTATCCCTTCGCATGATTACGATGTGCACGATTATGTATAGGTATATTCAGTAATGCCGTAGTACTTCTAGTTGCAGCAATTTATTTATAACCGAAACTAGTCATATAATCAGTTGTGACAACATCTTCGTAACAATAGTGTTAGGGATACCATGGAATGTTCAGTTCAAATATTCAAATGGCGAATTTTTCAACCTCAACCTACCATCAGACATTTACAATATCCCTAAATTTAGAGGAAGCAAACGTATGACATAGCAAACTACAAAATTTTCAATCTTTTGTTCAATGATTTATATTTTTCAGAACATAAAACTTAATTATTTTATTTAATTCAAACCAAATAATGAGAAACGTACCCCAGTGTATCCTTTCTTGGGCAACTATCTATGCAATCTAATCCTATGATGCACACAGCAGCTTTTGTGGAGGCTCCTTAAGCGACTGTTATTCGTAAACTAGTGAGCACCCATAGGTACAGTCCCTCCCCTTAGAATTGATTTTACGGGCCTTTCCATAGATTTTGTATAATGATATTAAATTTGCCATTATTAGGTCGATGCATGTGTTACAACAGTTCCATACATCTACAACAATCCATGAATTCTGCTTGAAGATCAACTTAAATATTTTAAATGATAGAACACAATTCGCCTTGCGTTAAATCTGCGTTCGTGGCTCAAGACGCTCTAACTTGTGGTTTTCTAATTATTATTTAATTGTGATAGATTTAATGCAAGCTCTATTTCGATACACTGTCTGTTAAGTTTTAAATCAAGCTGTAGCCACCACGCATTTTCAGTGACTAATCTCAATAGCTTAGATCTACGTAGTTTCCAGAACTTTGCATAGTCATCATTCAATAAACAATATGTAAATGTACCCAACTGAATGCTATGATCCTATAACCTAGAATTAGAGTACATAAACGAACTAACTTCTCCTTCTGCCGTTCAATAAAGCAAAAAACCGCGGAGGAGAAAAGATATCAATCAGTGGGTATTTATGTCTCCACATCCCGCCCAGTTATCCTCGAAGTACGATGCCGGACTTACGAGCCAGTCGTCGTATGTTCGAATCTCGGCTGAGCGGTGCTGCTAGAGCCAGCAGGATCGTTGCACTAGCCCCGTAATTGTCCTGTATTCTAAACCGGCTACGAAGTCTGTCGATAAAGAAAGATCAAGTCTAAAAGACGTTTATAACCCAATGCTTTACTTTTTACGTCTTCCAAACTCGCTGTTTACCACCCCATAAGGTCATTTTGAGTTACCTTATAGTTGCTCGGCGAAAATGTACATTTGGAAACAATTTATCAAAACAAGTGCTATCCTGTTACCTCACAGAAATCTAAGACTGCTCGTATTACCAACCCTTCACTCATGTTCAAGACATGTTACCAATTCGATCCCTATCAATAGCACATCCGTGCCACAACACAATGCATTCTCTTTTCACTACTCTTCCAATGAATTAGCAAACGTGCGCATACATATACAATCGAACACTATGGCTGTAGCGGACTTTCTCAACACAGATATCAAATTAGTCAGGTTTAATCGTCGTAAAGAATCTTGGACCTGTTGGGACAAGGAAGTTTGTCTGGCATCTTTCCCTAACACAGACATCAAATTGGTCTAGGCTTAACCGTGGTCGAAGGAAATCTTGTTGAGACGAGAGAACTTTGTAACAGCTGGACAGTGTTTCATTATTTTCAATTTTTCAATAATGCAACCTCAAGAATCAATGTTTTTCTTCATTTGGGTCGACGCGTAGAAGCTTTTTCGATCGATTGATACAAAAATATGAAAAATCGACCAGGAAACCGCTACGTTATTAGCGTTCAAAACCTGATTACTTTTCGAGACTGATTTGCCGTAACTTTGCTGTAAGACGTAGTCCTACGTCAATCGCACCGAAAACGTAACGCGGGAGACCCTCTCCTAGCTAAACAGGATCCATACTTTATTTCAAGTTTTTAAGGGAATTATATCTGCAACTACTCAATTTTTTTTGGTACGCGATTAATTCTACACTTCTTACACCTATTTTTTTATGGGAGCCTGAACCACTGCGACCATTAGTTAGATCTATTGTGGTAACACCTTACACTTATTTAGATAGATAAAATATCTCACCCGGAACGGGTTTCAAAAGAACTCGCACCGGACTCAGAACCAACCAGACCCAACTGATTCCTCTGTTGACTACCGTGACCGCTCCTAATTCTGCGCATTTTTCTTTATAGTATTTTTTAACTTTATGCATAACTGATCATTGCGTTATTTTTTTATAAATATCTGTTAAATATTACGCCATGATTCACAAACGGGCCATAATATTTGAGAGCGAAATAATTTAACGTGAAACTGAAAGTATTTTATATGGCAGAAAACATCGTCGTTAGCACCAACGCTAAGATTGTCCTTCTACAAAATTAACAAATTTATGATCGAAATTCTTTGCAATGATCAAATTACCCAGCATAATTAGAAAGAATAATTAGTTTTAGTCATGGTTTAGACAAAAAGAGTGATTGGATGCATTGCTTTCCTTAGAAAAATGCGATACAATAATGCGCAGATTTAGGCACAGATTTTTTATTCATGTTCCAAATTCTGCGCAGTAATGTATCCTACGAAGAAATCGCGAAAGAATACGCAACGTCACCCAAATGGCTGAGGTATAGAGGCATGAAAATTCAAGTAGAATCTTTAACTTGCATTGATTGGAATCATGTGCTGTGTCTCGGGGTCCGAACCTACGAGCGCCAATTCATGAAGCCATGTCTTCTATTTTTTTAAATGTCAGAGCTGTCAGAGAGTGGGGATGTGGTTTCTATATGAAAACACAATTTTTAGTATTAGTCTAATGTGTAATGCTCAGTATGCAGAAAACCAGAATCAATTCGCCCTTCACGTTATCGAGAATAAAATATTTAAAATGAGGCAATCAAAATGATAACAATAATCCTTTGCCACTCGGACAGCATAAGAAGGCCGGATCATGGATTTAATTATGGTAATGGCTAATGCCGGATTTTTTGAACATTTTTTAAACAGCGTGGCAGGAGTATTTATTTTCACTTTTTGGGTGCACAGAATTAGGAGCAAACATGCGCAGAATTACAAACATGGGCAAGAAAGTGCGTAGAATTAGGCACCGTGGATAAGTTTACAAAACGAAAAATATACTCAATGTTGGTCGACTTATAATTCCCATATTTTTTACCAGATATTATAGACCGTAGCACTACACGATGCTGCTATCCACGTTGTTCATTTAAATCTAGAATACTTAGAATAGCGGAAGAATCATAAAAATGTCTTTACTGCGCAGAATATGGTACGTACACGGTACTAACTTTTTCTAAGTGTGACATAACATGGTATATTGCTGCTGTAAAAATGTTCTTTTATGAGAACTGATTCAGGATTCTTAGTGTCCCCATGGATCCGAATGACAGGTATCTTAGATCGTAACTGATTTTTTGCAAAATGTGCTTTGTGACGTAGAACTACGGCTTACTGCAGGGTGTTGATCCAAAGTTTAGATTCAGGTTAGCGTCACAAAAGATTAGTTTTCAATTTTCAACGCCAATAGCTCGGCCAATTTTGAACGAAATTCGATGGTTTTTAAACAGAATTTTCAAAGTAAAATTTATCCATACATTTTCTTTGCGATCGCCTTGCATCCTAGACAGGAACGACAATTTGATCCCGCTTTTTTTCTTGGAGCTTCGATAATCCGTCCCAATCGGTTTTTATTTCTTTATTTCTTCTAAACGTAGACCAATATGACGTCTTGAAGGTAAACTGTACTGGGAAAGTCTCCAACGACCCCCTTTCCTGGAGTGATAAGAATATATTCAAAACTGAAGTAATGGCGATGAAAGTGATATTAGCGCCGTTTAATCGCGTTATGTGATGTAATTCTTTGGCTATTCTAACGCAGTAAATTCTAACTTAAAAAACAACATTCCAAAACCAGGTAAAAAATATAGATTTTATTTGCTCCATCGACCTAGTTAGTTGCGGAAATCCTTAACATAACCGGATCCAAAATTAAGAGCGGCTGAAATGCACAATGTTAAGAAAACTAACAATGTACATTGGGCATTTACCAACTGGCATATTTTTGCATGCATGTTCTATCCAATAGAAATTATTACAAATATCCAGATTTTTTATAACACGCAATGTAAAATTAGTTATTCCCTAACATTTTAGTCAGTTGGCTCCCATCCGCGATCAATAAAAGTGAGCGGAGACCTATTCAAAAGTTTTTTTTTCTTTCATTAAAGAATTCATAGCAGTCAAGTTTCCTACCTTTTTTGTGTGATGAAGAAAAAATGTCAATGTTCCTTACAACAGAAGCCAAAATTTCACTTGAACAGCATTCCGAAAAACCTAAAATCACCATTTGGTATCAAAATTTTCGGCGGCCATCTTGGACTTGGTCGCCATATTGGATTTCATCAAAAAATTATCGTTTTCACCATGAGCGTCCCAACCGATTTTAAGACCACCATTGGAAAGCTGAGAAAAAATGCTATAAGAAACATTCATAAAATTAGGTGTGCAATGGCATTAACTGAATAAAAGGACCAGTTATTTGTAGCAAGATTCGCAATTTTCATATAATTATTGTGTTATTTTCAAAATTTGCTTTAAAACAAGCTAAAAACGACACGGTTTTGTAAAGAGGAGAGATAGGGCTTATAAACGAAGTGAAAAAAAATAGGCGGTCATCTTGGATTTGGCCGCCATGTTGGATTTTATCTTTAAATCGCCGTTTTCGTCATGATTCCCCCAATTGATTTTAGTTTTAAGACCACCATCGGAAAGCTGAGAAAAAATGTTATGAGGAACATCCACCAAATTATATGTGTAGTGACATTAAATATACGAAACAATTAATTATCTGTATCAAGGGTTACAACGCTTATATAATGGAAAATCTTGCTACAGCAAATTAATGCTTTATTAGTTAATGCCATTGCACACCTAACCCGATGAATGTTTTTATAGCATTTTTTCTCAGTTATCCGATGGTGGTCTTAAAACTAAAATCAATTGGGGGAATCATGACGAAAACGGTGATTGTTTGATAAAATTCAACATGGCGGCAATTTTTTTTCACTTCGTTTATAAGCCCTATCTCTCCTCTGTACAAAACCGTGTCGTTTGTAATTTATTTCCTAGCAAAATTTGGAAATATCGCAATAATTAGAGTAAGGAGGGGTAAAAGTGCGATGCGGGTAAAAGTGCGATTCAATGATTTATCGGTACAGATTACGAGTAAATTAACTACATTGGCATGGATGGGTGACTACTTTGACAGCTTGTATCTAACGTAAACTTTGGTTGTTTACGAAGCATAGTTGCTGAGTTATGTGCAAATGTTATTTTAGGGCGGTTTTGATGTAATTTTTCGTTATACGGCAAATACGATATCAACAGGAGGATATTACTTGTTGGAAACTTATAGCAGCGTTTTACATCACTCACATATCTGTTTTGAAAATACGGTGAAAAAAAATTAAAAATATATTTCGTTTTTCCGTAATTTAACCTAACCCCGTCAAGCGCTTAGCGGGGTAAAAGTGCGATTCATGGACGAGGCAAAAATGTATAGCTAATTATATACAACTTTAGGCACTATATTACAGATACTAGAAATGGAAGATCTGCAGAAAACTGTGTGTTCTACAGATGTTGGCCGAAGGAAAACAATGTTTTTCCGCGGATAACTCAAAAAACAAACGTTTGGAAAAGTTTCGATCTGACGGAGGCTTCAATACACCAGCGCAAAATAGAAAAGGTGCAAATTGAGAATATTCCTTACCAAAACATACCACAGATTGGAGATAATATGGTTTTGTTAGCTACTATTATGCTAATTTCATGGATTCGAGCTTCGCCCTTTTGCCCCGCTAGTGGGGTAAAAGTGCGAATCGGCACTTGATCAGAAGAAAGAAGAATTTATTTTGCAAAACACTATTACCGCAGATGATTTATAGTTGAATGTAAAGACATTGAGTTACTGCATCACTATATAATATATTATGTTGTTGTCCTTCTTGAAAATTAATTAATTCTCATGAAAATTAATGACAGCTTCAAACATCGCACTTATGGCCCGCCCTACTCTATATGAAAATTGTGAACCTTGCTACAAATAACTGATTGTTTTATTCAGTTAATGCCATTGCACACCTAATTCTATGAATTTTTCTTATCGCATTTTTTCTCAGGTTTCCAATGGTGGTCTTAAAATGAAAATCGGTTGGGGGGCTCATGGTGAAAACGGCTATTTTTTGATAAAATCCAATATGGCGACCAAATCCAAGATGGCCGCCTAAAAATTTTTACTCCATTTCAAAGCCCTGTTCTTCTTCTTTACAGAACCGGGCCATTTGTTAGTTGTTTTATGGCAAATTTATAAAATTTCACATGATATAGATCTCAAGATTTGCTCAAAATTCAACTTTTTTTGAAACTGTTAGGCCCCTTGGCGAACGAGGGTTCCGCTATTTCGAGGTATCAAAAGTATGATTCTTATGTTTTAACCATTTTCAACCAATTAAGCGCAAAAATTCCGATATTTGAAGACCTCGTGTCAATAGTGGCCCCGTTTCAGCGAGAATTACTCATTGTTCATTTGAATTATTTTGCTGTAGTTGGTTTTATTATCAGCGAATGTTTATTCATAAAAATATAAGATATTGTTTAACTGTAGTTAAACCAAAAATATTTAATTAAAAAAAAACTTGCAAACAATGAGGTTCTCAATTCGGAATCACTTTCCGTATGTGTACATGCCAAGGGGTTTCAACGGTTACGGTGGTTACAACGCACCTTTGAAAAAAGATACCTTTGATTACTGATTACCTCTGATTACCCGTAATTTTTGATAATCATGCTCTTGTAATTACATAATATTAATAATGATTACTAATGATTACATAAGATTATCAGTGAACAATATGGGTCATTCCACGTCAAGTGACCGAGAAAAAGTACAAACTTGTAATCGACCTTCTCGGATTTTCACCAAACTCGGCCAGATTGTTCGTTTTGGGTCAAGAAGCAAAAATCCCGTTTTCTGCTAAGACGCTCAACAACAAACTTATGTTATATTATATACTGTTTATGTGCTTCCACAACAGCGCAATGTTGCTCTAGTTTAAATCAGATTAATTTTGCTATTTTTGTTATTTGCTTATTGCTAGGAAGTTTCATTTTGTTTATAGTTTTACATGAGAAATTGGGAATTGTTTGTTTCAAAACGCTATATCTCAAGAACGGGACGGAACACCTCGTGGTTTTGAGTGATTCTTATGTAAAAAATTCCGAGGAACACGATGATGTTGAAATTTTTGAGATCAAATTGTACTCATTGAGAGAAAAATACAAATTTAGTTTCCAGGTCGCAATAACCTAATATACTTTTCGGATTTCTCAGATGATTTCCCATGAAAATGTAGAACAGAGTTTTTTTCTAAATTTACGAAGATAGAAGCAAAAGAAAATAAGCGAATTTGACGAAAATGATGCTTTTTCTAATAAAAGAGGGGGTTCCCAAAAATCGAGGGAAAGTCCAATAGGCACCAAACTTGGGATTTTGGCTTCTTGACCCAAAACGAACAATCTGGCCGAGCTTGGTGAATATCCGAGAAGGTCGATTACAGGTGACTCGGTCGCTTGACGTGGAATGACCCATATATTGATTTTCAATGATTACGTGATTAACTGGAAATTTAAATTTTCGTCGAAAAGTACAATTTCGAAAGCAATTTTTGGGTCCAAAAGCGGGGTTCTGTCTATAGAAATGTATTCACTGCATTGCTCTTGCCTATTTGAACACAGCGAATATATTTTCATGAACAAAAAAACTGCTTTTGAAATTTGCAGAATCGGTGACGACTAATTTCACCTTAAGACATAAGAGATTACAAAAACATATATGCCTTACTGGAAACCCCTTGGTAGATGGATTGTTGTGATTTGTGGTTCGTATGAAGAAAAAATTTGATGGACGGATTAAAAACCGGTACGACGAATTTAAAAAATTAAGTCAGTGGCGTAATTTCAATAAAATGGTAATAATGGTAATCGTTTTTTAGTGAAATTAAGGTGCACTGATCGGATGGTAAGTGTTTTTCAGTACAAGAGCTTTTGGACTATTTGTTAAAATTCATCTAACAAATGATGAAACTTAGAATGTCCATTCATTCAGTTTTGCAATAGCGTTTTAATCAAATGTTAAACTGTTCAAAATCAGCCGGAAAATCGCTGAGTTAGCACACAAAACCTAACTACTTTTCGATTCAGATTGTTTGGAATTTGGATCCTATCTTGTCGTAAGCCGTAGTCCTATATTGAAAAAGAAAAATTTGTAACGTGAAATTTTCGGCTTATAAACATTTTCGAAATTTTAACTTCAAATAACAGAAATCGAGGTTCGACAAGCTTCGAAAAAAATAAGAGTCGATTTTATGATTTTCGTCTCGCTTTAACAAGGAAAGGTAACGAAAAATTTAGTTTAACAATTTCATTTTTGCAGTTAATCAAAATTTGGTGTTTTTATCGCACTAAAATGTAGATTGTTTTGCAAACGGTTATCAAAAATTTCAAACTGCCTGCATTTTGTTGTCTTCACAGCCGCCACCACACGCCACGACGGCGTGGCGGCGGCGGTGGTCGTTTTGTGTGTCGAAAACTTTTCCCATTATCCCGAGTGAAAAACGGGTTGCGGTGCGTCGAAGAGCGGAAATAGTGCACTCACCTGTTGGTTCCAGTTTGATTGCTAGTTTGCCGACTAGCTCCTTCCGATCGTCAAGCTCGGTGGCGACGCCGGTGGAGGTGGCACCGGCAGCGGACGGCGACAGTAGGGCCGCCGTGGTGGCCGTTGCCGTCGTGGTTGTCGAAGCCGCCGACGACGCAGCTGAGGACGTCGATGCCGCCGACGATGACGACGAACAGGACAGGGCCGGCGAGGCAACGGAGTTCACTATCTTGCCGTCGCTCGACGTCGTCCCGAGAAGACGCAAATCCTCGCGGGTGGCCGGGTCCTCGCGCTGCTGCTCCTCCGGATTCTCCGGTTGGTCCAGATCGGACCTGACTTTTTTCCCTTCCACCAGCTGGGTCTGGTTGAGAAGATGAGGGTGGTGATGGTGATTGTTGTTGTTGTTGTTGTTATTGTTGTTGAGTGTTACTGCCACTGGATGCTGGTGGGGAGCAGTAGACGGAGGTGAAGGAGTGGCCGCCGTTGCCGTCGGTTTCGTATCGTTCTCATTGAAATGATTCTTCCTGGTTGCTACAGTAGCCGCTTCCGCTAGCGGGTGGTGATCTGCTTGTTTGTCTGTCGCTGTTGCTGCGACTGCTACTTGTTGATTGTTGGCTGTTGCTAGTTTGGATTCTAGTTCTCCGTCTTGCTGATAGTGTCCGTTGCGTACTGCATTCGATACGAGATAGGAAGGAAGATGTTAGAAAATTAAGCCACACTGGGCATGTTTCATGTTTCACTTACCAATCGTGGCGGCGCCTTTTTGGTCTAGGAGATTTCCGCCGACCGCTGCCGCTACCAGTGCGGGGGTGAATGGAACAGCGTTGCTGGCAACACCGGTGGCTACGGCCGCTGCTGCACTGTCGAGCAGATCGTCGTCGTCCACGGCCACGGTGTTCGTGCTCGGGTCCAGTAGGTTCAACTGTTGGCGCGTTAGGACGTCCTGATAGTGTTTCCATTTCCTGCGTCCCATCAATTCTTCAGCAACGCGCTCCAGTCCTGTGATCGGATAAGCATGAAATGCGAAAAGAGAACGAAGATATTTTCTTTTAGTTTGCTTTCTTCCCGGAGGCCATTTCGACAATAAATTTAATCCCCAATCCCAATCCCACATTGACCCGCTTTTAATCGCCAGCTACGCATTGCACAATATACCTACAATATATGTAAATCTATATATTTTATCGACTGTCGAACCGGATAAAGTTCGTCTTCTTGGGAACGATAGAATGCGTGCGTGTTTGTGTGTGAGCAAAATAGAGACTGACCGATAGTTCATTGGGCACACAATCAAAAATTTACTTAAGATCCATTCGAAGAAAGCAGAAGGAACGACAGCCGGGTTCGAGCCATGGAAGAAGAGGGGATTTTAGGTTCTTCTCAACATTCAAGAAAGTGCTGTTCGATGACCAACGAAAATTTCTCCAATCGTGTGCAGTCTGGGAGGTCATCATCAGGACGTGTCTGGGACGGAATGATGGTGGGGTTTGGTGGGGGGATAAAATTTTAGAAACTTCCAGTCGGAACCGAAGCAGTTTTGCTGGCTTGCTGTACTTGTACTGATTGTATGGACATAGGCTTGTGCTAGTTGAACGTATTTTAATAGAGTGTGTGCAGATTTTGTTATATCCTTCTGCTTGCTGCACGTATCCTTAATCATTGATAGCGTGCAGATGAGTGTGCAGAGGGCGCAGAGGATGGGATTGCAAAGCGGTTGAGGCATATCAATATGGGGAATCATTTTTCGGTCTCTCAAGAATGTCGACTGTAAGAAACTCTAAGAACTGTTTGCAAGCTTTCAAGAATAAGAAGCCTTCATGCAAAAGTTCCATTCTCTTGGCTTGCAATTTCACAATTTGCATCTAGCCGGTTGTTTCGAAACGAGTGGGTTGGCAGTAGGAGGAGGTCTTCGGATGCAGTACTTTTACCAGCTTTATCCGATATCCAGGAACGCTCGGTTCGGGGACGGGTCAAGGGGTTCGGATTTCTGGCTAACTAGTTGTATAAGACATAATTTAAGGCAAGAAGAAGCAGCTTTGGACAGGTCCGAGAGTGTGCAGGCCCAGGCATGCATAGTTTACAAGGAATAATTAGATTTTCCGAGCCAGGCTTCTTGTGGCGAGTGCGTGCTCTTATGCACCTTATCCTCCCACAGGTTTTCGCTCGCTTGCTTCCTCCCTGCTATAAGAAATGCCCCAAGAAGTAGGAGAAGAATCGTTCATTCATCGGCACAGACAGCACCGGAGCGAACGTCTTTTTAAAATCAAAATTAATGAAATTTCCAATCGAAGCGTCTTTCATTCGACCAACGTCGGATATGGGAAGTTCTGCTTCCAGACCCCGAAGGGAGAACCCGATAATTGAGGAAGACTCTCACACTACCGTCCCACTCCGGCCAACTGCATCATTCAGCTGAAGGACAACCAGAAAAGTAAGCTCGCCTGTAATAAATACCGATCATAACTCGATCATCAATCAATTCCCCTTCGCCTACCGCGCACATTAGCTTATCCAAGTCGAATTTATTACATCTTACAAAGCTTGTGGACTGGATGGTCCGTCGTCTTGAAACTCATTCCACCAACTGACTGACACTCACTCACTCACTCACTTGGGCTAGGAAGCAGCCAGTCATCGATAATCCTTTTTCACTACTCCGCAATAGACTAGTGTCTCGAGATAAATTTTCATTATTTTCGGATCGTTTCGTTCAATCAAAAGTATTCCAGCGTCTGTTGTGGCATCTTATGCTTTTATGCCCCCAATGCGTCAGTCTGAGTAAGGGTGAAACGCTAAAATTATATACCGTGGGGATAATGATTTTGTGGCGGCCTTGCTTCGGCACTAAAGACTTGCTAATCGTAAACTCTTTATCGGCTGTGATAACGAGAGTTAAACGCTGTCTGCTGTGCCTTGGATTGGGCTGAAATGCCCTTGTTTTAATTGGAATTCATTTACGAGATTTGGTTTTGTTTACAATTAATCAAAAACGGTGCAACCTATTGATTTAGTTCTTGTCTTTACTACTAATTGTAGCCTGTTGAAAACTTTCGACCTTGTACTACCGGAACGTGCGAGGACTACCAATCAAAACAATTCATAGTGGAGTTTTTCGTCACTGCTAAGGCTTGTTCGCGACAAAATTTGGACACCCCTAGACCCACACAGCTTCGGAAATACATTTAACAATGAGTGAAATAATTTGCAGAGTAGTAGACGTATGTCTGTTCTTTCTGAAAATATAACACTTGTTTATATTACAAGCGCTCCGCGTAAAATCGTGTCGAAAGAAGAGCAGGTGCGAAAAGCAATTGTGTGCGATTCGCAATGAAAATCCAGATCTCTCGTTAAGAAAACATGCCAAATAGCTTGGATTTCCTTCAAGCACTGTTCACAGTGTTTTAAAATCGTTCGATACTCGCTTGACAACAGCTAGGAAGAAGGAAAGTGGCACAAAAACAGATATGAGGAACCACCACAAGGATGCGAAGGTAAAACAAATATTACGGAGGAAAATAAAAATAACGCCAACATTCCTGCACACTTCTAAGCAACGATAAGGCATGAAGTCTTTCAAGGTGAGGACTGTGCCAAACCGTAATGATAAGCAAAATACGACGGCTAAAACACGCGCTCGTAAGCTTTATCGTGAATATTTAACGAAGTTTCCATGCGTTATAATGGGCGATGAACGGTAGGTATGTCCTTGAAGACTTTAAACAGCTTCCTGGTATGCCTTTTTACACTGCCATAAAACGGAATGGCGTTGCAGAGCATTTTAGGACAAAGAAGAAAGCCAAGTTCCCCAAAAAATATTTAGTATGGCAGGCCATATGCAGCTGTGGTCGAGCAAGCAAAAGTTACATCAGTACGGGAACGGTTAACAAGGAAATATACCGTGAAGAATGCCTGCAGAAACGATTTTTATCGTTCCTACACAGCCATGATGTACCCTCGCTGTTTTGGCCTGATTTAGCATCCTGTCACTACGCCAAAGATGTTTTGGAATGGTATGATGCCAATGGAGTCCATATTGTACCGAAGGAGTCGAATCCACCTAACTGTCCAGAGTTACGCCCCATCGAGCGGTATTGGGATTTGGCGAAGAGAGAGCTGTCCCAGCACAAACAACAAGCAACAACAACAGATAAATTTCGAAAATCTTGGACAAACGCAGCTAAATTGGTTGCCAACAAGTCTGCACCGACCCTCATGGCAAGGGTAAACTCCAAAGTTCGCCAATTTTTCATGCAGACCAAATAAGTAATGTTAATTTGTTTGATAATGATTAACGATACACACATAACTGATACAAAATTGTTTCATGGATTAAGCTTTTAGCAAATTTGTTTTATTGCAAAACTGAGGTGTCCAGATTTGGTCGCGAACAAGGCTTAGTATCATATTGGAGATAAAATTTCTATCCGTGTATTATTCGAACTGTAAACAAAAACCGGCGAAGGCTTGCCATTTCTAAATGACATTTTCTGTGACTGGTCATCGCACGTAAGAAAATATTTGCTTATTATAATGTACATATGCGGGCTAGTTTCGCCGTTTACAAGAGATAAGCATCGTCGAGGGTATAAAATGGGGAAGGCGTCTAGGAAAAAGCGCCCAACATAGTTCTAACTATCCCAAGCCCCTACCTAGCGCCTCCACGTGGCCATATCTGGTAATACTTCAATTTGTATAATTGAGTAGCCAAGCTATAGGAGCTTACGGGTTGCATGGTTTTCAGTTCCTAACCTTACAATTGTAGTTTTAGGCAACCATTAAACCACACGACTTTATTTTCAGGTCTTATATTATTTAAACTAATATTTTTTGTAGACTAATCTATTTTCAGAGAGCGCAATAAGGCGCTCGTTGGCCAATTGCAGCCTGGCTTCTGGTGTAAATGCCATTAGTCCATCCCCGAGGGTCCGAAGTATCACTTAGGAAAGATACTCCCAACGATTGTAAATAAATCATTATCTATGTATATGGGAAGCTTTCGATACGGGAGGTCCACGCTTTCTTCGTTCCCCTTGATTTCAAGGAGTTTATTGGAATTAAATATTTTTTCTGGTTCCACTTGATTCCTTGGAATTGTGGTACATGCTGCGCAGTTGGCCTGGCCGTTGACAAGAAAAATGATTAAAAAGAGACAATAAAAAGGGGGAGGTTCAAAAACGTAAAAAAGGCTTTGTGTCGATTGATAGGGATTACCGAGCAGAAGACAGATTTACTAGTGGGGGACAAAGTGAGAGGAACTGACAAAGGGAGTAGACATGTTTAAATGAAAAAAGGGGTTTTGTTTCTTGCATTATGAGAGTTTTCGTTACAAAAACAGATGTACTAATTGAGTGACAAAGGGGCCCCGAGTAAGATCGGGCGATGAGCTAGTAAACAATAAAATCTGGCCAATTTATCAATTATGCCAAATGACAATTATGCCTAATAGCGTCATGCCAAATGACTTTATGCCATACACGGTAACCCTTTCATTTGCATCTCTTGCGTTACGTGTTTTTTGGTATCATTTTTGGAATATAATTGAATATTTTTACATAATTTTTGTATTTTTGTTCAATTTTGTGATATTTTTTATTAATTTTAAGTCATTTTTGTGCCATTTATTCTATTTGGATGCCATATTTGTATTACAGGTATACATCGATAGTACGTACCCTCCATAATACGTACATTTTGCCTCGATAGTACGTATCCTCGATAATACGTACATTGTGCCTCGATAGTACGTACATTTTCCAACAAGTTGTTGGCAACAACACTTGATTTGTTTCATTCCACGCTTCACAGAGGGTAAAATCATTGATTTAAAAAAATTGATTCTTATATTAAAGCAATACCACTAAAATATATATTTAAACAAAAGTGTATGCAAATTTGAAAAATTCATGCAATATTAAGCGTAATACAATAATGCTTCAAACCCTAAAATTGTGATTCGATCGTGCGTACACTTCGGTAATACGTACGCTAAACGAAGCAAAGGTGTACGTACTATCGAGGTACACCTGTATTTTCGTACTATTGTTATAATCTGTGTCATTATAGGCTATTTTGTGTATTTATGAGTTAAATGTGTGTTTCTTTACTATCATTTCTGTAAAAATTTGTCCGGAAAACCGTTCTCGTCCCATAGCTGTGGACTATATCGTATGCTGCCTTGAAATCCACGAAAATATAGTGCGTTGGCTCGTTGTGCTCCTAGCATTGCTGGACTCATTTTTGTATCAATTTTGAATCATAGTTGTATCGTTTTGCATGATTTTTTTGTATCATTTTTGAATCGTATTTGAATCTTTTTGTATCATTTTCATCTCACTTTTGTATTCCACTTAACGTATTTTTATCATTTGTTATTCTGTGTTTTCGTGAAGGCACAAATCTTCCACACTTATCGTCTTTTCGGGTCATATTTGTCATTAAATTACATTATTTTTTATGTAATTTTGCTACATTTTAGTAACGTTTCTAAATCGCCTAGTTAGTTTCGAGATACCATGATGGTCTAACAAACCGCCGTCGTCGTATGATCGAATCTCGGCTGGGCGGTGCTGCTAGAGTCAGCGAAATCGTTGAACTAGCCCCATAATTGTCCTGTACGCTACTTAACCGGCTGCGAAGTTTGTCGATAAAGAAGGGACAAAAATATTGAAAGACGTTTTTAGCCCAGCCTTTTATTAGTAATTCTGTGTTAATTTTTGTTCCCTTTTTTAAGATTTTACTTGTGTCGTTTTATTTATTAAGACCTTTAGTTTTTTGTTGTATTATTGTTTAGTTTTTGTGTTGTGTCTTGTACCATTTAGTATCATATTTATAAATCGTTTCGATTTTTTTCTGCATAACTTTGCTGCAGTTTTAGTATAATCTTGATACCGTTTGTAGGTCTTATTTGTCTCATTTCTATGTCACTTTCCTAGTAACAATATTGGTTTTATTACACTCTTATTTAACAAAGATGTAATCTTATTTTAAAATATTACAATACGTAGCTGGTCTCAAAGTTGTATCGTTGGCACTTGAAGATTTTGGCTATAGTTAATGCTTTTCAAGATCATAGCGAATCTCCAGAGGAAAACACAAAATATTATCTTGTTGATGTCTAGTAAATTGCCCCGACAAGTCTGGTGAATGAAAATTCTGGTGGCGCACCAAACTACCGAGTGAAACTAGAAGCTCTTACTAGCAAGGAGCTGGAAAGGGTTCTCTCTAATTGCATTTGGTCCAGGTGCGAAAGGAGACAAAATCAAGCGTAAATTAAATTTAGCTTTAGTTATAGCATCCTCCATGCCAGCATCTCATCGATTGGATCATCTTTCTAGATTGGTAAGTTAGAATCAGTCGCCTCCGAAGTTTGTTACTGCAAAACTGTAAGGCAAAAAACCCCTAAAAATCGATTTTGTCGGGTCACAAGTCATATTTTTTCTACATTCCCCTGCCGAATAATCAAATCGGCAATTAGTTTTGCTAAGAACGTAAGCTTACGAGTCTACTCTGGTCTAATCCAATTTTTCTCAAAAGACTCGGCCTTGCCAAGAACCACAACAAAGCGAGTAACATGTCCTTCGGAAGGCATAGGCTACACGCTGTCTGAACAGGGTGGTAGGATATTACTTGATTCAAGTTGCTTAGTGAGTTAGTTGCTTACTTACTTCTAAATATTATTTTTTATATAAACGCGATCAGCAAAAAATTTTTTACAGCAAATGATGTTTTAAATTCGGCGCAGCCGAAAAACTTTATCACCCTGTAGGTCGGTTCTGCCGTCTCCGAAGCGCTTTAAGGCAAACTCAAAGGCTCCGAATTCACTTGTTTCTTGACCGAAAAATAATCAAAAGCCGGTAATACCTGTAAAGCACATCGATACACTTGCCACTCAACTATGGGCAAAACCGTTCCCCCAAATACACTCCCACTGTCGTCCGTCCCAGCCAGCCGTCACTCCATCCCCCCCCCCCCCCCCTCCGCCATCAAATCCAAGCCTGAACACGATTTTGAGAAACAGTGAAAATATAAGCATTTCGGAAGCCGGTCGGAAAAACAATAACAGCTACCGTTTCCGCTGCTGTTCGGTGCTGCAGCAGTGCAAGCTGGAGCTTCCTTCTCTTCAGCAGAATGAACGGGGCCCCTGTGTTTCTCACGCACACAATGTTTCAACCCACAGGCATTGATAAGAATCGAGAGGAGCAGGTGTCTGCTGAGCTCGGGCTGGTGGCCCCCGCAAGCATCGGCAAAGGTGAAAATCTTGAGCCTATGGAAAGAAAACACATCCTTCTCGGTCGGAACGGACGGAACTCGAACGGAACGGAATAGACAGAACGGATGCTAGCATCGGTAGGAGGAAACCAGGACCAGGAATCTGAGTGGATGTTGGAAAGGTGCATCTTTCGGGCTCACTCACAGCACACAGGAAGCAGAAACCGACTGTGGTGGCGGAGACACACGAAGGGGTGCGGTGCGGGGCGGTGCAAGTTTAAGAAAATTATTAAGGATTCGATTTTCCAAACTCATTGTCTGTCGGGCAATGGAGGTGTCGGAGGAAGCGCAACTGCAAGTCGGGCGGTCGGTCGATTGGGATGAGTTGACTGGTGGAATGAGGTTCATAAAATTCGACCCTCCTCCGACCGTTTCGAGCCAGCTAAGATCGTTCGTTTGGTCCTCTGGTCTGGGGGTCTGGTGGCGGAGGAAATTTTAAGCTGTCTCTCGCCTTTACCGTATTAATCTGGAAAGTCTTTGTCTTTTAGTTGTTTATCGGTAAGATGAGAAACGAAGAAGATGGTTTGAGTGATAGAAAGTAAAGAAGACACGCACATACACACGAACAAACACGCACACGGACATGCACAATTCTTATAGCCCACAGGATGGTTTCGATGCAAAGCTGCATTTGAGCTACTCGGTCATTGGTTAAAGCGCAATATTGCTCTCAATCCTTCCGGAACGAGATGCTCTTTAGAGGTACACGATTTGATTTCCGGCTCGTGGGGAGTCCTATCTTATTGAAAGTGAAGATTTTAACGACGATTCGTTAATGGTAGATTGATTCTTTACGATTATTGCTACATTTCAAGTAGAAGAAAACATTTTTGTGGGTATTCTGTCAACTTTGTTAACTAACCATATAATAGCTCGTGCATCATTAAATCATCATTAAAAAAATAGATCCCAAGTTAACCCCAAAATCACTGGAAAACTGGCAAGCGCCGCAGTATAGTGACTTCGGAATACTAATAGCCACTTCATCACTTCTAGTCAATCACTCGATAGTAGGGACATGAACAATATCATTTCTGACCAGCTTCCCGGTTGACCGCCGTGCTCTAGTGCTTCGATCGCCGTTTCGACAACTGTCATCGAGAGAAACCATTGACCTTTGTTCTGCTACTACCGGGATGTACGCCTATGAGCATTTTGGAAGTCTCTGCTTGGCTTGGCAGAATCGAAATATCCCCGCCAGCCTCCTTCGATCTTCCCGATTATGTACTCGTGCATGACGGGGGTCTTCTGGCCCCTTTATTACGGGCAAGCAGCCCCAACATAGTAAGTGCAGAACAACATTTTTCCAGTTCTCAATTGCTCCCGTCATTAAACCTAAGGTCAACATCCGGTCAACTGCTTGCGACTTATTATCCGAACGTGAGAGGTTTGTGTGCTAAAAACACTCAACTGCCGCTGTTATTGGGTAGCTATGACTACGGCGACGTAATCGTTCTAACGGAAACTAAGCGATCTCAACCTGGCTGGTGGACCCTTCATTTTCGGGGTTGCTTTCGGCGGAGTGCTAGTTGGTGTCAAAAATCACCTCTAGGCACTAGATTCCGTTTCCGAGAATTGTTCTTCCGGTTTTTTTTCCACAGACGTCACAGCCAGCGATTAACTCTACTAGCCTCTGACACTTGGGTTTCGAATTTACGTCAAATGGCCTGTTCGACCAGCGCCATCCTTCTAGGCTTGCGTCGTGTTCAGGCCTCGAAAGACGGTCGTCTTTGGTCAAAGCAAAGAAGGCAACCAGAATCCCTGGAGAATCCCTATTTTATCCCTAGCTTTGTTAGGGAGGGATTGTTGTGAAATTGTGAAATTCATTGAATTAGGTAAGGCCTCATAAAATGAACAGTACTTCGCAGTTTCGTTAGCCCTTTATTTCGATAATGCATCTTCAAGGCACTCTTTTTTTGGAAATAGAAAATCCTTCAAATTCAATTTAACATCTTTTTTTATAGAATGTGTATTTTTCCACGATTTCCGGCCCTCCGGGACAAAACCGGATTATGGTAAAGCTCGAATCGTTTAATATCTGGACGCACCGTCTCCAAGTAGTCGGATCTGGATTGTTTTGATAGCACTTTTGTTTTGAAATGGTTGCTCTTTCAGGGCTGAAAAGTTCGTCACGATTAATTTTGTTTCAAAGAAGTTACACTTCACTTGTTGAAAGCCGTTAACCGAAGGTTAATTTTGGACAACCACTTCGATCGAAAACCCGACGTAGTCAAGTTCAATAATCGAGAAGTCGTTTAAATTGACAAAATCGACCTCAAACATTTCGGCAGGATCATAGCAAG
This sequence comes from Sabethes cyaneus, assembly GCF_943734655.1. Classification (NCBI taxonomy): domain Eukaryota; kingdom Metazoa; phylum Arthropoda; class Insecta; order Diptera; family Culicidae; genus Sabethes; species Sabethes cyaneus. The sequence continues at coordinate 3,995,669 of NC_071353.1, forward strand.
CGTCGTAGCGGAATTAAGAATCGGAAGCTGCATTTCAAGGTGTTAAGAGCGATTAGGGCAAACCCCGGGGATGTCAGATTATACTATCGCCAGAAAAATCAATGCCAGCCAAAGCAGCGTCAGAAGGAATCATCTGCGAGAAGGATTACGATCTTTTCGGGTCGGTAAGCAACCAAACAGATCAAATTTATTTTCGTCGATAAATTCTCAAGAATGCTTATGAACTAACAAGGTATTTGCAGCCGCGATCAAAACAAGGCTGTGGGTTTGAAAAAGTACAAGCAGCAGTGCCTGAATAAACGTATTCTTTCGTACGTTAAAAAGCTCATAATGGACCTGTAAAGTTTTGGGCTGATGTGGCAATTTGGAGGCAACAGGGTGGATCTCTTCGAAAAGGATGTCAACCCAGCCAACTACCTTCAATTCCGCCTGATTGAGAAGTACACTCAAGTCGCTTTTTACGCGAAGGATACGTCCCGCGTAAATCAAAACCGCGTAAATTCCTAAATTAGCGTAAAAAAAACCGCGTAAATTCCGAAATTCGCGTAAAAAAAACCGCGTAAATTCCGAAAATCGCGTAAATTCCGAAATTCGCGTAAAAAAAACCGCATAAATTCCGAAATTCGCGTTGAAAAAATCGCGTAAATTCCGAAATTTACGTAACAACCGCGTAAATTTCAAAATTCGCGTAAAAAAATTAAAATTTCGCGTAAAAAAGCCGCGTAAATTCCGAAATTCGCGTAAAAACCGCGTAAATTCCGAAATTCGCGTAAAAAAACCGCATAAATTCCGAAATTCGCGTAAAAAAAACCGCGTAAATTCCAAAATTCGCGTAAAAAAAAACGCGTTTATTCCGAAATTCGCGTAAATTCCGAAATTCGCATGAAAAAAACCGCGTAAATTCCGAAATTCGCGTAAAAAAACCGAGTAAATTCCGAAATTCGCGTTGAAAAAACCACGCAAATTCCGAAATTCACGTAAAAAACCGCGTTAATTTCAAAATTCGCGTAAAAAAAATTAAAATTTCGCATAAAAAAACTGTTGATTTCAACACTACGTGAAAAAATAGACGTTTTGAGCACATCCGCGTAAATTCCGAAAATCGCGTAAAAACAACCGCGTAAGTTCCGAAATTCGCGTAAAAAAACTGCATAAATTCCGAAATTCACGTAAAAAACCGCGTAAATTCCGAAATTCGCGTAAAAATAAGCGCATAAAAAACCGCGTTAAAAGCGACTTCATTGTAGTGGGTAATTGTTTACCAAAAGTTGAAGAAAAATAGAAAGGTGACTCGATATGCGATAGAATTGAAGAAATGGTAGAACAAAATGGCTGCTCGGGATAGCCAACAGAGTGTCCAAAATAGGATGAGTGGTATTAAAAAAGAAAGTTCGAGATTTCATCAAACCCAATTCCGGAAACTTTTTCGGCTATTTTTTCTTTAAAACTCAGTAAATCACCTTCATATTGAGTATTCAAGATTTTTAATTCATTAACATGGCTCCAAGGATTTTTCCGCTCTCGGCGGGCCTGCGCATAAGTGCGATGTTTGAGTTGTCATTAATTTTCGTGAAATATAAAGAAGGACAACAACAAAATATATTTTATAGTGATGCAGTAACTCAATGTCTTCACATTCAACTATAAATTATCTGCAATAATAGTATTATGCAAAATAAATGTTTCATTCTTCTGATCAAATCCCGATTGGCACTTTTACCCCACTAGCGGGGCAAAAGTGCGAAGCTCGAAATCTATGAAATTAGCACAGCAGTATCTAACAAAACCATACTATCTTCAATCTGCGGTATGTTTCGGTAAGGAATATTCTCCATTTGCACCTTTCCTATTTTGCGCTGGTGTATTGCAGCCTCCGTCAGATCGAAACTTTTCTAAACGTTTGTTTTTTGTTTTATCAGCTGAAAAACATTGTTTTCCTTCGGCTAACATCTGTAGAGCACACAGTTTTCTGCAGATCTTTCATTTCTAGTATCTGTAATATAGTACCTAAAGCTGTATATAATTAGCTATACATTTTTGGCTCGTCCATGAATCGCACTTTTGCCCCGTCCGTGAGTCGCACTTTTACCCCGCTAGGCGCTTGACGGGGTTTGATTAAATTATGGCAAAGCGAAATATATTTTGCGAATTCTTTTCACCGTATTTTCAAAACAGATATGTGAGTGATGTAAAACGCTGCCACAAATTTTCAACAAGTAATATCCTCCTGTTGATATCGTACTTGCCGTATAATGAAAAGTTAACCCAAACCGCCCAAAAATAACATTTGCACTTAACTCAGCAACTATGATTCGCAAGCAACCAAAGTTTACGTTAGATTTGAGCTGTCAAAGTAGTCACCCATCCATGCCAATATAGTAAATTTATTCGGAATCTGTACCGATAAATCATTGAATCGCACTTTTACCCCTCCTTACTCTAATTCTGGCTTTAGTTTTCAAAAGGTCGCATAATGCATGCAAAAGGGTTGATTATGCGACCTTTTGAAAACTAAAGCCAGAATTGTTTGCCGTGAAAATGCAAAATTGGTACGTTTTCTATTATTAGAATGATGTTCTATTTTCCGTGACAGGCGGCTCTATCTATTGTGGTGACAGCGAAGAAGTAGTCTAATATGTCTAAGAACTTGGTAGACCTTGGCCGTTGACCCATACTGCTAATGGCATAAGGACAATGTAGTTTTAATTTGGCTCTAATTTTAGTTCACTTCCCAAGTAACGGTGAAGGTTTTATTACACTCTTAATGGTTTTTTATGACCAAAATTTGTCATAAATACCGTCATAAGAGTGGTATCAAACTCTAAATGTTACTTGGGCTTGAATTCTACATGTAAAAAACACCCATGTACTCTTTCGATTGGGCTGTACAAAATAGTTCTGACCACCAAACGTACGACTAAAGCCAATTTCCGGCTCCGTCCAAAGTTTTGGCTCATGCCCGTTCACGATGTATGGTGCTGCTGCAGCTTCCAAATATTTTGCTCGGAACCCCCTTGCGTCGACAACCAACCATATTACTGTTTGCTGTCTCGCTGCACGATGAAACAAATCTGCTGAACGAACAGGAGAAATGCAATTTAACAGCCATGCAAATCCCTCTCGTTCTTCCGCTGGCCATCCCAACCCGGCAAAACGGGCAAAGTGCGATTCAGAATGTCTTACCTTCTTCCAACCCAAAAGTGGGCATTGCAATCGGACAAATCAAATGTTCGCTCCCTGTTCTACCGCCCATTTGGTCGATATTTCTTGACGAAATTTCAAGATATCCTTGCCAGCCGAAGAAAGACAGATGCATTGCTTTAGCTTCGTAAATAGACTCAAGCGTCGCAGGAAAGGATAGAGTCGAACGAAGTGTACTTGGACGCATGCATTTTCCGATTCAATTTTGCGGCAGGCAAAGCGGCAGCAAGGAGCCAGGAAATAACCGAAGGTGTGCGTGTCTTCTGCCGCCTTTGTTCAACCATTGTGATTAAATGCCTTGCTTCCATTATTGCCTTTCTCTCTTCATCCGTTCCTCGAAGATGAGGGAGATTGGCTTCAAGAAAATTTGGAGAACATTATCTCGAACGAAGCCAACCCATTTAGAGCAACACTTCGAGATTGGAAATTTCAGAAACCGGACAGGAAACTTCAGTCCACCAGGCCCGGTCCAAATGCCGCACCAAGCAGGGAGGCTAAAAGCTACGGAAAACGCATCGTCACCGTAAATGCATTTTCCCATTCCTACTAGGTGGGTTGCCTTAACCTGCCGTATTGGACAATGGTATGGAAGGACGAACGAACGCCCAACCACCCGCAACCAAAATGTGACCGGCCTGTTGTAAGACGAAGAAACGGGCTTCGCCTTGCGAAGAAGGCTATCATAAACATAATAATATGTTTATATAGATTTTACACACATGTACTTCGTAATAAATTTGTGCTTGGTTGGGACTGAGAGGAAATTTCGAAGGGAAACGACAGGCAGCAGCGACACACGGAAGGGAATTTTGAAGACGAAAATGCATTTTCGGAAATCGTGCAGCACAAAACTAGCAGGAGAACTAGAAGGATGTCGTAGCGGATGGTACCGAAGCGGCCGGCAGCGTGGCGGTAAGACGACAAACCGAAACGACGACGATGACTGTAACAACGACGCTGCTGCTGCTGCAACTATCATCGATAAGGTTTCCTCCCACAGTATCGTTCGTTCGGTTGCTGCTGCTTCGATTGCTTCAGCCCTCCGACCAGGCAGGCAGAGTAGCACATGATGGTGTAGCAATAGACTGGCCGGAAAAAGGAGCAACTTTGTTTTTGTACAGCAGTTCGGTTCTATTGCATTTGCGCCGACCAGTCTATTCGCGACAGTCGATAGTTGTTTACCTTCTGCCCTCAGTGTTTTGTCGGCTTGGTAATGCATTTTGGGCCAAGCGTTTCGGGGGCTTTCAACGTTTGACAGTTTATGGCACATCGCCTGCCAGTTGTCGAAAGGGTTGTAGTCGTAAGGGGACGAGCAAAGCGTAGGTAAGACCTTCGCCCGATGCGATTACATTCTTCTCAGCTGTTTTTTTCTGCACGAATTTTTCGTATCTTGAACACGTTGTTTGCATAGTTGGTCAAGATAATTACTGATTCAATTTTCACTGGTAAGGACCTGTTGGACTATGAAGTTGTCTATTTAAGTAATTCCATTATTCAATCGAAAGCTAAAATAATCGCAATGATTACAATGAGCTCGATTTGACATAGAAACCAAAGCATAAAAGTTACGGATAACGTTCATCAGATCAACTGTGCCCCTAGTCACATGTACATCGATGCCTTCTTGTGTAAACCTTGTTATTGATGATTAACAGTACAGGAATCCCCCGAATAAGCCGATACTAACAATGTACCAAAAATCAATTTATTGATTAACTAGCTGACCCGACAAACTTCGTATTGCCACAAAATAACCTGCGTTGTACATAAATCATGAATCTCGGGTGATCATTGGCACAATCTCGAGTTTTGCAAGTTTCTGAGGAGTTCAACCTTAGATGATTCATTTTGGCAGTTACGTAACTATGAAAGCATCCCAGTTAACCAATAAGCATCACCAATGCTATTCAAATGTAGGCCAATAAGCATTTAAGTAGCATTTAAGGCGAATTCTAAAATTGTATTCAAATTCTTCGTGTCGGTAATTAGCTGTAAATTAGCATTGTCAGCATTATATTTGAATACAATTTTAGATGCCAATTTACAACATCTATGCAGTCAAAAAGCTAATATACAACAACGTGCAGTATAAAATGCCAGATAAGCTGATTTGCTGTTTATGTTAATGTTTATTAGTTACCAGGAATGGCTCACAGAAAAGTAGAAAACAACTCCCCTGTCCCCTCATTTCATAGCCAGAAAGCGATGATTGTACAACATTTCGCCGAATATCATTTTGCGAAAAACCTTAATCGGAATGTATCATTTCACGAAAAACTTTTTTGTGGAAAGTACCATTTCGCGATCCTCTCCTTGCTCGCTGTCGCTCGTTCAAGGAAACCCAGCTAGACCTAGGAAAACAAATAAACCTAGACAGTAGTGATTTCTGCGGGGAGTTGCCTTCCCCCAGTGGGCGGCGCTTCCGACAGCAGGTCGCCGGCAACAGTCGCGGCCGTCTCATCCTCAATGATCTAGTGTTACTATAGATAGCTTTTGTGGTCTTGTTATTGACTAATGTTTTATGGAAGAGTCTCGAATTTTTCAAGTTCGATTAGTTTTTGAGTTTCGCAAAAAATTCTGTTTTATTTGTATGAGAGTCCATATCCCCCTACCACAGGGGTGAGAGGTCTCAGACTATCATAAAATAAATTCAAGACTCCAAAATCTCCCACATGCCAAATTTGGTTCCATTTGCTTGATTAGTTCTCGAATTATGAGGAAATTTGTATTTCATTTGTGTAGAAGCCCCCCCTCTTAAAAGAGGGATGGGTCATAACTCGCTTTCTAAAGAGGAGAGGGGTCTCAATTCACCATAGAAAAAAATTTTGCCTTCAAAACCACTTGCATGTCAAATTTGGTTCCATTTGCTTGATTAGTTCTCGAGTTATAAGGAAATTTGTTTTTCATTTGTATAGAAGCCCCCCCTCCTAAAGTGGAGAGGGGTCCTAATTCACCATAGAAAATATTCTTGCCCTCGAAAACTTTCACATGCCAAAGTTTGTTCCATTTGCTTGATTAGTTCTCGAGTTATGAGGAAATTTGTCTTTCATTTGTATGGAAGCCCCCCCCTCTTAAAAGGGAGAGGAGTCATAATTCCCCTTCTAAAGAGGGGAGGGATCCCGATTTACCAAAGAATAAATTCTTGCCACCAAAAACACCCACATATCAAATTTTGTTCCATTTGTTTGATTAGTTCTCGAGTTATGCAGAAATATGTGTTTCATTTGTATGGGAGCCCCCCTTCTTAGTAGGGGGAGGGGTCTCTAACCATCACTAAAACCATTCCTGGCATCAAAAACCTCTACATGAAAATTTTCACGCCGATCGATTCAATAGTTTTCGATTCTATAAGGAACATACGGACAGACAGACAGACAGAAATCCTTTTTTATAGGTATAGATGGACACATAAGAAATCGCAGTGGATGTACACCATCACCTACCGCCTTATTCGGGGGACTGCTGTAGTTATGTACTTGATGTATAAAGACGTTTCATGAGGAATTCCGGTGTTCTTCGAGGGAGCAATATAAGTTTACGTATGCGCATTGTTGCGTATTTAATACTAGTTGAGCCCGAATCTTACGATCCGGAAAATATAAATGTCTGTTTAGAATTCAGAAAACTGCGGGTACATTCCATTGGCCAGCGTTTGCGAAGATGTTTGATCTTTGTATTAGTTCTTTGACTTTGGTCATGCTAACCTCTGGTCGAGTTGGCGTGAAATCCGTCAATATCAGAATGACGGATTTCCCGCCAACTCGGCCAGAGGTTGGCATGACCCTCTCAGATTCCAATGGAACTTTTTGTGTGTAAAGAGTTCATGTAAATAAACAACTTTGCATACTTAGTTTTACGAAAATTGGTCTGGACTAACTTTTGGAAAGGGCTTAATTTTTTTCTCTTTTTTTATTATAAAAAAAATCAGAGGGGTTGTGTACAAGACACGACCGCATATACAGGTGACGCAGGACTACGTATGTAAGTCTCTTTGTAGTGGTAGTAGCATGTATCCATGCTTGTAATCATTCGATTCTTCATGTATACATGCTATATGCAACATATATACCTGCTACGTGCGTTGTATGTAACATTTATCAAAGTAGTAACATTGCATACGTTCAATTCTCAAAAGATTTCAGAGTTCTTCTATGTGCATTTGGAAACAATTTAACAAAATCAAGAACACAAACTATTGTTTCCTGCTACCTTACAGAAATTAAAGATTGTTTTTATTACCCATGGTCCCCCACGTTGAAGGGATTTTACCAATTCAATCCTATTTTATCAACAGCATATCTTTTCACTACACTTCTAATGAAACGGCAAGCATGCGTATTCATACAGAGTCATATTATAACCGTACACTACAGCTGTAGCACATTTTTCCAACACAGATATCAAATTCGCCGAGGTTTAATCGTTTCGCAGTAAAGAATTTGCGATCTGTTGGGACAACGAACTTGTGTCATTCTTTCTGACACACTTTCCTAACACAGACATCAAATTGGACTAGGTTTAATCGCGTTCGTAAGAAATCTGTTGGCACGAGGAGGCTTTGTCACTCTTTCTGGCGTACTTCCCAAGCAAGGACATCAAAATGGTCTAGGTTTAACCGCGGTGTTAAGAAATCTTGTTGAAATGAGGAAGCTTTGTCACTTGTTTTGGCTTATTTCCCAAGCACAGATATCAAATGGGTATAGGTTTAGATCATCGCAAAGAATCTTCCAACCAATCACGAAGCGAGAATTCTGGTAAAACATAGGTTCATTATTTTCAATTTTTCAATAGTTCAACAACAAGAATTCATACTTTTCTTTATTTGGGTCAATTTTTAGAAGATTTGCCAATCGATTGGTGTAAGAATATTGAAAATCGATCGGAAAACCGCAGAGCTATTAGCGCTCAAAACCTTTCATTTTTCGTGACGCTCGCGTTTTTCGATTTTTTGGAATGACACCCTATCTTAAAACTTGACGTAAGACGTAGTCCTACGTCAAAAATATAACTCGAAAATTATAGGACCTACAAAAAATGATCTATGAGTGACCTTTAGAAAATCTTCTGTATTTTCAGAACAAAATACTGAACAAATAAATATTATTTTCTACACTGAGAAAAAAAGCATTTTAAAAACTAAAAATCGATTTTCCAAAAAAGCGTATCTCGGTAATTGATGAATTTTTTTTGAAGGTAGATATTTATATTTATTATTATTATTTATATTTATATTGCCCATAGCCGGAAACAGCAACAATTTTTTTGTGGGCGTATTGGATTTTATTTAACTGAATAAAAACATTTGGCTGTTTGCAACATTTATGTAGTCTGATTAGGGTAAAATGTTGCTTAGAAAATTCTTGATCGTTTGCTATCATAAACTCATTTTCTTAACTTTTGCGACTAGGTCCGGTCTGGTTTTAACACTGGTTTACCGAGTCTGTTTTGACAAGCGGGTGGTCGTGGTCAAGTGACTTTAGCATGGGTTTATTTTCAGGCCCCTTTCGTTCATGCTGAATTCTAAAAAATTTACCCACTGAAGCCTCTTGACTTGGGTGTGAATTATCACTTATTCACTTAAATATCACTTATATTAAGAGAATGCTGAAAATACCATCCAATGCCCTTGGAAGTCTTGGACTACTCAAGTTATAGAAATTCAGTATCTTCGAATTTATATATTGAAAAAGTGCCAAATGTCATACCATGTCTTAATGTTTTTCTTTTTCTTAAATTTGATGATTTCTCTAGTACAGACATCAGTTTGATCATGGTGAGATGGACCAACCAAGGTCTTATCAATCTTCGACCACAAATATTTTATTTTCTAGGGATTAATTTTCTGGAATTTTTTTTTTGGAAGAAAAAAATAAAAATTGACACAGCAGCTGCCGTTTGACCAAACTAAAGTGCATTCAAAACTGATGTCAAAGTTCGGCAAGACATTTTTCCCTTTCAGTAACATCGAAATTCTTTTTGTTTCATTTTATTGATTTTTTTTCATTAACAGAAAAGCGTTTTATGCTATTTCCTTTCCCCAGCTCGGGATTCGATGGTCATAAAGCTGGGAAACCTGGGCCACCTAGGAGCGACCGGAACCTTTGTTCATGCCGAAGGCTCGTATCGACAGCACCCTTTTTTTGGGTGGGAAGGGTGTGAAAATTTTGGGCTTGAATCGAAGATTTGTGGTTGAACGACAAATTGGAATCTGCCATAGAAATGCCAGAACGACAAAAGGACGTTTTGTGGTTTGTCGCAAAGTCCATCAGTTCTCCATATAGGGGCAAAGCAAGTTCAATCGAACACAGCTTAGGAGATCTTAGCTTGGGAAAGCAGCCGGGCCAGTCTGGCCCGGTAGAGTCGAGGGGGCAACGCAAAGAGATGATTTCCTCAATTTTCGGTACAACAGTAAGAAAATCGAAATCCGTTATTATGCGTTTGCTGTGCCAAGACTGGAGCACTAGGTATTGCACTCTAAACAATTCCGAGCTTGTTTGTAATGTTCATTTTCCTGCTGGAAAGGGGTCGCTACAGATTAACAGTGTACCGTTAGGAAATGACCGAAAACCTCGAACACACTCTGGTGCATCACTGCTGCTGGACACCGGATGCAATCGAACGACTGGTAGAGAAACGAACACATCTTCTCTTGCCTCCTTGCTCCTTCGAACGACCTAAGCTGAGATGAGATGCAAATTTGACTGCTTGGGCAAATCTCAAGAAATACGTCCGACACACACCAAGGCACGCACAATCGTCAACCCCATTTCCGAAACAGGAACATTGGCAAATAGAGAAAAGGAGGGTGAGAGACTCAAGATTTTCGGACGCACACCTCTGCACCGCAGGCACACACTTTCAGCCCAAATATATGTGTATAAAGCCGGTGTGCGCATCGAGTCCGAGTACATACGGCTTCTGACGTCTAAGAAGCCTCAGCACTGGCAAAATAATAATACTTAATGCAAACTAATATTGAAATAATGAAATGCATTATCGATTTTCTATTTATTACTTATGTACATCGACTGAATGCGAAGGGGTTTCCATTCGAACGATTCGAGAGGTACATCGTAAGGAAGTGAACGGGCTTTTCGGGTTGGGAATATTCATCCGTTCACGCACTTTGCGATTGATGAGGGCTGCCTCGGTCGAGGGGTAGGCCTTAGGTCGGGGTAAGAAATGTTGCACGTTCTTCTTCCCGCCCGTGCGTGCGGTGGGTCGGAAGTTTTGCGTGAAAATGCGTTTCTTAAGTGTTGCGAAGGGATGCGAATTTCCGTGGGGCCTCGGCTGGTACTGTGTGGCTAGAACGACGATAGGAATAGGCGATGATGCGTGCTGCCCTGCAACTGATCAACTTTGCCGGATTTCGCCGGATTTTCGGAAGGATGAGGACCGAACACGTGCGTATACATTTCGCAACAGCGGCCCCGTGCGGCAGCAGCAAACGGGCGACGGACACGGTTCGGAAATTCTTGTTAATTTGAATAAAATATGTGCTGCCGAACGGTTCGGTCGGTTGGTCGGTCTGTCGGTCGGTCGATCGACCGGTTCCCGTTTGACATGAGAAAGGGTTTCGACCGACCGACCGGCCGCCCGCTTTAGGTTGTGCACTAGATTTGGGTGGTGCTGATTTAAGTTATCCGCTGCAGAAACTGGGGGCGGGGAGGTCTAACGAGGGAGACCAGGTTCCTTTAATTATTACGATTTTCCTCGGCCCTCTAGTGCAACCATTGTGTACGGGTGGTTCTTGTTTCCATATCCCTTCGCTTATCGATAAATGGGTCAAAGTTGCACAGCACACGCACTTCTCTGTAAAATTTACCCATTCGGTTTTAGTAGTTGCGAAGAAGGGAAAGTAATTAAAACTCTAATAAGAGCGTACAGAAATAAAAGGGGAAGTCCTCCTTGGGGTTCATAACAAATGCGGCGATGTATGTATTTTCGTGACTGGCGCCCGTTTCCTTTGGGTTTAGTAAACCAGTTCTCCTTGGGCTCCGTTTGAACGTCGCAGTTTCTATTCAGTACTTACAACACTAAGGTTCAAACACGCGTCATTGATTTTTGGGATTTAAAAATTTTTGGGTTTTTATGCTTGAAATAATTACACGGTGTGACAAAAAAAAATTTTTAATATACTTTACAAGTGACCTAGTGTACGTTGTTAGTCGTACCTAGTACATCATTAAAACACATATGACATCATCCTAACACCTCCAAAATTTCAAGTTATTGCAAAAAAACGTTTTTTGGCTAGGTGTACACATACTATCATGAATAACTCAATAAATTTTCAAGCAATTTTAAGTGTTTTACACTTTTTTGGAAAGCTTAGAGGACAAGCTTTCAGAATATATACACATTCACTATGGTTCTACAAAAGTTAGATGAGATTTTTTTAATTAAATATGAAATTTAACTACAAAAATGAAGTTTTTCTCACTTTAGGGGTCCTTAAAATGACCTTAAAAATGACCCACATTCCTGAGCTCAACATCACTTGTTTTATATTCAATCCTAAGACTTTGGTCAAAATTTCAGCCAAATCGGTCAACATTTGCGAGTTCGATTAGTTTTTGAGTTACGCAAAAATTTCTGTTTTATTTGTATGAGAGTCCTTATCCCCCTACCACAGGGGTGAGGGGTCTCAAACCATCATTAAAAAAAATACTGCCTCCGAAACCCCCGCATGCCAAATTTGGTTTCATTTGCTTGATTAGTTCTCGAGTTATGAGGAAATTTTGTATTTCATTTGTATAGGAGCCCCCCTCCTAAAGTGGGGAGGGGTCTCAATACACCATTGAAAAAATTATTGTCTTCAAAAACACCCACATGTAAAATTTTGTTCCATTTGCTTGATTAGTTTTCGAGTTATGCAGAAATTTGTGTTTCATTTGTATGGGAGCCACCCTCTTAGTGGGGGGAGGGATCTCTAACCATCATAAGACCCTTCCCTGGCACCAGAAACCCCTACCTGCAAATTTTCACTCCGATCGGTTCAGTAGTTTTCGATTCTATAAGGAACATACGGACAGACAGACAGACAGAAATCCATTTTTATAGGTATAGATAAACAAATAGTTTGAAAGTTATGCGTAAAAAACTTGTTTTGACTAAGTATTTATTGTCACCTGTTTCTTAAAGATGATCAAACCAATTTATTGGCTATTAGTCACATATGAAGGGCAATATAGCGTCATAGATCAATATTAAATTGCCTTTTAATTGGACGTTTCAGTTGAAAGTTACGAGCAAATAACTTGTACATACACTATTCATTAAGACAAATTGTCAGATGGATTATCTATACCTATAAAAAATGATTTCTGTCTGTCTGTCTGTCCCTATGTTCCTTTTAGAATCCAAAACCACTGAACCGATCGGCGTGAAAATTTGCATGTAGGGGTTTTTGGGGCTACGGAAGGTTCTCTCGATGGCAAAAGACCCCTCCCCCCACTAAGAGGGGGGGGGGCTCCCATACAAATCTATGCCTATAAAAAGGATTTCTGTCTGTCTGTCTGCCCGAATGTTCCTTATAGAATCGAAAACTACTGAACCGATCGGCGTGAAAATTTGCATATAGGGGTTTATGAAGCCAGGGAAGGTTCTTATAATGGTTATAGACCCCTCCTCCCACTAAGAGGGGGGGCTCCCATACAAATGAAACCCAAATTTCTGCATAACTCGAGAATTAATCAAGCAAATGGAACAAAATATTACATGTGAGTGTTTTTGGAGACAAGAATTTTTTCTATGGTGAATTGAGACCCCTCCCCACTTTGGGAGGGGGGGTTCCTATACAAATGAAATACAAATTTCCTCATAACTCGAAAACTAATTAATCAAATGGAACCATATTTGGCATGTGGGTGTTTTTGGAGGCATGCATTTTTTCTATGATGAATTGAGACCGGTTACCTTTTTAGGAGATGGGGGCTCATACAAATGAAATACAAATCTATACCTATAAAAAGGATTTCTGTCTGTCTGTCTGTCTGTCCGTATGTTCCTTATAGAATCGAAAACTACTAAACCAATCGGGCGTTTTTGATGCCAGGGAAAGTTCTTATGGTGATTAGAGATCCTTCCCCCCACTAAGAGGGGGGGGGGGGCTCCCATACAAATCTATACCTATAAAAATGGATTTCTGTCTGTCTGCCCGAATGTTCCTTATAGAAACGACAACTACTGAACCTATCGGCGTGAAAATTGGCATATAGGGATTTTTGGGGCCAGGGAAGGTTCTTAAGATGGTTAGAGACCCCTCCCCCACTAATAGGGGGAGCTTCCATACAAATGAAATACGAATTTCTGCATAACGCAAGAACTAATCAATCAAATGGAACCATATTTGGCATGTGGGTGTTTTTGGAGGCATGAAATTTTTCTATGGTGAATTAGGACCCTTTACCTTTTTAGGAGGGGGGGCTCCCATACAAATGAAATTCTAATTTCCTCATTACTCGAGAAGTAATCAAGCAAATGGAACCAAATTTGACATGTCGGGGGTTTTGGAGGTAGGAATTTTTTTAATGATGGTTTGAGACCCCTCACCCCTGTAGTAGGGGGATAAGGACTCTCATACAAATAAAACAGAAATTTTTGCGTAACTCAAAACTAATCGAACTCCAGAAATTTTAGACTCTTTCATAAAACATTAATCAATAACAAGACCACCAAAAACTATCAATAGTAACATTAGATAATTCAGCGCGAGACGGCCACAGGCCGCGAGTGTTGCCAGCGACCTGCCGTCGGAAGCGCCGGCCACTGCGGGGGGCAGTCCTCCGTAGAGATCACCTCTATCTAGGTTAATTTCTTTTCCTAGATCTATTGACCTCTATTACTTTCCTTCAGTTGGGTCACCCCTGCGAAATGGTACTTTCTACGAAAAGACTTTCCGTGAAATGGTACATCCCGCGTAAGGTTTTTCGCGAAATGGTATTCTGCGAAATTCTATATTCCGCGTTATGGTCAACCGAGAATTGCTGTTCCGCAAAATGGTATTCGGCGAAATGGTTTGTAATGATGGCGAACATTTAAATGCTATCCGCTTTATTTTATCAGGCTAAGCAATGGGGGGAGTTGTTTTCTACTTTACTGTGAGGAAAATTTGTATATTAAAACACCAATGAACTCCCCAGAAACTTGCAAAACTCAAGATTGTGACAAAGGTCATCCGAGATTCACGATTTATGTACAACACAGTTTAATTTGTGGCAATACGAAGTATGTCGGGTCAGCTAGTATTATATAATTACATCAAACACAACACCAGGAACAAAATATTATAACATTGATTTGATCATTTTATCAATGTTGTCTGTTGGAGAGCTATTCAACTCAATCTATTCAATGAAAGACGATACCACTGATTGATCCACACTTGAGAGGGTTGTGGGAGACACAAGTAAAATACGTCAAAACGTTATTAAAGGATAACATTAATTTTTGTTTTCTTTCTTATCTTCTGTAAAGTGTAGCTCTGATTTTTTTTCTTTAATTGTTACAAAATATTTCTAAGATTTCATATTCATATTTTGTTTCAGCTTTGCAGTATCATGTCGATACAACATTGTTGCAAATTTGTTTCACATTAGACAAAATGTCTTAATTTTTTTTGTAATCTATAATTTTCAATTTGAAGTACAGTGGAACGAGCTCAGACATAGCTAGACAGAAGTTCAGCACCCCTTTTTGGTAATACACCGGCGAACTGCCAGCACCCATCAAACAACCTCCAATAAAATGCACTCTCTTCGTGCACCGCGCGCATCAAATCGATAGCGCTATTTGAAATTTTTAATTTCCCCATTCTGTGTCCAAGCGTAGGAAAAAAGTTCATTTCTGCGAAGCAAAGAAGAAGACTAGGTCTTGTGCTGAATTCCAATTGACCGCTCGCTGTCGCTGCCGCCACCGTCGTTGTCGTCGTTGTCGTCTTCAAACTAAGCAAAACCGGACGTCCATCAGCAGCTCTCCCGTTCAAAATGGCGCCCAGGATCCAATTTTTTTCTTGTCCCGAACTTCCCCAGCTCCCGGTTTTGCAACAGAAGCAGCAGCAGGAGAATGACATCAACCCGAAAAATCAGGACTGCAGCGGGTGGTAAAGGGGCTGGCGCAGCCAGCAGTGGTGGCAATGATGACAGTTTTTCATTAGCACCGACGTCGTCGGTCTTCGGGGAGTACGGTGGTAAAATGACGAAAAAAAAACTCATCAAACCCTCGTTCCTCTCGCTCCGTTGAGGCGCACCTCAAGACACCGACATCGAACTCGTTCGTTCCGACAAGAGACTTTGGGCGATATCCTGCCTGCGAGCCGGACAAAGTTGCAGTCGTCATCGCCGGTCATTTGGAGGAGTACTTTTTTTATTTTACTATTTTCTTCTATTTTTCCATTCGACTACATTTTCGTGTTCGGTCGGCTTCCACCCACCCACTCGTCCGTGTCCGTTTAACCGCCCTCCGTTCGGCTAGATGACCACGGTTCAGGTTTGTATTATTTCCGCATACGACATTCTCCTAGCAGATGGGATGGTAGTATTTTTTGAGGTAGAAGATGAAGATGGCGAAGAAGGAACGAGAGAAAAAAAACCTAGGATCCGTTCGGTCCCATTCCAACAGAAGTCGTCTGCACTTGGCTGCGTTATTTTTTCGCCGTTCGTCCTTTTGACGTGATTCTGTCCGCTAGTGTTTGGGTGTATATGTGTGTGTGTATGTGGGCTGCTAGCACTGAGAAAATCACAAACACAACCACACCGAGGGGGAGGGAGAGAGTCGTAAAAATAATAATAATAAAACTAGAAAATACGTACGGCGCTGCTGCTGCTGCTGCTGCTTGACGATGACGGGAAGACGAATCGCATCACAGAGAGCTAAGTGAGAATGACGGAAGAAGGAAGTGTGAAGTGCGAGTAAAGTAGCGCCAATCTGGGACATTGGGTGAGAGCGTGAAGGGAACGAACTAACTGGCTGGGCCACCGGGTGGGTGGTTGGTTGGTTGGTGGGGCAGCGAAGGAAAGTGGGTGGTTATTTTTCCAGCGGGAGCTTCGGAAAAAAGTGCATTTTTATTTTATAACAAAATAAACGAAAAGCAGCTGGAGGGAGTTAATGACGGGTGAGGGTGGGCGGGTGAGAAAATGGAGGAAGCGAAAAAAAACCGGGAAGCTTCGTTTGCTGTTCGGTTCTGTGGACGTTTGAGATGAAGGATTTGGATTGCGACGCGCTGCGCTGCTGCGATGGAATGGGGGATGACACCACCGACCGCACCACGGCTCCGACTGGCTGGCTCACTGGCTGGCTGGCTGGCTGGCTGGCTGGTTGACTGGGTGGGTGGGGGTTGTCTCTGCTCTTCGACAGCGCAGCGCCTGGCACTACTGGTGGGTGTCCTTTCTTCTTGTGTTTGCAATCAGGATTCTTTTTTCTGTGTAAAGTAACGCATACCCAGTTGTCCTAGGAACGGAAGGGCATATTGGAACCGACGATGATTGTGCGGATTTTCTTTTGAAATTGCAGTGTTTTTGAGCGATTCCAATGAAAGGGATTCGAGCTTCAGCGATGATTGGAGCGATTAGAATCAACTTGAATAATGATTAATAAGGATGGAAATTGTGAAAAATACAAAATAGGCAAATCATTCTGCTGGCTGGGAACGGAAGGGAATGAAGGTCTTGATTGTCTATCCTGGAACCTAGTAATAGGACTCGAACGCTGCTGGTTCGCTCTCGACAGTAACGTCCTTCAGTAAACGGAATAATTTTTTTTCCACAGAAGATGAAACAACAATTTTTTTCTTGGTCTCGGAAAGTACAGAAAGTCCCGCTCCGTTATAATTGCGTTCGGAAGTTGCCACCATCTCGTTTTCCACTAAGACGTAGATCCGATAGTTTTGTTCCAACTCTCAAGTCATCCTCCTTCTTCATACATCGGAATAATAGCAAAGACGTTGGCTGGTATATCCTCGTAATTAGCTACTCGGCCTTGCAGTGCGTACATATTCAGAATAGTTTTAGCGGAACTGCGTTTAGCTCGACTGTTTCGTTGATAACTAGTGGAAGCTGACGCTGGCAACAACTGCGTGTTTTTCTTCGGTGTGTACTTTGCGAACTAACGAGCTCAAGCCGTAAGTGGCCCAGAATTCATCCATCCACACACGGGTGTGCAAGATGAAGTGGCAGGCACTTGCCGAGGTCAAGTGCACTTTGCACAAATTCTTTCGGGATCCACAAGGAAAGGGCGGAACGCACGTTACGACAATTTGTGCAGCGGAAGAAAAAAAAAGCGGCCTTGTTTGCTAGGCTAGAGCAGCAGGATGTGCTTTGCGATGTGCTACTAAGCGCTCATTAGTGCGAAGCTCCATTCGCCAACCATATGTTCTCGTCGTTCTTCGCTGTCAAAAGTACGTTTTTCTATTCGCACGATATTTCTTTATTGCTGTCATTTACAATCGTTCTGATGAGGAGGCAAATCTATACTCTTCTTCGTTTTTTGTTTTGTAATATCACTCAACCCGCTGCGAGGTGAAATTAAAGGGTCACCACAGCAGACACTGTCCTGGGCCTCTCCTTAATACCGTCTGCGTCGAGTTGAATATACACCATTTAACATCTAATGGTATTATTACGCTTAAACTACGAGGGAAAAACTGTGTCAATAATGCAGAAAATGACATTTTAAAACGAATAAAAATAAGCTCCATTTAGAATGGCTTCTTTTCGTCGCTCCTTCGCTACTGTTTTGGCCTCGCACATCTCTCCCCAAAGTGCAGTACCTACAGTAGTACCGTTTTTTTTTGCCGTCTGCATTTACGTGTGCATGTAAGTGCACATATAAGCTCCATTTTATGTAACTTTCCTCCCTTCGAACCTCCGCAGTCGGTCGACATTGCAGTCGCTGTATGCAGTCTATGACTGCAAGGAAAATGCACTTTTCCAAAATAGGAGCAACGCAGAAAAAAAAGGACGGGCACATGGACTTTTCAGTGCACATACACAGTTCCCACCCACACACAAGGGAAATGCTGCTGCACACACTCGGGTATTATTAATATTTAGAAGTGCACTTTTCCTACCGCCAAACAACCGGGACCAACCGACCGACCGACCGAGCGAGTGGGCGACCGTCCGTTCGTCGTCCGTCTGTCTATTCGTCCAGCCATCCATCCATACAGTCTAAGGCTTAAATAGCTCCCGTACATCGTTCGCACTCCGGAAAGAAAACGACAGCGGCAACGTTTAGTGTGTGTCCTTTCGTCGTCCCCGGTGCTAGAGAAGTGGCGGAAATCCAACCACCACCGGCGGCACCACCGCCGACCGTCCCCCTGCTGCGGGCTTGCGGGCATCGCGATAAAGCAGTTTTTTCTTTCTCGCTCTCCATCCGTTTTCGATAACAATAGACTATATCGCTGTGTTTTCGGAGAAGTTTTTCACATTGACGAACGGCAATCGATTTGCTGCTGCTGTGTAAAAAAAAGAATCAAAAAATTGCTACTGTTTTGACCTACTTCCGATCCTAACCTAACCAAAAACGGTATTGAGTAACTTCACGTTAAATCTTGTTAAAACTCTGAATTAGTCCGCCTATCAATGTGACATAGTCTTTATACTACAACAATAATTACTATATTTTTTACTTTCTTGACTGATGAAATCTATATTCAGTTAACTATATTTTCAAACTTTCCTTGTCTTGTTGGATACTTGTAAAAGTGTTTTTCTGATTACTTGAAAACGATGCAACTTATTGACTTGATTCCAATCAAGTCAGTCAGGCTTTCAGTCTGCTATGGAATTCAAACATTTAGCAGGTTTTTATCAACAAATTGCGACATTAAGTTTCCCCTAAATATATAGCTTTCTGTAGACGACGGATATGCAACAAAAATCATCCGAAAACATTTCAATTCTTAACACTAAAGACAAACGACATAGAACATATGTTTCATCTTACTAACACGACACACTAGCAATCCTCGAAAAAGACCTAAATAAAAAGTCGAAACGTCGGAAAGACTTAAATGAGCCCCGTATAATCAACCTTCTCGGATTTGATCGAAATTGAAATGGATTTGAATCGGCTAGGCAAACCGACAAACTTACTTACTTTACCAGCCGAGAGCCGGGGTGGCTATTGCCGTATCAAGAATTACTCTCCATTGTACACGGGCCTGGGCTACTCGTCGCCAATTCGTTGCGCGTCTCTACACACGCAATTCGGCTTCAACCTGGTCGAGCCATCTAGCACGTTGGGCCTAAGCCTAGGGCTGTCTAGCCGGTAGTACCGGTATTACCGAAACCGGTAATACTGACCAATTTTTGGATACCGAAATACCGGTTTTGGAAAGGCAAAAAACTACAAAGTATACAGCCCTAAGGTTTGTACGAAAGGGTGACGTAGGACTATATCAGATCATTAGATCAAAGACTAATGTAAACTGCATTTCTGGCATATGTATGTTTATAAGAATCTGTGAAGGCCATTGTTTAAGTGGATGTTTAAAAGAGAAGAGCGAAATATTCAGATTCAATTTTAGATTGAATGCAATGGTGGCTTTGAAAATACGTGAACGAGGGTTCATAAGTACAATGCCTGCAACCATTGAGACATAGAGATTTCTTTTACAAATTACTTGTGTACATCATAAAGGTTGAAATAGTAATGAATGATTAGTCCACAGATTATTGTATTAAATATAATAATGCGTAGCTTGACATGTTTCAATAATCTTGTTTTAACTGGCTTGTGGCCTTTAAAAGGGCCATTGGTTACAAATAACATTGAAGTCAAAGCACGTCCATCGTGAATATAACGTGCCATTCGAAGGTCCTTCTGTTTGACATGAATAGCAACAGGCACGTAAGTAAGCGGCGTCGATTCACTGTCTCTTGCTCTGAGAAGGTTTTACTAGTTTACTGCTTGTTACATAGCAGAAAATATGGCACATACGCAAAAATTTCTGTTTAATTTGTATGAGAGTCCTTATCCTCCTACCATAAAGGTGAGGGGTCTCAAACCATCATAAAATAAATTCATGCCTCCAAAAACCCCCACATGCCAAATTTGGTTCCATTTGTTTGATTAGTTCTCGAGTTTTGAGGAAATTTGTGTATCATTTGTAAAGGAGCCCCCCCCCTCTTTTTTGTCGGAAGATTTGACCACTGCGACCATTCGCCCTTCCCACTAGACCACTGCCCCCCCTCTTACGCCCTTCATAAAATTGCTCTCTTAACCCCTCCATAAAATTACTGGTCATTTTATCTATCCAACGACATATAAATTATTCAGTTTCGTTCAGTAGTTTAGTAGTTATTACCATTTGAAATCTTTCATTCAAACGTTACACTTCTATTTTCGTTTTCACAAAGTGCTACCCAGTCCCAGTATAGTAAACAAAGACGTAGTCCTACATCAAAACCGGTATTTTCGGTATTTTCTAACATCCTAGTTTTTTCAACTCCTTTGAATCTATGTATGCTTCGATATCGAAAAAGAACCAAATTTGATAGACAATTGTAAAACTCATACAAAAAAAAAAATCTGGTGTTAATGCTGAAGAGATTCTTCGACTATTAGCAATAATGAAGTTGAAACTGTGGTTTAAATAATTGAAGCTTTTCCACCCGTTTGAGGCACAGTCGAGCATCTTTGCTGTAGAAATGTTTATTTGTATGAGCCACACGGCGCGTTTCAATTTATTTTTAAACAACTTTATATTCAATGCCACCAAATTATTCTTAGCTCTCAAATAACGAATTTAGGAAACAAGATCAAAATGCGGGGATCTCTGCGCTTTTTGAAAACATTTTTGCCATTAAAGGATCCACCAGGAAAGACTTTGGAATATTCTTCAAGTCTTTCGAGCAGTGTTACGAAGCCCACACTCGTATGGTCTAATTTTCTTACACACGGGTATTCATTCTAACGAACACACCGGCATACGTGTCACTTTCGGACTGTCGCTCTTATTTATTCATGCACTGCGATTAATACGTAAGTATAATCGAAAGCGAAGATGAAGAAGAAGAAAAAGTAATGCAGAATCTGTATCCATCTGTGTGCCAGTAGCCCTCACGAGCAACTGGTTGCTCAAGAGTTGTTTAAGTCGCGAGTGGGCTATGCAGAAAGACGCTAGGAGGCTGTGCTTTTTATCTTACATTTGCGTGAGTGTCGCAAGCGTTCAGTTCCATGCTTCTCATACTCGCTCGTGTAAGAGTAGGCATCGTTGGCTTCTCGCTCGATTTGCAACATTGCTTTCGAGTTATACATTAATTAAACAAGCGGATAAAATCTCTAAGCCACTATCTACTAATAGTGTGATTGACAGAAAAGAACCGAACACAAAAGATACGTTATCTGCGAATAAAGAAGAGGATGCGATGATGAAGAGGATGATTCTATGCAAGGGTGTTCCAGTTCGGGGATGAAGGAAAAATTCGCGAAGAGGCTGTAGAAGACTAAAAGCGTTAAATTCGAAGAAATCAAAGGTAAATTCCTGATGCACTTGGAGCCGTTCATCCGACTTTGATAGAAGTGGAAGTTTTTTTTTCAATTGTTGGAAGCTTTGGCAACCAAATCAGTTCTATGGTGAATGACCCTCTGGGATCAAAACCACTTTAATATTAAAAAAATCAGTTCTAGCAAAAAAGATAAATCCCTAAGCATATTATATCTGCTTCAATTCTAATTTACTAAGCAATAATGCTGAAGGTAAGGTTTGAAAAATAAAGGAATTTGCTGGAAAACATCAGACTTTCTATTGAGCTCGAATAATTTGGCAATACCGGTATTTTACCGGTACTACCGGTATTTTCTGCACTAATTCCGAAATACCGGTGTTCACCAAAGTTTCCAATACCGACAGCTCTAGTTGGGCCCCTCTATTCCTGGTGCTGGCGAGGTTCTTGAAGAGAACGGATTTCACTGTACAGTCGTCCGGTATCCTTTCGAAGTGGCAGGCCCACCCTGGCTTTCGCCAGATGTACAATGGGCATCTCTCTAAGCATTTGAGTATTTGAGAATATTTGAGTACGAATTCCTTGTTGATTCCGGAACAATCGGGTTATCGAGAAGGTCATTCTTGTGAAACTGCATTGAACTTGGTATTAGCAAAATGGAAAGACTACTTAGAGCAGAAGGACACAATAGTCGCTGTTTTCTTGGATCTAAAACGCGCTTTTGAAACAATTCCAAGGCCCTTATTGTTGAGAACAATCAAGCGCTTTGGAATTACGAGTACCGCACTAAAATGGGTTGAAAGCTATTTGTCTGATAGATCTCAGAGGACTAGTTTTATTGATTTCGTATCTAATCCTGTGGGAAACAATCTTGGTGTGCCCCAAGGAAGTGTATTAGGCTCCCTTTGGTTTATTATGTATAGTAATGACATGCGCCGCGTTTTACATTTTTGCGGTATTAATCTTAGTATAAGAAATTGAAATTGAACATAACTAAAACTAATTTTATGGTGATTTCGCGCAGTCGATTAGATGAAAATGTCTCAGTTATGATTGATGATGAGGCAATTGAGCGCGTTCGGGAGATTAAATATCTTGGCGTAATTATTGATGACAAACTAAAGTTCAATGCTCACATTGACAATGTCGTCAAAAAAATTGCCAAGAAGTATGGAATTTTATGCCGTTTGTAAAACGAATTAACGATTTGGATCAAAATACAGATATACAACTGTAGTTATGAGGATATTTGTATTTCATTTGTATAGGAGCCCCCCCCCCCCCCCTCCTAAAGTGGTAAGGGGTCCTAAATCACCATAGAAAAAATTGTTGCCTCCAAAAACCTTCACATGCCAAATTTGGTTCCATTTGTTTGATTAGTTCTCGAGTTATGAAGAAATTTGTATTTCATTTCTATGGAAGCCGCCCCTCTTAAAGGGAAGAGGGGTCATAATTCCCCTCCTAAAGAAGGGAGGGGTCTCAATTCACCATAGAAAAAAAATGCCTGCAAAAACACCCGCATGCTAAATTTGGTTCTATTTCCTTGATTAGTTCTCGAGTTATGAGGAAATTTGTATTTCATTTGTATAGGAGCCCCTCCTCCTAAAGTGGGGAGGGGTCCTAATTCACCATAGAAAAAATTCTTGCCTGCATAAATCTTCACGTGCCAAATTTGGTTCCATTTGCTAGATTAGTTCTTGAATTATGAGGAAATTTGTATTTCATTTCTATGGAAGCCCCCCTCTTAAAGCGGAGAGGAGTCATAACTCCCCTTCTAAAGAGGGAAGGGGTCTCAATTTACCATAGAAAAAATTCTTGTCCCCAAAAACATCCACATGCCAAATTTTGTTCCATTTGCATAGCATTTTTTCTACTCATCGGCAAACAGTAAAGTTGCAACTGCAGGGAATAATTTGAAGCAGCAACTACATATTTCATTCCATTAATGAGTTCAAAAATTTGTTGCCTGATTTATCACTTACGAAAACGGAAGAAAACATCGGTGAGATCGTTCTGTAATTTAATTTTTCATTTTATCTTTGTTCTTCCGCATACACTAACTTCAAGTTCTGAACACCATTTATGTTAGATTAATTTTTATATATTTTTATAGTTTTTAATTGTCTATTTGTGGTAGACGGTGTTTTATATATTTTCAGAGAGCGAAAAAAGGCGCTATAACCTAGGTTTTTACCAAGGGCAAGTAAGTAAATGTACTTGTCCCTTCCTCGAGGGTCCGGAGCAGGGATGGTTCGATCAGTTTGACTCAATTTTGATTCATTTGACAGTAGCGTCGTAACCAAGCAAAATTTGGCAAACTGATATATGGGACATTTGTAGATAATAACTTGATCTACAAATTTGCTTAATAAAGTGATGCTGTATCTTTTGTAGTTACGGTGCTACAATGCTAGTACCTCATTAGTGACTAAATGAACGTTCATTTAGTCACTACAGAGGTACTAGCATTGTATCGCCGTAACTATAAAAGTTACAGCAACACTTTATTCTGCAAAATTATAAATAATAATGAGTTCTACAAATGTCTCATACATAACTTTGTCAAATTTTGCTCGGCTGAGACGGTAGTGTCAAATGAATCAAAATTGAGTCAAAGTGAACGAACCATCCCTGGTCCGGAGTATTATTTAACCTTTACTAGGTAAATACTCCCAACGAAAATCAAAACTTAATCAATTTAATTACTAGTCAGAAGCGGTTGGTACGAGACGTCCCCGTTTCTTCTTCCCCTGTAGATTCCGAAATGTATCTATGTATGAATAACTTATTCACACAAGATTCATTTCACTGAATCATCTCTGCGTCAATACTTCACAGTTGGCCTGGCCGATTTAACATTTGCGAAATATTTCGGATGTTTTGTATGTTGACATACAGACAAGAAAATAATTTGAAATATTTCTATGATTAGAAATAATTAAAATTATTTCCAGGATTCCTTTATTGTGGCTGTGATGGTATTAAAAAGAATAAGAATAAGAATAAGAATTTGCATAGCATTTTTTCTAGGGGGGCTAAATCTCTTCTAGGGAGGGTTTAGCCCTCCCCTAGTTACGCCAATGACCATAATAGATCGCTGATAATGGTAGCAGTGGTTCAAGACTCCCACAAAAAAATACAGTAATGTTCCGATTTTGTCAACCCCATGTTGAGTTTTGGGCTAACAAAATGGGGAAACTGACAAAATCGGGAAAAATTTTATTCGAATTTTTTTTCAAAATTCAAGACTTAAGACATTGCAAGATTTTGAAAGCAAAAGACGCTAGGAAAAAACTTCCGCTTTTCACCCTTTTGAACCAGGGTGCCCCGTGGTGGAAAAAGCTGTATTCGTGCAATTATAGACAACTAGAGGACCCGGCAAACTTCTTACTGCCACAAATTGAACTGAATGTTTCAGATTGTAGATTTCAGATGAATTGAGAGAGCTGCTGGTTTTTTGGAAAAAGGAATGTACTAAAGCTATAAGTAGAATTTTGTTGGAAAGTACACATCATGCAAAAATCTCCCGAATAATTAACCTGTTGTCAATTAACCAATAAACTTGATGTTCGGCATATTGTTAGTATACTAGTATAAGATCAAGTCAACTGCCTCAACTTAGTTTTGTTGCTTACGGTGGGGGCTCTCCCCGGCTCGACTTCGACAAGTAGCCTTCCGTTTGTATGGCCCTCTCGCCCACCTGCGCGCGCTACGTTTATACGGTGGGTGGTGGTGGTGGCTAACGCGGCGACGGACGGCGGTGGAAAAAGTGTTTTCCTGTTTGGGTAGGGCAGGACCAACAAGAAGGAGCACCAGCCACCAGCACCACACACAATCAGTCAGTCAGTCTGCCAGTAGTTGCACTGCACTACTCCGTTTAGGTTAGGACTCCTACCAACAACCGTGCCGTGCCGTGCGTTCGTTCGCTCCTACATTTTTCTTCGGCCCATTCGAACAGGGTGTGTCGTTTGGTGGTACTAAATAACTCGTGGACTCGTGGATGGAAATGAAATGAATAAAATGGACTAAAAAAGAATGGAGAAGGAGAGGAAAAAAAGGAACTGACGACCGTCATCGTTAGTTGTTTTTTTTCTGTGTTTCAATCATAAAAAGAACGATGGTGGATTTTTTTTATTTTCTTCCTTGCACGTATTGAAGATAGTGGCATGTAACTAGTAGCGTCGAATCAACGAAGAAAGGGGTTAACTTCTAACGATGCGTGTGAGTGAGTGAGTGAGTGTGTGTGTGTGTGTGTGTGTGTGTGTGTGTGTGTGTGTGTGTTTGTGTGTACGCGCGTGGGTCAATGCGATTGTAAGGGTGCTTGTGCGTTCCGCTGTATGAACGAAAACGCTGGACCGAGGGTGCATTTATAGTTTTGTTTTGTTGTTAAGGAAGGTTGTGGTTTCAGTGCTAATCAAATATATTTTATTTTCTGCTTTTTTTCCTGCCGGCAACCAGCAGTAGAGCAGTGTGCTATGACTTTTTTCGTTCCATCAAGAAAGGGTTGCTTTTTTTCCTGTGGTTGTTCGCTCGCTGCGTCTTTTCCGACCGGGAGGTGCATTATTGAAATTGACAGGAAATCGATCGTCGACTCGAATTGAGCGGTTATCGGAGGAATTTCGGCGAACGGTTTATCGGTTGAGAACTCAATTTGTGGTGACGGCTTGTAGCTGTTGGTAATTGATCGGCGAGGTACGTGAAAGCACGATAGAAAGAGTGCCATATTGATATGCCAATTGTGTAAAATTGATTGGCGACTTGGGGACAAAACTCTTCCGGGAGTAAGTCACCACGACAATGAGGGTGGCTATTTCTACCGTCGGTTACATGTTGAGAGGTTAAGGACCTGCCAGTTTTATGTACTAAAGCCTTGTCTGCCGCCCGGCAGAGGGTGGAAATGTGCGGTCAGCTGCCGGTTTCGTGAGACTGTTTGCTTACACATAGGCGCATATGTAAACAAAGGCATCATCATCTTCCTCCAGTGGTTCGTAATTTTGGCTGTATGGCTTTCGACTGTGGAATTCGAACTTTCGGAAGGGAGATGTAAACGTGCTAGAAATTTGCATACAACAAACGTGGCAATGTATGTGAGTAGAGGATTTTACATACTGAGCAAGGTTTAGAGTACGATCACTTATCATCAATCGAGCAGGAATTGAATAGTTACCGTTACGGGTGTTTCCCTTCTTTGCTTATACCCGACATTTCGCTTTGTAACTCACCTGGAAGGAGAAGAAAGGAAATTTTCAAATAGGTTTTTTTTTCATTCACAAATAATTTAATCATCTCAATATCAAATAGTTTTCAGCGTAACAAAGTGAAACACGACGGCGGACGGATGGATTTGTCACCACCGAGCGGAGGGAACCTTGAGCGTCTGTCCGATCGAGTGGCGGCGATTGTAAACAAAGAGACTGCAGCGTGAAACGTGACGCGACCTCTAGTATAGTAGCCGGGAACGACCGCCCCACAGACACATTGAGTCGCACACTTATCGTCAAATGGAATTAAATGAATCATTGCCATCCTCGTTCGGGTATCGTGCGGCAAAGGGCAATCCTTTGTCTTGCCTTTTTGGCGGACCAACCCGAACCCAGTCAGTGCCGAGTCAGAAAATCTTCAATTTCCATTAAACCACTGTCACCATTTCGGTCGGGTAGAAGACGACAGTCCGGTTCGGTATCGAATTACGTTCATCGCCGCCTTTCAGCGCGGTTGCCCCTCGGTGGCATCTCGAATTCAATCTAATTATCGAAATCAGCGCTATTTAATGTGCAAACGTGGACAGTTTCGCGTGGGCACAAAATCCAATCCAACCCGCACTCCCACATGCACACGGGTGATTAATTTTGGTTGTCTTGAGTTGCTTGCCGGTGACCCCGTCCGCTTTATACCTGCCTCGCCGGTCGTCGGTGCCCTCATCATCACACACTGTGTGGCACTGTTTCCGTTACCGATTGCAATAGTACAAGCAAGCTTTTGCACAAACCCACATCCACCTGCTCTCGCACCCGGGGTTTCCATACCGCGTAGCTACCCAGCCGGGTAGCACATCGACGACAGTCCGGGGTGAGACGTGAAATTATCGATTAGTTGTCCGGAAGGAATTCGATGTGTCTTAGAGCTTTAATGAGGGTTGCAAATTTTGCCTGTTTCGAACATTTCCCACTTACTTCCGCCAGAACAAGCAGCGGAATTTTGATTGCGGGTTGAATTTTGACGTTCCTCGTTGCGCTGTTGCCGGGATTTCCCGGATTAGACATCGCAAATGGGATTTTTGAAAGTACGTAGTTGTTTTTGGAACATTCTTTGATAGATTTGTAAATTATAAACTTTAGTGTCTTAGGAAAATATCAAGATGGTTAAGAAATGTAATTCAAGGACTTTCACCTATAAACGAGGAACAGACTCCCGCCAGGCTCAAAAGTGCGTGATTCTAGTGATTCCAAATGAAGGAAAAATTTGAAATAAACCAGACAAACAACACGAAGGTATAGAAGCAAACAAAAAATTAGAAAGGGATTTGGAGCTGACACGACTTTTCTATAAATAGACCAAAGAAACATCCATGGGCAACCCCTTCCCAACATTTCTGAGTAAGTTTTTTGAATGGCGAAAATAATGTAAGAGTAGTACTATTTACTACCAGAGCGTTGGTGGTCATATATTTATGACGTGTTAAACCTCATCAAAAGGTAGAAACTCGAAACACATTTATCAGTCATTAATAATAGCTCACTCAAATTTTACTACATTCGATTTGAATGTGTCCATTACCAGGATACTGTCTGTGTAATGGACTTTTAATGCGGTGGTAATTTGAAAGAAATAACGTATATAAAGATGTACATTTCACAATCGAGCAGAAGTAGGATGGCAAACTTTCATTCTTAGACGTCATTGTTTTAGGATAGCAAAATAATGTAGAAAATTTGCAATTCGCAACATACAATGTATCTACAAATACGATCCAAAACCTACTGACTCAGTATTTAAAGGTTAATTTTAATTAAATCTTATACAGTATGGTTCCGATTATATCAGCCCCTAAAATAAATTTTTTGTTTGTTCCTTTTAAGTTATTTAATGATTCCTTTGAGATCCTATGAACAACCAAATGAGTGTTTCAGGCGTTTTAACCCTTTATGGGCCAGGCTGCACAGTGATCCAAACAGCGCGATACGTAATCGCATGAGATTATGCCGAAACGCGAGATTTTTCGCATATTAAAAGTGAACTACGAAATTTATTTTCCCACATATTCAAGATACAGGTTTGATGTGTTCAGCAAAGATGTAATAAATGTCAATACGAACAACTTTGTCAAAGACATCATAGCTGTATCTCTTCATATAAATTAGCTATGCAGTATTATTTGTGGAGTGTGGACAAACCCCTAAACAGTTTTTTGTCCCTAACTTATTCTGGTCATTTTTTACGTGTTCATAGTGTTCTAGAAAGTTATTTGTCTTACTAAAATCCACGTTTCAGTGGAACATCAATATACGTTATTTTCTTAATTTTCCGAGATATTGAGCTTTTTCGGTGAAAAATAGTACTGTTTTGAGCTCTAACATTTCCCGAGGTGGTAATTGGTGGCAGATCAATCAACTCACACATAAAAGTACTACAAAAAAACCTGTAAAAGCTAGTATCAGTTGTCT
This sequence comes from Sabethes cyaneus, assembly GCF_943734655.1. Lineage (NCBI taxonomy): Eukaryota > Metazoa > Arthropoda > Insecta > Diptera > Culicidae > Sabethes > Sabethes cyaneus. The sequence goes on from NC_071353.1 coordinate 4,024,983, forward strand.
GTATCTGATTGTACCCTGAAAAGTTACAGTTATTTTAAAAAGTGCTTTTTACATATAAATCATTATATTTCGACAACCATAAGAGATAGATAGTTACTATATTCGACAAAGTTACTGTATGTTACAAGTTAGTTACAAGTAAGTTACAAAGTATGTTCTACAACTTTTTTAAGACATCGTACTTTGGGTACGCATTTAAAAAATTTTTTTTTGAGTCGCCCTTATATGCATGACCACCCTATTTATTAGTAAACTTGGCATACTTTGAGCAAAAAAAAAATTTACCGATTATATCAGTCATCCAATGATATCATTTGGTGCGAAAAATGTTAGACTGAATACTGGGCAAATTTCGATTTGCGGCTAAAAATATATTGTGTTAGTTTGTTGCAGTGGGACTCCAACCCACAATTTCTCGATTAGTACTCGAGTGCCTTACGCATTTAAACTATACCACACCCAAGTATTAATTAGTCTCAGATCTAGTTTTGTCCCTACCAGTCCAAGCATTCCCAAGCATTCCATCTTTCGCATACATACGCTCGCCCGGTGACGGTTATTATTAGTCAAAATAGAGCTTACGTTTGACCGCGAAAAATTCAATAAAAAGTGTGTAACAGTAAAACGCAATGATATCAGCCTAAAATTCACGGAGGTGCTGATGTAATCGGAACAATACTGTATCAGTTTAATGCAAGATCGTTATGTCAGTATTGAGATGTAACGATGGATTCCAAAGAAAAATATTTCCTAAAACACACCATTCCCCAGAGAACCATTATCCGGAAAGTCATTATCACCAAAGTACCATCTCCCGGAACGCCACTTTTCAGAACCTGCCATTTCCTAGACAATTTTGCCCTTGAATGAGCCACTTCTTAGAAAGTTGTAATCGTTTAATCGGGCGAACGTCACTAGGCCGAATATCAGTAGTACTAATAACTCTTTGCGGTTTCAAGGATCTCATTTTTCCAGTTGTAAATTGTTACGAGGACTAAGGGTTTGTAACTAGAGGTCAGTAAACGTAGATAAACGAATAAACCTAAGAAGAGATGGTTCCAACCTAGAAACGAAAACAGTTAAGTATAAGATTTTTAAGTATAAGGAACATTAAGTATGAGGAACAAACAGGATTGGAAAGTTTTCGTGGAAAAGCCTGGTTTGGTTATCATTTGTATTGGTGAAGAACTTTGACCTTATTCGGCCCTCCTTTCATTGTCTACTTTGTCCTTTATTTTGAACCCTTAGTATAAATTCTAAAGAAAGGAAGAAACGATAGGTTAGTTAGTAATAGTTATAAAGGACGAGGCAGTGAGAATAGATGTTCAACGTAAGTTTGTCTTGACAATAGTAAATTGTGTAAATATTTAAATAAATGTGATCATGTTTTACTAGTCATGTGTTCATGATGTGGTTACTAGTCAGTAAGCCAAGGAAAATGGACCCAAATAGAGCTGATTTCTGTGGGGGCCCCGCAGCGGCCGGCACTTCCTACAGTGGATCGCCAGCGAGCACTCGCGGCTTACGGCTTTCTCGCCCTGAATCATCCAGGAAACGCTTGCTACTAATTCGGTTGAAAAGTCTCAGACCTGTAATAAGCGTAACTCAGGAATTGGTTCGTTCGAAATTCACTTAAGGAAAGCACTTGGAAGGCCATATTTGGTTCAAATTTAGTTCCGCAGAACTTTCTTGCTGAACAACCAGACACTACGTTTGTAAACCGAATTTTATTCTCAATAAAGTATCGTTAATATCTGTAGCAACTTAAAAGTTCAACATACAACTTGAAAGCTCAACATCCAACTTGAAAGTAACTAAGAGTACGTATAATGATGTCTAAGGAAGGTTATAAACTTTATGTCTATGAATCTATATAGCGACTTGAAGTGAACTTTTTGCGAACTTTCTAGTTCTGCTGGAAGTTGCTTTGTATTCCCTTTAAAGTTCAATCATCAAATACGAACTTGAAAGTACGGTTAATTACTTAAAAATTAAGCTGAATAGAGTTTTATTCATGATCATTTCGTTTGCTGATTAAGCCAAAAAATCCCCTTTTATCGGAACTTTTGGTTACTTGGGATGAAGCTCGCGCTTCCGAGCTTTCATCACAGATGATTTAGGGCGAGACAACCGGAGATCGCGAGTGCTTGCGGGCGACCCGCCGTCGGAAAAGCCGGCTACAGCCGAAGGCCCCCGGCAGAAACCACTTCTATCTAGGTGTATGCATTTTCCTAGGCTTATTGATTAGTAGCTGTCATCCTTTAGTTGAATCCGAACGAGCGGTAGCGAGTAAGGACTGCGTACACCTAACAGTTGACTAGGCCTAATTACTCCATCTCATAAATCACAAATTTCTACTTTGCGACAGCTTACAAACACCTCGTCTTAAATTTATTCGTTTTGCTAGGTTTATTGACTTCTAGTTACAATCCTTTAGCCCTTGCAATACTTTACAGGACAAACTTGTTAATCGGCAAAACCGCTGTTAAAGAAACTTCAATCCGCTAATGTTACATTCGGGTATGCAAAGCAGTATCCAACAGAAGTTTTTCTTCACTTTCATGTTGTTCGTAATATTTTGAATGGCTTTTATTGCGATCCCATATAAATGCCACTTTAACGAAAAATCACCAAAAGTCACATTTTACATCCACTATTACGGGAAATCTCAGGTTTTGTCACTTCCCCTTTCAAAATTGGCTTCGAAGATCGGGGAGCAAAAAAAATTTGTAGGACATGAGTGGCAATTGTTTGATTAAAAACTCAAAAATCAGTGCTAACGCTTCTAGCACGAAACAAAAGTGGATGTTCAAAGAATGTATTTACTGAAAAGCGACAACAAATTTTGTTTTGACGTACGACTACGACTTACGACAAGGTTTAGGATAGGGTGTCATTTCAAAAAATTGAAAAATGCGAGCGTCATGAAAAAATTGTCCAACTGGAAATCCTCGCTTCTTGATTGGTTGGAAAAGACGCCATCATAGTTTTAACGCGTTTTTAGAAAAAAGAAGTGTCAAAATCTTCCCGTCCCAACAGGTCGAAGATTTTTCACGACGATCTAAATCTATACCATATTGATGTCCATGCTTGGGAACTACGCCAGAAAGAGTGTCAAAGCCTCCTCGTCTCAACAAATTTCATACGAACGCGATTACACCTAGTCCTATTTGATGTCTGTGTTAGGGAAGGGTGCCAGAAAAAAATGACGAAAGTTGCTTGTCGCAATACGATTTTGTCTACCCCCGATTTTATCAACTTTTTATCCCGATTTTGTCAGCCTATAAATTTTGCTTAACTTTTGTGCTTATAGACACGATTTATAAAACTTTTCAGCCTGCTTGAAACAATTCCGATTCACTGGGGAGACTTTTTAAATAAAATGATGCCATCTTGCGAGTAATTCAGGGTCAAAATTAGGGTATTTTTATAGTAAGCAATTTCAGTAATTTTGTGTATTTTTACTATTTGTACAAATTTGTAAAACAGGAAAAAGTCATACAACAACTACAAAAACAGTTAAAATAGAAAAACTGATTTTAATGATTTTTCATTTATGAGAAATAGGATTTTGCTATCTTTGCTGAAGAGATAGAAGGTTACTGTCTTCAGCGAAATTTCTTGTAATAATATGCTGTAAAACTTTACAGAACACATCGATGTGTTATATTGAAACTGAAGAAAAATAAATTTTTTATTGCACTTTTAGGGGGATTAATCAAAATTTGAATTCCGCTGGACGATAGAACTTTTAATTTTAAGAAACTCTTCCAAAGGTTCCATCAACCTAAAGCCAAGTTTTCCCGCTCAACGCTAATGCGCACCAAAAAACGTTCAGGACCAGTGTGCTGTGCCCGGTTCATTGAGCTTTCGGTTGACCAATTGAGGGTTAAAATTTAATTTTTAATAGAAGTCTTCGATATTCCAAGGTCTTAAGTCTTGAATTTTGATTTCGAAAAAAGTTTTTCCCGATTTTGTCAGTTTCCCCATATTGTCAGCCCAAAATTCAAGATGGGACTGACAAAATTGGAACATCACTGTATTGGGATTTTTTATCAGACGGTTTTAAACCTAAAATCAGTTAAATTAATACAAATAAAGCAAAACAGTCTTCAGCAAAAGTATTCCTCTTTTATGTACAAAATGCTTTCTAGAAAGTCACATTGAGCTACCTGTTGAAATACACATGTTACAAGAATAAATGTGATTTGAGGGGTCGTGTATAAACAAAGGTCTAATGCTGGAAATGGGTAAAAGGTAGAAATTTGATATATTCAGAAAAAATACTTGAAATTACTTTATCTTTAATATTTTGAAACTAAACTAAACTAAACGTTGAAAAAAAATTTACTCAAAAAGTTTTTACTTAAATTGTTGCTAAGGTAACACCTAAATGAGCTGAAACAGCCCGTTTAACCGCAAATATTTTTGTCACGGAATTTTGATTCTAGGTTTAGAGCCCTTGCCGTACTGTACAGTACAAAATTATTAATCGGCGAAACCGCTGTTGAAGAAACTACAATCCGCTAGTGTTACTTACATTCGGGTATGTGAAGTTCTGGTTATTGGAGACAGCGTGAACATATTCTTCGTTTTCCAATTTTGCTTCCATTTTTGCCAGCCTATAAACTTTCTGGAAAATGGGATTCTGGGAAATGGTTTTCAGGCAAATGGTGTGCACACCAGTATGTAACATAAGTTTTTCCTTACTTTTCATTTCCTTCTTAATAATGAATGGAAGGAAATGCAACGCGTCAAATAAAGATGCGCAGAAACGGTTACAGTTCACACGGTAAAACGGAACATTACTCCCTCAGGTATCCCGCACATGGGCGGTATTTGGGAACGTATGGTGCGATCGGTGAAGAATATATTGCGAATAGTGGAGGGCATGACGTGTTTATTTTTCTTCCTTCGGTCTACCTATAACAGGATTCAGACGAATCTAAGGCAATTACGCCAAATCATTTCCTCCGTGGTGTCGCGTAAGGGATGACACTGGCCGTGGACGGTTCTACGGACCTCGCGGAGGCTCTGCGGAATGCGTATAACCGATCCAAGCATTTGGCTGATCAGATATGGGAGCGCTGGCCAAATTGAATGAACGAGCAAAATGGATCGAAGACCGAAAACAGATGAAGGTAGCAGATTTGGTGTTCGTCATCGATGGAAAGCACCGAAAACAATGGATCAGGGGATCGTATCTGCCATGTTTTGCACCACTTTTCCATGTCAGATGCTGTTTTGATTTTTTTGCCACACTTCTTCAGTAAACGCTTGACAATTGCCCAAAATTTTTCGATGGGACGAAAATCTGGGTAATATAATGGATTTATACTTGTAAAAAAAGACTTGATGGCGAGATGGACCAAGTCTGGTCTTAGCCTTCGTGTGCTTGAAGCACGACAGCAAAAAAAAGACTTGATTATATATGCTTTGGCTGCTTGAAGTTGTGTGGCACAACTTAAGGTTAAACTTTTGGATTTACTTTCTTCCGTTCTTGAATCTCAACCATTTCAAACTTTCGTTCAATTTTGCACTGTCAGGACACATGTCCTGATATCATTACTCGAAACCAAAAACGAACGCACCAGCAGCACCGACAGACAGATTGCTGGAATTTCATTTTAATGCCTCATTTACTTCCACAGACCGACTAAAACCCCACAACCCCGTGTTAGAACACACAGCTCAGCCCTTACACTGAAACCTCTTCGATGCATCATCCCTTAATGTTTTTTTTACTCCACCGCTCTTGGTATCTCTATTCCCTGCGACGTTCCTCAACGCTGACTGCGCCACATTCCAAAATAGCCGGAAAAAATAATATTTTGGGCGCTGCCAGATACGTCGAATAAGCTTCACCGCTCCAGTCTGTGTGTTTGTGTGTGTGTATGTGCATATGTTTATTCCCGCACAAATACATGCCAACGCACAGGCACCAATCCTAAAGCAAACAAAAGGATACAAAAGAGAAAAAACCAAAACGTTTACGCCAGCAAACATGTGTTAGTGTGTTCGAGCGCACATTTTAGCTCGCAATGAGCAGGAAAAAAGCCTCATTTTAGGGGGAAAAATTTCCGGATTTTTATATTCGGCGTTCGTTTCGCTGGGCCCGGCAAATGCAGTGGTTGGTTGCATGCATTTTTGCATCGTCAATCGCGATCCGGCCGGTAGAGTCAAGGTGGGGTACGGGGTACGGTGATTGCAGCGCCGGACGCTCGGTAATATCTGCTCGGTGTTTGGTCGGCTGCAGCCTCTAAAAACTTGGGACCGCTACTTCGAGGGTGGAAAGGAAAGTAGAAGGAATCACAGGATTTTTTTTTCGTGCATTGTTTTTGTTGTGTTTTCATGCCTCCCTGATTACCTCTGCGCCCCGAGATTACCACGACTGACCGCCAGTCTTGGGCGTCCTTTACTAAGAAGCTAGACGGAGGCCGCGGAAGCGGGAATCGAGATGAAAACTCAACTCTGGTCCGATTGAGCCAGAGGAAACGTACAGCGGCGCGGCGGGGAGAGAAATTATGAACGCATGACGGCGCTGAATGATAATTTTTCTGCCAGCCAAAAGTGGGGACGGCAATCCGGGAAAACTCCGGGAGCGAAAAAAGTGCTCCCGCCTGAGGTCAGGAAACCGAAAGGGCAAGGGTCGACGTGGCTGCGTGGAATTGATTTTTTCGACAGCAGAGTTTGTGCTCTTTGATGGCTGGTGTGGCATGGTGGCATGGCTATAGACAAGCGCTAGGAGAGCGGTGGTGGGGTGCCTTGCAAAGTGCACGCATAACTCCCCCCCTTTCGGTTTCCGGAGTCGCGCGTCGATAGATGAAAGCAGTTTGGATGGAAAAAATGAAACACGCTTCTGCAATATATATATTTTTTCGATTACAAAATGCGTACATTTGTTTATTGGATGATTTTGGATGGGTTTGGACCTACGCAGCGTGCAGGAGGCTGCACATTGGGCTGGCTGAGCCCGCGATTAAGCCAGCTCACTCGAATCGCTTTCGCTCCAGCAAGCAGCGAACGCATAAATATTGCATATTGTCATTTATATCAATTTTGCATAGGTTGGTTTTTTCCATTTTCCAATAATGCAGCGATTATAATAATGCTGGATCGAGGGAAAAAATCCCCGGAACAAATTTCCCCACAGGATCAGCGAGTATTTACTTTCATTTAATTTTGGGTATCCGGTGCCGAGCGAGCGAGAGAGAGAGAGAAAGAGACAACGAGGAAAAATCCGTATGTGTTAATTTTTCCGCGCTCGAATTAAATTTCGGATGATTTTAATGGAGAAAAACTCTGGCAGCAGCCGAGAGTGACAATCCTTCGCATCGCAATTCGTCTTCGGAAAAATCAATTTATGGAAATCATGGAAGTGAAATAAAAAACTAGAATGAGCCTTAGCCGTACACTACCATTAATAGAGTTTGTGTGAACTATTTCAAAGATTTAACCTGGCATTACTATGAGTAAAAGATATTTTTACTCCCTATTTAAGATTCTACTAAGATGCTCAAACATAACATTCAAGAAATGTTTTCAATAACTTCATTCAATAATGTTTGAATAACTTTATATTGTAAACGCTGATTGTTTGTATCATTTCTTATTTTCAAATATTAGCACTTAAAGCTTCGGGAGAATGAAAGAAATGTGGCTCACAAAAACTGAAAAGATGAGTTTTTTGCTTCCCGATTTTCAAAGCTAATTTTAGGAGGAGAAGTGACAAAAACTGTGACTTCCCCCAATAGTGGATGTAAAACAAGACTTTTGGCGATTTTTTTGTTGAAGAGGCATTTAGATGGGATTGGGCTGTAACGTTAATTGGTTTGACCAGCGGTACGTAATGCCGTGCGATGGTTGGATTTTGTGTAATTCGACGTGTTTTGGTGTTAGTAAGTTGTTTGCAGTGTGAGTGGTTGATAGAAGGGCTTTTGGTATAGTCAGGACTGTGGAGTGTAACGCGGATTGTAAGGTAGTATGTATATAGTGATGGCTTTTCATTTGCAGATTTTCACTACATTCGGATGCCATTTTGAATCTGCTCAATATACAATATACGAGTTAGAACAAGTAGCTAACCAAATAATTCATCTTACTTCATATCGCTTCCATTTTTGCAGTTGTTTTGTTTGCTTGTTTGTTTTGTTTTGTCTCTTTTCAGAGAGCGAAATAAGGCGCTATAACCTTGGCCTATTGCAGCCTAGCTTTTGGTCTAAACACCAAAAATTCATCTCCGAGGGTCCGGAGTATCACTTAACCTTTATTAGCAAAGATACTCCCAACGACTGTATACTGTATAACGTAAACTGTAAATACACCAATATCTTTACGGGAAGCGTTTGGTACGGAAGGTCCACGCTTCCTTCCTTCCCTTCGATTTCAAAGAGTTGAATGGAATTAAGTATAATTTATAATTCCACTTGATTCTTTGATTCTCTTTGCGGGACATGCTGCGCAGTTGGCCTGGCCGTTGACAAGAAAAATGATCGATTCAGACAATCGTCATTTTCCAGGATGCCTTCAAGTATTGGCTGCGTTAGTATGAGATTAGATTAGATTAGAAGAGGCATTTAGATGGGATTGCAATATTAGGGACGTTAACTGAAGAAGAGTGGTCAAAACACCATCTGACATGGAAAAGTGGTGCAAAAAATATCAGATATGATCCTCTGATCCATTGTTTTCGGTTGTTCCCTTGAAAATTGAGCCATTATCAGCTGGCCACCGTATACGAAGCTCCAACAAAATTTTTGGCCTCTCGAACCAGGGGCTGTTTGATTCTAACGCCAATGTTTGTTTTCGTTGGAACCCAACAACAGTCGGAGCCATTAGTATTTTCTCGTATTTCACGGAGCGGATCCAGTTGCGTATCCGTTTGAGAATCTGTCCAAAGAAACTACTGGGAGATAAGGAGAGAATGGTACCCTTTGGGTGGGATATCCCGCGAACTGCTGCTCTGAAGTAGGCCACACATTCGTAAGCGTGCTCGCTTGCACCCATAAAGATGTGCAACGGTAAAGACTATTTCGTTGGGGAGAGCAGCGAGGAGTTGGGCCCCTCTATTCCTGGTGCTGGTGGAGTTCTTGAAGAGAACGAATTTCACTGCACAGTCAGGTTCAGACCGACTCACCGTAGTCTCCTAACTTTCACCAGGTGGACGATGGGAATCTCTCCAAGTAGTGTCTGCAACTCGTGGTTCATACGCATACGCCACTCTCCGCTTTCCGTTTGTACTCCGCCCAAAATAGTTTGCAACACCTTTCATTAGAATACGGCTTCTGTCTGAAGTCCGTAGAGGACTACCGGTCTGATTAGCGTTTTGTACATCGTCAGCTTTGTGCGGCTGCGAATGTTCCTTGATCGAAGCGTCTTTTGCAGGGAAAAGTAGACTCGCCTTCCAGCTTGATTGCGTCGTTGAATTTCCTTACTCTTACTATCAGGGCCTTTAATTATCACCGAATTTCAAACAAAACAGAAAATCTTTTTTCTTAGCATACATTGTTTTTTATGCCTCTGAGTTTCGTATGTACAACTGCACAGTGATTTTCATCGTAGTATACAAGTTCAATATATCGTGAAAATAGAACAGGAGAAAGTGATTTTCAAATCCACAAGGTGATATTCACTTCAGGAAAAAAACAATTTTAAATGCAGTAAATGAAAAGAAAAATCTTATGTCCAACAGCTGAACGCAATAGATGCTAAATAACCACATAAATTTTTTTTATTGATTTTCACTGCTCAAACGTGAATATCAGTTTGTTACAATATCACAGGGCGCTGATATTGTATATTCTCGTGCATGAAGTTCATGCTTGCTGCATTTAGTTATTATGTACGTTTGATCAAAGCAAGCAGATTTTCAATGCAAGGTAGACTGATAATCCAGAAGTTTGAACGCTATGCTGGTGAATATTAACAGCACTGCTTACTATTGTCGTCGGTGACCAGAGGTCCCTAATAAAAGAACTCATCAACCACTTGCAATTCATCGCCGTCCGTCCGTCACTACCCGTGGGAGGCGAACGTTATTTTCTGTAGACCCTGTTCCTATCATATATTTGGTTTTTGACGCATTGATTTGTAATCCAATCCTCCTAACTTCCATTTTTAGTCTGGCGTAGGTAGCCTCCACCATCCCAAGGTTTCAAGTATTGATGTCGAGGTCGTCTGCAAAGGCTAGAAGTTAGCTACTCTTGCTAACGGTCGTTCCTCTCGTTTCGATGCCCGCTCGCCGGTTCAAATCTTCAACAGCGATATTGAATATTTGAATAACAAACATCCCCTTGCCGGAATCAAAAGAACTCGTGAGTGACCCCGAAACGCGCGCGCAGAACATCACTCGCTCCAGGGTAGCTTTGATCAGCAGCGTCAGTCTGTCCGGAAAACCGTACTCGTGCATTATCTGCCATAGCTGTTCGTGTTGAACTGTATCGTATGATGCTTTGAAATCCACGAAAAAATGATGCGCGGGCCCGTTGTACTCTTTACATTTCTAGAGGATTTGTCGGAGAGTAAAAATTTGATTCGTAGTAGCACGGACCCCCATAAAACCGGCCTGATGCTGCCCTAAGAATTCTCTGGCTATTGATCTTGGATAAGCGTTTTTCCGTGGATCGTAAACGGAGCAAGGAGACCAAATGGGCTGAAAAACCCCATCACACAGGTTTAAATCAATCGCTTCGTTGGTCGCTGGATGCCATCAATGTTCGTCTTGAATTGAGGTTGGTGATCGGCGGCGAAAGAGAACACGTTCTGGCTTGGATTTTAAACAATTCCTAAGACCCGCACGTTGTCCGTTGAATTTTCAACGTTGCAGCTCTTCTTCACAACGTTAGTGGAGTTCGAAACCCGGTTTCTTATTTCGAAACCCGCCTTCGAGTGGAGGATGATGATGAATCTCACTACCTTTGATCGGTGAATCTCACCTCGATAGTATCGACGCAGTCAAAATAATCATATACATGAATCGTGCATTAAATAGACAATAACCATACATGAAATGAGCTCTAGTGCAAAATGTGCTATGAATGTGTTCTCGTACCAAATATGAAACATTCGTAATAACAATTGCGATAGAAAGTAAACCTACGCATGTTTTTAAATGATATTCATCCTTATTCTTGTTTTCGTTTGATTGATATTCGTTCGTAAGTCAAGCTGATTCGAATTCTTGTTTTAGTTCGAATTAATTCGAACGTTCAAACGCCCATTCCTTTTGTTCATTCGAATATGAGAACAGTGCTTCCCGATTCGTTCGAAACAAACTATGTAACTATGTACGAATGCAGGATACGATCGTAAGCAAGAATAAAGGTGATTCTTTATCTGCTACGAATATAAAACTTGCTTCATTCAGAATTGGAACAAACTTTTGCTCATATTGTGGCACTCTTGGTGGACGGATTTGTTGGAAGTTCTTGGCGCCCACGTGTCGGAAATTTTGTTAGCTTCACCTTTGTATTTTTTACATTCCACAAAACGACTGCATTTTACAAACAAACAACATGGAAGCCGAAAGAAGGGATAAAATTGTCACAGTTATTTGGAAAATCCATTGTGGTCTGTATCTAGGTTAGCTAAACAGCTGAAATTGCCCAGAAATACAGTGTGGCGCGTTATCAAACGGTTGACGACGATTCGGAAGCCTCAAGCTAATCATCGAAGTGAAACTGTCGACCGGAAACTGCGTGGTAAGATTTTGAAGACCATCAAGGGGAATCCCAATCTGTCGGACAGTGGTTTGGCTAGAAAATTCGGTGATGCCCATAGTATCGTGAGGAGAATTCGACTCCGGGAAGGAATCAAGTCGCATCAAGCTAGCAAACAGCCAAACCGAACCATAAAACAGAATAGTGTGGTCAAATCCGGATGGACGAAGATAGTGTGCGCCGCCTAATGAGCCATATTACAGGAAAAGTCCGAGAATTCTTTCGAAACCGTTACGAATGATTTTATCCGTATTTTTTCTTAAAAGTATGAAGAAAATGCTATTTGTGTACGAAAAGATCTTGAATTTAATAATAAATAACTGAAATACACGCAATTATTTTTGTTCCAATACTATCTGAACCAAGCTTTAACATTTATTCTATTTATATAAGAGGCTTATGTCTGTACCGAAAACCAGGTCTCTGAAAGGACGTCCTAAGAGGCTTATCGGTAACTAAAAACAGGTCCCTGACAGGACGTCATGCTTTCGTAGCAATGGGTTGTATTCTCAGTCACCTCACTGGTCGACTGCTGGACTGCTCGATTGCTCAACTGGTTGACTAGACTGCTCGACTGAACTGAAGCTTGATTGAACAGATCGACTTGACTGCTTGACTCATTGATCGAAGGCTTAGACTGGCTGGTCCTCAACCTGTCGGTAATAAAAGACCAAAGGGCGAGAATTAATCATGTCCTTTGCTTCGGATAATGAGATCAGCATGTTTTCATCCGTTAGCTCTTGACCGTCTTCCACCGTCCGCAAATATCTCCTTCACCGCATCGCACCATACGTTCCCAAATACCGCCCATGTGCGGGAAACCTGGGGGAAGAAAATTCCATTGTATTGTTAGAATTGTAACCGTTTCTGGGCATTCGGATTTGAATCGTTGCATTTTTTCCCATTTTTTTTTTGTTAGCTTGAAGTTATGAAGTGAAGCCATTATCGAAGAAAATTTCATCCAGATCCAGCACCCCCTTGTCGTTCAAGAACCACAGGGCCCGGGTTAAGCACGGAATACAAATAAGCCGTATCGAGATGCAGTAAACAGGCACGCATTTCTTCTCCAATATCGACATCCGGTAACGTCCAGATCGGCCACTGCGTCTTGGGCTCTAACAAAAATTCTAGCTGCTTAAACCAGGGGCTGTTTGAATCAAACGGCGGACCCTGTCCTCACACACGCACTTTCGCCGATGTAACAGGAAGGAATACGGATTGTATTGCAGCTTGCGTCAGCAGACCTACTCAGCGCTTCCACTTCTGCAACGAATCGTCATCAACATTTTCGTAACCACATGCATTCAGTCCGCCATAGATCTTGGATTAGTGGATTAGAAAATCAGTCACCCAGCATAAAACCAACCACTTCTCTGTTCAAATTACGGCTTGAATTGGGGTCGGCAATCGGTAGCGAAACCCGTCGTGACTCGGATTATAAACAATTTCAAGGACGCGCTCGTTTTCACCGGCTCTTGTTCACCTAAACACTGGAGCTCTTTGGAGGAGTGCGAGCGGATGAATCTCCCTTCCTATGATCTTCGAATCACCTCGATAGGATCGACGCTGTCGAAATAATCGTAGATATAATATTTGTCGATTGGCGCTGCAACCGCTTCCACACTGAGAATGAAGCACGGTTTAGTGCATGAAAGTGAACGATTATTTTACGAATTCTTTTGTTGTTTTGATATTTTCTGTTTATAGTTCTCGAGATAAGAGGAAATTTGCATTTCATTTGAATGGAAGCCTTCCTCTTAAAGGGGAGATGGTTCATAATTCGCTTTCTAAAGTGGAGAGGGGTCCTAACTCACCATAGAAAAAAATTTTGTCTCCAAAAACACCCACATGTCTAATTTGGTTCCATTTGCTTGATTAGTTCTCGAGTTATGAGGAAATTTGTATTTCGTTTGTATAGGAGCCCCCCCTCTTAAAGTGTTTAAGAGGCCCCCCCTCTCTTGTATAAGAGGCATGGGCAAACTGCTCACGATCCGTTCAAATAAACCGGTTCACAAGATCGTAATTTACTGAGCTGTTAACTTGGCGAACACATGAACCGTAAACCATGTTTCGGCTTTTCTTTTATTCAACAATTAGAAATCTCGAATCGCAACAAAACAATCGCAATATTGTCTAAAACAGTTTGCGAACTCGCAGAACGAAAGCCGCCAAAGTTGGTTTCATACTGTGCTGGAAGCCCTTATTGATATTGTGGAGTGTTCACAATCACAGTCGACCATAAAAGACTTCCCAGAGAAACGTTGTAGAAATGCAAAACTCGAAAAATGTCCGTTCAAACACGAATTGAATGTATCTAATTTTTGTGTATCCTTCGTTGAAGTTCGTTGAACCCAATGGAGCGAGCGGTAGAAGAAAGCAATGATACAAAGGTGTTGATAGTATCCAAATAGAACGGGACAAGGCGTGACGGAGAAAGAGCGTAAATTTAGATTCTGGAATAACTTTAATGAGCTAGTGCAGATTTTTCGTTTAAAACAACTAGTGACTGTAATAGTCGCTTACCATAGTTGAAAGATGTGGATATAGAACTCACTTCACTGCAAATCATGTAACTTGAAATATGTTTATTAAAGCGAAAGTTTTATTTTTCGGATAAAATGGCAATCGGTGAGGCCTGTCGGGCATTTGCAAAACTGGACAGCACAAACCAATCAAAACAAATCATCCGTCGATTGCTATTTTCACGCTGTTTTGTTTCGCTGTCGGAATCGTTTCCTTCCGTCCTTCCGGTTTTTATTTTTGTGAAAATGCAGGATAAAATGAAAATTCCTTTCGCTAGCCATTTTTTTTCGCTGTTGCTGCTCCTACCCACTGTGGTAAACATCCAATAAAAATCAATAAGCAATTACTAGACATTTCTGGTGTGATGTACTGCATTTTAACATAACAACATAATTTATTCCCCCGCCTCTCTACCACCTCTATGTTTATTTATCATTCTCATCCCGTCCGCTACTCAAACTGAACTCCAGCTTACATGGCGACACTTGACGGGAAGTAAAACAAAAATCCGGTACCAGAACTTTCCCAAATCCAGCTTCAAGATCCGTACATCCGAGAGGCGCGAGTAAAGGTGTCGGGTCAGCCCACGCAGAGTGGAATGGATGAAAATTAAAATCATCATTCCGCAAATGAATATGAAAAGTAGACACACGCAGATCGGGGAAAAAAAAGCTGCCATCCACATTGACGCGTGTGCGTGCGTGCCTGTGCCCTCCCGGGATACAATGTTAAAAAATAAAATTCGCTCCGTCGCCCGCCACTACCGAGGATGAAGGGAAAATTTTCCCCACCAGCCGGCCCGCGGGATGGATGCCTGCATCTCACCATCAGCAGCGCAAAAAAAAAACTCAGCAAATAACAATAAAAAAAACAGGGGTTTAAAAATTATATTTACGCATTAAATTAAAATCCGAAAATGACGCCTGTTATGAAAACCCATACTGCACAGTGCTTTGTGGTCGATTGACTCTCTGGCTGGTTTCAACCGGTCGGTGGGCAGAATTCGCTTTTAATTTTTCCCCCAAAAAACGACAACATAAGCGACAGAGAGAGAAAGAGAGGAGTGAAAGAGCAAACGAGAGGTCTATGTGCGTTAAAAATGAATTTTTAATTGAGGAAAAATGGTTTCGCACTGACTCGTCAGAGGGCGATAGCGTACCGCGCCTGTCCCTGGTTGATGTTGATTTTTTTTCGCATTCATTCTTTCGTGATTTCCCCAAATGAGTTGAATGGGGCCAGCACGCACAACACAACGGCTATCGGTGCGCTTAGCACGGAAGCTCATCCCGAGGTCGGCAAAGGGCGCACTCCAGCCGTCGTCGGTTCGAACCTCGAACCTGGCCCCGTGCGGCGCGTCACCGCTAGCGGCGGTGTTGCTACGGGAAACTTTTTTTCCCGGGCCCATCACTGTATCTGTGCTGCAATAGGGCGGAAAAAAGTTATTATAATAATTATAAAAAAAGAAATTTTGCACACAGCATCCCCGGGTGGGTACAGGCGGCAGTGGTGCCAGGCCGGGAAAAGGCAGCGCAATGAGAACGACTGGCTGGTAATGGCGCTCGGCACGGAACCGCGGAAAATCGATCGATGGATTTTTTAAAATGACTTTGGTGGGGCCAAAACGCTTTTGATATTTTTTTTTCGGTTTTGATTTTCTCATGGAATAAAAAGCTTTACTAGTTTTTTTATTATTATTTTTTTGTTCAGTATTTAGATTCCATTGCCCTACACTCATCCGAAGTAAAATCCTTTTTTTCATAAGTTTTGCTGTTCTGTGCGAATTTAATTTATGCGGATTGTTTATTTTATACTAAAATTAGTAAAAGATTGGGGACTTTCCCCAATCAGTGAATACATTTCCACTCCATTTTATTTAAAAAGCCCCGTTTTCATCAGATTCTGTTATTTTCTTTTGCTTATATCTCCGGGTATATTAGGTTTAAAAAAAATTTCTTTTGGAAAATTGTCTAAAGAATCCAAAAAAAAAATAACATTAAATTGGTTTATTTTTTTCTAACTAGTATAACCTTATTTTAAAAACTCCATCATCCCCAGCTTTTCGTGTTCTCCAGATATTCCTCAAATATTTTTTTTTGTTTAAAAATATAAAGGAAGTCGTTACATAGTAACGCATATTGTACATTTTAAAAACAACCCAATTCTGCGCGAGAATAAATTTACTCAACGTGGCAACCGCTATTTCGTTCATCTCAGTGTTCATCTTTTGTGTTTATCACTAAGAGTTTAACACTTGCACCAACAAATAGGTGGTAATATCCTCTAATTGAAATGTCGCAAAAATATTCAGCTCCCGGCTCTCGCACGGTATCAAAACCACTTGGCCGGGCTCACGGAAGAATGGAGGTAAGATGCAATACAGAGGTATAGGAAAAGTTAGTTTTTATCAATGTTAGGCAGAAGCTATGAAAATTAAGCATAACAGAGTAACTGTAGAACAATTAGAATGTGAATAATAATTGCTTTTAGGTAGGTAAACTACTAGAAAAGCGCCATTTCTTGGAAAGCAACGGTTCTTTCGGTATCCTGTTGTGACAATTTTTTACTGGTTTTGTTATACTTGGTATGGTATACGATAATGCGTGCGTTCAGCTTCGTAATAATTTAGTAATAATTCGAGCGTTGGTGTAAGTGTTTTTTTAAATCGTTTGTTTTACAAATAGGGTAACAGTTTGGTGACACTTTTGTTGCAATTTCGAGCACAATTGTTGTGAGGCAGTTTTTAAATAATTTATTACATTGTTACATTGTCGTAAAACAAAAATATTTAGCATTTGGTGGCATGGTAGTAGTAAAGGATACCATTAAATTTTGTTTTCTTTCTTATCTTTTCAGGTATGTATTCTACTAAGACGCTGAAATAAACAATGGTAAACTAAAAGTATTTGGATAAATATTTTACAACACTTTCTCAACAGTCTAGGAAAAATCTTTTTTTGTATGCCAGAAGGGCATTGGGTTAAAAGGCCACTGCGACAGTCCTAATGATCGTCTTTTGTGGCAGGCCCCGATTGCTGTACACAGTTTACGGATCGCTCATACCCATTGATGGAGTTGAGCGAAATAGTTGTAATCCTGTGCCCCAATTCGGTACTACATGGTTTATAAAGCCAATGACCGTTTTGGGATTTAGGCTCCATACCTGATATGGAGTAAGAAGGAAACTTCCTAAGAAGTTGTGCCTTGATAATGCAAGAGCTCCGCAATAGAAGAGCAGATGCGCTGAACTTTCAGGTTCAGAGTTACAAAAGCGGCAGGTGTCAGATGATACCTTGCCGATATTCTTTAAATGATAAAGAGCGGGGCTGTGTCCTGTTAGGAGTCCCGTGATCGTGCGTAGTTCACTACGAGTTAAATGGAGTAGTTTTTTAGCTACTGCAGGGTTTGGGTAGATAAACTGTTTAGCTTGTCTACAACCCTGTGTTTGATTCCAACGGGATGCTATTTCTAGCTTTTCCCATGTCATCAGTTCGCCTTTCACGGCGGATGTGGAGGTGCCCAGAAACGGTTCAGGACCAATAAATTGCTGAGCTGATCCTTGTCTTGCTAGGTTGTCAGCAAATTCATTGCCCTCGATTCCGCAGTGACCGGGCACCCAAAGTAATAAAACTTTGTTTTGGCGGGAGAGTTCCCTCAATGCTGTGCTGCACTCCCAAACTAATTTGGACACGCATTTGGCGGACTTGAGAGCCAGTAGTGCTGCTTGGCTGTCCGTGAAGATACCGATTTTCGCATGCCTGTACTTTCGTTTCAAGCATATTGTCGCACAGATGTATATGGCATATACTTCTGCTTGAAAAACGGTGGGCCACTTTCCTAATGAGATAGTTTCCCTGATGCCGGGTCTGTAGACTCCGGAGCCTGTGCAGGCCCCCATTTTTGAACCATCTGTAAAAAAACAGATAGTTCCAGATGGAAGATCTGGCCCTCCATTATTCCACATTGAGCGATCTGTTTCAATCACCTCATATGGAACGTCCATATTGGGCCTGGCTTCCATGCAGTCAGAGACTGAAGTTACTAAGGGTGTCAGATTGAATTCCCGAAGTATGCGAAGATGACCGATTTGGTCACCTTCGAGTATGGTTTTACTCCTTTGCAACCGTAGTGCGCCGAGCTCTGCTTCCTTCTTCACATGAAGATGCAAAGGCAGTAAGCATAGCATTGCCTCCATGGCTGCAGTAGGTGTTGTACGCATGGCACTGGTAACTGTAAGACAGAAAAATCTTATGTAGATACAAAAAATTTTTATATAAAATTTTCCACATCGCCGGAAAACTTTAATGAAAAATCGGCAAAACCAGACTGAAATTCATGTGACAAAGATTTTACAATTTCATGACATTATTGGGGCAATTTTTATGCAGATTTCTAATACCGTCGTGGTTGTTTTCTAGCCCAGTGCTGTTTCGCATGCAGGAATATGAACGTAGCTATTGGATTTTTGCCATGTTCCTCTGGGCAGTACTTTATGTTCGGCTCTATTTGTAAAAAACTTTATAGTCTTCGTTACTAAGACTTATTGGCAGTTTTTTAATGACAGTATAAAAATGTTTAGGAATACAAGTTATACAATAAATTTCAATCATTACCTTCTTTGAGTTACGAACGGTTCTGTGAGGTTACTGAAACATTATTCCTTGACTCCAAGAAAGATTTTCTTTGACAATCTCCTTGAAATTTTTTCTAATGATTTTATTTCCAAAAAAAAAACATGTGATGGAAATTTTGTAGAATTATTTTTTAATCAGCTTTAATTTAGCATAGAATTTATTCTATGGTAAATTGGGACCCCTCCTCTCTTTAGAAGGGGAATTATGACTCCTCTCCCCTTTAAGAGGGGGGACTTCCATACAAATGAAATACAAATTTCCTAATAACTCGAGAACTAATCGAGCAAATGGAACCAAATTTGACATGTAAGTGGTTTTGGAAGCAAGATTTTTTTCTATGGTACATTGAGACCCCTTTCCTCTTTAGAAAACGAGTTATGACCCATCTCCCCTTTAAGAGGAAATACAAATTTCTTCATAATTCGAGAACTAATCAATCAAATGGAACCAAATTTGGCATGTGGGAGATTTTGGAGTCTTGAATTTATTTTATGATAGTTAGAGACCTCTCCCCCCTGTGGTAGGGGGATATGGACTGTCATACAAATAAAACAGATTTTTTGCGAAACTCAAAAACTAATCGAACTCGAGAAATTCGAGACTCTTCCATAAAATATTAGTTAATAACAAGACCACAAAAGCTTCCTATAGTAACACTAGATCATTCAGGACGAGACGGCCGCGAGTGTTGCCGGTGACCCGCCGTCGGAAGCGCCGCCCACTGGGGTAAGGTAACTCCCCGCAGAAATCACTACTGTCTAGGTTTATTTGTTTTCCTAGGTCTACCTGGGTTTCCTGGAACGAGCGACAGCGAGTAAGGAGAGGATCGCGAAATGGTACTTTCCACAAAAAAGTTTTCCGTGAAATGGTACATTCCGCTTAAGCTTTTTCGCAAAATGATATTCGGCGAAATGTTGTACAATCATGGCGTATTATACTATCCGCTTTCTGGCTATGCAATGGGGGGACAGGGGAGTTGTTTTCTACTTTACTGTGAGGAAAAATTGCAAATTTGTATATTAAACTACCCATTCCTGGTAACTAATAAGCATTAACATAAGCAGCAAATCAGCGTATCTAGCATTTTATACTGCACGTTGTTGTATATTAGCTTTTTGACTGCATAGGTGTTGTAAATTGGCATCCAAAATTGTATTCAAATTCTTCGTGTCGGTAATTACCTGTAAATTAGCATTGTCAGCACTATAAGAAGGTTATCAGTAAAGTAGCTGTATATTTTGTCAAAATACCATTTAAGGCGACTTAAATGCTTATTGGCCTACATTTGAATAGCATTGGTGATGCTTATTGGTTACATGGGATGCTTTCATAGTTACGTAACTGCCAAAATGAATCATCTAAGGTTGAACTCCTCAGAATTTTGCAAAACTCGAGATTGTGACAAAGATCATCCGATATTCATGATTTATGTACAACACAAGTTAATTTGTGGCAATACGAAGTTTGTCGGGTCAGCTAGTATTCAAATAAAAAAGGAGTTTTGTTTCTTGCATTGTAAGAGTTTTCGTTACAAAAACAGATGTACGTGTGACTGAGTGACAAGTGGCCCCGAGTGAGATCGGGCAATCAGCTAGTTTTAAATATTTGTTTATTATAATACTAAGCGCTTCTCTGGGCAACAGGAGCAAAGGTCAACTGTTGTTGTTATAGCAACTTCTTGGCCTTGATAGTCATTGTCTTGCGCTGAAGCTATTTATTGTTTTCCAATTTTCGTTTAAACTATACGCGAGTTTTAGGCAGAACTGTTGGGGAAGAATAAATGCTTAATGCGAGAAATGTAGATCCAGGCAAACTGAAAATTCTTGATATTAGGCCGAAATATAGACTTAGCGAAGGTGAGAGTCGAACTCACAGCTCCCAATCTCCAGTTGAGCGTGTTGTTTAACCTATTACACCATCAAGCCGTCTAGTCAGAACATGGGTTGAAATTTTTGAAAGTTTTAACTCAAGCTTTAACAGTCCCATGGAGCCTTTGCAACAATTATGAGAAGTAATTGCAACAATTTGACTACAACTTTAGACCATTTTATGATTCCTTTTAAACAGTTTAACAAATATTTTTTATCAGCTTCGTAACAGTTTTAATTCGCTTACAGTTTGTGTCTCTTTTTCGACTATTTTGGGATACTTTTATGAAATTTGCCAATAAATTTGAAACGATTTTCATTAGCAGCTTCATAACGATTCTTATACGATTTTGCCGCAGTGACTTATTCGCAACTACAGTAATGTTCCGATTTTGTCAGCCCCGGGTTGAATTTTGGGCTGATAAAATGGGGACACTGACAAAATCGGGAAATTTTTTTTCGAAATTTTTTTCAAAATTCAAGACTAAGACCTTGTAAAATCGAAGATCCTCAATTGGTTGGTCAACAGAAAGCTCAGTGAACCGGGCACAGCACACTGGTCCAGAACGTTTTTTTGGTGCGCATTAGCCTTGAGCGGGAAAAGTTGGCTTTGGGTTTATGGAACCTTTGGCAGAGTTTCTTAAAATTAAAAGTCGTGTCGTCCAGTGGAATTCTAATTTTGATTGATCCCCCCAAAAAGTGCAATAAAAATTTAATTTTCTTCAGTTTCAATATAACACATTAATGATGTGTGCTGCAAAGTTTTACAGAATATTATTACAAGAAGCTTTGCTGTAGACAGTAAGCTTCTATCTCTTCAGCAAAGATAGAAAAATCCAATTTCTCATAAATGAAAAATCGTTAAAATCAGCTTTTCTATTTTAGCTGTTTTTGTAGTTGTTGTATGACTTTTTAATGTTTTACAAAGTTGTACAAATAGTAAAAATACACAAAATTGCTGCAAATAGTATACCTCTATATTTGCTTGTTTAGGAACTATAGAACTTTTACTATAAAAATACCTGAATTTTGACCTCGAATTACTCGCAAGAAAGCATCATTTTATTCAAAAACTTTCCCCAGAGAATCAGAATAACTTCAAGCAGGCTGAGAAGTTTTATAAATCATGTTCAATAGCACAAAAGTTAAACAAAATTTATAGGCTGACAAAATCAAAACAAAATGATAAAAAGCTGATAAAATCGGGGGTAAACAAAATCGGGAGCTGATAAAATCGAAGCATTACTGTATTTCGCTCGCCACTATTCGTGGCCTTTTTGAACAGGTTTCTGTTGCAACAAATCGCCTAAAATTTATGACAAATTCATTTGGAAGGTTTTTTTTTTTTGTATGCCAGAAGGGCATTGAGTTGGAAGGTTAATGATTTTTTGAAGGTTTTGTAACCGTTTTGTGACAAAGTTGGAACAATTTGGTTGCAGTTTGAGACAATTTGCTCCATGATAAATTTAACATAATTTAGTAACACATTGATGAAAATTATTTTGTCTGTTTCATTACGAATTTAGGACACTTTTATGACAAAATTGCCTTTAAGCGTGTGATAATTCTTCAGCAAAATTTCATATTTCAATTACATTCGCAGCAATTGTTCTTAGTTTTGTACCATAATTGCAACAAATTAGTTAGAATAGGTGCCAGTTTCGATTAAAAATTTTACCATTTTATTAAGATTTTGAAGGTTTGTAACAAAATTGCAAAAACTCGGTTACAATTCGTGACATTTTTTCGACAGCTTTACGATACCATTATGACAATTTAGTGACATAAGCTAGTGATAATTTTTTTGTCAGTTTCCTAACAATAATTTTGTGTAATGACTATAACAGTTTGACTAGAATCTGTGATAAATGTTCAACAATGTTGGGGTGCTTTTATAACAATTTTGTATACTTGCAACTTTAACTAATCCAGGTTCATAAGAATTTTAGGATGCTTTTGCGACAGTTTTGTGACGTATGTGCAACAAATTGGCTGCAATTTGTTACAATTTTTGTATGACACAATAGCATCAAATCGATTAAAATCTGGTACTGAGTTTCTGTAACTGACCTTTTCCAGCAACCCAACGAGTCGACCTAGAAACTTTCTCCGGAGATTAAAAAAAAGACTCGTACCATTTTGGCCTCGGTTTGTTGTGCATCAGCTGTTTGCGTCACACAAACCAGGTCAACGTGATTATCACCACCACCGCCGCCGCAGCGATGTAAACAAACGTGCGAATCGCCAAAATTCCCACCCAATAACCAACCGACAACCAAAATTGCAATCTCTCGCGCAGTTTTCCGAACAAGTGTTTACCGACCGACGTAGACGCTCGACGACGACGACGGTCACTTTTGGATGGACCGACCGGCTTTGTTTGTAGATGCGCCTCCATTGAATGCAACACACACCGTGCCGTGCCGGCCGACGCCGACGAATGTCCTCGACTTTCGACGAGTACGCGTACGCGACGCGTCATCATCGCCAAGGCACTCACTCGTTCGCCGAAAATGTTGTTTGGCCTACTTTTTCGGCTGTGCTGTGTTCTTTGTTGTCGTCCGTTTTTTTTCGGGGCGGCCGGTGAAAAATTTCGGCACTCTCGTCACAGTACTCGGTGCGGCTCTCGTTCAAGGAGCAACCGGCACGGCAGCAGCAGTGTAGGGATGAGATAGTATGCGTGAGTGCTGATTGATGCCGAGATACTTTTTCGAGGTTTTTCTACCCCCCAATCGGTCCGATGATCAACTCATCCCCTCCCCCTCCCACAGCCTGGCCAAGAATCACAGAGATGGAGGAGAAGAGTTTATGATGCTTTTATTGTTGCTATTATTCTGGTGGATCACGAATGCTCCTCCACAGTTGTTGTGGAAAAGAGAAGAGGAAAGGGAGCGATTCGCTACAGACTATAAACAGAGACCGCGGTTGGGGAAGGATGAGAAGCGGTGGGGGTGTGCGAGTGCGAGTGTGTTTGTATTATTTCTTTTTTTGGGGCCATCCAAGCCAGAGCCAGAGTTGATTAACATTTTCGTTGTCGTTGCTGTTTTCATCGTGCGTCGTTGTTTCTTCGTTCGAAGCTTACGACGTTCCGTATTCGGGTAGGTCATGGTTGGCCATGTCTCGGTTTGAAGGCGAAGCGGTTGTTACTTTTGGCGAAACGATATGGTAATAAAAATTTGTGCCTTTGTTGTGGCTTTTGCGATTTTTGCGCTTGCTGATGATGCAGATCTGCGCTGTTTGGGCGTTGATGAGACGTCGTAAAGATAATGCTGTGCGAATGATTATTCTTCTGCATCCTTTATATTGGAACGTTTCTAATCCAGAGTTGTTTGTTTCAGAAAAGCAAAACAAGGAAACATCAGTGGGTAGGAGGAAACCGTCTAGTACCAGACGCACACGTTTTGTTTTTTCTTTTTTTTTTTTTTTGACAGATAAACGGTAATTTAATAGCACGTGGCGTTTCCGCATATCAACGCGATTGCAAAGGGCACAACAATTCAATTATTCAGCCGCTAAATGGTACGTGCTTTTCCAGTGCGAAAGCCACCTTGAATTGTAGTGACACAAAAAAAATTGAAACTATGAGGAAACAAAACGCTGCCGTAGAGCAGAGTTCTAATTAGGACTAGCCGCGGAGCGGCCATTTTTGTTATTTTGTGAGTTTTTTTTCCTTTTCTTTTTCTATGTTGCCTCGCGGAAGGCAGCTTTCGTTGTGTTGTGATCATTCAGACGGAAAGAATTTCATGATCTCTTGTTGCCTGCCTGCCGCTTAATCGAGCTGGGATTGCGCGAGTAAATTGACACCGAGCAACAACTTGGCGGTGTGCGCAACACAATGAATGCCGGAGAAAGACGACGGGTGATATTTCCATTCGAAGTGGAAGTCCTTGAGAATGTGCACGGGATAAAAATGGCCGCTGCACATACATAGTTCACAATTCGATGCGAACTCACCGATCGACCGACTGCCCGATCTGTGCTGATCAACCGTTGCGATTATTGTGGTTGTTTCGGCTACCGGTTTAGTTGAGAAGGTTAGAAAACGATAAATCACCCACGGATTTGCGACTGTGATCGAAAATAAGGAACACCCACACGATCAGATTTTATTTGTCGTGTGAGTGGGTACAGTTGATTTTTCCATTAAACCGCAACAAATGAAACAATCGAATTTGTACCCACGCTGCATTTTTTGGTTCGTTTGAAAGCGACAGAAAAACGATAAGTTTCTGTGTCGCTCATTAACACGTGTTTTACGGCAACAACGGCCTGACTTTTAATCGATCACTTCGAAGCATTTTCAACATCGACTTTGTCACCTGGTTCCGGTAGTGGTAAGCCTGTTAGTATGAGATAATCGGTCCCAGTCCTAGCTTTTTCACACGTCTGCTCTACGTTGACCCGAGAAGAGAACTTGTAGATGCGACGGTGCGGTGGTGGTGTTGGACGGACGGGTTAAGTCGCCTATTATTTATGGCTTCTCGGCATTCGTTTCTTCCCTTGTTTTTCACACATCAGTGTTTCCGACCGGCCCGGCAAACCAATTTAGAATTGAAACGGTAGAGCGGAATGGGAATCCGGAAGAACGTCGCTCCGCTTTCGACAGCCACAATTGGACGCGACGACGAGCGGCCCACAATTGGACCCGAGGTCACACTGTGATCGTTCGGCTGCTTTCGAACCGGAGGAATGTTAATTCGCAATGAAATCGATTACCGACATGTCCTTCGCGATTGATGTGATTGCGCGCGGTTTCAAAGGGTAGAAGGAGAAAAAAGCAGTTGCAAGGAAGGCCCTGTTTTGATAACGTTTGCGCCCCGAGCTGCTGCCGCACATTATCTCCCTATTTCTTTCTAATGTGCGATTAAATCATTATCTCCTCTGGGTCGAATGAGTGCACACAAATAGGCGAGTCAAGAGAAGTCACTTGAATTGCAGTTGCAGCAACAGTTTGATTAATGATTACATCGTATATACCATGAGCCTTGTACCAGGCTTCGCCGATTGTTCGTCATATATGGCGTAACGAGTGTGGCGCAGCGCGGCTCCAACGAGCTCGGCAAGCTGCCTTACTACTGTGAGTGAAATTTCAAATACACACAGACGAACAATGCCGGAGAAGCGTCGCAAACCGTCGGCCTGACAGTTCAAGGAGACCGCAAAAATATGGCGAAATGTGACGCTAATGCTAATGCACGATAAGACAAAGAGGTTTCCGGACTCCGTTTGCAACCTATCGTTTAAATGTCATTTCGACGAAACTGAGCAGGCTGGTACGTTCGTTCGTTTCAATAGGTAGCGAAATCAAAAAGAAACCAAAAACTAAGTGCCTGAGTGATGGCCAAATTTTGATCCCCTTAGGGGCCACGATAGTTCCGACACGGTGGGAGTAGACAACACCGCGGATCGCAAGCAGCCATCGTCGTCGCTGATTGAGCAAAAGCATTTTTTTTCCTTCCGCCTGCTGCCTGCCTGCCTCCTAGTGCGAAACTCAAAGTCGATCACGAATAATCACCTGCCCCTGCGAGTCGAAGTCGAAGTCGAAGTCGACTACGAGCGCACTACGACGACGACGACGACGGTAGCACTGGCACGGCAGTCACGGTCGTGGACGCCATTTCTCATCTAGTAAGCAGCCAGTAATAACTAGAGGCAGCCCACGGGGACGGGGACGGGGACGGCAGGGAGGCAGGCAGTGGTGTGTAAAAACCTGAACTCACCACAACCGATCGCATTTTGTTGGTGGCCGTATCAGGGCCGGGACCGGTTAGCGGCGATGGCTTACCGACCGCGTGCGGAACCAAGCACTTGAAAATATAGTTTCAAGTTTAAATTTATTGAAATTGATCGAATTAGCAACCGTTTCGTGCAAGGTGTGGCCGGTGCGATGCCGAGGAGCGACAGTGCGGCGGGGGTGGCGTACCGGGCCGGGGGAAAGGGTAACGGAATGAAAGCTTATGTTTTGACCATCAGCGATTGCTGATTAGTGTGCCGCCGAGGGGGCGGGGGTTGTTGCTACCGAGCACTAGTGCAGCACTAAAAATAACGGCTGTTTGACACATAAACGATAAGTTGAGGCAATAGATCGGAAGTTGGTTGCGAAGCCAGGCTTCGGTCGGTATAGCAGCTGATGCGTAACGATACAGAATTGAAGGCAAGTAAAAGGCAGCTCGATCGGAGCGAGAACGAAAATGATAAATCAATAAAGGGGTTTTACTTGATTGTGAAAAGAGTTGCAGAGGGGTCAGTAAACGCAAAAGTTTGAGGTTGAATCAATAAACTCGATGTTCTGATTTCGCACAATTGTACTAATAATGTACTGCAATGGATAATTAAATACATTGACGCATTTTTACGCGTCAATGTAATCATGAGAGTATGACGAAACTGTTGGAAGGTTTTCGCATTAAATATTTGCAATTGTGTATGCCATAAATCTATGGAAAGAGAATCACTAAATTGTTTTAGAATAATCATCGAAATATCATAAAATTATCCAAATAATTTTACACGAATTGTGACAGGTTATTACGAATCTCTGTGAAAACAACATTTATGTTTCAAATTACTAAGGATTTACATTTCTTTGTGCTGGATAAACAAATCTATAGTAGTGATACTGATGGTTGAATTCACTTCATGTTGTATCCAAGATATAGAGAACGGTTTACACCGATGTTGAAGCTGCGCTTGATCGTGTCAAGCATCGTCTACTTTTAACGAGAGTCTAGAAATTCGTTGTTCATTTGGGCATTGGCTATTAGCAGACCTTGAGGTTTATTCTGTGAGACGACCGACGCGACAAACGCGTAACGAGCGATGTGAATTGCAACAGTTTGGTGGTCTTGAAATTCGATTTGATTCGACTAATACCGTACGGAGATTTGCCCAGACGCCGCGCAGAATAAGCCCCTCTAAGTCTCAGGAACTCAGGAACGAATATAGTGTAAGTCAGGCGAGCCACAAGGTAGTAATTTAGGACCGCTGTCATTCTCGCTTTACAACTACTGACGACTGTCTAGGATGCCTTAACAAGGCAGCACAGAACAGAAGAGGAAGTCCGCACAATGCGATGATCAGAAGGTGATAAACTCTTTTTCGGTTTTGTCTCTGTTTTGGAAGGTAGAAAAATCGAGTCACAAATTCAAACAGTCCGAAATAACTCTTTGTAATCACTAGCGGATCTAGAACAGCTAGTACCAGGGACCCTTAATATTCTATATTTTTAACAATCGTTAACAATTGTGTTCGACCGACTTCATGTTTTTGTGTTAACCTTTATAATGAGGTCCGGCACTCTTAATCAGTGTTTTAAAACGGTAGTTTTTACAATCGACGGAGGGACAATTACAATAGAAGAAAGTAATAAATCGAAAATGGTTATAGTATCCAAACTGAGTGGGACAAGGGGTGAAGGAGAATTAGGAAAAAATAGGTAAGGAAGGGTTGTTAAAGTAACGCTAATTAAATATGTGTACGTTTCCTCTTTTTTCCCCCAAGCTGGGAGATTCGCTGATCGAATCTAGCTATTGGCTCCCATTATAGCTTGGTTTGCTCAGTGGATTCCCCAGCTTGGGCTGCTAAATGTAAATTATTGCGTTATAATGGTCGATGAAAGCTAGTTTGTAGTCTTAGATAATTCCTAAATTCTTAACTGTCACATTTTTCTACGGGTTGATTATGTAATAAATTGAAGATTTATTGTGGACCCCTTTTTTTGCTAAAACATGTTAGGTTGTATGTTTTATATTAAATTATACTAAGCTTTTTTACATCATATGATAGAATGTGTTTCATTCTGCAATACATAGATGTTTTTTTCATTGCTTATATTCGAAAGGTGCTTCTGATTGTCGGCATAGTTCAGCACTTCAGCAATATCCATAAGAATAAAGGATATATCGTTTACATACAAAATAAAAAGAAGAGGTCCCCAAATAAGGACCTTGAGGGACACAAGAAATGTCTTGAATTGTACTCATGTTCTTTTCGTTAAATTTACGCCATTTCCTCTAGCAATGGATGAACCGTTCATGAAGTGAATCAAAGAACTAGCTGGACTTAGTGAGCGAGTGAACTACCAATCAGTTTTTTGCGATAATAACTCATCCGTTCACTTGCTCGCATTCGCACTAAACAGGTAGAGTGCCCGAAGCGCAGAACTTTTAAGCAATGTTGCAAATCGAACGAGAGGCCAACGATTCTTACTCACATGCGAGAGAGTATGAGAAGCGTTCGTCAAACAGCCGCACAGTGGGACCATCCTGGAAAAAGGCGGTCAAAAGTCTTTTCTCGCGTTTCCCGACGTTTTTGAGCTAGGTGTCTTCGAAAAAGTTCCTTAGAAAAGTATTCTGCATCTGTTGACATTTTCATACAATTAGATATTAAGGGGATAACACATTTGAAAAAATTAACTTTTCATAGGCACTAGATAGAATGTTCATGTGTTCGACAAAGTTGTAGAACTTTGAATTTCATTAAACTTTGCCGAAGATACTAAGTAGCTGCATCATATGGTTTGCGAGATATAATTGACTTCCTGTCGTGACCCCCTTAAAATCAGTTTACTAAACTTTTTATACACAAAACCTCATCTAACAGGTTTGACGATTTCTACAAACTTTTTGATACTATCAAAATACGTAACTTTCTAGAAGGTGTAAATGTCGTATGTTGCTTTATTTGCCTTAGAAACAGATTTGAAGCATTAATTTTACCGTTTTTACAAGTATTTTTTCCGTAAACAGGCAGCTAAAGTTAGCATCGTTTAAACCGCCATAGAATATAGTATAAGTGTGCTCAAAATCACGGCCAGGTCTGCTCGGGCATTTTGGTTATTTCAATTATGAATTACATACATATATGCTGGTTTTAGTAAGTTATCAGGGTTTTATTATTCTTATATGTTCATAATAATTTTACAGGACCTCGTCCACGTCTGTTTCACTATCTGTTACAGAATTACTTTCGTTCTGAGACTTTTGTAAAAGTTTGTATGCTGCTGGTAACAACCGCATTGATTTTTTATTGTTAATTTTCTCAAAGTTGGAATCAACGGATCCGACGTCATTAATAATCTTCTGAAAACATCGTTTGTCGATATTCTGTTCAGAAATTAGATTACTTAGATAATTACATACAATCATGATTCATTCCTGTTAACATACCTTGAACATTTACGTGCACGCTTTTCTCTAAAAAGTTTCACGTCTTTGTTACGTCACTTTTGCGGTTCTTCCGAAAGACGACCGTTCGGTAGAACAGCTGCATCTATTATTTTTGCACCGTGAATTAAAATTCGGTGTACCGATTGTGGCATATAATACCAACCGTACAGTTGAACATATTTT
Organism: Sabethes cyaneus; assembly: GCF_943734655.1. Lineage (NCBI taxonomy): Eukaryota > Metazoa > Arthropoda > Insecta > Diptera > Culicidae > Sabethes > Sabethes cyaneus. The sequence continues at coordinate 4,055,072 of NC_071353.1, forward strand.
CATGGCTGTATCATAGCAATAAATTCTAAAACTGGCAATATCGACAACATTCTACTGGATTTTATGTAAACAGACGCGATGACAGTCGTGTTTCTGTCACTTGCTGTACACTGAATGCAATAGAATATCCAAGCGAACTGAAAGCTCGGTGCAATTAGATTTTCAAATAAATCCGGTAAACTCATATGTCAATTCATAATTGAAATAACCAAAACGATTAAAGCAAAACTCAAAATGTCCGAGCAGAGTCGGTCGTGATTTTTGGCGGTTCAAGCGATGCTAACTTTAGCTGCCAGTAGGTGGATATTTACGGAAAAAATTACTTGTAAAAACGGTAAAAATAATGCTTCAAATCAAATTTTTAAGGCAGAATGGTCCCACTGTGAGCCGGCGTTGCTGTGTGCAGACATTCTGCTACCTACACCCTCACGAATGCACAGTCTCATATCGTTTTTTATATAACATATTCGCGAGTCAAATAACTCGTGAGAAACCAGTTGCACGTGAGGGCTAATGGCGCACTGGTAAGAAGATTTTGAATAACTTTTTCTTTTCTTCTACGTCTTCGCCCTCAATTCTACTCACGGGCGGGAGTGCGCGCCCTCACGAGTAATCGGTACCAGCAACTTGGACTGCAATGACGAACGAGAGCAACGACCGCAGCCGTTACCCAAATCTACCCACTCAATACAATAACAATAACGCGAGTGCACACTCGCAATAAGAGCGAGTGTCCGAAAGGGATGCTTATCCCGACGTGTTCGTAAGAATGAGTACGCGTATAAGAGAAAATTAGACCACACGAGTGTGGGCTTCGCAACACTGCTTTTAGGCCGGTGCAAAAGCGAATGCGGGAAAAAGGAAGAATGACAAAGGTCTCCTGCGTAGACTCGACCAAGATGGGCCGAGTTCTTAAGAACGTGACTTTGCTTTGCTTTGTATGTTCTAGCTTCTAGCTTCTAATGTTCTAACCTTTTTGAGAATAATGTCCCTCAAGGTTGTTTTTTGGGTCCTCTTCTTTTTACTTTGTATGTAAACAATATATCCTTAATTATTAAAGAGCTTAAAGTGCTAATCCATACTGGCGATTAGAAGCACTTTTCGAAAACAAGAAATGAAGAAGACATTTATGTATTGCAGCATGAAACATATTCTATCATCCTAAGCAGCAATATGGGTTTCATTACCCTCTTATGATGACATTTCAGACCAAAATTGGTCTTGAAGACCACCATAAGAGTACAATAAAACTCACATTGTTGCTTGGGATATGATGTATAAAAGCTTTTTATTAAGTTCTAAATATGAAAGATACAACCTAATAACTCTTAGCAGAAAAAAAAAGGAAAGAAGCCTACAGTGTGACACACTGAGCTCTTTTATCTATTGGAACGGTATACCCTTGTTTGGGTAGGGTATACTCAGTTTCGAACAATGAATTCCCTGAGTTTTTCAGGTTTTTCTAGGCTCGTAAAGAAAACCCAGGTTGCTGAAATTACGTTTAGACTATGTTATTCACAGTGCTATTCAAGGAACAGCTGCAGCAAACAATAATAATTATTTTGGCAATATGCCCAATTATCTGTGGAATTGGGAGAGAGACGTCTATAGACTATAGTGAGACACTCTTTTTCCAAAAATTTTAAAATTTTTTGGTGACAGCTACCAACGAACTCATTAATCCATTTTAAAGGTATATCCTTCTAGTTGTCTGAAAAAAAGTTTTAGTCGTTTTGGCTAGGCGACATCCATTTTTGACCAAATTTTGACCAAAATCAAACCCCCCTCCCCCCCTTGTCACATTTTGTCACACATTCGTGACCCCCCCTGAGAAAGTACGTCACAGCAACCCCCCCCCCCCTTCACAACAAAAAAATTAAATATTCATTCCAACCTTTTTATTTAAAGCTATCAAATGAATTTCAGCAAATAAAAAAGGAACATTTTCGAACTTATAAGTCATCGATTCACGGATTTTGAAAATGATCTCCAATTGCTGCAATCGGATACGCTTCGGAAGCCGCTGATGTGTTGTCGATTGATGTTTCGCGCATATGCACGCCCTTTACATCCATCCACTCAAATTCGACTGATCTAGTTGAAAGAATCAGGACTTGCTGCTGACGTCTAGCAGCAACACGCCTTGGAAGAACTTTTCTGACGGATTTTGTCATTTTGTGTATTCATTCAATCGTGCAATCATTCAACACTGCCTTAGATTCGAAATTTAATCCGCAAGTGGCTTAAACTCAATCCTTCAGAGAGCTTTTGAGTGAGGGGCAGTATAAATTATACCGAAAAATCTTAAAAGCAGCCGTGGAGCTTCGGTATGAGTTTTTGTTCATCGATTGAGTTCAGCACGAATATCAAGGGAAAACATTGCCATGGGTCTCTGGTAGCATCCCGTAACTCTTCAGGAGTTTGTGCTACTGCTATTTTGCGGTTGCAAAAATCTTTTAGGCAGGACGGTACTCAAGCAGCTCTTCAGCGGTGTACTGCATATTCTGTAAAGCCTTAAGGGAGAGTTCATTTTACATAGAATAAATGAGTTTTGTTCACACATATATGTTAAAAAAAGTGTTCATTCGAAACATTTAGTTATTAACTATTTCCATCAGTACGTTAATTTTATAGAAGCCTTCAATGGTTGTGCCTTAAAATGAAGGCTAAATTATAATTTCCCAAATAAATCTTCCATTTGATTTTTTTTTCATATGACGTCATATAACTTCATACCCCCCCCCCCTCCCCCCTACGTCACAAATCGTCACGATTAGGTCAACCCCCCCTCCCCCCTATAAGCGTGACGTACTTTATGGATACCCCCTTATAAGTTAAATTAGTTACAACCACAAATGTGAAGCTGTATTTTTGTCTCACTGTTCCCCAATAGGTGAGTATTAAAAAAGGATGGCTCGATCAGTTCGACTCAATTTTGATTCATTTGACAGTGCCGTCTCAGCCGAGCAAAATTTGACAAAGTTATATATGGGACATTTGTAGAACTAATTACTGTCTACAATTTTTTTGAATAAAGTTTTGCTATTTATTTCGTAGTTACGGTACTACAATGCTAGTAGGTCATTAGTAACTAAGTGAACGTTCATTTAGTGTATAAAGGATACCAACTTGAACTTGGTACTGCTCTACAATTCGTTCTTTGACTTGAAACGTTAGTTTCTTTGAAATTTAATTTTACACGTATGTTTTTGGTTTGGATTTTTGATTTGCTAAATTATTATCTGAAAACTGCACGAAATCATACATCACGCATAGCACACTAGATCACTGCGTGCGTCGGACGAGACGGTCAGCTGCTGATGAAGCTGACCTCTCGGACCTCTGCGGACTTTTACTTGGTAAACAATAACAATCAGTATAAAAACGCCTTGAGAAACACTTATTTCAAAGCTTTTTTACTTCTAAATAGTTTCTAAATATCATGAAGTAGGAGATTTGAGACCAATTTTCAGTACAAAACTTTCTCAGCTACCGAATGAAAGTAACAGAATTGACCTGGCTGGCATAGTTTCTACTAATTCAGGGTAAACAGAGCCGAAAACTAAAAATGTTTGATAACTCAGTAACGATTGAGATTTGGCCATATCCTACGAGAGAAGAATTGCGCGCTACCGTTTACTATCATTGTTTCGTTCCCAAAGTGCCAGTGGATGTAACGGAATATGCTAAGTGGAGGCGGCTAGTTCGTGTGTTTGCTACGGTTTTAAGATGCGTTGGAAATTTCCGCTACACCATTACGGGTACGAAACGCACATATGATCCACTTACTAGTCAAGAACTAACCCAAGCGTCAAACTTGCTTATTAGATCCGCACAAAATGATTCGTTCTCAGAGGAAATCACTATGCTATCCGGTGAACCGCTCAATCTTTCGAAATCCAGCGCGTTCGTGAAACTAACTTCACAGCAGCTGCGCTAAAGATGATGGATCAAGACAAAGTACTGCAAGAAATAATCAGTCGTGAAACAGAATGGCAATTTTTGCCACCATCTTCCCCTCACATGGGAGGCTCCTGGGAGCGGTTGGTGCAGATAGTGAAAACAACCCTGTTTCAAATCAAATAGCAACGTCCGTTAACCGATGAGATACTTCGAAATTTATTAACGGAAATAGAAAACCTTATCAACTCACGGCCGCTGACGCATGTCCCGGTAGACAACCTTGAGACTCCTGTCCTAACGCCGAATCATTTTATCTTGGGATCGTCGAGCGGACTTAAGCCAGCATCAAACCTAAATGATAGCGCCATGGTACTGCGACGCTCATGGCGTGCATCACAAATTGAAGCCAACGTGTTTTGGCGTCGATGGTTACGAGATTATGCGCCAGATTTAGTCAAGCGTACGAAATGGTACACTACAGTTAAGCCAATAGAAGTGAATGATATCGTGGTGGTGGTTGATCCAAAACTACCTCGCAACTGCTGGCCAAAGGGCCGGATCATCACTGTCAGGAGAGGAAACGATGGACAGATGAGAACGGCCACTGTGCAATCGCAAAATGAAGTTTATGAGCGCCCTGCTACCAAGTTGGCAGTTTTCGATGTTCGCCGCGACACGAAGGTAAGCCAGGAGATCGGCATACCCGGGGGGGGGAGGACTGTTGCGACCCCTTGGTCGGCGCGTCTCACTGCGATGAATCGCGCAAATGAGCAACACCACTAGCGAGTGCAGAGGGCAGGACAGTGATAGGCTGGATGACAACTTGTCATAAACAGAGAGCAAAGGCAAAAGAAAAAAGACAGATAGTATGAATAGGTCAGAACTCGTTTCCTTTGATTAAAACTAAATTAATTAGGAATAAGTTAAAATATTTGGATTTCGTAACTGTATTCAGTTGAAATTTTCAAGCCATATTCAGGTATAGTTGTCATGCATAAAACTTACAGCTAATCAATAATAAAATTGGTTCTATCATAGTTATATCTAAAGTTAACTTAAATTTGGATTAAATTTCTAGCTAAACCAAGTGCCAGCTTACTGGACATCTGCGATTATAGTGACCCTGAACTACTCGGTACACATTTACAAATATTGTAAGAAAAGATTAAATAATTATTAAATGCGCTAATAACGAATATAAATCCTAATAGGAAAGGTGACAGAAGAAGGTGAAAAGAGTTTAAAGAAGCGATAAATAATAGGTACGGAAGACTATAGAACAGAGTTCATTGGAAAATTAAATAGAAGGAAGCAAACTAAACGTAAGTAAATAGATGATTTAAAAATAGGAGCAATTAATCAACTTAAACAAATTATAGTTGTTTTTTTTTTGTTGTTGTTTAATGTGGTTTTAACCAGTTGGTCATTCACCATAAACTATAGGAGTAATTTAACAATCTAAAAATATATTGTTAAATTATCGAAAACAAACAAGCGTTTTCCAGAATCAATATGCGTAGAAGGAATTTTTTTGTCAAATGTGGTCCTCTATCGCCCTCTAAAATATTTGCACTAAGCTACCTAACACCCTTACTTCCCAGGTTACTTCAAGAAAAAGAACCAAAAGAAATTTGCGGTGGTTGCGTAGTCCCACCGTGTTGACAACATGTAAAGATTTTTTGAAATGATATAAAAAGGAAAGCAAAGCCATTATCGTCATTCATTCACTACCCAACTTCCGAGCTGATCAGTGCAACTTTTCACTTTGCTTCTGTTCTTATACGACAGACTTCGCAGCAAGGTGTAAGAGTACAGGACATTCGCAAGAGTAGTGGAACAATCCTATTGGCTCTTACAGTCTCTTCCAACCAATTCGAACATGCGACGTCTGGCTTGTTAGACAAGTGTTGGTACCTCGAGGCCAACTGAGAGGCTTAGGCTTTTTGCTTTCTACATAACGCTGCAAGCAAGCGACATAGGCAGTCATCGACTGGCTAATGTGAATCAATATTTAACTTTAACTTTCATGTACCTCAGATTTTTCTTCACAGGATGATAATATTGATCAAATTGATTGATAAGCTTGAAAGGCAGTTGTGATAAAAAAACACTTGCTCAGTGATTTGAAAAACAAGACTTCCTAATTGGCTTTATAAGCGTGATCTGGAGACAAATGCACTGAGGCAAATACGCGTGTTTCAGCTGCTACTGATATAATATTATGTGATTTTAACCAGCCACGCTCAGATTCTTTAAATTTTGTTATGGTGATATTTTCAGAATCGAAACTCGAGCTATGAGAACTTTGCCATCCGACCCTTGGTTGCCAGTTGCCACTAAAGCAACTTATTTATAAACGATCAGTGATGTGGTAAATCAACTATTGCGGAGTTTCCACCTAATTAGCGTCCCACGCGAAAATTATTAGCGTGGTTATTTTCTGCGTTTACCACGCCTGTTTGTAATTTAGCAATTTGAACTATCAGTTTTTCGTTATTACCTCCCCACTGCACCCCTCCTTGCTTGACAAGCATATTTTCAATGTATTTAGTAAGTACAGGATAATTATTATTAAAAAAAGAATTTTCGTAGGACTCGTTAAATTGCTGCCAGGTGCAATATTAACTAAAATTAACTATAATTAAGTTGTGGATTCGGATGGATTTAAAACAAAAGAGCAACCGGAATCATAATGGTCTCCTTGGGTTGAAAAAATAAAGGGGACGCCATAGTGGTTTTTCCACTTACGCTGCTAGAACGGGTTCTATAAAATTCCTACAGAAATTACTAAAAAAACGTTTAATCTAAAAATGTTAAAAAATTGTAATTGGGAGAAAAAGTTTTACATTGCGCAATATTATTTTTTTCTGAACTATAGAATCAAAGTACCGTCGGTACTTTCAAACAACCATCATCGGACCACGGGAAACGACGTTCGTGATATCGTTGTTCCACTTTTGCCGGTCGATTAGAGTACGCGATTGTTCCGGTGTATCGTGCCGGTGTAAGCAGCGAAGGTCGATGCATCACCGGCGTAATCGTCGTCGTCGTCGTCGTTGACGTCATTGTTCTGACCTGATCAGACCAGCAGAGCAGCGCTGCGCTGGCTGCAAACATTCGCAATCATGATCTTCTTCGGTCGGTGTCGTGTCGTGACCACCGGGGAAGGTTGTTGTTTTGCTAAACGCAAAATCAACACCAGATGGCAGCCGTTTTTTCAGGTTTTCTTCGGAACAGGCTAGCAAGTAAGCTCACCGTCCACCAGTTTTTGTACTCCATTTGTCTGCTCGATACATGGACGAAGTTCACTGCGAGAGAAATGATTTCCCAATCGTCAGCATCATCATCATCATCATCGTTGCAGTGCACCAGCAAGCCCCACATCGATGATTGTTTAGAAAATTGTGCTAGCAGCAGCAGAGCAAACGAGATTTGCGATCTAAACACGTGCAAATCGTCTGCTTTGCTTCTCGTTTTGTCCAAGTCGTACCGTAGCTGCTCTCTTTCTAAGCTCTACCCACTGTGTCAGAGACCGACGGGACGAATCGGACCGTTTTGTTTCGGGTGCCGCTCGGTGCCGCAGCTTCCCCCGTCTATGGTCTATTTCATTCATGACTTTTTTTCGGGGGGCATTTTGAAGGCCACCGGCCCGGGAAGTTGGCCTCACCTCGTCGTCAAACCGGGCGGGAGGAGGCCCAGGCCCAGTATGGATGGGATGTGTGTTCGTTTCTGTGCTCTAGTGTTGATTAGAACTCACCCCTTCGTGGCAGCAGCAGCAGCAGCAGTCGTTCTGCTGCGGACAGGGAAACCGGCAGGGATTGTTTTGCTGCGAGTCGCATGTGTGTACACGACAACACCACGTGCTATGTCGGGGTTTTGGATTTTGAAAGAATTATTCGTTTATTTTGTGCAACTGTATAATTTCTAACCGCTGTCGCACTCTTTTTGTTCAAATAGTCGCTCTCTTAATGCATTATTAGCGTTTCAGCTAAGCTTAGTTTAGCTGAGATCAGGCAACGTCAATAAAAAGTAACGAAACATTATAACATTGTATCAGAATTCTCTGGTGAAAAACACATTTTTAAAAAATAAAACAGACTTAAAAAGATTCGGTCAAAATCACTAATTTTCAATCCCTGATTCTGTGCCCAATGTTAATAGCTATCCGACGTGCTATAAATGGAAAGAGGTAAAGAATTTTCAGGTACGATGAACCAGAAGAACTGCTTAAAGCCCAATCTGGAATAAAAAATAGCTACCCTAAAGTTTAATATTCTATCAGCTACGTTTTCGAAAAGGTAGTTGTGTAATTTTTCGATATGGTTTACTTTCAGGACATTAGCTTGGGCTAGGTACAGTTCCCAGCTAGGACCAACTCGTATATCAATAGACGAAAATTCTCGTAAATATCTCTTAATAAGTCCGGAATCGAAACTAAAGCTTGATAAAGTGGGTCCAAATTCATTTTATATCGTATATAATGATGACTGACATATATTTGATTTTCAGCACAAAATGGAACAGCAGTACTAAGCGAGTCGCGCTTAATCGGATGTTATCGTATATAAATACTTATATAATCGTAACGCTTAAAATTATTCCTAATCATGCATATCGCCTCCAAAATAGTACGGATAGGCCCATTTTGCGCGTCACATATAATTTATTAGCATGTATATCTGTACGTAATGGTGATTTTTATCTTTACAAATGATCCTTCACCTGTTGGGACCGAAAGGCTTGGTCACTTTTCACTGAAACCGAAGTAAACGAAACCGTAGGTGAATCAAATTGTTGATGGAGGAAGGGGCAAAGGACGCAAAAGTTGTTCTTACATGTCGAGATTGTAGCAATCCAGCAGAACGAAGCGAACGTTGAAGAGCACGAAGGTCCAACAACGAAAGAATACTCGGTGAATCGATTTCTCCATTCAGCGTCTTGGCAACAAACATGGCTTGCTGGATTTTCCTCCGACGTTCAAGTGTATCAAGGCCCATAAGCTTACACCGATCAGGATAAGGTGGTAAGTTCACAGGATCAGGCCAGGGTAGATCACGTAATGCCAGTCGAATAAACCTCTTCTGTGCTCGTTCAATTCTCAAAGTTCAGGCAAGTTGGTAGGGAGTCCAATACAGTGCTTTTAGGCAGTATGAATCCTTAAAATCCCGTCCAATTTTGGAGATAAAACCTAGTTGTCGGGTTGGCTTCGAGATGATAGACGAGCGATTCATATTGAAATTAAGCTATGCATCAAGAACGATACCCAGATCGTTGACATGCTCTACTCTTTTGAGAACAGAACAGTATTGGGCTGACAATACGATGGAAAGTCATAATCTGACATTTTGCAGTACTAACGATGAGCCAGTTCTTGTGACACCAGTTAACAAAAATATCCATAAAATAGTTTTTCCAATTACGACAGTCTTCAATGGATCGTACAGCTAGAAATAATTTCAGATCGTCGGCGTACACCCGTACGATGTTTGTTATGGTCCATGCGCAAATGCTTTCGCTTGCCCATGAAATGGCAAGAAAAATAAACTTTGCGAAAAACCGCACCGAGAAGTAAAACTTTCGCGGTCGCGGAAGCTTCTGTCAATGTTAACCGTACCGGGTTAGCTTTTGTCAATGTAAACCGTACGGACGCGCTTCTTGGCACTGACGGTGCACACCAATTTATATCCATCACCCAGAAGTAATGCCACGTCGTTGAAGTACAGCGAAAACAGCAATGACCTCACAATACTGCCTTGTGGTACACCCGATTTGTTTGAGAATGGGTATGAGAATGGGAATGAGCATGAATTGAGCTGTACCCGAAGTGTTCGATCTCATAAATAGGAACTCAGCCATTCATGCAGTGATGAAATAGTTACACTCAAGACTTTTTTTACACAGAGAATACGTGGCGTGTAAAATAAAACCGTTAAAAAAATCGCGTAATACGAAAAATGTTGTAAAAAACCTCGTTAATTCAAAAATCGTCATAAAAAAAACCGCGGTAATTCAAAAATCGTAAAAATAAACCGTGTAAGAAAAGACTTGAGTGTAGTACCAATTTACTCGAAAGACGTCAGGAGACATCAGGAGATCGATTTAGTATTCACATTCACATTCGGTTCGTTTTGCCTGATTCTGAGATCTACAAAAACACGTTCATTTGCTATTGCGTAAAAAAATCGTAATTTTTCAACGATGGTATCTTTGGGGAAGTTTATCAATAAAATACAGCGCATCTTTTCAAACTATCAAGGTGATCTTATATTTATCTATCAGGGTGATACAAACTTTTGTTTATTTGAAAACGTCTAAAAAATTTGTTTTCTTCAGAAAAATTATAGAACATACTAAAATGAGCAACTTTGCTGAATATAGTAACTATTTATCTTTTGCTAGTTGCGAGATTAATGCTTTATTTAAAAAGTACACTCCAAAATTAATTGTGCACAATAACTCCGCATTCAATTAATTTATTGCTTTCAACTGTTCTACAAAGTTATTCAGTATGATAATACACATTTTTTTGAAGACTATTTTTACCTTTGAGTTAGTTTTAATCGCTTTAATTATCTATGTATATGGGGGTGAATTGGGCAAAATGGACTATACCTGCATTTCGCACAGCATGGAATGGATGGGATTCGATTCTTCTGATGTTTTGACAAAATTTGGAAACTATTTGAGTTCGTTTCACGGGCGGCAAATAAGTTTTTATACTGTTTAATTAGCTTTTATCATGATTTTTGGGGAAAATAGGGCAAAATGGACCACTTCCCAAAGTCTGCGCAGGATGAAACCATCACCAATCGATTTCCTGCATTTTTTACCTAGAAATAGGTGCCTTGTAAGATTCCAAGCCAGCGGCTTCTAATTCTTGGGATTACGAGCTCGTTTTAGCCCATTGTGCGCTAGTGCTCAAATTTTAAAGGGTGTCCATGTTAAAATTGCACACACACAACATTAATTCGCATAATTCGAGCTTTTATCCGATTGCCATCAAACTTTTACGGCATCAACTGAAACAATTAAACTTAGCTTAAGCGTCTTTATTTTATTAAATTTCGCTTCCGTATCCGAATGCCTTGGCCTTATCCCCACCCATGGAATTTTGCACAACCTTAAAATCGACATGTTATGCATATTTAGCCATGCTTTTTTCATGTCATCAACTGTCATAGACTACATTGGAATGTTTCAAAAGATTCTGCTTCATAATAGCCCAGTATTTCTCGATTGGCCGCAGCACCGCTGTACTTGAGAAGTTATGATCTTTTGGCACGAAATCGACATTACTTGCCTTATGCCACTCCAGCACGGCCTTTGCGTAATGGCATGAAGCCCAATTCTAGCAAGAGATCGTAGGACATTTGTGAGACTTCAGAAGAGGAAGAAGTCGCTTTTGGAGACACTCTTTCAAATAGGCCGGTCCAATCATGGTATTTGTGGCCGCGAAAGGGGCCACAAATACCATGATTGGACTCCGTTGTTCACATGAACAAATTGCTTACCAAATCAAGTATTACTTGGCATAGTTCGACATCTTCTGTTTTCGGAAGTTCTCTGGAACATCAAACTTGTCCTGTGCAGTGAAATACTGGTTCCCCGGAATCTGGTTGAAGTCCGCTTTCACGTAGGTGTCGTCGCCCCTAACACTGCAATGAGGTTTCGTCAGCTTTTGATCGTACAACTTCTGGGTACCGCTTTTTGCGACGATATTCTTTTGGGGCCCTCTGAACCTTACGTAACGTACGTAATTCAGCTCGAGTTTTGCTCAGAAACAGTTGTTTTTGCTATCTATAGAACGTAGGAGTTTAGCTTTCCGTCGGAGGCCCCAACTACGCGACGCGGGTGTGATCCTTAATAGTAGACGGACGCCTTTTTTTCTCCACATCTTAACTCACGAACGACAGGCAGATGTTCTTCGAACCGTTTTATGACACGAGAAACCGTAGAATTCGGGATTACCAACTTTTTACTGATGGCACGATGTGATAGATTCTTATTTTTGATGTATTTGTGCAGATTTTTTACATATCTTTGCGCACCATGCAAATTTTCAATTAATTTTACCCAACGGTTCAAAAGTTAGAGCAATTTGAGTGTGTTGCAATTTTATCGCGGACACCCTCTATTTTAGCTTTAAGCTTAAAAAGGTTTAGCTTTTTTTTTGCTTTCTTTTGTGATCTGTTTTGCTGATAAAAAAAACCCAATTTTGAAAAATAAATTTTGCAAAATAAATAGAACGGCAACGTAAAAAAATTGAAACTTTCCCAATCTTTACCAACAAAATAAAAAAAACGGAATTAATCCGCCTAGCGGTGTGATTTAGCCATTTTTACTGCAACGATTCTCTCCGTTTTATAAATTCCTGAATGAACTAGGCATATTTGAGGCAAAATTTATGCAGACTTGAAAGATTAATAAATAAAGATTATTAAATTTTTTTTTTCGGATAATTTTTTCCGTTAATTCAGGGTTTGATTGCAGTTGCATCGCCGATAGAAACAGCAAATCATTATTTTTACCGTACCGCCATCCGGGGTGAGATTGGGCCACGGGGATGAGATTGTGCCAAAAACGAAAAATGTTTATTTGTGAAAATTTATTATATCTATAGAAACTGGTGACATAAATTCAAAATGATGATGAATATAACATATTTCTTCATAACTTAGAATGGAACACAGACAATATTAGCAAACTATTTAGCCTAAACAAGGTTTCAAAGTTCGCGATCAAAAATACGCGGAAATAACGCTTGTAAAAAATGTCCCGCATAAACCAACCCAAACAAGAAATCGCATCAACTTGCTATTTTAAAGGTATATAAACTAATCATTTACAATGTATTGAAAGGCTATTATGCGTTCGATAAATTTTGATTACGAAAATAATATTTTTCGAAACTTTGTACTTTTCGAGCTTCACGGGGGTGAGATTGTGCCAAGCCATAATGATCGATCTATTTTGTAGATTTTACATACACAACCAAAATACGTCAGTATACACCAGTACACTCACATTCTTTACTATTGAGCACAATATTTTGAAAGATAAGATTGCATCATCCATTTTGGAGCAAACAGCATCATAAGTCTGCTAAATAATTTAAACTAATTTTTACTTTTTCTTTGGAAATTTCAGATACTTTGAATAAACACTCTATTATAGGACGAATATATTATACCGTGTATAAACAGCCAGTTTTAAGGAGGGGGGAGGGGGTGGGATAGGCCACATGCTCTGCGGCCGCGGATTCTCGAACGAAGTAATGGTTACTTTTGTTAAATGATCAAATCGGAATGCCCCCTTAGGATACACCCCTTCATATATCTCCCCCTTGTAAACCCTAGAAACGCTTCTGGCTATATAAAGGCTATGCATTGATTATGAACTCTTTTTTAGTTATTTCAGACCTCTCCGAGTTATTTTCGTTCATACTTTTTGTATTATGCGTTGTTTTTGGCCGACCCCCTGCCCCTAATAGTCCACTTAGTTCATGGACGACCCCATGTGAACTACTTTACACTGATATTTATGTGTATTCTTTATAAACATGATAATGTTCACTGTTTAGGTTTTTAGCCTAACTTTATGTTTTTGGCACAATGTCACCCCCTAGAAGGGGTGAGATTGTGCCAAAGTTCATGCATTTCCAGTAAAATTAGGTTTCATTGTAACTAAACCATCTCTACGGTAGTTGTTAATTGAACAATTTAGTATATATTGACAGGTTTGAAATCAACTTAGTTCCTAAATTGTGTGTATACTGAGCTAAAGAAGAAAAATATATGCTTTTTGGCACAATCTCGCCCCGGATGACGGTACCGTTTTTGTAAATTTAAAGCATTATAATTTTTATAACTTTCGTGTGCGCATCGGAAGCTTATAAATTTAATAAATGGAACAGGTTAAGGTGTTGGAGGGCCAGAGAATTAAATATTAGGGCTGTGAACCATTTCGCAAAATTTTTAACTTTTTAGTTAAAGTTTGACAGTTCGATAGTTATTCCTCCTTCTGTCGAAAATAACCCTGCTCTGAAGCATGGTTATTTTCGACAGTTCGATGGTTATTCTGAGAGCCAATGAGATATGCACAGGTTGAGGAAAGAGCTTCGATGTGTTTCACTGCTTTTTCCTTGATTTTTTTCATCACTTTTTGGGTGATTATCGTATAACAAATTTGTTTATTCAAGCCGAAATGAAATAAGATAAATTTTATCTATCAAATAGGAGCAAATAAACACCAAAACATATCTTCATCCTCACCTTACATGCTCTCATTGAGCAAAACAGCTATCAATCTGTCAAAATTTGAAATGGTTCACATTCTGAACTGATTTTAACCACTCGAGGAGAAGTAACTATCAAACTGCCAAATTTTAACTAAAAAGTTAGAAATTTCGCGAAATGGTTCACAGCCTAAAAGGAAAGTGGGGCACGTACCCAAAAGCCAGGGCTCATAACCTGGACCTTAAATTGGACTTGAAATTAGACGCGAAATAGGTCTTACAATGGGACATGAAACTGGTGTTTTATTGTACCTACAACTTAATCTATAAGTCTTTATTAAGTAAAATAGTTGAAGTCAAAAGTTCCAAAGCAAAAATACAAGACCGAATCTTCGTTGAAAGTTTAAAAGTCAAAAGTAAAAAATCAAACATTAAAAGTCCAAAATAACGCAAATTATTTTTAATGTTTTTGAGAACCCCCTCTTCCTGGGAAATTGGGGTTTTCAAGTCGGGGGGGGGGGGGCAAAAAAATAATTTGTAGGATGAGTTAATTTTTTTCATAAAATCAATTGTCTGTGGGCTCTACAGGTTGAAAAACTCGAAAAATGAGTGTACGAGTTGAGATAACGCTTCTAGCATGAAACAAAAGTGGAAATTTAAACAATGGAATTTCCTAAAATCGTCCAAAAATTTTTTCTTTCGTTTTTGTCTTTTTTACGTAGATTTTTGCTTGGAAAATTTAAATTTAAAGTAAAAATGCTTAAACCCCATTTTTGTTTGCTCGATTAAAAAAATTTCTTTACTTTTTTTCGCCCCCTCCACCCCCTTTCAGTGGCCCAACGCCGGAAGGACAAAAGGCCAGGCCATTGCAAATTATTTTTGCAGTTTTTGTACCCCCGCCCTTCAAAATTGGCTCTAAAAATCGAGGGGCAAAAAAAATTGTTAAACCTGAGCAAAATTTTTTTGTATATAATCTATTATTTGTAGGTTTTACAGCCTAACGAACTCAAAAAAAGAGTTTACGGAGTGTTAACGCTTCTAGCACGAAACAAAAGTGGAAGTACAAATAATATAATTTTCGAAAATCGGCAAAATTTTTTTTCGATTTTGACTCTATTTTGGAACGCCTAGCATGCCCAGCATCCGAAGAACAAAAACTTTAAAAAATATATGTAATGGCCTAACGAAGAATCGATTTTCCAAAAAACGCTATCTCATAAACTTTTTTTTGAAAATAGACAATGACGAGTAATTTCATATTTAGTGTTTAACCCTCTAGTTCTCAACCCTGCCAATTGGCGGACTTCAGGAAAATCGTTATAAATCTACTATGCTTATTCGTTTTATGTTGGTATCCACTGATACCTTCTCATTATAGTCTAATCTAACTATTCGCGTGGTTTGTTTGTTTTATTACGTAAATTTGAAACAGATATTTCGTGCAAAACTTGAAAAATGCCAGAAAACTGAGAAACAATTATTTTGCTCTGCTGAGTGAAATTCAAATTGTTGTAAATTGCTTATTTCTTGGAATAAATGAACAAAAAAATTATTGTTGAGTAGCTGATAAGTTGTACTTCATGATAAAAAAGAAAATTTGCGATAAAAAGTTTAGGAACTGGCCGATTTTTATCAAGGAACTGACCCCGCCAATTGGCGGGGTTGGGCATTAACGTCAACTTTTTTTTGGTAATTTGACAACGTGTTGTTTCCGTTGTATTTATTGATTTTTTCGAGTTTAAGCTAAAAATTAGTTTTATAGGCCTTGTTAGCTTCTTTTATATGCCTTGAAAGATATACAAACATGCAGTGGCATTAAAACGGAAGGAGAATTTATAGGGCTTATCACCTAATTTTCAGTGCGCCTTTTTGACGAGCTGCAATATAGCGCTTTATAGCTATATCACAAAACATTTTTGCATTTTATGGTATTTGAAAACCATAACCCTATAACCAAGAAACAGATTCAATGAAACCCGGCGAATTTTACAGTTTAGCGGCAAAATCTTGATAAACTAGACAATTATTCAAAAGAGGATCTATCATAGACCATTTTAACCGCAAATTTTAATCTATACCCCTCAATAAGTTTGATTTGACAAATGTGTACAACAAAAATGAAAACCCCAATTTATCAAACAAATCACATAAATGAGGATTCAGGTTTCATGTTCTATCAGACTCTAATGGGTTTTCAATGGTTACAGTTTCAAAGCATATTATGGTGTAGGCAATCCTGACTTGGGAGCAGCTGATAATGTTGTTCTTCGCCTTTCTAAAATTTTACCAGATCTTTACACGGACAATGACTATAGACAACAATGAACTGGAAGTGGTTGATGAGTTTATATTTAGGATCACTGGTTACCGCCGACAATATTACGGGTAAGGCGATTCAATGATACATTCAATGTGGAAGTCAAGTCTAGTTTTCCTCCGCAAGACGTTTCGATTAACCCCTCTGAGGTCTACTTCATTTTTACCACCGCAAAATTCACTAAAATGGCCGTAGTTTTTTTATCTTTCAATATTTTTTCACTAAATTTGGGAATTTTTCCGAAAATATTTTCTATTTTCATAATATTGCTATTATGGCTAATATGGCTATTATCTATAAGCCATATGTTATTCCGGAGTTCCTTGGGGGACCGTGACATGGCTTTTTTAGATAAAGTTGCCAAATATTTAAAATTTGTGTGAAATCTGTTGATTTTTGTAAATATATCATCGACTGTGGACATATCAGTTACTTTGCCGCAGTTATGAGCCATGGTGCGCGCCATCCGAATCCGGGGGGACACTATAAATCCGGAACCGGTTCCCATAAAGGGACATTTCACCATCAGTAAAGTATGTCGAGTCGCATGTCAAAAAACATCAGCACTCGACAAAATAGTGATTGGCGATCATCTCATGTTTCTCAGAGGCCGTATGATCGGTTCCGGGCCCGGGGAGGGTTTCTTTTCTGATTCAAGCACGAAACGGATTTCGAAGGAACTTGTCCGGGACCTGGAATCGGCCATATGACCAAAAATTTCAGTTGAAGCTCATTATGACTAGTTCTATAAATACTAGTACTGTTATAGATGTTCTTAAATCGATGTCCCGAATTAAATTGAAAAATTTGATTTCGCAACTTTTTTGCGCCCAGGTGCCCAACCCCGCCAATTGGCGGGTTACGAATTTTTATAAATAATCAAACTATTCCTGAACTTAGTAATTAGAGAATATTTTTTCCATTATTCTGGCCACGAAATGAGCATTTTAGGGGTTAATATATGTCGATTGGTAATTTTAGGACCATGATTCGTATCATTTCAAACTTTATTAAGGTTTTATAAGCCACTGACACGGGGAACGTTTTCCTAGTCCGCAGCTTACCACGGCAATATTGTAGCGGATTCTTAGTACCTCGGCGGAAGTGGTTTAACTAAAATGACCATAAAAAGGTAGGACGTTACTTATAGCATTTCCAGAATGGATTTCACAGAACTAACCACATCGCGGTTATTTTTCGACAAATTTACGTTTTCATTTCTCACTAATGAACTGCAAATTGATTCTAGTCTTTGAAAGAAAAAATACAAATTTCATACTACGAAAAGGTATAAGCGAAGAAAAAATAAATTTTTGACGCATCCCTTGGTTTCATCTTTATTTATTTATTTATTTCGTCAACCGATGTAGACTAGTATAATATACAATTTTCTCATATAAAAGTCTTAGAATTAAATGAAGATTAAAAAGTGTACTTATTCTGTTGTGTCGTTCGTTACGCGTTACGATTACGTGTTGACTGAAAGTAATGTTTAAATCTATGCCGAGACATTGTAAAGTCTAAAAATGTCTTAAATTGTAGAAGTTATGGCCGTTCAAATTTTGTTGCAAAAAACCTGAATTCTTATTTTTGAAAAATAACAACTCTTGAATACATGGCCAGAATGTTGTAAAATTGAATTTCGGCTCTAAAAGCGATATTAAAGAAAACACGGGCAAAAAATAAACATAAATATCAGAGAATAAGCATTATGAGTTACGAAATTTTATTTATTAGGGTAAACGTACCATTAGTGGTGGTAGTACCAGTAGTGGTGGAAACTCGAATTATTCCATTATTTTTGCAGGTTTTGGTACAAGTTTGATATTTATCAAATAATACTGTTACTGGTAGTTCGATACTTATCAAACTTGTACCAAAATCTGCAAAAATAAAGGAATAGTTCAAGTTTCCACCACTACTGGTACTACCACCACTAATGGTGCGTCTACCCTAGTCAAAATAATTACTTCAGAGTAGCAATCTTTTGATTTCGCGTTGATGTTAAACACTGGTATGGACCAAATTTTGGGAAAACTAAGTATGCATAGTTGCTTATTTACATGAACTTCTTACACACACAAAGCTTCATTGAGTTTCTGTTCAGAGAGGGTGCTGCCAGTCCCATAGACGAGCACGAAATTCGCCACTAAGTGTAAAACGTGATTTATAGTACGAAAACGGACGCATGCTTTACGAATTCTTTTGTTGTTTTCGATTTTATATAAACAAGGGTACATTCATACAAATTATTGTATTTTAAAAATGCTTCGTTGTTATAAAATATTGTTTTACGAATACAGTAATGTTCCGATTTTATCAGCTTTTTATTCCGATTTTGTCAGCCTGTATATTTTGTTTAACTTTTGTGCTTTTAAACATGATTTATAATACATTTCAGCATGCTTGAAAGTATTCTGATTCGCTGAGGAGTTTTTGAATAAAATGAAAAAATACCCTAATTTTGACACCGAATAATTCACAATAGTTATTCGGTGTCAAAATCAGGGTATTTTTATAGTAAAAGGTCTATATTTCCTAAACAAGCAAAGATAGAGGTATACTACATTCAGTAATGTTGTGTATTTTTACTATTTGTACAACTTTGTAAAAGAGGAAAAAGTCATACAACAACTATGAAAACAGCTAAAATAGAAAAAACTAATTTTAACGGTTTTTCATTTCTGAGAAATAGGATTTTTCTATCTTTGCTGAAGAGATAAAAGGTTACTGTCTTCCGTAAAATTTCTTGTAATAATATGCTGTAAAACTTTGCAGAACACATCAATGCGTTATATTGAAACTGAAGAAAAATAAATTTTTTATTGCACTTTATTAATCAAATTCAAATCATTAATCAAAATTTGAATTACGCTGTACGATGACCAATTGAGGGTAAAAATTTAATTTTTAGTAGGAATCTTCGATATTGCAAGGTCTTATATTTTAAATTTAAAATAAAATTCGGAAAAAAATCCCGATTCCCCGTCAGTTTCCCCATTTTGTAAGTCCAAAATTCAACATGGGGCTGACAAAATCGGAACATTACTGTATTACCGTAAGAACAGCCGACGAAACCGCAAACCACAGAGCCACGATGACTGTATATTAAGAAGGTCATATAATTGCGGAAGTATATTTTCGCTTCTTTACGATAATCGTAGCCTGAACTCATCGAAAACGATGCCAGACAATAACCGTGCATTAAATCTGGTGCTGGTGCAAAATGTGCTACGAATGTTCTCTCGTACCAAATCCGAACCATTCATAATAACAGCATTTGCGGTAGAAAATTAGCCTACGAATGTTTTAATTGTTTTACGTATATTTTTTTAAAAAAAATTAAAGGACATCCATATGGGATGTACGAGAAGTTGACGTAGAACTATTATTATTGAAATAAAATTTATTATTAAAGGCTTGATTTTCGGTACAATGTTTCTTCCACCAATTATCCATCCAGTGCTAAATCTAAGGCTAAAGCTAGAAAATATATAGCCAACGTTCAATAAACTAGCACACAACTAGCACATTAGTTAAGGCTTAACTCATCTGGAGGAGCACCAGGTAGAAAAGAATCTAGAGAAAAGAGTCCAATTTCCCTTTTTTGTTTTTAATTTCTAACGCTTTACCCAGTCCCATTTTTTTATAATTCAAATAGATTAAAGACTTGAAATAAAGGATAGAAATTTCTGACAGAAAATAACTGGGGACAATCATTTGGTTTCAGCGGTTCGTTTTCGTCAAAAGTAGAAAAAGGAATAATTTTTTCGTAATTTTCGTGAATGTAATGTATATTCACTAAAACTAAAAAAGCCTGAAGGTTCGAAAACGCCATCCATTATGATAGAACAATTTAAATAAGAAAAGCCTTTTAACTAACAAGCGATCCAGTTTTAGTGGGCTGCCAGTGCAACGATCATCTCACTACAATCTTGCAATGACCTTGCAACAGTGCTATCGAAGGTGCAACAATAATGCTGTCGGAGGTTTATAAAGAATTGTCAGACTAATTTAATGAAACGTCGCTAATCAGTTTAGGAACAAAGAAAAGCTCATGTGTGATTCCTTACTAATTGTATCATGATTAACTATTAAGGTTAGTGCAGTAATAGGCACGAAATGTTTTATTCTTCGTTATATCACCTACGTTTTCGCACTAGACATCAGTTTTGAGTAAATTCTAATAGAATCTCGATTCAAACTGTCGAACGTAAGGAATGGTTGCAAACTTTACGAGCATATTTTACGTTCAGGACATCAAATTCATCATCAATCAAATATAGTTCGTGCCCCGGGTGGGACGTGAAGACCCGGTCGCTGTTTTTCAGAAATAGAAACAAATGAAATCGCTGATACAGGAAGCCAAAAATGTGCTGGTACGTGATTGGTTGATTCATCAATTATGATAATGTTTGACGTTAATGCGTTTATCAACAGTGAATATTTGAAAATAAATTGTTTCACTTTTATTGAACGATACCAATTTGTAAAAAGATTTCTGATCGACTAATACGTTTGGAATTGTTTATAGTAGAACTTTTGGTATTTATATTGCAGAAAGGCGAGGCGGTTTGCTCAAATAATGAGATTTGAGACCATTCAGGAACTTAGAATGGGCGGTCTCAGCGGGATTTTCGAAAAGAAAAGAATTCAGAAGCTTGGTTCAGAATTCTGTGCTTGGAATTGCTGCTTGTGGCTCCTTAGCCAACAAAAACAATAGTTTAATTCTTTTTGCCGGAAGCCAAAGGGTACGTATTTCACAGTTGAAATTTACCCGCCACCCATTCAGGATCGCACTGGTTACTTGTTGACAGTTCGCTAACAAGACCACGAAGAAACTGGTTCCCTTCGGATCGTATTAAACCGATCCATATGCTTCCAATTACTTTGCATCAAACTGACACCGCAGATAGTAAAACGACCGAGAGAAACTGCATGCGAAGAAAACAGAAATCAATCGATGCAATTCATCGTACGGCGTTTGCTTAGCCGCCGTAGCAGTTTCCTTAAAAACTGCACAAACGACGACGACAACAACGACGGTGTGGTGTAGAATTAATGAAAAGTACGCGTCGAAAAAAAAATTGCCAGACAACCAGAAGACGGGCAAAATTTTCAACCCTCCGATCGGGTCATCAAAATGATGTACCCGTTTTCCACCCCACCAGTCCCTTCACCGTCAAACGGGTGACCGACTATTTCTTGTTCCGCTCTCTCGCGGCGATCGGAAGGGTTTGCGTGCGTTCCTCATTCGAAATTCAAACATATGTTTCCTCACATGAACGACACTCTCCGGGGTCTGGAATTTATCTCCGGTTTTCGAACGAACGACGACGACGCTGGTGCTGGCTGGCGACGACGACGACGATGACGACGTCTACGGCGCCGTCTTCGGCCAAACCGCACCGTGTGTACCTTAAACTGTGCGCCTGGCAATCTTGCATAGTGCACATAGAAAACGGTGTGTGCGGTGCGGTCTGTTGAGATGCATCTCGCATCACCGCTGCAACCAGCAGGAGAAGATGATTATGCATTAAAATGCATATCCCCGTGCGTCCAATTCCTCCCTAACCACACGGCACCGGGTTCGTTCGGTGCGTTTCCCGCCTTTACCAACAACTTTGCACTTCTGCTGGTTATCCGTCGCGAAATTCCTGACGGCATCGGAGACGCTCAGGGTCGGCTTGGCTCAAGGTTCTCCGCAGTACATCACGCACCAACAACAACAATAACAACAACAACAATAACAACAACAGGAATAATAACAACAACAACAATGGTCAGACGAAATCATTTAAATTCACTTCAGGTTTTTTGCCTCTTTTTTCGGCTTCCCCGGTCACCACAACTGGTTTCCGAGGTGACTCCGGCACACACAGGCACGATCACGATGTTCACTGTTCTGTGGGCGCCCGCTGAAGGGCACTAATCCAGTTTGGCCGTACCGGCACCGGGTCCAGGAGTTCACAAACCATTGCACAGCGGGATTCGTTTCAGGTTCACTTGTTCGTTCGTTAAACGATTCCCTCACTAAAAGCTAATCACCGGCGGCCGATGGCGCGCAGGATCCGAACACTTACCACTTTTCATTTAGGAGGCTTTTTTCCAACGACTTCCCCCCGGATCACATGAAAAATCGCACATACACACTGCGGCTACTGGCTCGCTCGGGGCCACGCACGTACATATGCACACACAGCCACACACACTTCAGCTTCTGCTGCACGCCACTCCGGAACCAAACAAAAAAATCTAGGGATCTAGATCAACTGAACTGCATCCGTCTGCTTGCCGGCTCAAGCTCAAGTGACAGGTTAGGAAGATACGTTTACGCACCTTTGGTGCCACACACATTGGTGGAAAGTTCAACGCCAAAACTCCGCTGGTTTGTTCCGTAACTTTACACACAACGCGAGCACAACGGAGAGATAATGGCAGCGACGACGGCGACAACAACGACGTCGACAATTACGACGACGACGACGGGGACGACGACGATTACGCGCGGAACCTAGGCAAAAACCCGTAAAACAGAAAACTGAATGGCCCGAGCCCGTTCGAACCGAAGAAAGGAACCACGCAAAACAGTGCAAAAGAAACTGGAGAAAAAAGAATCACTCACTAAAACCTTCACTAAACTTCACTAAATTTTTCCTGCAGGCCTTCGTTTTCTTTTTCGCATTTCCCGTATCTTTTTTTTTTATTTCTTCAGTGCGTGTGCGTTCGTGCGTGTTCTTGCTTGCGAGGATCTTCTGTGCCGCCTTGTTCTAGCGCGCGCGATTGATTGATGGGCGGTCGTGTCAACACTTCGGGCTCGTCTAATCGCGGTGATCGTGCTTCGCGAGGCTGCTGCTTCGCGGATCTTCTTCGTCTCCTGCTGGCCTGCCTGGCTGGGCTAGGTTAGGTCTTCACATGCATGAATGTAGTATACCTATATAGATTTTTTTTGTTTCTGCTTTCTCTGTCATCGAATTTTCTTTTCACGTTTTTTTTTCGGGGGTTATCCCCACAGGAGGCTTCTACGGCCTTGTTCGTTTCGCTTTTCTTTGCTGTCTCACTTGCTCGCCTGCTCTGGTTCGGGGTTTATCCGTTGAGGATTTCCTGCCACCCCCCACAGAACACGGTTGATAAAGCAGGCAGGGACTAGGAGGAGTACGGTGGCAGTGGCAGCAATCGGGCACGGCACTTTTTTTTCGGGCGATTTTCCTTAATTAATTTTTCTTTTCTTTTACGATAAATTGACACAAACGGGCGACCAGCATGGAAAAAAATCTCGTCGAAGAACGAACACTCGCGAAAACTTGTAGTGTGCGGTATGGTGTGCTAATGAAGGAAAAACGGAACGGAACAAAAAGAGATTTTCGGCTCTACTCGGACGCTCACACTCGGGTCGACTCGGGCCGCGTCCGAAATTGCGTTCCGGTGCATATCGGAGCAGTGCGTTTATGCGACTAAAGGGAAAATTTCGATGATGAATATTACACAGCTGCACGGCACACTGCGATGATGACGACGACGACGACGGTGGTGCGGCTACTTCTCAGAACGTTCCCTCGTTGTTGCAACAGTGCGCACATGAAGAGTGAAAGAGAACGAAAGAGAACGCGTATGCAATGGCACTTAATTGTACGGTTGTGTTGGTGCACGGTGCACCCCAACCCCACACTCCATCCGTGACGACGACGGCGGCGGTGCAATCCAAATTTCCAGTCTATGGAAAGCTCGTAACTACAAGTGCATCTCCGCCGCCTGTGAAGACCAACGAAAAAAGCTCCATTTCGGCCCCAACACAGCGCCGCACCGATCACCGTGTGAGCTGTCCGGAAGGGCGGGTGAGCGGGGAGTTAGTCATACCAACTGTGGGGTGCATTCACTAACACACGGAACGACACCGTCCGGCGCAAGTGTGTGCGCTGAGCCGAAATTTTTTCGGAGCGCACTTTTTTCCCTACGACGCTGCCCTTCCGGAACAACGCTTAGGGGTGTGAGAGAAAGAGAGACCCCCACACAGCGGTCGGTCTGTGCCGTGCAGCAACGATCGGTGAGTACCGGCGCGGTCTCCGGCATCGCGATGGAAAGGGACCAAACGACAAACACCCGGCGCACACTAGCGCATGCGATTCGGCTGCATTTTTTTGGACCGTTCAACCTCTTCCCGACCCCCCGACGGTGCTGGTGCTGCATTCAAAATGTGCTCCACCGGACTCCACCACACCAAACCTACCGAAGGAGCTCTTTCTTAGTAGAGAAACGAGGGAGCGAGATGCCTCTGTGTGTGACCTGCAGCAACTGCTGTTGCTGCTGCTGCTGCATTGCTGCAAGTGTGTGCTGCTTCGAAACGTGACCACCTGACGGGCGGAAGCGAGACAACCAGCTGAATGCATCGAAAAAGTGCATACACAGACAACCCGTTGGGTGCACTCTCTCATTCCACGGCGACGCTGCGCTGCGATAGTGGAGTTTCCCCACCCGCTGCCAGACCCAAGTAGCAGCAACTGACAGCGTGTGAGTGAGTTCCACCCGCTCGCGAGTGTCGTCCGCTGGTCCGGTAGTACGGTACAGTGGTAGTGGTGCATTTTCCACCCGAGCGGTTCACCAAACCGCCACCCCCTCGGCACCGTGACACGGCGAGAAAAATTAATTCAACTTTTTTTTTTGTCGCTATGAGTTATGATTACGTTCTGTAATAACATTTTTTGCTTCGCTTGCCGATCGTGCTGGAAGAAGTGGCACAGGAGTGAGGAAACGGGAAAAAAACGCATCGCATCGCATCGCAGCAGGCGAAATTTTCGTTCTTCCTGATCTTGTTACTGTTCTTGTTGTTGTTTTTGTTATTGCTGCCTATTTCTTAGGGTTTCTTTGTTCTTCTCTTGGGCTTTTTCTTACCGAACCGAACGAACAAAGCCGTAAGTCCGTATTTTATTTTATATTGTGCGTTCGGATCCCGCTCGCCGTTGGCTTTGGCTGGCTGCTGCTGGTGCGATGCAATCAAAGTAACTTCGCAGCTTCCTGCTTCACCCTCCGTACCGCTACCCCGTGGTGGAACCACCCAATCAACCAACCGGGACTGACTCCGAGCTGGCGAACCGACCGACACTGAGCCGGTTGTGTGTGTGCGTTAGTGTTTGTGCGGTACGATATCTTTTAGAGATGAAACCAGCTTAGAAAAATGTTTAGAAACGGCTACTTGTTGCATCGAGCCGAGAGCCTGCTGCTGCAGGGGGCAGTTTTAGCAGTCCTCTAACCTACCGTAACGCACCCACCCGTTCGTACGTACGTACGAGGGTGTTGGGAAGTTTTCTCCCCGGTGCGTACCTGCGTGCAAATTTTTTCCTTTTCGTTCCGGATGTGGGCGGTAGGCAATGTTAGTTGGAGGCCGTTCCAAACAGAGATTAGAATGAGAGGCAAGGACACGTCCGCACGGCCTGGTTTGCTAAAAAGTTTCTGGAAAAGTTTAAATAGTTTGGCCAGTTAATTTGAGTAGAAATCAAATTTAAAGACAAAAAAATGCATTTCTTCAAACTGCTACCAAGAATAAGACGCAGCCGCACGAAAAAAAAATTACCCTCATTTTTCCCTCTCAACATTCTTTTCTCACTAATTGTATAATCATCGCCGCCATCATCTTTTATCCTCGCGTTTGACCCAAATACGACTGCTTTCCGCGCCGCTCCGGCGTGCGTGTGCACTGTGATGGCATCG
Source organism: Sabethes cyaneus (assembly GCF_943734655.1). Taxonomy (NCBI): domain Eukaryota; kingdom Metazoa; phylum Arthropoda; class Insecta; order Diptera; family Culicidae; genus Sabethes; species Sabethes cyaneus. The sequence goes on from NC_071353.1 coordinate 4,081,231, forward strand.
CGAGAATTGAACTTTTATTTTCATTCCCGTTGTACGACAAAAGGGTGCGGCCCTATCATCATCAGTAATATCATGTTTTTTTTTTGCTCTTTTTTATCGTCTTGGTGATAACTCCTTCCACCAACACACGCTTCCTCCCGAGTCCCGACTCACTGAACCGTTTAATATAACTGCGAAAAACAACCCGAACGGACGCTCAAATTACACTCTCGGAAGAATGTTTGTTTTCACTTAACCCGCGCAATGAGCTTTGTTTTGTCTTGAACCTGACCTCCGCCGCCGCCGTAGCCAATCGTCCGTCGCTACTGCACTGCGTGAGGCACTGAAATCTAGCTTTGGCGACTAACTCAGTAAACAACACAGTTCGTTCGTAAATCCCAGACCCAGCAACGTTGCATAGTGGGGCAAAACCGATCGCACGCGGGGGGAAATCATAAAAATTTAATTCTAGGAAGTCTTATTTTATGACAAATTCCAAAGCAATAGAACTATTGGTACAAGAACCCGCAAATCTCAATACATATTATCAAAGAGCTTTTTATGACGAACGAAAGTTGATGGCTGTAGCTGTGGTGAAGCTGCTGACTGCTGACCACATTTGGAATCATATTAGCCTTCGGTGTGTGAACGTACTCCACCAGACACCGTGAATCGGTTTCCAATAAGAATCGAGCAACACGCGAAACTCGTTCGACCGACGAACGACGATGGTCAAAGCTGCGTGTATTTATTTTGTTTGGTGAGTTTATTTTCGATTGTCAAAGCAACCGTGGAATCCGATCGGAATCAAAGCAACCGGATCTTTTGGCTTGCATGTTTGCTCATTCGATTAGTTGGGAAAACAGAAAAAACTGTTTCATGCAGTGTTCTCTAACTTAAAACGTTTAAACAGTTCGATTTAGTGAAGTGATGTACAGTGAAAATGACGGCAGTAAAGAATTATTCATAGATAACATTAAAATAGGTGGAAGTTTACAATGTTTATGACAGCATTACAGTGAGTGCATTCAACAATGGGCAAATGGCTTCACGGAATAAATTAAGAAGAATTTCGCAGTTAAAATGTTTTCATTGCTTAGTTTGCAAAAGTGGAATAAATTCTGAACCATTTCTACTCCCAGGCCTCGAAGAAGAAGAAGGTAAGGCACCAATAATTGAAAAAAACACTAAACCCGTCAAAAGAAAATGCAAGCCTACTGAGACATTCCTCATAGGTTCGCAAATCGATTTTATGGTTTGACAACATGTGGTATGAAACTTTTTTCAAACTGTTGCCCGATGTTCCCAAGCAACTATGGAAACGTATCACATGTTTAGATGGCGACAGAAGCAACATTGAGCAATAACTAGCAATATATCGCATACAACATGTTGCATTCCACATGTTACGAAAAAATTGCCCAGTTTAAACGCACCTTTAAGGTGCGTTTAGACTGCCAGATTATTTGGCAGCATGTGGAATGAGACATTTTGCTATTGGTTGCTCGATGTTGCTTCTGTCGGTACCTGAATATCCGTGATATGTTGTCATAGCTACTTGAAAACATCGGGCTACAGTTTGGAGCAAGTTGCATGCCATATGTTGTGCCTTAATTGATATGTACCTTTATGAAGTATTCCACCGCACACATATAAAGATTTTTTGACATTAGCTGTGGACCTCGCTGAAGCTGTTTGCAGTAGGAATAATATCAAGAACATCAAATTCCAAACTCCCGGATCCTCTCCTCCACTCTTTGCTCCCCTTTCACTCCTACATAAACGATCCGCAGCTAATGTCATTCTCGTTACTGACGAAACCGCAAATTACTTCATTGATAAAGTCGTCGTTTTATGACATTAGTCTGCTTGTACAGTAGGATTTCGAATTTGGGATGGTTCGATGTTGGCATGCCTCGATTTAGGCAACAAAAGTATCCGTTTTTTGCAACACAAAATATTTTACTTCCAAAAATATGCTTAAATTTCAATCAGTTTCCGCATACATACTTTAAATGACGAAAAAATATTGCCCTAAGTGTGTTCATGAAAAATAATTTGCGGTTATAAAATGTTTCGAACATTAATATTTTTATTGCCGTAGGACTACGTCTTACCGCAGGTCGCTAAAAACTTATTGCACCGCACAGATAGCTCTCGGCAGATTTTGTAAACATAAAAAGGTTGCAATCGTTGATTAATAACATTTAGTCAATTTCTAACGCATTTACATTGAATTTTTTCATATCAAAAAAGTGTCGATTTTGGTACGGCTTCGATTTTGGCAACATAGGCAACACGCATTTGTTGCCAAATTCGATCAAGACTAGTGTTGAAATAAATACGGTTCATGTGAAAATAGTAACCACTTCCCATTTTAAAGTATACTTTCGCAGGAAAGAGTAAGGCGTGAAATGACTTCCTTACTTGCTTGATTCGCTCGGCGGTAGTTTCCTTGCGATTCAAGCTACTGGTGACATATGCTCCTAAATAACGCAACTTAGTGGTTAACACTAAATCGTAGTTTTCAAACCTGCAAATAGTAACTGAGTCTGTGCAGCTGATGTCGAGGGGATTACGATTGAGCACCTTTGTCTTCTTTGTGTTTATATGTAGGGTAAAGTGGTGCAGAATGCACCGCTTAAGCAAAACATCATTTTGCAGAGCAACGGCGTGTTTGTTCCACGTTTTTCAACTTCTAGAAGACTTTGGGTTCTTTTTTACACTTACTCCTGGTGAAATTTCCTAACAAAAACCAGTATTTTTTGTTATTTCAAAAATCATTATGTGGGGCAAAACGCCAAAGCCCGTGGACAAAAAGCACCAAGTTTGCCCAGCTAGGCGTTAAACGCAACCACCAAATTTACATATAATCACGTGTTGTATAAACTCCTAAAACTAGGCTGCCGAAATGGCGGAAGCGTTTGTTATAGCTTTTGTTGCATACGCTTGTTTGCTGGGATATAATGGGTTCATATCTCAACATAATTGGGAATAAAATTTAATCATCTACTTTTCTCCAACTGATGTGTGATGAGATATTGTAAGTTAAACAATGTACAATTAAGTTTAAGGCAAATTCTAAGTCCTATACAACACATAATATTGCTACATTTTAATAAATAATCCGAAACAAAAGATGTACTGCAAATTAAAAATATTTTATAACTGTTCGATCCCGCTGTGATGCATTCTACCCCTGTTTTGTATTTTGAAGTTTTTTGCAATATAGGTAAAAAACATGCCTAGGCATTAGGCAAGGCAAAAACGGCATTAAGTTTTTGTGATGAATCATCGAGTATGACAGTATATCAATTAGAAAGACTGTATTTATTATGAAACTTGCATACCGACTAGGGGTAAAAGCTTAAGAGAAAACCGTGATTTCTTACATGTGGAATGAGATCGCGGATAATCGCTTGATTTTATTGGATGTGGCTATGTTTGATGCTTTTACATTCTACACAATTATGAATTAGCTTGTTTTACACCAAAATAAAATGCTCATTCATAATTTTACCAAATAGTTTCCGCATTTTTAAACAATTAATAGCATGGGCCATTCTACCCCCCGGTGCGTTCTGGACAGTCTTCCCCTAGTCCTACAGACGCTAACAGGCTGGAAACATCTTCGCTCTCTTCGTAAACGAGAAGGATATCATCGGCATATACCAAATTACAAGGCATCCGTAGGTGATGGTCATGTTCAAAATTCAATTCCGGAATAAACTCCTTCAAAGTTATTGAAGTAGGACTACTTCTTTGATTTCTATATTGGGGTGCTCTTTAGAAAAACGAAACGGGAACATGTAACGAAAAGTGGTTACAGTTTGCACGCTAATAACTCAGCCATCCATCAATAGCTTCTAGAGATATTGGTATCAATCGATTGGAAATTTTTCAAAAAATCCATTACAACACAGTAGATTACATGTTTCCCTAAAAGACGTTTAATAATTGAGAAAATATGAGTCGAATATTTAATATTTCATTATTTGCATTTCTTTGTCTTCCCACGTCAGTGCTTCCCTAGCACGGATGACAGAAATATATACGAGATAAGCTGTGGGTTAATCTTCCTTTTATGATTGTATTTAATTTACACTTTATACAATCCGATCGAAAATTATTGAGCTACAGCTGTTGCTGCTTCTCCGCCTCATCAGTCGGTCGCCGACTTTCGTTGGCGAAACATCAGCAAGCAGCTAGCTTGCGACACATCGGACAGCCAGTTTACGGTCTGCAGGCTTATAAAATATAGGTGATCTTAAGTAAAATTTTCCGGAGAATCGCGTGGTGCCCACCCCTTTCCTGTTTGTCATCGGGAAGTGCCCCATTTTGCACATTTTCCCCTATTTTTAACATTTTTCACCCTTATTGGATTATTCCAAGCAAGGTTTTGAGAAAACAAACCGGAAAAATCTACTAATTTTGTGTAAAAAAGTCCGCAGAATTGAATAGGGTTTATCTAATTTATTTTAGTTTGGTATAATCAGTTTGATAACAGGAGCTCAACAAAAAAAATAATGTGCTCTACACTAAATGAGATAAACCCTATTCGATTCTGCGGACATTTTTACACAAAATTAGAAGATTTTTCCGGTTTGTTTTCTCAAAACCTTGCTTGGAATAATCCAATAAGGGTGGAAAATGTTAAAAATAGGGAAAAATGTGCAAAATGGGGCACTTCCCGATGATAAACAGGATCACGTATATTTTATCAGCCTGTAGGTCGTATCTTAATTGCATCCGCTTTTTCTCTCGTTTTTGCCCATAGTGCATAGTTTGCCTTTGCCTTACGGTGCGCGTCATCAGTCGGTCGCCGACTTTCGTTGGCGAAACATCAGCAAGCACCTAACTTGCGACACTTCGGACAGCCAGTTTTCGAATCACATCGGTGCGCGTCATCAGTCGGTCACCGGCTTTCGTTGGAGACAGATCGGCAAGCGGCTAGCTTGCGACTCATAACATCATAAACATTAAAGTCTATCTTGATTACAGATCCTACCAGTAGCGTTTGTCCGATAAACAGTATTCCCACCATTAATCCACACACCAATAACCTATCTGATGGACGAAAGTAGACAATGGACACCACGAGTCAGAAATTTGAGAAATCGAGCTTAACAAACGGACCTTTTCAGGTCCACCATTTAAATTAGCTAAAAAGTTGAAATTATGAATTTCTCACATGTAAGAACACAATCCTTTACCTTTCGTTACTCGCGCCAACTTCGATTTATAGCCATGCAAAAACGTAACAGAATTCACTCGAATACTAATGCCACTTGGTGAAAAACTTATGGAACTTTTTCCACCATTTGAAAGATCTTTGTATGCGGATCGACTTTACTGAAAACAGTAATTTTATTTATTGCTGGATTCCCGAGATAAAGTCAACGGTTCACAAGCGTTGTACAAAATACAACAGCGCGAGTAAATTTTCCGTTACTGCGCAACTGGGGAATCTATTATATGAAATTCGTACAAAAATCACCGGCTTTGGCATTGGGAGACGAATTGCTCTACATTCGTAGTCCTAATTCAAGCCTACGCCCGTGCCACTAGGCATGGACCCTTGTACTTTTAAAACATGATGGAGTATCAAGATAAATCTTATTTATTTATTTATTTACTAGCTGACCCGACAAACTTCGTATTATCACAAACTAGCTGACCCGACAAACTTCGTATTGCCACAAATTAACCTGTGTTGTACATAAATCATGAATCTCGGATGATCTTTGTCACAATCTCGAGTTTTGCAAGCCCCCCAGTGGGCGGCGCTTCCGACGGCGGGTCACCGGCAACACTCGCGACCGTCTCGTCCTGAATGATCTAGTGTTACTATAGATAGTTTTTGTGGTCTTAATTGACTAATGTTTTATGGAAGAGTCTCAAATTTCTCGAGTTCGATTAGTTTTTGAGTTTCGCAAAAATTTCTGTTTTATTTGTATGAGAGTCCGTATCCCCCTACCACAGGGGTGAGAGGTCTCTAACTATCGTAAAATAAATTCAAGACTCCAAAATCTCCCACATGCCAAATTTGGTTCCATTTGCTTGATTAGTTCTCAAGTTATAAGGAAATTTGAATTTCATTTGTATGGGAGCTCCCCTCTTAAAAGGGGAAGGGGTCGTAATTCACCATAGAAAAAATTTCTGCCATCTAAAACTCCCACATGCCAAATTTGGTTCCATTTGATTGATTAGTTCTCGAGATAAGAGGAAATTTGCATTTCATTTGTATGGAAGCCCACCCTCTTAAAGGGGAGATGGGCCATAACTCGCTTTCTAAAGAAGAGAGGGGTCTCAATTCACCATAGAAAAAAAATCTTGCGTCCAAAACCGCTTACATGTCAAATTTGGTTCCATTTGCTTGATTAGTTCTCGAGTTATGAGGAAATTTGTTTTTCATTTGTATAGGAGCCCCCCCCCCTCCCTCTTAAAGTGGGGAAATCCATAGAAAATATGCCATAGAAAATATTCTTGCCTACAAAAACACCCACATGATAAATTTGGTTCCATTTGCTTGATTAGTTCTAGAGTTATGAGGAAATTTGTATTTCGTTTGTATGAGAGCCCCCCCTCTTAAAAAGGTAAGGGGTCCTAATTCATCATAGAAAAAAATTTTGTCTCCAAAAACACCCACGTGCCAAATTTTCTTCCATTTGCTTGATTAGTTCTCGAGTTATGAGGAAATTTGTATTTCGTTTGTATAGGAGCCCCCCCCTCTTAAAGTGGGGAGGGGTCCTTATTCACCATAGAAAATATTCTTGCCCTCGAAAACTTTCACATGCCAAATTTGGTTCCATTTGCTTGATTAGTTCTCGAGTTATGAGAAAATTTGTATGGAAACCCCCCCCCCCCCTTTTAAAGAGGAGAGGAGTTATAATTCCCCTTATAATGAGGGGAGGGGTCTCAATTTACCATAGAATAAATTCTTGTCACCGAAAACACCCACATGCCAAATTTTGTTCTATTTGCTTGATTAGTTGTCGAGTTATGCAGAAATTTGTGTTTCATTTGTATGGGAGCCCCCCCTCTTAGTGGGGGGAGGGGTTTCTAACCATCACTAAAACCTTTCCTGGCCCCAAAAAACCTCTACATGCATATTTTCATGCCGATTGGTTCAGTAATTTTCGATTCTATAAGGAACATACGGACACACAGACAGACAGACAGACAGACAGAAATCCTTCTTTATAGGTATAGATTAAACTGTGTTGTACATAAATCGTGAATCTCGGATGACCTTTGTCTCGAATCGATTTTTGCAATTTTCTGAGGAGTTCATGGGTGTTTTAATATACAAATTTTCCTCACAGTAAAGTAGAAAACAGTGGCCGTGACCTTTTAGTCGCAGTGGCCTTTTAACCCAATGCCCTTCCGGCATACAAAAAAAAAATAGAAAACAACTCCCCCCATCGCTCAGCCTGATAAAATAAAGCGGATTGCATTCAAATATTCGCCATCATTACAAACCATTTCGCCGAATATCATTTCGCGGAACACCAATTCTCAGTTGACCATAACGCGGAATATAGAGTTTCGCGAATACCATTTCGCAAAAAACTTCACGCGGGATGTACCATTTCACGGAAAATCTTTTCGTAGAAAGTACCATTTCGCAGGGGTTACCCAATTGAAGGAAAATAATAGAGGTCAGTAGGCATCTAGGAAAATAAATAAACCTAGTTAGAGGCGATCTCTACGGGGGGCTGCCCCTCCTCACAGTGGACGGTGCTTCCGACGGCAGGTTACAGGCAACACTCGCGGTCTGTGGCCGTCTCGCCCTGAATCATCTAGTGTTACTGTTGATAGTTTTTGGTGGTCTTGTTATCGATTAATGTTTTATGAAAGAGTCTAAAATTTCTCGAGTTCGATTAGTTTTTGAGTTACGCAAAAATTTCTGTTTTATTTGTATGAGAGTCCTTATCCCATTACCACAGGGGTTAGGTGTCTCAAACCATCATTAAAAAAATTCAAATTAAATGCCTCCAAACACCCCCACATGCCAAATTTGGTTCCATTTGCTTGATCAGTTCTCTAGCTATGAGGATATTTGTATTTCATTTGTATATTTCAGTTGTATATAGGAGCCTCCCGCTACTATTGAAGGAGGGAGAGGTCATAATTCCCCTCATAAAGAGGGGAGGGGTCTCAATTCACCGTAGAAAAAAAATTGCCTACAAAAACACCCACATGCTGAATTTGGTTCTATTTGCTTGATTAGTCCTGGAGTTATGAGGAAATTTGTATTTCATTTGTATGGGAGCCCCCCGTCCTAAAGTGGGGAGGGGTCTCAATTTACCATAGAAAAAATTCTTGTCTCCAAAAACACCCACACGTAAAGTTTTGTTCTATTTGCTTGATTAGTTCTCGAGTTATGCAGAAATTTGTGTTTCGTTTGTATGGGAGCCCCCCCTCTTAGTGGGGGGAGCGATCTCTAACCATCATAAGAAATCAAATCCATTTTTATATATATAGATTGTTCAATTAACAACTACCGTAGAGATGGTTTAGTTATAATGAAATCTAATTTTACTGGAAGTGCATAAACTTTCGCACAATCTCACCCCTTCTCGGGAGTGACATTGTGCCAAAAACATAAAGTTAAGGTAAATACCTAAACAGTGAACATTAGCATGTTTCAAACAATACACATGGGTCATTACATGCCAAGTGAGCGAGAAAAAGTTCAAACGTGTAAGTAATCGACATTTTCTTTGAAAATGCGAAAATAGTGTCTTTCTAAACTTAATATTGCCTGAGGAAAAGAAAATTAGAAGTTTTGACAAAAAAGGGTATTTTTCTTAAAAATGGAGATGCTCCCATTAATCGAAGGAATGTCCGATCAGCACCAAATTTTGGGTTTTTACTTTCTGATCGAAAACGAACAATCTGCCGAAATTTGGTTCAAATTCGTGAAGGTCGATTACACGGGGCTCGGACACTTCGCGTGGAATGACCCACATAAATATCAGTACAAAGTAGTTCACATGGGGCCATCCATGAACTAAGTGGACTATTAGGGGCAGGGGGTCGGCCCAAAACAACGCATCATACAAAAAGTCTGAACGAAAATAACCCGGTGAGGTTAGATATAACTAAAAATGAGTTCGTAGTGAATGGACAGCCTTTATATAACCAGTAGCGTTTCTAGGGTTAACAAGGGGGAGATCTAGGGTTAACAAGGGCGTGTATCCTAAGGGGGCACACCTATTTGATCATTTAACAAAAGTAACCATTACTTCATTGGAGAACCCGCGGCCGCAGCCCAACAAACATTTTCGTACGTATATCAAAGTAACAAATATGATATACGTACCGGTATATATCTAGAAAAACCGCATTCGATGCGCGAAACCAGCATATGTGCACTGTTTTGGAGGCGATATACGTACTGCAAATTATATGAAAACAATTCACATTCATAAGTATTTTTATACGATGAAATTCGACTCAGCATGATTAGTTCCATAATGTTATACAATTCTGTGACGAAAATCGTATATGAATCATTTACTATAAGTTTGTACGAATAAATGTAAACTACGATGCGCTTTATTAAGCTTGCACGAGTTTGTTTAGTGATATTTAGGATGATTTTCACACAGTATTATACGATTTGTGGTTTGCTGCGAGGACATGTGGACCCCCCCCCCCCCCATTCCCCAACTGGCGGTTTATACACGGTATAATATATTTGTCTTATATAAGAGTTTATTCAAAGCATCTGAAATTTCCAAAGGAAAAGTAAAAATTAGTTTAAATTATTTAGCAGACCTACGATGCTGTTTGCTCCAAAATGGATGATGCAATCTAATCTGTCAAAATATTGTGCTCAATAGTAAATAATGTGAGTGTACTGACGTATTTTTGTTGTGTATGTGAAATCCACAAATTGGATCGATCATTATGGCTTGGCACAATCTCACCAACCGTGAAGCTCGAAAAGTACAAAGTTTCGAAAAATATTATTTTCGTTATCAAAACTTATCCAACGCATAATAACCCTTCAATACATTTTAAATGATTAGTTTATATACCTTCAAAATAGCAAGTTGATACGATTTCTTGTTTGGGTTGATTTATGCGGTACATTTTTTACAAGCGTTATTTCCGAGTATTTTTGATCGCGAACTTTGAAACCCTGTTTAGGCTAAATAGTTTGCTAATATTATCTGTGTTCCACTCTAAGTTATGAATAAATATGTTATGTTCATCATCATTTTGAATTTAGGTCACCAGTTTCCATAGATATAATAAATTTTCACAAATAAACATTTTTGGTTTTTGGCACAATCTTACCCCCGTGGCACAGTGTCACCCCGGAAGGCGGTTGTCAATGACATACGGATATAAATAGAAATTGTTCAAAGTAAACTGTGCGAAGCTATATTTGTTTTAATTCTCTATGTTTGTTTTGTGTAACAGTTTAAAAATTAATTTACTTTTGCAGGAAAGTATTGAAAATGAAGATAAAAACTATTTTAATTCAATTAATTCAAGCTTCGAACACTCTCATGAGACCGTATGAATAAAACTGTTTGCTTTGCTCTTCCCGTTTAAATCATATGGGAGCATTTTCTCTAACTCTTTTATTCACATTACATATGGTCTTCGTTCAACCTTTGAACAGTCATATTATTTCGATGAATATGATCATTTATCGTGCAGCTATTTGTATATTTTTTACTGAATACTGTCTTTTTCAATTCGCCTAATAGTAGTATCATCAGAGTTTTGGCGAAGTTTTCAAATTTGGTGGAAAAATATAGAAAAACAAAAAAGTTATGCATCGTTTTAGTAAATTTTGCAATGCTAACATTGATACAAGACCTTAGAGGGGTCAATTGATAACATTTTCTAACTGTATGAACCATATTTTTAGCAAGCAGAATTTTTTTTAACAGCAGTATAATGAAGAAAATTTATTTTCGTAAAAAAAATAATCTCAAAAACCTGATATTATTTGTGGCTGCACGAAGTTTAAATCACTCCTTTAAAAGGTTATAATCACACGAATCAAGCGAAACTCTGTGCTCTCACTTTTTTCTAACGCTTACTAATGTCATGTAAGAAATTTCACAGTTTAATGTCATACCACATCTAGAAACTAGAAATGATAACTCCAGCGAACACAGTGATATATAATAAGCACATGATTTCTTTTTGCTAGCAATATTAGCGAACATTTTGTTCCACACTGCTCGAAGTTTGAGATTGGTTGGAAGTCTTAACCAAATGGTGCTTCGAACTTCAAACATAACAGGAACGGTATCACACTCGTTGATAGAATGAATTACAACAACATTTGTCGAACCTAAATTAATACCTAAATGCTCCTCAAAAGAATTACAGGGAAAACTGACCCTTTATGGAGGCGCACGGTATTTTCCAGTATAACCTGATTTTTCCATGGAGAAGCAATGTGCTCCACAGTTGAAGACTGCGCACGGGGCGGTTTGCATTGGAAAGCTTCCTACAAAATCACTTTTTTTCCGGCTGTCCGGGGCGTAGTCTCGTAGTGAAGCCTGATGACACTGATCTTGAAAGTGAAAAAAAAATCCCATCACAAAAATAATCCTTTCGCTAGATTCACCAGAAGATGCGCTTGCTTCTCTTTCGCTCACACACAATTAGAGATTAGATAGCTAATCCCTTCCGTGGCAACATAGAGCGAACCTAGTGCTTGTGTCTCCGGCCGACGTATACGTTGGTCCGAAAATAGTAAACAACAATCAACAGGTTGCTGTTTGGTCCGGTGCCGCAGATGCAGCCGTACTGCATCATCATCATCCATGTTTCCACGACGCTCTCCTAGTTTGCTGATGCGGCCACGGCACACAATACTTACCGTTAGTCGTCACCGTCGACGTCGTCTGTTCCAATTGATGATGCTGACTTACTGGCGACGGCCGCCGATGGGATTCCGCAGGGTTCTGGGCCACGATGTCGGCGGTACCGGAGGTGGTGGCAAAGGCGTTGATCATCGTCGCACCAGTAGGGAAGAAAAACATATTGTTCACTCCAGCCGCCGCCGCCGGGTTGGGGGAAGGACGAGAACGGAAAGGGAAGTGTAAGTTGTGGAAGTTCAGACGACGGGAAAGGATTTCAGTATGTGAGATTTTCCTTTGAAGAAGATTGCTTGCTTGCCAGTTATGTTACCTGTTCTCTATGTGAGCAGGCCAACGGCGTGTTGGGAGAAGGAAAGATTGTGGGACGGCTGGCTATTCACGCACTTCCCGATCCAGTCGACCGGCACGGGAAAGATGAATGGGATTTTAATCGAAGCAACACGCGTGCTTTGCGTACTCGTACGCTTGTGTGGGTGTCGCTGGAACTGATACGCGTTTTACGCCTACTTTATTTCTCGCGCACAGATTTTCAAACAGCTGATGGGCTCACTTGGATATTCGGTAGGTTTTCCGTTTCCGGGCCACTTGCACTGAGCACAGTCACGTTAGTAAGCCTGCAGGCGAATTGCACCAAGTGTCACACACAAAAGTTGCTGCCACTAGTTGCTTACTCCGTAGTAGGATCTGCTGCTGCTTTTGCTGCTGCTGGCTCCTGCAGCGAGCATTGTTGTTCGATAACTAGTGCACGACCGACCGAATCCTAGAGAGTCACTTGTTGCTCTATCCCGAAAAACTTTTCCAAATAATGCCACACACCACCACTACTGGTAAACCGAGCGGAGTGCAGCCTCGGTTCCTGCTCTGCCGTTGCAGCTGTTGCAGGAACGACCAAATCCGACCGAGGAAGCACACAGAGCACAGCTCCAACGAAAAAAAAAATATCGTAAACCATGAGCCACAGGAACTAGGAAGAAAACTACATAGTGCAACCCCCAAATGTTATTATATACAAACCTCCCGGAAGGCATGTACGGACAAAGAGGAAAGGGTGGTACTTCCGCTCCACGCGGACGCACTCACCGTTTACCGACCGCTCTTCTTGCTCTTTTACAGCATGATCAGTAAAACACACACCAGAACCCAGAAATGCATCTGCTATCATCTAGCTGTGCTGTGGTAGCGCGTTTTTTGTGGCCTCATTTTAGGATATCCACCCGCCGTTACTTCCCTCGCTCCCGTGCCGCATCTAACCTCCTGTGCCAGTACTCTGGGTGGCACAGTCGCCCAGAAAATATAATAGTTGTGATAGTGGAGCGAAGAAGAAAAAATCCCCGAACCAACGGAATGGTGCGCGGCGGCAGTGCCGAAACAACATTACGCCTTCGACGGAAACGAACGGAAGGACGAAACCGAGGGGTGTTAAAATGGATGTCTATCGTTGTACGTCGCTTCACTTTCGCCTTGCACCGAGATCAGCAGGATGGACCGTTTTTTTGCTGCTTCTTCTTCCGATTTCCCGTTTGTTGCAGGCCAGTGTTGGCAGCGGCATTCACTATTGTGTATGGACCCGAGGGCTGGCAGCACTGGCGCGATGTAGTTCAGCAATAGAGTGAGTGCCAGACTGAGATAGACCTGTGTGAGTGGCTGGCCGTGAGTGAACCGTGCAAAATCATCCATTCACGGTGCCGGCAGCCGGCGCGACTCTCGTCGGGTCGGGTGTCGATTCGGGTAGTTCGGTTGCTTGACTGGCAGGCAGGCAGGCAGACAGACAGCATCCGTGTGCTGCACTGGTCTGACAGACTGTGGTGCCCCGTCCTTGTCGGCTCCAGATCCAGACGGTTTGCGTTTGTGTGCGCTGTGGGTGCGCGCGCGGGACCATAAAAGAAAAACCGAAGAAATACGGTCAGTTTAGCGGGGAAAAGTGGGTGAGGAGGAGTGAGAAGGAGGCTGGGGGGTGTGTGTGTATGTGTGTGGATTCATTACTGGCCCACGGCGAGTGACGCGTTTTTTCGACGGCGACGAAATTGAGTCGATTCCGGTTGGTTGGGTCTTCCGTAGTTAGACGATAATTTCGATTGAGATTCAGAATAAAATAAGTAGAGCGCTGATGCGAGCACCGAGGATGCTGTTTTTCTCATTTGAAATGCAAAAATTTCGGTATGGTTTCTTGTTCAAATCGTGGATGTCTTCTTCTGTTGTAAAATATTCAAATTGTTCGACAGTTTTTCAGTCATGAACAAATAAAGTACATGGCTTTGTTTCACTTTTACGCCCACGTTTCGATCCCGGTTTTGGGTCCATCTTCAAAGCCTAAAGTGTCAAATCCATTTGCTATTAGACTGTTTGAGCCTGAAGAAGTTTCTAAACCGCTTTGATTGAAACGTTGCGTTAGCGTAAAAGAACACTGCTTCTCGTGGGAGCAACCTAGAAATTCTGTCATGTTTCCGTTTCGGAGGTTACATTAAGTGTGTTCTAACCGGTATTATTGGCTTCGTTGCTAACATTTTTACGTCTGATCTGTGTTGGAGATTAGTTACTGTGCACATCCTCCGCTGATTAAATAGTTAGTGTTGCAAAAATAAATCTTTAACATAAATGGGCAGTTAATTTGCACTTATACGAAAAACTTTTTAATTACTCTGTCGTTATTGCATTGCTTTTACTTCTGGAGCTATATTTTCGCAATGGGTGTTTTCGTACCAAGGATGTTGGAAATCATAACTTTGCAGTTTTCAGCAAAACTGGTATGATAAATCCTCGTTTGATGCCCACGGCATTCACACTGTTTATAACGTTTTTTTTTCAATAATCACAAATTATATAGAACAGGTTCCTGGAGACCGATTGCTTTGCTCGTCGTTATGGCAAGCAAAGATTTGAAAGCAAACTTTTTGTGGATGTCCACATGGTGACGTAACCGCGTCTCTTTTATGGAACCTCCTGAGGAAGAGCAGAGGAAACTCAATAGCCTAGACTATCTCATCCTGGACTATCAGTAAATCCGCGTGTCCTTAGCAGCTCCAATCCTTACCTCCCAACCACAGCGGAGACCAGATAATCAACCCCGGTGGAAACTAAGGTCGTATACCGATAGGAAAGGTGGCACTGTGTTGCCTTGTCACCTAAGATTGCAACCTACCGGAATCAATTACTACGGAAATTCAAACGAATACGGATCGGAATATTCGCCATCGACCTAGGCGATGAAACCTAAACCCCGTAAACTCGGCATAGTAAGCCTGCAGGAAATTTGTCGCAAAGGAGAGAAGGTTTGGAAAATCCGCGGCGAAAAGGCCCTGTTGCACCAGACCGCAGGTACTAGCAACGATTTGGGAACGGTAGTATTGGGCAGAAGGCAGGATCGCTTAATAGATTGGAAAGCGATCAACGTGAGAATGTGTCTGTTAAAGATACAGGGCCGTTTCTTCACGAAGGTAGACTCGACTCTCATAGTAGTATTAGGAAGTATTCTACGCGAGACTGGGGGCTGCTCGCTACGGGACACCAAGATCGTTATCGAGGATATGAACGTCCAGGTCGGTAAGAAAGATAACTTGCAGTCACTTGCAGATCACCTGATCAAGAAACCTTGAAATAAATCGTCCATATTCTCATCGATGACCGGTTTTTCTTGGATGTCACCAACGTACGCTCCCTTGGAGTAGGAATATCGACTCGGACCGCTACTTAGTAGCAGTATACGTACGCTCAAAACTGTCAATCGTATACAAGCCGTCCTCCTCGGCTAAATATCAGATTGTTAGGTAACCCGCAATCTGCCGAGCACTAGGCGCGAATAATATATGGGGCACTGCCTTCTTCCGAGGAGTTAGGTGTTTCAAACCTCCAAAAAGGTTGGGGTTAAATACACTCGGCCATCGGAGGCACTAGGTGAAGACCCCTGGTGTATACAAAATAATTGGTTTAATGGAGAGTGCCAATAAGCGGTGGAGAGAAAACAAATTGTTTGGGAAAAAGTATCTGTGCATTGTCATTACGGAGAACTTGACCGAATAGCACGATCCTGAGAAGTAAAAAGCGCCAACAAGAGGACAAAGATCGTGAAGAATTGAAACAGATATTCCAAGCTAATGGGACACATATGTTTTACGAGAAAGTGAACCAAATTCGTATGAGCTGTACACTGAAACTTGCCATATGTAGGGACGAGGGAGGGAATCTAATCACAAACGAGGTGGTCGACATATGGATGTAGTACTTCGATGAACACAACTCACAGGCGAATTTGCAAAAGGAGTCAGGACGAGAGTTAACCTAGGAGTGCCCATGGAATACAGCAATGTCTCAGCACCTGATCTTCAAGATGTCAAACAAATGGTCGTGAATCGCTGGCAACGGCTCTACACTGGGTTATTTCCAAGATTTTGCAGCTGGAGAAGCTAGCGGAGGAATGTATGCAAGGAGTGGTATGTTTTATTTACACTAATGCAATGGTGAGTACCTCGAAAGAAATGCAGAAATGTCGGCGTACAACGTGCTCCGTACCACATCTTTATTGATTTCAAAGCAGCATACGATACAGTCGACCGAGACCAGCTATGGCAGATAATGCACGAACACGGTTTTCCGGATAAGCTGACGTACAATGGTACAATGAATCGAGTGCGTATATCGAGGACACTCCCGAGTTCCTTCGAGACGCGGCAAGGATTGAGACAATGTGACGACTTATCCTGCATGCTGTTCAACATCGCTCTTGAGGGGATAATTCACCAAGGGTAGCCAATTCCTAGGCTATGCAGATGACTTTGATTTTGATATCATAGCCAGGAACTTTGCGACGGCGGAGGCAATCTACCCCAGACTGAAAACGGAGACTAGAAGGATTGGGCTAAAAATAAATACGTCGAATACCAAATACATACAAGGTAGAGGCTCAACGGAAACAAACGCGTGCCTCCCATGGACGTTAGGCGTATTTTGATCGCTGTTGACCGCGGACAACAACACTAGTAAGGAGGAGATCCAGTGGCGCATTCAAGCGGGAAATAGTGCCTATTTTGTCCTTCGCAAATCGCTACGATCAAGAAGTGTACGCCATCGTACGAAACTGACAAAATACGAAACCCTTATCAGACTGGTAGTTCGTTTAGTTGATGCCGTGACGCAGCTCGCGGAGGACATACGCGCCCTTGCCGTGTTCGAACGGAAGGTACTGTGAAAGATATTTGGCAAAGTACAACGTATAGGTGCTGCTTAGAAAGATTCTCATCGCCACTTAGCGAAAATCGGTAGACTACGGTGGGCTGGAGAAGTCCTAATGATGCCGGACGACAGTGCAGCGAAAACAGTTCTCTTCAACGATCCCACCGGCACCAGGAACAGGGGGGCTCAACGTGCAAGGTGGTTCGACCGAGTGACCTGCGACTTCTGAGTTGATTGGGAAATTGGCGACGATTGGCTCAAGATCGAGTCGAAGGGGGAAGACTGTTTGAAACAGCACAAGCCCCCCGGCTCTAGGCTGCAGACGGCGACGACGACTTATACATTGGGGGGAGGGAGGGGTGTAATTTATTGTCGTGAATAAAATTAATAGTGGAATTTAATCGGAAAAAGTTTTCGTTTCTTTAATTTCAGGTTTCGTATTCCACTAACTAACTAACATTAAAAGCAGTCGAATTTATACGTTTAACATATTAGATATTCAATAATATGCACTTACGCCGTTTAAACTTTCAAACTAGATTTACCAGCAGCTGTAAAGGTCATGTAATGTTGTATCTGAAATGTCTAGAGCACTTTCTACAGATTTTTTTCGTGAACTAATGGTTTAACACGTGGTTAGCAATGAGTGTTTCATCGTTTTTACATTGTTTTTACTATTTACGGCACTCAAAAGGGCGTAACTCAAATTTCCATCGTGGGAGGATTTTGAAAATATCACCAGAGCTGCAGTACAACCTCACGAATCGACTGGTGAGGTCCGATTTCATGGAGCATTTTTTTGATAATAACGGTCTGGGAGAGCACCGTGATAGTGCTACAAACTAATGTACCCCTAATGTAACTACAAACTAATGTACCCCTAATGGACCCTTTGGGTTAAAACCACTCTAAATTAAAAAAACCACAAGGTATACAGCCCTAAGGGTTGTACGAAAGGGTGACGTAGGACTGTGTCATATAATACTCATTACATTGATAACATGTTTTAATCGATGAAGTATAACTTTATGTCTGATCATTAGATCAAAGACTAATGCAAACTGCATTTATGACATATGCATATTTGAGTATCTGTGAGAATAATTGTTTGAGTGTTTATTTGTAAAAGAAGAGCGAAATATTCTGATTTAATTCTTCATTGAATCAATGGTGGTTTTGAAAAAAACCGTTTGAAATTGTTTGGTGGCCCTGAAAAGAACTATGTTCGAGCTGATAGCACTTCTTAAAAATCAGTACTGTAATTACTGTTGCCAATATATAGATGGATGTCGCTATTCGGTCCTTTAGACTCTAGGATGATGGTTGCCCGCTAATACATGAGTGATAGGAAATACCTAATCACTGTAAAGTGGAAATGGATTAGTTTTATCAAAATACTGACCATCCGTCAGTGCGATAAATGGCAGACGGCGAACCTAGTGTGCTATTTTATAGTCACTGGCACTGCCGCTGCTACTTGTAAGCTAGTGTAGTTGTTGGGGGAAACCAGATCGACTGCTGCTGCTCAAATGATTATCCGACGCTGAATGAGCAAGCATTTTCCATGTTTACCATGGTATAACGCAAAATGGAACGTTAACCATTTAGAAAGTGTAGAAAAATCTTTCCATTCTTCAATTACTATAGTTCTTATAAGAACTGTTTAAGACCACAATGGCCTGCTGCTGAATTTGCTGCCCGTCAGTCGATCCGTTTCCATTTGCCATCAGTGTTGGTTTGCAATAATTGCCATTGAAACTGCCAAATGCCATCGGATATGCCTCGAATTACAATTAATTGCCACAAAAGTCCTTGGATTTGCATCCAATTGCCGGTGTTGCCGCCAAAATGCCATCGTTTTTACCTCCAATTGCTGTCGGTATTGCCGCCAAATGCCGTTGGTTTCGCCACCAATAGCCGTTGATGATAAATACTGACCGTCCGTCAGTGCGATCGTGCGATAACTTATCGCCGATAAATGAGCAGGCGGCGAACCAAGTGTACCATTTTATGGTCACTGGCACTGCCGCTGCTACTTGTAAGCTAGTGTAGGTGGTGGAGGAAACCATATCGGCTGCTACTGCTTAAATGATTGTCCGACACTATTGAGCAAGCTGTCGAACAATTTCGCATGTCTGCGATGGGGATAATGCAAAATGTAACGTAAAGAGCATCGTGTGGGATTCACGTTGGCCATTGCCCGCTGATACCGCTTGTCTTCGGGGTCGGTGTTGCCGTCAATAGCCAGCGATGTTGCCAATTGGATTGGAAAAGGGGTGTGGCTTACAAAGTGGTCTCAAAGGTTATCATTTGGATCCAAATCCTTTGGTGTATCTAATTGTCGTCCGTGCCTGTGAAGCTAGGCGATCACAAGGGAAATGTATGGGAAAATTCGACCTTAAAACTTTACACACATTTTCACTATTTAGCGTATAAAAAATTATCATTAATATGTTACTATAAAATTGCTGGACATTTTATCTATCCAACGACATATTATCTGTTATGTTTCGTTCAGTAGTATAGTAGCTATTAGCGTTTGAAATATTTCATTCAAACGTTACACTTCTATTTTTCGTTTTTACAAAGTGCTACCCAGTCCCAGTATAGTAAACAAAGGCGTAGTCCTACGTCAAAAAATAATGTACCCGCTTATTACCAGTTTTTCTATTTTTTTCTGGTTATTTCGACTTCTACGCAGTTTTGATGTTCCACGAAGTGTTACATACTATGAAAATACACCTGTTTGCTGAAAGAAGTGCAGCTCTACCTTTCTTGGTTTTCGAGCTATTCCAGCTTTGGTCTCATTTTCAATCAGTTTTTAAGGGACTTTATTTCAAGAGGGCGCAGATATGCGCAGCCAACTTCAGCCACTTTACGTACTGCAACGTAGTGTGTTTCATTTCATATGTATGTTACGGTGGATCACGGTGGTTCATTTGAGAAAACTGCAAATGAAATTCCCAATTTTGAATGATTTCTCTGTTCTGATATGCAAGAAAAAATATTGCCAAAAATAATCAACAATCACGTAGCAAGGCTTGCGGTGCTTATTTGAGACACTCACATCCGAGCATTTTTGTTTTTGGCATACTTTTGGCATTTGCGCCCGCGTATTTCGATTTCAATGCAAAAAAAATCGTGCGAAATTGCGAATTTCATTTACAGTTTTCTTAAATGTTCCACCGTGATCCATCATGACATACATATGAAATGAAACTCATTATATTGCAGTACGTGAAGTGGCTGAAATTGGCTGCGCCTACCTGCGTCCTTTTAAAATAAAGCCCCTTAAAAATTGATTGAAAATTAGACAAAAGCTGGAATAGCTCGAAAACCAAGAACGGTAGAGCTGCACTTCTTTTAGCAAAATGGTGTATTATCATAGTATGTCAAACTTCGTGGAATATCAAAACTACGTAGAAGTCGAAATAACCAGAAAAAAATTAGAAAAACTGGTATTAAGGGGATACATTAGTTTGTAGCACTATAACTTCTTTCCCTTAAGAGATAGAAGTTCTTTTTCCTCGACAAAACCTTCTTAAATAACATTTTGTACAACTTTTTCTTGGACTTTGTTTGTTTCTGGTTTTAAATAAAAAAGTTAAAATGATTATTGATTGACCCACCCCCTTAATGCAAATATTTTCGGTATAACAAAAAAGTACCTCAAAAATCAACTTTTGTGAAGACAGAAATGCAGAAAACTTAGTAGTTTCTACGCAAAAGCTGATGTCCGCCTTCTTTGAAGCCGTCCCTCTGTGCGGCGTGGCGTAATTATAGAAATTTAGATACTTTTTTCTCTTAGGTAAGTAGCTCTAAATACACTGAAGTCAGGTTCTTGTTGAATTTGTTCATGAATATAAATTGCTACAGAAGACGGCTTAAAAGAGTAGCCAATCTTTTTTGGGTACTCGGGTTATGAAATCAGTTGGTAAATGAGACCTTTCATTGGACAATAACCATCATGTCCTCAGAACGACTTTAAGGGAGATCCCCAACAAGGGTGGAGGTCCAAATAAATATTCAAATTTTTAAAATTTGAATTCTATTGTATCCTGCTAAAACTTGATGCCTTCCCGGAGTCGAATTCTCCTCTCGGTACTATGGGCAGCACCGAATTTTCTGGCCAAATCACGGTCCGACAGATTGGGATTCCTCTTGATGGTCTTCAAAATCTTACCACGCAGTTTCCGGTCGACAGTTTCACTCCGATGATTAGTTTGAGGCTTCCCAATCGTCCTCAATGTTTCCTTTTACCGTTTGATAACGCGCCATACGGTATTACTGGGTAATTTCTAGATTTCTAGAAAAGCCTAGATGCAGACCACAATGTATTTTCCAAATAAGTGTGCACAATTTTTTCCTTTTTTTCGGCTTCCATGTTGTTTGTTCACAAAATACAGTCGTTTTGCGTAATGTCAAAAATACATAGGTGAAGCTAACAAAATTTCCGACACGTGGGCGCCAAGAACTTCCAAATCCGTCCACCAAGAGCGCCACAATATGAGCAAAAGTTTGTTCCAATTCTAAATGAAGCAAGCTTTATGTAATTTAAAATTATAAAATCATTAAATCTTTAAATCATTCGAAATTTTATTGAATTGTTTAATTGTTTAATAATTGATTTATTATACTTCGTTACATCTCCTTCATACCATATCGAATTTGGTTGAGCCCTCAAATAGTTGCTCAATAAAAAAGCGCAAGCAAAAAACGCTCGCAGCATGATTGAAAAAAACGGCTTAACTTTTTCTCGTGAAATTCACACAACTTCGGCTGCACACACCCCGAAAAAAAGACCCCAACCGTCATCATCAGAGCTACCGGAACCAGTAGCCGTACACTATTCTCGACACAATTTGGGAATGAGCGGTTTCAAGGGTGATCGAACTTTTCCGACAGCAGCGTGCCTGCCTCCGGCAGCCGTTCGTTTTCTCGTCAATCATTTCCCACCTTACTGACTCACCAGCAGAAATCGTTTCATATTAGTTCGGTTTTTTTCTTTGCTGAGATGCCTTTCGCTCTGGTACAGGGGCAGTCATTGTCAGCCGGCCAGCGGGATTCCTGCTCACCGGATTCAAGACTATCACGTTCACGAATGTCCCAGTCGTCCGTCGTCGAGTGCGCTGACAACGACGACGTTATAAGAGTCGAGCGAAGGACGAAAAAATTAATGATTTTTTCTCGCCCGTTTCATTGACTTAGTTTTGGAATGAGGAGAAAAACAAAAGGGGTCGAAAGTATGAGTGTGTCCAGTGGCGGACAAAAGCCAGGGGGAGATGCAGCGCCCGTCCTGTTGCTCCCAACAATCCATCCAAAACAACATGAGCTTCGTTTCGTTTGGTTGCTTCCTTATATGCTTATTTATTATTCATTTTCCTCTCTATCAGTGGAAAGCGGGAAAGGAGGACCTGCAGCAGCAGGTCTTAGGTTCACTATCAAAAGGAAGGTGCTCACCGAAATGGGATAGCGCAAAGTGGATGAAAAAAAACCGACTCTGCATTTTTCGGCGGCAGGAGCACCGGACGAGAAGGCGGGAAAATCGTTCTTTTCCGCATGCTTTCTCGCTCGCACACGCTGTGTGCTGCAACAACAGTTGCGAGAAAAAAGTATAATGAAAACTGCACCTTCACCCTCATGTTGCTGCACTGTCTTCTGCTGCTGGCTGGTCAGCCAGATTCACCCGGGACCAGCGAACTTTTTCAGGATACTTCCTTCTGTTTGCCAAGGCATCCGTCGGTGATTGGACATAGCCTTGCAGGGTTGGTGGTGCGTTTTTCCCGCACTTCGGGAAAAAAAATTCTTTAAAAAAAATCATTCCAGGGGGCTTATATTTGCGTTCGAGCAAAAGTAATTTCATTTTAGTGATTTACTAAAATTAAAAAAGGAACCGCAAGTAAGCGGTAGTATAAACCCTGAGCGTGCAACTTCAAAAATATAAAAATGTGATCCTCCGAGAGGAGGATGAGAAAAATAAGCGGCAGCGAGGAAAAAAAAGGAATTTCATAACAGAGCGGAGAAAAAAATGGACGTAGAAAAATACGACTTATTTCCACCCAAACCACCCACCCACATTTTCTATCCCACTTTGGCTGCTGCCTTGGTAACTGCAGTTCACCTCACGCTGCCTTCCCTCGCCGCGCCACCTTCCGCACACTTTGTATTGCCTGCAGCAGTAGCTATTCCGCGCGTATCAACAAGTAGTGTGCATCGCAACTGCGACTTTATATACCGGACGGGCACCCGCCTCCTCCTCCTCTTCGTCCGCCCGGTCCGTGTTCCACCGCAGTGGTCATCAGGGCTTCTTGAACCATTCGGCTGTACCGCCGCCTGGCAGTGTACAAACAACAGGTTGACCAGGGCGGGACAGGCTCATGCTCTTGGGGGGCGGAGGGTGGCGGGTAGCTGTAGAGTACATCCTTTTTCTTTCCGTTTTCCTTTCCGCTCGATTCATTTTTTAAGGACATTCGCTGACCGACCGGAACCCAAGTGCTGCTGCTGCTGCCAGAATTGCACGAGTCGGGCGTAGTCCGAAATAATGAAACAGAAGAAGTTGGTGGCCTGGATGGAGGGGGGAGCGGGGAAGAAAAATTAAACCCAATATCCTTAATTCAGCCTGCTTGGGACACTGCTGGGTCGGTCAAAAGGGTTTGAACCGTTCGATGTAGGAAATGAGGAACGTTCAAATCGGAGTAGAAAGAGGAGGTAACGCAGAGGACGATGGAAATAAAAATCTGCTTTCCACGCCAAAGAGCATTTGTTTTCCGATGTAGTCAACGTTGGAACCGGGAAAGGCTGGACCCCGCTCGCTAACCATTAGCTTGCTCTAGCTGGTGCCGATGGTGTTTGTAAGGTGATCCCCGGTTGTCCAGGAAGAGAAAGGAAAGGGAAGCGGTAGATGGAGAAAAACAGCGACAAAAAGTGCACACATAATTTTGCCAGGCAGCGTCGAGCGCGTCCGCCGGGAAGAAGGCAGCAGGATAAGAAACCAGCAGACCAGCAGAGGAAAAAAATTGGGTGGCAGATTTTTCTTTCGGGGCTGGCGATTATTTTCCCGAGAGCAAGCAGTAGATGCAAGCAAGATGAGCGGGACGAGATTTTAAATTTTTTACGCTCCCGCGGAACCGTTTTCTCGTACGGAGAAACTCGCAGGGAAAAAAGTAGGATCCATTCGGAGCTGGATGGAGCAGGACCGATCTTTTTTTTTTGGTTGGTTGGTTGGTTCCTGCTTCTTCGCCCAGGCTGAAGGTGTCTTTCATTATCGATTTAAGCAAATGCAAGCGCTGTTGGTGGATGGTTTTTATGGCGATGGGAGCAAAATTGTTGTCGCTATGGTTACCGAGATTTTTTTGCTAGCTTTACTAGGTGGAAATACAATACTTCCGGTTGTGAGATTTGACTTTTTCTTTGATGAATCGCGTAATAAATTTTCGCGACGGGATACGACTTTATTGGAATGAATTGAATTGGATGATAAAATCAACTGTTGCTTTAACTATAATCCAATATAAAGCTCGTAATAAGCAAAGTAAACCCCGGGATTGAAATTGATTTGTTACATGATTATTTAAAATTGAAAATAAAATAATTAATTTGTCTCCTTTCCGGCATTTTCATAATTTACACGATTAGTAATCAAATTAAACTCAGTATCTCACAGATTACTAAAATATAGAAAATTACGCTGTTTTCTCATTTTTATGCAGCTTCCAGAGAGTTTTTCCACTCCCATAAAAACCATACAAGGAAACCATACAATAAAAACAGGACATCATGCGTCTCCATTCTTTTAATTCTTTAAAAAATTGTTAGTACGTTATGTAACAAAGTTTTAGCTTTTGAGGAAAAAATATAAATAACGAAAACAAGAAAAAGCAAATATTTTGATGTTTTTACAAAATCAAATATTTTTCAAGAATTTATTAAAATACCTTTTAATTGATATCAAAATCATGATCATAAAAGCTAAAACTGGAAAAAATTATTATTTGGGATTTTCCTAACTATAAAAAGTGTTACCCTAAGCTCCAAATACAAAAATGCTGGTCCAAACATTTCTGAAAAAGAACAATTAGTTACACAAGCTTTGCGTAAAATAACGGTTCTTAATTTCAATTGTATTGTGTTTTTATCGAATTGCTGCCTAAGTAACAATAGTAGCTTTTATTACACTCTTATGGTGACTTCCACGACCAAAAATTGCACATTAAAATTTATATAGAGACTAACAGACCCGACAAACTTCGTATTGCCACAAATTAAACTGTGTTGTACACAAATCCTGAATCTCGGATGACCTTTATCACAATCTCGAGCTTTGCAAGTTTCTGATGTTCATGGGTGTTTTAATACACAAATTTTCCTCACAGTAAAATAGAAATAACTCCCCCCATCGCTTAGCCAGATAAAATAAAGCGGATAGCATTTAAACATTCGCCATCATTACAAACCATTTCGCCGAATACCATTTTGCGGAACACCAATTCTCGGTTGACCATAACGCGGAATGTAGAGTTTCGCAGAATACCATTTCGCGAAAAACCTTACGCGGGATGTACCATTTCACGGAAAGTCTTTTCGTAGAAAGTACCATTTCGCAGGGGTGACCCAACTGAAGGAAAGTAATAGAGGTCAGTAGTTCTAGGGAAACAAATAAACCTAGATAGAGGTGATCTCTACGCAGGGATGCCCCCCGCAGTGGTCGTTGCTTCCGACCGAAGGTCACCGGCAACACTCGCGGCCTGTGGCCGTCTCGCGTTGAATTATCTAATGTTACTATTGATAGTTTTTGATGGTCTTGTTATTGATTAATGTTTTATGAAACAGTCTAAAATTTCTCGAGTTCGATTAGTTTTTGAGTTACGCAAAAATTTCTGTTTTATTTGTATGAGAGTCCTTATCCTCCTACCACAGGTGTGAGGGGTCTCAAACCATCATTAAAAAAATTCTATCTCCAAAACCCCCCACATGCCAAATTTCGTTCCATTTGCTTGACTACTTTTCGAGTTATGAGGAATTTGTATTTCATTTTCCCCTCCTAAAAATGGAAAGGGGTCCTAATTCATCATAGAAAAAAATCATGTCTCCAAAAACACCCACATGTCAAATTTTGTTCCATGTGCTTGATTATTTCTCGAGTTATGAGGAAATTTGTATTTCATGTGTATGGAAGCCCCCCCTCTGAAATGGTAGAGGGGTCATTATTCCCCTTCTAAAGAGGGGAGGAGTCTCAATTCACCATAGAAAAAAAAATTGCCTACAAAAACACCTACATGCCAAGTTTAGTTTCATTTGCTTGATTAGTTCTGAAGTTATGACGAAATTTGTATTTCATTTGTATAGCCCCCCCTCCTAAAAAAGGGAGGGGTCCTAATTCATCATAAAACAAATTATTGCCTCCTAAAAGCTTCACATGCCAAATTTGGTTCCATTTGATTGATTAATTCTCGAGTTATGCAGAAATTTGTGTTTCATTTGCATGGGAGCCCCCCCTCTTAGTGGGAGGAGGGGTCTCTAACCATCATAAGAACCTTCCCTGGCCCTAAAAACCCCTATATGCAAATTTTCACGCCGATCGGTTCTGTAGTTTTCGATTCTATAAGGAACATACGGGCAGACAGACAGAAATCCATTTTTATAGGTATAGATTTGTATGGGAGCCCCCCCCCCCCTCCTGTCGGTGGGGGGAGGGATCTCTAACCATCATAAGAACCTTCTCTGGCACCAAAAACCCCTACATGCAAATTTTCACTCCGATCGGTTCAATAGTTTTCGATTCTATAAGGAACATAAAGCAGACAGAAATCCATTTTTAGGGCATAGATTTGTATGGGAGCCCCCCTCTTAGTGGGGGGAGGGGACTTTTGCCTTCGAGAGAACCTTCCGTAGCCCCAAAAACCCTTACATGCAAATTTTCACGCCGATCGGTTCAGTAATTTTCGATTCTATAAGAAACATAGGGACAGACAGAAATCCTTTTTTATAGGTATAGATGGCGGTAGCTGGCAAGCAGCGAAAAGCATAATCGGTTTTATTGCTGCTTGCAGCAGAGCGTGATAACACTACTTCTGCTTATGACCTGATTCTTATAGAGGTTATGAAAACCTTTTGAAGAGTGGGTCACCTGGTCGGATGGCAGTTTTTGACGGTTATTAGAAAGTTCTGGTGGAGCTCTTAGTTTTATGCAATTGGTCATGAAAACCACTAGTGGAACGTAATAAAACTTAAAATTGGTACTTGGGAAGTACAATTCAGTCTCAACCCATTCTTCTCCTGATTTGTCGCATGGTTCAAGCGCACCGAATGACCTGAATGACACATTGGTCCCATCGGCAGTTGCTGACATTGCAGTGGAGCAATACTGCTACTCTCCTAAAGGGTGTCCCACATCAAATTGCATCACGGAAGAAACGCTGTGGAAAATCACCTAATTGACCGATCCTTTTCAAACTTTCAGACAATAAAATATAACCCATTAGTAAGCTTTTGGCATATTTATTTCATTCACTTCAATTCCATAACCGTATGCTTGCATCTTACGCGGAACTCCACTCAAAAAGTTTTGTGCAACATCTCACTGCAGCTTCTTCTGTACGGAAACCCACTTTTTCTTCATGTCTTCCTCAGTTTTAACCTCCTTAGGATGCTTCCGTAGTGCCTGCTTCATAATAGGCCAGTATTTTTCAGTGGGCCTTAGTTCCGGTACGTTCGGGGGTTTCACGTCCTTGGGTACGAAAGTAACCCCGTTGGCTTCGTACCACTCCAGGACATCCTTTGAATAGTGGCACGAAGCTTAATCCGGTCCGAAGATCGAAGGGCCCTCGTGTTGCTTCAACAGAGAAAGCAGACGCTTCTGTAGACACTCCTTGAGGTAGATTTACCCGTTTACAGTCCCGGTTATCACGAACGGCGCACTCTGTTTGCCACATGAGCAGATCGCTTGTCAAATCATATATTTCTTGACAAATTTTGAAAGTTTCTGCATCCTTACTTCCTTCGGAACATAAAACTTGCGCTCGGTGGTGAAGTACAGTAGCCCCGAGAGCTGGTGCTTGCGCAAAATAAATTTGCGACGTTGGTTTTCGGGTGACCAATTTTCGAAAAACTGACTGCGATAAAAATACAGTGTAAACAATACACTCTAAACTACTTCTACCCAAATTTTCAAGAGAAAATACCATATGGGTAATTTTCTACAGCGTTTCTTCCGTGATGCAATTTGATGTGGGACACCCGTTACTCTGAATGCATCGGCGTATACTATCAGAATGTTAGAGGACTTCGCACCGCAGTTGTTTGGAGCGGAATATAATGTTTACCGTAATGACCGCGATCCTATTGACACAGGAAAAGCTAGAGGTGAAGGTGTACTTACAGCCGTTTCTAAACGATACAATTCTTCTGAATCAGCAACCATCGATGACTGTGAGATTGGACAACTTTGGGTTAATGGGAATGGGGGTAACCGAACTATCTGTGTTGGAGTTGTCTACATTCCTCGTGTTTTTTCTACTTTCAAGTGCGTTGAGCGTCATATAGACTCTGCGTTCCCGATATCCGAGAAACTAGGAACACTAGAGTTTCACCTACTGTTTGGTGATTACAACCAACCAGGCCTTCGTTGCAATTGACTTTACCCTTGGAAAAGTTTAAATCGATCATATTAGCTCTGTATTCACTGCTGCAAACAGTGGTAGTGATCCCACCCATGGCGTGCCGAAATACATCTCATCTGATCAGCAAGGCTTTTTTCCGTGTCGCTCGATTAGCACAAATCTAGTGGAGTTCAGCTCGTTTTGTCTTCAACATATGAAAGGTGGAGCACACGGTGTATACCGACATCAAAGCTGCGTTCGATCGTGTTGAGCACACCATACTGCTAGTGAAATGAAAGCATCTCGGTGTCTCTGCTGCTTTAGTCCGGTGGTTGAAATCCTTCTTCGTAAAGTGCTGTTTTTCTGTGAAACTGGGAAACATTGAGTCTTGCGACTGCCGGATTACCTCAGACGTTCCTCAGGGTAGCAACGTCGGACTCTTGCTATTCTAGCTGTATTCAACGAAGTCTGCGTGATCCTTCCTCCAGGATTCAGAATCGTTTATGCTTATCATTCTTGGATAAGCAGATAAGCGTTACGCAAACGCTAAGCTGTTGAAGCAGATTGTACCATATAATGTATAATTGTTTTTTTGTGGGCCAGAAGGGCGTTGGGTTAAAAGGCCACTGCGGCAGTCTTAATGATCGTCTTTTGTGGCAGATGTATAATTGTATAATTGCAGACATAAACTACAAAAAGGATCAAACATTGTGACGGCCGACTTATGCTACATTCTAAAACGCCGTTCATGATTCATTGATTCCCAGCCCACTCCGTAAAACAGTAAAATTCTTTTCAATTTTTAAACGAAAATTGACTCTCTCTTCTGTGCCACACCACTTAGCGAAGCGCCCACAACCATCGAAAGACCTGTTGCCTAAAATAGTTTTCCTACGTTTGTGAAACACGGAATCGTCTCACCTCTTCGCACCATCATCAACAGCGTCCTTTCACCGCCATTGTTTGGCAGCTGTTTACCAAAATTGTCTACCCAAACCAAACCCGACGATCCAAACACACGGTTCCGTGTGCTCCATCATCAACGGGCTATGACGGCACGACGTCGACGACAAACGGAAAGCTACATGTAGAGCCCCCGCCCGACCACCACCATCCATCCGAGTCATTGTCCTCTTCGTCTACAGTCCGCTTCGGTGTCGTGGAAATTTTGGATGCTTCGCTTTTTCGGAAACGGACGTACCGACAGCAGACGACGATTCACCCCGCCGGGGGAATGGGCGAGAATGGAAAGCAGCACAGAGGTGAAAAAAAGCTCACCCCAATCATGTCTGGCTTCTGTCTGACTGAGCGCCGGCCGCCCGTCGTCGCTGGCTGGTCCCGATCGTCCCTGCCAAAATAAGCGAACGCTAGGCAAACACAGGCAGCCGAAACCTGCAGGCAGAGAAGTGAACCGGTTTACGGCAAAAATGGAAACAGGAGCAAAACAAACCGCTCCGCAACGGCCGGCTTTTTTCGGCACAGCTCTCGGAAGGATATGCGGAAGGTCGGTCTGCGAGCTCCATTCGAGGACGTTTGAATGCTGTTTGAATGGTGATGATTGCTGTATACACTTGCAGACTTTGGGATGTACCAGACTCAATGGACGTTGTGCTCGTATTCGGATACGAATTGCTTGAGTGGGATTTTATCCTTGAATTGACTATTGTGCAACGACATCAACAGCCTACAGTAGTCGAAGGTCACAGCACAGAAGGATTTGCAAATTGGCTACAACCTGCCTGCGCCGCTTTCGAGCTTCCACAACCCGGTGGTGGAGGTGTGAAGTGGATTACTCAATGGGATAATTGAGGGCCCGGTTGTTTGGTTTGATTGACGAGATTGAAATTGAAACAGTCAAAATTAAGTGTCGACCTCTGTAAGCTGTACTCGCGTCGGTTGGTAAACCCTTGCTGTGTAGTTTGTTAGTTGTTAGATTCTATGCCAGATGAAATTGTTCTAATCTTAAAATATCTTAGAATAGAATAGAATACATACAAGATAGTAAAATGAATTAAAGTCATGAGGATTGTTCAGAAATGTAACCCAAAAATAAATTGAAATGAAGAAGAACAAAATCAAAGATCAACATAAAACAGGTTAGAAACATTCCAACTTGATTGATCGTTGGGTGACGTGAACTATAAATATGGCTTTCTTGACTTCACCGGCAGAATGTCCACCAAGATCTGAGTTTATACTATCTGGCGTTCCTCAAGGCATTCATTTGGGGTTTTGTCTTTTGTTACATATGGTTGAATTCTTTTTGCAAACGATTGAATTTAATTGTAGTTGACACTGGTGGTAGTAAACGAAGGTAAAGTAAAGATGTTTTATGGTATCCCTAGGACGGCACGCAGTGCTTGTTACTTACTTTTTATCTGTCCTCTCTGGTTCAAGGGTTATAGCGGCAATATCGGCGATTCATGGCAGCAACAGAAAACTGGGTTCGAATTCGGTTATAATTGGTTCCCATTTTAACCTGGTTCAACCCGTGGATCTCCTAGCTTGGTAAAAAATAACGAACTTCGAAATTAATAAGTGCAGCATAAAACAACTTCATTTTATCACTTTCTTCTTCTAACGAAAAGACAACCATTTGAAGAAAAAAACTAAAGAATCTTATATATAAAATGTATTTCATTTGTATGAGAGCCCCCCCTCTTAAAAGGGGGATAATAATTCATTATAATTCATTGTAAAAAAAAATCTTGCCTCCAAAAACCGCCACATGCCAAATTTGGCTCCATTTGCTTGATTAGTTCTCGAGTTGTGAGGAAATTTGCGTTTCATTTGTATGGAAGCCCTTCTTCTTAAAAGGGGGAGGGGTTATAATTCATCGTAAAAAAATTCTTGCCTCCAAAAACCTGCGCATGCCAATTTTTGTTCCATTTGCTTGATTAGTTCTCTAGTTATGAAGAAATTTGTATTCCATTTGTATAAGAGCCCCTCCTCCAAAACTGGGGAAGGGTCCTGATTCATCATAGAAAAAATTCTTGCCTCCAAAAACCCTCACTTGCCAAACTTGGTTCCATTTGCTTGATTAGTTTTCGAGATACAAATACTTGCATCGGTGCAGTTTATATCCCTCCCGACGTTGCCTCTGATGTTAACGCTATCGAGAAGCATATCAACTTCGCTCTTACCATCGTCAACTCTTTACAACCAGGAACGACTCACATTTTACTTGGGGATTACAACCAACCTGGGCTTGTTTGGAAAAATACTCACTCTGTATACGCTGTTCCTGATCCCACAGAATCGAATGTCTCTAGACCAAGTATAACCCTACTCGATGGTATGTCTTTACTAAGTATGCTACAGATATGTGCAGTTACTAGTTGTCGGAACCGAGTTCTTGACCTTGTTTTCATCGATGAAGACTCATCATCGAACTGCAAAGTCACGAAAGCACTTCAGTCGTTAATAAATATTGACGTATATCATCCTCCTTTACTGGTAACTGTCGCTTGTATAGGGAGTTTGACTTCTCGAAAGTGGACTTTTGCGGTCTACAAGAGTCTTTAAGAAATACGGACTGGGCATTAGTGCTGAATAACGCCGTCGATGTCAACGAAGTGGCCGAAAGATTTTCTGTTACGCTGACCCGACTTTTCAGAAATCATGTTCCCGCACCCCGCCCTCGACCGAAACCTCTCTGGTCAAACAGACGGCTATGAGAGCTGAAACGATTGAGAGCTCACGCCCTACGTCGTACCCGCCTGGTAAAGCTTGAGTTTGATTATGCCAGCAATTCCTACAGGACGTATAACAGATTTTTGCTGCATACCCAATCAAAGCATAAACAAAGGATTCTGGTCATTCGTAAAAGGAAAACGAAAAGAGAATGGACTTCCAGTGAACATATTTCTTGACAACGAACAATCAAGTACAAGAAGCGATATCTGTAACCTGTTCGCGAAACACTTCTCCCGTGTGTTCAAAGTTGCTTCTGGTAGCTCGTCAGACGTCGAGATCGTTCTCCGTAATGTTCCATGCGATGTACTGAACATTGGTAACCTAACTTTTTCTGATGATGATATTATGCCACGATCGGTAAGCTGAAGTCATCAGCCTCATAGGGACCTGACAGAATTCCCGCAGTAGTGTTAAAAAATGCGCGAGTGCCCTCTGTGCCCCGTTGAGAATGATTTTCAATAAATTGTTATCGCAAGCTGTATTCCCGGCATGTTGGAATATGTTTGACCGCAAGGCTAAAACCTCGAGGTTGGTCTATTTTAATAGGAACGGAGCCCTTCTCCGAAAACCCGCGCTGTGAATCGCGGCTAACATGCTTACAGACGTACAAGTCGTAAGGGCCTGTACAGTGTCGTCGTCCTGAAAGTTAAAGCGTGTGTGTCTAAAACTAACCCGAAACCAGATACGTCGCTACTTTAATAAGGGGGGTTTCGCAGTCTCCTTTTGTCCAGCGCCTCTATGGTTCAAAGATACAAGTACCAGCGAGCCACACGCCCTGGCGGGTGTTGTGGGTTCGAATCCGGTTATGATCTCTGATTATAGCTTGGTTCGACCCATGCACCTTCCAGCATTGGACAAAAGGAAGGAGTCGCAACGACAACTTGTTGAGCGTAGCTACCAATTACCCCTCCTTCCCTCCCCCCCCCCTTATCTTTCCACTCTTTCCCCTCCATTTTCTAAATAAATTTTCATTACTTCTACTGTCCCTTCATCTATTGTAGTACCACCGTTTCAAAAAAATTTTAATAAATAAAATAATCCTCTTAAAGGGGGGAGCGGTCATAATTCCCCCCCTAAAGAGTGGAGGGGCCTCAATTCACCATAGAAAAAATTCTTGCCTCCAACAACACCCACATGCTAAATATGGTTCCATTTGCTTGATTAGTTCTCGAGTTATGAGGAAATTTGTATTTCATTTGTATAGTAACCTTCCCCCACCATTCCTAAATAGGGGAGGAGTTCTAATTCATATAAAAAAATCTTGCATCCTCACATGCCAAATTTGGTTTCATTTGCTTAACTAGTTCTCGAAATAAGAGGAAATTTGTATTTCATTTGTATGGGAGCCCCCCCCTCTTAAGTGGGGGAGCGGTCATAATTCCCCTCCCAAAGAGGGGAGGCGCCTCAATTCACCATTGAAAAAATTCTTGATTAGTTCTCTAATTATACAGAAATTTGTGTTTTATTTGTATGAGAGCCCCCCCCCCTCTTAGTGGTGGGACGGCTATTCTAAAAACCTTCCTTAGCCCCAAAAACCCCTGCATGCAATTATAGGTATAGATATAAAAATGGATTTCCGTCTGTCTGTCTGTCTAACGACCCTAATTGCACAAACTATCAATAATTTTCGACCGTGTACTACCGGAATTTACGAGGACTGCGAATCAAAACATGGTGTATGGTGGGATTTTGGAGAAAATCGTTTATTTTAATATCTCCAAATATTGTTGGGCTGAATTGAATCTTTTGACTTGAAACAAAAGATCTTAAATAAAGATTCCAATAACGGCAGGTTGTTTGCGGAACGGTTCTGTTTCCAGCAGTTTTGGTCAAATGGATGGTATTTTAATCTACTTTTCTCAGTCTGCAATCCGTCGGAATTAAATGATGTTTGCAAACCGATGCCAAGGTGTTTAATTAAATAAACATTAAAAAAAGGTATTAAAACTATTTTTTTATATTTCCACACGGAAAAACCATTTCGCTTGTCTGGATTCATGAACATAAACGCCCAAAAAAGCTGTTGCTACAACCTGCAACACTTTCCGGTCACTCGCTTTTTCTATCTCTCCGTCTGTCTCCTATTCCCAGAATCATTTACTGTGGACGGCCTGTGGGCCACCACCAGACCACCATCGCATCGGAGACGACACGAGTAGTAAAGTAGCAGTTTTAGAGTTTGGTCGTTTGGTTCGAAATTTTCGGATTCGGACTAAACGTAGGCTACGGTACGGAACGGTACGGTGTGCAGTGCCGCACCATTGCCGCCGGCGACCAGTCAGTGCCAGTCAGTGATAGACAGCTCCATGAAAGGGATCCTGTTCGCCAACGCCCTGCTGTCGGCTTCCGGTGCCTCCGATCGGCAGTTAAACGCTCTAACGATTCGGCCCCAAACGAGCGACTGCTAAGCAGCCAGCATTCAGTTCATATTTTCGACTCCCGACTGCTCTGACTGAGGGGGTGTGAACCTGTCGTGCGTGGAGGGGTTGTGGTTGTTATATCTCTTGTTTGATACTAGTTTTTCGGAAGCCACTATTAAGCCATCCAACAACAGTTGAGGCAAGCAAACTTGTTGCATCTGGGTTTCGTTCGCCCCGGTGCTGCTGCTGCTGCTGCGCGCCCACTTCGAACCGGTTCCTTCAGTTCGGGTGCAAATGAAAATGTGGCTTTTGTTTCCTCGTCACCATTCGCACAGTTCAAAAGTTGAAAAGCAGTTTTTAAATGTTGAAAATGATATTGTAACTTACTCCTGCTAGGGAATTTTGCTCGTTTCTATGCCAATCGGTGCCAGTCGATGAGGTTGGATTTAAGTTTTGTTTCAGGATTTGTTCGGTTTAACTGAATCGTTTGTTTTTAAGTTGAGTGGTTTTGACATTTGACGAAATTGTTTACACAACATGCTGTGTGTGTGTGTTAAGTTATTGCTCTGAAGAGTCCCATTTTCAAATTGGATTTACTGCAACTCGACAAACATCGTCTAGCTAGGGCAAACGCAGTCGATTCAGGACAGAACCGGAAACAGAGACAGCCAGTACAACCTGTTGCCGACGAACATTGCTGCAAATGCAACTCACAAACCGAACAAAAGAGCCAAAAAAGTTGCTCTTATTGGCAAACAGAATTTCGCCTCGACGACGGGTGCCTGCCGGTTCCTGACAGTCCCGGGCTTGGTTTCAAGCTAGATCTTCCGCTTTTTCACCGCATCTCGATGACGGTGATGACGATTTGGTAGCTCCAATGTTCAACAAGTGTCTGCTCCATTCAATTCCTTACCGCTTACCTACCCAAGCAACCGATCCGATCCAATGGCACAGCATACGGGATCTAACGGGGTGGAACGGTTGCATGCGATGGCACGTTTGCAGTACTCATCTCCAGCATCACTGCCAACGTTTGCTCTCCACAGAGTGAACAGCTGACTGATTTTGCCAGCCCGGGCAGGAATAACGGAAAGAAACTTTTCGGAGCAGCTGTTTGTCTTCCGGAGGAAGGCAGACAGGTAGATTCGGTAGACGACGATTCCGTGGCATGTGAATTTGCGGTGTTAACAAATGCCAAAAATTACCGCAAATCGGTTGAACCGTCTACGTACGGTTTTCGCTAGTTGGGATTCTAAGAAAGGTACGTTGAGCCGCGAATCAACCGCAAACATCACACCGATTTGTATGTGCGAAAGCTGATTGATAGGGAAACGGACTTATTTTCTACCTTGGGTATGTTGTGAGGATTGTCACTATGCTTTCTTTTTCGCATGCTTGCTTTGCCTTCTTTATTCTGATATTATGAGAAATATCATTCGTGACTTATTTGGTCGCTTTCCACGTTTATTATGCAAGAAAACCTAAGTATCATCCAGTCATCACGATTTTTTACACCAGCGTTTATTGCTTAAAAGGCGAACATAAAATTACAGCAACACTTGCAACTGGTCATAACTTTATTTTTATACTGGGTAGAAATTAACCTAGTTCGGCACAGTTTCTCTTTAAAGTTAATTGTTCACATCCTGTGAATCTTAAAGTTGTGCATTTCGTTTTGGCCAAGATGGAAATGAGTCAAGTGGAAACGAATGAAAAAAGTTTTTTTGCGCTCATATGAAAAATATGGAGCTATCTAATCATGCTTTAAGGAATAATCTTTAATTCAACCATCGCTATCAACCATCATTAAAATGGGTCAAGCAAGGATCGATTAACATTGGATCACAATGTAAATCCCGAAATCCCCATATTTCAACACGTGACGTTGCAAACAAGGTCGGATTTTCACAAAGCTGAGTCCAAAAAATCAAGGTAAAAACTGGATGAATGTCAGCCAACTGTTGCAAAAACTTGCGCTAGAAAGCACTACACAGAGATGTTGACCAGTTACAGCTACTGTGTGATGGATGATGAAACATACGTCAAAGCGAACTTTCATCAAATCCCAAAACAGGAGCTTTACACTGGAGCAGATAAGTTCTAGTGGATCATCGTTTCAAAAAGAAGAAAATGTCAAAATTCGCATCAAAGTGTCTCATCTGGCAAACTAGTTGCACCTGTGACAAACGAAGTGAAATTTTCACTACTAAAAGTAACGTAAAAAAAACGTCTATTGCCATTTTTGGAGCAGCACGGCCCCTATTTTGGTCGACAAGAGGTTGCTCATGATGGAGGGTGCTTGGGATCACTGCGCTAAATCTATTAAAGTTGTTGGTGAGACCACCAACTGAATGGGTTTTTGCGATCAGGTCACCCAAAGGGCTTAGAAAAGCTTTATCGTCCGTCGGACAGGCTGTTTTATCAACTTCCCCCAACCACGGGGAGGCCATTAGTGATTTGAAGCAGGCTATCTCGGCCAATGACAAGCAGATGGAACAGTTTTCAAAGAAAATGGAAGAGACTGTCTCCACACCACACCATTAGCCTCTAGAATTACTGCTGATGAACCTCCAATGAAACGTTGTCGAGATGAGCGCTTTACGATTTACGATAATAACCGTTTACCATCCCAAGGAGTTGTTCTGGGTGTAACGAGAGTTCTAGCTGTCCTGACGAAGGAATGTTTGCAGCATGATGGACCGTTCAAGGTCATTCTCTTGATCAAAGTCGGACTGGATATAAAACTACAAGATTCCACACTGAATACGGAGATCTGGCGACAAGGTCCTCTCTAGAGAATCCTAGAAACCTATTGGGCACCATTTAACACTCTCTCAACGCCTACGCCAACGCCTCGTACTGCTCACATTAACACCTGCGACGACCTCGGTCGTCTTCGACATCTTCGGGAATGTAGTTGTTTCTAATTAGCAAGCACCATCGACACATAATGGTGTTTTCGGTCGAGTCGAGCTCTTCATAACGGCGCCCATCAGTCGTCCCGGTCCTACATGTGTGTATACGGAACGGAACTCCCAAAACTACGAGACAAGGGGACGATAACTTCAGTAACAATTCTTTCCCGTTCCCAGCTCTGTGCCTGATCCGCAGCAGAATTTATTCAATCCGCTGCTGATTTACTACTAGAACGTGCGTGGACTTCGAACCATAGTCATTGACCTTTTCATTGCTGTGACGGAGTCGAACGTCGTTTAACGTTGTTGTCGTTTATAGTCGTTTTAACGGAAACCCCACGTCGATCTGCTCGCAATCCTTAAGCGAGAAATCCGCTTCGCCATCGGTTCTAACGTGCAAAAACTGCACGCATCTCAGAGATCGCGCTGCCAAACCACCAAGCGATACTTTACCCGCGTATGTGATTCTTGAGCCTACAAACGTCTGCTGTGTAAACTTCTGTGAAACCTTCGCTGGAATCCTTGGCGTTGCAATAATACACTTCACGCAGGCTTTTGATGCCATCGGAAAACAAAAATACTCAGTACTTGCTAGACCTGACGATATTTCTTCTTGGATCCTTAACAAGTGGTCTATTGTTTTCTATTTCACTACTCCTATTTGTTGCTTCAATCCTGCAGTGTAAGTTTCCTTTCCTATGAAAAGATTCAGTTATGTTCCCTGTACACAGAAAGTGTGATAAGCGTAACGTTAAAAATTTTCGAAGCATTGCATCGATATGCTGTAGCTCTAAAGCGCTTGAAATAATCGTGAACGACGGTTTGTACATTCGAAACAGCATGGGGGTTTTCCGAAACGTTCAGTTTCTACGAATTAAATTGTTTCTTCTCCCCTCCTTGCTAACTACGCATTCGAATAAAACTAATACCTATACCCGAATACTTTAATATACAGATTTCCAACTATCGCTCCCTACGAAAAATGTGAATATTGACCGTAAGGCTTTTTAACTAATCAGTAAATGAACAGCGGTCACGTTTACTTCTGAATATGTCAAAATGCTTTTATGATTACAAGTGGGACTCGGGGTAAAAATTTACCAAATGTGATTGTTGCGTTGCTCAGAAAGTGCTTTTATTCCGTTTAAGAATAAAGCCTGTGCGGGGATCTCTAATAATTAATACACAATTAAACACAAATATCTCACAAAAATGCTGGTTTGATTAGGTCGGCCGGGGAGGTTAGTAAAGGGATGTAAGCGGGATACCAGACCCGGTTTGGATGCCGAAGGAGCATTCTACAATGATAACGGGCAACAATAGAGGTGCCAAGGTACCAGATGGGAAAATTAAGTAATAATATTTCTAGCGGTTTTTGGAGTTTGGCGACGAATTCCCGTTATAGATACTGCGTACTAGTTTTTTGGTCTTGAGGGGGTCTCGGGTGCGACTCTATATTTTAAAGCTTCTGCCGACTACCGCGAACGTCAGGTCATGCTGCGCTCAACCACCCGGTTAGCTTCGAAGCACGATGCTGGCCCAACAGGCTAGTCGTCGTATGTTCGAATCTCGGCTGGAAGGTGCAGCTATAGAGTTAGTAGGATCGTTGCACTAGCCCCGTAATTGTCCTGCCGGCTGCGAAGTCTGTCGATAAAGAAGGATCAAGTTCTCAACAGGACGTTTATACCCATGGCTTTGCTTTTGCGCTCACTTGACTTTGTAGACTATTCTTCGAACAGTGCATAAATCTGAACTGTCCGAAATTGGACTTCCTATTGGTTCGTTTGTACTTGTTTGTGTTGGAAAATTGATAGTCTACCTCGTGGTACCAACCGGAATACCAGCAACCTCAGCATAGGTAAGGTAACCAACCCCGGTGGAAGCTAAGGTCATAAATCGACAGGGAAGCAGGCGCTCGTGCAAATGCGGAGTGTAGCAACGAGAAATAGTCTCGTCAACCTTGAGCGACTAGTCCAATGTCAGGAGCGGCTCTTGATGGTTGAACAGCTCTTGAGCAGCGTTTGGGCTGGAGCGGGCGGCTGAATTAAGAAATGTGTTGTCTCGGCACTAAGTAAAGCTATCACCAAACTCCCATCACCAGATTCGGTAGTGCAGACGACCTCGACATCGTTACTAGAAACCGTGGGGCGGCGGAGGCAATCTAAGCCGAACTAAAATTGACTTGGGGGGGAAATCAAATATACGGTAGAAAGAATCAACGAGGTAGAGAAATCAACGTTCATATCCCACGGATAGTGGCTATTGACGGTGATGAACTGGAACGACGTCGACAGGTGGAAGCAATTCTTCGATAAACACCTCGATGGCAGGATTGCAGAATGTGGCGGAACGAAAGTTGATTTAAGAGTGCCCATGGAAGTTAGTAATGTCCTAGCACCTGATCTCCTGGAATTCCAACGAGAAATCGGTTTGCTGAAGACCAACAAAGCCAAAGGTAAGTACCGCCTACCGAAAGAGCATTATAATCATGGCCGAGAAACGCTGGTAACGGCACTATATTAGATTATTTTTTGATAAGTTTTGGGTGTTGGATGGAAGGAGCAGTGCTTTGTTCCATCTACAAAAAGGGTGATCGGCTCGACTGCAGCTACTATCGCGGCATAACGCTGGTAAACGTCGCATAAGACACTCTCCTAGATCCTGGATTATACTGGCTGTCGCCGATAGGACATGGGTCCTCGCGCAACTGTGGACCAGTTTTTTACTATCCGATAGAACTTGCAGAAATGTTGGGAGTACAACGTGCCCACGCATCCCATCTTTATTTATTTCAAAGCAGCATACGATACAATCGACCGAGACCAGCCATGGCAGATAATACACAAACACGGTTTTCCGGATAATCTGACCCGACTAATCAGAGTTACATTGGATCGAGTGACATTCTCGAGTCTTTTCGAGACGTAAGGTGACGGCCTATTCTGCTGTTCAACATCGCTCTTGAGGGGGTGATCGAAAAGAAAGGCATGATTTTTTACTAAGGGTAGTCAACTTCTAGGTTTTGCATATAACTTGGATATCATAGCCAGGAATTTTGCGACGGTGGAGGCAATCTACGCCAGCATGATAGCGGAGTCTGGGAGCAGCAAGTAGATTCGTGGGATGTTATCAAGCCGGTTTTGTGGACGGGCGATCGACAACAGACCAAATCTTTGTTCTGCGACAGATCCTCCAAAAGTGTCGCGAATACTAAGTCCCTACGCACCACCTAGTCATAGATTTCAAGGTCGCCTACGATACTATCGACCGTGAAGAGCTATGGAGAATTATGGACGAAAACGGCTTATTCCCGGGAAGCTGACTAGACTGATTAAGGCCACGATGGATGGTGTTCGGTGCTGTGTGAGGATTTCGGGTGCATTATCAAGCCCGTTTGAAACATGCAGGGGACTTCGACAAGGCAATGCTATTTCCTGTCTCCTATTCAACATCGCACTAGAAGGTGTTTAACGTGCGGGTTTTAACATGCGGGGCACGATCTTCAGCAAATCTAGCCAAATTCATCTGTTTAGCTGACGACCTGGACATTTTCGGAAGGACGTTTCAAGCGGTTGCTGAGCAGTATACCAAACTGAAACGCGAAGCAGTAAAGGTTGGATTAGTGGTGAAAACGTTAAAAACCAAGCATCTGTTAACAGGAGGAACCGAGCGTGATCGAGCTCGCATAGGCAATAGTGTGGAAGTCGATGGGGACGACTTCGAGGTGGTGGATGAATTTGTATAACTCGGGTCGTTGATGACGTCAGATAACAACTGCAGCAGAGAAATACGCAGACGCATTCGTGCCGGAAGTCGTGCTTACTACGGGCTCCACAAGACCCTAAGGTCCGGTAAAGCTTCACCCCCGTTCCAAATGTACCATATACTAAACGCTAATTAGACCGGTAGTCCTCTACGGGCACGAAACGTGGACAATGCTCGATGGGGACTTGAAATGGGCGGGACATGTTGTGAGAATGCCGGACAACAGCCCCGCAAAACTGGTTTTCGCCTCGAATCCGGTTGGTACCAGACGTAGAGGTGCGCAGCGTGCTCGATGGTTAGTCCAAATGGAGCAGGAGCAGGAGCAAATGGAGCAGGAGCCGGGACAGTCGAGAAATTGGACACGCACAGTCATGGACCGATGGCGAAATATGATATTGCAGGTCAAATTCTGAGGGACAGCGAGCCAGTATAGGTAAGTAAGTAAGTATCAGGAATAGAAGGGCCCAATCTGCTAGATGACTCGAGCTAGAAGCCGACTTGCGTGTGTCGAGGCGTTCAACGAATTGGCGACGACTAGCATTAAAATATAAAACAACTTCTTCCTCGCCTTGCTACGTCACTGAAATAGAATGTATCCGATAGCAGTACAACACCCTTAGCACCCGAATACCCTTGTTTGGCAATTTTCGTGACGATCGATCCAGTAGTTTTCGAGTCTATCGCGGATAAACAGACATTGCCATCTATATATAGTTAGATAGACTAGCTAAGTGCTCGACCATAATTTATTCATCTGCTTTCGTTCCAGAAATTTGCATACGAAAGCATAGATATCTAATTCTTTTTTGACGTAGGACTACGTTTTACGGCAAGGTTTGGGATAGGGTATCATTCCAAAAAATCTTTCTCGAAAAGTTGTCAGGTTTTGAATGCTAATAGCTTGGCGGTTTCCCGATCGATTTTTAATATTCTTGCACCAATCGATCGGAAAATCTTGCAAGAATTGACCCAAATGAAGAAAAGTATGGAATCTTGATGTTGAACTATTGAAAAATGGCAAATAATGAACCTATGTTTAACCAGAATTCTCGCTTCGTAATTGGTTGTTGGAAATGACGTCATCAAAGTGGTAACGCGTTTTCACGCTTCGGCTTATAATTCAATTTTCAATAGATTTCCAAGATATTTAAACCAATTGATTGGAAAATCGAATTGGAAAATATAGAAAACTATTGATTTTCAATGCGCGTCATTGAAAAATTGAAAATAACTCTAACTCGGTCGTACTAGAAATTTTCGCTTTGTGATTGGTTGAAATAATTTATAATTATTTTCGAGCAAGTCTTGGTACAATTCAGGATTCAACGAGAAAGTCTATGAAAAATTCAATTTAATTC
The DNA here is from genome assembly GCF_943734655.1 of Sabethes cyaneus. NCBI lineage: Eukaryota > Metazoa > Arthropoda > Insecta > Diptera > Culicidae > Sabethes > Sabethes cyaneus. The sequence goes on from NC_071353.1 coordinate 4,123,928, forward strand.
TACTTGCATAACAAAGTTCCAAAAGAACTAAATAGAAGCCTACCCTTTCTCGTTGATTGCTATTTGCCTTGATAATTCCTTATTGTGCTGTATCACCAAGGGCAACACGAGCGGTGCCGCAGATATTTTAATTTCAATAGTCGTCACATTGAAACATGAAACACTAATTCACCGCATCATATGCAACAATGCGCAGGAAAATGCATTAAAACTAGACGCAATGTTTTGTTTTAATAATTATTACTGGCCCAATAAACTATATTGTGATCAGCGGAGAACAAACAAAGTTCGCTTCCAAGTGAGTAGGCCAAACACGCCGTCTCAGGAGGGGTACCAAAGCATAGTCAACAAATATACCAGCTCTAAATAAATGCGTTTGGTCAGGCGTTCTATAACCATCCAACAATTGGCCATTTTCAAGGCCAAATATGTAAATGAAGATGTAATTGAGCTTTCTCACCAACTCATTTGGCCTTAAATGATGAAGATGTGAAATTATCTGAAATAGCACAATTTCCTTTATTAAACTATAGTAAATTAGCGGAATGTAAACAGTTATTACGATTTTACACATTTAGTATTTAGTTTATATAGCCTAGGTGCTACATTCCGTTATCGAAACTGGACCTTCTGTTTTTATACGACAGACTTCGCAGCCAGCTGTTAGAGTACAGGACAATTGCAGGGCCAGTTGCTACGATCCTATTGATTCTAACAGCCTCTCCCAGCCGAGATTCGAACATACGACGACTGGCTTATTAGGCCAGCGTCATACCTCGAAGCCAAGTGGGAGGATACAATTTAGTTTATATAATTGTAGCATAAAACGCTTCTATTGAAGCAACTACCTTACGAAATTGAAGTGAAAGCATATTTTTCTATTTTCTATATGTAATAAATTAAGTGCTGGCACGGTATATTCATGCGGTCTCTCGACTCGGTGACTTTTTTGATACGGATATGAAATGTCTAAAACGTATATTGAATTCTAATGCAGAGAACTACTAAATTATTTTATTAGGTAATATTGTTGCTACTTTCGCTTGCTTAGTGTGAGTATTAGGAAACTTGGAAGTTTGGGCTTTCCTCTCGGTTTTTTAGCAACTTGAATCCATCACCAATGCTAAATTAACGAGTACAGCAACACTAATGCGTAGCGTCATTTCTCTTTAACAGCAAACGGTGAGCGACTCACTGGGAACATACAAATTAAAACGGACAACTTTACCTTCTTTGCCCAGACTGAAATTGAAATCCTCCAGTTTGTTCAACGTAGGTAATGGAATGATGGACCATGAAAAATAGGCGAGATAGTCGTTTATCAAATTATACAATTCCATTCTCGGCGAAGCACAGCCTATTCTTGTCGCTTGCTCTGGTATATAACAGGAGGTAAGCCGGCGAACAGCATTATTCAACCGCTAGCTGAGTTACTGCGAACATCTCATCGACATGTCTGGACGCGGCAAAGGGGGAAACATCAAGGGCCAGCCAAAGTCACACTCGAGTCGTGCTCGTCTGCAGTTCCAGGTCGGTCGTATTCACCGGCTGCTGACGAAAGGAAACTATTGAAGCTAGAGCTGGCTGCCGTGAATGACCCCGTCGATGATATTTTAGATCGCATAGCTGCTGAGGCTTTCCGGTTGGTTAGTTGCAACAAGCCGTGCCTGGTTTGCGGTTATCGGTACTCCAGTTTACCGAAAAGAAAATTACGTTAAGTGCGTTATTGTAAGTTTATTGCAAACTGGAGTTATGATAATCAAACAATCGGTCCTTTTAAGGGTCACACAACAATTGAAGAGTTTATCATATTGCTTGCCCAGTTATTACCATAACAACACAGATAACGAGGAAAAAGTTGAATTTTTCGCCGTTGCAGACGACCAACAAATGGCGGGAATAAGTTTCCTGGTCACGGGCGACATTTTCTGGAACTTCCTAAACGTCTGCAGCTTGTAAATGTTTTATTATCACTGTTCTTCTTTTGTAAGCCATAGAAAAGTTTAGCTTTTTTAAAACTCGCGCGTACCGTCTACCGATTACCAGTGGAAAAGCACTATTCAACGTAGAAAAAGATCATGAAAATGTGACTTCAATTCGTTTTAATAAAAAAGATTGTGTTGAGGATTGAACGTATACAATGTTACTACTTTGATAAACGTTACGTACAACGCATGTAGCATGTAGTGATGTCCGAAATTTTCAATTATTCAGTTACCGATTAATCGGTTAGTGTTGTATGCACTAATCGATTAGTTCAGTATTCGTACTAGTAGTATTGGATTATAAATATTCGAATATTTCGTTTAATAATTCGATTAAACGTAAGATTATGAACGATTAATGGGAATTATTCGCATTTTTTTATCCCCTTTGAACTATTCGATTAATCAATTACTCGTGCCGGCAGTATTCGATTACAAATTCTTCGATTATTCCATGCTCTAATCGATTAATCGAGCGATTACCGGACATCGCTAGTAGCATGTATATACGAAGAATCGTATTATTACATACATGGATATATGCTACTATCGCTACAAAGAGACTTACGTAGTCCTACGTCACCTGTGCGGTCGTGTCTTGTGTACAACCCCTCTGTTTTTTTAATATTAAGCAAAAACAACTAAAATAATGATTTATTTTCTTTATTTCCAGGAACTACGCAACGGTAAGTAAACATCATTTTTTATTTTTACTTCAACTGAAAGAAAAGAAAACTTTTTATTCAATTGTCGATTTCGCAAAATTTATAAATTTAACTCTAAAAATTTTATGCCGTAAATTATAAATTTGTTAACTTAAAAATATTAAAACAACCAGTAAATTATAGACCTTTTCACATTTCACCTAAACACACGCTCTTAGCGTGATAACAAGCCAACTGCCACCGAACTAAAGTGCCGCAATGCAACACATCAATGGCCTACAATTATCACCACACCACAGCCTACTGTGCCAGGCTGGCCATCATAAGCTGCAGATTTTACAAGGGACAACCGTTTTTCAGTGACTGGTTGTCACGGGTGCATATTTGCAACCAAAGGGTTTGGGTTTGGCGTTAGCCCCAAAAAAAAAAGCAGCCACTGCATATGGACTCGGAAACGGAAAACGTTTCATTCGGTGGCGTTCTCTGAGCCAATGACGATGATGATGATGATACCAGCGGATAAAATGCTGATACTGGTTTCCTTTAAATGCGCTTCTTCCACGGCTTGGCTTATGCTGGGCGGATGCACAGACACACTGAGTTCTGCTGCTGCTGATGCACTGTTTTCACTATCAATTTCGGAAAGTTCAACTGCAACTGTGAATACGTGTAGAGAAGAGTGAAAGGATTGCTGCTCTGCAGTCGGGCAGCTTGTGGGACACAAAAAAAAAAGTTTGTCCTTTTCGGTGCCGTTTCCAGGCGCTGTACGATTGCCGAAAACAGGGAAAAAGTTGAAGCTTATCAGTATTCGGGGATCGCGGTGAATTGTCCTGGCAGCACTACTAGATGGATTGATAAAAGTGCTTTTCATTTAGGCTGCTGCAATGGCAGTTTTGTGTTCAATTTTGGAAATTCATACCAACACTCTCTGTTGTGGATCCTATCGCGTTCGGTCTTTCAGGCTTGTGTGTTTATTTTTGTTTTCTTTTTTTTGCTCGGATTTTCCATGAATAGTGAGTTGTTTTCGGTGTGAAGTTGTTCCGGGTTAAGTGAACTGTTTGGGGAAATGTTTTCGCTGTGTCTGTCTGTCAGTTAGCCCATTTGCCATTCGGTACGCTGGTAAAAGGATTAAGTTGTTAAGTGATTTGGTGCATTTTTGTTTTTGCGTTGTTCATGATGGATGGAATTTTGTGGTTGAAGTGTTGATTGGTAGGTGTGAACGTTTAGTTCAGTACATTTTTTTTCGACGGTTTCATTTTTAATTGTGCAGAATTTTCATTCTACCGTTGTTAAAATTTCACCAACGTAGCACTGAAACCTGTTGCCTGTGGTGCAGACCAGCACTCATGGTTGGTTGTTTTTCACTTCCTTATTTTATTTCCTTTCGAAGGCAAGTTTAAGATAGGACGCCTGCCCACACCCCGGACTCCGAACTTTAGAGAAGAAGAACTTATATTTTTGCCACCAAAAACCTCCCCCTCGAATGGTTATACAACATAAATTGATCGTTTCTTCTCGAAGGGGGAACGGTTGTAGTGGCAGAACAGGGCAGGAACGGCAATTTCCCGGCGGGAGCTGTTTTCGAGAGATGAACTTTTGCTGCTGCAGCTGGCATCGTTGCACGTCGTCGTCGTCGCCGTGTTTGGGAAGGAAGAAAAACTAGAGCAATAGTGGCGGAAAAAAAAATTCGCTGCTAACTGACACAAGCGCAAAAGCTTATTATATTTTGTCCGGTCGGTTGGTGGAACTCCGACGGTTTGGGTGGCTCCCCGTTATGTTTATATACCGACCGACACCGAACGGCCACGGAGAAGAATCGGCTGCGGGTGGTGGGGAGTTCTGGCGGGCATTTTTTTGCCAGATCCAGACGACTGTGTTGTGTTGTCGTGCGAGAAGAAGTGGAACTTTTCGTCGCCGTTATATGCAAAGAAAATGTGGAGCTGGCAGGAAGTATACCAACTATTTCCATAAAACCGAATCTAAAATTCACTTGTTGCACACACCAATACAGCTGTACGGGCAGCCACCCGCCAGCCAGCCAGCCAGCCAGAAAAGAACGACAACGATGTCGAGGACGAAGAAAATTGCGAAAACGAGCGCTCGGAGCAGTGGCGCCGTCTCCGAGGGGAAGAGTTTCCTAGCGCGCCTTGGTTAAGATCATACTGTGAGAGTAGGAGATGGAGCGAGGTGGTTCTTGTTTTGGATGAAAACTTTTAAGCCACCCAGCATCATCGCTTCCTTCTTTCTTCCGGACCGACCGAGAAAACAACCGAGCCAGGCAGGGATGAGCTTCGAGAATGGGGACACAGCCGAAGCACAGACTCTGCGCTCTCGATGTCATTTAATCAATTATTTTTTGCTTCCTGACTATTTTTAAGGGAGTGTTTTTTTTTTCGCTGCTGATAGTAGATAATGTAAAAAAGAGACAAAGAAAAGGAGAGTTGCACTTACCGACAATATGCACCATATTCTTGGTCCACTTGGCCAGCTCGCGTCGGATGTAGCGCCGTTCCTGGATGCACCGTGCGTACGAACAGTCCGCCATGGTTGGTGGCTGCCACGAATTCCGTCACTGGCCGTTTATTTTGCTGTTGTATGTGTGTTTGTGTAAGTGTGCAAGTTACTTTGGATGCTGGCAAACGAAGATTTCTGTTATTGTCACAAATGGTACACTTTTGCACAAACTGTTGCTTCACTTGCACCTGGGGGTCCGCGATTGGGAAATGCAACAAGTGATTCACGTTCCTTCCGGCGCCGCCGCTGCTGCTGCTGGAGCATTTGGCAAGGGCATCGCTGGCGTTGGAGCGGGCGAATGTCTGACGATGTTCTGCGGCGAGAAATGAGAAAAAGCTGTTTCTGTCGGTTCGGTGGGTGTGTATATGTGTATGTATGTATGTGCACTTCCTGAAGCAGAAATGGGAGAAAGAGTTTGGGTGCTTGCCTCGACAAAGAAAGCTCGAAATTTTCTTTAAAGAATGTTGGGTTATATTTTTGCGCCCTGTTGGCTGTACGTGCCCGGCCGGGGTGGGCCCGGCTGGGATTGTGGAAATTTTGTGATGCATTTCAACACTGAACCATAGAATGGTTGCAATGGTTTGGCGTTGTTAGAAATGTTTCCCATCATGAAAGTGGACCAGTAAATTGCTAAAAGAAGGGCAATTTTAAAAACTTTAAGGTTTAAATTAGCAATATTTAATATTAATAAATCTGAATGTTACAAACAACGACTAATAGAATCAAAAAAGACGAACTAAACCAATTTATTAAATCATTTGAAGGTTTGTGACAATGGCATTGAGAAATGGGGAAGAATAAGAGATCGAAAAGGTTGAAATCGAGATCAAGTTCCATTCTAAATTCTAAGATGGCGGATAGTTAGTTTTACATATCAAAGGAAAAGTCCTACACCAGAGATTTTCGGAACAGCGATGGTAATTAGAAGCCGAAAATCGATAATTAACGATATCTTATTTTTTCAACCATCTTCTTTTCCTAGTTTCTCTGGCTGTATTTTGTGCCCAAAGCTCAAAAGTTATAACTCTCTTTTCTTAACTTCTTCCAATAAAACAAAAAAAAAGTTTGTTGCACTACGTTGAGCAGTTTCCGAAAAGAGGTACATAAAGTTAGAAAATCGTATTTTGTTTAGGAGCGGCGTTTTATTTCATCCAGGTTTTTTCCATTTCCATTTCCTTGATTAGTTCTCGAGAAATTTGAATTTCTTTTGTATGGGAGCCCCCTCTCTTGAAGGAGGAAGGGGTCATAATTCCTCTCCTAAAGAAGGGAGGGGTCCTTATTCACCATAGAAAAAAATCTTGTCTCCTAAAACACCCACATACCAAATTTTGTTCCATTTGCTTGATTAGTTAGTCGAGTTATGAAGAAATTTGTATTTCATTTGTATGGGAGCCCTCCCTCTTAGTGGGGGGAGGGGTCTTCAACCATCATAAGAACCTTCTCTGGCCCCAAAAACCCCTTCAAGCAAATTTTCACGCCGATTGGTTCAGTAGTTTTCGATTCTATAAGGAACATATGGACAGACAGACAGAAATCTGTGTTTCATATGTATGGGAGACCCCCCTTTTAGTGGGGGGAGGGGTCTCCAACCATCATAAGAACCTTCTCTGGCCCCAAAAACCCCTTCAAGCAAATTTTCACGCCGATTGGTTCAGTAGTTTTCGATTCTATACGGAACATATGGACAGACAGACAGAAATCTGTGTTTCATATGTATGGGAGCCCCCCCTCTTAGTGGGGGGAGGGGTCTCCAACCATCATAAGAACTTTCCCTGGCCCCAAAAACTCCTATATGCAAGTTTTCACGCCGATCGGTTCAGTAGTTTGCGATTCCAGAAGGAACATATGGACAGAAAAACAGAAATCTGTGTTTCATTTGTATGAGAGCCACCCCTCTTAGTGGGGAGAGGAATCTCCAACCATCATAAGAACCTTCCCTGGTTCCAAAAGCCCCTACATGCAAATTTTCACTGAGAGTTCAAAAATCGAGGGATCCAAAAGTCTAACAGTTTACTAATTTAAGAGTTCGAAAGTTTAATCATCCAGGATACTCAAACAGCCTCCAAAATTATAAGATTCCAACAGTTCAAAAGTCCAAGAAGTTCAAGAAACCGAAAGCTCTAGAGTGCCAAGTTTCGAATGCCCAATAATCCAAGCGTTCGAGAGCTCGAGAACTCAAGAATGCAAGAGCCCAAGAGTTAAAACCCAGTAGTCCAAAAGTCCAAAACTTCAAGAGTTTAAGACAGTCCAAGACTGCAGGAGTCTAAGAGTTTAGGGCTAAGAGTCCAAGATACCAACAGTTCAAGAGTTTAACAGTTCAAAAACCCAAGCTCATGAGTCAAATATTTCAAAACTCCAGGAGTCCAAAAGAGTTCCAGAGTTCCAAAAGTCTTGGTGTCTAAGAGTTCAGCAGTAGGAGTCAAACAGTTCAAGTAGCTTAAAATTTGAAGCATCTAAAAGTCCAGGAGTTTAAAAGTTCCATAGTGCATAATTCCTGGGGTCTGAAGGTTTATAAGACCAAGGCCTAGAGTACCCAAGAGTCCAACAGGCCAATAATCCAAGAATTTGAATGTTCAAGAGTCCAAGATGCTAAGAATTCAAGGTCTCACGATTTTAAAAGCACAGGAGACGTTAAATCCCAATTCCAAAATTCTAAGAAAGTACACAGCAGTCCAAAAATCCGATGAAAAAAGTTTCATCGAAAGCTTAGGAGTTCTAAACATCCAAGAGTTTGGGAGACCAAAAGCATAATAATCCGAGTTTCACAGTCTGTTCAATAGTTCAAGAGAGTGTAGAAACTCAAGAATCCAAGAACCAAAGTCTAAAGGTTCAGGAGTCAAGAGACCAGGAGTCCCAACATACATGATTCTAAGGATCAAAACTTCCTAGAGTGCAAATGTCCAAAAATCTAAGAATTAAGTTTAAGAATCCAAAATCCAAGGAGTCCCAAAAGTCCAAAAACTAACGTCCAAACGCTGAATAATCCAATAGTGGAAATCCAGTTAAAATTTCAAGAGGCCAAAGGTCTAGATTACGGGTCCAAGAGTTAAAAAACTTCAAAGGTTCGGGGCTTGGTTCAAGAAACCGTAAGCCCAGGAGTTCCAAAAATCCAAGGAGTGGAAGATTCTAGAAGCCCAAAATCCAATCCTAAACCAATCTTAATAATCTGAGTTCAAGAGCTCGTGCGTCCAATATCTCAAGGGTTCAAGAATCCAGAGTCCCAAAGTCAAAAGGTTCAAGAGTCTTTAAGAATTCCAACAGTTTTACTGTTCAAAAGCCTAAGATTTCGAGAATGTAACAGCTCAAGAGTCCAAGAATTTACGGGACTAAGATTTCAAGCGTTTGAAAGTCCAAAAATCAAAAACTTCGAGTGGGCTCCAAGTATCCAAGAGTTCAAACGTTGTAGAGTCGAAGAGTTCAAGAGCTCAAACCCCAATAGTTAAGAGTTTAACAGTTCAAAAGTCCGGGAGTGCAAGCGTTCAAGAGTCCATGATTCCGGGAGTCAAAAGCTACATAAGTCCAAGAGTTCAAGAACCCAGAAGTTCAAAAAATCCGGGAGCCCAACAGGCCAATTATCCAAGAGTTTAAAAGTTTAAGATTCCACAATTCAATTTCAATAGCCCAGGAGGCCTCAAATTCAACATTTTGAGTGCGGCTAAAAGTTCATGGATTCAAGGGTCCAAAACTCCAAGAACCCAGCAGTCGAGAAATCCAAAAAGTTAAAAAAACCGAAAGTCTACGAGTGCCAAAAATCCAAGAGTTTGAGAGTTTAAGAGTCTGTAAGTTCAAAAGCCTAATAATCTGAATTTTAGAGGCCAATTGTCCAAGGGCCCAAAAGCTTAAAATCCAAGATTCCGTCAGTTCAAAAATCCAAGAAGCTCGAGAGACCGAAAGTCCAAGAGGCGCAAAAGCCTTAAAGTTTTTTTGAAGATAGATGAAATTTTTTTTGAGGATAGATAATTATATGGCCTACAAATCTTCCATACATTGCAAAATGGCCAAATTGAAGAGAAAAAAGTTTTTCTATCAAAAACCTTTTTAGGTTTAGGGGAAAAAAGATATTTCAGTATTTCCAAAGTTATAGCACATACAAAAAACTTTTAGAAAATATTTTGAATTTTCATAAAAAAATGGCGAAAAAAATAAAATATTTTGCTACACTGAAAAAAAGCATTTCAAAAATTAAAACTCGATTTCCCAAAAAACGCCAACTCAGAAACTCAGAAAGATAGATAATTATGTGGCCTACAATTCTTTCATACATTGCAAAATGGTCATATTTAAGAGACAAAAGTTTTTCTAACAAAAACTTATAGCTGTTTATGTCTTTTTTTCAGTGTGTATATGAAAAAGTTTTTGTTAGGAAAATTTTTTTCTATTCAATTTGACCATTTTGTGATGTACGGAAGACTTGTAGGCCATATAACTACCTGTCTCCAGAAAAAATTTCATCAATTTTTGAGGTGGCATTTTTTGGGATTTCGAGCTTTAATTTTTGAAATGCTTTTTTCCAGTGTAGGAAATAATTTTTATTTTTTTCAGTATTTTTTTATGAAAATTCAGAAAATTTTCTAAAAGTCATTTATACATCATTTTTTGAAGGTGCTATAATTTTGGAAATACTGAAAAATCTTTTTTTCTCGGTAAGGACTCAAAAAGTTGCTGTTAGAAAAACTTTTTTTCTTTCAGTTTAACCATCTTGTGACATATGGAAGATTTGTAGGCCACATAATTATCTATCTTTGAAAAAAAATTCATCAATTTCTGAGATGGCGTTTTCTAGAGAATCAATTTTTACTTTTTAAAACGCTTTTTTTTCAGTGTAGAAATTAATTTTTAAATTTTTCAGTGTTTTTTACGAAAATTCAGAATATTTTCTAAAAATCACCAGTAGATCGTTGTCTTGTAGGTCCTATAGTTTTCAAGTTAAATTTTTTATTAAAAAAATGTGAAAAAAAATTGCGCTCTTTCCAAAAGTTCGTCTAGAGCAATTTTGGAAAAACTTAGTATTACATGAACTCTTTACACACACAAAGTTTCATTGAATTCTGAGTGGGTCGTGCCAACCTTTGATCGAGTTGGCGTGAAATCCGTCAATTGCTACAATTCAAGACTTCAAGAGTTTGAGAATTTAAGACTCCAAGACTCCAGGAGTTCAAAAGTGCAGGTGTCTATGAGTCTTAGACTCTTGAACACCAGGACCAGGTGTTTAAGAGTCTAAGAGCCCAAAAGTCGAAAGATCCAGGAATACAAAAGTCCAAGAATCCAAGTGAGCAACAGTTCAATAATCCAGGAGTTCAAAAATTTTCCAGAAAAAGTCCCAGATTCTAAAATTTTAAGACCCCAGGAGTCCCGAAATACTTTAGAATCTCTTTTAACGTCCATTTATTTTTCGTCCACTTTTTTACAGCGGAAATTATAATTACCGTCCCCTCTTGTTATGTTCAAAATTTGAATAAAACCCACGTCAAACACCATGAGGTAATTTCAGAAAATTAGAAATAACATGTCTTCTTTTACATTCCAAAATTCGAACTACGGTCTTTTTTTTTAAGTTCAAAATTTGAATTTGGCGACCCCTTTTTTTACAATCCTCCAATAGTGGACGTAAAGCAAGACTTCAGTGTACAGGATTCCAAGGGTAAAAAAGACCATAGATGGGTAAAAATTTGGGCCAGAAAACCGAAAATCCAAGAATCAAGTTCAAGAAACTGAAAGCCCAGGAAGCTCAAATGTCTCAAAGTTTACGTTCAATACGTTCCATTCCGTTTACGTTCAATAATCCAAAGCGTCAACAAGAGTCCAAGCGCCCGAGAATCCAAAAATCCCAAGGCGATATCACAATAGATCAATGATACTGGTCGCAGTGATGAGTCCATACAGGAAAACAAATTCAAAAATCCAGCAGTTCAAATGTGCATGAGTAAAATTCCTAGAGTTGAAGTCCAAGACTTCAAGAGCCTAAAAATCCAAAGGTCCAGAAGTCTAAGCGTTCAAGAGACTGAAAGTTCAGCAGTTCCAAAAATCCAACGAGTGGAAGATTGTAAGAACCCCAAAAGCTCAAGGGTTCAAGAATCCACGGGTTCAAAAATCAAGGAGTTAAGTCTAAGTCTAAGAATTTAGGGGTCTGGGTGCCCAAGATTCCAAGGATCTAAGCGTTGAGGAGTTCAGGAATCTTCCCAAGCAACAATGTAAGTTTTATTGTACTATTATGGCGGTTTTCATGACCAATTTTCATCATAAGAGTGTAATAAAATCCTGATACTGGGTTGATACTTGGGTTGGAGACTAAGAATCCAAGCGTTTGAAAGTCCAAAATCCAAGACTCCAAAAATCCAATAGTTCAAGAATTCAACTGTTCAAAAGTCCGACAGTGCAAGAGTTCAAGAGTTCGAAAGTCTGAAGGAATCTAGGAATCCGAGAATCTAAAAGATTCCGAGAGGCCAAAGGTGTAGGGATTTAAGAACCTTAAAAGGGGTTTAAGAGCCTAAAAATCCACAGGTCCAGGAGTCAAAGCGTTTAAGGGACCGAAAGTTCATCAGTTCCAAAAATCGAACGAATGGAAGATTGTAAGAGTTCAAGAATCGAAGAGTCCAAAAATCAAAAAGTTTAAGAATTCAAGGGTTTGGGTGCCCACGATTCCATGGATTGTCAGGAGTTCAAGAATCTAGGAGACCAAGAATCCAAGCGTTTGAAAGTCCAAAATTCAAAAGTCTGGGAGTACAAGTCTCCAAGAATCCAATACTTTAAGAGTTTAGCTGTCCAAAAGTCGGAGAGTGCAAGAGTTCAAGAGTTAGAAAGTCTAAAAGAATCTAGGAATCCGAGAATCCAAAAGACTCTAAGTTGAAGAATCCAGGAGTTTGAGATATTAAAATTTTTAAACCTTAATGTTTCTCGATCTCACTAGATTCAGCTGTAATGAAAGACAACTTTTCGCAAAGAAAATTATTATCTGTTCGTGTGACTGCTGCTTCGTGGACATTCTTGTGCCAGTCAGAACTGACGAACTTACTATCCCCGTTCAGCAACTTAATAATTGGAATAACTATCGTGGCCATCGAAAAAAAAAAGTAAAGGGAGTAAAGAATGGGAAATGAAAAATCCATCCTCGGAATATTGGAACCATTTTGGCAAGCAGCAGCACCCTGACCGGAGCTGACAAGGGAAACGCTAATGATAATTGCATTTTTCCCCCGTTCACCCTTCCACTGCTATTGCCTCACTACTAATATACGACAAAAATGAAACGGCTACTGGAAGAGACCCTAAAAAGTGAGTGGATTCCCCCGCCGCGTCCGCCGGCGGAAGTGAGTGATAGGACCGCCATAAAAAAGAAGCGAGAGCAAAAAAAAATCACCCGGAAGCGCCGCACGGTTAAAGCCTGGAATGTGCTTCCGTGGGGCATCGGGGAAAATATTATCCTATATAAATAATAGAATATAATGCCAGTGCATTCTCCCATCGTCTTTCGCCCAACTTTATGGCCACCTTTTGGCAATGCTGACGCCGACGATGGCACTGTTGGAAATAATCGAGTTTTTTTCTTCGCATTTTTTTTTGATCACATATTTTAAAATTTTGATGTGTAAGAAAGTAATTTTACTTAAAATTTTAGAAGATGATTTTTTTTCAGTGTCGCCGCCTACTGGGCGCCACCTAGTGATCAGCAGGTGCATGCTTTCCGTACCCAACTCAGCAGACAGACACATCGGAACACACACACACACCTAGACAAACCGGGAGCAAATCACTCGAATGGATGGTAGTAAGTCTGAAGTTCCATAAAATGTAATGTGAATAATTTTTCTTCTTGCATTTTTGTCGTTTTGTCGCACATTGCGGTAAATGAGACGTGAGACGTGTTGTTTTTCGGTGATACTCGGAAGAGGAGGGCCTGCGCATGTGGTTGCTGCTCCCAGTGCCAGAAGGGCTTTCGTATTACCACTCACTTACGATGATGTGCTCTTCTCCCGCCTCGCTAGTGGATATTCTTCTTCCGATCTATCTGCTGGCTTGACACTTTTACACTTGTGACAAATTTTTCGTTGGTTTTCTGCACCTTCGGCTGGGGTTCTAGTGTGAAAACTTTGCCCGCTACGTTGGAATGACTGAAAAATAAAAAAAGAAACAGAAAAAAAAGTTTCCCGTTAGTACCGTCGTCGTAAGAAACTCTCGGCGATAGATTAATTCTGCTCGTCCCGACGAACCGACACGAGCGCAAATGGGTCCAAACAAACGGCACGGGCTGTAAACTGACTGCAACTCCAAACAAACAACAGTCGTAAACACCGAACGCGACAATAAATCCAAAACACTTTGCCTGCGCCTTATCTGCAAACAAATTCCAAACTCGCTCAGGGCTTTTTGCCTATAAACGAAAATCTCTCGCTCGGCCATTAGCAGTGGAGGAGGCGAACAGGTGTTTTAACAGACATTTTACAACCCAAAAAAACAAAACCACCTTGGCTTTACCACCTCCTCGAGAGTCGAACATAAATCGTTGGTATCGGCCATCTTGGAGTGCTGGGGTTTTTGCTACGGTTTTGGTTGAGGCACGATGATCGAAAAGAACATCGATAAATCTGGCAACAATCCTCGCGTTGTTCGCTTGGCTCGCGTGATCGGCTTTGACGTTTGACAGTCGGTGGTGCAGCCGTGTGCGCGAGTTTTGCTACGCTGCGCTGGCTGGCGATCAAATCGATTGCTCGCAATGCAATGCAAGTGCATCTCTGGCAGTTCCTGCTGATGCGATCGAACCCTGGGGGTGCGGTGCGGTGCGGTATGGCGTAAAGGTATGTAAAGCAAAGGGGGGTGATGGTGCGCCAGGCTTTGCATTAGAATGCAACCGGCAACGACGTGTGTGGTGCGGTGTGTCATGTTGTGTATGGAGGGGCAGTAAAAAAGCAGTTTGGTTAAGCCGCCGATCGGCTTGTTGCTGCTGCAGGCGCATTCAGGCTAGTAGTGAACATTTGACATTGACTTAAATGTGCAAATGGGTAGGTTTTTTTTCATTCCATCTAAATGGCGCGAGCGCGGATTTGGTCAAGAAGTCGCGAACGGTTGGTTTGATGAATGGGAGGGAACTTAGGGCCGAGAGGTAAGCAGGGTCCGGCATCTAACTATTTTGTTTTTCATTGCAGTTAGTGCGCGCGCGAAAACTGAAAAACAAATGAAGGCGAAATATTTATATATGGTAAAATCGAAAATATGTAGAATTGCCGATAGGTGGAGGTTGCAGGGAGGCAAGCGGGTGGCAGCTTGTGGTTGTTCGATATCGTGACATTACGGTTGGCTACTGGTAGTGGTCGCAGAAGGCGCTGGGATTGTGCACTTTTCAGGTGCATTTTCGAGCGTAACTCCTACGGCGTTGCTAAGTAGCTCACGTGGTAAGTTTCCGAACCAATTATCTTCTGGGAGTAAATTTTGACATCGTGGTGCTGCGGTTTGTGATGTAAATTGTTTTTCCACTTAGTTGTCTAATTAGATGTGATGACCAAACAGTGTGTGGTATTCGTAATTCGTTGATTTGTGGATTGCATGTTAATAATTTATAATTTGCATTACAGCAATCTTTCCTATAGACGAAGGGACGATAGCAGAAAAAGCTACTGAAACAAAAGTGTTTTATAGTATCTCTGGGCCGGAACAAGACATGACGGGAAAAGAGCCAAAAATAAGGTAGAAGGAGGGTCATTGAAGCAGCACAAACGTAATTCATTACTTTTTACCAAGCTAACCAGTTTAAAATAGCTTGTGATTCATACGCGTCCACCACTCCCTGCTTTCAGTTTGTCCTCCGCCAAATACAGTAATGTTCCGATTTTGTCCGCTCCCGATTTTGTCTACCCCCGATTTAATCAGCTTTCTATCCCGATTTTGTCAGTCTATAAATTTTGTTTAACTTTTGTGCTTTTAAACATAATTTATAAAACTATTCAGCCTGCTTGAAACTATTCTAATTCTCTGGGGAAAGTTTTTGAATAAAATGATGCCTTCTTGCGAGTAATTCAAGGTCAAAATTACGGTATTTTTATAGTAAAAGTTCTATACTTCCTAAACAAGCAAAGATAGAGGTATACTATGTTCAGCAATGTTGTGTATTTTTACTATTTGTACAACTTTGTAAAAGAGGAAAAAGTCATACAACAACTATGAAAACAGCTAAAATAACAAACTAATTTTAACGGTTTTTCATTTCTGAGAAATAGGATTTTTCTATCTTTGCTGAAGAGATAAAAGGTCTTCCGCAAAATTTCTTGTAATAATATGCTGTAAAACTTTGCAGAACACATCAATGTGTTATATTGAAACTGAAGAAAAATAAATTTTTTCTTGCACTTTTAGGGGGATCAATCAAAATTTGAATTCCGCTAGACGATTGAACTTTTAATTTTAAGAAACTCTTCCAAAGGTTCCATAAACTTAAAACCAAGCTTTCCCGCTCAAAGCCAATGTGCACCAAAAACGATTCTGGACCAGTGTGCTGTGCTCGGTTCATTGAGCTTTCGGTTGACCAATTGAGGGATAAAATTTAATTTTTAGTAGAAGTCTTCGATATTATAAGTTAAATCTTGAATTTTGAAAAGAATTCCGAAAAAAAATTTTCTCGATTTTGTCAGTTTCCTCATTTTGTCGGCGCAAAATTCAACATGGGGCTGAGAAAATCGGAACATTACTGTATTCTTCATCTTCCGTTCAAACACGGCAAGGGCGCAGATGGCCTTCGTGAGCTGCGTCACAACTTCAAGTCTATAAAGAACTACTGATCAACTTCGTACGGCAGCGTATGCTTCTGGAGCGTGACGAAGGGCAAAGTAAGCCCGGTTTCCCGCTTGAATGCGCCGCTGGATCGGCTTAGTAATGGTCACCAGCGATCCTAAATACACGAATTTATCTACCACTTCTAGTTCGTCACCGTCAACGCTTACCGTCCATGGAGGGCGCACGTTTGTTTCGTGTATTTGGTATTTAGCCCAATCCTCCTAGACTCCGCTTTCAGTATGGCGTAGATTGCCTTCGCCGTCGCAAAGTTCTTGCTATGACATCAAAGTCACCAGCAAAGCCTAGGAATTGATAAACCTTGATGAAAATCGTGCCTCTCGTCGGATCGCCACCTCAAGAGCGATGTTGTACGGTATGCAGGATAAGCCGACCTGTCTTAAGGGGTTATATACAGTTAGAATTTTCGAAAAATCGATTTTCTGTTTATATCATATCGTAGTGTGTATATATTTAAGTATGCACACAGAAAATTTCATACCAATCCGGCAAATATTAACGAAGTTAAACGCATATTTGTAACGACATGTCAGAGCGATTGTAGAAGGAACGCGAAACTTTGAACGCGCGTTTCTCAAAACCGTGTTTTCAAAGTCGGTGAGCAAAATTTCTCAAAAACGGCTGAACCGAATCACTTCAAATTTTGACACAAGTGTGATAAGGATATATTCTACAGATTAATCGAAGGTTTTTTCTCACCGATTAATATTTCTTATTTTATGGACAATTTAAGAGCAAAATTTGCCCCAAAAATCGATTTATTATGTTTAACAAGCCGCCATTTCGTCAAAAATGATTATATTGCTAAATCCTTCGATCAATCTATAGATAATATATTTTATCACCGATTCCTTTTGGGTTTTTCGATTTTCGATGATTCAGTCCAAAGATATCGTGCTCACCTCAAGACGCCTTATTTTAGGAGATTAACTGTAGCAGCTATTTAAATAACTGTTTTCAAAAACAAAATACGTTAAAATACGGTCAAAAGTTACTGTAAGATGTACACAAATTTTCACTTTAATCAATTAAGGGGCCGTGCAATAATTACGTAAGGACTTTTTCTTCATTTTTGAACCCCCCCTTCCCCCTATATAAGATTTTGTAAGATTCTGGCCAATCCTCCCTCCCCCCCGTAAAAAATCTTAGTAAGATTTTTTGAAACATCAAAATGCAAGTTTTATTTAAAATGTTAGACATTGAAAGAATATTGAAACAGTCAACAAAGTTCAAACAAGTTCATAAAAACCAAGTTTCAAACAAATTCATAAAAAAAACAAGCACAATCAATTATCTGTTGTAAATCCCTTCATAGTCCACTCACGAACCGAACGTATTTCAGCATTGAGGTTGTCAATAGATGTTGGTATATGTTCAGAAACTCACTAGCGTACACATAATTCTGGCTTTAGTTTTCAAAAGGTCGCATAATTGACCCTTTTGCATGCATTATGCGACCTTCTGAAAACTGAAGCCAGCTGAACACGTGTCCTCGTGCAGTAGCATACAAAGAACTTCTTTGCCTCTTCTTGATGACACGCGACATGGTCTTACATCCCAAGAAACATTTTTGTTGTACAGTAGCTTATCAAGCGCTTGTTCCCTTGATACAGCTATACATTAGCTACTTTTAAACAAAAATGTTTGTAGTGATATCATAAGGGATTTTGCGGCTGCCTTGCGGGATTGGGATAGGCAATTGCAACCGAATATGTTGGAATAATAGCATAAACCGATAACATCAGATGGCTCTGGAACAAGTAGGTCGCCTGATGTTTCCCTTAGTGGGCAAGGGTAAAATACTCAGCAAGTTGCTACGCATTTCCTTGTAGCATGAAGCATTTTAACACTTCACAACTTAACTCATCAATTAAAAAAATTTGTAACAAGTAGCATGAGTTGCTATTAAAAAAATTTGAATTTATCATAATTTTTTCGTGTATGAAAATCTTACGTAAGAAATGATTAAGCCCCCCACTCCCCCAAATAAGATTTTGTAAGATTTTGCGGAACCCCCCCTCCCCCCATTATGCCTTACGTAATTAGTGCACGGCCCCTAAAGTGTTTTCTCTAGAAAAATCCACTTTTTTAAGCCTCCTAACTGTATATAACCCCTTAACCGTGAGGGGTCAGTCCCGGCGTAGTGGTTAGTATTCACGCCTCTCACGCCGAGGACCCGGGTTCAAACCCCAACCCCGCAGAAGTCACGAATGACCCAAGCTGGTTAAAGTGACTATAATCTAACAAAAAAAAAACCCTTGACCCTCGCCGCGACTCGAAGGGACTCGAGAGTGTCCCAGAGTTGCGCATGAAACACGTCACTCGATCCAATGTAGCTCTGATCTGTCTCGTAAGTTTTCCGGAAAACAGTGTTCGTGCATTATCAGCCATAGCTAGTTTCGATCGACTGTATCGTACGCTGCTTTGAAATTAATAAAGGTGGGATGCGTGCGCACGTTTTACTCTCGACACTTTTGTCATGTTGCGAAATATGCCTTTTTAAAAATAGTGTGGCCTTTGTATGGACGATGGAATTAACGCGCCAGTGTCTCGTCTATTTGGAGTTTAATTACATGCCCAATAGTCCATGTAAACAAACCACCGATAGACGTCAAAGAAATTAGGTTAGCTGACAGTTACCGTACGCATACTTTGCCACGTATACGTACTTGCAAGGGGCTTTCAGCAGCTATGATTACAACGCACCTTTGTAAAAGGGTAGGGGAACTGTGGGTAAAACCGACACTTTAACAATTTCCACAGAAATTTCATATTTGTAGGTCAATTATTATCCGACAAACATTCCAGAATCTTAGTTGAACTATACATAATTATTCTACGAGGTCTGTTTGATACATATTTCGACTGTTTTTGATATATAATGAAAAAGAAAACTCTGTATCTTCAGGCGTAACGAGCAGCAGTGCGGGTAAACTGGACACTCTGTCAGGGTAAAACCGACACCTCATAAATATCAAGTGAAATCTTTGCCTAAAAAAATTATGATTCTCAGCGAAGGTGCCTATAGTATGCCTAGCGACAGCGAGGAAGAATCAACCCCCTCCCCTTCTTTCCACCCTGATTTTCATTTATACTTGAATTTGTCTTTTTTGATTCAACGGTCGATAGCACTTTTAACATTTTTCACTTGTTTTTCGGCCCAGATTCTCAGTTTTAAACCAAAACATAAATATAAACGCATTAAACTTAAAAAAACATATACTATCTAGAAGCACAAAGCCTATGTCGACTTTATCTTGGCTAAAAGTGTCGATTTTACCCTGAATTGACTCAAAATGTCAGAACAATGGTTTAGAACAGTAATAAACGTAAAAATCGCCTGTATTTTTACAAAGTAGACTAAAGATTAATCGCTGATAAATCAAGGATGCAAAAAGCGTCGAATTTTACAAATTTTTCTCCTTAAACACTTAAATTTCACTTTCGAAATTTTACAAGGACTGTTTCTTCACTGGTCTTGTTTTGCTGTTTATTTTGACAGTTATAGAACTTCGGCGGTGTTAAAATGGCTCGAAACGTAAGAAATAACAAGTGTAAACAGAATGCATTAGACGATTTGCAAAAAACAGCTCAGAACTTTAAAAATCGAGGGGTGTCGGTTTTACCCACAGTGTCGATTATACCCGGATTACCCCTACCTTCGATTACTTTACTGATTCATTGATCGATTATTAATTTTTGGGAATCATGCTCTTGGTAATCCAAACAGAAATGGAAATTTAAATAATAGAATTTGCAAAAATCGCCATTTTCCTTTCTTTTCGTAGGTTTTTGTATGGAAAACAATCTATACCTATAAAAAAGGTTTCTGTCTGTCTGTCTATCTGTCCGTATGTTACTTATAGAATCGAAACCTACTGAACCGATCGGCGTGAAAATTTGCATGTAGAGGTTTTTGGTGCCAGGGAAGGTTCTTATGTTGGTTAGAGATCCCTCCCCCCACTAAAAGGGTGAGCTCCCATACAAATGAAACACAAATTTCTGCATAACACGAGAACTAATCAAGCAAATGGAACAAAATTTTACATGTGGGTGTTTTTGGAGACAAGAATTTTTTCTATGGTAAATTAAAAGCCCTCCCCATTTTAGGAGGGGGGCTTCCATACAAATGAAATACAAATTTCCTCATAACTCCAGAACTAATCAAGCAAATGGAACCAAATTTAGCATGTGGGTGTTTTTGTAGGCAATTTTTTTTCTATGGTGAATTGAGACCCCTCCCCTCTTTAGAAGGGGAATAATGACCTTTCTCCCTTTTAAGAGGAGGGGCTTCCATACAAATGAAATACAAATTTCCTCATAACTCGAAAACTAATCAAGCAAATGGAACCAAACTTGACATGTGGGTGTTATTGGAGACAAGAATTTTTTCTATGGTGAATTGAAACCTCTCCCCACTTTATGAGGGGGGGCTCCTATACAAATGAAATACAAATTTCCTCATAACTCGAGAACTAATTAATCAAATGGAACCATATTTGGCATGTGGGTGTTTTTGGAGGCATGAATTATTTCTGTGATGAATTAAGACCCCTTACTTTTTAGGAGGGGGGGCTCCCATACAAAAGAAAAATAAATTTCCTCATAACTCCAGAATTAATCAAGGGAATGGCACCAAATTTAGCATGTGGGTGTTTTTGTAGGCAAGTTTTTTTCTATGGTGAATTGAGATCGCTCCCCTCTATAGGAGGGGAATAATGACCCCTCTCCCTTTTAAGAGGGGGGCTTCCACGCAAATGGAACACAAATTTCCTCATAACTCGAGAACTAATCAAGCAAATGGAACTAAATTTGACATGTGGGTGTTTTTGGAGACAAGAATTTTTTCTATGGTGAATTGAAGCCTCTCTCTACTTTAGGAGGGGGGGCTCCTATACAAATCAAATACAAATTTCGTCATAACTCGAGAACTAATTAAATAAATGGAACCTCATCTGGCATGTGGGTATTTTTGGAGGCATGAGTTTTTACTATGATGAATTAGGACCCCTTACCTTTTTAGGAGAGGGGGCTCCAATACAAATGAAATACAAATTTCCACATAACTCGAGAACTAATCAAGCAAATGGAACAAAATATGGCATGTGGGGGGTTTTGGAGGCAGGAATTTTTTTTAATGATGGTTTGAGACCCCTCACCCCACCCCTGTGGAAGGGGGATAAGGACCATCATTCAAATAAAACAGAAGTTTTTGCGTAACTCAAAAACTAATCAAACTCGAGAAATTTTAGACTCATAAAAGATTAATCAATAACAAGACTACCAAAAACTATCAATAGTAACATTAGATAATTCAGCGCGAGTCGGCCATAGGCCGCGAGTGTTGCCGGCGACCTGCCGTCGGATGCGCCGGCCACTGCGGGGGGCAGCCCCCCGTAGAAATCACCTCTATCTAGGTTTATTTATTGTCCTAGATCTACTGACCTCGATTACTTTCCTTCAGTTGGGTCACCCCTGCGAAATGGTACTTTCTACGAAAAGATTTTCCGTGAAATGGTACATCCCGCGTAAGGTTTTTCGCGAAATGTTATTCTGCGAAAATCTATATTCCGCGTTATGGTCAACCGAGAATTGGTGTTCCGCAAAATGGTATTCGGCGAAATGGTAATGATGGTGAATATTTAAATGCTATCCGCTTTATTTTATCAGGCTGAGCGATGTGGGGAGTTGTTTTCTATTTTACTGTGAGGAACATTTGTATATTAAAACACTCATGAACTCCTCAGAAACTTGCAAAATTCGAGATTGTGACAAAGGTCATCCGAGATTCACGATTTATGTACAACATAGTTTAATTTGTGGTAATACGAAGTTTGTCGGGACAGCTAGTATGCTATAAAACTTTGCTGTATCAATGTGTTATTATATTCAAACTGAAGTAATATAAATTTTTAATGCACTTTTAGAGGGATTAATCAAAATTTGTATTCTACTAGACGATAGAATTTTTAATTTAAAGAAACTCTTCCAAAGGTTCCATAAACCTAAAACCCCGCTCAAGTTTTCCCGCTCAAAACTCTAATACGCACGTTTTTTTTTTGTTTTTGACCAGTGTGCTGTGCTGGGTTAATTAGATAAGATTGCATTGAGCTATCGGTTGGTCAATTGAGGGTTAAAATATAATTTGTAGTAGCAGTCTTCAATATTGTAAGGTCAGCCCAAAATTCAACATAGGGCTGACAAAATCGGAACATTACTGTACAGTGGACTCTCGGAAAAGTTAATCGATTGGGGAATGGGTCGATTAACTTTTCCGAAATATTAACTTTTCTGAGTAGTCCTAGGAGTCATCGAAAATTATAAATACAAAAGCGAAAAATATATTCTCGGATACAGGATACACATTTTTAGGAATCTGGAAGTTGTAATGTAAAGAAATATGTAGCAAGATCCTTATGAAATGATACTTAGCTCCTTTCAATAAATTTAAAATAGTCGGTTATTCTAGTTTACTTTTGATTTTTCATAGTCTACGACAACGTTCTGACAATGTTCGCGCTTATTTTTTGTTCCCTACTGTTTTTCCTTTTGCATTTAAAATTCAATCTGAGTTTGCGCTTACGATACTCTGTATGAAGCTGTGGAAAGGCGATAATAAACCGAAAAATGGGAAATAAAGATAGAAGGAAAACACACGTGTGTGAATGAACGCTTTGGACAACCAATAAATTTAAACTCTCAGAAAAGTTAAGCCAAAAATTAACTTTTTAGAGCGTTGCATGAGAGCTAATATTCGCTTAACTTTTCTGAACAATTAACTTTTCAGAGAGTTAGCTTTTCCGAGAGTTTACTGTATTATAAAAAACAACCCCTACATGTGCATGCAAGAAATCGGTCGGACTCCGTCCGATACAAACGAACATTTTGCTTGCGTCGGACCGACTCCGGGTGACAAACAATTAGGTACTGTGGGTAGCCGATTTGAAGACAAAAAGAGAAACGAAAAAATACGCCACGTTATGCTTCCAGTCGGTTTGCAGTTTATACTTTTCAATATGAACGCAAAGCGGGAGAACGACTGTTGGCTTCTCTTGAGAGAAGCCTAAATATGGCGTCCTGTCCGGACCTCTTTTATACATAGTAGATATGGCAGGAAAATGCACGTGAACGCTGCCGCGCTTCACTGACGGTGATAAAATCCAGCTTTGACGTCAATTCACCTCTACATTTGTATTTAAAACATCATTACACGTGAAGATTCTCAATTTTTGGTGACTTAATCTTGATCTTCGTTCCGATTGAAGGCAGTATTGATTAAATAGAAATTACGAGGGAAATGTTTATTAAAATTTAAGCACGGCACACAGGAGAGGGAGAATGAAACTATAATTGACAGGAACTGAAACTTATCTAAAGGGGCGATTGCATGAAGCGACGGATCGTTACTATTTTTAGAGAGGAAAGAACAGGTGAAATGTGCCTAAGATTTTTCAAAATACACCTGGAAGAACTTTTCAATTCAATTAAATTTGCGTTGAAAAATCGACACCCTGAGTTTCTGGTTTCTGGTTATTAACCGCGACGCCATAAATGTACAGGCACTGCAGTCACTTTATATGTTATAGAGTTGAAACTCAGGAACAACAAGAAAGCTATTTGAAATCATTAGACTGTGAGTTGGCAAACAAAACAAAATATTTAAAAATTTAAATTTAAATTCCATGAGGTAGAACGTACTCAAGTAACAATTTGGGTTTTATTGTACTCTCATGATGGCATTTACGATCAAAATTGGTCTCGAAGATCACCATAAGAGTAAAATAAAACTCTCATTGTTGCTTGGGATAATTTTTTCGACTTTTCTTTGGAATTTTCCACCACCGTAAAATTTGCATTGGAGTTTTCTGGAGAAATAGGAGACCTCGAAGTCTCTAAATTTTTTTGTTCATAAATTTATTAACTAAACCCACGTTAATGTTGATAAGCTTTATTCCGCACATCCCCAGGAACACTCAATCCTACAATTCGTCGATCGTGCGTGTCACGAGTCACGCACACAATACGGCAATCGACACTGACTGCCAGTATGGCATGGAATCCAGAAAATTAATCTCGACGACTTTGCTATATAGGTTTTCAAACGACAATCAAAATGGCTCACACTGCCCTTGCTTAACGCCCCGGCTTCGAGCAGCTCCCCACGAATGGAATCAATCAAACAGGATCGAAAGGAGACGACGGAGACGCACACTGCACTCGAAATGCCATAACCAGTCCGTGCGATCGCGATGATCGAACCGTGCTTAAGTCGCTCGCCCGTCGAACGTTCATCCGATATCGTCGAAGCCCATCATAAAGTTGTCTGTTCAACCGACAGCCCCTCCCCCCTCCTCGCTCTTTCCCGTAAAGTAGAAGCCCCATCGTTGAAAAGGTTCTGAACGGACGGCTGAGCAACGAAAACTGAAAGCTTATCTATTTTTATCGCACGGTTATGATGGTGGTGCACCAGAGCTGCAGACGACCAATCAAATCAAGGTGCGTGATCGGACGAGTAGATCTTGTTCATCGTCAAGAACGTTGACGTTTATCTCGACGTCTAGTGCGTCCGTCCTACCCACCACCACCACCAGCCACTGACTGACTGGGTACCTAACCTAGCACAGAGCGTCTGCTTAGGGACACGATGGATGGCCGCACCAGCGCGAACGTGTTGAGTAATTGTTGATTTAACTTTTATTGCAAATATTGCTGTTCTGCCGATGGGATTCTGAGGGGATGGGGGGGATTGGAGCAACAGAATCAAGTGCTGATTGACGAAGTCGCCTCTCTCGATGGAGGTAAGCGTTCAATCACCCGAACCCGAGCTCGGTGATTTGCCAACTCGGAGAGACGGTTTTTGAGGACGAATTAACGACGAAATAATGACGGGTGGTGTACGAGCGCGGTTCTGCGTGAGGAGGCCCGTGACCACGTACTGGCATGCACACATCCACACACACATAGTAGGCAGTTCAGTGGTGGTGCAATTTAGGAAATTGAAATGAAGAAATGTAATCTAGGACTTTAGTTCAGCTAAATATGAAAAATTGCGCATCAATAGGATTTTGGTTGAATGTGTTGAGCAGCCTAAGATACACCTGATTTCATTCATAATCTTCATTTATGCAGAAGAGAGGGCAACCATTCATAAGCGGGCTTCCGCTTAAGAAATGGTGAAGGTATTGAGGTGCTATGATGCAGTACGGTGCGGCAAGTGGGACAAATGAAGAGGGGCGAAGGAACGTAACTAGGCTTGAGCTATATAATCAAAGTAGTGGTTCAACCTGAGTCCGGCGAGCAACGGTTACAGCTGTTGGCAGGTTGTATTTATAGATAACGTATTATTATTGACTATGCAATCTAGGCACGGTCCCCCAAGAGTGGATCACTGAAAAAGAAAAGCAAAATGAGTTTAAAAATCATTGAGTCATATCTTTGTTGTGGCAACTGAAAAACAAAATCGTCAATTTTCCGTCTATTATTTTAAAGCTGGTTTATGATGGAGACGCATCGCACTTGTCAAGGTGCCAAAGATTATCCTAATATAGCATCTTGTTAAAACTACTACTGAATTTAAATAAAAGTTGTTTTTTTTATTCAGAAAATAAGTTACCTATATATTATACCTATATTTTTGGTTTTTTAGTCTCGAAAACAAGCGACACTAATGAAAAATTTGGATTGATTTTTGAAAAGAAATTAATTACTGAAAATTTTTGCAATTAAAATGTGATTTAAGATGCCAAATGGCCTGCCTCATCATCAAA
The DNA here is from genome assembly GCF_943734655.1 of Sabethes cyaneus. NCBI lineage: Eukaryota > Metazoa > Arthropoda > Insecta > Diptera > Culicidae > Sabethes > Sabethes cyaneus. The sequence goes on from NC_071353.1 coordinate 4,149,638, forward strand.
TTTAAGATGAGTGAGGTTTACCAAACTAACTTGAAAAAACGGGACAAATTAAAATTGTACCTGAAATGTTAACAGAGAACTTGCAGTTTGTAGACTACATAAAGAAGTACCGGCGACTGGAGACGGCTTCATATTCGACATATGATACCACCCTCGGAGGCTCTTACGTCGATCTAACCTTTTCGCGGAACATTCTACTGGAGAGTAGGAGTTACCAAACATGCCTTTTCACTTATCGAACGGTTCTGTCGAAACTAGAACAATTTACCATTACTCTTCGAATCATCCAGGGTATTGCTGTTGAAACGTTTCTTTTCAGGGCCACGTAGTCCTACGTCATCCATGTGGACCCCCCTTTTTCTATCCCGAATGCAAGCATTGAATCTGACCGATACATAGTTTCAACAAGACGACGCTGCATGCCACACAGCACAGTGAAACATTGAACCAAATTAAAGGCAAGTTTGGCGAGCACTTTAATTACTGCTCTTGGATCTGAAAATTTTCCGTCTAGTTCCTGTGATTGAACATTTCTAGATTACTTATGTGGAGTTAGGTAGAGTTTCTCGTCCTTGCGGATAAACCAGCAACGGTTGAGGTTTTGTAAGATAATATTAACGGGTTGTTGGTCTGAAACCAATCGAAATGCTCGGACCAAATAGTGAAAAGTTGAACCTTTCACGCATCACCGGCGCCAGAAGTTGCATACAATTATCGTCAATAAGTAAACGACAAACTTTAAATTGAGAGTTTCAAAATTTAGTATATATTTTTTTGTTTCATTTTAATATGAAAATCCTTTTAAAAAATCACCTTTTAAATTATTTCTTTATTATTTTTCTTATCATGACAGCTAAAGCTACCGACTTTCAACATTCAAGGTAAAGTTAAAGCTACCGACTTTCAACATAAAAAATGTTTGAGTTTCTTTTACTATAAGCCTAGCAATTTCGAAAATAGTGGATGACACTATTGTCATTACTAAAAGCTAGAGTTTCCATAAGGAGAATCATATGGTGATGAATTGATGAATTCATAACGAAACCATGAGTTTCAGCAGTTGCATCTATTTTTGGGAAGCCGACGAGAAGGAGACGCTTAGACTTTCATAGTCATATCATTGTTCATATCCAGAAAACGACAAAAGCGAAGAGCGACAAACCAGTCATTCTCTGCCTACAAAACAAACATACGTAGCAACCAGAATGTATCATGACAACAAAATAAAGGGACAAACAAATGTTGCCTCACGGGTGTGATCTGGATAACTGTCGGTGAGAATATATTTTGATACACACACACTCGCTCTCACAAGCGCACAGTAGTCCAAAAGGGCGAAAAGTGGAACGTTTTTCCGAGTGTCTTTTGCTTTCATTTTATCATTTATGGTCTTCAGCACTTATGTTCGTATGAATATTCTTAATGTGAAACTGTCAAAAGTTAGTCATCGCTTACTACAATGAAAATAAAAAATAACTTTTTTGTGTTAGGAAATATCGACATAGTTTCTTTGGCAAAGTTGTAAATATTGTAAAAACAAGCAACTTTGCTCAAGAAATAAAACTTCTATCTTTATCGAGTGCTGAACTACAGGGCATATTCTTTAAACCTTCTTTAAAAATTAGTTTTTCATACTTAGCTTTTCTCAGTTGCATTTTACAAGAATACAATGTTCTAAGCAATTATCGAAGCTCTCAAAATACACGTTTTTGCAGAAGACCGCAAATCTCTTGGACCTTTACTTGCTGAATTATCTCATATTCAAGTCTTAAATTTCCAAAGAATCACGAGCCTGTGGGGAAAAATGGGGTATAAGCGTGCTTATGAAATCAGCACTTCATCTTGAAGCTTAAGTCGAGTACTATAAACTTGTTTGTGTTCCGCTTGTCCCCAACCACCCAAATGAGAGTACGGCAAGCATACGTTTTAAGTGTTTTGCGTTCGCTAAAGGCTCGATACGCGTCCATTTTTTTGTGTTCGTAGATAGACACATGGTTTCTTCGACAAAGTTATAGAAAATATAGAGGCAAACAACTTTGCTAAAGAAATTACATTGCTATCTCTATCGAGTGCAGAGCTTTACAGCAATTCCTTTTTGAAATTTTTTAAAAATAAGTTTTTTCTATTTAGCGCATGTTGTTTGCATTTTACAAGAGTATATGGTTCTAGGCGATTATTGAAAGACTCCAAACACATGTTTTTGCAGAAGGTTGCAAATCTCTAAGACCTTTCCTTACGAAGTGTAAGTGCCAATAACATTTTCAAAACTATTTTATAAATTCCGAAAATCAAAGTGGTTTTCCAAGACTTCAATAGAATTTAATAAAGTAAAGCTAACACAACCATAGTGCGTCATTAGTTTTCTATTATATAATCTGACGAATTTTCTAGACGATGTTAACTTTGGATCTGATTTTCTCGAAATTTACTTTTTGTCACTTACACCCCTTTCCTTCTGACCCACTCAATTATAATAGATTACAAATTACAGAAAATAAATATTTTTTTTAATCACTAAAATACGAAATGATGGTAGAATGCCGCTGAAACGGTACCGTTCATTCCATTTTAAGGCCACCCTGCCATGGCACGAGATAATCAGCGCGAGTGGCTAATTTCTGTCAAACTGGCGGCGCGACGCTCTGCCACTGTACTCTGTCACGGATGGATGAAACCGGTCTATGCCAACTTTTTCAAACATTATCGGTGGGTATTTGTCTCAAACTCAAACGGAGGAGAACCTTATCAAGTTCGTTCCACGTCCACACTTCAGCAGCAAGATGGAAGCTGGGACGAGCACCTAGCAATGCGAAGAGCTTCTGTAAAACCAGTAAACCAGTGATGTGCTTTTCCTTACCCACGACAGGGGCCCGCTTCGGATTGAGTATAATTTGATCCGCACAATATTCAGGCGTATCTCTATTATTAAATTGCACTGTTTTATCTTGCATCTCCTTCTTCCCTAATGTCCGCATAGTTATCGGAGCACACGGCAAGAGATTGTCCCTTCAGGTGGTAAACTGGTAGCGCTTTAGCCATCATCATCGCTGATGATTACCGATCACCCGATTGGTATGGATTGGCGAACGAAGCTGAGCCTGCAACAGGTGCGTTTCTTCACATAACTATGCATTCGAGATCTTTTATTTAGCTTCGCCAACTTCGTCAATCTGTCAAATGTCATCATCCTAGAACTAAATTTTCCAACCCACCTTCAGAATAATTTTTTTACCAATCTTACAAGAACTGGTGGAAAACGGCGATCATCGACCCCATCAAGTCCGCACGTTCGAAAATTCCCTCTATTATAACCAATCAACTTAACCTGAATTGACGAACGACAGGATGTTGTTAGCTCATGTAAATGAAATCAATATTGCTAGGCTAGGAGAAGAAAAAAACTAGAGCCACCTTCGTCTTGCTCTTTCTCTCGCTCGGTATCCTCCTCGGCGCGGCGGGGGGACCTTCGGCCGAAAGAACCGGAATCGATGCCGAGCGAGCGCTCTTCTCTGGGTTCATTTTTTTTTTGCACTCCGTTTCTTGCCATCGTGCCTTCACCTCCCGATTCGAGGGCTGTTATTCCATTCGTTCCACTCCAATCTTTCGTTATCTGGCTATTTCCTCCTCCTCCTCCTAGACCATGACCATGCCCCCGCCCGCCGCTTCTTGCCTGGGTCGCTCCCAACCAAGACCCTAACCCGCAATCACGCGTCCCGGTACTTAATTTCGATCCAATTTCAATCATCATACGCACATACGTTCTTGAGAAGCAACTCGTCGTTTCTTCATGAGCTATACAGCAGGTTTGCATTATTTTTTGTTGCATTCGGTTCTTCTCTATGATTACGGCTTGCTGCATTCGGGACGGTTTCTAGAAGTTCTTTTTTTGCTTCATATTTTTTGCTGCTACCGTTTCTGTGAAGTCCATCGGTCCAACGGTGAAGCTATGATGACGAACTAGAAGCCCTCCCCCCGAGGGAGTAAGCCATCGTTTTCCATCAGCTTCATCAGAAAAAAAAGCTGAGCAGTCAATTGAAAACAAGATGGTAATTTGGAATGTTGCCTTCGTGTGCACCTGTGTGTATGTGTGCACTGGCGTATGTGCGTAGTGTGTACCTGCCTGCCTGCCTGCCTACAGGGGCACGTGGAGATCGTCAAACGGATAGCTATAGACAGACAGTCAGAGAGCCCGCTAGCGAGCCAGTCGACCGTTATGTCCAGGGCAGCAGTTTTTGTCGAAACTTTGCATGGCTCTCTACCCGCCGAAGGCCAGCGGTGCGTAACGTGTCCCGACTAAACTGGGACCAGCTGGAAGGAGACTTCTTTTTTTTCGTCCATTGGCAATTTTCTGTGGCCTGACGGCGGAAATCTGCTGTGATTGATGGTTCAATCTTGGTCGAAAATTGGCAGGGCAAAATATATTAGTGTTATTGGTCAACAAGGGGGGTTTTGCCATCGCGATCAAATTAAGGGAACAAAAAATTTGTGCTTTCCTTTTAAATGTGACTATTTGTCTGTGAGTTGACAGGTTTTACTGCTTAAGTTTTTAATCTCTGATCGATTTTGTCTTTCGGTTGTTTTATTTTTGTATGATCCGAATTTTTTGTAAAGCCAAGTTACAAAAAAAATGGTTTTAGCGATAAAAACGCTGCCGCAAAGCCGTCAAAGCTTGACTTGTACGCAAGCTGAAAAATCACCAAAAGGAGTATGTCAAATCGGCGTATTTGAAAATTATTTTTTATGCTAGATAAATTAAAAACGCATAAAACGTCGAGATCTGGCCTTATCTCGAAAAAAAAAAATTCGTTAAAAATTGACTTTTTGGGTCTAGCCGCTTTTTATAACTTACTTTGAAAGACCACATTGAAAGTATACAAGCAAAATGTAATAAGGCCATTGCAAATCATATTTAAAGTTTTTGTCACACCCCCCCCCCCCCCCCCCCTCCCCTTGGAAATTGGCTTGAACGGGGGGCAAAACAATAATTTGTAGGATATGAGTCAAATTTCTTTTTATATAATCAATTGTCTGTGGGCTCTGAAAAACTCGAAAAATGAGTCTCCGAGTTGAATTAACGCTTCTAGCATGAAACAGAAATGGAAATTCAAACAATGGAATTTCCGAAAATGGTCCAAAAAAATTTTCCCTCGTTTTTGTCTTGTTTCGTATATTTTTGTATAGAAAATAATAACGTATATGTTATAAGCAAGAATAGATTCGGTTTTCACGTTTAAACCTTAAATAAAAATTCTTAAAATCCATGTTTTTTTTGCTCGATTAAAAAATTCGCTTTGTTTTTTTCCGCCCCCCCCCCTTCAGTGGCCGAACACGGGAAGGACAAAAACTTTATAAAATATTTGTAATGGCCTAAATATATGAGATGTTGATATCCTCTCATTAACAGTAATTCTAGACTTTGTCTGAAAAATAAACTATTGATTTACAAACAAATTTTTAGACCGGCCATGTTATATGCCGTTCCGATTTGGTCAAGTTGTTGTATTGCGAGGAAGAAGAGTCTTCAGAGGATTCAAAATAAAATTTTGAAATTGATTTTGAAGCGTCCTCCTTGGTTTAGTACATTAGAATTACATAGACTTACTGGTGTTGAAGCTATGTCAAACAAAATTATTTCAAATTTCCGACAAAAATCGTTGCAATCCTCTATTGCGATGATTAGGTCTCTTTATAGATCACTAGCTGACCCGACAAACTTCGTATTGCCACAAATTAACCTGTGTTGTACATAAATCATGAATCTCGAATGATCTTTGTCACAATCTCGAGGTTTGCAAGCCCTCCAGTGGGCGGCACTTGCGACGGCGGGTCACCGGCAACACTCGCGACCGTTTCGTCCTGAATGATCTAGTGTTACTATAGATAGTTTTTGTGGTCTTGTATTGACTAATGTTTTATGGAAGAGTCTCGAATTTCTCGAGTTCGATTAGTTTTTGAGTTTCGCAAAAATTTCTGTTTTATTTGTATGAGAGTCCATATCCCCCTACCACAGGGGTGAGAGGTCTCTAACTATCGTAAAATAAATTCAAGACTCCAAAATCTCCCACATGCCAAATTTGGTTCCATTTGCTTGATTAGTTCTTAAGTTATAAGGAAATTTGAATTTCATTTGTATGGGTGCTCCCCTCTTAAAAGGGGAAGGGGTCGTAATTCACCATAGAAAAAATTTCTGCCATCTAAAACTCCCACATGCCAAATTTGGTTTCATTTGATTGATTAGTTCTCGAGATAAGAGGAAATTTGCATTTCATTTGTATAGGAGCCCCCCTCTTAAAGTGGGGAAATCCATAGAAAATATACCATAGAAAATATTCTTGCCTATAAAAACACCCACATGATAAATTTGGTTCCATTTGCTTGATTAGTTCTCGAGTTATGAGGAAATTTGTATTTCATTTGTGTAGAAGCACCCCCTCTTAAAGTTGGGAGGGGCCCTAATTCACCATAGAAAATATTTTTGCCTCCAGAAACCTCCACGTGCCAAATTTGGTTCTATTTGCTTGATTAGTTCTCGAGTTATGAGGAAATTTGAATTTCATTTGTATAGGAGCCCCCCCTCCTAAAGTGGATAGGGGTCCCAATTCATCATAGAAAAAAAAATTGTCTCCAGAAACACCCACGTGCCAAATTTGATTCCATTTGCAGGATTAATTCTCGAGTTATGAGGAAATTTGTATTTCGTTTGTATAGGAGCCCCCCCTCTTAAAGTGGGGAGGGGTCCTTATATACCATAGAAAATATTCTTGCCCTCGAAAACTTTCACATGCCAAATTTTGTTCCATTTGCTTGATTAGTTCTTCAGTTATGAGGAAATTTATATTTCATGTGTATAGGATCCCCCCTCCTAAAACGGGGAGGGGTCCCAATTCATCATAGAAAAAAAATTTGTCTCCAAGAACACCCACATGCCAAATTTGGTTCCATTTGCTTAATTACTTCTCGAGTTATGAGGAAAATTGTGTTTCTTTGGTACAGGAGCCCCCCCTCTTAAAGTGGGAAGGGGTCCTAATTTACTATAGAAAATATTCTTGCCCTCGAAAACCTTCACATGCCAAATTTGGTTCCATTTGCTTGATTAGTTCTCGAGTTATGAGGAAATTTGTATGGAAGCCCCCCCTTTTAAAGAGGAGAGGAGTTATAATTCCCTTTATAAAGAGGGGAGGGATCAATTTACCGTAGAATAAATTCGTGTCACCGAAAACACCCACATGCCAAATTTTGTTCTATTTGCTTGATTAGTTGTCGAGTTATGCAGAAATTTGTGTTTCATTTGTATGGGAGCCCCCCCTCTTAGGGGGGGGAGGGGTTTCTAACCATCACTAAAACCTTTCCTGGCCCCAAAAAACCTCTACATGCATATTTTCATGCCGATTGGTTCAGTAGTTTTCGATTCTATAAGGAACATACAGACAGACAGACAGACAGACAGACAGAAATCCTTCTTTATAGGTATAGATAAGATAGCTAGATTAGATATTAGGTTAGGTTAATGAAGAAAGTACTCAAATCCCCCTACAAAACAAAAATTTCTAAACGATCGAAGATTGTTCAAGTCAGATTCTCTAGAATTTTTCCGGATTGAAATAACTTTAGACGCTTTTTCTAGATAACACCAGATCTCGACGTGCCATGCATTTTAAAGTCATTTGCATTAAAAAAATTCGAAAACGCCGATTTGATGTACACTCAAGTCGCTTTTTACGCGAAGGATACGTTCCGCGTAAATCAAAATCGCGCAAATTCCGAAAATCGCATAAATTCCGAAATTCACGTGAAAAAACCGCGTAAATTCAAAAATTCGCGTAAAACAAACCAAAATTTCGCGTAAAAAAACTTCGTGGATTTCAACACTATATTAAAAAATAGGCTACTTGAGCAGCACATCCGCGTAAATACTAAAAATCGCGTAAAAAACCGCGGAAGTTCGGAAATTCGCGCAAAATTCCGAAATTCGCGTAAAAAACAAATCGCGTAAAAAGCGACTTTAGTGTAATCCCCCCTTTGCTGATTTTCGGTTTGCATGCAAGTCAAACTTTGACGGCTTTACAGCAGCAGTAAATCAAATCCGATTGAGCTGAAATTTTGCACAGTAATTTTTCGTGGCGAAGAACATTTTGCAGGTTGTCCCGTTAAAATCCATTTTCATTGGCCCCCTAACAGACACTGATGAAGGCCGCAAGTCGTAGGCGAATTACGTATCTGTCGCGGATAAATATGAATACAGTAATGTCCCGATTTTGTCAGTCCCATGTTGAATTTTGGGCTTACAAAATGGAGAATTTTTCGAATTTTTTTTTTTCAAAATTCAAGACTTAAGACCTTGCAATATCGAAGACTTTTACTAAAATTAAATTTTAACCCTCAATTGGTCAACCGAAAGCTCAATGAACCGGGCACAGCACACTGGTCCAGAACCTTTGCATTAACTTTGAGCAGGAAAACTTGGTTTTAGGTTTATGGATCCCCCTAAAAGTGCAATAAAAAATTTATTTTTCTTCTGTTTCAATATTGAAGTGTTTTGCAAAGTTTTACAGCATATTATTACAAGAAATTTTGCTGAAGACAGTAACCTTCTCTCTCTTCAGCAAAGATAGAAAAATCCTATTTCTCGTAAATGAAACATCGTTAAAATCAGTTTTTCTATTTTAGCTGTTTTTGTAGTTGTTGTATGACTTTTTCCTGTTTTACAAAGTTGTACAAATAGTAAAAATACACAACATTGCTGAATATAGTATACCTCTATCTTTGCTTGTTTAGGAATTATAGAACTTTTACTATAAAAATACGCTAATTTTGACTCCGAGTTACTCGCATGACGGCACCATTTTATTCAAAAACTCTCCCCAGAGAATCAGAATAGTTTCAAGTAGGCTGAAAAGTATTAGAAATCATGTTTAAAAGCACAAAAGTTAAGCAAAATTTATAGGCTGACAAAATCGGAACATTACTGTAGTGGAATTTAATTTGGAAAAAGTTTTCTTTAATTTCACATAACACAAAACTGCTAATAAAGAAAATTTATTCTGGTTGCTTATATTACCACGACAAAATTAGTTAACAACGCTACCTACATCTCTTATAAACTTACTATAAGTGAAATATCGATTTGGCGTACAAACACAAAATTGATCTTATTGCGGTTACTTGTCAAACCGCAATAAATCTGTTATTTTTATAGTGCTATTAATGTAGCAACACTCTTACCAAGCAGATTTATTGCTGGTATTTTGAAGAATATTGGAGTTCAACATCGAAACCTTTTTTTAATGTTCCGCCATAACTTCAAAATGCCTTGACCATTCTCCACCAAACTTGACGAACTTATTCCTTTATATAAGGAAACCAGCACTGGAGGGTTGACAAAAGGCTCCACACAAGGGTGAGGCCCAATTAACTAAAAATAGCTGCGTTAATTAAATAGAATTCAATAGAAGTGGAGGTGCTCCCTCTTTCTCTTGAACTGGGCGGAATATATGGAAAAAAGGCTTAGTTTCTCTTCCATTATAGGAATAATCGAAGAGGCGAAAGGGGGTTGCCATCTGGAGGAGGGATAGTTAGCAGGAACTTGAATATGTATAGATGTTTCACAGGTTCTTCGTCAAACTTGGCCCACATGTTCTTTGACTTGATAGAATCAGCACAGGGGGGTTGACAAAAGGGAAGTGGCGGCCTTCAACAAAAAGGAAGGTACCAAAGGCAATGGTACAAGTGATTGAGTGACTGGATCTTGGCATCCTGGTGGTGTTCGAAAAGGAGAATTATCATGTAAAGGGAGAGGTGCAAATAAGGAAAAAGTATTTTGTGTGTCTTAAATTATGTGAATTGCCAGTTAAAAGCAGATGTACAAATAGCTAGAAGACAAGAGAGCGATCTAAAAAAGACAGGGACCGGCTAGCCATTGACAAGGGAGAGGTTCAAATAAACAAAAATGCTTTGCCACTCTAAAGCGATCACTGAAAAGAAGACAGATTTACAAGTGGCTATAAGACAACAGAAGGGGAGAGCTTACAAGGGGTTTAGAGACGTTCAAATGAAGAAAAAGGGGTTTGTTTCTTACATTATGAGAATTTTCGTCACAACAACAGGTGTACAAGTGGCTGAGAGACAAAGGGACCCGACCAAGATCGGGCACTCAGTTAGTAATTAAATAAAAGAAGAAAGTCTATGTATGTTTGTATGCACCGGCATTACTCCAGAACGCCTGGCGGGTCTTCACTAAATTTAATATCAGCATTCGAGGGTGGACAAAAGGGAGGAGGTTCAAATAAAGAAAAAAGGTTTTATTCATTTCTTACAGATGTACAACTGGTTAGAGTACAAAATGAAAGCTTACATGGGGAGGCAGCTTTTTTTTCGACAGACTTTCCAACCAGCTATGATTTTATTGGCTTGCGAACATGCGACCCTTGGTTTGCTAGACCAGTGTCATACCTTCAAATCAACTGGGTGACAATGGGAAGAGGGATGTGTAAATGAGGAAAGGCGGCTTTGTTAGGGGAAGTCAAAATCAGGTCAATATACTTCCCCTGTGTTCCCCAAGGCATTTATTTGGGATTTTTTCCTTTTGTTCACAAAAATCTACTAATCTATGTCAGCGGCATTTTGTAGATAAACGTATGTACAGTGCAAAGAATAATCTCTTAAACTATGCATGGAGCATTCATGCATTGTGGACACTGCAAAGTTTGATTTGCATCAAACAAAAAAAGTGCTAGCGCAAGTTGAGCTTGAGTGTATCTAGTTTGTTAAACAAAACCACTCATAACTTTCTAGCACGTAAGATACATTGAATTGAACCAATCAACTTGTCAATCCGTGCACGTTTTAATGGCAGCGTATATTCAAAATTAACTGAACACAACCAAATAAATAAAAATCAATGATATCCGTTCAAACCGCTCAAAATACGAAGGAAATATGCAAATGATTTGCCAGCGCTGGCCGCTGGCTGGCTGGGCATCTATCGGACGCGTATCCCCTGCGGCAAATGCTTTCCTTTCACAACACGATCCGAAGTCTAACGGTTCGCGCGTTCCGCAAAAAAAAAAAATAAATAAATAGTGACTCCGTTCACCGAAAAAATTCGCTCCGTCATCTTCGGAATGGACAGCATCCAAGCATCCGCGCATCAGTGTACCGCCACCTCCTGCTATTGTGCCTCTATCCCTACCCTTCTATCGGTAAGGTTGTGTTTTTTACCGTTGCAATTGCAACAAAACGCACTTTCTGCCGTTTCATCGTGGATGAAATGTCGGATATATGCACACAACACCGGTGTGTTGCACCGATGGTTCGAGGAAGTGCAGCGTTTTTTTTTTTACGGTGGAACGAGGTAGATGGTTGACAGTGAAACTGTGTCCTAAACGTCACCCGGCCCGGTTCGGTCAGCGGATGAACTTCAAAGACCCGTTGCCCGCTGACCGCCGGCCGCTGTCCGCCGTGCAGGCAGGCAGGCAGGCAAACCGACTCGACGACGCCAGGTCCGAAGTGAATGTGTTTATTAGAGTTGAATAGAGAGATAAATATATTGTTATTAGTTTCGTATGCAAATTGGAGGCTATATTTTTTTCCTGCCCAGCGCACAGACAAAATAATATAAAACGATCGAAACCTGTGCTTTATTCCGAGTAGGATTCTAGTGTATGTGTGGCGCAATTCTTCGTGCTTCCTTTAGTAATTCATTATACGTATCCCGAAGCCATACGCGCCGACGACCGTGCCACGATAATTGCTTTTTACTCACTGCAATTCACTAACCAAACCATCCAGCTCTCAGTGACGACTGAATGCGCTAAATCGAACTTCCACCAAATCGGTAGCACCGCATAATTGACTCCGGTACTCGCTAATTGCTCTCACTTAGTGCTGCAGTTTTCTCTAATTCAATTCGGTCTGCTCTTGTTTCGGTACACCGAAAATAACGCTTAAATGCGACACCAGCAATTAAAATTGACGTTCACCCGTTCGTCCCGGAACGGGTCCAGCAGGATCGCGTGGAAGAACGGATCCTGAAATTCACCAATTTCGACTGGTTTCGAAATACCGAAAACCCGAACCCCCGTGAGTCGCGCTGAGGAGGTAACTGCTAATTATGCAATCTGTTGCACAGCAATTGCAAATCGGGATTTCGTGAATTGGCTCCGGTAAACAGTTCTAACCGGGTGGCATCGTTGGCGTGACGTGACGTGAAGTGCGGAAGATGAGGCAGGCAACTTGCAATATATACACTCATTATTTCATTCATTTGCAAGCATTTTCGTGGGTTTCTGGTGTCCTCCTCGCACCTCCCACGGCCATCACACGAAAAGGATTGTGGTTTCCGTCGGTAGAGCGCTCGACTAACGTGTGCGCTGCCTTTCGCCGTGTGCACGTGATGATGGTGCACGAATATGAACGGGAAAAGGGTCGAAGGTCGTACCAGGGGGTTTGGCTGATGTTTGGAAAGATTTTTCAAATCGATTTCGAAAATTCACCTTCTTTGTCGTTTGCTTTTTTTCATTGATTTTAGTAGGTTAACTTCATTTGAGTCTAACTTTGTTTCATTTCTGTGTATCTCGCATTGCTCAAATTCGATAAACTGTGAAATGCAACACCAAAACCCCCTAGAGAGTACGAAATTCGATCATTTTAAGGCCATCTAGTTCAATGCGACAGCTCTTTACCAGATTTTAGGACATAATTTACGCTATCTTTAAAAAAGTTTAAGTTTTATTATTTAGCAAAGTTTTTTCTTTCGGTGTAATTTTTTCTGAAAATCTATTTTTTTTGCAAAAAAATGATCTTATTTCTTAACACGCCCGTTCGAAAAGTTACTCTTAATGAAAAAAAATATGTTTAATAAAAAATGAATCCTTCCCAAGTAACAATTCCAAGTTTTATTACGTTCGGTTAGTGGTTTTCATTACCATTTTCATAAAATCGCTAATAAAATTATGAGCTCCACCAGAACTTTCTGTTGGCCGCTATAAAACTGCGTTTTGACCAAGTGGCCCATTCCTCAGAATGTTTTCATAACCACTATAAGAATTAGGTTATAAGCTCAAGTAGACGTATCACACTCTGATGAAAGCAGCAATAAAACCGATTAGGCTTCCGCTGCTTGACAGCCACCACCATAATTTAATAAAGCTTTTCTCTTTACGCTCTGGTAAAAAAAAAAAACTAAATCAGTCCACCAGCTTTGTCAACTTGAAAATAGGTCCGTGAGTAGAAAAATTAAAGTTTTATGGTCAGATCCTGCACGATTGTTTTATAGCGGCCATAATAAAATATCCCATAGAATAAATAATGAATTTTGAGCAGTCTTCGTTCATTTGCAGCATGTGCGCATTAAATTTTATCGTGCATATTGATATGATAGGTGGATAAAATCAACGCGCCACTGAAATTTTGCAAATTTCTAAAACTGGTTATTTTAACAAAATAAATATTTTCCGTTAGTCATTGTAGTTGTTTCTTGTGACAGGAAAACCGATTGATAATTTTTGTTTGCGAGCTAAAACAAAATACTAGAATATGGTAATATGGCTTCTCATAAAAAAATGATTTTTCGTGTTGAGCTTCAGTATTCTTCATAATCACAGCAAAAATGTGACCAAAACCACATTCGAATAAACAATCAGAAAGGTTGTATTCCAGACAACCGCATAGCTGGCGTAGAACTACGTTAGCCGGATTTTTGCGAAAAAGCCTTGAATATTAAAGAAAACTTGTCACACCATATTGACCTATGTGTGGTGTAAAATAGCGTTAAGTAAAGTAAGTAAGTGCTAAATAATTGTTTCGTATTTTTGGAATGTATTTTGTGTATTTTTTGATGGCAAAAACAAATTTTTTTAACCAGTGCCAAAATCGGAGTACAGTCTGAATTCGTTAATTGGGCCGACTCACAGTTGTTAGAAATTTATAAACTCAAAAGTTCAATAGAATTTGTACATTTAAGATGGAGCATGACCCAACTAACCAACTGCCCAATTAATTAACCCTCAACTAGCGAATCATTGTTGTATTTTAGAATAGAAATCTCCCTTATTATCCCTTATTACACCCAGTTATTAACAAGATTGTAGAATTGTAGGCACTATTGAGAGACATTTCTCGATCTGACTTCACCACAATTCTAACAATACTATGCTTAGCGTACGTTTGTCCGCGCAGGCAATTAGCAACAACTAAGCTTGCACCATGCAGATGCCATTTAATTCCATTCATTGTCATCTGAACATATTCGCTCTTGTCTGCTCTCTCATTCGGCGGTTGCAACCGTCAAGGTACGAAAATTGATTTACATTAGCCAGTCCATGACTGCATATGTCGCCTGTTTACAGCGTTATGTATCAAGCAAAAAGCCATACGATAATGGCTTTGTCTTTCTTTTTATGTCATTTCGATAGTCTTTACATGTCAAGAAGGCAGGACAGGTTTTGGATGCAAGAATTTATTCTATGGTGTTTGAGAGCCCTTCCCTCTTTAGGAAGGGAAATATGACCCCTCCTCCTTTTAAGAGGGGGGCTCCCTTGTTGGTGACTTTTAAGAGGGGGACTCGAGAGCTAATCAAGCAAATGGAACTAAATTTGGCATGTGGGTGTTTTTGGATGCAAGAATTTTTTCTATGGTGAATTGAGACCCCTCCCCTCTTTAGAAAGGGAATTATGACCCCTCTCCCCTTTAAGAGGAGGGGGCTCCCGTTCAAATTAAAACACAAATTTCTTCTTATCTCGAGAACTAATCAAGTAGATGGAACCAAATTAAGCATGTGGGGGTTTTAGACGGCAAATTTTTTTTCTATGGTGAATTATGACCCCTTCCCCTTTTAAGAGAGGGGCTCCCATATAAATGGAATACAAATTTCCCCATAACTCGAGAATTAATCAAGCAAATTGAACCAAATTTGGCATGTGGGGGACTTTGGGGTCTTGAATTTTTTTATGATGGTTATAGACCTCTCAACCCTGTGGTAGGGAGATAAAGACTCATACAAATAAAACAGAAATTATTGCGTAACTCAAAAACTAATCGAACTCGAGAAATTCGAGACTCTTCCATAAAACATTAGGCAATAACAAGACCACAAATCTATCTACAGTAACACTAGATGATTCACTACTAGTCACTAGTCACTCACTAGTAACACTAGATGTCGGAAGCGCTGCCCACTGGGAGGAGGCAACTCCCCGCAGAAATCACTACTGTCTAGGTTTATTTGTTTTCCTAGGCCTACTGACCCCTATTACTTTCTTTCAGTTGAGTCCGAACGAGCGACAGCGCAAAAAGGGGGCAGTGGTGTTTGAAAAGGGGAGGTCCAAATAAGTAAAGGGACTGCGTTTCTCTCTACACTGGGTTATTTCGAGGATTTGGGAGGAGGAAAAGCTACCGGAGGAATGGATGGAAGGAGTGGTTTGTCCCATCTATAAAAAGGGTGATCGGCTAGACTGCTGCAACTATCGTGGTATTACGCTGGTAAACGCCGCCTACAAGGTATTCTCCCAGATCCTGTTACGCCGGTTGTCACCGATAGCACAAGGTTTCGTAGGGAATTATCAGGCGGGTTTCATGGGGGCTCGCGCAACTACGGACCAAATTTTTACTATCCGGCAGATCTTGCAGAAATGTCGGGAGTACAACGTGCCCACACATCACATCTTTATTGATTTCAAAGCAGCATACGATACAGTCGATCGAGACAAGCTATGGCAGATATTGCACGAACACGGTTTTCCGGACAAACTGACACGACTGATCAGAGCTACATTGGATCGAGTGATGTGTTTCGTACACATCTCTGGGACACACTCGAGTCCCTTCGAGACGCGGCGAGGGTTGAGACTAGGTGATGGTTTATCCTGCATGCTGTTCAACATCGCTCTTGAGGGGGTGATCCGACGAGCGGGCATCGAAACAAGAGGCACGATTTTTACCAAGAGTAGCCAACTTCTAGGCTTTGCAGATGACTTCGATATCATTGCCAGGAACTTTGCGACCGCAGAGGCAATCTACGCCAGACTGAAAGCGGAGTCTAGGAGAATTGGGTTAAAAATAAATGCGTCGAAGACCAAATACATGAAAGCAAGAGGCTCAAAGGAAACAAAAGCGCGCCTCCCACGGACGGTAACCGTTGACGGCGACGAACTAGAAGTGGTGCGGACGATATTTGGCGGAGTACAAACTGAAAGCGGAGAGTGGCGGAGGCGTAAGTATGAATCACGAGCTACAGGCACTGCTTGGGGAGACTCCCATCGTACATCTAGCAAAAATTAGCAGACTACGATGGGCCGGACACGTCGTAAGGATGCCAGACGACAGTGCGACGAAAATAGTCCTCTTCAACAACCCCACCAGCACCAGGAACAGGCCCAACGTGCACGATGGCTCGACCAGGTCGAAAGCGATTTGCGACTTCTGAGACGATTAGGAAATTGGCGACGAGTGGCCCAAGACCGAGTTGAATGGAGACGAGTGCTTGAAACAGCACGAGCCACCCCGGCTCTATGCTGCTGAAGAAGAAGATGTAATCACCGCAAATCACAATTCTGTGGTTAGAAACCTCTTTCTCAAGTAGCTCATTGATCGAGAGGATTTGCTCGTCTATGAAACTAACTACCTTGCTTTTATCGGGAGGGATGTAAATTGCAACAAGCAAATACTTGGTGCCTCTGATAACAGCAGAAACGCAGACTTGTTCGAGACAATGGTTTCCATGGTTTAAATCGAACTTCGAACTAGGAAACTGTTGGGCAACGTCAATCAGTACGCCACCAAAGGAGCTTCTGTGACTATTCTTCGAGCTACGATCACATCGATAAACGTTGAAGGCGGATCCAAATCCGGTTTCAGTTAACATGATTAGATCATGGCTGTAGTCGTTAGATGGAAGGAACAGGTCGTCTACTTTAGTTCTTATGCCATCCGTGTTACTGGTGTGTGTTGAGAGTTCTCAAATAGTACTCCTTTCACGTGGAGTTCCCGAGCTGCACGCAGGAAAAGCAATACTACTGCTAATCGCGGGCCGGAACTCGAAGGCTTCTATAATGTCAGCTTCAATGCGCCCCGTACGACCTTCAGGTAATGATCGTCCGGGAGATAGTTGAGATGAGCTGGAAGCGTTCGAAACAACAGGAGGAGTCACGTCCAAAACGGCACCGTACTTGCCTGAGAGTGGTTGTCGGGAGATCCCGACACCAACCACGACCGAAGAACCAGGACGACTCTGTTGGCAGGAACCATCCGCAACTTGATGAATATGTAGACAGGAAGTATCAGGAAACTCGACTGGGTCGGGTGGCTCGGGGACTCCCTTAGTACTGTGGGCAATGTATCCTGGTTGAACACGACAGCAGCAATCCCACATATTACATCCCAATCAGAAACAGGCGAGCCAATATGTTTTGCTAGTTGTGGTGATTTTGAAATAAAACTAACAGTGTCATTACTATATACCAGGAACAACAACGGACCAATATTGCTGCCTTCAGGCACATCAACTTCATTTTTTGAATTTCTTCGCCTTATATTTTCATAAAATACTTCAGATCGTAGGCACTAATTAGCGCTGTTGAAATTCTAAGAATAAGGTTTCGATGTAGAATAAAGAAAAATGTAGTCCTAAATGAGAGCCTTGAGGAACAACCGAAAGTACTTAAATTGGATTCAACCTTTCTTTATTGAATTTTCCGACGGTTGATTGGTTGTGGTTTCAGGTACTTCAATTATATTGTAACGAAGTTTGATCTATCATTTCACACCAAGCAAAATAAGTAAAAGTAATGAATTACTTGTCTGGGCACACATTTGTTGTCGCGCCGGTCACCGAAAAATTCTTTATGACGCACTTATGACAATGCAATAAAACTTGCGACGTTTAATACTTGGGAGGTGTGCCCACGCTGTGTTCAG
The DNA here is from genome assembly GCF_943734655.1 of Sabethes cyaneus. Taxonomy (NCBI): domain Eukaryota; kingdom Metazoa; phylum Arthropoda; class Insecta; order Diptera; family Culicidae; genus Sabethes; species Sabethes cyaneus. Next base: position 4,167,548 of record NC_071353.1, read on the forward strand.
TAATAACTCGGAGTCAACCCTGCCTGATTGCCTAATCCGTACAATACGGCTCAGTGGTTGCTCCATATGGTACAGATTTCGAAAATCGTATTTCGGTACGTTCCTCGACGCTGGTGCTCCGCACTGCTCTGCATTCGAACTCCGAACGAACTCCGGAAAAACGAGATGATTATGCTGATAGAGTCGCCTAATCGTCGAAAACGATCACATACACACAAAAGACCGACTAACAGGTGCAAGGTGAGATTACAAATCGCCTCCGGTATCGTTCGCTCGACACTGCTGCCATTCTGGCGGAGCTTCTATGCCAAGCTAACAAACCCGAAAAATTAATATGAATTTAAAAGCTCCATCCTCATCGTCATCGTCAGCGCGAAGCCCGATGTCGCTGTTCCGGCGGCAGTGGGGGAGCGACTGGTGGAGGATGTCGAACCGTTTAACTCCAGTCGTCGGTCGTCCACCGGTTGCCACAGCTCTGATTGGGCCACGTGTGTTGTGCAAGGATGGATGCAACCGGCAAATTTTCGGCATTCACGTGTAATCGCTTCTGCGGGCTACGGCACGGCACGGCAACAGGAGAGAGAAGGAATTCAAATCTCCTAAATCGCTGCTACCATCGTTCCGAGTAGTGTGCTTCGTGTGTCGTTTGGGCGACTTTGTCCGTTGGTAGGAGATGCAGCCGGCAAACGAGATAGAGCCAGAAACGTAGTGGAACATTCCAATCAACGTGTCGAATGGCAAGGACCGGCTCTGCTGCTGTTGCTGCTACTGGCAGAAGCGGATTACAAACGGTGAATTTGAGGTGGCAAATGTGTTCCTCGTTACGGTGCTTTTACGCCACAATCGGCCCGGACTCCGGACCGGCATAACTGCCGGGCGGCAACCTGTTGAATGTGCTGAAATCCTGTCGAGATGGAATTGGGATGCGCTTCTTTATTGCGATAATGAAAATTTGTGTTTCCCCGTCCCCCGTGTGCTGTTTTTAGCCGGCGACGGCCGAAAGCTGCAGCCTATGTGTACAATGGACAAAAGTTGATCATTTCTTCTGAATTGGTTTTTGATAGTAAGAAATATGCTGCGTGTTCTAGGTTTTGGTTTTTGTGGGAAGACCTTTAGGAAGTGAAATTGGTAAGCTGTGGAGGAATTTGCTTCGAGTTTTCTTTCGACAGCGTTTGTTGTCCTGTCAGTCATACATCTTTAACAGCCGGACATTCGATTTCTTAAAACAGCCAACTCCAAAGTCCAGCAGGTCCATGACAGTAGTGCGAGAGTCACTAATCACTATCATACAATATTCGTTGTTGCACGAGACAGTAATGCGCAATATTTTCGGGCCTCCGGCTGAATAATGTTCAGCTAGCTTTTTAGAAACCAGTAAAAATGAGAAGAAGTGACGAATATTGGATAAATTTTCACGGAAGAAATAGGATAAATACGCAGTAATAAAACAAAACTCCTAAGATGCTAGCTTTAAGGGCAACTTTACCGTAGAGCTGTTATATCGGATATTTTTCAAAATTTTCGAACAAAATGCGCCGAAGGGTTTCAGAGTTTCATAAAAATTATGTTTAACCTCGTAGAAAATATTGTTTAATCTTTACAAGCTTTACGTTGTTTTGTTTGTGAGATATGAACTTTTGACGTGTCAAAATTTGCTCGGCACTGTCAAACGAATCAAAATTGAGTCAAAGTGATCGAACCATCCCCAACTACGTGTACAAAATTTCATGGATTTCTGGTGCCCTTCGGCCCGAATCTGTACGATTTTTTGAGAAATGTCCAGATTTAACCTCAGCAATGTGAATGAAATTGGGGAAATTAAGAAAAAAGGGTAATAGTGTCTTCATTCAGTGTAATAAATGCATTGCTGAAGTTGATAATAATGAGGGTAAAATAAATAGAACGTCTTGTAAAATTTAAAAAAAAATACAAAAAAGGCGAAAACTGGAGAAAACCCGTCCACCTAGCAATACTGCAATAATAATTATTTTTTGTTTTCTCAGGAACATCTATAATTAAGTTGACTATATTTTTAATTATCAGTTATCAAAATCGTTATTTAATAGTTAAATTCACAAGAACGTACTGCGTGTAATAATTATATTTTCTTTCCTAGGGAGTGTAATTATCTGTAAGCGTTATTTAATTTAATTTATTTATATTTAGTTTTATAATATTTACGTTAATTTTTGTAGACCACAATAAAAAGCAAAGCAAACCCATGGATATAAACGTTCTTAAGAACTTGACCCTTCTTTATCGACAGATTTCGCAGCCGGTTCTTAGAGTACAAGACAATTATGATGCTAGTTCAACGATCCTACTGACTCTATAGCAGCACTGCACAGTCGAGATTCGAACTTGGCTTATTAGGTTAGCATCGTAACATCGAAGGGTGGGCGAATAAATATATGTAGAAAATTAAAAATTAAAGAAACGGTATGAAATCAAAGAAACAGTGCAAAAGCAGCGCTACAAACATGCTTGAGCATGGAAAAAATGATTGTTTTCCCAGCGCTAGCGTTTTTTGATGGTATGAGCGGTCTCATACGCACTAAATTCATTTGAATTTTGTATAAATTCATATGGAAGAATCAACTTATTAGCATTTGCAAATCTAGACGCCACTATATATCCTTAATGTTTAGTTAATCGCACCAACTTAGATTCATAGGCATGCTAAAACGGAACAGAATTCTCTCGAATATTTGAGCTACTTGGCAAAAAACTTATGAAACTTTGTCTATCGATTAAAAGAGCTTGGTCTGCGGATCAACCTTGTTGGAAACAGTAGTTTCTTTATTGTTGGAATTGCGAGGCGAAGCGCTAATAGTCAAAGCAAACGGTGACTCGTACGAAGAGGTTCTGCGTGCCATGCGGACAAAGCCGGAACTCAAGGAGCTAGGTGCAAATGTGCAGCAAATTAGACGCACCCGTAATGGCGAGATGATCCTCGAGCTGAAAAAGGGCCTGCAAGTTAGTAGCTCTTCTTACTAAGAGTTAACTGAGAGAGCCATGAGTGACGCGGTGGAAGTGAGAGCTCTGTGCCCGGAAGCGACTCTCCAGTGCAAGGATTTGGACGAGGTTACTTCGGAGGAAGAAACCAGACTAGCCTTGAAGGAGCAATGCGAGTTGGTGGATGTCCGAATGATGAAGACTGGAAAAATCAAAGTGGGCTGGTCGGTATGTCCGTTGTGTATCTCAAAGCAACCGGAAGTATGCTTTAGGTACCAAGAGTTCGGCCACATTGCAAGAAATTGCAAAGGAACTGATAGTAGCAAATTATGCAGAGGGTGCGGTGAAGATGGTCATAAAGCTCATGACTGTAGGAAGCCACCGAAATGCATGATCTGTCCAAATGAAGATGGCAATAACCACGTGACAGGAGGCCCGAGATGTCCGGCCTCGAAACAGGCGGCGGTTGCTAGATCACAGTGCAGGTGACTCAAATAAACCTGAATCACTGCGATACAGCACAACAACTGCTCTTGCAGTCCATGGCGGAAGCGATGAGTGATACAGCTATTATCTCGGAGCCATATCGAATCCAATCCGGTGATGAGAATTGGGTAGCGGACGAGGCAAAGACGGCGGCAATTTAGACAGTGGGAAGATATCCTCTACAAGAAGTAGTCTATTCTGCAGAAGAAGGCTTTGTGATAGTTAGAATTAACGGTGTTTCCGTCTGCAGTTGCTACACGCCTCCACGATGGACGATAGAGCGGTTTAACCAGATGCTAGATCAGCTGATGGATACGCTGGTCGATCAATCAAAATTATCGCCGACCAATTGTTATCGCCGGTGAGTTTAACGCCTGGGCAGTTGAGTGGGGAAGCCGCTTCACCAATCTACGGGGTCGCAGTCTGCTAAAGGCCCTAGCAAAGCTAAATGTAGTTATAGTGAACGGAGGCACTACTAGCACATAACGTAGGGAAGACCGGGAGTCCATCATCGATGTCACCTTCTGCAGCCCTGATGCGGCAAAGATTACGAACTGGAGAGTATGCGACGAATATACCCACAGTGACCACCAAGCGATTCGGTACCGTATTGGGAACGGGTCGCAGATGGAATCATATGGGGGACAGACTACCGGGGACTACTCGAGTCGACGATAGCAGAGTGAAAGTTGACATAATATCAACACTCACGGAAAGAAATCCTGCGAGGGTGGCCGTGAAGAGATGGAAGTCATGACGGTCGCCATCTCTGGATCGGTACACGTCTCGACAGGTGCAAGGAAAGCGGACGGTGAAGGAGCAGGAGTAGCATCAAGCATGGTAAAACCCTAAAAGGGTGGCTGTGAAGGAATGGACGTTACGTTATGACAGTCGCCATCTCCGCATCGGTTCACGTCTCGACAGGTGTACGGAGTAGTATACAAACAAAGCATCCCCCCGAAGTAATACTTAATACTAGTTCCGGGGGGGTTAAGGTCAGACGCCCGTAAGGTTTGTAGTGGGCTAGAGTCCCACTCTGTGCCACATTCATCATTAGTGTGCCTGGCATAGAGCGTTCCCTCACATAAAAAAAAACACACACACAGACACATACATAGAAAATGGTCAGTTTTCGAAACTGAGTCGAATGGTACTAGAGACTCGTCCCGCTGGGCCTCCTTTCTAAATTCGGTTTTCCGAGTGATTGCTATACCTTAATACTATATATTTATACTATATATATAGAAAGGCAAAAAGTTCAAAACTAAATATAATGCCAATGAAAAAAATGTATCCCGTTACTACTTATTTTAAATGAAAGTAAGAAACCATCCATCCAAAGCAGTGAGCCTTTGAAGCCAGCTGCAGCACGTTTTACCGGAGATAATTTGGCTTCACAGCAACTCCGAGCCGGAATCATAACCGGCCGAGTTCATAACTAACAAAGGATCATTTTTCACCCGAAAGCATTTTCTGCGCGCCTTACTTTTTGTCTTATGCTGCTTTTTTCGTAGTATCTTTTCTCTCGCAGCCCCGTCACATCGTACGGCTTCCACCCACCCACCCACCGACCGACTGAGCACTTTGGCATACAAATTTTTCAGCGAAAAAAAAACAAAATAAAAAGAACAGGAAAGTAGTTGCACCGTTTTCATACCCCGAACCGGAAGAGGCGAAAGATCCTTTCCTTTTTGCGCCCGGTCCTGCACTGGTTGGCTGGCAGGCACGGACCGACACGGGTGTCGTTATGAAAAATAACCCCCGAGCGAGAGAGAGCCGGATGACCGAGGGCAGAAGCGGGTCGTAGAAATGACGAAGCACATAGTTTGGACTATCCGGGGTGAGTTGAAAGAAAGAAAAGAAAAAAGCGACACCGGAGAGCAGCGACAAAAAAATAGATAAAAATGTTTATAAAAATTATGGTGATGGAAAAAATACATTCCAGTGTGTGTCGGTTTCTCCGGCACTGCTGCAGCTGCTCTCGCCGGGTCGCTCGATAGGGCTGAACTGTCAGCAGCGCTGACAGCCACTGTCAATTGTGGAATAATAATAATTTGCTCCCGAAAATGACACGTAATGGTGAAAAAAACGCATTAAACTTTTCGTCCATTTACGTGAATGGGGGTTTCCGTACTTCCTTATGGCGGCGTCCGCGGAATTAAAATCCTTCGGAGATGGTTAGATTCAATTTGTTTTAATGATATTTTTCTCCCGGCTGTCTCGACCAACAACGACCATCGCCAACCATCGCATCGCTGGGCTGGTGCTGGAGCTGTCGGTATTGCGATTCGTGTTGGATTTTCTCTGCAGAAATTTGCGCAATTTGTTTGTGGCGACATGCATTTTTTTTGTTCGCATCCAAACGGGTGCGATAGCGTTGCCAACTTCATTTGTACTTTTCAGTTTGGTCATTTGCTTATCTGCTGATTTTTAACCACATCGGTCCCGAAGGGAAGGACTGAGGGTGGGTAGAAGGGGGAGGAGCTGTGGACGACGACCGTCCTCCATTCCGTCGTCGGTGGAGCCTTGGACTGTGTAATATAGTTTGTCCGGTGGCCGCCGCCGATGGAAAGCGAGAAAGCAAAGTAAATTATTTTAGAAAAAATCGCTTTTACGCTTCATAAACTGTTTTAACGCTAGCCCGTACCGTCCAAGTCGTCCATTTTGTTTCCTCTTGTCTTTTTTTGCTGGCTACTTTTTTTCCTGTATCGCGGCACATTGCATTAGTTTATTAGTGCTTCGCTCCTTGCTTGGAATTAATTCTACTAGGTTTATAGCCGTTTCAAGGGAATAAGTTTTGACAAGTTATGTGCTGATTTTTCGATTGGCTTATTTGGTTGATAAGCTTTTTTAAATTAATTAAGGAGTTTAAAGCTAAGTAAAAGACAGTGACGATGATGAGATTTTTTTCGTTTGCAACTGAGTAGGCATTGTCTGGAAGCCAAACCAACAAACCTCACCAATAAAACGAATTTGAGAGTTTCTAATTATACCTACCACCACACCCATCGAAACAGAAGTTGTTAAAAAGGATTAGTTAGGCGATAGTTTGGTCGGTCATCGACCGATTCAATTAAATTATCCAAACGAATAATCGAAAAACTGGCTTTGAATAAAATGGATTGGGTGGGTATAGCCGTTACTTTTGATGGTGTTGCGTTCGCACTAACGAAAAACGGGGAAATTCAATTTTAAAATTGCCCATTACATCCAATCGATGAACAATCATTTTCTATTTGGGAGCATAAATTGCTCAATCTAATTTTATTAAGGCCATCGTTGTGTTAGTATGAACTGCGTTTTTTTTCAACTGAGAAAAAATAATAGATTTCACGTACAGATCTATTGTAAGTGGTAGTTCAATGTAAAAAACATTCCGGAAGTTTTGAATATCCAGCAGGATCAACAATATCATAAAGCTGGCAAAGGAAAATTTCATAATTGTCAGCATTAGGCAGTCTTTCGGACTCTCGCTCTTATTTATTCATGAACTGGGAGTGGCAGTTTTTGCGAATGTGTATTTAACAACCTAACAACCACGGTCGTCGCAACCTGAGCAGCTGCTACCGCTCGCACTTCCACCCGCGTGTAGAATCGAGAGCGTAAGATGAAAAAGGAAAGAAAAAGTTATACAAGGTCTGTATCCCAGTGTTCCGCTAGCCCTCACGGGCAGCTGGCTGCTCACGAGTTATTTGCCTCGTGAGTGGGCTATGCAGAAAGACGCTACGAGGCTGTGCGTTCGCGAGTGTGTAAGTAGTAGAATGTCTGCACATAACATCGGTGTTTGTTTGTCGTACGTTTGCGTCAGTGGCGTAAGCGTTGGGTGCTAAGCTTCTCTTGATCGCTCGCGTGAGAGTAGGCATCGTTTGCTTCCTGCTCGTTTTGCAACATTACAATACATTGCCGCAAAGAGTCTACTGACGACGAACGACGTCGATTTGTGATTTTCGACCTTATTCTGTACCCCAAAGCATCGGTTTTGTGACCAAAAGCGGATGGTACTCTTTATTTCACCAGGAAAATTAAACGAGCAAACAACTCGATCGAAACATTTTCGTCGGGTGCTCATTCGCACGAACAAATATGACGGATAATAGCGATCAAGTACTTGCATTTACAGATTTTTATAAACTTTATGCAAAAAGTTGAAAATTTCTTTCAAACCCAAAAATCACGTTTTTTTCCTTTATGGACTAATCACTGCGACCAGTATCGTTGATCTATTATGATATCGCCCGAGTATTTGCTGTATAACCCGCACTGCATTTATTTTTGCTATAATCGCTATTGATTAAGCGATATGCGTTAAAGAATATACGACAAAAAGACGCAAAACCAGCAAAAAAACAACATTACTGACAATAAATATAGGGATACCTCGATATAAGATAACCTCGTTAGCAAACAACCTCGATATAAGACAAATTTCTTTGGCATAGTTGGTAACGACAACAGAACTAATGTTGCATTCCAAAAGTGGCGCCATGAAGATGTTCATTATATCCAAATTATCTCAAAAATTGTAAAAATAACTCAAAAAATAATAAATAATTCAAAAAACGTACACAAACACAGAGCAAAATTGGCGACTACTAATGCAATTTTTTTTTTGAAAAAATCATGTTTCGATTTAAGACAGTTTCGATATAAGACAACTTGAAATAATAAACTGTGTTATATCGAGATATCTCTGTATGATGATAAAACATGGCAAGAAAGTGACAAAAGGACAACAAAAAAACTAGCTAAACGACAGCAAAACGCAATGAAAAAATAACAAAAAAAAAGAAGAAAATTGATAAAATGACGACGAAAAGGCACCAAAACATATGACAAAAACGGTAAAAACCTAAAAAAATAACAGCGATCAAAAACCGATGAACAAACGACCAAAATACGAGAAAAAGATCAATAACATCAGCAAAAGATGACAAATATTTAAGCATTCGGAAAACCCAATGAAAAGGCGATGAAAAGATAACTAAAATACACAGAAAAGAAGAAGAGACGGCTGAAAGATGACGACTATACGACTTTTATACGAAAAAGGAATGAAATCAGAGATCTCAAATCAAATTGGGTAAAGAGGAACGATACACGTACTTAATTAAATTTTGCTTCAATCACTCTCCCTTACCTAATTTTCCGTTCTGTCCGACCATGTGATATCTCGACAAGCAACCGAGTTAAGCAGGCGAGTCGAGCAGTCGAATCAAGCAATCGAGTCAAGCAGTTTGTTCGAGCAGTTGAGTCGAGTAATCCAGTTGAGCAGTTGAGTCGCGCAGTCGAGTCGAGCAGTCCAGTTAAGCAGTTGAATCGAGCAGTTAAGTCGAGCTGTCGAATCAAACAGAAATCAAGCAGTTGAGACGAGCAGTCAAATCAAGCAGTCTAGTCGAGCAGTTAAATCAAGCTGTTAAGTCAAGCAGTCCAGTCGAGCAGTTAAACCGAGCAGTCGAGTCGAGCAGTCCAGTCGAGCAGTTTAGTCGAGCACTCGAATCGAACAGTTTAGTCAAGCAGTCGGATCAAGCGGTTCAGTCGAGCAGTTAAGTCGAGCTGTTGAATCAAGCTGTCAGTTGAGTTGAGTTGAGCAATCAAATCGAGTAGTCTAGACGAGCAGTTGAATCGAGCAATCGGGTTGATGATGATGATGGTGGAGCCCACCTCATTCCCCTACGAATGTTTGAGATAGTCGATTTATCTAATAGATAATTAGTGAATATACATTTGAACCAGGTAAGCAAACAAAACGATCTGGTTTTTGACACAGATATAAATTCTTGCGATAGTATTCAAATACAAGTTATAACTATTAAAAATATATAATTTTTCAAGTTATTGCCAAACCAAGAATCTTCAGTACCAATTTGCAACCTACTGTCTGTTGAGCTGTTGAGTCGAGCAGCCGATTTAAATAGTCCAATCGAGTAGTTGAGTCAAGCAGTTCATTTGAGCAGCCGAGTCGAGTAGTCCAGTCGAACAGTAAAATCAAGCAGTTGTGTCGAAAAGTCCAGTCGAACAGTGTATTCGAGCAGTTGAGTAATTGAGTCGAGCAGTCCAGTCGAGTAGTCCAGTCGAGCAGTTGAGCCGAGTAGTCCAGTTGAGCAGTTGAATCGAGCAGTTAGGTCGAGCTGTCGAATCAAACATAAGTCAAGCAGTTGAGGCGAGCAGTATAGTCAAGTAGTTAAATCAAGCTGTTAAGTCAAACAGTCCAGCCGAGCGGTGAGCCGAGCAGCTGAGTTGGGCAGTTGAACCGAGCAGTTTAATCGAGTAGTCTAGTCGAGCAGTTGAATCGAGTAGTTTAGTCAAGCAGTTGAGTTGAGCACTCGAATCGAACAGTTTAGTCAATCAGTCTAGTCGAGCAGTCGAAACAAGGGGTTCAGTCGAGCAGTTGTGTCGAGGAGTTCAGTCGATTAGTCCAATCGAGTAGATGAGTCGAGAAGTTATGTCCAGCTGTCGAATCAAACAATTAAGTCAAGCAGTTGAGTCGAGCAGTCGGGTTGAGTGGCTAAGTCGAGCAGATGAATCATGCTGCCCAGTCAAGCAGTCCAGTCGAGCAATCAAATCGAGCAGTTTAATCGACCTGTCCAGTCGGACAGTCTAGTCAACCAGTTGAGCAATCAAGCAATCCAGCAGTCGACCAGTGAGGTGACTGAGAATACAACCCATTGCTACTAAATGACGGCCTGTCAGGGACCTGTTTTTAGTTACCGATAAGCCTCTTACGACGTCTTGTCAGAGACCTGGTTTTCGGTACAGACATAAGCCTCTTATACAAATAGTTACCGTATCCGTAGATACTGCATGATAATGAAAAATGGCAAGAAAGTGACAAAAGGATAACAACAAAAAACCAGCCAAAAGACAACAAAAACAATGAAAAAACTACAAGGTATACATCCCAAAGTGATGTATGAAAGGGTGACGTAGGACTATATCAGATCATTAGTTCAAAGACTAATGTAAACTGCATTTCGGGTATATGTATGTTTATAATAATCTGTGAGTGCCATTGTTTAAGTGAATGTTTAAAAGAGAAGAGCGAAATATTCAAATTCAATTCTTCATTGAATGCAATGATGGCTTTGAAAATACGTGGGCTCATAAGTACAACGCCTGCAACCATTGAGACGTAGAGATTTCTTTTAAAAATCACTTGTGTGCATCATAAAGGTTGAAATAGTAATGAATGACCAGTCTACAGATTATTGTATTGAATATGATTATGCGTAGCTTGACACGTTTCAATAATCTTACTTTAACTCGCTTGTGGCCTTTAAAAGGGTCATTGGTTACAAATAGCGTTAAAACCAAAGTACGTTCATCGCAAATATGACATGAATGGCAACAGGCACGTAAGTTAGCGGCATCGATTCACTGTCTTTTGCTCCGAGAAAGTTTTACTAGTTTACTTTCACAGCTTACCGTTTGTTACCTAGCAGAAAATAAGGCACATGCGCAAAAATTTCTGTTTTATTTGTATAAGAGTACCTATCTCAACCATCATAAAATACACACGCCAATTTTGGTTCCATTTGCTTGATTAGTTCTAGAGCTATGAGGAAATTTATAATTCATTTGTATGGGAGCCCCCCTCTTACGCCCTCCATAAAATTGCTCTCTTACCCCCTTATAAAATTGCTGATCATTTTATCTATCCAACGACATATAAATTGTTCACTACAATTGTTTACGTTACACTTCTATTTTGGTTTTCACAAAGTCCCAGTATAGTAAACAAAGACATAGTCCTATGTCAAAAACAACACGGTGTGGAGAAATTCCAGTTTGTTTCCAAGTTCAAACACGCGTCGTTGATTTCTGAGATTTCGAAAGCAATTTTTATGCTCAAAGCAACGCGATAATACCCGGTATGAATAAAACAATTTGCTTTGCTTTTCGCATGTAAATCTCTTATGGAAGAGTTTGCTCTAACTCTTTTATTCATACGGTCTAATACTTGCTGTTGTTTTTGAAGTGGGCGTCATTCCAGTGGTGCTGGAAATTGTCTTTAATTTTTCATTTTCCGAAAGTTGGAAAACGGCCTCTAAATTTAAATAGGGTTGCCAAGTCCGAAAATTTCAAAAACCGGCCGGTCGGCCCTGCCTTCAAAAACTGCGGGGGGGGGAGGGCTTGTAGCAGCAATGTGTAATGTGCGTTAATTATTATACAGGTAGTCGTCAGTCGTCGGAATCGAAACCAAATTATTGAAGATACTAGAAGACAACTAGTTGCTTCTGGTGCTGGTGGACAATTTAATGTATATTACCACCAGAAGCAAAGTAAGGTCACTGCAAAACTGGCTATTTTCAATGATCCACTGCTCAGGATTGCTAATAAATTTATCAGAAAATTTAACAAATCAGGAACAAAGTACCAATCCGGCTTCCTGTGTCGGAAAACCGGCCTTTTTGCAGGATTGACCGGCCACCGGCTTTGCAGGTAAAAAACCGGTCGGGCCGGCCAAAAACCGGCCACTTGGCAACCCTAAATTTAAACAGTCATTTTTTCGCACCGAACTTCACGATAGCGAATTATTCATTTCATATTTACACAACGTATGAACGTTTTCACATTGCCGCGATACATCCACTATGAACAACGATGACATTTATATTCACCTCGTTTTACGTTCATGTTCACAAGCGCATTTACACTACGAAGTATGGTGAGTTTGATTTCGTGATGGTATCATCGTGAAATATTTCTGTTTCTTCGGAAATCGAAAAAAAGCCTATACCTATTTCAGAATATATTAAATGTGTTTTCTTTTCTGATGCGTAGGGGAACTGGGGGGAAAATGAACACCCTTAGCAATTTCGCCATTTTCTCCCCCAGGAACCAACCAAATGCTGATCGCAGTATATGAATTGAAAGCTGAATTCATATTCCACGTAGCAATATATAAAGATGTTTAAAAAAAGACTATTTGTCATGAAAAATTCCTTTTTTTCGAAAGCGTCCCATTAGAGCCTGATTTTTTTCATGTGGGTAAAATGAACATGCAGTGAGGGCAAAATGAACATGTCATAGAAAACTAAAGTTAATATGCAGTTTGGATACATTAAACATTATTTTACATTATCTTTGTTCTACATAAGCCGTAGGTATTTAACAGGGCTGTTGGAATTAAAATGGGACTCCACAAAGTTAACATAATGTATCTTCGCCACGTTCATACAATGCTTGACTCTTAGCTCGCAGGATTTTCCAGCACTCGGTCATTTTCCGTCATTTTTCGAGAAACTAGATCATTTTTGTTGCTTGAATTGCAATTATTTCGTAGCTGCTGATAAATGGAAAGTAAAACATCATGATGCACACTGTTTATTTTGCCCCCATAGTGAGGTGTTCATTTTACCCCTAAAACACGAATTGTTTTCAAGTGTTTATTATAAACAAACAGTTGATAAAAATATTTGGAATTTTTTACAGATCCGCAGGATAGTGATAAGCAAACAACACTGAATGATACCAATAGTCGAAATTTAATTTGTTTCGCCAAAATAGCTTATTTACTAATAGTAGAAATTACCATCGGCGAAAGATTTCAGCAAATATTTTTTACTTATTCAATTTTTTTCACATTGGAAAGCCTATGATCACCACATATTGTCTCAAACAGCTTGAAATACTTCTAGGAGAAGAAAACTATTGATCTGGAACAGATTTTAATCGGTTTACTGGGAATTTGGCTGCCTGTTCATTTTACCTCCCCTGTTCATTTTACCCACAGTTCCCCTAATTTGTTACTTCATCACACAAGTGTGCTTTGAAAAAAATATGTGGATGAGCAAGATATTCCAGCCTGCATCATTTTTTTTTCTTTTTTCTGTCACTTTATTTGCCTATATAGTGCAAAGTAAAAATCTACTGAAAAAGCAAGCCCTTTCGGCCGGATGAAAAAATCCATCTTACAGATTTTATTTATCTCCAGCAACAAATGGCAACATGTCGTATTCCACATGTTCCCTAAAAATTGCCCAATCTAAACGCACCTCGAAGCTCGAACCGTTTGTACTATGTTTGAACAAGAAATTCGGAGCAAATCGGAGCAAGCGGTGACCGCTAAAGTTTATACGTCAAAAGTTTTCGCTCGCGTGGTTTTAAAATACAATTTTCTATTCGGTTAGCTCATACGATCTGGTATAAAATTAGTTGAGTGTTAAATTAGGTGCTTTCAATTATCGTACGGATCAAAACGAGGCACTGTTTCAAGAAAAACAAAATTGTGTGCAGATGGTATTGATTACTTTAAAACCAGATATGCCGCGGAAGATCTAATGTATAAAGTTCTCGAAAAAAATACCAGTGCTTTCAACAGAGAAGAAAAAAGTGAAGGTTATGGTTGATGAGTGATAAAATGTGACGAAAAACTGGTCCAAATTTTAAAAATAACGGTAAGAAAAATTCTTTTTTATATAATTTAAACTTAAAAACGTGAAACCGTGTCTCCAAGAAATTAGACTTGTGGCTTTATACCTAATAAAGTTTTATTTTTTGCTCTCAGATGATGCGAAAATTTCGTGATAATGTTTTTTCCTGGTAATAATTTTTCTAAATTGCCAATTGCCAACATTTTTGTTCTACATGCTATTACTCAATTCATGAATAATGATTTTTTGGACCAATTTCATGGAGTTCGAGGCTACCAAAAAATTAGTTTTTAAAGACAGCGATTCCGATTTGTTTTTTTTTATTTTGTTCTACGTTATGAACTCTACTTCAGTTCGGGTCTGTATGTTAACCAAAAACACCTTCTAAAAGTCTAGCTTTATTTCTCAAATAAACCCTGTGCCTATAAATGGCTTATACTCTAAACTTAGACATGATGTTGCATGTAGATTGTCATGTACCATGAACGAGAAAATCGTTTCACTTTTAAAAAAAATCCTATAAAGCCAGTGATTTTGCAGTCGACATGGTATGATAGTTAAACGGGCGCTCAGGAAGCAGCTTTTTTCAGGGTGGCCACAGACTCGGGAAAAGCGGGAAATGCGGGAAAAAGTCGGGAATTGGAACCTGTCGGGAAAAATGCGGGAAAAAGTCGGGAATTTGGTGAAAATTGCTATAAATCGGGAATTCATTAATTTACGTAAAGATGTTCAAGTTGAACACCTTGATAGAATCTGGGAGACATGTCGACACCCATACAATTCTGAAACACATGAATCTTTAGACCTCAAACGAAATCTTCGTACCAGGAATTTTCTCCACCTGCAAAGACGAACTGAAAACCGTCTGTAACTGTGAGCGTATGGCACTCTCTGTATCAGCTTTTTCGTAATAGTGGTGTGTGGAGGGTACAGCCTTCCAGTTGGTTTCAAGGAACGTCGCTGGACTTGATCCCTTTGTTCTGCTGAACAACAAGCCAACGGATGAGCACATCAGAAATTAAGTCATCAGCAACAAGATAAAAACTGGGAATATTACAATATTTAAAAATACTGGACGCAGTGGTTCAGTTCAGCAACAGAAGAAGAGAGCTCCATTTTTTGCTAACCGTCTCCTTTCAGTTGGCCTCTTGGTTATTAAAAAATTTTAATACTTCTTTCCGCACGTATAACAATTTTTACTGAATAACAATTTGTATAAGTTAAGCGCTTTATATTTTTACCTTAAAGTAGTCAGCTTTGATCTGTAGATTTTTTTACGAGAGATGTTTGAAATCAAAAAACGGGTAGCAAAAAGCAAACGTGCAAAGTACACCAACTGTGCCCACCTGGCTACAAGCAAGTGATCGTTTGCTTGTGAGATCTTATGTGTGATTAGTGAAATGCCAGTGTCATGTCAGTTCGTCAGTGACTTGGCCTCCTAATGTTGTGTTTGATATGCTTTATGGTCAACTGTGTGTAGCAAAATTGATAGTTTCGATCATACGACGACTGGCTTATTTGATCAGTATCGTAACACGAGACCAACTGGGAGGAGACGATTAGTAATAAATAGAGCTTTCTTCTTCTGTTGCGGAGCTGATCCACTGCGTCCAATATTTTGAATTATTGTAATATTCCCCGTTTTTATCTTGTTGCTGATGACTTAATTACTGATGTGTTCATGTCCGTTGGTTTGTGGTTCGGCAGAACAAAGGTATCAAGTCCGGTTGGTGGACGGTTATCTGCCATGGTTTTCTGTCATCTGCCACATGTCGCCAGGTGAGGTTCCAATAATAATCTGAATACAGTTAGCAAGACCACGCCGTCAGTAG
Source organism: Sabethes cyaneus (assembly GCF_943734655.1). Taxonomy (NCBI): domain Eukaryota; kingdom Metazoa; phylum Arthropoda; class Insecta; order Diptera; family Culicidae; genus Sabethes; species Sabethes cyaneus. The sequence goes on from NC_071353.1 coordinate 4,183,194, forward strand.
CTTCTGGATCTGCTTCCTCTGCTCTCCTGTTGAGTGTCTTCCTGCCGATTTCGTTCGCCCCTCTTCTCAAAATATATCAGATCCTTCTCCACTTACGCTTCCGAATCTCTGTTTCTATGTGGCGATATTGACGATAAGGTTCCTAATTGGAAATCCAAGTGTGAGACCACGAATCCTGAATGATGCAGAACGAAGACCTGCAGTTGCCTCCACCGACACGGACCACGTCTAGCATGCAATCGAACGAATTTCACGTTTCAATTGAAAATTCGTATTAGGATCGGTACGGTAATCTGATTTGTGTGTCGAGCCCCAATTCCCAAATTCCATAGTCCCAAATCCCTGGCCATCCTGATCTAACTTTGAAATTGGATGGATTAATAATGTTTAATCTCACTGACTTGGTCGACGCGACGTTGAATATGAGACCTACTATCTTGGAGTTGTCATCAAGGTTGCTCTGCACATCATATTGTCGTCAGCAGAGCAAGAGAATGTCGTCGGCCAAAGTCAAAAGCAAAGCAATAGCAAAGTCTTGGGCTTAAACCGTCTTTAGACATTATTCTTCTTTATCAACAGATTTCGCAGCGGGCCAGTGTAACAATCCTACTGACTCTATCTAGCAAGCACCGCCTAGCCGAGATTCGAACATACGACGACTGGCTTGTTAAACCAGCATCGTACCTCGAAGCTAACTGGGCGGAAAGTGAAAAGACCCCAGGGTAATCTTCGGTCTGGTTCACTATCAATGGTTCCAATTAAAATCTGGTCCATCACAACGAGGAGCAGTTGTGGTGACAGTATATATGTAGCCTTATGTCACTCCTGCAGTAACACATATAGGGACCGACAGGAGGCCATCGTGCAGTAATTTGCACTAAAACAATGAGATAGACTACTTTATCAGGAACTCATCTACGCCTTAGTACGCCCCAGGTGTTTTCATGTTTCGGTCGAATGCTTTCTCGAAATCAACAAGTACCAGAAGAAAACAGGTCAGAATTTCGATGACTTGCTCCAACATAATACGGAAAGTCGTATTATATCGATTGGCAGGGAATCTAGTTTGCTATTGCCGGAGAGCGGCGTCGATTTTCTCTCGGATCCGGTTGAGGATTACCTTACAGAGTACTTTGAGAGTAATGCAAAGCAACGTGATGCCACGCCAGTTACCGCATTCAGTTAGTTTCTTAGGGACTTTGACCAATATGCCCTGCATCCAGTCCATCGGAAAAGTTGCAGTTTCCTTATTGCTAACATATTGCTAAAAAGCTGATGCATCATCTGAGCTAACAAAGATGGGTTTGCCCAGGCTTCATTTTGCTCATCTTGTGCATACAGAGGCAGAGTAATCTGCTTCTCACAACGATCAAATTGCTTGCGTTTTCTGTTCAACCGTTTCCTCTCCCTTCGAACGATGCCTAAATACTGTTTACTCTTACGACCACTCATCTTGCGCAGAAGGCGGACAACGACAAGCAGAGCTAGTATTATCTTCGCACGCTGGAGACACGAGGCTATTCGCTCCGTGTCCCAAAGAGAATGTGCGTTAGGTAATTATATGGACTGGAACGATTTGTCCCGTGACCTTAAGAGCATGTATTCGGTAGCGCTCCGGCAGAAAAAGAAAGATGACACCAAACTGATGCTCACTCGCCGGCAGAGCAAAGCATTGCAAAAGCAAAACAAAACTCGACGAAGGTAACATTCGACTGAGAGAGCAAATCGATTCGTCTTCTGTGCTTTGCCAGGAAAACGCCGAGAATTGAGATATTTTGCAGAGCACGACAGAAACCTGCGAAAATTTGCCACTAGCGGAAGGGTATAAAAAGTAACGTCGTCATTCATCAGCTAGATATTTGACCCTGGCTCTCTAGTCCTGCTTACAAGACTTCTTAACAGCCCTCCCCAGGTTGGCGTATCATTGACGGACTGCTGTCTGAGCTGATCCTTGTTTCGCTAGGCTGTCAAGCTTATTACTCTCGTTTCTGTAGTGTCCAGGCACCCTGAATAATGAAACTTTGTTTTGGCGGGAAAGTTCCCTTCGTTGTGCTGCACTCTTAAACTAATTTAAATGCACATTTAGTGGGCTTGAGAGTCAGTCGTGCCCAGGCTGTCCATAAAGATACCTGATTTTCGGCTACTACATTGTTTGAACTTCCACTTCTGTTTCGTGGCAGAATCGACGAGTGCACTCCGTAGACTCACAGTAAAGTGATAGTTTCGATCCTTGAGCTCTGCTCTGCAAATTGCAATATACACAGCATATGTTACCTTTATTTTATAACGGAAAAATGAAGGAAGTTTCTGTCGGGAAAAACTTGAATCCGATCGGGAAAATATCGGGAAAAAGTCGGGATTTTTTTTCAAGAAGTTCTGTGGCCACCCTGTTTTTTGTTCAATGGTGCCAAAAAATATATTCTACTCCCGAAGTAGCTTGCTGAAATGTGGAGCCCTCATGGAGAGGAAGGGGAATGGTACACGACAAAGACCACAACCGCGACGACGACGATGATGATAATGCATCTTTTATTCGGGGTGGCGGCTGTCAAAATGCACCCTTTGTGCCGTAAGAATTCGAGACAACTCCACCGCTCAACGTCCGCTTTGACAGATTCCTTCCAAGGCTCCGCGCTAAACCTATTGGTTTTTCCTCGCACGTCGTTTCAGGGCTTTCCCACTCAGAACCCTTTTTTTTGGTTTCCTTTTCTTCTTTTGCGTCGCGCTCCGGCATGCGAAAAAGTTCGTGTTTTTCGTATACCTAATTGTTGGGTGCCAGAAATGCATTTCCCTTCCTACCAACCACCCATGGGGTGGTCGTGCGCTGCTTAGTAATGGTGGAGAAAGGAATCCTTCAGCAATCCAGCTTTCCAGTATTCCAATAGGGACATTTCGTGTGGACGGGTAGAAAGTTACTGCCAGGGCCAACATTGGTGGCACTTGGAAAATGCACTCTCGAGGGTTTTTTACGATACCTCCCGAACAAGGAGGAGTATAAAACACGAATTGATTCCACCAACCTTCGGTTGCGCGAATAGTTGTTAGTATCCATTTTACCTCAGGCGAAATGCATCTCCGTAGTTCATCATTTCATTCGGTCTTCCGTCCTTCCCGAAGGCAACTCGTTTTCGTCACCTTCCGTGCCAGTTGCCACTTGCCACTTGTGTGTGCACTTTAAAGGTGCAGCTTTTGGTTTTCGCAGACAAATTTTACCTCCGCTGTTCGGATTCTGGAGTTGAGGTGACGCCATTTTTGGAGATAATGTTTGATGTGTTTAATCTTTCTCGCTAGAATTGCCACCGTCTAGTGATTTCGAATGTGGAATTTATCAAGGTGTTCTCTTTGATTCCATAAATCCGTATTCACGGTCCTTAATTAAAACCCCTCATGGGATGCGTTTTTTTTGGTGGAGGCGCCTGTCGTTTCGTGGGTACTCACTGTATACTGCGTTCAGTCCCCCCCTTTTGGCGTAACCAGTTATAATCCTGTCGCTAAAGAAGACTCAACAGACACCGCATGTTGGTATTCTCCGGCACTTTTTCAGTGGCTCTTGCATTACAATTTTCGACACCCTCTCGAGCCGAAAAGGTGTCACCCATTCTTTGCAACTTGCGTCACGTCTGTGCACAATGTTTTCCATTGCTGTTGCCGGTGCTGTGCCACACATGCATACACACAGCTTTTCATGAGTGCTTCATTCGTTTCTTTTCCTTCTTTATTTTTCGCTGAGGGTTTCCTTTTTTTTCACGTGCAACCCGCTTTTCCAGGCCCACTTAGACATGGTCGTCCCGTCGTTCCCGTCCCCGTCGTCAGTGGCAGTTAGCAGGGCCACGGGTGTCGTTGATTTTTCCACTGGGTGCTTTCATTGCATTATTTGGGGACAAGTTCATTAACCCTGCCTGCCGAAAGGACGGACGATTGAACCACATACGCACGGCGCACGCAAGTCGGGCGGGAGTCGTTTGTCGGGAAATGCAACGTGATGATTTTATCCTTTTTAGCAACACTTCAAATTTTGAGTGCACCTGAAAGGCACAACCGTGTGGTGCACATTCGCGTTCGCTTCGCGGCGGACGTCAAAGTCTTGGTTTGCCCGAGATCTTCACTGTTTAACATCATCAGCGTTTTGCTGGGTTTTTGTATGGATGAGGATGTGCGTATTTCGCGTGCCCTGTCGAATTGTTAGCACACCCTCTCAGTATCCAATGAAACTCTGAGAGCGTAAAGATTTTGTCTAATTAAAATGCCTATTTTTTAATTTAATGATCAATGTTTATTGTTATTTCAATCAAATAACTAAAACATAACAAGACTTACAATTGTGAATGTGGATGACTCTAAGGATTTATCATGAAATTTTAATTAAAAATCTTAAATTGATATTACAAACTAGTAGCTGCAGCCAAAATTCGAGCTTCCGAGAGCAACAATTTTTCACCTTTAATTAAAATAAACAATTCAGATAATACGAATTCATACGAAAACATTTAAATGTGTCACAAAAATAATGAAGTCTATAGTAGAATGTTTATGGGGCTAGTTTTATAAATCTTCGACTTAATCGACAAGAAATCTTTTGATGGAAGAGCTGGTAATGGTACAACCGATTGCTACTTTTGACTGGTTTATATTCCTTTGGAATACCAACCAGCAAGGCCGGCGCTTCCCTTAAGCAAAACAAGCAGCTGCTTGGAGCGCTACTTGGAGGGGGCACCATTTCGGCCACATTAAAAAATTGAAGCATTAAACAAATAAGTGGTTAATATAAAACTCTCCTTCTTCTTCTTTAGCAGCATACAGTTGGGATGGCTCGTGCTGTATCTAGAGTTACTTTCCGCTGTACTTGGTGCTGGACTATTTGTCGCCAATTCGTTGAGAGTCTCGACAGAAGCAAATCCGCTTCAACCTGGTCGAGCCATCTAGCGCGTTGGGTCCCTCTAATCCCAATGCCGATGGAGGTCTTGAAGAGGACAGATTTTATTGCATATTCATCAGGCATTCTTGCGACGTGACTGGTCTACCGTATTGCCCCGGCTTTCGCCAGATCTACTATGTGGATCTCTTTAAGTTCATGGTTCTTATGCCTACAGTGATGGTAAAAACTCAAAATCTCAAAACTTATCAAAAATCAAAATCAACTGTGAAGCATGTCAGCTTGATCCTATGCAGAAAAAAATCACGCGTGAGTTTTTCTGTTTTCATATCAAGAAGCACGAGACACACACATATTTCTTCCCGCTTGATCACATTCTGCATTGCTTCAACTGCTACCCGGGGTTATGCACAAATACATACAAATTCCTTGTTGAACAGCATAGGCATTCTCTCGTGCGATACGTAGCTGTGAGTGAGCGTGAAGGAATAAATCTCTAAATAAATCGCAAAGTTAAACTAAAACGCACATTTAAATTACATGTTTATCTAATTCTTATTAGGCCTGTTACTTTCTAGTTAAGAAAATGTTGATTCCCGTGAAAGAAAAATGTAAATTCCGTCAATATGTTTGCCATCTTAATTCATGAATGTGTGTTGCATTTTTCGCTGCTGATGTTGTCTCTGACGGTAGATTCTCTTTTGCTCTCTGGTTCGTTGTATGAAATGCCAGCTGTGGAAGAATTAAGCAAAATGCTCACAGCTGAACTTGGTTCACATCGCATAACAACAGCGATATCGCGTATAATAGCGAGAGAAATTCATATGTGAGCTTCGCGCTTGTGATCAAGGTTGAAATTTCATGTGTTTGAAATCTCATTGAGTTTTTTGCTGCTATGAATTTTTCAACACTGATGCCTATACAATTTTCCGCTTTCCGTTTGTACTCCGTCAAAAAAATCCGAGTTGTAGTGCTTCAAAATTGCATTTTCAATTGTTCTAACGAAAACTTATTTGCAAAAAAACCTAACGATTGAAACACTTAGATTTGAGCGGTGGGAAGGTCATATTGACTCTATTAAATTATTTAGAAATTTTTCGAAAGGGATTTTCGAATCTCTTGAAAATCAGCAATCAGCAGATTCATCTTTTGATGAAGCAACAAGGTATGAGGGCGAAGTTTCTGAAGCAACAGGAATTCTGAACCGAACTTGTTTTATTTTTGAAGGTTTATTATAGTGATAATGGGTTTCAAGAATCCTACAATTATGTTAGTGAAATGGCGGTTACCTGTGGTTTTGATGTGCCGCTTATTTTAGAGGATTAGATCCGCTTCTGACACAAGAAGAAGCTTTTTTCATATAAAGCAAATGACGAGCCGATATTCTACTTAAAGTACAAGGCTTAACTCTGTTATAGATGCAACTATCAATTTTTTTTAAAGTCTTTTTTAAATTGTTAGATGTACTAGGAATTAACATTTACATATTGTATGCTTAAAATTTAAATTAGAACTGTTAAAGAAGCATCAGCAGTTTTCTCTGTGATATTGGAAGCATGAAAAATAATCTTTTTCACCGCAATCGTTAAAACACCTGCAATCTTAAACATGTTTTGACAAATGCTGAGCATTCAACGCATTGCGATACTTTTACTATTTGTTTTATGGTTAGGAGCGATTAGTCTGGAATAAATAACAAAATTTATTAGATTAGACGCAAAAATTAACACTGAAGGCGGATATACATCTGCATAGAAAGCGTCAAAAAACAATTTTATAATTTTAACGTCGTTATGCATTTACGACTAAATTCTGGGGACGCCATTTTGAGGATTTGCTTAAAGCGACAAATTGACGAGCGTTTTTTCAAGCTTTGAAGACTGTATTGTCATGGTAGTAACGTCGTAGTCGTCAGCAGCATAGTGCCGGGAGGGTTCGTGCTGTTTCAAGCAACTCGATCTTGGGTAACTCGTCGCCAATTTCTCAGTCGTCTCAGAAGTCGCAAATCACTTTCGACTTGGTCTTGCGCGTTGAGCCCCTTTGTTCCTGGTGTCGGTGGGGTTGTTGAAGAGAACTGTTTTCTCGCACTGTCCGGCATCCTCGTAACCTGCCGACTTTAGCCAGATGTACGATGGGAATCTCTCCAAGCAGTGCATGCAGCTCGTGATTCAAAACTTTTAGTTCGTCGCCGTCAGCGATTACCGTTGGTGGGAGTTACGTAATTGTATCGAATCCTCCTAGACTCCGCTCTTAGTCTGGCGTAGATTACCTCCTCCGTTGCAAAGTTCGTGACTATGATATCAAAGTTATCTGCAAAGCCTAGGAATGGGCTATCCTTATTGAAATTCGAGCCTCTCATTTCGATGCCCGCTCGTCCGCTCATCGTTTCAATAGCGATGTTGAACAACCGTCACCTTGTCTCAAACGCGTTCGAGAGTGTCCCCGAGGTGCACACGAAACACATCTTTCGATCATTCGTCAGTTTATTCGGAAAACCGTGTTCATGCGTTACGCACCAACCATAGTTGGTGTCGATCGACTGTATCGTACACTGCTTTGTAATCTATAAAGAAGCGATACGTGACAAGACCTGTCGGACGGTAAAAATTGGCTCCTTAGTTACACAGCCCCTACGAAGCCCACCTGATAATTTACTACGAAATCTTGTGCTGTCGGTGACAGCCGGCGTTACAGAATCTGGGAAAGTGCCTTGTAGACGGCGTTTACCAGCGTTATGCCGCGATAGTTGCTACAATCTAGCCGATCACCCTTTTGGTAGACGCATCAAACCACTCTTTCCATCCATTCCTCCGGTAGCTTTTCCTCCTTTCAAATCTTGGAAATAACCCACTGTAGAGTCGTTGCCAGCGTTTCTCGGCCATGGTTACAAAGCTCTGCCGGTAAGCGGCTTTGTTGGCCTTCAGCAACCCGATTCTCGTTTCTCGTTTGACTTTTTCGACATCAGGTGCTAGGGCACTACTATCTTCCATGGGCTTTCGTTTTACCTCCTTCTGCAAGTTCGCCATTGAGGCGGCTTATAACCTAAAGGGTGTCCCAACTCAAATTGCGTCATGGAAGAAACGCTGTATAAAAATACCCATATGGTATTTTCTCTTGAAAATTTGGGTAGAAGTAGTTTAGAGTGTGTTGTCTACACAGTATTTTTATCGCGGTCAGTTTTTCGAAAATTGGACAAAATGGCGTCACCCGAAAAGCAACATCGCGAATTCATTTTACGCAAGCACCTGGAAAATTCTCAACTCTCTCGTCATGGATGATGAGATTAACGTCAAGGCGGATTTCCAGCAACTTCCGGAGCTACTGTACTTCACCGTACAGTTTGATGTTCCGGAGGAAGTAAGGATGCAGAAACTTTCAAAGTTTACCAAGAAATACAGCATTTGGCAAGCAGATCTGCTCATGTGGCAAACAGAGTGCGCTGTTCGTGACTACCGGGACTATAATCGGGCAGATCTACTTCAAGGAGTGTCTACAAAAGCATCTGCTTCCTCTGTTGAAGCAAAGTCCTGAATTGGTACGAAGCCAACGGGGTTGCTTTCGTACCCAAGGACATGAACCTCCCCAACGCACCTGAACTAAGGCCCAATGAAAAATACTGGCCTATTATGAAGTAGGCACTACGGAAGCATCCAAAGAAGGTCAAATCTGAGGAAGACATGAAGAAAAAGTGGGTTTCGGTACAGCTGCAGCCAGATGTTATACAAAAATTTGTGAGTGGAGTTAAGCGTAAGCAGCGAGCATACTGTAATGGTATTGAAGATGAATGAAATAAATATGCCAAAAGCTTACTAATTGTATTTTATTGTCTTAAAGTTTGAAAAGGATCGGTCAATAGGTAATTTTCTACAGCGTTTCTTCCGTGGTGAAGTTTTTGGAGCGAGTATTTTATTCACGACAGATACGTATTTCACCTACGACTTGCAGGCTTCCTCAGTGTCTGTTTTCGAACTAAATTAGCCAAAGCAATTTCAGCAAGCAAATTTTTAGTGCCGATAGCGGCCTCTGCGATGAACGAGAGTATTCTTTCCAACCGTTCTCTAGGTTTGAGAAGCCTAACTCCTCGAAAGAATGCAGTGCCTCATTCAGTATTCGCGCGTAGTTCTCGGCAGATTAGGCTAGCTGCCTGATGTTCAGCCGAGAAGGACGGCTTTGATATGTCAGATATACAGTTGCAGGTTTTGAGCGCACATATACAGGGTGTTTTAGGTAGCTTAGTGCAGATATTTCAGGTAGTGATAGAGGACCATATTTGACGAAAAAAATCCTACGCATAGGGTCAAATCTCAATCGTTACAGAGTTATGGAACAGCTGAGTAAATTTTGTACTAAAAATTGCTTTTATTCACCCTACTTTAAGAATTTTAGTAACTTGTTAGAAGCAAAAAGATTTGAAATAAGTGTATCTCAAAAAGTTTTTATCGAATTTCTCCTAAAAATGTGTGTTAAAACTGATTGCTGTTGTTTACCAAGTTAAAGCTCTGGTACCGTTTTCCAGTTCGTTCTTTGACTTTCTCTTAGTTTCGGTGCAGTTTCATTTTAAACGTATCGTATTAGGTGTTTAATTAGTATCTGAAAACTGCAAGAATATATACATCACGCATAGCACACTAGATTACCGCGTGCGATGAACACAGTCTGACACCTATGAAAAACAACGTTTTTCATAAAATGAGGGTTCGCCTCCACTTTTGCTAGCATTATCTTGCAAAGCCGCTTAGGTTTATTCGCCGGCAGCAGCTCATGAACATGTAGTGTGGAAAGGATGCATTTACCCGGTTCACCACGTTCTACACCTCCATGGTGACAAGGGACTGTGCCGCAATTTGCTTTGCGCTTGTCTTTAAATCATTTTCCACAATCCGCAAAATTTTATAGTCAATGGCTGACGCCACTTGTTGATGGGGCTGAGGCTTCCCTCGAAGTCTCGTAGAAAACAACGTTCCTTCTCGCAAGCGACGCACGGTGCGTTGTCATAGACGTCCCTGAATTAAAATCATTGTGCAACAAAACGAACATTTCGGCATTTGTGTTCGCTTACTTGCATTCGGTAGCGGGCGATCAGAAAATCTACAACCATATTCCTACCTGGTTGTAATTGCTGCACAATTAGCGAAGCCATAACAAAGATGAATGTCCGCGAGTCGTTCCGAAGAATAAATTTTAAAACTTTCAGAAACGCCCCAGAGAGACCCGAGAAATTAGTTTCGAAGCTGTGTTCCATATGCATCTAACCGTGTCCGTCGCACGCATTGATCTAGTGTGCTATGCGTGATGTATGAATTCGAACAGTTTTCAGATACTAATTCAACACTCAAAACCGCACGTTTAAAACGAAATTGCAATGAAACTAAAAGAGATAGACGTTTTACGTCAAAGAACGAATTGTATAACGGTACTCGAGCTTTAAATTGGTAAATAGCTTTCATCAGTTTTATCACACATTTTTAGGAGAAATTCGAGCAGCATAAGCATAAGCTAGCATAGTTTTTGTACCAGAGCTAATTTAAGATAAAACGAACCGAAAACTAAAAATGTTTAATAACTCTGTAACGATTGAGATTTGGCCATATGTATGGAAGGATTTTTTCGTCAATTGTGATCCTCTATCACCCCCTGAAATATCTGCACTAAGCTACCTAACACCCTGTATTGCTACTAGCTGATGGTCAGAGTCAATATCATGTGCTTTGGTCAAACTGGGCCTTTTGCCGCAGGTCTTCCAAACCTGCTCTCGTTTCGACAGATTTCCTGCAGAACTACGACGCCTAGGTCGATGCCGAATATTCCAATCAGTCGCTTGAGTTTTCGTACCAATCGATTTAGGTAGGATGCCTTACTAGGGCCACGCTATCGAGTCTCGTGATTGGGCTGTCATCTTAGGTGTTGAGACAACACAGTGCCTGCTTCCCTGTCGGTATACGACCTTAATTTCCACTGGGCCGGGATTGGTTACCCGATCTTCGTACTTCGAGAAAGTAGGGATAGGAATTGCTGGATAAGAAACTACGGACCACTATAGGATCTATGTTACGCATTATTCAGCCGTTCTGGTGAACGGAGAAGCCGTGAGAATATAATTCATTTATTTCCTTGAGTTGTTGCATAAACAACATCCCTGAGACAACGTACTTGTCGATCCGTGTCAACCATTTAAAAACTGACTTTCATTCATCAATGCTACATTACGTAAAATTGTGTTACATTAACGCTCCTTCCTTGGCAATTTCCTGAAAATCGGAACAGTTCTAACCTCAAAAAAAATAAGGCTGCTGTATAATTTCGAGAGCTGGAGAGTTGGCACATCTTAGCATAAAAGCGTCGTTTTACGTAACCGGTACTGCCCAAACATCGACTGTGAGTAGTACCTATATACATACTGCGGTATTTTCTCCGCTTTGTTTAGCCTAGCTATCGATCGATGGTTGTGCAAACAGTTCGCAATGCAAGTGCAGTGAAGGGCAAAGCGCAAACGCGCGCATCTCGTTCGTTGCTGTGCGCTGCAGCAGCGCAGTGCAGTGCTTCACCACTGGCACTGGCCTGACCGAAGGAAATTATGCAAGAAAAACATTTAGCAAATTCATAATAACCAATTCGAAGAGTCGGACGCTGCTGCCGTAGCCTCCGGTACCTCTCTCCAGTTGCCAGTTCCACCCGACGGCGGCGCTTTATGACCGGCGGTGCTCTTGTATAGGCGAGGCAGGTTCGAATGGGCTTTTCTTGTTTTCAGTCGTAAAAAATCGCCTCAGATCATGACGAACGAGGTGTGAAAGATGACCCCGTACTGCCTGCTCCGGACTGCCCCGAAGCTGTCCGAGATGGTTCAAATCGACAGGTTTAGTGCCCTTTGGATGATGGATTGTTAGTTTTGTTTACACTATTCTAACAAACGCTGATCATTATGGAACAAATGGTTGCCCCGGTCATTGTAAAATATCTACCTAGATAGACAAAAACTGTCAGTTTTCAATTCGATCACAACGACTCCGATCGCACGAACCGATAAGCCTGCCATATTTTTCTATTCGCATCACTAATTATGACTGGAATAGCCTTTGAAAACAAAAACAGCCAACTGAAACTCGACCGACTAAAGTGTGATTGAATTGAAGTCCAGCCCAGGCCGCTGTGCGTGTTTCGCTCGAACAAAACTATATCGGCAGAGGGACATGCCGTGCCGTGCCGTGCCGATGCCAGTGTCGATGATCATGAGCGGAAAGAGACAGCCCTCCAGTGCCATTAGACCTTCATGAGTCATACACGTCTTGCTCTAGCCCTCGTCGCCGGTCGGTCGTACAACGTAAAAGAAACACTTGCTCGTATTGATTGTTTTGTCATCTTCTCGTCGTCGTCGTCGTCGCCATCGTAATCAACGTCAGAATTGGCATTGCCAAGTGAATTCTCATAGCGATCTTCTTCATAACAGTAAGGTTTTTTGAGCGATCATTTGTCGATTTGTCATTCAAACTAACAGATTGCGATGATTTTTACAAGCTGGAGCCCAAACCACTCCAAACTCCGATGGAATTGATTAAACAATGAGTCATATGTTTTGTTTTGGTTCCGATTGTCGATGTTTATTTACCATGGAGCGCATTTGGATACTCATAAACAATATTTGCAGACATTTTTATGACATTACTCAGAAAAGTTTACTACCTGCAATTGACAAGCAGTTAAAATCAAAAGCTACTGGTTCTACTTCCTCGCCCAAAACAAAAACAACCAACTATCCCACCAGCCGATCACGTTTGACATTGGCATTGAGCGTATGGAGCTAAACATAAAGCTGATTGTTCGAAACAACAATACTGTAGATTATAATTGACACTACAAATGCTCTATAGATCAATTTTTCAAATTCTGTTTCGGTAAGGGGCAGTAGTCAAAAGAGCAAAAACAGCCAATGAAGCCTGACAGAGACTCCATGTTTCAAGAAGGTGTAATTTTGCTCTTGACTTCACATGAGCAATTAGGAGCTGCTTGCTGCTTCCATCGCAAAGAATACCTCGTGATGAAGAATGTTTCTTTTGTACATCTGGGGAATCTGGGAAAGATGATGTAGTTGGTATTTTTAACATCAAATTGTACTCACTGGGAGAAAAATATAAATTTAGTCTTCAAATAGAATAAAATATAACTGATAGCACTGCAGCTAAAAATGCTTTTTTTTCTTGGGCAATTCACATTGTAAACTCGAAAAAAAAAATATTTCTAATCCTAATATTTCCAACGATATAAACCAGAGGAAAGAAGACGAAAAGTGGTGCTCAAATTGATCAAGAGAAAATCCAACACGCACAGTCCTGCAGGGCGGATATGAGACGCATTCAGTGTCTACAGTTTTGCCCCCGGAAGTATTCTTTTATCTGTCAGCCCGTGGACATGGCTACTGAACTGCTGACAGTGTTTGTCTTTCTTATTTTTCTAGTCTTCAAAACAATTCATTTATGAATTACAGTACTGAATGACTTGCTCTCGACTGACATTTTAGATCTCAAAGTTTAGTTTTTCAAATTGCCTGCTTTTCAAAATCTGAACCGCTTAGTTGGTTTTGAGTTACAATACTGGTCTTAACAAGCCAGTCGTCGTATGTTCAAATCTCCGCCAGGCGGTGCTGCTAGATAGAGTTAGTAGGATTTTTGCACTAGCCTTGTAGCTGTCCTGTACTCTAATAGCCGGCCGTGAAGTCTGTCGATAAAGAAGGGTCAAGTCTCAGAAAAACGTTTAAGCCCAAGGCTTCGCTTTTCAAAATCAACCAAAACCTAGCTGAAGGAAATCAATTAAAATTTCGCAGCACTAAGATTTCTAAGGACTGGGCATGACCCTTATTCAACCAAAGTTAAAACTGAATTTATTCTATCTGTCAAATAGGAGCAAATGACCCAAAAAATCATCCAGTTTCAATCCAGATTGAATGAATAAATTCGCTAAATGTTCCCCCGTTGGTTAACCCTCTTATAAAAGGCTTCCAGCCTTATATCAAGGAATAAATGTGTGAAATTTGATCAAATACGTACGATGAAATGTCCTGAACAAACGCTAAAATTCCAGAAGATTTCCGAAATGTTTTCAGCTTTATGAATCTCTTCATTTACTTATGATATTCTCGAAGTTTTGTTTGTCCCCTTTACAATGAAATATCAGAGAAACACGCATAGCATGAACTCAACTTTCTCGGTGTTCTCGTCACCGACTTAGAGCAAAACTGATCATACAGAAACATCTTAACCAATAATGTGAGTTTCATTTACTCTTATAGCGGTTTTTATGACCAATTTTGGTCTTAAATGCCACCATAAAAAAAAGCAAAGCCATGGGTTTATACCGTCTTTAGACATTACCCTTCTTTATCGACAGACTTCGCAGCCGGCTGTTAGAGTACAGGAAAATTACGGGGCCAGTGCAACAATCCTACTGACACTAACTAGCAAGCACCGCCTAGCCGAGATTCGAACATACGACGACTGGCTTGTTAGACCAGCATCGTACCTCGAAGCTAGGCTGGGCGGTGCCATCATAAGAGTGTAATAAAACCCAAATTGTTACTTGGGATTTAGCGTACGTTTTCCCTTACATGCAATTTTTCCCGTTTTTGTTTAGCATTCTCCCATCGACCACGTCACTTTGCAAAATCGATAACATAGGAACACTACCCAAACCTGGGAACTTTAATAAATCAATTTTCACTTTTTCCGCTTAAAAACCAAGCTTATGCCCATACCCAAAACCCAAAGTCCTAAAAAACTTGACCCTTCTTTATCGACAGACTTCGCAGTTGGTTATTAAAAAACAGGACAATTACTGGGTTAGTGAAACGATCCTACTGACTGTATAGCAGCGCCGCCCAGCCGAGATTCGAACATACGGCGGCTTTTTGGTCTATATCGAAATTCTCCAGTTCATCTAATTTATCATTCTTCGCATCAGACATTTTTTTCCCTTTTCAAAAAAGAGGTCACGTCATGACCTCGTATAGAGTCATATACAAGTAAATAAAAAGGGAAAACATCTCGCGGTGGTCAATCACATGAAGACTTGCCAATACGACAGTCGGCAACGCATTGCCTGTTTCTATCGTACGATTGAGTAGAAACAAAGAGTATTCATACAAAATATAATATCGTCGCAAGAGGAGTGCGAATGTACAATGATAGACTTGGGGAATAAAACAAAACTATTAGGTATTAGACTACCTAATATAAACGGGCGGCAGTAGTTTAGTTAGTAAAACATTCAAGTACCAATCGAAGGAGGTAATGAGTTTTAATAAATTTTTGGTCTACAATAATATTATAATCTACAATAATCCATCCAGTTGATTATGCTTTGCATCAGGCACTTCCTCTCTTTCAAAAAGAATTACGTACCGATATGCATCCAACAAAATCGAATTCGATGTGCAAAACCAACTTAAACATACTATTTTGGAGGTGATATACGCACTGAAGAATATTTTTTAACGATTCAGTTATATAGGTATTTTTATACTATAAGATCCGATTAAGCTTGATCAGTTTCATATTGCTATACAACTTTGTGGTGAAAGTCGTATGTTTGTCAGCTACTAGTATTATAAACGATAGAATATCCACTTGTGTGCACTTTATTAGGTTTTATTTATGATTCCGAATTTGTTAGGAGATATTTACGACAATTTTCGACGTACAAGATAGTGCTGGCTGAGTTGTACGTCTGTTATCGATTCGGAAATTCGGATAATTGAATACAAACAAAACACTTTTCTCTAGTTTGGAAGTTCTTGTTAAAAACCCGCTTTCTTGGTCAATTCTTTTGTGCTGATTCCCTTATATCAGCAAACGTATACGTATATATATTCCGAATTCGATGAAAAACCGTCCAGGCATTTCGGAATTATATGATGGTGCATACTTAGACTTGTACCTCTTCTCTTGTCAGCAGGCTTCATTTTGCTCATCTTATGCATACAGAGGCAGAGCAATCTGCTTCTCACAACGATCAAGTTTTCTGTTTAACAGTTTGCTCTCCTTTCGATCGAACGATGTCTGAATACTGTTTTCTCTTACGACCGCTCATCTTGCGCAGAAGGAGCACAACGACAAGCAGAGCTAATATTTTCTTCGCACACTGGAGACACGAGACTATTCGCTGCGTATCCCAAAGAGAATATGCAATAGGCAGTTATATGGACTGGACGATTTGCTCCGTGACCTTGAGAGACTCGGTAGTGCTCCGACAGAAAAACTACAAGGTATACAGCCCTAAGGGTTGTACGAAAGGGTGACGTAGGACTATATCAGATCATTAGATTAGATAGATCATTAGATTCAGATTCAATTCTTCATTGAATGCAATGGTGGCTTTGAAAATACGTGGATGGGGGTTCATAAGTACAACACCTGCAACCATTAAGGCATAGAGATTACTTTTAAAAATCAATTGTGTGCATTATAAAAGTTGGAATAGTAATGAATGACCAGCCCTCAGATTATCGTATTAAATATGATTATGCGTAGCGTGACATGTTTCAATAATCTTACTTTAACCTTTAATGTTATTTGTAACCAACATTAAAACCAAAGCACGTTCATCGCAAATATGACACACACACACGTAAGTTAGCGGCGTCGATTCACTGTCTTTTGCACCGAGAAGGATTTACTAGTTTACTTTCACAGCTTACCGTTTGTTGCATAGCAGAAAATATGGCACATAGGCAAAAATTTCTATTTTATTTGTATGAGAATCCTTATCCTCCTACCACAGGCGTGAGGGGTCTCAAACCATCATAAAATAAATTCATGCCTCCAAAAACCCCCACATGCTAAATTTAGTTCCTTTTGGTTGATTAGTTTTCTAATTATGAGTAATTTGTATATTATTTGTATGGGAGTATTTGTATTTGTATCCTCCTAAAGAGGGGAGGGGTCTTAGTTCACCGTAGAAAAAAATCTTACCTTCTGAAACCTCCACATGCCAAATTTGGTTTCATTTGCTTGATTAGTTCTCAAGCTTTGAGGAAATTTGTGTCTCATTTGTATGGGAGCCCCCTCTTACGCCCTCCCTAAAATTACTCACTTATCCTCCCATAAAATTGCTGGTAATTTTATCTATCCAACGACATATAAAATGTTCAGTTTCGTTCAGTAGTTTAGTAGTTATATGCATTTGAAATCTTTCACTCAAACGTTACACTTCTATTTTCGTTTTCACAAAGTGCTACCCAGTCCCAGTATAGTAAACAAAGACGTAGTCCTACGTCAAAAGAGAGATAAAACCAAACTAATGCTCACTCGCCGGCAGAGCAAAGCAGCAAAACAAAACTCGTCGCGTCGGAGAAGGTAACACTGAGACTGAGAGAGAGCAAATCGATTCGTCTGCTGTGCTTTGCCAGTAAACCACAGGAGATTTTTTGTAGAGTACGGCAGAAGCCTGTTTGTCAGAGGCCATTTTCTTGGGGCCTCTGGCCAAATGCCTATCTGTTTCTTCGAAAATTCGTACAATATGCAAGAAACATCCCATTCCCTATTTCAACGTTCCTGCTCTCACCCTTTTTTGTTCCCTTTCCGCTTTTCAGCTCCCACATTTTGTCCCACAGCCATTTAATGCATCTGTTTTTTCTTCGAAATTCCAGTAATAAAAGAGAAAATATTATCTTATTTTGACCAATCTTTTTGGTGATGCTAGCCCCCTCCCCCCCTTTACGTATGCCAAGTTTGGTGGAGATCGGCCCAGCCGTGCCGAAGTAATGGCGGTACTTACAAACATATAAATACAGCTTCAATTTAATCCTTTTAGAAGACGTTACTTCAAGTTTATCTTAAGTTAGTTTGATTTTTTTTCTTCTGAACACGAGATTGTTCTAGTCTTATCGAGCTCGTTTCGTCTGCTGAATTTGCCTTCTCGTTTCGTCAACTTTATAAGGGCCCCAGCCTGAAACGCGCTGTATTGATTAACATGCTATTAGAAATCATTCATTTTAAGATGAAGCGGAAATGAGAGTTATTTTACTTGTAGGCTTTAGATTGATTATTAAAAAGATTTGTGTTGGACTAATTTGAAATGCGACATTTTCTGATGTAGAATACCTGCAGGATGATATACGCCGCCGATGATTTCTTGCGTAATTTTTCAAAAGGACCTAAGTACCATTGAGAGGCTCTCTTTGGCGTCCCTATCTTCCGATTATTGCGGCTACATAAATGCATTCAATCAAAAATTTACTTATCGCTTAGTTCAATAGTAACGCTAGCAACCAATTCATGGAAAGCTTATGTTTTAAAATTCATTTGTGTCGCCGTGGCAAGCGAAAGAGCGAAATCTCTCATTGTTACTTAGGTTTTTTTGAAAAGTTATTTTCGCGAGATTTGATTAATGCACAGGTCAGTTAGACAAGCATCGTATTGCGAATTCAACTGGGAGACTTAGTCAGTGTTGTGAAGCCCACACTCGTGTGGTCTAATTTTCTCACACACGCGTACTCATCCTAACGAACGCGCCGGCGTAAGCGTCTATTTCGGACTCTCGCTCGTACTTATTCATGCATTGCGACGAGTTTTTGCGAGTGTGTGTTTAGCTAGCAGCTACGGTCGTCGCTCTCGTTCTTCGTTGCTGCCTGAGCCGCTGATGCCGATTTCTTGCGGGCCCTCGCACTCCCACCCGTGAGTAAAATCGGGGGCGAATATGAAGAAGAAAAGAAAAAGTAATGCAAAACCTGTATCTCAGGAGTTATTTGACTCGGCAATAAGCTATGCAGGAAGACGATGTGTGTGCGCGAGTGTGTAGCTAGCAGAATGTCTGCACACAGCAACGATAGCTGTTTGTTTCATGCTTGCATGTGCGGCGTCAGCGTTGAATGCTGTGTTTCTCATACTCACTCGCGTGTGAGCAGGCAACGTTGACTGCTCGCTCGATCGGCAACATTAGACTTTTTTTCCATGTGTGAACTCATTACTGCGACCAGTATAGTTGATCTATTGTAATATCGCCCGGGTGTTTGCTGTATGACCGCACTGCATTTCTTTTAGCTATAATGGCTATTGAATGAGCGATATGCTTATTAAGTTTTATGCGTGTTTGTGTGTATTGGGGTTTACCCTTCCTTCAAAGCTTGATCTACTTTACCCGCATATTCCTCGCTGCCAGTACTATCCCATATTATAGCCGTCCCTGGCGAGGACTCATTCGTACCTCAGACCAGTACACTTAACTATAGAAGGGACATTTGCACTGACAGGAGGCTTTTGAGAATAAATATATAGAATTCAGCATCAGGCTTGTTATTTCCTCACTCATTGTGCAAAAAGTGCAACTTTTTTTGTTCCACACAATGAGCAGAACTGCTTTCAGAAATGAGAAGTAAATCCACACAATGAGAAACAGACTAAACACAATGAGAAAAACTGACGTGCAGAAAAATTTCTTAATGCGCTCTTTAAATGAGCAACTTTCGGTTTTGCTCCCGGTCCTCTCGGTAGCTACAGCAGTAAACCTGGAAACAAAACAACCGGTGCGCGTACAGCAGCTATAGACTCAGAGGCGTCAAGACAATCAAAAGTCGTTATATTTTGAATCTTAGCGGAGAATTGCCTTTGTTTATAATGGGACTTTCCTGTTGGTTCGCGACAAGAAGCATATGTATGGGAATTCAAATGTTGCCATATCTAAATAACATTTTTCGCACTGTTGTCGTAGTGACATGCCTAACCATATAATGCAGTTGCGTTCACGGACAGCCAAACTCAACTGAATATACTAAATGTAAGAATCATGATTCAACTGCATTAATGGATTAATATTTTTCTGATGGCAATGACCGCTACTGACAATCGTCGTTTTTTCTCAACGCACTACCCATGTTAAAACTACCCGTAGTTGTCATACGTCAGCGCATCGCATCAACTTATTCAAAGTGTATTAACATTCTCCTCAATGAGTAGCACAGTGTGCGGTTGCTCATACAACTGCGTTCAGCAAGAAAGAGCACAGTTAAAATGAAACGGAGCAGAATAAATCGCGTTGAAGACTGAGCACAGTTTGAATTTTTCTCTTCTCTTTTTTTCTTCTGAGGAGGTGCCATCCCTGTTCAGCATGAAGGAAGGGTATATGGAGGGTCCTGAGAATAAACCCATGCTAAAAGTCACTTGACATCGAATGGCTTGATTCTACTAAGATTCGAACCCACGACCACTCGCTTGTCAAAGCAGACTCGATAACCTTGCGGCTACGGAGCCCCCATTAGACTTAGTTTTCTTTGCTTTTCTTATGCAAATTTTTCGTCTTACCCTTTGTTTTGTTCTATTTTTTCGTTTTCCGTTTTACAATTTGCATTTTTTGTCTTTTATGTCGCAATTTTCATTATTCATTTCACGTGTATTTATTCCGTTTTCAG
Organism: Sabethes cyaneus; assembly: GCF_943734655.1. NCBI lineage: Eukaryota > Metazoa > Arthropoda > Insecta > Diptera > Culicidae > Sabethes > Sabethes cyaneus. The sequence continues at coordinate 4,203,458 of NC_071353.1, forward strand.
CTCTATGAGCTATTTTAGTGTTCATATTTCCATTTTACACTTCTGGTTTTTGTTTAACATTTTGTTTGCCTTTTGTTTTTCGCACATTTTCTGTTTTTGCTTTACAATTTTCGTTCTTACTTTTTTGTTTCTGGGTTTTCATACTTTCGTTTTATGTTTCTTATATTTCCTTTTATGTTTTAGTTTTTCCATCATTCTTTGCATCGTTTTCGCCTTTCGCGCTTTATTTTTGGTTTTTGTCGTTCAACTTTCGTTTTGCGTTTTAATTTTTTGGTATATTTTGGTTTATATTTGACTTTTTTTTTCGCATTTCATAGACTTTCTTCATCCTATTGTTGTTTTTTGTTTTTCTTTTTGTTCAGTACTTGAGTTTTTGTTTTATTGTTATATTTTTTATTCTCTGTAATTTTTTATTTTTGTCTATTTTTTCTTTTTTTTTTCTTTTTTTTTCTTTGTTATTCTTTCTGTTTATTTTTTCGTTTTTCATTTTTCCTATTCTTTATTTTTGATTCTGTAATCTTTATTCTTCATTATTCTTTGTTGAAAATATGATTTATAAATTGAAATGGGTGAACAAGATCGCTACACGTTTCCGTTAGTCTAGAAGAGAGCGGCATTCAATGGTCAAACTTTTGAGAAGTGCCAAAATAATAATCAACAAATCAGCGGTAGAAACGCATTAAGCTTCTAATCAGAGCACACTCTGAAAAAAATAGCGGTTGCTATGTTCAGAGCGAAAAAAACCGATTCTAAAATTTTCTCCTCATTACACCAGTCACGGTCACGCTGCACATTTGTGTCACCGTCGAATACACGAAAAATACACATCAAGCTAAAAAAAGGGTAATGTTACACGCTTTGGAGCACCCACAAAAGCGCATCACGCGAGCCAAAACAAAGCAGCTAAAAATTATCCATTAGTGGTGCATTTTGGAGCCGGCTGGCTGGCTGGCTGGCTGGTGGAGGCAGGGAGTTGGGTTGCTAAGTACATGCATGTACTACATAGTCCTACGTACGTACTGCTGCTTTGTCGCTTAACTTAGTTCGGCACCGAATTGTAACAAACAAAAGACCAAAAATGACAAAAGCAGCGCACATACACCGACTCTGCTGGTCACGCACACCGGCAGCGAATGCTCACGAGCGCAATAGTTTCCAATTAAATTAATTTAGGTGAGTGACGATATGGCGCTGTCAGTCGAGCGAGTTTTTGTCAATACAATCTGTACGTACACTTTTGTATTCAAGGCACTGCCGCCATCGTTGCAGTTGTAAACAATCATTCTCGCGTGTTCACAGACTTGCCTTCGTTTTTCTCTCCGCTGCGCTTGTTGCTACCGAAAACGGTTACAATCAATAGTTTTTAGTCACTTTAGTTTAGTTTGTCCTCCCTCTAAGCGTGTTAATAATTTCGCAAACCTTGATTTGCACGCGGTATGCTGTGTTTTCTAATCCATTTTGCTGTCAGTGTGTGCTCGCACACCGAAAAAAATGACACGCGCTTTCGCATGGCCTGCTTGCTTGCTGGTTCCCCACGCGGGTACCGAATGTTAGTAAAAGCTGTATGGATGGAGAGGAAGCGAGGGGATTTTTGTGAACGAATTTATTTGGTTTTCTAATCAGTTACTGGCTGCAACTGGGACAATGCAAAATGCATGTATGTGACGAAATGGAACTAAACAAAAAAAAGAGCTAAACGAAACTAAACTAGGCCAGCGATTGTGCCAGCAGTGACAGCTCTCGACAAGCATGCGGACATACTGTCATCGCATTCGTTTGTGCTCTTTCCCTCCAACACCATTGACGGGTCTGGATTTTAGTTGCACAAAAGTACACGTACACTATTTTTCCTTGCATTTTTTTTATTTCAGTTGGCAAATAAGTGCTTGAAATTCGTCCCAATACAGATTTTGCCGGTTTCGGTGCGTTGGTGCAGCAACGTGACTTAAAATGCCATCGCTCAACGTGCTGCCGCCGCTGCCTGAGTGCCTGCCTGCCTGCCTCCTCTGGCTGAGACTGACTGAGCCGTCCAATTTTGACGCGCAACCCTCCTAGTCCGGCTGTGCGATCTGTTTTCGGATTCTCTTGTTTGTATATATATCGACGACGCTGCCTGCCAGCCAGCGACAAGGAGCGCACACTAGTTTGCCTTGACAATAATGCACAGGTCGTCTGATAAGATGGCGGGGAAAACCGATCGAAAGATAACACTTTTACTGGGGAAAAATGAATTTTTGCTTTGTTTGGGAGTTCGGGAGTTCGATTCAACACAGAAAATTCTCAGAAAATTTTCTATTTTATCGGAATTTGGTTCATAATTCAATAAGATATTATGGTGAATAACAAAATGGTTAAAACCACATTAAAATAATTAAAAAATTAGATATTGGCACAACAGATAAAATTTTGTCAACAAATACATTAATTTATCAATCTTGTTTGGGAAAATTAGTTTACTGAATTAGCATCAATCAGTTTTAACCACAAACTGCTCGAAATACCCAGGTCGAATGAAATTACGTTCGCGAGCTAGTTGATTCCTGTCCACTAAAATCCAAATTATACGACAGTAAAAATAAAACGAAGAAATGAAATCACTGTCAATGCGTATCTCCTTCGAGTGGCCTTGAATTGCACAATCATCCCGCGCTGTTCCGCAGTAAAAATTGCATAAACATTGAATGCACGTGCAATCAGCAACAATTCCTTGAACCCCTCGGTGCCATTTGTCAACGAACGGCCAGAAAGGGATCGAAGTAGGCCACCTCGTTGAATACAAAAAAACAGCTGCACATAGCAACAGAAATACGATCGGAATCGGAATCGTTCCCGACCGTCCGCGGATAAGTCATCGACTTTCAAATAGTCTCCCAGTCGAACGATCCGAACGTTCGACAACGACAGTAGCTCATTGATGATTCCTGTATCACTAGGTACTGACCTGTGCCGGTAAAGGCACTCGGAAAGGATGCACAATCCGGCAAGGTTGGACCTGAGTTTCGCGCTGTCTCCATGCGGTCATTCTATATGCAAATGGGTCAAGCAGATGCAAAGATGCCCCGAAAAAGCTTTTCGCTATGGAAATCATCTTTCTTCGAAAGTCTGTTGTTTTTTCTTTGAAAGTGCTTTTAAGTTTTACAAGTTTTAAGTTGGCCTTAATTTAAAATACACCAAACCGAAACTACAAATTTGTAAAAATTATAGCAGAAATACCTTAGAACAAACGACCACGCTAGAAATGAAAGCGGAAACGCAATAAAAACTTGCAAATTAGCACCACCACCAGCAGCAGCGCCAGGTGATGGCATGGCAGCTCCAGCTACTCGGGGTTGATTATTATTTCACGTACTGGTGAAAACACAAATTAATGATACTGATTAAACCCGCAGCGGTGATGACGATGCCACCGACGACGAACCGATGCTGACGCCTCTATTCAGCAGAGCAAACTCGACACGGGTGTCACACTTTTTTTTAGTATGTTCGTACATTCTGTTTTTTTTGGATTCGTCCCATTCTATGCGCTTTCATCGGATGCACCAGCGTCGCCGCCGCCGTCATCATCGTCGTCGTCGTCGACGAGGCGTCTTGTTGTCCGGAAGTGACGATGCAAATTTTCCACTTCGCATTATGAACTTTTTTTCGGGTTTTTCATCCTCGTCACCGCGTGCACAAACGTGGCATGCTGCAGCTTTGCCGAGGTTGTCCTTCTACCTACCTGATGATGGCAGCAGGCTACGCTAAATTGCAGCTTGCAACGACCAGTGCATAATCAAGCAGGGGAGCCAGCTCGACGTCTGGCTGGCAGGCAGGCACTGCTGCCTGGTTCATGATGAACGGGGGATGATTAATTTTCGTGTTCTTATTTCTCGTCCCGAAAACAAAACACAGCACAAAAAATGCTTCTCCCATTATTTCGTGAATTCTTTTCTTCAGTGAGACTATCACCAGCCAACAATGACGGTTGTAGGCGTTACACGTTGCTGAAAAGAGTCGACATTAAGGCAGGAGGGGGTAGAATGCAAGCAGCGGGGTTTTCTCACCTTTAACCATTTAGTATAGTAGAAAAACCACTCAGCAGTAGGAGTACTTTGCTCGAGTCAACACGTTTTTAACAAAAAAACAACACATGAATCTACCGTCAACGAAAAATTTTACAAATCAAGAGCAAACGAACCGAAAAATTAAGCCCCATTTTCCGTTAACGCCAGCTCCTGTTTAGGTTATTACTAAAATGTTTAACATGGCGAATAATTTGTGTTGAATGTGACACCCCGATAGTGATTAAACATAAAATTGCGCATTGTACCTAAGAGGTCTCCCTCCCAATTGGCCTCGAGGTACGATGCCGGTATAGTAAGCCAGTCGTCCTATGTTCGATTAACGGCTGGGAGAGCCTGTTAGAGTCCATAGGATCGTTGCAGTGGCCCCGCAATTGTCATGTACTCTAACAACTGGATGCGAAGTCTGTCGTATAAAAACAGAACAGTCAAGTTTCGATAACGGAATATAGCACCTAGGCTTTACTTTGCTTACTCAAGATGTATTCAAATTCTGTTCTGATTGGGCAATCAAAACGATAACTTAAAGATCAGCGAGATAGGAAAACTACTGAAAAATAGGTGAAAAGTTAGAGTAGCATTTTGAGTCATGTCATTCATACTAGATAAAAATCTATTTATATAAGAGGCTTATGTCTGTACCGAAAACCAGATGTCTGACAAGACGTCATAAGAGGCTTATCGGTAATTAAAAACAGGCCCCTGACAGGATGTCATGCTTTCGTAGCAATAGGTTGTATTCTCAGTCACCTCACTGGTCGACCGCAGAGCTGCTCGACTGGACTAGTCGATTAGATTGCTCGAGTTAATTGCACGACTGGACCGCTTAACTGAACTGCTCGACTGAACTGTTCGAATCGACAGCTCGACTTAACAGCTAGATTGGACAGATCGACTTGACTGCTTGATTCATCTGCTCGACTAAAGTGCTCGACCCAACTGCTTGACTCGATTGCTTGGTTCGACTGCTCGACTCGCTTGCTCAACTGCTCAATTGCTTGTCACGATATCATGGTCGGTGTTAAATAAGACCGGACCAAGTCGCAAAATTTTACAAAATGAGTTAATGACAGCAAACGATCATGGATCTAAGCAACATTTTACTTTAATTAGAATACATAGATGTTGCAAACAGCCAGTGTTAGATGATTTCGAAGTCAGAATTTTGTCACTCGGTTCTGTCTGACTCAACACCGACCATATGAATCGGTTCGCGGTAGACAATGGACACAAAAGAGCCATTTTCCCCACACTGCAATATGGTCCAGTCCAAAAAGCCAAATTAGATGGAATAAATGGTTTACTCAGTAGTCGTTTATTTTAGACTATTTACGTGTTAGCAACAAAATCTTGATTTAGGATGCCGCTTCTTTTTTGGCATGATCTATCATAGGGTGACGCTTAAATCAACCAAGATCCAGAAATTATCTTCAAAACGAAATACGATAGAACGATATCTACTTCAGCAAATTTATAGCTTGAAGTATTTTGAGTAATATTGCAGAAGACGGAATCCCTGTATCTCAAACCGTTTCCATATTAGGGCGTTTTTCCTGAATCAAATTAGGGTGACTCTACTATTTTGCGATTTTTCTCCATAACTTTTTTATTTTACATTTCTCGCAAAACACTTCTTCAGATGACTTTTGAGGCTCAATAAAACGCAACTTTTGGTGGAAAAAGAAACTGGCTATCTACTTTACTTCTACACTTATATTCAATTTTGTGTTAAAAATAGCCCGTTTTCAAATGTTAGTATCGTGGAAAGATGCAAACAGAATTAGAATCGATTAATTGCGAACGTAGATTGCGAAAGAACGTAGTTTGCTCAACAACAATCAACTTTGAATATTTGGGGTTTTAACATATTTAAGTATATAAAAGTTATATAAAATATCTATACCTATAAAGAAGTATTTCTGTCTGTCTGTCTGTCTGTCTGTCTGTCTGTCTGTCTGTCTGTCTGTCTGTCTGTCTGTCTGTCTGTCTGTCTGTCTGTCTGTCTGTCTGTCTGTCTGTCTGTCTGTCTGTCTGTCTGTCTGTCTGTCTGTCTGTCTGTCTGTCTGTCTGTCTGTCTGTCTGTCTGTCTGTCTGTCTGTCTGTCTGTCTGTCTGTCTGTCTGTCTGTCTGTCTGTCTGTCTGTCTGTCTGTCTGTCTGTCTGTCTGTCTGTCTGTCTGTCTGTCTGTCTGTCTGTCTGTCTGTCTGTCTGTCTGTCTGTCTGTCTGTCTGTCTGTCTGTCTGTCTGTCTGTCTGTCTGTCTGTCTGTCTGTCTGTCTGTCTGTCTGTCTGTCTGTCTGTCTGTCTGTCTGTCTGTCTGTCTGTCTGTCTGTCTGTCTGTCTGTCTGTCTGTCTGTCTGTCTGTCTGTCTGTCTGTCTGTCTGTCTGTCTGTCTGTCTGTCTGTCTGTCTGTCTGTCTGTCTGTCTGTCTGTCTGTCTGTCTGTCTGTCTGTCTGTCTGTCTGTCTGTCTGTCTGTCTGTCTGTCTGTCTGTCTGTCTGTCTGTCTGTCTGTCTGTCTGTCTGTCTGTCTGTCTGTCTGTCTGTCTGTCTGTCTGTCTGTCTGTCTGTCTGTCTGTCTGTCTGTCTGTCTGTCTGTCTGTCTGTCTGTCTGTCTGTCTGTCTGTCTGTCTGTCTGTCTGTCTGTCTGTCTGTCTGTCTGTCTGTCTGTCTGTCTGTCTGTCTGTCTGTCTGTCTGTCTGTCTGTCTGTCTGTCTGTCTGTCTGTCTGTCTGTCTGTCTGTCTGTCTGTCTGTCTGTCTGTCTGTCTGTCTGTCTGTCTGTCTGTCTGTCTGTCTGTCTGTCTGTCTGTCTGTCTGTCTGTCTGTCTGTCTGTCTGTCTGTCTGTCTGTCTGTCTGTCTGTCTGTCTGTCTGTCTGTCTGTCTGTCTGTCTGTCTGTCTGTCTGTCTGTCTGTCTGTCTGTCTGTCTGTCTGTCTGTCTGTCTGTCTGTCTGTCTGTCTGTCTGTCTGTCTGTCTGTCTGTCTGTCTGTCTGTCTGTCTGTCTGTCTGTCTGTCTGTCTGTCTGTCTGTCTGTCTGTCTGTCTGTCTGTCTGTCTGTCTGTCTGTCTGTCTGTCTGTCTGTCTGTCTGTCTGTCTGTCTGTCTGTCTGTCTGTCTGTCTGTCTGTCTGTCTGTCTGTCTGTCTGTCTGTCTGTCTGTCTGTCTGTCTGTCTGTCTGTCTGTCTGTCTGTCTGTCTGTCTGTCTGTCTGTCTGTCTGTCTGTCTGTCTGTCTGTCTGTCTGTCTGTCTGTCTGTCTGTCTGTCTGTCTGTCTGTCTGTCTGTCTGTCTGTCTGTCTGTCTGTCTGTCTGTCTGTCTGTCTGTCTGTCTGTCTGTCTGTCTGTCTGTCTGTCTGTCTGTCTGTCTGTCTGTCTGTCTGTCTGTCTGTCTGTCTGTCTGTCTGTCTGTCTGTCTGTCTGTCTGTCTGTCTGTCTGTCTGTCTGTCTGTCTGTCTGTCTGTCTGTCTGTCTGTCTGTCTGTCTGTCTGTCTGTCTGTCTGTCTGTCTGTCTGTCTGTCTGTCTGTCTGTCTGTCTGTCTGTCTGTCTGTCTGTCTGTCTGTCTGTCTGTCTGTCTGTCTGTCTGTCTGTCTGTCTGTCTGTCTGTCTGTCTGTCTGTCTGTCTGTCTGTCTGTCTGTCTGTCTGTCTGTCTGTCTGTCTGTCTGTCTGTCTGTCTGTCTGTCTGTCTGTCTGTCTGTCTGTCTGTCTGTCTGTCTGTCTGTCTGTCTGTCTGTCTGTCTGTCTGTCTGTCTGTCTGTCTGTCTGTCTGTCTGTCTGTCTGTCTGTCTGTCTGTCTGTCTGTCTGTCTGTCTGTCTGTCTGTCTGTCTGTCTGTCTGTCTGTCTGTCTGTCTGTCTGTCTGTCTGTCTGTCTGTCTGTCTGTCTGTCTGTCTGTCTGTCTGTCTGTCTGTCTGTCTGTCTGTCTGTCTGTCTGTCTGTCTGTCTGTCTGTCTGTCTGTCTGTCTGTCTGTCTGTCTGTCTGTCTGTCTGTCTGTCTGTCTGTCTGTCTGTCTGTCTGTCTGTCTGTCTGTCTGTCTGTCTGTCTGTCTGTCTGTCTGTCTGTCTGTCTGTCTGTCTGTCTGTCTGTCTGTCTGTCTGTCTGTCTGTCTGTCTGTCTGTCTGTCTGTCTGTCTGTCTGTCTGTCTGTCTGTCTGTCTGTCTGTCTGTCTGTCTGTCTGTCTGTCTGTCTGTCTGTCTGTCTGTCTGTCTGTCTGTCTGTCTGTCTGTCTGTCTGTCTGTCTGTCTGTCTGTCTGTCTGTCTGTCTGTCTGTCTGTCTGTCTGTCTGTCTGTCTGTCTGTCTGTCTGTCTGTCTGTCTGTCTGTCTGTCTGTCTGTCTGTCTGTCTGTCTGTCTGTCTGTCTGTCTGTCTGTCTGTCTGTCTGTCTGTCTGTCTGTCTGTCTGTCTGTCTGTCTGTCTGTCTGTCTGTCTGTCTGTCTGTCTGTCTGTCTGTCTGTCTGTCTGTCTGTCTGTCTGTCTGTCTGTCTGTCTGTCTGTCTGTCTGTCTGTCTGTCTGTCTGTCTGTCTGTCTGTCTGTCTGTCTGTCTGTCTGTCTGTCTGTCTGTCTGTCTGTCTGTCTGTCTGTCTGTCTGTCTGTCTGTCTGTCCGTATGTTCCTTATAGAATCGAAAACTACTGAACCAATCGGCATGAAAGTATGCATGTAGAGGTTTTTTGGGGCCAGGAAAGGTTTTAGTGATGGTTAGAAACTCCTCCCCCCACTAAGAGGGGGGGCTCTCATACAAATGAAACACAAATTTCTGTATAACTCGACAACTAATCAAGCAAATAGAACAAAATTTGGCATGTGGGTGTTTTCGGTGACAAGAATTTATTCTATGGTAAATTTAGACCCCTCCCCTCTTTATAAGGGGAATTATAATTCCTCTCCTCTTTAAAAGGGGGGACTTCCATACAAATTTCCTCATAACTCGAGAACTAATCAAGCAAATGGAACCAAATTTGGCATGTGAAGGTTTTCGAGGGCAAGAATATTTTCTATAGTAAATTAGGACCCCTCCCCACTTTAAGAGGGGGGGCTCCTGTACCAAAGAAACACAATTTTCCTCATAACTCGAGAAGTAATTAAGCAAATGAAACCAAATTTGGCATGTGGGTGTTTTTGGAGACAAAATTTTTTTCTATGATGAATTGGGACCCTTCCCCGTTTTAGGAGGGGGGTATCCTATACATATGAAATACAAATTTCCTCATAACTGAAGAACTAATCAAGCAAATGGAACAAAATTTGGCATGTGAAAGTTTTCGAGGGCAAGAATATTTTCTATGGTGAATAAGGACCCCTCCCCACTTTAAGAGGGGGGGCTCCTATACAAACGAAATACAAATTTCCTCATAACTCGAGAACTAATCAAGCAAATAGAACCAAATTTGGCATGTGGAGGTTTCTGGAGGCAAAAATATTTTCTATGGTGAATTAGGACCCCTCCCAACTTTAAGAGGGGGTGCTTCTACACAAATGAAATACAAATTTCCTCATAATTTGAGAACTAATCAAGCAAATGGAACCATATTTGGCATGTGGGTGTTTTTGGAGGCAACCATTTTTTCTATGATGAATTAGGACCCCTTACCTTTTTAAGAGGGGGGGCTCTCATACAAACGAAATACAAATTTCCTTATAACTTGAGAACTAATCAAGCAAATGGAACCAAATTTGGCATGTGGGAGATTTTGGAGTCTTGAATTTATTTTACGATAGTTAGAGACTTCTCACCCCTGTGGTAGGGGGATATGGACGCTCATACAAATAAAACAGAAATTTTTGCGAAACTCAAAAACTAATCGAACTCGAGAAATTCGAGACTCTTCCATAAAACATTAGTCAACACAAGACCACAAAAACTATCTATAGTAACACTAGATCATTCAGGACGAGAAGGTCGCGAGTGTTGCCGGTGACCCGCCGTCGGAAGCGCCGCCCACTGGGGGGCTTGCAAAACTCGAGATTGTGACAAAGATCATCCGAGATTCATGATTTATGTACAACACAGGTTAATTTGTGGCAATACGAAGTTTGTCGGGTCAGCTAGTATTATATAAAAGCGCTATAACTCCGGAACGCTTTGACTGTTCTACATGTTATGGCGTATATGTTTCTTGACATAAGTCAATCAGCACAGGGGGTTTACAAAAGGGGGATGGCCGCCAAAAAGTGATCCAAATAAGTGGCTGCGGTTATCTTACATTTGTACCGTTAGAAGTTGTACAAGTGGCTGGGAGATAAGAGGAACAGTGTGTGAAAAGATGGAAGGATCACAACTACGGGTGTAGAACAATATATTATCTTCGGAGAGACGTACAAACTGCTGTAGACAAAAGGGGTACTGACCGAGGGCGGTTAATCCATCGATAGATATGTTCAAATGAGGAAAAAAGCTTTGTTTTTTGTATTATGAGAATTTGACGACCCATTGTCAGCTCGTGAGCTTTAGCTTCGCTATCAACATCTAAGAAAACATGATAAAACTGCTGGAAAAAATCTAGTCAATAGAATGCTATCTTATTTAGGAACGATACCTGATCTGTATACAATTTACAGCCCATTTGCGCGCCGCCTGGTGACAAACTTCTAAAATTCTATATCCCAAACGAGAGGTCTGGACCTACTGACTAACTTTGCTAAAGATAGTAACTATATAGTTAGGATTCCGAGATATTCCGAGATAAAGAGTGTTGTACAAAATACAACGCGCGAGTATCCGTGTTACAAAAATTGGCGTGTGTAACGGACGGATAAAATAATGAATGCTTCGTATAGTATTCCTTTTTCAGTTTTCCAGTGGTAAGATTCAGAGCGTGTAGGGCGCTATATCTCTACATATTTGTGTTGGTAGGAGGAAATGCTTATCAATTTATAGACTATTTGCTTTGAGAAATGCTTTATTGGTTTCACTGTTCCTGGTTTTCGCCGCTTTGTGGGCAGCATCCAAGCTGTTCGAAAAAGTTATTTTGGAACCAGTGTTCTACCATTGTAGGCAATTCATCGATGATTCTCAACATGGATTCATACCACGACAAATCTCCTTTAATTTACTACTTATGCCACGGATACCATGTCGAACCGTTTCCAAACGGATGCTATTTACACAGTATAATCAATATATATATAGAATGCCAATGTCGCTGCAGTGCGCGTGGTAAACATCACACATTTTCAGATAATGTGTGTGTGCCCGAGATTCATCAAAAGGGGAATATCATTGTCAAACTTTGACAACCAGTTTAAAATTTCAAATATGGCTACCAAATAATGTGATTGGAAACTTCGCTTGCTTCAAATTTCTGAAAAAATCGGTGCAAAAGGACGCAGTTTTGGGATTTTATTCATCCGGACGAAAAGATAAAGAACGTTTAAAACCATTTCACTGGCATAAAAACACAGCGGAGAACGCACTGATGACAGCACCAACCAGCGCACAGATAAAGAACAGATAAATAACAATGAGCAACTTTGACAATGAAGTTCCCGATTTATAGACTTGATACAGATTGTTAGCATCATGTTTACCACAATGAGTCCTATAGAAAAACAGCGACACTGGCATTCTATATATATTGATTCTACTATTTACACCGACTTTCTGCTGATTTTGATAAGTTAAATCATGAAATTGCGATTGCCAAACATGACAGGATGGGACTTGGCGGCACCCTGCTGCTCTGGCTGAAGTCCTATTTGGCTGATCAGCATGTGGCTGTTAAAATCGGAGAATCATTATCCAGCGAGTTTATTACTACGTCCGGTATTCCACAAGCCAGTCATCTAGGTCCGCTCATTTCCACTGTACTTCAACTGTGATGTAAACTCTTCGCTACGAGGACCCAGGCTTTCTTTTGCTGATGATCTTAGGATCTATACCGAGGTTCAAAAAGTAGAAGACGGAATGTTTCTGCAACAGCAACTGGAGAACTTTTCTAGGTGGTGTAACGGAAATAGAATGGTGCTTAACATTAGCAAATGTTCAGTTGTGTCGTTCCCCAGGAAAAAACGGCCAATCATTTTTAACTATCATCTAGGCGGTGAACTGATTAAAAGAGAGTCCTGCATCAAAGATCTGGGAGTCCTTCTTGCCTCACAGTTGACCTACAAGCAGCACATCAGCTACATCGTTGCTAAAGCATCTCGCAGTCTTGGCCTAATAATGAAAACTGCGAAAAGCTTCACCGATATACATTGCTTGAAGAATTTGTACTGCACGCTTGTTCGTTCGACGCTGGAATATTGTTCGGCGGTCTGGAATTCCTATTATCTCAACGGCGTTGATCGGTTTGAGAAAATACAACGTAAATTCATTCGGTTCGCCCTTCGTCGCCTGCCATGGAACAACCCGCTCCAGCTACCAAGATACGAAGCGTGCCTGATGCTAATTGGACTGGACACCCTAGCAACCAGGAGAAATCTGTGCCGAGCAATTCTTGTAGCTGATCTCCTAATGGCGAGGACCGATTGTCCATGGCTTCTAAACCATATCAGTTTACGGGCTCAACCACGACCTCTTCGTAGCAGAATGTTCCTCCAAGTACCGTTTCGAAGGACAAATTATGCAGCAAACGGGGCCGTCGTCGGGCTACCACGAGATTTCAGCCAAGTGTCAGCTGGGTTCGACTTTTACCTAAACCGTAGGGCTATTCGTAGGAACTTTTTAAATATTTTACGTACTAGTTAGACCAAATTATCATTAGGACAACTATATGTCTGTTGGTATAAACAATAATTGCTGTCAGGTATTGTGAGTCAATGAGCAGTTATGACATCTTCATAAAAATCGTCAAGAATTTGAAATTGTTACGCAATGGACAATGTTCTTAATTTAATTTTGGTCTAATCATTCATGAAGCACATTATTGTTCTCAGTTTTCGTTAATGGTCCTGAGGCTAGGTTCTGAGTATTTTTTGCAAGGAATCAGCATCGCATGCTTTAGTGCCTTGTACGTTGCAACAGCTTTGACAACCAAATTTATCCGAAACCGTCACAATTACGCAGATTTAAATTCGAATCCAGCAGTTTTGAATAGAAGTTTGTATTGTAATTGACAATAATAATACAGATACGTTACATTTGTTATGAAACGATAAATTCCTGGAGCAGTAAAGTTTTTAATGTAATGATTCGTAAACGAATTAAAATGCTAGGATTGCTTTCAAGACTGGAATCAGACAAAGTAAGAAACACTGTTCCGAGAAGTTGTACATACCAAGATGCGATAATTGATGCGAATATCCTTAGGACAACGCGTTAGAAATGCTTATCCGACGGATATTTTTTACGCCAATGGAAGCGGCAAAAATTGGTTCTGTTATTATCAATTTCCCACCCTTTCGTATGCGATGAATTATAACCGTCGCGGGCTAAACCGTCGCTAGAATCGTCGCGGGGGCAAATATCGTTTATTTTGTCAAGTAAATCAATAGCTTACGTGCTAGACAAGCATAATGTATACTTATAACTTACATACAGCCAAGCAGATTCTCTCTGCGACGATTTCAAGCGATCAAAATAGTGAGCAGCGCGTTTTGTTACCAAAGAAACGGGCAATACCGAAACTAGTAAAGCCGCTATTGTGCTGTGGTAAAGCCAGCCCTCGAAATGCTTTCAACAGCATCAGTTGTCAAGCGATCGCTTGTATGCCACACAAAAGGATGGTTTCGGAATACCTCAGCAAAAACTTGAAAAGCTACTATAGCTAGCGTTCCCCAGGGTGCTATCCTGGGCCCGCAATGGTGTACTAATACATAACACTAAAGCAGCCATGGTGGTTATGGAAAGCGAGTCATGGGAGGAAATTGAAAAGTTGGCTTTGGAGGCGATAAGACTTGCGCAGAATTAGGCACCATGCGCAGAATTAGGTGCATTTACGGTACGTGAGTCTGGTAAATATTAAATTAACTCAAATGAGTGCAATTCTTAGGATTTCACAGTGGTCTTAGCATCCCATAATTGCCAGTTTAAAATATTTGAATGATATTTCGCATTATGTTGCCCCATCCGCCCCTTGATTTTTCAACAAGTTGAACAAAACTGTCTTTGGTTGCTTTAAAAAAAAAACAACCTAAACCCATTTTTTTCTCCACGGTCAATTTGTTCGTTTCCAGGCCATGCTGAAAAGACTAGCGTGATAACACGCCATTCAAAGCACCGATTCAAGATGAATAATAGATTCGACAGGGAAAACCAGCAACAACAACAACAACGAAAACATCCAATAGCTCCCCACTCGACTCGTCAATACACAGTCAATTGACAGTGCTAACAAAAACGTGCTCCTCAGTCCTCGCTACGAGCGCCATTTGTAAAAATTTGGTGGAATTTTCCGCTGTACGAAAAAAAAACCTGCCAATCAGCAGTGGTCCGACCGACCACATCAGCCGAAGTTATTATCGCCAATCAAACACATTTACTCTGGTGGTGCACTCTCGTGCAGCAAACCAATACACCCTTGCACGCAGATAGCTATCGCGCGCCGCGCTAGCTAACGAACTCGAATAGATGCCAAAACTAGCTGCTGCTTCGTCCGTGCATCCGACGTCGTCGTCGTCGTCGTCTTCGTCATCGCCATCATCATCATCCAAGTTATTATAAACTTTTCAAATCGTAGCAACCCGTGTATTGGAATACGAAGGAACACACGAAAAAAAAGCTAACTAAACTACATGTAGAATAGTGCCGCGCAGTAGTCCAGTTTCGATTTTTTTAGGGCAAGCGAACGAACTTTGCCAAAGTGAAGAACAGCCAACCAAAGTCGGTTGCCTATCAGTTGGTCATAGCGGTGGGTAGGTTAGAGCGGGACGCAAGATAACCAACTATAGCAAGAAAGATGATAATAATAGTTCAACCGACTGGAAGAAACACAGAAAAATAGAATTCACCACCACACCGCAGCCGCAGCACACCACACGCGAGCAGTGGGCATGCTCCTCGTTGCGCTGCTCTCGCACTGTCCTCCAACGCGAGCGCTCGGCACTAGCTGCGACTGCGACTGCGACGGGTGAAGCTGGGGGGTGGTGTGTAGAAGTTCAAGTCAACCTTCTCCCAAGATCGCACCGATGGTTGTCCAAGAGGCACCATATAGCGGGAAAAAAACGTCATTGACAAGCGAGGGCCCATGGTATTCAACCTATTCAACATGTGAGATCGGTACGATGGTGTGCGTGCTTAACCGCCCAGTCAGTGCAGTGGTGAGTAGAGCTTCCGAATAGATACATTCGGTTATTGACGACTTGACGCCACGGGGTGGATGGAAACCACGCGCGGGGGTACGAAACTAGCCACAATGGAAACTTGAATTAAATATTCTTGTACAAAAGTAGACTCGCCGTGCGGTGTGCGGTTCGATGCGGTAAAGGGCAAACCAGCGGAGCAGCAGGAACGTGTTTTTCAAGGCTATTCGAGCGTGTTTCGTTGAGAATCGTGTTTTTTTGTGAGTGTTTCTGTTTCCCTCCTGGCGAAATCTAAAACTAAAACACACTAAAACTAAACCCTGGCTGGCCTACATATCACACGCATTCTCAGCCACCAAGTAGGCGGAGACTGATGCGATATGGATGGCTAACGAAATTTGATGAATTAGCCGAAAACGGCCGCTGCCGAAATTTAGCTTGTCTCCGCCCACCACGCGGCGGGCCGAAGGTCTTTCGCTTTGTGTGTGCTGTGCTGTGCCATGCCATGCCGTGCGGATCGAGCGATAAAGACTATAAAGAAGACCGGCAGGTTGGCCGTGTATGCGTAACTAAGCATACTATAGTTATACGGGAGTGGCGCGGCGGGGTCGAATTTTTAGAATCGGCGTTTTCGGCACTCAGGCAGCAGCAGCAGTAGATAGGTATAGTAAGTTTGAAGGCGCACGCACACCGCAGCAGCAAAAACAAAGCGCAATAGCCCACTACTGAGGGCTGAACCGCTCAACAGGCGGCATTTGATCATCATTCGCGCACGACGATGCGAATGTGCGGCTCCAAGTAGGCAAAATAAGCAAACCTTCGGCGCAGAGAAAGCGTTGCCAAATTTTGGTAGTCTTAAAATTTATTTTGAAACCTATTAGGCTGTTTAAACATTGTCTGAAAAGGCACTCAAATTAATTTGGAATCTTCCAACTGAAATTGTTTTTCTTTCATTTAACATAAAGTATTTGTCAATGGACGAACAACTTACGGTTAAACTGATAAAATAAATAATTATTCTGGGTTATTATTTACTACTGATTCATATTTGTCAATTTCCTCAAAAATGGTTGATACAGTACTACAGTGGTAACCCGATTTTGTCACTCCCCGATTTTGTCACACCCGATTTTGTCACCCCCGATTTTGTCACGTTTTTGACCCGATTTTGTCACGTTTTTTACCCAATTTTGTCATGCTTTTGATTTATCAAAAGCTTAGTATGTCAATGTGATAAAACACTGTGAAAAGAACTGTGTTCAACAAGTTGATTATCGCGGAGTTTCCACAAAAGTTGTTTCTTATCTCCACAACTATAATAACTAGAAGGTTACTTTCTTTGGCAAAGTTCTTTATAATAATCTTCTCAAAAGTTTTGTAGAACATTGTTTTGCTCTATCTCTTACTGCCTGAAAAATAAATTTTCTATCTTACTTTTAGGGAGGTTAATCAAAGTATCGTTCATACCATAAGAAAGAGCTGTGAAATTTCTCTAAACATAGTTAACCAGTATAATCAACCATTTCGGCGCAATCAAAAAACGCGTGTTTTCATACCTTTGGGAGTGCTGTGAAAAGGTGACAAATGTCCACAGAGAGGTAGAAGGAAGTGCGACATGTCCTAAAAGTGATCAGAATGAAGTATATGTAGTTCGTTCTAAGTTATCTGCAAAAAAATAAAAATTGAAAAAATACCCGATTTTGTCACTGCCCCGTATTTGTCACCCCTAAATAAGTCCGACAAGAGCTATCCGTTCGGTACAAATAAGTTATTGACACCCTGCGGTATCACGTAGTCCTACGGCAATAAAGATATTGTTCGAAACCACATAACTTTTTTTCATGAACATACTCAGGGCATCATTTTTTCGTCATTTAAAGCATTTAAGCGAAAACTGATTGATATTTTTTTAAGCATATTTTTGGAAGTGAAATATCTTGTGTTGCCAAAAACGAATACTTTTGTGGCCAAATTCGAAATCCAACTGTATTATAGCGCCATTAATTATGACATTGATTTAAAGTAAACTAGAATCTCGTTTTACGTCCATTCACTTTAGGTCGTTTCGTTTTACGTCCACTTTTTTACGTCCGAAATTTGAATTAATGTCGTTGTCAAAAATCGTTATCAAAAATAGCAATTCGAAATAACGTATTTACCTTTCACGTCCAAAATTTGAATTATCGTCCTCGTTTTACGTCCAAAATTTGAATTAACGTCCTCTTGTTTTACGTCCAAAATTTGAATTAACGTCCTCTTTTCCCCCCGTTAGTGAACGTAAAACGAGATTTGAGTGTATAATTGTCTCTCAACTAACATACAAATACGAACAGCCAGTTAAAATGTCATCAATTAGCTAACGTTCTTTGCATTTCTTGATACCTACACTCAAATCACGTTTCACGTTCACTATTGGGGGTACGTAAAAAAATCAGAGGGGTCGTGTACAAGGCACGACCGCATATGTAGTTGACGCAGGACTATGTAAAAGTCTCTTTGTAGTGATAGTAGCATAATGAAAATAAAAATAACTTTTTTGTGATAGGAAATATAGACATAGTTTCTTCAGCAAAGTTGTAAATAATGTAAAAACAAGCAACTTTGTCGAGGAAAAAAAATTTCTATCTTTATCGTGTGCTGAACTATAGGGCATATTCTTATAAAATTCTTTAAAAATTAGTTTTTCATTCTTAGCTTTTGTTAGTTGCATTTTACAAGAACACATTGTTCTAGGCAATTATCGAAGCGCTCAAAACATACGTTTTTGCATAAGATCGAAAATCTCCTAGACTTTTAGTTTCTAAGTTATCATATATTCAAGCTTTAAATTCCCGTAGCTTTACGAGCCTATGGGGTAAAATGGGTCAAGTGGATTTATGAAACCAATACTTCATCTTGAAGCTTAAGTCGAATACTATAAACTTGTATGGGATCCGCTTGTCCCCAACCACCCAAATTAGAGAAAGGCAAGCATACGTTCTATATGTTTTGCTTTCGCTATAGGCTCGATACCCGTCCATTCTTTTATGTTAGTAGATAGATACCTGGTTTCTTCGGCAAAGTTATAGAAAATATAAAGGCAAACAACATTGCTAAAGAAATGTAAAGCTATAAAGCATTTTCTTTGCAAATTCTTTAAAACTTAGTTTTCCATTCTTAGCATATATTGGTTGCATTTTCCAAAAATATATAGTTCTAGGCGATTATTGAAGGTTTCATAATAGATGTTTTTACAGAAGATTGCAAATCTCTAGGACCTTTCCTTACAAAATTATCGCTTTTGGCTCGCGAAGTTGAAGAAAAATAAAGCTTAAATAAGCGATAACTTTGTGTGAAAAGGTGCTGGAGATTTGCAATCTTCGACAAAAATATGTGGTTTGAGTCCTTCAATAAACGCCTAGAACCATATACTCCTGTAAAATGCAGCCAACATACGATAAGTATGAAAAACTTATTTTTAAGGAATTTCCAAAGAAAATGCTCTATAGCTTTGCACTCGGTAGAGATAGAAATGTCATTTCTTTAGCAAAGTTGTTTGCTTTTGTACTTTATATAACTTTGCCGAAGAAACCATATGTCTATCTACTAACACAATAAAAAAGGCCCGACTTGTACCGAGAAACACATATAGTGTATGCTTGCCGTACTCTCATTTGGGCGGTTGGGGACAAGTGGAACCTGGTACTGTATGCCATACAGTTTATAGTACTCAACTTAAGCTTTAAGATGAAGTGCTGATTTCATAAATTCGCTTGCCCCATTTTACCCCACGGGCTCGTGAATCTATGGAAACTTAAAGCTTGAATATGCGAGAACTTAGAAACTAAAAGTCCGAGAGATTTTCAGTTTTCTACAAAAACATGTGTTTTGAGTGCTTAGATAATTGCCTAGAACAGCGGTTCCCAACCTTTTTCGGTTCGCGAACCCCCTGGCGGATTTCCCTATACTATTCTGCAAAGTTTTGGCGAACCCCTGGGGGTTCGCGAACCCTCATTTGGGAAACGCTGGCCTAGAACATTATGTTCTTGTAAAACGCAACTAAGAAAAGCTACGTATGAAAAACCATTTTTCAAAGAAGTTTTAAAGAATATGCCCTATGGTTCAGCACTCGATAAAGATAGAAATTTTATTTCCTCAGCAAAGTTGCTTGTTTTTACATTATTTACAACTTTGTCAAAGAAACTATGCCTGTATTTCCTAGCACAAAAAAGTTATTTTTTTATTTTCATTATACTAAGCAATGACTACAATTTGACAGTTTTAGATTAAGGGGGATATTCATACGAACA
Organism: Sabethes cyaneus; assembly: GCF_943734655.1. Classification (NCBI taxonomy): domain Eukaryota; kingdom Metazoa; phylum Arthropoda; class Insecta; order Diptera; family Culicidae; genus Sabethes; species Sabethes cyaneus. The sequence goes on from NC_071353.1 coordinate 4,222,979, forward strand.
AAAGTGCTGAAGACCATCAATCTGGCTTTACTTTTCTAAAGGTCGCATAATCAACCCTTTTGCATGCATGCATTATGCGACTTTCTGAAAACTAAAGCCAGAAATGATAAGAAGAATAAGAATAATAACAAGAAACTAGGAGAAAACTACAAGGTAAACAGCCCTAAGGGTTGTACGAAAGGGTGACGTAGGACTATATCAGATCATTAGATCAAAGACTAATGTAAACTGCATGTCTGGCCAATGTTTATAATGTTTATATTATGTTTATAAGAATCTGTGAGTGCCATTAAGAGAAAAAGTGAAATATTCATATTCAATTATTCATTGAATGCAACGGTGGCTTTAAAAATACGTGGACGGGGGTTCATAAGTACAACGCCTGTAACCATTGAGACAAGCAGATTTCTTTTAAAAATCACTTGTGTGCATGATAAAGGTTAAAATAGTAATGAATGACCAGTCCACAGGTAATTGTATTAAATATGATTATGCATAGCTTGACTCGTTTCAATAATCTTACTTTAACTCGCTTGTGGCCTTTAAAAGGGCCATTGGTTACAAATAACATTAAAGCCAAAGTACGTTCATCGTAAATATGACGTGCTATTCGAAGGTCCTTCTCTTTTGATATGAATGGCAACAGGCACGTAAGGTAGCGGCGTCGATTCACTGTCTTTTGCTCCGAGAAGGTTTTACTAGTTTACTTTCACAGTTAACCGCTCGTTACATAACAGAAAATATGGCACATACGCAAAAATTTCTGTTGCTTTTGTATGAGAGTCCTTATCCTCCTACCAGAGGGGTGAGGGGTCTCAAACCGTTATAAAATAAATTCATGCCTCCAAAAACCCTCACACGCCAAATTTGGTTCCATTTGATTGATTAGTTCTCGAGTTTTGAGGAAATTTGTGTTTCATTTGTATAGTAGACCCTCCTCTTACGCCCTCCATAAATTTGCTGGTCATTTTATCTATCCAACGACACATAAATTGTTCAGTTTCATTCAGTTATTAGCATTTGAAATCTTTCATTCAAACGTTACATTTCTATTTTCGTTTTCACAAAGTGCTGCCAAGGCCCAGTATAGTAAACAATGACGTAGTCCTACGTCAAAAGTTCCACTATTCGCCATTTTGGACTACTGTGAGGCGATGTATGTAACATTTAACAAAGTAGTAACATTGTTTACGTCCAATCCTCGATGTATATTTCAGAGTTGTTTTTATGCGCTTTTGGAAACAATTTAACAAAATCAAGAACACACTATTGCATTCCTGTTACCTTACATAAATTAAAATTTTTTTTGGGGTTTTAAAGATTTTATTACCAATCGTTTCACCACGTTGAAGGGATTTTACCAACTCAATCCCATTTTATCAACAGCACATCTTTTCACTACACTTCCCGTTAAATGTCAAACATGCACATCTATACAGAATTAAATTATAACCGAACACTACAGCTGTAGCGCACTTTTCTAACTCAGATATCAAATTCGCCTAGGTTTAATCGTCTCGCAGTAAAGAATTTGCGATCTGTTGGGACAACGAACTTGTGTCATTCTTTCTGGAACACTTCCCTTACACAGACATCAAATTGGACAAGGTTTAATCGTGTTCGAAAGAAATTTGTTGGTACGAGGTGGTTTTGTCACTCTTTCTGGCGTACTTCCCAGGCAAGGACATCAAAATGGTCTAGGTTTAATCACGGGTGTTAATGAAATCTTGTTGAGATGAGGAGACTTTGTCACTTGTTTTGGCTTACTTCCCGAGCACAGATATCAAATTGGTACAGGTTTAGATCATCGAAAAGAATCTTCCAACCAATCACGAAGCGAGGATTTACAGTTGGACAATGCTTCATCATTTTCAATTTTACAATAGTATGTACTTTAAACTCAATAGGTTCCACTCTTGGTGTGTATTACGCCGTCCCTTATTTTTAAAAAATTGACCTGGCGGTGAGCTCAACATCACAAAATGTTCGTTTTTTATGCAGAATAAAATGACGTGTTGTTAAGGTCTCTGCGATAACGTGGTAGTTCCGCAACGGACTTTGGATAAAATTATGTGAATGACCGGATCTCCCACACAATGACAACTACGACACTATAGTGCGTACGCTTGGTCATCCGTTATTTATTTTAGTGATGAGTTCAACATCAGAAAATTTTCGGTTTGCCGTGCAGAAGAAAATTATATGCTCTCAAGACCCCTATGATGACATTAGGTCCCCCAACGCTCCGTAAGTAGTTTAATGAGCGACTTCCAACGTAATGACTAGCTCTTTACTGCAGTGAGCGTTCTAAAGGGTCTATCAAGCAAAAAATCGAAGCAGTCATCGCATGTGTCATTTTCAAATCAATTAGTTTTATTTCAAACATAAGTCAATTAGTTCATTTTACGACCCTACAAAGTTACGTAGGGATGCCTTCTGTTTGTTTGGAAGTTTCTTCCGAAAACCATCAATATTTAACAGCAAGTTCTGAAAAGCCTTTTCTTTTTGGGTAACATTTCTGTTGTAGTCTTGCATTAGTTTAATTGGTTAATGTTTGTATTATTTATATCGACACCGAATCATTTAGCAGCTGCTGCTAAGATTGCTGGAGCAGAATCTGTGCTAACCTTTGCAGCGTCAAGAGCCTGTGCCAATTCAGGGGTCACAACATTCTGTGTTCCTCTGCATCTTTGTGGAGATTCTTCCGATACCCGATATTCGTCTCCATCGCTTGTATTCTCAGAGTCTTCATCATCACTAGATGTGTAGAGAACCGCAGTATTGGCTAAAGTTTAAAAATGTTGTACTTGTAATGTTGAATCTATTAAGATAGAGCGCTATTTTGGCAGTGGTCGATCTTCAGAGTATTTTCTTCGGCTTACCATGTGTTTCCAAGATGAATGCCGAAGAATATCTGCTGGAGAGAGCCAGTATCAAAATAGCCTGATACCCTAAATGTGTTTAACAACTATTACCTATCCTTGACTGGTAATCGATCTTCTTACGACGTTCTTCCAACAACTTTTGTCTTTGCTTCTCACGCTCCTCTGCTTTCTGTTACTCCTGGATTTTGCCAGCAAGTACTCCATCGACACCAGCAATAGTACATACACGACGACCTTCTTTCTGGTCCTTCAGAAATTGTATATCCTCCAACAGAGCTTGCTTCACTATTGGACCCCTTTCCTTTTAAGCATTTTGCTGCATATCCGTTGTCGCCGTGCGTTTGGATATATTGAAAAGGTTGTCAAGCTTTTTGCAGAAGAGAGTCTCTCGATTATCTTGCGTTTTGCTTTCCTTTCGTGATATTTGCTTGCAGAGTGCCGATAATTCAGCATGGAGGGATATGATTTTCGCAATGCAATGTGCTTCCTGGATTATTGGTATTTTCGTTTTCTGCCAGTAGCACAATACTTGCTTAACGGCGTTCTTCGCACTCACTTTAAGTGGAAGTTTTGCCGATCGGAGCTGGTAATAAACGCAGCTAATACTTGGCGTATCGTGGGAAGACGCGCACCAGTTATAAATTCGCATTGAGGTCCAACAAATTTCACAATGCTGTCACTTCTTAGCTTATGCGACATTGTTACTACTTAAAATATTTAGATAAATATTGGCAACGGTAGCGAAAATGAAACACACGCGCCGAAGAAATAGTTCGATTTGATATCTGGTGTCATGTGATGATATCTGTATTAGTGAGAGCGGTATCAGATCAAACAGCTTATTTTCATTCATTCGCACAGATACACAGAGGCTATTCGTGCTTGCATTTTCTTATTGACACTTATTAAACGTACAATTACAGTAGCGTGCTTGTCATTATGTTGAAGTTATGGACCACTTAACGTTATCATACAACCTAAAGAGCACATCATCTTGCTCTGCACGTCAGACCGAACATTTTGTGATATTGAATTCATCACTAAAATTAAATAAAAGATGACCAAGTGTATGCACAATAGTGGCGTATTTGTTATTGCATGGAGGATCCGGACATTCATATAATTTTATCTTAAGGTCCGTTGCGGGACCACTTAACGCTATCGAAGGGACCTTAATGGCATATCGTTTTACTCTGCACAACAAAACGAACATTTTGTGGTATTCAGCTCATCGCTAGGTCGATTTTTTAAAAATAAGGGACGGCCTAGTGTGTATGCGTAGATTTTCCGATTGATTGGTGTAAAAATATTTAAAATCGATTTGGAAACCGCTAAGCTATTAACGCTCAAACGTAGTGACGTAGTCCTATGTCAATACTATCCTCTTTCATAACTTCTCCATTACTGGAGCATATACCCTAGATATTGAGCTATTATTGAAAAGATCCGTTATACTTTTTTATATAGAAAAATAAGCAGATTTCAATATTCCATTTTTATTTCACCTTGCTACATTTCTGCATAGTAGGAACGAAAGTTGCAAAATTTCGATCATCAAATATGTTGTTTGTAACTATGGATCTCTTGATTTCTAGTTCTACTAAATTAGAACCTAGGATTTAAATTAACTTCCTTAGTATCTCTAGCCCCCAGCGACAAACTTAGAATTCTGGTTGTGCCAAACGAAGGGCCTTTAGTAAAATCTAAAAGTAGGGTGCTGGATGGGTTCGTCTACGGCGGGTCTTCGTCTACTTTCCAGACATATCGACAAGAAATCAGCATTATAACCAATTTCGATGCGAATTACAGTCAAACCAACCTGGTATTGATATTTATGGATTATCTCTTCGCTATCGAGGAAAAGATTGTTGGAAAATTACTACTTTTCAATATTTGTTCAAAAATAAGAAGTCCTGTTGGGTTTTCTACCAGTTTTGTGTATGACGAAGAGAAGCTTGAGTATGACGAAGAGTAACTACTTGAAATTTTGAGCTGACTCAAACTATTTCCACTCTTTTTATAGTAGTTGGGTTGCTCTTGGACAGGGCTCAAAGAATACGTGCATAGATTTCCGTAAATAATTGCTGTCTGTCCATGATGAACGAAAGAAATCTTGTTTATGACGAAGTGAATTTTCGTATGACGAACTCCCGCTGGAGCATGAATAATGGTTCCACTGAGAAATGTAAATATACATGTACAGGCAAGATGTGTCAGATTTATCTGGTGTAAAAAACTTGAATACTTGTGGATTAATTCTTATAAAAACTTTCAATAAAGTCTAGATCGTGTTTACGTATGACGAAGAGGGTTCGTGACCCTATATTCAAATTTCAGTTCACAAAAAATAATCAAAATTCAAACCAACCATAAACAAACAACCTGCTTTGTTTACATTTGTGTGCCAGTTTTAGCGACTCTCGTCGACCACCACTATCGCATGCGGTGCCGTTCGATGGCGAGAAAAAAGGCCCTCTATTCCACACTATCCGACAAAACTAGCACCCCGTCCGCCTATGGTAGTAGAATAGTTTTTGTTGTTTTTCTTTTCTCTATTTTCCGCCTGCACTGCCGCTTTCGTTGTGCTCGTCGTCGTACATTTTGAGCTGCACACTCTTGTATGGATGGATGCGGCGGCACAACCGGCCTGTACTGTAGTGTAGTGAGCGCGTGAGCGAAAGAAAGAGAGAGAACCCTAACGCCAGCGGCACGAGTTGTTCACCGGGCAGTGCGAGTAGGAGCGGACCAGAGATAAGTAGATTTGACTCACGAAAAAAAATGAATAAAATAAAATAAAGCAAACTGGCTCTAGAGTCGTTTGCTGTGCCTGCCAGCACGGCCTCAGTGAAATAGTAAATTTGACGGACATTTTGGTAGATTCGCTGTCACGCGAATATACACACAGCCATAGACGTCAATACACACGCAGTTGATTATTGGTTGGTTGAGTGTTTGCCTGTCTGGCATTGGAAATAGAACAATGATGATTCGTGTTTTTTGGAGCCCCGAGTTAGCCACGCCTCTTGGCCGAATTCGTATCAGTTTCGTCACTTTTCGGGTGGGCGGGCTCTTTCGTCGATTCACTGTGTGGATTGCTTTACACTGCTAGTGCTAGGTGTTAGATTGTTGCTGTTAATTACCTTCGAAACTAGCCTACTGCTGCGCTGGAATGTTTCATGATCACATCGTTGCGAAGGGAAAAGAACTTCCAAGGACTTTTGTCAAATTGTGCAGTAATTATTTCTGTTTCACCACGTACGCACTGGCCGGGATCATCACAGCGTGCGTTGATCTAGAAGTCTACGGCTGAATACACACGTACGATGAATACGCGCACACACACAAAAACGCAAGTATAGCGCTCCACCGGAGCCATCCCGCTCGTCCCTGTGTATTAGTGATAGGCGAGTAAGGGTATCGGGGGAGGCACCTTCAGGCAAGGAAATATTCACCACTGGGCACACGACGGTACAGGGCGCGTGTCACGGTGCAGTATATTCACCAACAGACACCCACCACAGCACACCACGCAGATTCACACCACACGACCCGAGTGACAGTTCACGACCTGTCGCGTCACGAAAGCAACAACCAAAACAGATCCATTAAAGAAAGGCACACATCGGAAAAGGAACGGAAAACTCGCGCGAACCGCACACTCTGTTTTTCACTTCTCGGCGTTTCGAAAACTTCACCACAACTGTTTTAGTGTTGGCTGCTGCAGCTCCGCACAACCCCGAACTATACGCGCGACCGAGTGCAATTGCAGTTTGTGCAAGTACAACTGCAACGGCAACAACAACAAAGCAGGCGAACGAAACGAAACGAATGAACGAAAAAGTGCAACAACTACACACCGTTTGCCTAGGTCTTGGTCTAGCGGCCGCAGTAGGCCATGGCTAGTGGTGCCACTTAACGAAAATTTGTTGTAAGGTTTCCCTTCTTTGCTAGTTTGAGTGTTGTTTGTGTGTTCGTTCGGATCCAAATTGTCCCAGGTTAGGGGCCACTATTGCCACCGGAAACGGATCCATTCAGTGCACCGCTTGTTTGATTACTCACTAGTTCGGCGTTTTCCTGTCCAAAAATCACTAGTTCCAGGTTCGTGGCGGTGACAAGCGGAACCTGTGCGTGACACCGGGCGACCACAGCGCAGCAGGCCTTGTACTTGGATTGGATATTGTCATGGTTCCAATCATGCCGCAACTGTCAATGTGTATGTGTCTGCTATTTTTTATCACACCTCAATATACTTTTCCTAGCTTCATTTTCGCACAAAAAAAAAGAAAAACACTAGCAAAAATTGTTAGATGATGTAATTTTATATGGCAGCTATTGCAGGAAACGATGTTTGGAAGACAGGAAAGAAGAAAAAATCGACCATACACATAGCATAAACTCATATAGCGTTGCTTACAATTTTAAAGCGAAGCAGTAACTAAATCTACTATATACGTGACATATACCAAGCAGGAGAAGCGATTGTAACCTTCAGCCCGATAGAGTACCTACCCCACAACGTTCCTCGGCGATGGGTTGTCATCGGCAGTGCCAGGCCAGGCCAGTGCACGCGGGTCGGCGGCGGTGGCGGTGCCTTCTTTTCGTAAGACACTCACCCATCCCAGCATCGCCACAAGCAAACCATGTGCCCAAAGTCTGCGTGTGAGTGAGTGGGTGAGCGAGTGAGTGTCACAACGACGACGAAGAGTCGATGGCACCCAGCGGAGAAATATTAAAGAAAAAAAAACACAAAAGTGCATATTGCATTCTATTAATTTACTCTTTCTCCGCGCGCCCATCAGTGATGTCGGCGTTTGAAGACGCAGAGCGTCTATACCGTCGTCCATCGCAACTAACACAAGCAACAAAGTCGCTCAGCACTCGCTCACCACCGCCAAAGACGCGCGATGCGAAGCTGAAGCTGATCCATTTCGACCGACTGGCCGCTGGGATGAGTGACCCACCCTGCGCTCTCGTTCGCACATTAGGCGAAAAAGGATAAAAAATTCTAAACTGCATCCCACACTAGCAAACGCAATCGAAAACGAATCCCCCCGTGCCAGAGCGGGGAATGGGAGCAGCACCCTCCCACCTGCCTACAACCCCCAGTGCAGCGCCGTACAGGAGTTACACGATTCTCCGGCTCCTGCTGCTACTGAGACTGCGAGACTTGCAGTGCAGTGAGTGTATGCATCTTTTCTCCACTCGCTCTGTTCGCCAAGTGAGCTTTAGAGGCAGATGCTGCTGCTGGCTGCATTCGACAAGCAACCACCGACTTGCGAACATGCATGCAACTCTTGAAACCAGCTCCGCTACGGAAAAGCCACTTCCTTCCGTCAAGTGGTTAGAGTACGTAAACCAGTAAAAATTTGATGTTTTCAGCCTTATACTGTGATCCGACGGATTGGTTTTCGGACAAGGAACATGGAGCTAAAAAAACAAACCGCACTGTCGACTTTTAGAAAAGGGGGACTTCAAATCAAGACGATAAACAAAATAAGACGGACAAAACACGATCTAGGAAGCTGTACACTACAATGATGACACAATTCGATCGCGTGTTAATGGACAACAAAACCTACCGTGCACACGACAAGCAGGCGATGATCATTCATCAACGTGCGACTGTACGAGAGGATCTCAGCGTCAGTGATGTTGGGAAGAAAATAATTAGATAAAAATGCGTCTGACGATAGGCGAAGCGTTCGAGCCTAAAACGTTACGCAGACAAGGAAAAAGGCCTTTTTTAACCGAGAAGAATCAACGACACGTGTTACTAACAAAACCTATGTGATAGCAGACTGCTCAAACTGCTTTGTTGGGTAGGAGTTTTATACCAAAACCGGAAAGAGCAATGTGGCTTACATTTTCAAGCATATGAAACTGTCGAAGTTCACTACGAAATATCGGGTTTGACAAGCTATCTGTACTCGTGGCGACGTTTTTATTATTGCAACCGAGACCGTCCAAGACCGCGGAATTGTTACTAGACCGTTAGATATCTTAGACTGGTACAAAGACATCAATGCTGTTTTCGCACCAAAAGAGAAAAGCCCCACTCCACAAATTCTGGAGTCTATCCCGGTGTAGTGGTTAGCATTCACGCCTCTCACGCCGAGGAGCCGGGCTCAAATCCCAACCTCGCCGAAGTCACAAATGATCCACGCTGTTAAATTAACTTTAATCAAACAAAAAAATCCGAAACTTTGATTTATCACGAACTTTCGAGGCATCACAAAGAGAAACTTTCGTAAAAGTCCAAAAGAGAGCAAAATAAACTTAAATTAAAAAAAGTGTGATTAAAAATGTCTAAAAAAGTCAAGGTTCAACAACGACCCCAAAACCGGATAAAAGGGTTGAAGGGTGAAGACAGAGGGGCCGACATTTCAGTTGCGAGTATAGTTGGTTTAGTTAGTAATACTTTATTTGCCCAAAATTTGAAGAGAATCGGACTTAATACACAAAAATTACAATCTGTTTTGTGTGTCCAATTTTTTTTTTGTTATACTGCGTGTTAGGTAGCTTAGTGCAAATATTTCAGGGGGTGCTACCTAACACCCTGTATATTCTATTATAGCGGGATCGCAATCGTGCGTGTAAACCATATAATTGGCACCAAACAATTTTGTAGTGTTGATATCTTCATTCAGCTGTTTCAGTTAAAGCGATTATGTCGTGCTCCGCTTTTGAAACAACCAGAAACCAATTCTCGATCTTGGGACCTGGTCCTCTCACATTCTGGTATTGTACTATGATTTAGCTTTCGGTGCGAAGAAATACGATTCTGACAGCCGACGTTGTCATATTGGTAATGGATTGTTGTCTGTACACTAGTCTACGCCCATGCAGTGCATCCATATATAGTTCATAAGGATTGCTGATCTTCCGTCATGTTCCAAGTTGGTTCATGTGGAAGGAGACAGCTTTGAGAGTATATAAAGCCATTTTACAGTTACCAGCGAGATTTGGCCAAAACGTCAAAGAAGGCAACAATTGTTTCTTAATTTTTTTTGCATAAATAACTTAATTAGGAGTGCCTGTTGTTAGGAATACTCAGGGGCGGACTGGGAGCCAAAGAGCCTTTGAGATTAGGGGCCCCAGTTTGCAATATTCTCATTATAGTAAATTAAGACAAAAAACGACATCGACTCAAAAGACATCTGCGTTACAAGGACAGTCTAATCGAATGAATATGGGCCCTATTTTGTAAGTCCTGTCGTGCAACTCGACTCGACCCAGGCACTGTCGAGTGTCGAGTATCGGGAGAACGGGCAGCATAGCGGCTCGATGCTCGAAACAAAACAAACTCAGACGTTATTAGGACCGAGTTACCAGCTTCTAGCGTGTGCGTCATATTAGCGGTTCACGGTACTTTAGTTTGGACGCATTTTTCTTCAACCCAATCTTCGCTACTTCGAGTTTTAGTTTGTTCAGCCACCATCACAGATGTTGTTCCAGCGACAATATCCATTTCATCGGCAAAGCAGACGAACTAACTAGATTTGCTAAAGATTGTGACGGTGTGTTGCTTCGTTCATAACATCCTGTAGCTGTTGAACAGCCCACATGATGGACCATCGCATTGACAAAGTCCGCTGCAAGGTCTTTTTTCTTCTTACCACCGCGACCTTTATTCTGATTTATTGTGGTGACCCCTGCGAGGTTAGAATGGCCATGATTTTACGGTCGATGGTATCATACGCAACTTTGAAATCAGTGAAATAATTGTGCGTTAAATTCTGTATTTATGGACTTTTTGGAGCATCTGCCGCAGCGTGGATATTTGATTCTTTACTGACCGTCCTTCAGCGAACCTTATTTTTATGGATTTCAAGGCGGCATACGATTCAGTCAAACGAAATGAGCTGTGACAGTTAACACTAGGACATGGTTTTCCCATAGAACTACCCGCATAGAAATGCATAACGAATATTAATGTAAAAACATTACGGTTACTACGAATTTTACTGTTTACAACACTTTATGCTGTAACTTCACTTTTCATATTAATGTAAAAACTTTACGATTACAATGAATTTTACTGTTTACTACACTTTATGCTGTAACTTCACTGTACCGTTCTTGGAAAAATTTTCATATAATTCGGCAACAATGAAAATTGTTTCGAAGCAGGAAATAATCTCTATCTAAGGTCCAATCCTTGGCAGGTTGAGTTATTTGTAGACACAAATTGTGTCTCTTCTTCCGTCTACTGTAGAAACCATCGATCGAGAAGTTTAATCTCATTCGTTTTACTGACGGGACGACGACATTATGCAGGCGCTTGCGACTTACTTGTTCGTCTGTCAACATATTAGCCACGATTCTTAACGCGGGTGTTCGGGGAAAAGCTCCGTTCCTATGAAATAGACCAACCTCGTTGTTTCTACGTCTTGACATCGAATGAGGTGTCAGGCATATAATTAAGTTTTTCCCGACAAACATTTTATTTGAAGAGCAGTTTATTCAGCCATTATACAGCCTATATCCAGTAAACAAGCGCTTGATATGCTGTTATTCAACAAAAATGTTTGTAGGGTTATAACGGTAGATTTTACAATTGACAGGGAACGATAGAAGACAGTAATGAAACAAAGAGTCGATAGGATATAACAGATTGAGATAATGCGTGAATAGGAATGAGCGGGATTTATTTATGTAGGTGTACTGACCTCTAATACTTTCCTTATATGAACGTTGAATGCGGCTCGAAAATCATAATAGTTCGAAGCCTATCAAATTCATTGTCATATCTTTTCAAAAACATGAAATACCGTAATTAATCAGCCGGTTTTATTTTGTCCTAATAATCCGAAAGCCTACAATTTTTTTTGCAGAACTCACCTTATTCATTTTTATTCATTGTAACTTCGTTGTAAAATAGTGTAAAACTTATAGTGAATGTATCACAAATTTTACTGTTTTTGGTTTTTATTTGTATGGGAAAAAGCCGAAAAATTTAGTGTTACATCACTTAATCACCCCCTTATTCGCTGTAAAATTGCCGGTTTCCATTAAAATTTACTGTGAAAACAGCGATATTCATGGTAACTTCAGTGTAACTTTTACAAAGATTTTCACTGTTTCAATGTGGTTTTTCGAAGTTTTTCAATGTTTGTAACAGTGAAATTTAATGTTTTTTCGCTATACATTTTTATTCGGGATACCTTCCCGGGTAGAAATGCATAACGAATATTAATGTAAAAACAGTACGGTTACTATGAATTTTACTGTTTACAACACTTTATGCTGTAACTTCACTGTACCGTTCTTAGAAATTTTTTCATATTAATGTAAAAACTTTACAATTACAATGAATTTTACTGTTTACTACACTTTATGCTGTAACTTCACTGTACCGTTCTTGGAAAAATTTTCATATAATTCGGCAACAATGCAAATTGTTTCGAAGCAGGAAATAATCTATCTAAGGTCCAATCCTTGGCAGGTTGAGTTATTTGTACACACAAATTGTGTTTCTTCCTCCGTCTACTGTAGAAACCGACGAGCCAGAAGTTTAATCTAATTCGTTTTACTGACGGAACGACGACACTATTCAGGCGCTTGCGACTTACTTGTTCGTCTGTCAACATATTAGCCGCGATTCTTAACGCGGGTGTTCGGGGAAAGACTCCGTTCCTATGAAATAGACCAACCTCGTTGTTTCTACGTCTTGACATCGAATGAGGTGTCAAGCATATAATTAAGTTTTTATAACGGTAGATTTTACAATTGACAGGGAACGATAGAAGACAGTAATAAAACAAAGAGTCGATAGGATATAACAGATTGAGATAAGGCGTGAATGGGAAAGAGCGGAATTTGTTTATGTAGGTGTACTGACCTCTAATACTTTCCTAATATGAGCGATGAATGCGGCTCGAAAATCATAATAGTTCGAAGCCTATCAAATTCATTATATCTTCAAAAACATGAAATACCGTAATTAATCAGCCGGTTTTATTTTGTCCTAATAATCCGAAAGCCTACAATTTTTTTTGCAGAACTCACCTTAAATTTCATTGTAACTTCGTTGTAAACAAATGTAAAACTTATAGTGAATGTACCACAAATTTTACTGTTTTTGGTTTTTATTTGTATGGGAAAAAGTCGAAAAATTTAGTGTTACATCACTTAATCACCCCCTTATTCGCTGTAAAATTGGCGGTTTCCATTAAAATTTACTGTGAAAACAGCGGTATTCATGGTAACTTCAGTGTAACTTTTACAAAGATTTTCACTGTTTCAATGTGGTTTTTTGAAGTTTTTCAATGTTTGTAACAGTGAAATTTAATGTTTTTTTGCTATACATTTTTATTCGGGTTGGTACGCTCGGGACATGTGACAACGATGTAAGCCGCGAAGTAAAATGACGAATTGCAGCTGCGGATAGGACTCCCTACAAATTACGTAGCTTACAGAAGTCCCGTAGTTTACAAACTGCACTCTGCAGAACACTCCTGGTGGCCCTGTACGGAAATGAATCATTTAGCCGCTAATGGAAGTGGACCGACGTACTTGAAGTTTTTGATTGTAAAATTCTGCGATCAATAGTTGGCGAAAAAATGGAGTGCGGTGCAGACGCATAAACTACGAGCTGTATCAAGTATACGAATATACTGATATAGTGACGGTAATACAATATGGCAGGCTGCCTTGGGCTGGACACGTTGCCAGAATGCCGGACGAAAGAGTACTCCAAACTATTTTCACCTAGAGGACCATAATCGATATCGAATCATCGCCACTAAAGTAAAGTAAATGTTTTGTTTATGTGTGCCATGCGTAACGTAGTTTTTATGCCTTCTTAATTGAAAAATAATTCCATATTATTGAACGTCCTGCATGTCTTAGATTACTAGATTGATTCCATATTGGAAAAAGACGGGCTTCTCATCAACTGACAAACAAAGAACAATTTACTTGCACACGTTTCCAACCAAACTATACATAACATCACTTTCCAGTGATTTTGTAGTCTGTCATTCGGATCGATGTTCTTTCCCTTTTAATTTTGAATTTTTTATGCCAATATAATTTGGACGGCTTTTGTTATTTGGCGCTGCTCCAAAGCCGTCCGAGACGCGACGCTCAGTCCAATTGCGTGACTTCCCGGAATCAGTCTCTCATGACACAGCCGGCTGGCTGGGAAACCACTAATTACGTCTGGCAGAATGTCCTTGTGGATCATTGCACCGAAACCGGTAATTTCTGCCGTTGTTATTACATCGCTCCGAACAGGGATCGCACAACAAACCAAAAAAAAAAGACATTCGTCGTTCCGAGACTCGTCGTCGCGATACCAACGAAAGCAACAATGCAGCTTGCACTCCTTTTTCGGTGTCCCTCCGCTCGGTACTGATGTGGGTTGAGTGATTATCGTCTGTCGCCCCCTTTTCATCTGCCCTTCTTGATGCTTCTCTTCCCAGCTTTGGAGTCCTCCACCGCAGGGAATAAAAAAAATCCCAAATCGTCTGGTCTGCTGCCAACCGAGCCCTTTCGCTTTCGATTGCTCGACTCCCCATTATTCGGTGCATGCAAGCATGCTTTCAATGCACGAAAATTGCATCCAGAATGCACTTTTACCACCCCGCTGGCGCCTCTTCCGCAGACCGACTCGGGTTCCTTCTTCCGTCGCTGCAAGAACAAAAACCTGAAATTGCCATCCGCTGTAATGCTTGCTGAAAGAAGCAAGCGACGATGCAAACACCAGGGAAAATGTGGGGAAGGCACCCGAAAAATTGCCCCCGCTTTCCCGCTCGACTCGACTCCACGCGGAGAACGTTGTTGAGGACGAAAACGGGCGGCCGTCCCACCAGGCACAACCGGCCTGCACTACACGATCGTTTCTTCCGGCAACAAGCCGAAAAAAATTCGTCTGTCGCCGACGAACCGTGGACTGTTGTGCTGTGGGCCATACACAATCCCACATACACAAACACATATACAAACAACATGCAAGCAAGCAGACAGGCGGGGTACGAGCGACGATTGTTCGGTTAATTCACTTTCCAAGGTCTCACCGCTCAGGCTCGAAATGCAATTTTTCGTCCGACCGGAGCTGCTGCCGCCGCGCCGGTGGCTAATGACGGGACGACTCTGCCTTGATGGGTTGCTAGTTAGTAATCCCGACCCGACCGGTAGTTGGCAGCATGGCACATGAGCAAGAATCCCAAATTGTGTGTTGGCGTTGCATTCAACTGCGTACAATTACCATCGGCCTGACGGGGCTCGATGAAACTTTTGGCTCCAATTTGGAGCCAATGAAAAGTTTTCGGCTACACTCACTGATTGTCGATTTTTTGGGCCGAAGGAAAATGAAGGTCTGTTTTCATACGCAAAAATTTATTCCGACAGTTTCTTGGGCTAAACATGTAAAATGTTTGTAAATGATTAACTGTTGGATTAAAATTTCATGTTTCACCTGGCATGGTTCACTCCTGGAAAAATGATCTAAAACAGGGCGATTTAATATGCAACTACATTTATTTTGTTGCAATATTTACTCATCTGCTGTACAATATTCCTATGATCAATTAGCATTTTTAATTCCTTTCTAGCAATTAGCAAATTGGTTCACGAGATTGATTTTATAACCGTAGCATTTGGATTGATTAGTCTACTTTTGTGCATAATTTACTTCTAAATGCATCAAGTTAAATTGAAATTATACGCAGTGGCGCAAGGCTTGAAAAGTTGAAAACGACGGTGAAAAAGCCGTGAAAAAGTCGTGAAAAGAAAATGATTTTAGCTCCGTTGATCTCCGCGAGTACTACCAGCAACAAAGCGTTTAGGAGAGCCAGAGATTTGATGCTGAACGTAAAGGTGAACGTCAAAAGAGGTCCAAAATTGTCACAACATCCACATACAAATCAAGCAGTTAGTTAGCAGTGATTAGCACCATAACCTCAAGACTAGAGCTTTGATCTCCAAAAACGCACTTAGCGAGGTCAAGAAAACGGTAACGTCCGAAGTACCGGAGACGCCAAACGCACCTCCAAACTCGTAAATCCACGTACCGACATAGTGAAACGCCTGGACAAGAAGCGTACGGCTTTAACAATACCAACTAAGAGGATGTCGCAGGGTTACTGCATAGAACGCGGGTCCCAGTTCAGGGTTGCTTCAGACAATCGGTTATATCGGTTCGATCATTAATTTTTTCCAGTGGGTCGAACACCAGAGCTCGAATAGAAGTAACAAGACGCCAGAAAAACACATTACTGGGACCTTTTTAACACTTGCCTGAAACTACTCTGACACTTTGCTGCTACTTTTTGCCACTTTTCTGTCACTATTTTGGCACTTTTGTGATACTTCAACACCTGACACATATCTGTTGCATCTTTGTCACTTTTCTGATTCTTTTCTGACAGTTTTCTATTTTTTTTTGCCACGCTTCTGACGCTTTATTGACACTTCCGACACTTTTTACTGCCGTTATGCTACTTTTTTGACACTTGTTTGACATTGACACACCACCGTAAATTTTTTGATATTTTTCTGCCACTTTTGTGAAATGTTTTGGACCGTTTTGTGAGGATTTTTTTAGCTCTGTTTCGTCTTTATTCTGTTTTTTTATGGCTTTGGTGAACATTTGCTGCAATTCTTTTCTAGTATTCTCTTTCTCTTTTCTAAAATCTATTATTTTTCTGATACTTTTGTAACATTTCTCTTTTTTTTTCTGCAACTTACTTACTCACTTACTTAATTGGCCAAACGTCTTACGACAAGGCCTGCGCAGTATAATTTCTCCAGCTGTTTCGGTTCATGGCAACTGGTCTCCTGTTTGTTCCATTTTTGCAGGATAGTTGTCCGGCATTCTAGCAACATGTCCAACGTACCCGTCCAGCTTTAACCACTTTTTGAATACAGCCCGGACTCGATTATCCGGGTGTTCATTTTTATTTCCAGCCCGGATAATCGAATCAGTATTTTTGGAACAAAATTTTTTTTGGAATGTCAAGTTTTTTGACTTTTAGGTATCATGAATGTTTTATTTATTATTGATCTATCTTCCCAAAAGTCAGAAAATTCCTTTCTTACGATTTTTTCCACTAATGATTTTTTTTTGGTACAAAATTATTTTTTGTGTGTTATGATTTTCAATATTTTCAATATTTTTTTTTCACCCGAATAATCGAGTATAAAAACCCGGATAATCGAGTCCGGCCTGTACTTGGTTCGCGTGGTTCATTCTTCACCTCCATACACTCGAGTTAAGAATCAATTTCTATTTGGTAGCAGTTTTGGTGCAGTTCACAGTCGTTTTCTCACTCTTTTCTGTAACTTTGTTGAGAATTTTCTGTACCGTTTTAGTTTGTTGACTGTAGATTAGAAGTTTTTCACTATCTTCACTGCTATTTCTTTTCAACATATTTATCATTAGCATTAGCATATGAGTTTGCACACATCGTAGATGGCTATATAATCGCATTGTGCACCTGGTTGCGTCCGAACAGCCGCAGGGGAAGTGGGTAGGAATGTTAGTGTAGCATCTACTTTTGAAAGTGCAGGGAACCCATACTACTTTCATAACGGGTGGCAACTAAAATTTTGGAATTTTTTTCTCAAGATGTCAAAAAAGACAAAGATACATGAAGAAGATCTGATTTAAGGAAATTAAAGATATATTATCCATTGTCGAAAAAAAATTAGTGTACATTTGGAAACGGTCCGTAATCGGCAGTTCGGCGAAGCTTTCGTTTGACGTCAAAACAGGAGGCCGTACAGGCCGTCATGTCAGCTTTGCGAATGCATCTCTTGATTCCACCAATCAACTGTTTACCATTCGTGGCTCTCCAGTTATGTTTGTACACCAAAGAACTCAAAATCTCGAAGAAATCTTCGATTAGGCACACAGAGATAGATTTTTCGGGTCGTGGTTTTTGGGTAAAAATGGGATCGAATGGGTATTCAGGAACGATTGTGTTTTTTTGGCGTAATGCGATGATGCTCTATCCAGCCAAAACACGTATTGTCCATCTGCATGATGTTTTTGTAGAAACGGGATCAAAATTTTCTTCAAACACTCCTCTGGTGCATTTTAATTGATAGCCAAACCAGATGGCTGATTGTTGAAGAAACGATAAAGAGAATGATGTCTTTCTGCGTCCATAATTTTGGATGGTATTCCACTAGCTTGTTTGCGAATAGTTGTTAGGCATCTTAGGATATGGTAAACAGTCGAAGCCGCAACATATTTGCTTTTTAAATGTTGTACCGTATACTTTTTGCCGAGATTTCTGTTGCAGCTCGTAGAAGTGTACAACGCGCTGCCGAAATGCTTCTTGTTTCGACGTCATTTTTAGCAAAACCGAGCAAGCATAAACAAAACAAAAAATATTAACAAAAAGAGGAGAAAGAGAGCTAACACATACATGCTCTTATTTCTCCCTGAGCTCGTTTGTTGTTGAGCATAAGGGCCGCAAAGAATTCCAAAATTTTAATTGCCAACCGTTAGATGTTCACAATAAGAATCATAGGATCATGAGGAAGCTTTATTCAATAATAAAATATGTATATATAGTATATGCCTCCCAGTTGGCTTCGAGGAATGACGCTGGCCTAATAAGCCAGTCGTCGTATGTTCGAATCCCGGCTGGGAGAGGCTGTTAGAATCAATAGGATCGTAGCAACTGGCTCTGGAATTGTTCTGTACTCTAACAGCTGGCTGCGAAGTCTGTCGTATAAAAACGGAAGGTCAAGTTTCGATAACGGAATGTAGCACCTAGGCTTTGCTTTGCTTTTTATATATAGTATATATGGAGTATATATTGGCAAAAATAGAACAATCTCACCAGCAATCCTTCCAGTGAAATATAATTGAGTCATTTGAGTTTCCATCAGTGATCTAATATCCAATTCATTTAATTTTTCTTTTGGTATCCATGTGCATTATTTAAACTTGCTACAATCAAAGTTTTCTTGATGCGCTAAAACGAAACAAATAATTAATATATATTAGGCTTACCTACTACCAAGGCCTTTTGGCTCAGCCGTCTGCCCAAAATCTCAGTTTTGAGATCAGGCATCTGGGAACTACGCAACAAAGCACCTCCTAGCTTAGCTACTCAATAGAGTATTACCGGGTATGGCCGCATGTAGACGCTAGGTAGGAGCTTGGGCCGGCAAAAGCTATGTTGGTCGCTTTCTCGTTTGCCTCCCCCATTTCATACCCTTCTTTTCAACATATTTAGTGCAAATTTTCACTTTAAGGTACAAGCAGCGCTAGCATCAAACAGCGTTGGTGCTAACGAGAAGAAAGCGTTTTGAAAATCTTGAATATTTCTCAAATAATGCCACATAGTTTTTCGAGTACATCATTGTGTTTAAAACCCGTACCTTATATGATATGTTTCTACAGTTTGTTATTCAAATATTCTAATAAAAGCGCACTCTCATTGTAAATTTCGCTTCGTCTTTTTTCTCTCTCTAGTGTGCTGCTCAGTCCTTACTTGCAATTTCTCTACATATTTATTGCAACGCTGCAGCAATTTTCCAGCAAAATTTTCAACATACTCTACTTTAATGCAACTTCTCTTGGACTTTGTTGCAACTTTGATGCAATTTTAATGTAACTTTACTGTAACTCTACTGCAACATTTTAGCATATCCTCCCCGTAGCTTTCCGGAATCTTTAATATAACAATTCAGGATCTTTACTGTAACTTTTCCGAATCTTTACTGCACCTTTTGAGTAACATTAATGCAACTTTTTAACATTTTTTACTGAAAATCTCTCTGCATCTGCATGAAAATTTCAAATTTTTATTTCGTCTTGCATCTTTATTGCAACATGTTCGGATGATTTGGGCGGAGCAGTGCCTACAGATCGTGGTTCATACGCTTGCGCCACTTCCTGCTTTCCGTTTGTACTCCGCCGCAAAAAGTTCGCAGCTCTTTTCGTCCAAATACGGCAAGTGCACGTGTGTCTTCCGCAAACAAAGGTGCAGTCTTAAGTCCATAGAGGACTTCCGATCTGAATAATGTTTTGTACACCATCAGATTTGTACAGTGGTGTTAGCTCGTTGATCGAAGCGTCTTGCGGAGTTAAAAGTAGGCTCGGTTTCCAGCTTGAATGCATCGTTAGATATCCTTACTCGTAGTATACTCGTCAATAGTCACTATCCGTGGTCTTCCTTTCAGATACAGGATATTCAATAAGTTGCATTCTGTGTATTGGTATTGGTGTCAGCTTTAGCCTTATATATAGGCTAACCGACGCGCAAGGTGTCGACTTAATGTCATTTGTTATTTGTTTACCACGCGCGATGAAGGAGTATCGTAACGTCGTAGTAAAGTTGTTTGCGAGAGGTGAGCGACCCGGCGACATGTTTCGGCGGTTGAATTCCCACGGGGTGAAGCGGAATTTCATCTATAACACCATCCGTCGGTACCGGGAGTCGGGCTCGGCCAAGGACCGTGCTAGATCCGGGCGGCCGCGTTCGGCAAGGACGCCTGCAGCCATCAAGGTGATGAGGGAGCGGGCTCGTCGAAAAATGAACCGCTCGATCCGGAAGACCGCTTCCTCCAAATATGCCGTAAAGGTTCTCAATAAACACTGCTTCAAGAAAAATTGACTCAGAAAAGGATATCTTGTATTTTCATTTTTTAAACAAATTTTTAAAGTGTATTCGAACTCATTGAGCACCCTGTAGTTAGTTTTCGACACATTGATTTGATTGGATTTACACCTAATCCTCCTAGTCTCCGTTTCTGGTTTGGCGTAGATTGCCCGCTCGCCGGATCACACCTTCATTAGCGATATTGAATAACACACAGGACATTCCATTCCCTTCCCGTAACACTCTGCGCAATTCGAAGAGACTCGAAAGTGTCCCCGATACGTAGCACGTAGCACATCACTCGCTCCGGCATACTCGTGCATTATCTGCTATAGGTTTTCACGTTCAACTGTATCATATGCTGCCCTAAAATCCACGAAAATAGGATGCGTAGGCACGTTGTACTCCTGACATTTCTGAAGCATTTATCGCAGAGTGAAAATTTGATCCGTAGTAGAACAGGCCCCCATAAAGCCCACCAGATACTGCCTTACGAAATCTGTTGCTGTTAGAGATAGACGACGTAACAAAATCTGGAAGAGCTTCTTTTTAGGAGGTGTTGATCAACGTAATGCCGTAGTACTCAGCCAGCAAAAACTCGTATATCAATGTACGAAAATTATCGTAAATACATATCTCTTATCAAATTCTGATTCGTAAATAACACCTAATAAAGCGCGCACAAGTGGATATTCTATCGTTTATAATGCTAGTAGCTGACAAACATACGATTTTCAGCACAAAGTTGTATAGCTGTATGATTGCGCTTAATCGGATCTAATCGTATTCAAAAACCTATACATAAGTGCATCGCTCAAAATTATTCCTCAGTGCGTAAATCGCCTCCAAAATAGTACGGATAAGCGGCTTTTGCTTGTCGAATACGATTTTGTTGGATGCATATCAGTACGTAACTCTTATTTGCAATCTAATTATACATATGAAAATGCTGACTGGGTAATTACCCTTTTATAGATGGGACAAACCACATCTTCCATCTACTCCTCCGGTAGTTTCTCTTCCTTCCAAATCTTTGAAATTATCCAGTGAAGTGCCAGTAGATCTTTGCCATTTTTGTAGAGTTCTGTCAGGAATCAGTCCTTTTCGCCAACTCTATTACTCTTCAGCATATCGATTTTTCGCCGGATTTCTTCGAGATCGGAAGCCGAAACGTTGTTATCGTTTGTAGGTGCTCCTAGTTTAACTTTCGTCCCGTCTCCTTCTGTTATATCGCCATTAAGATGCTCATCGGAGAACTGTTTCCACCTGCTGATCACCTCGCGCTAGTTTGTGACCAGATTTCCCTCCTCGTCCTTACACATATCAGGCTTCGGGGTGTGTCATTAGCCCGAAATAGTTGTTCTAACTCTTCACGATCTCTGTTCTCCATCTTACGCTTTTCCCTCCTCAGGATAATGGTCAACTCATTGCACGCTCGTCGATACTTGGCCAAATTCTTCCTCGTCGCAATAATTACATAAATTTTTATAACAGTAGTTTTTGCAATCAACGGATAGTACAGTAGGAGAAATAAATGAAACAAAGTTGTTTATAGTATCCAAACAGAGTGAGACATGGCGTGAAGAGGAAAAAAGCAGAAACCTAGGTAAGCGAGGGTTATTGAAGCTACGCTTATTAAGTTTGTATAAAGTTCTACCCAAGCTGAGGGTTCCGCTTATCGAATCAAGCTATAATCGGAGCCAATTATAACCTGATTTCGAACTCAATTTCTCCTCCTAGTCCCTGTGGATCGCAGATAATGGTGAACCCCAGCGGATTGGATAAAAAGGAGACTCCACAACCCTCTTATTAGGCATGCCGCGTATTTCAAACTCCACCGCCACTGGCGAGTTGAATTATTTTAGCTATTTTTAAACACAAATTGTGCCTTTTCCTCCGTACATTGTAGTCAAACCATCGAATGAAAAGTTTAATCTACCTCTAAATCTAAATCTAATTGTCAGCTTTTTCCCCTTCGCGTCTTGTCCCACTCTGTTTGGATACTACACCTTTGTTGCATTACTATCTTCTACCGTTCCTTCCGTTTTTTTTTTTTTTTTTTTACTTACCACTGCGACCATTATTTTGATCTATTGTGGTGTGTCCTCTTTTAATTTATGCCATGTCGTATCAGTGAGCTATCAAAGTTTGATGAGCCACCTCAACTACTGTTGGCATTTATCCCAATCAGGTGATGCATTTCGTATGAAATTTATCACCTGATTAGGAGCAGCATTCCAAATATCACAGGGCTGAGTCAGCCCCTTATCAAGATATCTACGTCGTTTATGATATAGTGCAACACAGTCGCACAACAAATGTTCGGAGCTTTCAATTTCATGATTACAAAAGCGACAGTTAGCTTCATTAAGTTTACCGATGAGTTTCAGGTGGTACTTACAAGGACAATGTCCTGTTATCAAACCGGTGTATGTGCTCAAGTCGGATTTTGAAAGGTTTAATAGTTTTTGTGATTGAAGAGCATTTGGCTCTATGAAACGTTTCGATTGCCGGGCATTCGAGGTAATATTCCAGTTAGACTGTACCTTTAGTTTTTCCAAATTCCTAAGTTCCATTTTAAGGGCACATGAAGATAGTCCAAAAAAGGGTTCGGGTCCTATGAACTGCATGGATGACCCCTTCTTTGCCAATTGATCAGCAGTTTCGTTCCCTTTGATTCCGCAGTGACCAGGAACCCAATAGAGGTTGACCATATTGCGACAGGAAAGTTTTTCCAACAGTTTTATGCATTCCCACACCAGTTTAGAAGTGTGAGTTTTTGATTTTAAAGCATTCAATGCTGCTTGACTATCCGAGCAAATGCATATATTTGCATTTTTGTAGTTTCTTTTTATGCAGATAGATACACACTCTAGTATTGCATATATTTCTGCTTGAAATACAGTGGGATGTTTTCCCATTGAAACTGAAACGTTAATCCCTGGGCCTGTTATACCAGCACCTGCCATGTTATTTTGTCTTGATCCGTCTGTGTAGAACACCAGTGATCCTGAGCGAAAGTTAGGTTCTCTGGCATTCCAATCAGAACGCGTAAAATCAAGAACACGAAATTTGTGATCGAAGTAGTTACGCTTAGGCATATGGTCTTCGTTCATTAATATTAAGGGATTTATGGAAAACTCTTTGAGAATACTCAAGTGTCCAACGAGATCCCCATCGAAGAACCTCATGGATCGCTTGAGCCTCAAAGCACTTTTCATAGCATCCAATTGGATGAATTGATGTAGAGGAAGAAGATTGAGTAGAGCTTCTAAGGCTTTAGAGGGAGTGCTACTCATAGCTCCTGTTATGGAGATGGTAGCAAGCCTTTGTAACTTGTTCAACTTAATATGAGCCGTTTTTTGTTTTGTTTTCGGCCACCAGATAAGCGATGCATAAGTGATTCTAGGTTTAACTATTGCTGAGTATATCCAGTAAATCATATTTGGTTTAAGACCCCATTTTTTACCGAAGGTTCTTTTACAGACCCAAAAAGCATTTATTGCTTTACTTGTTTGTTGTTCGATATGCGTGTTCCAACAAAGTTGTTTATCTAAGGTAACGCCCAAATACTTGACATCTGTAGATAGAGACAACTTTACGTCTCCTAGTTTTAAATCGGTGAAAGACACTTTGCGTCTTTTAGTAAATGGCACAATTGTTGTTTTCGTAGGATTTATGCTCAATCCCTCGCATTTACACCATGATAATGTGAAGTTTAATGCGCTTTGCATTCTATCAGAGATGATGGTATCGTACTTTCCGCGGACTATGATAACAATATCATCCGCAAATCCGATTGTTTCAAATCCTTTATGCTTCAGTTTAACGAGAAGATCATCAACTACTAGAGACCATAAAAGAGGGGACAGGACACCCCCTTGAGGACAGCCTTTGACAGCTATTACTTTTACTTCTGTGTCTCCAAGATTAGCTGATATTTCCCTGTTTGATAGCATTTCCACAACCCAATCGATTATACTTACATTGAAGCCACGATTTCTCATGGCATTCTTCATCGATACGAAAGATGCATTATCAAAAGCGCCTTCAATATCAAGAAATGACGCTAAAAGAATTTCTTTGGTAGCGAAAGATTTTTCAATTTTTGTTACAAGAGTGTGAAGAGCTGTTATCGTTGATTTGCCTGCTTGATAAGCAAATTGCTCTTTGGTTAGTGGGTTTTTAGGAAGTATTTCAGATTTAATATACTCATCGATCAGTTTTTCCATTAATTTCAAGAAAATTGACGAGAGACTAATTGGTCTGAATGATTTGGGAGAGGACTTATCTTTTTTATTAGCTTTTGGTATAAATATTGCCCTGACTTTCCTCCACATTTTTGGAATATATCCCAATACAAAACTTGACCTAAATAGTTTTTCTAAAGCGGGAATTATTACCGGTTTGCACTTTTGAATAAGTGCCGGAAAAATTCCATCTGGACCAGGTGATTTGAATGGACTGAAAGAATCGATAGCCCATTCAATTCTAGAGTATGAGAAAATTAAGTTTGCTAAAGTTGTAGGTTCTTCGCTGAACATATCTAGTGTCCTAGTAGGTTCATTTCGGACCTCTTGTTCTTCTGTAGCATTTTGCATGCTATTAAAATTTTGCACTTGATCGGTGAGTAAGAGCGATCCTGGAAAATGAGTATGCATCATTAGTTCCAGAGTTTCATTTGCGGTTTTCGTAAATTGGCCGTTGGTCATTTTGAGGGACCCAAGGCCATTTGAATGATCTTTCGAGAGAACTTTTTGAAGTCTTGCAGTCTCAGGAGCGCTTTCTATGTTTTCACACATATGCCTCCAATCTTTCCGCTTCGATCTTCTTATTTCTTTGTTGTAATTACTCAGGGCCTCTTTGTACTCAGACCAGTTTGACGTTGTTTTAGCACGATTGAACAGCTTCCGTGCTTTCCTGCGTAGTTTCCCTAACTTATCATTCCACCATGAGACATTTCTGTTAGTCGTACGCTGTTTTAGAGGACAGCTGGCAGTATAGGCTTGATTAATATTTGTTATTAGGTAATTAGAACCATTTTCCAACTCTTGGATGGTATCTATATCACTTAAGATGGGTTTATATTGATTCATATTTGAGATAAATAGATCCCAATTTGTTTTTCGGGCATCTCTATAGGTTTCCTTGATTATATCACTAGCTACAATTTCAAACAAAATTTGTCTATGATCGGATAGAGAGATTTCATCTGATACATGCCAGTTTACCACACGATCGGAAAGTATAGAACTACAGAGTGTAAGATCCAAAACCTCTTCCCTTATCGCATTAACAAAAGTGGGAGAATTCCCCTTATTACATATATCTATGTCATGTTTAGAAATGAAATCAAATAAGGACTCACCCCTCTTGTTGATTCCTGAGCTGCTCCATATTGTGTGATGCGCATTTGCATCACATCCGATGATAAAAGCTCTATTTTGGCTTCTGCAATAGTTGACGAACGCTGCAACTTCTGGAGGAGGTACATCTTCAACATCACCAGGAAAATAAGCAGATGCCACGTAAAGCATCGTTTTTCCTCTCGTTGTTGGCACCTCTAATAAAACTGCAGCGATATCCCTATTAATAAATTCAGTAATTGGTGTTACTTTCACATTAGTATTGACCAAGATGGCGGCTCTTGGTGCAAGTTGAGTGTTGTCGTATATTAACTTACAAGATTGTGTAGGCATACCTAGGATCCTGCTGTTATAAGTCCAGGGCTCTTGTAGAAGAGCTACGTCCAATTGACCTTTGATGAATGTTTTACTAAGTATAGCCGAAGCTGCCTTTGCGTGGTGAAGATTTTCTTGAATGAATTTTATACTTTTTCCGGCCATTTTATGTCCCTTTTGTATTTGTGTTTGCTTACATAGGCATATCTAACTGCCTTCCTTCAGACTGCGGTGGATGAATAAGACGTTTATCTTTATCCACTTTAGATTCAGAATTGGAGGTGGGCGCTGCAGAATTTCCATTTTTCTTTCCTCCGCTAACTCCTAAAAGACACTCATTTGCAACGTAAGAGCAACCCTCAACATTTCCTTCCGTTGATTGAACCGTTAGAAAAAATTAGTTAAATGTCTGACAGACAAACAACATGTCGGTATAATCTATCGGTGTATTGGTATGATTGAATGTCATATCGTAATCGCTTCATGTTTTGCAGGCTTGCTATTTTGACATTTTTTTGTTGACAAATATTAACAAATAAGTAGGGTAAACGACGTGTTTACTTTGATTCGTTAATTTTTTGTCAAACTCATGCCGACCGATTGTATATTTCTGACTCCGCTGGGCTTAATTATACCCAATAACCTAATTATTATCTCCGGAATCAAATAAATTTAAATTTTCCATCCAAGCCGGACAAGTGCACCGTCGACAACAGAGCGGTATGGTATGTCGTGTGTAGACAAGTAAGCAAAGCTGTTGGCGATCATGCAAGATGCAATTTTTCCCTTTGCCGAACGGTGCCGTGCTGCAGCTTGGACGATTTGATCGTCGAGCCTCGGAGCGGAAACCAGCACCAGCAGCGGGGAGATGAATGCAATTGCACATTCGCACGCGCGTTGTTGCATTGGACAAAAATATATAAATAAAAAAAAACTTGTACACCGCCGAACTCCGTTTTGTGTGTGCCATATAGAATGACTGGTGCAATTGCATTCTGCCGATCTGTCGTCGATCAGACAGAAAACAACGGCTGCCATACCAGAGAGGCAAGGCAGAACGAAACACACATACACATACACTCGTACACATACACGTAGACTCATACAGAGCCTGGGAGACCTTGAAGAACGATTTGTAAAGGAAGCCTAGCCGGGGCGCGCACGGTCTCGAAGTAGGCTGCGTTGGAGGGAGCGAGATCGAATGAGGCTAATATTTTAATATTGGCGAAAAATGCATTTTTATTGCAGCACAACCACCGAGCTGTGGATGCAGTTTGGTGGTCGGAGAGCCCCGACGAACAAAAGATCTCTTTGTAAGACGATTCTCGTTTCGTTTTTATTTGTGCGCCGAATGAAGCGAAAAATCCGATGACGAAGGAATGCTGCACCGGCCAGCCTGAACTGTGGAAGTGCATCGATGCACTTTTTCAAATTTTCGCTGAAACGGCTGTATGGCACATGGATCGTCGTTGGATGAAAGGGACGACGGGGTGGACCGCCGCTAGTGGCCAGTTGGGTTGGGAGCACATTTTCGGAACGTTCGACGCGTGAGAGTATAGGAGAGAAAAGTGTAGACCCTTGGCCTTTTGAGATGCCTCGCCTTGCCGGCCGCCCCTTGTTTCGGTTTGATTACCAGTGTCAGTCGGTGCTATTAAGATTCATGAGGCTGCTTATTGCGAATTGCAGCATTCGATGGAACGCAAGACAGTAGAAGTATCAGACAGATCTCATTTCGAATGCACTGGAAAAAATTCGATTTTGTTTAGGATTATACGTATACGTGGATCCAATTCCGAATTAACAGGGAAACTTCAATGTGACGGTAAATGTAAGGAATTCAAAAAAGCCTGCTTCTGCCCGTGATTACGTTCTTACCGTCTAATTTTACCTAACTGTGCAACAAACTTTTTTTTTATTATCAGCACATTACGATCGATTTTCACCCCTTAGCAACGGGCATAGTTTGTTTTTAAGATCGACACAGTCAACCACTATCAGTAAAGTTCGTCCATAGCAGAGTGCGTAAAAGATGTCGGTTTGAAAAACATAAGGAAGTGTGCCTCCTACAGTAGGAGAATTCTTATCAACGTTTGCCAGGAGCACGCAAATACAAAACTTAACTCAGCGAAGATCGCATCACATCATCTCGAATGCTAAAAATCAACCTAGTGTATTAATAGGTGGCTCAAAGAATTAATCGCAGCAACCGTGCAAAACAACGAAACAAGTGGCACCACCACAGCACCGCACCGAAGGAACCACGTGTTGTCTTTTCGTTCAGCTCCGTTCCTTTCCTGCATGAATCAAAGTAAACCCCGAGTGTGTGGACCAAAAAAGCAACATCAAAGCCGCCATGACCGAGGGTATGAACATAGCTCAGTAATAGATCGTAGATTTCCATTCATTCAGCTGGGTTGTGCGATCACAGTTTTCCTCCTCCTCGTCCAGTCGAAGTGCAGTGCAGTGATTTTCAGAAATCAACAACCTGCGACTGGCACTTGGTACCTCCATATGCTACTGAATAGTATCTCATTCGTTCCAAAAGGGGTCTCTGGCTATGCTCGCTGTGTGGTGGGACAGTGTCGGGTGTTAGTGCACGCGAGTCACACGTTAATGCTGCTGCTACTTGCAGCTGGCAATGTCAATGTTACTACCATAATGTTGCACTAATGCGTGTGCTGCTGCAGCTGACTGCTCTATTTTCTGCTAGCTAGCTTGTCACGGCAACAACCGATTCATGCAAATCTGATGTATTAAAGCGCCTTTGCATCTCCGTGATAGGCGAAAGAGAAGAGACCCAAAGAGAATCTCTCATTGTTACTTAGATCCTTTTGAAAAGTTTCACGAAAAATTTTGTGCTGGAAAAGTGTTCAAATTTGCATTCCTTATTTTATAGCAAACTAGCTGATTGTCCGATTTCAATCGGGGTCCTTCATCTCTCAGTCCCTTGTACGTCTGTTATTGCAGCGAAAATGCTCATGATGCAAGAAACAAAATCCTCTTTCTTTATTTGAACATCTATACTCCCTTTGTCATCCTTTTGTCCTCCAGTTACTTTTAAATCTGTCTTCTTATCGATAATCCCTTACTTACATACTTAGGTGGCTTGCCGTCCTAAGTCAAAGTTTCTCCATGTAACTTGGTTGAAAGCTACCGGTTCCTCGGACACCGAGTACTCTCCGCCAGATCTCGCTCCATCTGGTCTAACCATCGTGCTTGCTGCGTTCCTGGTCGTCTTGTTCCTACCGGATTTAAGACGAACACCACTACCCTGCAGTGTAGTTGTCCGGCATTTTTGCAACATGCCCTGCCCATCGTACCTGTCCAGCTTTAGCCACCTTCTGGATACTGGGTTCGCCATAGAGCTGTGCGAGTTCATGGTTCATCCTCCGCCTCCATACACCGTTTTCCTGTACGCCGCCGAAGATCGTTCTTAGCACTCGTCGTTCGAAAACTCCGAGCATTCGCAGGTCCTCCTCGAGCATTGTCCATGTTTCATGCCCGTAGAGAACAACCGGTCTAATACTGGGTGCACTTTGTACGGGGACTTAGTCAGCTCGACCGCAATTGCTTGTGAAGCCCATAGTAAGCACGACTTCTGCTGATAATACGCCTCTGAATCTCACGGCTGGTATCATTGTCCGCCGTTACCAGTGAGCCAAGGTAGACGAATTCGCCGACTACCTCAAACTCATCGCGGCGTCGTCCGGCCTTGGTTCCACTAGCCAGCGTGTACTTTGTTTTGTACGTATTTACTGTATTAACCTAATCCTTTCTGCTTCGCCCTTTAGTCTGGTGTACTGTTCAGCCACCGCAACAGATGTTCTGCCGATAATATCCATGTCATCGGCAAAGCAGACGAATTGACTAGATTTGTTGAATATCGTGCCCCGCGTGTTGATATCCGCTCGGTTCATAACACCTTGTAGCGCTATGTTGAACAGCAGGCGTGAAAGACCATCACCTTGACGAAGCCCTCTGTGTGATTCGAATGAACTTGACAATCCACCCGAAATCCGAGCACTGTGTACCATCCATCGTAGGTTTAATCAGTTTGATGAGCTTCCTGGAGAAGCTGTTCTCGTCCATGATTTTCCATAGCGCTTTCCGGTCGATGGTATCATATGCGGCTTTGAAGTCAACGAACAAATGGTGCGTGGGAACTCTTTATTCACGGCTATTTTGGAGGATTTGCCGCAGTGTAAATGTTTGATCCGTTGTAGACCGACCATCGACGAAGCCGGTTTGATAAGTTCACACCAATCTTTTCGCAATAGGTGACGGCGGAAAATGATTTGGGACAGCACTTGAACGGCATTGAGAACGGCGATCGCTCGATAGTTCTCACTGTCCAACTTGTCGTCCTTTTTATAAATCGGTCGATAACCCATTCTTTCCACTCCTCCGGTAGCTGTTTTTTATCCCAAATTCTAACAATTAGCCGGTGCGTACAAACGGCCAGCTTTTCTGGTCCCATTTTAATAAGTTCCGCTCCGATGTCATCTTTCGCAGCTGACTTGTTGTTCTTTAGCTGCATGATGGCCTCCTTAACTTTGCCCATCGTTGGGACTGGCACCTATTCCCCGTTTGTTGCACCGTCTAAGGCAATCCCTATAAAGCGGAACAAAGCCTTTTTTATGTTTATGACACTCCCTTTCGTCAATCCTATCTTCCTTTTCAGAAACTTCCTCTTGTCATCCAGTCACTTATGCAACTGCTATCGGTGCAAATATAAGAAAATTTACCCATTTGAACCTTCCTTCCTCCTTGAAAGAGACACCCCCCGTTTGTCAACCCTCTACGCTGATTCTTTTATGTCAAAAAACATGTGTACCAAATTTGAAAAGGAACCGTCCATGCCTTTCTGAGATATGGCAGAACATTCTACTTATGTTCCCTGTTCCCCTCTGTTGGCTGCTATCATTCCAATTGCAAGAAAAACGCGCCCCTTTACCCATTTGAACCTTTTTTTTCCTCTTGTAAGCGACCGTCTCCCTCTTGTGTCAACCCCCCTGCGCTGATTCTTTTCTGCCAAAATACATGTGTTTGGCAAACGACGTTTAATGAAGAACAGAAGTTCCGGAGCTATGGCGAAACATACATACATTCATACGCACGTTCTTCGTCCCCCTACTTGTCGATTCTTTTCCAGTCAGCTCCCTCTTCTGTCACGTAGCTAATTATGCATTGGTTTTCTCTACGAAGATCACTATAACTATAACACTATAATCACTATAACTATCACTATTTTTATCATATATTCCTCTTCGGTGGAACCTCCTCTTTTCTTAAAGTTATTTGCACGACTGCAATCGGTTTAAATGCAAGAGAAACGCGTTCCCTTTTGCTTAGGCCCTTGTTAGGGCCCCCCTTTTGGCAACCTCCCAGTGCTGATTCCCTTATGTCAAGTGTGCCAAGTTTGATGAAGAACCATCCGTTTCGTTTCGTCAGCTAATTGGAGTAAAACCAACTGATGTTGTGGAGGAGTGTTGAGTGCTACCCTGTACCAACCAGGGAACGAAACGGTTACATTTTTTCTTTACATTTACCAGCATGCAATGCCATGTCAGACTCTAACCAATACCATCGCTCTGTACTGTTTCCGTATCGACAGTGCCTATCTCTTGCACGTGTCGAGACTAGCCCGAATACGTATATGATAATAAGCAAACATTTTCGTATGTCAGCCGACCATTCGTACAAAATGTCGTGTAGAAATAACATGCATTTGTCGCTTTTTGCTTACAGTTGTAGTTGGAATAGTAGGGAGCAGTGATAGAGAATACACCTTGGGAACATCCTTATTTAAAACCGTGTTGTTTGGGGGAAAGCTGTATGTTTGGTTTACGTACGCAACAGCAAAAGAGAATACAAAAAAGTGTATCCACGACTGGTGACATGTTCTCCCCGATATCGAAGAGTGTATGACACGTAGACCAAAAAATGTATTCGTTGTTCTTGCATTTCTTTTCGGTGCTTGTGTACCAGTAACATGTCGCAAGACTGGTAGCAAGAAAGAATGGTAAATGTCTTCAAATTTTTGTCACCAACCAGTACATTTTACGTCCCTGGTACACAAAACATCATCGGTTGTTAGAGTGATGCTACGCTAGCAACATTGTTTGTTACCTTAGTAGCCTAAGTTGTAAATTATTTCTAATAAAGGGAAAATTATTTTCATTCGTTAGCAGTTGCTTGAACATACTAGAAGCATCCTCCGAAATCCATTCCGGTTCAAGCTCAATTCCCGCGAACAGATACGGTGGTTTCGTCCAACCAAGAAGGGATCGTGATTGCTGTGGACGATGGCGTCTGCATCTGTAGCTGCTACGCTCCACCTAGGTGGTCGCCGGAGCAGTTTGATCGGATGCTAGACGTGCTCACCGACGAACTCACGGGCCGCAAGCCCGTTGTCATTGGAGGAGATTTCAATGCTTGGGCTGTCGAATGGGGTAGCAGGTGCACTACCCCGAGGGGACAAAGCTTGCTGGAAGCTCTGTCCAAGCTGGATGTAAGTCTGGCTAACGTGGGATCCGTCAGTACCTTTTGTAGGGGGGTACAACAATCGATCATCGACATCACCTTCTGCAGCCCAACGTTGCTTGCCAACATGGGCTGAAGGGTGTCAGATGAGTACACGCATAGCGACCTCCAAGATATACGGTATACGATTGAAAGACGGATGCCACGGTCACGCGGGTTGAAGTCGACTGGGAGGAGCTGGAAAGTGAAGGCCTTCGATAAAGACCTGTTCGTTGAAGCACTCAGCGCATAGAGCAACCGCTCGAACTTGAGTGCCCGTGAGCTGACTAACGTCCTAATACGGGTATGTGATACCACTATACCCAGGACGGGAAAGCCAACGAACGGTCGTCGCTCGGTATATTGGTGGAACGAGACCATTGCTCAGCTCCGCTCCAGATGCAACAGAGCGAGAAGGCTAGCGCAGAGGACCCGCACCGATGCAGATGCTGAAGCTCGGGGGGTTGAACTTAGAGCGGCCAGGCTTGCGTTCAACAAGAAGGTTAGGCGTAGCAAGAAATCCTGTTTTCAGGAGCTATACCGCGATGCGCACTCGAACCGCTGGGGTCGTGCATACCAAGTGGTGATGAAAAAGATGACGGGTTTGGTGCCGCTCCGCAGGAAACCTGCCCCCAAAAGCTGAAAGTCATCGCGGAAGGGCTCTTCCCGCAACAGGATCCAGTTTGGTGGCCTCCGACCCCGTATAGTCAATCGAATGATGTCCTTCATCCGGTAACGAGTGAGGAACTCATCGTAATTGCCAGGGGTTTAAAAACGAAGAAAGCGCCCGGTCCTGACGGGATTCCGAACGAGACAGTCAAAGCGGTGATCCAAGCATATCCCGATATGTTTAGAAAAACGCTTCAGAACTGCCTAGAGGTATACGAATTGCAAGACAAATGGAAAGTCCAAAGATTGGTACTGCTGCCGAAGCCCAGGAAACCACCTGGTAATCCCTCGCGTCGTACAGCCCAATTTGCCTATTGGACACGTTAGGTAAACTACTAAAGCGGGTAATCCTAAACAGGCTGACGCCTGTGGTGAAGAGTAATGTCGGGCTGGCAAGCACGCAGTTTGGCTTCCGTAAGGGGAAGTCCACTGTAGACGCCATCAAGTCCGTCATAGAGAGCGGCCCTCTCTAGCCTATGAGACGGAAAAGACGAAGCGACAGGTATTGCGCCATAGTCATAATCGACGTCAAAAACGCCTTTAACAGTGCTAGCCGGGGTGACCCCGCGCTAGCGCGGCATAGCATGAGGATACCGGATCATCTATACAGGTTTCTCAAAAGTTACTTCGAGAACCAGACGCTAGTGTATGACACGGCTGATGGACCGAAGAAGTCCAAAGTGACGATTGAACAG
Source organism: Sabethes cyaneus (assembly GCF_943734655.1). Classification (NCBI taxonomy): domain Eukaryota; kingdom Metazoa; phylum Arthropoda; class Insecta; order Diptera; family Culicidae; genus Sabethes; species Sabethes cyaneus. Next base: position 4,256,995 of record NC_071353.1, read on the forward strand.
CGTAGAAGAGGCAGAAGAGACATCCAAGCTATAGACGAGAATCTGCCCTGGCGACAGGTTAAACCCATGGTTGGTAATCGTCGGCAGTGAAGGTCTCTGATTTCACCTCTTTGTTTTGCTGGACCGACGGACATGGACAGATAAGTAAGTACCCAAGTAACCAAGAGTTCGAATAATGGTGTCTAACGAGGTTTAAACAGCTTTATGTATATTAATCTATAGCTTGCTAAGCAGCGCCACTTTTAAGTAATTTACCGAACTTTCAAGCTGTCTTGGGTTCGCTGCATAGAACGCTAAGCAGCTTCAAAATAAACTGTCAAAACTAAGAAACAACTAAAATTTAGCAGCACTTCTATGTTCTATTTTTATACTTCTACCTGACTTCTATATTCGTTGCATTTGCCTGCTGTTGGGTTTGAACCCGGGTGTTCCGCGTTGTAAACATATCCCGATCCACTGCGTCACCTTTGTCGTATACAAACGATGTGAATTTTGCCAATGAGTTGTTCTTAAGTAAAAGTTCGTTTTAGAACTTGCAGCAGATTTATGCAGCGCGAGTTAATTATAGAACATAAAGTTTGGAGCCAGGTAATTAACTAGTAGTGCGATACCGACAGCATTTGCTACACAACACAACACAATAATGAAGAGCATTGCATTTTAATTTATATTTGTAATTAGAAATGTGCGAGGATTAAATTTATTCGAGTGAAATAAAAATAATTAATCTCAAATAGTTTTAGGTTCTGCTGATTTGATCACCAGAAATGTAAACAAAAAGCAGCACGCAGAACTATGAAGTACTCACAGCACTTCTTAAAGCATTTAGTTCCACGTATACTTGATATACACTACTAATCAGCAAGAAAGTTCCACGGAACTGAATTTGAACTAATTGTGAACTTTCGAGTTCGCGTGTCAAGTAATATTCGAACTTCTGGTTGCTTGGGTAAGTTCTATTTAGTAAATATTCCAATGAAGTTCTCTGGCGTTTCGATATTCTTAGAGTTGCTGGTTTTCCCAAACAAAACTGCTACTTTTCCAAAATCTCATTTTGTGCAAAAGAGCCGCATTAAAGCAAAACAACCTAATCTAATAGATCGACAGATATTGCGTTGCGGATGATGGGTTCGGCACAGACTTATACAGGCTTTTTCAAATTATTATACAGACCTGTCAAAAAAATATCTGGCATCCCTGATGGGCACTCCTAGGTTGACTTCCTTCGTTTGGACCTTCTTCTGTAATTTCGTCACTGAAGTGTTCATCACACTGCTTCCATCAGTCGATCACGCTCGTTTGTGATTGGATTCCCTTCTCCACTCAAACACATGTCAGATTTAGGTGTGTAACCCTTACGAGTTTGCTCGGAACAATTGTTCTAATTCTTCATGATCTCGATCCTCTTTTTGGTGTTTTTCACTCCTCAGGATCGTAGTCAACTTGTTCCTTGCTTGTCGGCTTGTCCTGCACTCAGTAAATTTATTTTGCTTTTTTAACTGTAGCACCTCAGCCAAGCTCTATCTTTAGTATTTACGGCGCACTAATAGTCACCAACTTTTCAGCAAAGAACATTGAAAGAGAAAACATTTCAAAACAAACTACTGTCAAAATATTTACGATCCGACTACTAGGAACGCTGCAGTAAAATAAACAGTACGTCCAAATATCTAATGACAACTTTAAATCAAATATGAAACTAAAATTATATTTTGAATATTGTTCCGTCCATTTAGACAACTTTAAATCAAATATGAAACTAAAATTATATTTTGAATATTGTTCCGTCCATTTATCGGGTTTCTTGGGAATGCCCGGTGGCAATAAATTCAAATTATTGGAATATATTTAACTTGTTATTCTACGATCCTAATTTGACCATCACCGGAACCAACGGAAGCCAAGTCTGCCTGGCTTTGTCAAACTGTGACCGGCCATTATGAACGTGATTCGTTTTTTTTTTGTTTGACTCTATTGCTGTAAACGTGAATTGTTCAATGGTCTCATGCGTTAAGTTATAAACAGATCTTGCGTCTTCTGTGTCAGCACCAGCAGCAGCAGCAGCAGATTAGGAAACTCGTTTGTTCGTAATTTATTTCTTATTAATCTCACTTTTTATTTGAACCTCGTCCAGTACGGTCCCCGGTGAGGCACTCGAGAAGGGCATACATTGACCGGTAGTAGGTAGAATAAGCGATAGATTCCTGCGCGATTGAAATTGGTGGGAATGACGTGACATTGGGTACGTGCGAAGATTGGTCACGCGGTTCGTGAGGTGCTCCCTTCTTCTTCGTTCCACATCGTGCCACAAAAACTGCCGCACAAAACAACCTCAATTATTGATGGGACAAGGAAGCGAACAAAAGCGTTATTCAACCAAGGGGCCAGGTTTTGTGTAAGCTCTAGGACTCGCTCTTGACGCTGTGGTGCTGCCTGCTGTTGCTGCTGCTGCTACTGCTGCTACTGGAATTAATGATCAATTCAAATTTTAATTTAATTCATCCTGCGCCCGGCGATTGATTGACGTGAATTAGAATCGCTCTCGGTCGGCTCTCGGTTGTCTCGCAATGGACTCGAGGAATGCGCTTGCTGTTTGCCAAGGTGAACTTCGTTGACATTGTGATAGTGTAGGCCAGTTTAATCGCTTTTGTGGTCACAAATCTGCTAGATAAGTTCGCTAGTAAAATGTTGAATGAATTCTAAAGAATGTTCCTATTATTTTTATTATGAAACACATAAAATTCTCATGTGTCCCATACATATTCGACCGAACCCACTCCGGACTTGGCCCTCGATCGGCCCCGTACCAGAAGAGCAACAAAACAAAAAACTGACAGCGGCAAACGACATGATTAGGTCAGCTATAGACCTGATTGACATTCATCTAATGCGCTAGGTGAAAATGAAGGATTCTAATAAATTACTTGCCACCCCGCAGCAGGCGCGGAGGGGACCCTCCGCATTGCATGCTTAGTGTAGTGACGAGCGGGTTTAGTGGTCCAGCAAATGTACAGTCACTATTTGTTTTTTCAGTTAAACTCACCAGGAGAGGGGAAATCCGGTCCCGAGGTGCGGCTGCTGCTCAACTCGCTGGCTTGCTGCTGCTGCTTAGAATTCCGAATCAGAGCTTACGTTTTACAATTCAGGGTCACCGCGATCTGAACCGTCACTGGCGCGGAATACTTTCGGTTTCACACGTCGCCCGGCACGGCCTTCCTCCGCGAGCATGATTTATGCCGGCAAAGTGATTAGAATTTTAGATCCAACAGGCCGAAGAGTCCCGAGCCTCGGCGCGGTTTGGACGCTGATTTTGCTGATTTATCGGCATTGAGATTTCTCGAACTTGTGAAACCGATCCGTCGAGCCTAGCGGAGGATGGTTGCGGTAGCGGTGAGAAGGCTGATAATTGTAAGTGGCGATGTAAATTACACATCCCAGCACTGGCTGGAAGTGATTTGTGAAAAATGACTCACCTAATTGATTTGATGTTTGCCGCCCTGCGGCCCAGCAGAAGACAGCGGCGGTGCGCTGGTGGAGGAGGCCAGATTCGAAGGGTTCGGAATCTTCGGCTGCTCTGTCACGCTAATTTGATTCCGGCAGCAAACGCCGCGGCTTGCTGCGGTTTGATTTTGTTTTGCACTCGGTGACGAGTGCAACGAGTGATTTGTCATTCGGTGGCACTGTTTGAAGTGCGCTTCAAGGATGACTTGATGGGGTTGGTAAATTCGAACAGTCATCGCTTGATCTACGGTGCAGTGGTAAGAATAGGTGAGAATCACAAACTGCAGATCACAACATCAATATCAAATGATCAAAGATACGATGATGAGCACCCTGAAGCGTTGGATTTATTGGAATAGTTAAGTAAAACGAGATTTTCCTAATGCTATGTTGCTATAAGTCCTAGTCGCAATAGCCAATCGCCAATTCTCAGTCCCAGTTTTGTTGGATAATGCGTGACGTAGACCCCATAGTGGTTCGTAGCCTCTTATCCCTACCTCCTTGTGGTACAGCGGAGATCGGGTAACCAACATTATAAGATGATAACCCCATCACGAGACTCAGGGGCATGGTCCTAGTAAGGCAACTTATAACCTGAATTAATTTACTACGGGAATACAAACAAATGTGGATCGGAATATTCGGAATCGACCCAGGCGACGAAACAATGACGAACTCGAAAACGAAAACAAACTCGGCAGATCGTTAAACTTCACTCTAATGGCGATCAGGTGCTGCTCGAACCTCGTAAACTCGGCACTGTAGCTCTACAGAAAATCTGTCGCAAAGGAGAGAAGGTTCGAAAGATTCTCGGCGGAAAGGCCCAGTTTTACCAGAGCATAGCAGTGGCAGTACCAAATAACTGAAGACGGACTTTGTAGTGTTGGGCATCGACGAGAGAATGTGTCTATAGAGGATAAAGGGCCGTTTCTTCAATGACAGTATCATCAGCGTGCACTGCGCGTACGAAGCTAGACCCGGCGATGAGACGGAAGCGTTCTAGCACGCGAGTCTGGTGAAAGCTGATAGGACCTCATAGCCTGCACAACAACACGAACCATAGACTTAGTCCTGACCACACTGCACTGACGAGACCTGCTGACTGGGAGCTCTCGGAAAGGTCATCTAACTTGCTCTGCATATCAATTCGGCGCGGCCCAAGCAACAATTTACATTTACAACTCGTAGCTCATCCCTGACAATGAGAAACAGCAGCGGTGATAATACACAGCCCTGTTGCACGCCAGCAATAACACTTATAGTGTCAGACAAGACGCCATTGTGCAATACCTTGCACGAGAACGCCTCGTACTGGGCCTCGATGACATAGAATTATATATAACTGCTCTATGCCCAAGATTGCCCGGAAGTTTTCGTGGTTTAGACAAGTGATGGCCAAACTGCGGCCCGCGGGCCGCATGCGGCCCTTCAATATGGTCCTTGTGGCCCGCGGACCGATTTGTCTAAATCGTGCCTAAATCGAGACCCTTTTTCGGCATGAAAAAATTTCATGTAAATAACTCTGAAATTGACTGAATATCATTCATCAACGATTGCAACCATTTTATGTTTGAAAAGCTCGCCAAGAGCTTTCCGTCTGGTGCAAATAAGTTATTTATACCCTGCAGTAAGACGTAGTCCTATGGCAAAAAAAATATTGTTCGAAACCACATAACTTATTTTCATGAACATACTGAAACATCATTTTTACGTCATTCACCGCATGTATGCAGAAACTGAATGATATTTAAGCATATTTTTGGAAGTGAAATATGTTGTGTTGCCAAAAACGAATACTTTTGTTGCCAAAATCGAGGCATACCAAAATCGAACCAAGCCAAATTCGAAATCCAACTGTACATCATTCAACAATGATCGTACCGAATCATTTAATTCATCTATGGTCGTATCGAACCATATACGTCATACAACTATGATCGTACTGAATCATTTTCTAAAACTTGTTCTAAACTCTAAATTTTTGTGTTAGTTGCCGAACTATTTCTTATTACGGCGTTCTATAGAAATGGCCAGGCTGAGCCATTTATTATCGAATTCATACAACGATCGCGTTCACAAAATCATTTTATTTAATAGTGGTACCAAGCAGTTTTGATAAAATGGGTACCTGTACCAGACAAATGGGTCTTATACTAATTCTTCCCAATACTATTAACGCTTACTTACTTATTTAATCAGTTCCAAGCCGTGGTTTCCTCTGCTGTACGAAGAAGTCGTCTCCATTCCACTCGGTCCATGGCCGCAATTCGCAGGCCACGTAGTCTGCGTAGGGTCCGCAGGACGCCTACAACTTGATCGATCCATCTTGCTCGCTGCGCGTCTCGCCGTCTCGTTCCAGTCGGATCATTATTGAGAACTATTTTAACCGGGCTGTCGCCCGACATCCTCACGACGTGCCCAGCCCATCGCAGGCGACCGATTTTTGCGATGTGAGCGATGGGTGGTTCCCTAAGCAGCTGATGCAATTCATGGTTCGTTCGCCTCCTCCACGTTCCGTCTTCCATCTGCACTCCGCCGTAGACGGTGCGCAACACCTTCCGTTCGAAAACACTAAGGGCGCGTTGGTCCTCCACGAGCATAGTCCATGTCTCATGGCCGTAAAGAACTACCGGTCTGATTAACGTCTTGTAGATTGTTAACTTCGTGCGGTGGCGTACTTTGTTCGATCGCAGCGTCCTACCGAGTCCAAAGTAGGCACGATTTTCTGCCATAATACGTCATTGTATTTCCCTGCTGGTGTCGTTGTCTGCGGTAACCAGTGAGCTCAGATACTTCCTCTTCCTTTCGTGTATTTTGTTTTCGATACATTAATGACAATTCCAATCCGTTTGGCTTCAGCTTTCAGTCCGATGTACGTTTCCGTCCGCCATCCTCTTAAAGGTACGTGTAATGACGTCACCGTCGTCAGCGAAACCAAGAAGCTGGACGGACGTCGTGAATATCGTGCCACTCGTGTCTATCCCCGCTCTTCTTATCCCACCCTCCAAGGCGATATTGAACAACAAACATGAAAGCCCATTACCTTACCGTAACCCTCTTCGAGATTCAAAGCGACTCGAGACTTCCCTTGATACTCGATCCATCGTCGCCTTGACCAATCACGTTAGTTTATCAGGAAATCCGTAGTAGTGCATAATCTGCCATAGCTGATCTCGATCGATCGTGTCATACGCCGATTTGAAGTCGATGAATAACGGATGCATGGGCACGTTGTATTCGCGACATTTCTGCAACACTTGCCGAAGCGCGAAAATCTGATCCATGGTGGCACGGGTATCCATGAATCTCGCGCTTGATATTGCCCCACGATACTATTAACGCTAGTTATTAACAAACCCAGAAACAGATAAAACTCGAGAGAAGATGAGAGAGAGAGAGAGAGAGAGAGAGAGAGAGAGAGAGAGAGAGAGAGAGAGACAGACAGACAGACAGACAGACAGACAGACAGACAGACAGACAGACAGACAGACAGACAGACAGACAGACAGACAGACAGACAGACAGACAGACAGACAGACAGACAGACAGACAGACAGACAGACAGACAGACAGACAGACAGACAGACAGACAGACAGACAGACAGACAGACAGACAGACAGACAGACAGACAGACAGACAGACAGACAGACAGACAGACAGACAGACAGACAGACAGACAGACAGACAGACAGACAGACAGACAGACAGACAGACAGACAGACAGACAGACAGACAGACAGACAGACAGACAGACAGACAGACAGACAGACAGACAGACAGACAGACAGACAGACAGACAGACAGACAGACAGACAGACAGACAGACAGACAGACAGACAGACAGACAGACAGACAGACAGACAGACAGACAGACAGACAGACAGACAGACAGACAGACAGACAGACAGACAGACAGACAGACAGACAGACAGACAGACAGACAGACAGACAGACAGACAGACAGACAGACAGACAGACAGACAGACAGACAGACAGACAGACAGACAGACAGACAGACAGACAGACAGACAGACAGACAGACAGACAGACAGACAGACAGACAGACAGACAGACAGACAGACAGACAGACAGACAGACAGACAGACAGACAGACAGACAGACAGACAGACAGACAGACAGACAGACAGACAGACAGACAGACAGACAGACAGACAGACAGACAGACAGACAGACAGACAGACAGACAGACAGACAGACAGACAGACAGACAGACAGACAGACAGACAGACAGACAGACAGACAGACAGACAGACAGACAGACAGACAGACAGACAGACAGACAGACAGACAGACAGACAGACAGACAGACAGACAGACAGACAGACAGACAGACAGACAGACAGACAGACAGACAGACAGACAGACAGACAGACAGACAGACAGACAGACAGACAGACAGACAGACAGACAGACAGACAGACAGACAGACAGACAGACAGACAGACAGACAGACAGACAGACAGACAGACAGACAGACAGACAGACAGACAGACAGACAGACAGACAGACAGACAGACAGACAGACAGACAGACAGACAGACAGACAGACAGACAGACAGACAGACAGACAGACAGACAGACAGACAGACAGACAGACAGACAGACAGACAGACAGACAGACAGACAGACAGACAGACAGACAGACAGACAGACAGACAGACAGACAGACAGACAGACAGACAGACAGACAGACAGACAGACAGACAGACAGACAGACAGACAGACAGACAGACAGACAGACAGACAGACAGACAGACAGACAGACAGACAGACAGACAGACAGACAGACAGACAGACAGACAGACAGACAGACAGACAGACAGACAGACAGACAGACAGACAGACAGACAGACAGACAGACAGACAGACAGACAGACAGACAGACAGACAGACAGACAGACAGACAGACAGACAGACAGACAGACAGACAGACAGACAGACAGACAGACAGACAGACAGACAGACAGACAGACAGACAGACAGACAGACAGACAGACAGACAGACAGACAGACAGACAGACAGACAGACAGACAGACAGACAGACAGACAGACAGACAGACAGACAGACAGACAGACAGACAGACAGACAGACAGACAGACAGACAGACAGACAGACAGACAGACAGACAGACAGACAGACAGACAGACAGACAGACAGACAGACAGACAGACAGACAGACAGACAGACAGACAGACAGACAGACAGACAGACAGACAGACAGACAGACAGACAGACAGACAGACAGACAGACAGACAGACAGACAGACAGACAGACAGACAGACAGACAGACAGACAGACAGACAGACAGACAGACAGACAGACAGACAGACAGACAGACAGACAGACAGACAGACAGACAGACAGACAGACAGACAGACAGACAGACAGACAGACAGACAGACAGACAGACAGACAGACAGACAGACAGACAGACAGACAGACAGACAGACAGACAGACAGACAGACAGACAGACAGACAGACAGACAGACAGACAGACAGACAGACAGACAGACAGACAGACAGACAGACAGACAGACAGACAGACAGACAGACAGACAGACAGACAGACAGACAGACAGACAGACAGACAGACAGACAGACAGACAGACAGACAGACAGACAGACAGACAGACAGACAGACAGACAGACAGACAGACAGACAGACAGACAGACAGACAGACAGACAGACAGACAGACAGACAGACAGACAGACAGACAGACAGACAGACAGACAGACAGACAGACAGACAGACAGACAGACAGACAGACAGACAGACATCCATTTTGTCTTCTTTTTATTTTTTCTCTGGCTGTGCTCTTTGCCAAGCTTCTACTAACAAAACAAAAAAAAGTTTGGTCCGATACGTTGTGTAGTTTCTGAGAAAAAGGTACATAAAGTTTGAAAATCGCGGTTTTACAGGAGTGACGTTTTATTCCGTTGAGGTTGTTCCACGCCGCACTGGAATGCTTATGTATTCGATCGTTTTTCGGCCACTTCCCGTGGTCGGATCATCACAAAATTAGTATCAAAATAAACGAAAGAGACTGCAAAATCAGAAATGAAAAATTTATGACTTTTTCAAACAATTTAGTCGTTTATGTCCCCTTAAAAAAATAAAGTTATTTTCAGGGGTGCGAATTAAGCGAAGGAACGTCGCTCATTTCCACTTTTTCCCGATTGTGAGCTCCCGCGAACGCACCGCATATTCGCTATGAGTCAGGTAAAACAGTACCACGTACGTAAAAAGTTTTATTGAAATCGAAATGGGACAGAGCAGCAAAATGCGACAAAACTAACCTAACACAATGGAAAATTTCGGCGCAATTTGCTTCGACCTTTTCGGTGTGATGGCATTCTAATGAGCCTTTGCGTTGGGTAATTGTGTCAGTGTGGGTTTGGCGCGACTGCTTGCTCGCGTGGTTTGTAAGCCATCCATAAACGCGTGCAAACACGAATAAAGAATAAACACGCGGATCGCGTTTTTAGCCGGATGCAGCAGGCGAAAAAGTGAATGCACTTTTTCCGATTGATACTGTACGGAAGCGTCGTGGACGTAGTTTTCTTTCGTTCCGTTCTCAAATCTGTGTCTGAGTAGAGTAGAATCGTTTCAAGAAATTGAGGGAAGATCTTTATTTGTGATTGCAATCGCTCGCAGAGATCCATTCAAGGGCGTCAACTCGTAATATTACCGGTTTTGAATAGCTGAATACGAATCATTTGACAAGCGAAAAAAAACGGATTACTTTGTTCATATGTAGGAAAAATGAAACGTCGTTGTGCATCAAAGTGTAAGACTAATTCCGCTGCACGGAATGCCACTATCAAACACTTTACAGCAGCATCCTCTTACATCGTTCGGCAGGCAATCAAAGCTTGCCGTTTCTTCACCTCCTCCTTGTCCTTGCATAAGAACAGCGACAGCTCAACTTCTGGCGAAAATAAGCAGCTTCGGGTTCTGCTGATCGACACGTGTAGCGTATAGCAAAACTTCAATAGAGACTGAACAACTTATTCACCATCGAAACCCCCTCGTCTCGCCATTTTCCTCCGTCCCAACCCGTCATCTCGAGCGCCTCTTTTTCGGAATGCACGAAACTGTGAAAATTTAATCAGTGGAATATTTATATGCAAATTTGTTGCCAGCTCATTGAGCCAGCAAGCGTCTCCCGCTCTTGCACTCTCGGCTCCTGCGCTACTGGCGGGCGTGCGGGTGTTCTGATTATTTTGATATCAGAACAAACCCAAAGCATAGTAAGCAGCGTGGAAAGGTTGAAACTGAAGGAAGTAGAGTGTGTATATTCTGCACCTTCCTGGCAACCCAGCCCAGCGGTCTCAGCAACCAGAGCAGAGTAGTGGTGGCGGTGGTCTTCGGCAGAACCGATAATCCCAGTGTGCGATGCGACACACTCCCTCTCTTGGGGCTCGTTATTTTATTTTATGGGGTTATCACGCTCGGTTTAGTACAGCATCCACTTCCCGTGTTTTTTTTTGCCTGCAATTCCCATCGCTAGAGAACGACTAATCCCGCCATTCACCCCCACCACACGGTTTCCCCACGGGATGCGCACTGATTGGAAGATTAAAAGGTGCGAGGGATTCTTCTGTACTCTGTACTGATCCACCTGCTTGCTTGGATGCTCGATTCGATAGTAGTGGACAGAATGTTTTACATTGAATAAATTTCCTGTTCTCTAATCGGATGACGCTGCAATTAAGTCATCAAATTATTCCTGTTTTAACATGATAAAGTTGAAAAATAAAAGTTTTCTCTAAAATTAAAGAAAAAAACTGATTTCAATGTCACGCAGTGACGATCCAAGCCTCCGGCTTGAGACGACGAGCCGAGCAATCGTGTGTGCTAGTCAGCCATTTATGGCTCATATACCAAAACAGACGGCCATAAATAAAAATTAACTTTTGTTTCGCCCATCCCACGCTGCCCTCCGCCGGCGCAGCGCTGCGCTGGTGGAAGCGACGACTCATGCGGGGAGCTCTTTGCGTTTGACCAAAAAGAAGGCACTCACGCAAACCCATACTACAAACAACAAACAGCACAGAACACAACACCAACAGCAACAGCTCGCGTCACACTGTGTTCTTCTGTTGTGTTGTTGAGCGAGCATGACCAAGGCCAAGCCATTTTTTCGGATGTCTGGTTCGGGTTTGCTGCCTACGTCCGGTTTCCGCTGCTGTTACCCTTCCCCGAATCCGACGATGAATCAACAGAACCATAAGACGAAATTATGCACGCGTATCGCGAACCCAAAACCCCGCCAGGGTGAGGGCAGCTGCTGCAGACAAACAAACAGAACGAACGTCGACAATGTCGAGAAAGCCGCAAACACGAATACTTACGCGCATCAAAGTTGGCGTCGTCGTCGTCGCCGGTCGCCGCCGTCATCGGCTTACGTCTGTTGCTGCACAGCCCCACCGAAAATAGGGTTGGGCGAGGTTAGGAGCAGCAGTGCGGTTAATGACATTCGTTAAACTTTGGTTCTTCTGCTGAATGCCGTGTGCTGAATGTTTGAGGCCGCTTTTCGGGACATACACACGTACAGACAAAATGCGTTCGATGCCTCCCTTGCCTCTGCCTGTTGTTTGTGTAGGTAGATAGCTGGTGTGCTTAGGTTTACGTGAGGGGTAATAAGCTCTTTTTTTCGTTGTGTTTTCGGTGCATTAGTGCAATTGCGTTTTTAAATGCAATTTCGGTACAGTTGAGCTGCGAAGCAGAACTGCTGCAAAACTGTCCGTCTGTCTGTTGGCAGAGGTGGGGTGGGGAGGTGTGCAACACACGTCGAGGAAGCAGCGGTAAGAAGTGGGTGGTGGCAAGCGGCAACAAATTGTATATAATTATTTTTGGCGTTCGTAGTTCTGGCTACGTTCGTCGGTCGAAATAATGGCAGAACATTTGTGTTTGACAATGAAGAGTTTTCCGTTTTTTTAACTGACAAACTTAGCTGCCGTAGGAAAACCTTTTTTTTTAACCACAAACTGAAACCTGTAATGGTTTTTTATTCTTTGAGGATGATTATTTTGAATTCGTTGTTTAAATTAGCTTTATACGGTTGGTTTTGGGTTGGCTACGATGCAATGATGTTCTTCTATTAAATGTAATTTTGAACTGTTAAAGTTAACATTTAAATAAAGACGTATTTTAAACGAGTGCAACGTCTTCAATCGCATTTCGATTTGAAATTAGATATTTCAAGACGTCGAGACGCAGAGCTATTCCACCTCAAAAAAAATTCAGACATCAGAGCAGGCTTTGGTTTTTCTTCTACGGGCAGTGACAGTAGATAGTGAACAACTTGAAGTGATCGGTTACCAATCTACCAGCAGAAGAGTTTTATTTTTCTGGGAAGCTTAAAAAGTGACTCTAACTTAGTATTTAATCAGAATTTAATTGGATGTGTAGTTTTAACAAAAGATTTCCGAATTTCTTCACCCCCCTTGTTCATATGATAAAGCAAAATGAAGTTTTGCTTAGCAGTTCCAGGCTAGCACGTACGTGAAAAGTTTTATTGAAATTGAAATGGGCCAGAGCCACAAAATGCGACAAAACCAACCTAACGTAATGGAAAATTTCGGTGCAATTTATTTCGAACCTTTCGGATTGATTCATTGTAATTCTCGGATTGTAATGAGCGTTGTGTTACGTAATTGTGTTAAGGTGCGTTTAAACTGGGTAATTTTTCAGTAACATGTGGAATGCAACATGTTGGATGCGGCATGTTCCTAGTTATTGCTCAATGCTGCTTCTGTTGCCACCTGAACATTTGTTATACGTTGCCATGTTGCTTGGAAACATTAGGCAACAGTTTGGAAAAAGTTGAATGCCACATGTTGCCAATCTAAACGCACCTTTAGTGTGTGCAGCAACAGAGCTATTCCTCCTGAAAAAAAAAAGAAGATGAAAAGTTCAGGCATCAAAGCAAGCTACGGTTTTGCTTCTACGAGCAGGGACAGTTAATGGTGAAAAACTTGAAGTGATCGATTATTTACCGGTGTCTGTTGGAATTAACGCTAACAAGAAAATCCTACTTGTAGTTTCGAGGTTCCTAAGCCCAAGTAAGTGATCCTAGGTTCGAGTTTTAAAATTAGGTTCTTAATGTAGATTGTTCGTTAGATCCTTACTAACCTTTGAGTTTTTCTGTGAATCTGAGCGAAAGTCGCGATGATGGTCTTCTTCTTTTCATGCTTTAACCATTTTTCTTCCTATTTTGCGTGAAAATTCTGGACGTTTTTCAATCGATTGCTATCATTATTTTTATGTTCATTTTTCGGCCTACTGATCAGGGTCGTGCGTAAACTTTTCACCGGATATAAACAATATGTGGCCTGAAACAAATTATTGTCAAAAAATGAAAATTAACACAATGCGGGGCTAGTTTGTTTTGATTCCGATTTCGACAGGACAGTTGAAGCAAAACGTATAAGAGTCCATGCTTAATGGCACGGGCGCAGGCTTGACGTAGGACTACGTATGTAGAGCAATTCATCTCCCAATGCTAAAGCCGGTTATTTTTGTACAAATCTATATCTATAAAAATGGATTTCTGTCTGTCTGTATGTCTGTCCCTATGTTACTAATAGAATCGAAAACTACTGAACCGATCGGAGTGAAAATTTGCATATACTTTTTGGGGCCAGTGAAGGTTCTTATGACGGTTAGAGACCCCTCCCCCCATTAAGAGGGGGACTCCCATACAAATGAAACACAAGTTTCTGCATAACTCGGGAGCTAATCCAGCAAATGGAACAAAATTTTACTTGTGGATGTTTTTGGAGATAAGAATTTTTTCTATTGTGAATTGAAACCTCTCCCTACTTTAAGAGAAGGGGGCTCCTATACAAATGAAATACAAATTTCCTCATAACTCGAGAAGTAATCAAGCAAATGGAACCAAATATGGCATGTGGGGGGTTTTGGAGGTCGCGAGTGTTGCCGGCGACCTGCCGTCAGAAGCGCCGGCCACTGCGGGAGGGGAGGGGTGGTCAGCCCTCCGAAGAGACTACCTCTATCTAGGTTTATTTATTTTCCTAGATCTACTGACTTCTATTACTTTCCTTCATTCGGCGAAATGGTTTGTAATGATGGCGAATATTTAAATGCTGTCCACTTTTTTTTATCAGGCTAAGCAATGGGGGGAGTTGTTTTCTACTTTACTGTGAGGACAATTTGTATATTAAAACACCCATGAACTCCCCAGAAATTTGCAAAACTCAAGATTGTGACAAAGGTCATCCGAGATTCACGATTTATGTACAACACAGTTTAATTTGTGGCAATGCGAAATTTATCGGGTCAGCTAGTTTCATATATAGATGGCCAAGTTGCACATTAAAGGATTGTATTCTACATGTGAGAAATTCATAATATCAACTCTTCAGCTAATTTAAATGATGGACCTAAAAAGGTCCGTTTGTAAACTCGAATTCTCAAATTTTTGACTCGTGGTGTCCAGTGTCTACTTTCGTCCATCAGATAGGTTATTGATGTGTGGACTAATGGCGGGAATACTGTTTACTGAACAAACGGTACTGGTAGGATCTGTAATCAAGATAGACTTTTATGTTTATGATGTTATGTTATGAACAAAAGCCGCTGGCCGAATGACGATGCGCAGCAAAAGGCATAGCAGCCAAAACCATATTGTTCGCTGGCGGATGAGTCGATGGTTTCTTCGGTTTGTTGGCGTCTCGCTTGATGAATTTGGATGTCTTCGTTGCCTTATCCGGGGAAGCAGCAACAGCTGAAGCTCGACAATAATATCAAGAAATGATCGTTCAAATCCAGAGCTTTATTATCATTGATCCCAAAAGGGGCATTTAGTAAGGCAGAAGTGGTGTTGTTAAAGAGAACCGTTTTCATCGCGGTCCACCATAGCCTATCGGCTTTCACCAAATGTACGATAGGAATCTCTTCTCTTCTTGATTATTTTCACTTCACACGGTTTACTGTACTTCTAAATTTTTACCTTGCAATCTTAGCTTTCACTTCTTTTCCAACTTGAACTTTGTGTATTTACCTTTTTCCGATGACACTTGATTGGCCGATCCCCTTGATGGCTCGACGATCACTTGCTCACTCACAGTGCTGCAGTGTCGCCAGAACACCACAGGCACTGCTCGTGATGCATATACCTTACTCCGCTTTCAGTTTGTATTTCAAAGTTCAGCTCTAAGTCGAAGTTCAGATCTAAGTCTAAGTTCAGTTCTAACTCGAAGTTTAGATCCAAGTCCCAATCCAGATCCAAATCCCATCTCACGTCTCCAAGTCCCAGTTTAGATCGAGGTCCAAGTTAAGCTACAAGTTCAAGTTCAAATCCAAATCCAAATTCAGCTCCTTGTCCAAGTTCAAATCCAACTGGCAGTTCAGATTCAAGTCCGTATTTAACTCAGAGTCCAAGTTCAGCTTTGAATCCAAAGATCTAAGTCCAAATCCCAATTCAGCTCTAAATCTCGGTTCAGATCCGAGTGCCAATTTGAATCCAAGTCCAAGTTCAGATCCAAATCCAAGTTCAGCTCATAGTGAAAATTCAAATTCAAGTCCCAATTCAGATCCAAGTCCAAGTTTACGTTCAGATTCATGTCGAAGTTCAGATCTAAGTCCAAGTCCCAGTTCAGATCCATGTCCAAGTTTAGATCCAAGTCGTTCTTCAACTCAGAGTTCAAGTTCAGCTCTGAATCCAAGTTCAGATCTACGTCCAAGTCCCAATTCAGATCCAAATCCCAGTTCAGATCCAAGTTCAAGTTGAAATCCAAATTCAAATTCAGCTCCTAGTTCAAGTTCAAATCCCAGTCCCACTTCAGCTCTAAGTTCCAGTGTAAATTCAAATCCAAGTTCAGATCCAGATCCAGATTTAGATCCAAGCCCAAGTCTCAGTTCAGGTCTAAGTACCAGTTCAGATCTATGCCCACGTTCAGATCCAACATCCAGTTCAGATCCATGTCCAAGTTCAAACCCAAATTCAGCTACTAGTCCAAATTCAAATTCAAGTCCCAATTCAAATCCAAGTCCAAGTTCAGATCCAAGTGCACGTCCCAGTTCAAATCTAAATCCAAGTTCGTCTCAAGTCCAAGTTCAAATTCAAGTCCAAGTTTCAGCTTCATATCGAAGTTCAGATGTGAAAGTTCAAGTTCAGATTTATGTCCGAGTTCAAATCCAAGTCGTTCTTCAGCTCAGAGTCCAAGTTCAGCTCTGAATCCAAGTTCAGATCCAATACCAAGTCTCAATCCAGATCAAAATCCCAGTTCAGATCCATGTCGAAGTTCAGATCTAAGTCCAGGTTAAGAGTCAAACTCAAGTTGAGATCCAAATCCAAGTTCAGCTCCCAGTCCAAGTTCAAATCCCAGTCCCAGTGTAGATCCAAGTCCAAGTGCAGCGTCAGTGCCCAGTACGGGTAACATTGACAAACGGTAGCATTGACGGTTAACATTGACCGAAGCTTCCGCGACAGCGAAAGTTTTACCTTTCGGTGCGGTTTATTTCTCTGACATTTTCAGGGGCAAGCACAAACGTTTGCACATGGAACATAACAAACATTGTACGTCGAACGTGCGATGGGAGTTAGCTTAGTACATGTGTGAGAGGTTTCGCGCGCCAACTGAAACTCTCATGGAACTTAAGTTCCGCTCTACTCTCTCTTTGTTTTTTCTCAGCAGCTGTTCTAGTACTTCTTACTACAAATAATTAAAAGCTGTTATAAATACGGGCGGCAACGCCACGAGCAGGGGTTCAAAATGTAGAAAGATAGTGATTCAGCTTCAAAATGTAGAAAGAAAGAAATTCAGATCCAAAATGTAGAAACGAGTGGTGATTCAAAATGTAGAAAGAAGAGTTATTGTTTCGTTCGTTACGGACAGTTTTAGTAATAAACCTGTAATTGTAAATTGTAATTGGTATTAATGTTCGTTCCGTTAATAAAATTAAGCTCCATACCTTTTAAGCTACATACCCATCTTTTGCCGTTTTGCCATCTACGTACCGTTTAAGCTACACAAGTTCAGATCCAGATTAAGGTTTAGATCCAAGTCCAAGCCCTATTTCAGATCTAAGTACCAGTTCAGATCTGTGTCCAAGTTCAGATCCAAGTCGTTCTTTAGCTCAGAGTCCAAGTTCAGCTCTGAATCCAAGTCCAGATATAAGTCACAGTTTAGATCCAATTCCCAGATCAGATATAGGTTCAAGTTCAGATCCAAATGCAAGCTCATCTCCTAGTGCAAGTTTAGATCCAAATCCAACTCGCAGTTCAGATCCAGGTCCCAGTTGAGACCCAAGTTCAAGTTCAAGTCCTAATTCAGCTCTGAATTCAAGTTCAGATCCAAGTCCCGGTTCAGATCGTAAAAACCTGTCAGACCTAGCTCAATGAACCGGGCACAGCACGTCCAGAACATTTTTTGGTGCGCATTACCTTTGAGCGGGAAAACTTGGTTCTAGATTCATGGGACCTTTGGAAGAGTTTCTTAAAATTAGAAGTTCTATCGTCCAGCGGAATTCAAATTTTGATTAATCCCCCTAAAAATACAATTAAAATTTTTTTTTTCTTCAGTTTCAATATAACACATTGATGTGTTCTGCAGTTTTACAGCATATTATTACAAGAAATTTTGCTGAAGACCGTAACCTTCTATCTCTTCAGCAAAGATAGAAAAATCCTATTTCTCATAAATGAAAAATCGTTAAAATCAGTTTTTCTATTTTAGCTGTTTTTGTAGTTGTTGTATGACTTTTTCCTGTTCTACAAAGTTGTACAAATAGTAAAAATACACAACATTGCTGAATATAGTATACCTCTATCTTTGCTTGTTTAGGAACTATAGAACTTTTACTATTAAAATACCCTAATTTTGACCTCGCGTTACTCGCAAGAAGGCATCATTTTATTCAAAAACTCTCCCTAGAGAATCAAAATAGTTTCAAGCAGGTTGAAAAGTGTTATAAATTATGTTTAAAACTGCAAAAGTTGAACAAAATTTATAGGCTGACAAAATCGGGATAAAAAGCTGATAAAATCGGCGGGAGCTGACAAAATCGGAACATTACTGTATTTACTATTATGTTGATTAATGGTTTGACAAACGGAAAACTTAAAAATACTTCGGAAAAATACGAGTCTGAGGATCTTTCTCTTCGATTCTAAACAGCAAAGTTCCCTATCCCATGCATGGGATGGGCAAAGAACTTCGAAATTTTCCACCATTTTGCCATTCATTACCCTACCAGCTCTAGCACTGTCATTGCTAAGATTCTAGTGAACTTCCTCCGATGGTAAAGTAAAGCAGAAGAACAGTGTTCTTTGTTTTTTTGTTCTGAAATGTCATCATCATCATTACCAAGTACCAACAACCCAGCTGGCATTGCTTTTGTGATTGTGGCGTTGAAATTGGCTCTCATTGGGCTCCTTCGATGGGGCGAATCGGAGCAAACGCGCACGAAGCACAGTCCATTAGGGGAAAAGAAGGAAAAGATAATGCCTTTGAAACGGAGAAAAAGGCTCCACACCGACCGTCGTCGTAGGCCTACCGATTCTCCGGCGCTGTCGGGTGCAACAGGCTTAAATTGTGTAGAAGACGACGAAAAAATTGATGCATTTTAAAATTACCGACGAAAAAACTAGAACCCGACCGAAGAATCACTAAAAGGTACAGCGCGGGACATACCAGCAGCAGTCTGTACACTGCCACTTTGGTTCGTGGAAGAAAAACGACAGTGATAGGTGCAAAGGGGAAAGAGGCAACAGCAGCAGGACGATTTAATTCAGTACATTAACCGATTTAATGCCGGATTTTTGCCCTCCATGTTTTCTGTCTATGTACAGCCAATGTGTTTTTGTGTAGTTTTTGCCGAGTGGTTTGAAAAAAAGAGGGCTATTAAACTTTAATACTTGCTCTGTCATCAAGCCGCAGCACCGGTTGGATTGGGGTAGGCCATGAGCGAGTCACTGCAGCAGCAGCAGCAGCAGAAGCAGGCGCAGGAGGTGGTCGGTCGTAATTTGAACCAACAAACATAGGGGAGACACGAGGAATGGCAGACGAAATAATCTCCATTCGATCGAGTGTTGGGCCATTGGCATCCATCACCGGGGACAATTAAAACGACATATGTACTTACGTGCTGGCTGATCCAAAGCTTGCCGAGCCGAGCCGGGCAGCAATGGCATCCGGTGCGTGTTTTTCGTATTAAATTATTTTCTTTCAAAAGCTGAGTTTTTTTTTCTTTCCTCTATTCGAAGTCGCTTGACGCTCGACTCGCTAGATCGGGTTCGTTAGCGCGTGTTTTTTTCTTGCTTATAGGAGGATTCTTCACGAAACTGCTCTGAGGTTAAAACGAAAGAAAATGAAAAATGCATATCTGGTTTCGCAAGCTAAAAATATCGACACTGACCTTGGAGCTGGTTGTTGGTTTTTCGAGTGCCCGGCCGCGTGTACGAGGAAGCGAAGAATTTTTCTCTTCCAGCTTCAGCCGCTTTCAGCGTCCATGAAATGACAGCAGACAGCAAACTTGTATGATGAACGGCCATTGGTGTGCGTATTATTTTTTTATCTTTTCACTCATATTGCGGCTGGCAGTGCGGTGCGGTTGGTAGCACATCGATGATGGACCGGAAATTTTGTTGCCTTCAACTATTTGCACGCGGTCGTTCGCCTTCGAAACGGCAGCAAAAAAATGTGCAACAAATTGAATTTGGGCTCCTTCCGTTACGCGCGAGTTTTCCGAAGGAAAGTGCTGTCTGCGAACCACCACCGTGCGAAGTCCAAAGGAACGCATAAACAAATTAGCAGGCCGCGCGATTTCGGTACACCCAAAGCCAAAGCATGCTTCGTTGACATTTGACTGACAGCCCACGCGAAGTTGCTGGTGCGGAGCAATTAGTTTTTCCATAGTTTTACCGGTCCTTCGATAGCAAAATGTTTCGTTGGTACTGGAGGTACCAGCTAATTGGAGGCTGTTTGTTTGACAGTTGCGTAATAGGTTCAAATTATTTGATTATTTGCATCGGAAAAAGACCACTGCAATGCCAAACACTTGGCAAACAAAAGATTGGCAAAGGCAACATTGTGGCTTTATCTTCACGGTTCATCCCATCGTCACTCATGGTTGCGAAATTTCAATCTAAACAAAAAAACGCAAACCAAACAAATAAAAGCCTATCTGTCATTTACTGCATGCTACATCTCCACCAGACGCGCAGCGCAATGCAGTTCTGTAATGCGAAACAACAGTGTCCATCGCCGTCCACCATCACCCCGCATATACCGTAGCCAGCCATTTCATCCGCTCATATGATTATGCGAGATGACGGTCTCGCCTACACAAGCCTACTACGTAATAGGTACGAAAAAATGCATCAACTTTTCACAGTTCACAGTCCGTCGACTGTTTCGGCCGCTGTCATGGCGACACAATTTGCGTGCGTGGCAATCTCCGAGGTTCGCTGCAACGCGTCGTCTGCCAACTGGTTGGTTGGTGAATTTGTGCCGAGCAAACAAAAAATATCTAACTTGTCAAACAAAACCCGGATGTCGGTCGCGGAGCATCGGGCGGCGCGCGGTTGACGAAATGAGCAAAAGTTTAGTTGTTTAGCTGCTCACACCTCCTCCGGTGTCTATCACACAGGACAGCCGGCATTCGCTTTACCTGTACGTATTGTCCTGTCAGAAATTAATGCAGTTTTTTTTTCGCTACTTCCCCTGCTTGGCTTGTATAAACCTGGCAATAAACAAAGAGGAGCTGTTCAACGAACCCCATTTTTTGCGCAAGGGACCGCTGCAGCGCTGCACTAGTTTTCATCCACGCGAGTACTGATAACAAGCGAAACTAATTTTGCTTCGCGACGCGTTATCAAAAAACTGTTTGTTTTGCACTTTAATTATCATTTTTCAACGAACTTATCTGCATCGAGCAAATGCATGCCTGCATGCCGCCTGTTTGAGTTTTGTCAGTTTCAAAATCAACTTGCAGGAGGAGGAAAAATAAAAATGAAATAAATCGAATATTAACTATCAAGTGGCGGACGAGGATTCACCCGAATCGAAACCAAATCGGTCGAACCAACGGAAGGGAAGCGTAGGTAACCTCGTTCGTAGTTAATCAGCTGTTCAAATATGTTAGTGATAGAGTTTTGATTACCCTGCGTGATTGTCTTATCAGCGAAGTGGGGGGATTAAAATTTGCTAACTTGCCAACGCTAACCCGAGAGCAAGTGGTGTTAAAATAGGGCGAATCGAAAAATTGCTTTGGGAACAGTCTTTTTATTGTGAAGATTGCTTCGCTCCACAGATGCACCATTGTCAACCGAAAACTCGAATTGTTTAGAATCAATTGTTCAAATCAATTGGTCTTTTTTCTCTGTGCCATTCCAGGAAAACAATTTTTGGGAGAGAGTGGCTTTGCACTATTACTCAGCTAAACACGCTTCAAACAAAGACAAGGCATATTACCTGCCGCAAGATTTGATTTCGAGCCGTTATTTACACGCCTATTTACGTGACTGTTAATGATTGACTACTTTCTCAAGTACCACGAAACCTTAGTAATATGACTGGCAGTGGCAGCTCGTTTGACAATTTTTGAATGTAAACGCATTCAAATTACCGCGGTTGACTACACTACAACATCTACACTACCCATTCCCATTCGCATTCAATCGTGGAAGAAACTTAGTGGGATTACTCTCGCAATCCTCACCTTTATATCTGTGCCGTATTTGTCTGTTTCATGGATGTTCGTTGTAGATATATTGGGAGTACAAATTAGTTAAGTCCGTTTTTCCAAGACCACAAATTCATTTATCTTACAATTTAATTTCAAAATGAAAGAACATATTAAAATAAAAATATTGTCCGCGGCGCCAATTGCTAGAAAGTTTTGCCATCTGTGAAGCAATTTTCGAATTCCGTCTAAGAAAATGTGTTAGTCTTTTGAATCAATTTTCGATCTCTGCAAAAGAAGTGAACCGGTGACTGACCTGCTAAGTGGTGGAGCTGTATTCATCGGAACAACCAGTAGAGCGGTGGTTACTAATCTAATCTAATCTAAACTCACACTAACGCAACAAATTCTTGAAAGAAACCTGAATTGCTTGAATCAGTCATTTTTCTTGCCAACGGCCAGGGCAACCGCGCAGCATATACCGCAGAGAGAATTCCAAGAAATCAAGTAGAACCAGAAATAATACCTAATTCCGTTAAACTCCTCGAAAACAAGGGGAAGGTAGAAAGCGTGGACCTCCCGTACCAAACGATTCCCATATAGATAATCATTTATTTATAGTCGTTGGAAGAATCATTGCTAATAAAGGTTAAGTAATACTCCGGACCCTCGGGAATGAACTAATGATGGCATTTAGACCAGAAGCCAGGCTGCAATTGGTCAAGGATATAGCGCCTCATTTCGCTCTCTGAAAATAGATTAATCTACCAAAAATATTAGTTTAAATAATATAACAGTCGTGTGGTTCAATAAATGCCTAAAACTACAGTTGTAAGGTTAGGAACTGAAAACTACATGACCCCGCACCTGCTAGCCAGGCTACTCAATTGGAGTATTTCCAGGTATGGCCACGTGGAGCAGAGCTTATCAGTCTTCCAGTTTTCCATTTGTTTCGTGCATTCCAGTTCTCAAACCTTTCCGTTACTTGCAATCTTCCAGTATTACAGTTTTCCCGAATCTTCTAATCTTCCAGTTTTCCACAAGTCTCTAGTCCTGCTGCAGGTTTCGAGACTTCCAGCGCATTCCAGTCTTCCAGAGGCATCCAATTTTGCAGTCTTCTAGAGGCTTCGAGTCTTCCCAAAGCTTCCAGTTTTCAAGAATTCCAATTTTCCAGACCTTCTACTCTTACAGATGGAAGGCTCTTCCAGATTGGAAGACTGAAAGATCCCCAAAGACTGGAAGGCTGGATGACTCTGGAAGATTGAATTACTCAGGAAGACTCTAGACACCTGGGAAACTGCAAAATTTAAAGCCTCTCGAAGACAGAAAGTCGGGAGGTCTGGAAGACTGGAAGTGTGGAAAATTGAAAGTTTGATACCTGGAAGATTTTCAAAGATTGAAAGACTATAAAAATCTTCAGTTTCCCGGATTTTAGGTTTTGAAGACTTACAGTATCTTCCCGAAGCTTCCAGTCTTTTGAGGTATTCTAATCTTCTAGAACCTACCAATCTTCCAATCTTTTAGTTTTCTATTTGCTTCGAGTCTTCCATTCTTCAAATCTTTCCAATACTTGCAATCTTCAAGTATTACAGTTTTCCCAAATCTTTCGATCTGCAATCCAGTTTTCAGGCTTCGAATCTTCTAGGGTATTCTAATCCCCCATAGGCTTCCAATCTAACAGGCTTCCAGAGGCTTCGTGTGTTCCCAAAGTTTCCGGTCATCTTCCAGAGCCTTCCACAGCTTTCTAATTTTCCAGTCTTTTAGATGGAAGGCTCTGCAAGATTAGAAGACTGGAAGACCCTGAAAGATTGGAAGACTCTGGAAGATGGAATAACTCGGGAAGACTCGAAGCCTTTGAAGGATTGTAGAATACGAAGCTCATGAAGGGCTGAAAGACTGTGGATGACAGGAGGTCTCGAAGATTAGAAGTACGAAAACTAAAAGTTTTCTAAAGAATGGAAGACTGAAAGATTGAGACTATGTAAATCGTCAGTCTCCATGAATTCCACTTTTTCAGACTTACGGTTTTCCCGAAGCTTTTAATCTTCTAGCTAGAGCCTACCTGTCTTCCAATCTTCCAGTTTTCCAGATGATTCCAGTGTTCCAAAGTTCCAGTCTACCAGTTTTCGAGCCTTCCAGAGGCCTTCAATCTTCCAGTATTTCAAAAGCTTCGAGTCTTTCAGTCCAGGATATTCCAGTCTTCCAGGGACTTCAATCATACAGTCTTCCGGAGGTTTCGAGTCTTCCAGCTTTCCTAAAGCTTACAGTCTTCCGGATATTCCAATCTTCCAGAGCCTTCTACAGTCTTCCAATTTTCTTGTTTTGCAGCTCTACTGCGAAACCCCTGGCAGACTGTAAAATTTGAAGCCTCTAGAAGGCAGGAAGTCTAAAGGTCTAGAGGACTGGAAGTGTAGAAGACTGAAAGTCTGAAACCTGAAAGATTCTGAAAGATTGAAAAACTATGAAAATCTTCAGTATCCGAGATTTCAAGTTTTCAAGACTTACAGTGTCTTCCCGAAGCTTTCAGTCTTCCAAAATCTTCTAATCTTCGTGAATCTACCAATCTTTAAGTTTTCCATTAGCATCGAGCCTTTCAGTCTTCAAGTCTTTCCAATACTTGCAATTTTCCAGTATTACAGTCTTCCTAAATCTTTGAATCTTCCAATCTGCCATCCAGTTTTCAGGTTTCGAGTCTTCTAGGGAATCATAATCTCCTTGGAAGACTGTGGAAGACAGGAGATCTGGGTGATTAGAAGTTCAAAAACTGAAAGTTTTTCAAATATTGGAAGAGTCTGAAAGATTGAGACTATGGAAATCGTCAGTCTCCAAGAATTCCAGTTTTCCAGTCTTACAGTCGTCTTCCCGAAGCTTTCAATCTTCTAGACTGGTAGGCTGTCTTCCAATCCTATAGATTTCCAGAGCTTCGCAATTTACCAACTTTCGAGCCTTCTTGAGGCCTTCAATCTTCCTGGCAATGACTAGAGCTATGTTGGGCGCTTTTTCCTAGTTGCCTTCCCCATTTCATACCCCAACCGGTAGAGCGGTGGATACAGTAAAATATTTCAAATACTTTTTCTCGACTTTTGTGACTTTTGTGTGTCATGTAGCAGAATAGTTTTATCATGTCCTTTGTCGCACTCTGACCGTGTTTCGTAGAATGCACTGCTCAAACAAGTGAACTGTACTTTGTACCGATCACCCTCGCCAGTTTCAGCAGCTCATAGCTTCTGACCTTCTGTACAGAGGCATTCAACGGAGTTTCGCAAATCGATTTCAAGTGTAATATTTCGATTCAACTGAAACTTCGCATTAGTGTTCTCTTTTAAAAGAGATAGCATTTCATGATAACAAGAGCTCGATTTCTCTTTCACAAGAGCCTACCCAAAGATAGTACTGATGAATAAAAAAATATTCGTTTGATCATTACCATGTTTCCGACACGAATGCGCTATCGGCGACAAGTTCTCTTAAAATTGTTTGGATCCACATTTACTGTACTTAAGTGCCATTAGTGAGGCCTGGCTGTTCGTAAAGATATCGACTTTCGCAGACCTATCCTTCTGTTTCACAGGTTTCGAGCCATTTGACTAGTGGAAGTGCATTCTATGTTTATTCCGGGTCCGTAGGATCCTGAGCATGCCCTAATTATCGATTCTTCTGTTAAGAAACAGATGGTACCGGTTGGAAGTACAGAGACTATAGATTACAGAGGCGACAAGGCACTCAAAATCCGTTAAATCTTGTTATGCGAGTAGCGGTAGTATAGACTAGGAAACTACTGAACCGATCGGCGTGAAAATTTGCATGCAGAGGTTTTTTGGGGCCGGGAATGGTTCTTATGAACCTTTTTATGACTCCAAGCCTTCCAAGCCCTCCATACATTACTTACTTACGTTACTTTTTCGGCGACAATCCGCTTATCGAATCAATGCCGAATTCAGGCGCCGTTTCCACATTACTCGGTCTTGGGCTGCCACTCTCCAGTCGTCCCAATGTCGCACAATGTCCAAGATGATCGGCTGTGGGCGCCGACGTTGGTCAACATCCCCCCGTCCCACATAAACATCCCACGGTTCCAAAGCGCCACGTCGGTGATGGTTTGGGGGACCGTATCCAAACGTGGGAAGCTTTCACTGGTGTTTATCGAGAAAAACGTACAAATCAACGCCGCGTACTATAAGACCGAGGTTCTGGAGAAGGTGGAGGCCCCGGCACTTCGTGACCTCTACGGGAAAGATCATTACGTCTTTCAACAGGACGGCGCACCGGCCCATACGGCGAATAACGTCCAAGCGTGGTGTCGGGAGAATTTGACTGATTTTCTCGATAAGACTTTGTGGCCTCCCAGGTCCCCGGATCTTAATCCCCTGGACTTTTATGAATGGTTGTACATGCTGGCCAAGCAGAGCGAACATAAAGTGAGCACTATGGACCAATTAAAGAAGCTCATTTCCAAGATCTGGGACGAGATGCCCATGGACCAGGTGCGTGCCGTGTGTGATTCTTTTGAGAAACATCTCAAGCTCGTCATAAAGCACAAATGAGGGGTGCTTCCACCACATATGTCGTAAAGGCTCTCAATAAACACTGCTTCAATCAAAATTGACGCAGAAAAGGATATCTTGTATTTTCATTTTTTAAACACATTTTTAATGTGTATTGAACCCCTGCAAAAAAGCACCTTGAGGATGAAAATATGTTCGGTCTGATCAAAATTAGTTCCATCGCTCCAACTTTTAAAGCGAAAAATCAAAAGTTTAGCTCAACAATAGTGTCTTCCAATGGCAACAGCTTGAAGAACTAAAGGTAGCAAGAAGATTATTATTAAGAAGGTATGCTGATATCCCCCACTTAGTCAAACCATCGCCTGTAATAGGGTAAAATAGTCAGTGATCCGCTTAGACCACCCCATCGACATCTCTATAACGAGCTGCAGTGAACGTCAGCGACAGCATGTCCTGCACGCTTAAAAAATTTAACCCGCGAATGAATAAGATTAACTCAGAAATGAGTGACTTTCAACTCAAAAATGAGTAAAAACCGACTCACTATGGCAAAAAGTGGAACAACCCAAAAATTTGAGTAATGGCAATTTCTAAATTCTGAGTAGTTTAGGTCGACCTCATAACTGAGTTAAATTTACTCGTAATTTGTGTAAGTACTACCCAGTTTTGGGTGAAATGGCACTCATTTTTGAGTAAATATTGCTCATTAATGAGCTTCTACGGTGGAACTCATAAAAGGAGTAAGAGCTACTCAAAATAGTGTGTAAAATATACGCATGTTTTGAGCTGTTCCACTTTTCGTGAAAGTGGGTCAAATTTTTTAAGCGTGTGGGCTCAAAATTTGACAGCGGGCCCAAATCAGACTGCTGGCAGTTGAGTGAAACGCAGTGCTGACATGCTATCTCATTTTCGCACACACGAACACAATTATATGAAAAAAAGTTTGTAGTTTTATAGAATGTTTCGAAAGGCAATATTTTGAAAGGCAATATTTTTTCATATTTCTTATTTTTTCATATCAATAAGGGTCTCGATTTTGGCACGGTTTCGATTTTGGCAACATAAGCAACACGCGTTTGGTGCCAAATTCGAAATCCTACTGTAATTCATTTTGTTTTTACTTTTCTTACAAATCCCATCACATTTCAGAACTATTTCCTCTTCTTGCTACACATGCTAATGCAGCGCTCGATAGCCACATTTCACATAATATATAATCTGCTATAATATTTAAGTAAATTATTTACTTTGCCTACACCCACCGTTCGCTTGCTTAGATCGTTTCCAAATTGCTTATCGGTCGCGGTCGTTAAAATAGAAAGAAAACCGCTACCGCTGTCCGTTGTGCCGAACTGACAAAGTGACAAGCGCTCGGGTCCCCGGGTCAGTCAGTCAGTTCAGTTCATTAATAAGCTCGAGTCTAGTCGGTTGGTCCGTGTTCGCGCTCGCGCTTCTTCCTCGTTGCAAAATCTGATCCAAACTTAACGGTACATTTCATGGCAACGACGGTGACGAAAAAAGTTTGATTCGCGTGGTGAAATATCAAAAAGATCATTCTAGATCACTACACTGTGGTGGATAAGCGGCGGTAATGTGCATAAAATTTCTATGTGAAGAGTGATACTGTGCTATATAATAGGCTATATATAAAATAAAATAAATTAATGAATTTTTTGCCGCAAAATTAAGTGATTTTTGGAAGTTATGTTATTTTTGCTTGTGGGGCCACCGGTGCGAACTTACGGTGCAAACAGTGTTTGAGTGTGGTAGTGTAGTATGGTATCCGTGGCGATGCTTGGCGTGCGCGTGTGTATTAGTAATTTTCTCTGTGCAGTGCAGCGGGAATATCGGCGTCGTTGACGCTGTGAACCTGATGTTGGTTGGATTGGGGTGCGACGCCGACGCTCAGTTGCGTTCCACGGCGTATTTCATGTTTTCAGCGAGATAATCATAGGAGTGTGCATCGACAAAAATCTTTTGTTTGATTTTCGGTAAGCGACCATTTTTTCCTGTTTTGTTTGCCTTATTTAATAAATATTTGCACAGAAATGGTTTCCAATACCGCTTCGATTCAAATTTGAGACACTTAAGCTATGCTGCAACATTGCCCCAAGCAAAATGTACGAAGATATTACATAGTTACTTTACTTTTTCAACGACTATACGCTTATCGAATCTATGCCGAATTCAGGAGCCGTCTTCACAATACTCGGTCTTGGGCTGCCGCTCGCCGGTCGTCCCTAACACCTGCTGTTCTAGCATCCTCGTCAACAGCGCTCATCCAACGGGTACGGGGTCTGCCTCGAAGTCGTCGGCCTCTGTCGGGTTCTCTGCTAAATATTGTTTTCGCTGGTCTCTCATCCGGCATCCTTGCTACGTGACCAGTCCACTGTAGCCTGCCGTATTTTAGTCGCTTCACTATATCCGCATCTTTGTACACTTGGTATATTTCATGATTGTGCAACACTCCTTCGTCTAATATCCCGCCAAGAATTGATCGCAGGATCTTACGCTCGAAAACGCCAAGAGCTCGTCGGTCGCTCTCTTTCAACGTCCACGCTTCATAGCCGTAGAGTACCACCGGGAGAATTAGCGTCTTATAGAGCGCGAGTTTTGTACGGAGTTGTAGGCTACGGGACCTCAGCTGGCTACGTAATCCGTACGCTATGCTGCAGACACAGCGTTTCGTAAGTCAGCCGTCCGCTCCGGATCAGTCGCTGTTGTATGCCGCCCCTAACCGAGGATACAGCCGCATACCTGGTACGGAAACGGCGATTCACCGTGCAGTGGAATCGCCGTTGCGAGCCGCATCTAACCTGGAGTCAGACGCTCTTGGCTGGCAAGGCTGTTCCTTTTGCCAACACACTCAGCAGATGCATAAGTGCCTCCTTCCCTGTCGGTATACGACCTTAGCTTCCACCGGGGTTGGTTACCCGATCTCCACCAAGGTTGCTCGTATTCCGGCTGGTACCACAAGGAGGTAGGGAGAGGAGTTGCTGGATAAGAGGCTAATGACCACTGCGGGGTCTATTTTATAACTGCAGGTACGCGAGGTACCGATGTTACGCATTACCCAGCCATTTACCAGCCAGCCTTCCATACATATGAAACACAAATTTCTGCATAACTCGAGAACTAATCAAGCCAATGGAACCAAATTTGGCATGTGGAGTTTTCAAGAGGCAGGATTTTTTTTTCTATGACGAATTATGACTTCTCTCCCCTTTAAAAGGGGGGGGGGGATTCCACACAAATGAAATACAAATTTCCTTGCATCTCGAGAACTAATCAAGCAAATGGAACCAAATTTGGCATGCGGTGATTTTTGGAGGTAAGATTTTTTTTCTATGATGAATCAGGACCCCTCCCCTCTTTAGGAGGGGACAACATAGTTTAATTTGTGGTAATACGAAGTTTGTCGGATCAGCTAGTTATAAATAAAGGTAACTCTCCGCTTTGATTCAAAATTTAGCGGATTTTGAGTGCTTTGTCACCTCTGTAATCTATAGTCTCTGTAAATGGAAGAACAAAGGTTGGAACTCTCCATTGTTCCAGTCTGGTGCGCTATAGTGGATTTGGGTTGAATTTGTACTGGAATTGGATTGGATCTGGATAGGATATGGATTAGATTTGAAGTGAATTTAGTAGGGAATTAGATTAGTTTTGGATTTATTTATTTCTCATCTCAGTAATTCATCTGATAATTTTGTCTTAATGAATAATGTGTCTATGAGGCTTTATTCAATCTTTTGAATCTTTCGGGAAATTGAGATACAGTCATGCCAAACTCGAACGCAGATTCGAACGATGCAAATAGAAGAATTATCACAGAAATTGGTTGATTGTAACCGTAGCGGGTAGGGTGAAATTCAGGCAGCATTATAGATCGCTGTCGTAATGTCCTTCCTGATACACGGAAATCAAGCAGGGATAAAAGCCTTGGACAATCGATGCTACCGGCTAACGGTTTAACAACAAAAGTAGCTTGCTGTACCTTTCGACTTCGAGTAAGTGTGTCGAGCACTAAAAGTTGGCATATATCTGGATACGCCGGAAGATTCGAAGGATCAGGCCACGGCAGATTCTTGAGAGCGATCTGATGATTTTTTTAGGACTATTGTTAAATCATTCGGTGCCCATATTACCTTCTAACGAGGGAGCAGTGCAATGATTTCAAGCATTGTTCTATATGTATAACGATGAAAGGTAATCACGTTACATTTTGCAATACTGATAACGAGCTCATTTCATTTGACACCAAATAACGAACACATTTAGTAACATTTGCAAGTAAGACAATTCTCGATACAGCGTACCACTACGCATATCTTTAAATCATCGGCATAATTAAGCTTGCACTTAAATCCAAGCGAGAATGCAATATCGTCTAAGAAAATGACGAACAAAAGTGGCCCTAAATTGGTTCCTTGCAGAACACCGGAGGTGTTAGCAAGTGACACATGAACCGTACTTGTCATGCAATAACCTCGCAGTTAGGTACCATGAAAACCACGCCACTAGCCTGCTCGAGGCTCCCATTCGAGACCAGGGATGGAGGATCAGTGATTTTGATAAAATCTGCGAGTTATCGCCACACGCACAGGTCACGATCCGTACAGATCATGACAAGCAGTCAATCTTTAGCGTTAATCACAAAATTTTGTTCTCTTGACAGTCTCAGCAGTCGATCACAATGTTACATCTTATCTAGCTGCGAGAAAAAAGGTCACACATGTTTGTATTGTGATTCATAATACGATGCACACAACCAATCATCTGTATCTGTTATATTTCCCAACGCAATCATGCAATGAACATGATCTGACATGAGGTTTGTCATAATCTGTACGGATCGCGACAAAGTGTTTGTCGCTTACAAGTAGTGATGTCAATGAATCTGAATCTGATCGCTCCTATGATCTTGATCGCTAGAAACGATTTTTTTCCATCCCTGTTCGAGAAACTTTACGGAATAATATTTTACGGTCAAATTTGCGGAAGGCCGCTTTCAAGTGCGTATCTAGATAACATCAACTTGCGCTCTGTTTCCAATAGCTGTCGAACAAGTGCTAGCGAAATGTAGCAAATTCGTTGTTACAGACCTGTTTGTTGTTACAAACCATGTTGGTCAGATGAAATATAAGACTTCTTGATAGTTCTTCACGCCACGACGATCACCAGTTTTATATGCAGGAAACATGTATGATAGTTTCCAACTCGTAGGAAATTCTCCTCTTTCGAATTACTGGTTGAGAATCAAGCAATTGCGTTAGCATAGCAACGATTTTGAATTATGTTAGATTTAGATTGGATTTCGATTCGAATTGGATTGTATTTAGATGGAATTTGGATAGGATATGGATTTGGATTAGATTCGGATTGGATTTAGTTTTGATTAAGTTTGGATTGAATTCAATATGGTTTTAGATTCGAATTGAATTGGATTCTGATTGGATTGGAATTGGATTTGGATTGAATGTAGTGTGGATTTAGACTGAATTTACACATGGATTTCGGGTTGGTTTTGGATTAAACTCAGCACGGATTTGAATTTGTTTGATTGGATTTGGATTCAATGTGGATCCGATTCAGATTGGATTTGGATTGACTTTAGACTAGATTTAGAGTGTATTTCGATTGCATAATAATTTGTAATTAGTTTAGATTTTCATCTAAATCGACTGCGCAATATCTTAGAAATAAGAAACAGTGCGCAAAATAAATGGCACTCTCTTTGAAAATCCTAATGGTTCTCATCGATGGATCGGCAAATAGTTAGAAGTTACTGTAACAAATTTTCGCTTTGATCAATTCAATGGTTTTCTCTAGCAATCTCCAAGAAAATTATTTTGTTAGGCGTCACAACTGCATGAAACTCCGTAACGATTGACCAATTTGTCAAATTATATCTTTTAAGTAGGTCAAAAATGTGCAAAAATGCTTTGGATTCATCAAATTGATGCAATATGGCTCCTGGTGAAGAATGGATCCTTTATTCTATATAACTTGCAACAGCGGGGTAACATGCAACAACGCTATGTCGATCCAATTTACTGTACTTTTTGATCTTTTACTTCAATTTTCAATCTATATCAGTCTCTGAATCTTGTTGTTAACAGTTTAAAGAAGCCTTAGATACTGTTATGTTGATTTTTGTGTTGTTGGTGATTTTTAAAAAATCCCACAAGATGGTGTCAAATTCATCGTCAATTTTTCGTCAGTAAAACGTTTGTGTCGCCAACAGGCACTTCAAATAAAAGAAGCCTAACATATATTTTTTATAGTAAAATGAACGATAAAGAAACAAAATAATTGATTTATGATGACAAGTTTTGTTTATCTCGCTTGTTACCACATTATTCGTAAAACAAGTTCTTAACCGTTATGTGTACGGGAAATTTAACACCCATAAGTGTTCGGATGGGTACCCGGGTACCCACCGAAATGAAATGCTTCTAGCTTTATCAATTCTTGACCGATTTTGGATCTTGAACCGTCAAAAGATTGGAAAATTTGTCTATTTTTAGGGCATGAGACTTACCAAGCCTGGAACCACGTCTGGTTCCCATAAATCCGGATCTCCGGGACCATGTTCCGGATCCAAAACAAATGTGAACAATTGTCAATAAAACCACACAATATTGGTATCAAAATTCATGAAATCACTCCAGGAGTTGATGTTTATCCATTTTGAGTCCATTTAACGAGTTGTCTTCGCAATGGCCATTCCGGAGCAGGTTCCTGCGGGGCTCTATGAGACCAGTAACATTTTTGGATAAAACCCTAGCAATATGTATATCAAAATTCGTGAAATTACTCCAGGAATTAAAATTTATTCTTTTTGAGTTCAGTTGATGACGTGTCCTCGGAATGGCCTTTCCGCAACAGGTTCCTGTGGAGCCCTATGAGACCAGTAACATGTTTGGTTAGAAACCCCAGCAATATGTATGTCAAACTTCATGAAATCACTCCAGGAGTTGATTTTTATTCACTTTGAGTCCATTTGATGAGTTGTCCCCGGAATGGTCACTTCGTAGCAGATTCCCATGGGGCCCTGAGGCCACTAACATGTTTGGGTAGAAACCCTAGCAATATGTATGTCAAAATTCATGAAATCCCTCCAGGAAATGATTTTTGTCCATTTAAGTCGATTTGACGAGTTATCCTAGGAATGACCATTCCGGAGTAACTTACCGATGGGCCCGATATGGCCACTAGCTTGTTTGACATAAAAAGAAAACTCGGCAAGATGTATGTCAAACTTCATGAAATCACTCCAGAAATTGATTTTTATCCATTTTGAGTCCATTTGATGAGTTGTCCTCGGAATGGCCACTCAGGGGACAGCTTATCAAATGAACTTAAAATGGATAAAACTCAACTCCTGGAGTGATTTCGTGAATTTTGATATACATATTGCTAGGGTTTCTATCCTAATATGTTAGCGGTCCCGTAAGGCCCCACAGGAATTTGCTCCGGAGTGGCCATTCCGAAGACTATAAGTTGAATGGACTCAAAATGGATAGACATCAACTCCTGGAGTGATTTCATGAATTTCGATACCAATATTGTGTGGTTTTATTGACAATTGTACACATTTGATTTGAATCCGGAACATGGTCCCGGAGATCTGGATTTACGGGAACCAGACGTGATCCCAGGCCTGGTCAGGCTCATGCTCTAAAAGTAGACAAATTTTCCAATCTTTTGACGGTTCAAGATCCAAAATCGGTCAAGAATTGATAAAGTTAGAAGCATGTCATTTCGGTGGGTACCCGGGTACCCATCCGAACACTTATGGGGTAAAAAAATTCGAAGGCCTCCCCTTCGACCCCCCCTGCTGCTACAGGCAATCTGTTGATGACAAATGGTTTATTCCCACTAGTTAGGAGCATTCTTCGAGTTTTAGCTGGCTGAGTTGTCGTAAAGCTTGTTTTTCGAGGCAATAAAGTCTCAAAAGGTACCCGGGTACCCAGCCGAACACATAACGGTTAAACGGGGTAACTTGCAACAGCTGGTAGATATAAAAAGCTGTATTCCGTTAGGTTCAAGAGGCAAGTTATCATTTGATTTTGCATCAAACAATACTAAAGCACACCTGAAGAGTGTAAGATACTTTCGGTAAGTCGGAAATATGCTAGTTTTTCTCTGGATATACTGAAAATGACCATAGAAGAGGCCAAAAAGAAAATAACCTCACTAAGAGAATCGACCAGCAATATGACAGTGTCTAATTAAGATCACTCATAACGTAATGAACATTCATATACAGTAATGACCCGATTTTGTCACCCCCATGATGAATTTAGGGGTGACAAAAACGGGGCAGTGACAAAATCGGGTATTTTTTCAATTTTATTTTTTTGCAGATAACTTAGAACGAACTACATATACTTCATTCTGATCACTTTTAGGCCATGTCGCACTTCCTTCTACCTCTCTGTGGACATTTGTCACCTTTTCACAGCACTCCCAAAGGTATGAAAACACGCGTTTTTTAATTGCGCCGAAATGGTTGATTATACTGGTTAACTATGTTCAGAAAAATTTCACAGCGTAAGAAGCTCTTTCTTATGGTATGAACGATTCTTTGATTAACCCCCCTAAAAGTAAGATAGAAAGTTTATTTTTCAAGCAGTAAGAGATAGAGCAAAACAATGTTCTACAAAACTTTTGAGAAGATTATTATAAAGAACTTTGCCAAAGAAAGTAATCTTCTAGCTATTATAGTTCTGGAGATAAGAAACAACTTTTATGGAAACTCCACGATAATCAACTTGTTGAACACAGTTCTTTTCACAGTGTTTTAACACATTTGACATACTAAGCTTTTGATAAATCAAAAGCGTGACAAAATCGGGTAAAAAACGTGACAAAATCGGGGGTGACAAAATCGGGGCAAAAACGTGACAAAATCGGGGAGTGACAAAATCGGGGAGTGACAAAATCGGGGAGTGACAAAATCAGGTTACCACTGTATTACGTAACCAAGATATTGAGGATTTTTGGCTCTTCCGCTCCACTTCATGACGCGATTTGGCATAGTGGTTATACGACGTGTAATGCGTTGTTACACAACTTCCGTTTCCCTAAGTGCGTTACGTAATATGTGAATGGTCCTTAAAGAAGGCAGCTCTATCGGATACAGACAAGGAATATCAACTGCATGAATAATATAAAAAGTTATTTCTGTAATTTCCGTTACGGGGCTCATAAATTTTTTTCACCAACGTAACATAAGACATTTATGCGTATAGTCATTGCAAAAGCATTAAAAATCGCAAGTCGGATTATCATTTCCATATTCAAGTCAAAAGATACTCATACAAATCTTTAAATCCGTTCACTTTACAAAAAATATTGCTTTGTTGCAAGTTACCCCGTTTAAGGGGTTAATAGTAACAAATTAGTTAAAAAATTCTACAACAACCAATATTGATCGCATAATTTTTCTCAATATGTGAAATTGTTCTATGCTAGACCTAATAACTTTGTATTAATTAAATGTCCTCAAATGTACTGCAGATAAGTTTTCATTTGCACTCATAGTTGAGAACTGTTGCAAGTTACCCCGTTTGACGGTACAATCAAATAACGTTACATTTTGATTGCTATTTTTCCAGTCTTTTTTCGTCTGTCACAAAGCCATTGTCATGCAGTGTCGATATAAATACAAAAATGATCCAGCTATCTAATCAAAATACATACTGTGATAACTTACTGTATGGAAAAGACAATTGATATTGATTATTATCAATATTTTTTCATTACCAATTGAGCACTTCGCTCGTAATTTGCATTTGAGTTATTTTTCTAGTTAGGTACTATTTTATTGAAAGCCCATGAAATCATCGATGGATCGATGGATCACAATTATTTTTACCAAGCCTAATGGATAACCATTATGATTATGCTACTCAGCATGATGAACTCACATCATCAGCTCGCTGGCCAGCCAGAACCGAGGCGAGTTTCAATGCCAAAAAGCAGTTTCGCTCTTTAAACAACAGCCCATCAATCAATTGGTCAATGAAGTGCGTTCGTTATTCACAGAGGTACGTTATTCACTTTGTGTGCAAGCATGCAAAGTAATGAGAACAAAGGGTATACGGGAAAAAATAAAAAGAGAGGTAAAACAAAAACCAAAAAGGCCAAACCAAAGTGCAGCAGACGTGAACAACAGTCGAACAGAGAACAACAAACGACGAGCACCGAATGCACCGCAGCAGACTCAGTGACACGCACACACACACACACACACACACACTCACACACTGTTCATGGGCAACAATCGCGTGAACGAACGCGAAAAGAACCCGAAAACGTTCACAAAAAAAAGAACACAGCCCTGACCAGATGGAAGAACGGATGGATGGTGTGGTGCCGGGTGGTAGCGGACCAAGCAAGTGGGAGCTGGGAGCAGTTACGGCGAGTCGAGTATATTGCGTTGCAGTTTTTCGGTTGGCCAACCGAAACGAAAACGAACTGCCAGACGGACTTTCCGACGACCCAACATCATCGCAGTTGGCCTAGGTCGGTCAAATTTACGTGCTTTGTACAATGCACATTCGTTTCTACAAACACATGCCGACGATCGTATGGATGCCGTTGCCGTGGTCACAGTCACAGAGTGCAACGTTTGTTTATTGTTGGGTGGGGTTGGGTGACGTTGCACGCGGGGTGATGCACTTTTTTGGCAGTTTGCCCAGCCAGCCAGTCAGCCGTTCATCTGCTTGAATGAAGACCGTACGAGATGTGTACTACCGACGAGAGGGAAAGTTTTACGTTGGATAGGCGGATGACTGGTTTTTGTCGAGTCCTGTCCTGGCTTGTTTTATCCACGGGGTGGATGATGCAATTTTCGGGCGTCGAAAAGTGGCCGCGGCGTTAAAAAGCCGGTTTTATTTTGTTTTCTTGTTAACCTTTTGAAGCCGCAATTCTCGCGCACCGTGCGATGATGACGCGTGGAGAAATGACATTAAATGCCGACGCTTAATCGGATCTGATGGCGGGCACGTAATTGGTAATTTTCGCGATTAATAGCCATTTATCAGCATCGTGGGTTGCGTTGAAATGGGCTTCGATGGAGAATGAAATTTTTGTAGCCTCGGGAGCTGAATGAACTTTGCGGCGCGTTCCCAACCAAGGCTCGTAAACTGGCGGGTGGTCCGTGTAAAATCAAGGGACAATGGTTCAAGGTTAATGGCTTCGCAAAATGATGCCAGTCAAAGGGTTGTGTAATTCCGACTACCGACTGACGACCGGTTGGTACACCAGACGACAGCACAACGGACTATTAACATTTTGCGGGCTACTTTTCGTGAGTTTCCAGCGGGCTAAATGTCACTGGATCGGTTTTCCGATCGAATGGTCATGGAATTGGCCGTTAAGAATGTTCGATTGGATCTTGATGGGTTTGATCGGCAGGGGATAATTGGCGAAATCAAGTGCTGAACTAGTGATCAATCAAAGCGGTGGCGCACAGTGGGTTTTGTAAAAGTATGGATTACTCTGATTGAAATGTGTTAATTTGAGGCTAGCCTAAAGGAGTTTGTCAGAAAACCGGACGTACTTTGACTTGTTCTTGTTCTGGAATTTTGCGAGTTTTGGTAGCACTGAACTGAAACCACATATGCCATCAAATTTCCTGAGAAGTTTATACGTACATATAACCTCCGTGATAGTTCAAGGATAAACTTTTCTATTTCCGTGGAAAATACATAATAGACTCAAACAGAATCAGTTTTCAAAACACATTCCCAGAAATGTTGGATCGTACGATGCTGGTCTAACAAGTCAGTCGTCGGCCAGGCGGTGCTGTTAGACAGTCAGTAGGATTTTTGCACCAACTTCGTAACTGTCCTGTACTCTAACAGCCGGCCGCAAAGTCTCGATAAAGCAGGGTCAAGTCTTAGAACGAAGTTTTTAACGAAAGAGACGTAAAAGTTCATACAATATAACATAGTTACTTGTCCTATTGTAAGTTGATATTTAGAAATGTCGATCACAGATGATGCTAGTGTCCAAGCAAAACGAGTTATGTCTGTTTGTCTGTGCCCACGCACGCTTCGAACATTTTGCACCCGTAGCGTAGACATCAAAACTCAATAGCATCAGTTTGTAATGCGAAAATTGAAAAAAGAAGAGAACCCAATTAAACTGATTGAGAAGATTTGCTTATACCATAATGCAATGTTAATTAATTAATTTAACGTTTAATGGTTCAATTAGTTTAAAGTTTATTAGTATAGCAGGTGGGATTGCTGGTTGGAAGAAATTAAAGAATTGTTGGCGTATAGAAGGTTAGCGAAACTTAATTTATTATCCAAATTTCAATTCTGTATCAGCTCAATTATCCTGATTATAGTTAATCTGACAAAACTATAACCAAAATGTATAGAAAAATTTAAAAAACTTGTACAGTTCGCGAAAACAGCTTTACTTGCTTCTTGCTTTCTTTCCTTCTTTGATTCCTTTCATCCTTATTTCCTTCCTTACGTTTTTTCTTCTTTCCTTCCTGTTCTTCCTTCCATCCTTCCTTCTTTTGTCTTGTCTTCATGTTCTGTTCTTGTTTTTCCTTGCTTTCTTTCCTGTTTTTCATCTGCTTCCTTCCGTCTTTCTTTTTTGTTCTTCCTTTCATTCCTCTTCTTTCATCCTACATCTCCTTCCTGCTCTTGCTTGCTTTTTCGTGTTCTGCATGCCCTTCTATCCATCCTTTTTTCCTTCTTTCCTGTTCTTCTTTCTTGCTTTTGCTTCGTTCCTTCGTGTTCTTTTTGTTCTTCCTTCCCTTAGTTCTTCCTTTTCTTTTTTTCTTCCTTCCTTTCTTGTTCCTCCTTCATTCCTTCATTCGTGCTCTTCATTTCTTACTCACGTTCTTACTTCCTGTCTTTTTTCCCGTCCTTCCTTCCTGTCCTTTCTCCCTGTCCTTCCTTTCTTCATGTCTTTTTTTCTATCCTTTCCTGTCTTGTCTTGCTGTCT
This sequence comes from Sabethes cyaneus, assembly GCF_943734655.1. NCBI lineage: Eukaryota > Metazoa > Arthropoda > Insecta > Diptera > Culicidae > Sabethes > Sabethes cyaneus. The sequence continues at coordinate 4,296,661 of NC_071353.1, forward strand.
TGTTCTTCCTTCATGTCTTCTCTTCCTATACTTTATTCCTGAAAAAGGTTTCCTTGCGAGTATGAAACACCGTTCATCAAACCTCCAGCTATGTGAGAATGTCGGTTCGCCTGTCGTAGTCATAAACTAATACCTATCAAAGAAATAGGTCAGGCCGAAGTGGTCGAAAATATAAAATTCTCATGCAAGAAAGCTGATCATACTGATTCAATCTACGTTGGATGGTACTCAATGCTATGTTCGGGTTTGGGTGAATTTTCCAGTTCATTCGAATCACACAGGGTTTCGTCTCTCCTGTCTCCTTTTCATCCTGCCTCTCCCTTCGTTCTTTCATCCTTCCTGTTTCGTCCTTCTTTTCTGTTCTTTCGCTCGTCCTTCTAGTTTTTTCTTCTTCCTTAACCTTCCTTCCTTCATGTTTTCCCTACTTTCCTTCTTATCCATTCTTTCTGATTTTCCTTCCTTTCAACCTGTTCTTCCTCTTTTTTTCAATTTTTTTCCTTCTCTCCTGTTCTCATCTGATCTAGTCTTGCTTCTCCCTTCGTACTCTTCCTGCTCCCCTCTTACCGTTCATTCTTCCTAGTTCCTTTGCTTTTCCTCTCTGTCTTTCTCTCTCCTTCCTGTTCTTTCTTCCTTCCTTTTTGCCACTTTCTTTTTGTTTTTTCTTCCTGCTTTTCCTTCCTCCCGGCTCTTACTTTTTCTATGCTCTCCTTTCCTATTTTTACTTCCTTCCTGCTTTTCCTTTCTCTCTGCTCTTCCTTCCTGTCCTCTCTTCCTCTCCTTATTGTTTTTCTCCTATCCTACCTTTCTTCATATGTTTAATTCCTGTCTTTTCTTGCTATCTTGTCTTAGTCCTCCTTCATGTCTTTTCTTCTTATTTTTTCCTGTCCTTCCACCTTGTCCAACCTGAGGTTTAGCATTAGCATTAGCATATGAGGTTGCACACATCGCTGATGGCTATATAATCGAACTAGAGCAGCGGTTCCCAACCTTTTTTCGGTTCGCGTACCCCCTGGCGGATTTCCCTATACTATTCTGCAGCGAACTAAAGTTTTGGCGAACCCCTGGGGGTTCGCGAACCCCCATTTGGGAACCGCTGAACTAGAGGACTCGGCGCGCCTTGGTACGCCATTCTAAAAAGGAGGTAGATGCATAATGCTGAAGATTTGCTTAATTGTAATCTTACCACCAAGAGCTTTCAAACAAACACAAACCACCAAATTTTGACGTAGAACTACGTCTTACGGTAAGTTTTGAAATAGGGTGTCGTTTCAAAAAATCGAGCGTCACGAAAAATGAAAGGTTTTGAGCGCTAATAGCTCAGCGGTTTTCCGATCGATTTTCAACATTCTTACACCAGTCGATCGGAAAACCTTCTAAGAATTGACCCAAATGAAGAAAAGTATGGATTCTTGATGTTGCACTATTGAAAAATTGAAAATAATGAACCTATGTTTTAATAGAATTCTCGCTTCGTGATTGGTTGGAAGATTCTTTACGATGATCTAAACCTATACCTATACTATACCTATACTATTGAAATGAGGCAACTTTGTCACTTGTTTTAGCTTACTTCCCAAGCACAGATATCAAATCTGTGCTTGGGAAGTAAGCTAAAACAAGTGACAAAGTTTCCTCATTTCAACAAGATTTCTTAAAACCGCGGTTCAACCTAGACCATTTTGATGTCCTTGCTTGGGAAGTACACCAGAGAGAGTAATAAAGCCCCCTCGTGGCAACAGATTTCTTACGAACGCGATTAAACCTAGTCCAATTTGATGTCTGTGTTAGGGAAGTGTGCCAGGAAAAATGACTCAAGTTCGTTGTCCCAACAGATCGCAAATTCCTTACTGCGGGACGATTAAACCTCGGCGAACTTGATATCTGTGTTGGAAAAATGTGCTACAGCTGTAGTATTCGGTTATAATACGACTCTGTATGAATACGCATGCTTGCCGTTTCATTAGAAGTGTAGTGAAAAGATGTGCTGTTGATAAAATAGGATTGAATTGGTAAAATCCCTTCAACGTGGGAAACCATAAAAACAATCTTTAATTTCAGTGAGGTAGCAGGAAAGCAAAAGTTTGTGTTTTTGATTTTGTTAAATTGTTTTCGAATGCACAATCTTTTGGGAATTGAACGTATGCAATGTTACTACTTTGATAAATGTTACATACAACGCATGTAGGATGTGGCGTGTATATATGTTGCAAATAGCATGTATACATGAAGAATCGAATGATTACAAGCATGAATACATGCCACTATCACTACAAAGACACTTACGTAGTCCTGCGTCACCTATATATGCGGTCGTGTCTTGTACACAACCCCTCTGATTTTTTTTTCAAATCATACCGCAAATTTCTAATCCTACGTAACAATTTGGGTTTTATTACTAACCCTTAAAATAGGGGCCATTTCCGGCGTAGTGGTTAGCATTCACGCCTCTCACGCCGAGGACCCGGGTTCAAATCCCAATCCCGCAGAAGTCACGAATAACCCAAGCTGGTTAAAGTGACTATAATAAATAAAAAAAAACCTTAAAATGGAAATGTTGGCAAAATCGCAATAAAACATCAGTGCAGTTCGTTTGAAATGTATGTATGTATGTATATATGTATGTATGTATGGGAACTACCACCTATCTTAGCAGAACAACTGTTCATAGCAATGGGCATATCTTGGCAAGGGGAATCGTACAAACATAACGATTGGTCACGTTTACCAGCTCCTGTATGAAGGGCCAAAAAGGAATCGGTCGGCAAGCAACATCACTTGCACGTACCAAGGGTATTTAAGAATCTACTTCCAGAAACTAGGTCACATGAGTCAATCGTTGAGTAAGCCCTCCCAATGCAGAAGAACTCCAATAGGTGGGGAGAAGGGCCCGCTCATCATCCACAATGTGTTGTTAGCCGGGCCAAGGTTAACCTTAGGAAGTTGACCACTTCACTCTCCCTAAGCACACTGCTTCTAACAAGTACCTTGATGGACCCTCCCACACAGAGAACAGACTACCAAGTAATTGACAAAAAGTGTGTAAAAGGTTTTTATGTAATCTACGAGTAATCCTTCAATAAAGCACCGCTCGAGCAGTAAGTGGCAAACTAAATCTTGATGTCGCTGCCATCGCTACTATGTAACTCCAGCACAAAGAAGTATTGATAAAGGTACATGGATATTTTTTGATGCGTTTGGCAAACTATTTCTGGAGGGCGCTCCCGACAGATTTTACACACAAAAAATCGATTACTTCCTTCGAGCCTGGTAATCTGTTCTCTGTGCCTCCCATTCATTGTTGTTATTGTTTTTATGTACTTTCAAGATATGATTTTTAGGTGATTTTCTTTAATTACTTCTGTCATTGCACTTATTTATTGTCTTTGGGTTATAGGTTATAGTTGAATGCTTTCTTAGATTGTGGATATATTTAATATAAATATTTTCAATGTGAGTGCTCTGGTCCATACAACCCGTTTTCTGTCATGGACTATTATTTATTCTTTTTTATGATCTTTTGTGTTAGAATTGTGTTTCTGGATCATAATTATGTTTAAACTTATCAGTGCAGTTCGTTTGAAATAGGTTAAAACTAGTCAGAAAACATAGACTAAGAGTAATCACTGATTTATTATTATTTATTATTATTGACGGCAACACTCGCGGCTTGCGACCGTCTCGCCCTGAGTCATCAAGTGTCATCTAATGGAAGAGTCTAGAATTTCGCGAGTTCGATTACTTTCTGAATTATGCAAAAATTTGTGTTTCGTTTGTATGGGAGCCCTCCCCCCACCTTCCAGAGAGGAGAGGAGTCTCAATCGGCCATAAATATTCTGCCTCCGGTAACTCCCACATGCTAAATTTGGTTTCATTTGCTTGATTAATAGTCGAGTTATGAGGAAATTTGTATTTTACTTGCATGGGAGCCCCCCCTCTTAGAGGAATGAGGGGTCTCAATCCACCATAGAAAAAAATTCTGCTTCCACAAACCTTCAGATGTCAAATTTGGTTCTATTTGCTTAATTAGTTTCCGAGTTATGCAGAAATTTGTGTTTCATTTGTATGGAAACCCCCTTCTAGAGGGAGAGGGGTCTCAAACTATCATAAAAAAATCCTGCCTCCAAAACCCCCCATATCCCAAATTTGGTTCCGATTGATTGATTAGTTCTCGAATTATGAGGAAATTTGTATTTCATTTGTATGAGAGCCTTCCCCTCCTAAAAAGGTGAGGGGTTCTAATTCATCATAGAAAAAATTCTTGTCACCAAAAACACCCACATGCCAAATATGGTTCCATTTGATTAATTAGTTCTCGAGTTATGCAGAAATTTGTGTTTCATTTGTTTGGAAGCCCCCCTCTTATTGGGGAGGGGTCTCTAACTATCATAAGAACCTTCCCTGGCCCCAAAAACCTCTATATGCAAATTTTCACGCCGATTGGTTCAGTAGTTTTCGATTCTATAAGGAACATCCCGATAGACAGACAGAAATCCATTTTTATAGGTATAGATTATCGACACTCTACGACCTTTAATTTAATCGCGAAAATAATTGGTCAATTTCATGCTCAAATGTTTATGTTGGCATCACTCCACATATACACCCGTTTTCTTGGTAACGTACAACAACGACGGTCGCGGATTCGGAATTGCAATCGAAACGAGGTGAAGTTTTTCCTATCAATTCAAGTGAACAATTTGGGCAAAATGATTATAACATCTTACCAAATAACTGTCCAGGTGGTAAATTAAAGTTTTTTTGTTTCGCGAGTGATATTTTTTTTTTTTTGTGATGGCCCCAGACCCTATATGGTCTTTGCCTCCACCCCATACGCATCTTTGGAGTGGGAGGGACGTTTATCTCTTGGATATTTAAATATAGTTACTTCACATATTGTTGCTTATCTATTTATCAGCCATACTACTTGTTGCATCACTCTCCCGCGTATGTCCATCACAATACTATTAAATTCTGATAATCGTATTTTCTATGATTTCATATAGATTGGGCTACCATTACTTTTCACCTGTCTCGCCTTCGCAAGCAACAGGATATTCCCTAGTAAAAAACGGTTCTGCCTTAGCAGACTATAGAGTGAATGACTCGACAAGTTCACAATAATCGTTAATTTAAAATTGGCTTTTCACTGTTTCAATAGCCATGCGTTTGAACTGGGTCAAATTCGTTGAACATTTGGCTTCCTGTGGCAAACTATTGTATATTTGAAGTCCTTTATAGAAAAGCGATCTCTGAGTCGTCTGTTTCAAAAAACGAGGCAGTCTAAAGTCAGACGCACCTCTAGTGTTGTGTCTGTGTATATCTCTACCAAACTGTATTTCTTGTGTAAGATATTCAGGCAATATACCAATTTTCATTTTATGTATAAACATCAAGCTGTTATATATTATTCTTTGTTTCACTGACATCCATTGGAGCATATCTAACATAAGATTCGTTGATGTTAACCGTCCACGTCTGAGCAATAGTCTCATTATCTTATTTTGCAACCTTTGAAGCCTTTGCACTTGCGTATCTGACGCCAGCAACAGCACCGTTGCGCAGTAATCAAAATGCGGCAATATAACTGATCTTACATATGTTAGCTTGGACCAAAACGTTAGATATCTATTAATCCGACACAGTACTCCATACTTTATGGCAATCTTTTTTATAACGTAATCCACGTGTTCAGAGAAATTAAGCTTTTCGTCCACTTGTACTCCTAGGTACTTAGAAACAGTCACTCTTTCTATTACCTCTTCGTCTATTTTGAGTTCAACATTCTGAGCAAATTTTTTATTTTCTTTAATCATCCACTTTGTTTTCGATACATTCAAGCTTAGTTTTTTCCGTTTCAAATACTCTGCGATCTGCTTGAGGTCAATTTCAGCTTCTCGAATTGCCGTGTCTAAGTTGTCACTGGCCCAATAAATTGTGGCATCATCTGCAAAGAATGTCAGGTTTCCATGTCTCAAGCAAGTTTTTAGGTCATTGGTGTATAAAATAAAAAGTAAGGGTCCTAATACGCTTCCCTGTGGTACTCCCAAATCATTCCTACGCGAATTCGAAACAGCGTTCCCGTATTTAGTCCTTTGACTTCTATTAGAAAGATAACAGTTAAACCATTTCCATGATATGACGACTGAACCGCTGAAAAAAATTAATGAATAACCGACGGCGAAAAAGTGAAAATATAGTGATGAGTTGGTCACTAATCTCAGTATTTAGTGCAATTAATGACCGAAAAAGTATTAGAACTTATAAAATGCAATGTTCAGTGCTTTGAGTTGCAAGATCTTATTACGGCTAGCAGGTTAGTTGAACTAATTATATATTTTTGTGAAGGTTTCCCGAGACTATGAGAGCATGCTGGTACATTGAAGAAGGGAAGGGAAGGATGATATTCGGTGCCATACTGACTGCCATAAATGGACTCTGACGACCTTGTCGTTAACTTCAATGCGCAAAAGTAGATAGACCAAATAACTTAATTTCAGAATTTCAGAGCACTGGGAAAGATTTAACCGTTTGGGGAATTTTTTAAATCTGCGGTGTGTGTGTGACAACTGCTCATATTTTTCGTTCAACAAAAATTTCGAAAAATTGTTTTTAATCGTATTGTGTGAGGTATTTCCATACAAAGAACACGTGATTTGGTTTGAATAGGGCTATAGATTGCAACCATATTTTCCAAATTGAGGAAAACCAAATACACCCTAATAATTAATTACATTTTCTTTAGTGTTTATGGCGCTATAGAGTTGCAATGTCGCTGGTAGCAAAAAGAGCACGCGAGTGTCGGTTTTCCACGGATTACCCTTTTTATTCCAGTCAAATGTTCTTCAATTTTTTGTACATTTACGCGAAAAATCTCGAAAATCTTAGTGAAAATCCGAAACTATTGTATAACAAAATCATGCACCTACGTAGTTACGATGAAAAAGTTTTGTGCTTCAATTACGAATGATTTTCGTTGCCACAGTCGAAAAAAAAAGTCAATTTCCCATTGAATACGAGGCGTAGCAGCTCAGGCGAAAAACGTGCCTCAACAACCGAATGCAAGCTGAAAGCAAACGAAACGGATAGAACAAGAAAAAATTAAAACGAGACAGCTGCCTGTGCCTGTGCACCACCGGTGAATCGGCGGCTCCAAGTAAATCGTAGATTCCAGGACAATCTGTCCGCGCGTTCTTCTCACAGATTCGTGCCTCACATCCACTGTCGGTTGATTCCTGAACGGGCGAACAACGGGCACCCTTCCTTTTGGAGCGAGCAATACTGGTGGCACTCCATGCTCGTCGGGTTGGTTGCGGATGTGAAGATATTTTTTAATTAAACCCCCAACTATTGGACGTTCGGGTAAGCTATCGGGCTAGGCGCAGCTGAGTCTGCCGTCCTCCTGCCTGGGCGCGGAAGTACACAGAAGGACCAAATAACGAACGACGAGGCACCATTTGCAAAAGCTAATCGAATTAGTAGGCGACGATAATGCGTTCGGCAAAGGGAAGAAAACAATTAAAATACGGTTTGACACTAATGTGTAACACTGATTCACCGCAGCAACCACTTACTGTCACAAGTCGGTGACGGTTGATAACGGGTTGTGCAATGCTGCGCTCTTCGGTTGGCAAGCAGAGCTACCTACAAGACAGAGCGCCCAAGAGATTGAAAAAAAACATTAACTTGTGCTGACCAATTAAACTCCAATAAATCATAACCTCATTTGTCCGATCCGGAGTGTTCATTCACATTTAATAACCTTCCCGCTTTCAGTCACCGCCGGCCGTACGTACGAAGCGAAACACAAGTCGGGACAAGCGAATCTTGCAAGCCGCGGATTATCTCCACGGTCGGCCAAAGTTGTCGCCGCACCGTTGCAACGTTGGTTACGCTACGCCGCTTGGAGTCACTACTTCAAGGCCTTCGATCGGTGACTCTAACGCACGCTTCTGGCAGGGCGCATCGTGGTGGAAAATGGCGGCATCTAGCAAACAAACGCCTCACCGCCATCCGCGAGAAAGAAAGGCAAACATAAAATAAGAAGCACGCCAGGCCAGACCACAAAAGCGAAAGACTGGAAAAATATTACAACCTTTTATGGATAATTTAAAACATTAATTCAATTTGTAACCACCGTGCGGGTTTGTATGCGCTGTGCGTGTCTTGTATGGATATGTGTAGTGTATGTACGCATAGGAAAGTGTACGTGTGCGCCATTTCTGCGACGTTCGCCTTTATATTGGCTACCCTTTTTAAGCCGCAATGTGATTTGTATTTCTAATCGACTTCGACGATAGACGCCACCACCGTCGCCGCCGCCGCCGCCAAAGCCGTGATTTGCCACAGGTGATTTGAAGTCAATTTGCCACGATTTTACACCTTGTCCCTTCGTCGCTGTCGTCGTCGTCATCAGCCGGTAGCCTTACAAACCAAAGAGACCACGTGCTTGGCCACGCACGGTAGGTAGTCCCTCCAAAACCAAAAAACTGTGAGAACTCTGTGATGTTTCCCATTATCCGTGACATTTTCGGGAAGGTAACGAAATTTACGACCACACAACGAATTGGTTGCGAAACATCACCCGGTTTTTGCCGGCAACTGGTCCGTTCGGCGAGCATAAAAAATTGAAATTGGAGACATGGGCGACCCCCAAGATGTTGATAATTAATTTTTGTCTTTTATTTTTAAACGATCTTCGCGGCTCAATTTATGATTAAGGTTACACCACAATGGCGGCGGACGGGCGGATTGCGTTTTTTTCTTCTGATTTTTAGTGCCTATATTACTATAAAGCGGTAAAAATTTGATTCTCTAAAAATTTGTGATATGCGGCTTGATTTTTGACATAGCAAAAACTTAAAACAATTCAGTCAGTCAAGAAGTAAGCCGTAAAAACCATTAAATTCTTTCAAATCCTACTCTATCCTCTGCCAAAGAAATTCAAAGATTAGTGTTCAGTCATTGTGCATCAAGAATTTAGGACCGTCAAATTATTTGCCTGTAAAAGATAGGCCTTTTTGTCTTCTAGTTTTATCATCATTCACATTATGTCCTTTTTCTACATTTTGTTTTTGCTCCTATCGTGGTCTGAGTTCATGCCGAGCTTTCATTTCAATACGTTTACAGCAAGGATTTCTTATTTTCCTTTTTTCGGGTTATCCAGCTGGGCGCTTAATAGCGTATAAAACTCTGCGCCGGGCCCTTTTGTGATGTCAACAAAGTGTCAGAGAGACATCAAACACCAGTTTTACCTGACGAGGCAGGCAATGTCGCCCACTAAAACACAGGTAGAGCTATGCCCGCGGACGAAGGCGTTCCGGCCCTGCGCGGACTCCTCGAACTGACTTTGAGATCTCTCTGCCAAAGGCCGGAATGTCATATTTTAAATAAAATGATGATGATGATGATGATAATGAAATGATGTGCTTTGCCGTGGACATTTTGAATTACTTAAGTTGTAAAATGTTAGTATAGTGGGGAAGTGGAAGATTCGTCAGCCTCACCAAACACCGGTCATCAACCGCGCGCCTTCTATCAATTTTCCAACACACACAACCACAAACGAACCAAGAGGAAAACCAATTTCGGACCATTAGTGGCTATCAACTTATCAGGGCAAATTTCATCTTACATCCCTCAGCATTTGCACTGTCCCAAGACAGGTCTGCAAAGTAAATTGAGCGCAGCACATCTGGACGTTCGCGGTAGTCGACAGAAGCTTTAAAATATACAGTCGCACAGCCGCCTCCCAACCCTCGAGACCAAAGAGCTTGTGCGCAGTATCTATAACGGAAATCCGTTATCAAACCCCAAGGACCGACCGCTAGAAATATTATTATTGTGAATTAAATGTAAAATAGTATAATAATTGACTTAATTTTCCCATCTGCTATCTTAGCACCTCTATTATTACCCTTAATCATTGTAGAATGCTCCTTCAGCATCCAAACCAAACCAAGGTCTGGAATCCCGCTTACATCCCCTTACTAACCCTAAGCCCCCGGCCGACGCAATCAAACCGGCCATTTTCGGAGATATTTGTAACAGCTGAGTGTGATAGATAGGGATGAGACTCAGAAAAATTCATTTAATAACACGTTGTTACACGGAAGAAATACTTCTTAATTGACTTAGTTTCCGTTGTTAGTCACACCTAGTACATCATAAAGACACATTTTAAATCTTCCTAACTCCCCCAAAATTTTAAGTTATTGCAAAAAAAAAAACGGTTTTTGGCTTGGTGTCCACATACTATCATGAATAATTCAATCATTTTCCAAGCAATTTTAAGTTTTTTATATATTTTTGGAAAGCTTATAAGACAAGCTTTCCGGATATATACACATTCACGATGGTTCTACAAAAGTTAGACGAGATTTTTTCAATTAAATATAAAATTTAACTAAAAAAATGAAATTTTTCTCACTTTAGGGGTCTTTAAAGTGACCTTAAAAATGACCCACATTTCTATGATCAACACCACTTGTTTTGTATTCAATCCTAAGCCTTTGGTCAAAATTTCAGCTAAATCGGTCAAGATTTGCGAATTTGAGATCATTTTTAAGAGATGTAGAATTTTTTGCTTTTCATATATTACCCGCACAATCTTACAACTCAGCATCTTGCACATGATTTCTATCTAGATACCTAGTTGTAATATTGAGCGGGCTATATGTATTAGGAAGTATATACAGTATTCTGAAAATCCGCCTTTTGATCCGAGGGTCCTAGGGCCGAGTCGCATATACCATATGCTTCGACATCGACCGCTGGAAGCCGACGTGGGTCCCGACGGCATCTCTTGCTTCGACAACGATCGCTGGATAACAACGAGAATGCCAACGGACCCGCTGGTTCGAAAACGACCACTGTATGACGCTTAGGGCCCCGGCGGCACTCCATTCTTTATCAACGACCCTCGAGAGTACCGGTGATGGTCCCCAACCCAACTGTAACGACCGACAGTAACAGACTTTGCGAGTCCCAGCAGCACTGCGTAGCATAAGAACAGTTGCTGGAGGACGTTGAGCGTCTCGGCGGAACAATCTGCTTCAATGACGTCCGCTGGAGGAGGTCGAGGGTCTCAGAGGTGACTCCTACTTCAACGACGTCTGGCCTAGAACGGCGAGAATCTCTTCCCAAAAGCATCGACCGACCGCAAAAGGACTTTGAGAATCCCGACAGCGCTTCGCAGCATATGAACGACCGCTGGATAGATAACAACGAGAGTCCCAGCGGTTTCCCTAGTTCGACAACGACCACTGTGGGAGCTCAAGAAAACCGGTGGCGCCCCTACTTCTACAATGACTGCTGGAGAACATTGTGGTTTCCAGTGGCACCCTCTACTTCACCAGCGATCGCTCGAGAACGTTGAGGATCGCGGCGGCGCCCCAGCTGTAACAAAGATTACTCAAGAATGAGGTAATAGCAAGCTGGAAAGGCCGCCTCCTTGTCTATGCCCCCTGTGAGATTCGAATGGGTCCGATAATCCACCAGAGTTTCTCATACAGCACTGTATGCTCTTGTCGTTTTACACTATCATATGCGGCTTTGAAATCAATGAACAGGTGATGCGTGGAGAATCGGAATTCTCGGTACTTCTGGAGGATCTGCCGCTGGGTGACGATTTGGTCCGTTGTAGACCAACCAGCCATGAAACCGGCCTGATAACTTCCCACAAATCTATTGGCTATTGGCGATAGCCAATGGAAGATGACTTGGGACAGCGCTGTGTAGGCGGCATTCACGATAATGATCGCTCGATAGTTCTCATAATTCAGCTTATTGCCATTCTTGTACATAGGGCAAATAACCAGGTACCAGTGGTGCAAGAACCGGTTATTAAAGGACTTTCTAAGTCCAAGCTGCGCTTCGTAGCAGATAAACGACTGCTTGAGGCCGCCGAGGGTCCCGGTGGCACTTCAAATAATATGGAAAATTGTGTCAATATTTTCAAAAAAAAAAAAAAAAATCCCACACTTTTAGAGAATGAAATGAACAAGGCGCTGGAAGCAAATATGCAATTGGCCATCCAGAGCTTTAATTAATTTATGAATTTCGACAAGGTCTCATTTTTTTGCCACAGAGTTTAACTTTATACGGTCAACAAGAATCATTTTCGGGTTGTCGTCAAAATTGTTGGATATATTTTTCTACAAAAATGTTAAATTTACTCATTCTATGGACTGGAACGTTTTGCTCCGTGACCTTGAGGGCATGCATTCGGTAGCGCTCCGGCAGAAAAAGAAAGATGAAACCAAACTGATGCTCACTCGCCGGTAGAGCAAAGCAGTAAAGCACTGCAAAAGCAATACAAAACTCGTCGCGTCGGAGAAGGTAACATCCGAATGAGAACGAGAGAGAGCAAATCGATTCGGTTTCTGCGCTTTGCCAAGAAAACGCCGTGATTTGAGATTTTTTGCAGAGTACGGCAGAAGCCTGCATCAGGGTAGCATTAATCAGCCGCGTCAGTTCTTCGTGCACTATTTGCTATAGCTGTTCGCGCTCGACTGTATCGTACGCTGCCCTGAAATCCTCGAAAATATAACGTGAGAGCATTTTTGGAGGATTTGTTGCAGTGTGAAAATTTGATCCGTAGTAGCACGTAGTGGGGATAGATGACCGTGGTACTTATTATAGATGTAACAAATCAACTCTCCCATGATCTCGTCCGGTAGTTTCTGAGTCGGTCCTTTCCGGCGGCTCTTTTATTCTCCAGCTGACTGATTTCTTGCCGGATCTTTTCGAGATCGGGAGACGGAACCCTGTTATCGTTTGCAGGCACTCCCCGGTTGACTTCCGTTCCATCTCCTTCTGTTATATTCTTTTTAGAACGTACCGTCGCAATAGTGAAATAGAAGCAGGCCGAAGCAACGGGCTGCGTGCACTCCTTTAGCACGAATTTCGTTTCTTCATTTATTTATGATTTATTTTTTTAGTAGTAGGGGAAAGCCACCAAGGACTTGCCAGTTTATGTAGGTAGAATTACAGTAGATCCAAATTAGATTATCAAATGGATTTCACACTAATGCTGTTACAGAAGCGCCAAAAGGAATTGGGCGGATCCACAAGCAGAGGCACTTGTGCGCATTCCGGCGTTATAAGAGTCACTTTCCAGCATTAGGATCCCTCCATGTAATAATCAATTTCGCTGTACCAACTATAACTAAGTTTTAGGACATCATTCTTCATTATCAGCATTATTACAAGCACTAATGTGATGCTAAAATATAGATTCAGATAACACACTTATTTTAATTTTTCGTTCTTAGCTCTAGTGATACAGTGCGACAACCTAGTTCATTCATCCTTCCGAATGGAGTTCCGACACGTGCGTTGCGTATCGCAAGAGGGTTTCAATCACAGCACAGCACATAGTGTAGTGTCCCTATTGGTCGGCGCGCGGGTTGGTGAGCGCATCAAAGACGCCCAACGCACCTACCAACGCAACGGGGCCGCCGACCAGCATTACTGCGTGGAGGAGACCGAGGCAAGTTATTGATCAAATTTAATTTGATTCAATCAATGTGTAATAAAAACAAACTCGTCTAATGGCACTTGACGATGTCGACTATACGGCATGGCATCCACTGGCGGTCCTCGGAACACACGGGACGGTAATCTAGGGAGTAAAATAGAAGGGAGTCGGGGGGGAGTGGAGCATAGTAAGAGTGAGAAAGAAAGAGAGGAGGATTCGACTATCCGCTTTTGTCTGTGCCATTTGTTTGTGCATGGTTATGTCTCTTTCATTGCAGTTGGAGTTTTTTTTTGTTTTTGTGAGCTCAGATTATTTCGTTCCTATATGCTATCAGATTTTTTTTTAAAGAGGCACGAGATTCGGCGAAGGGTTTCGAGTGCACGAGGGGGAGGAAGAGGTTTCACGATTCAATTCACTCGCTCTCGATACGATTTTTTTTTGTAATGCAGTGTGCAGTTGCATTTTATTGATTGCTGATCCTATTTAGAAGTTGCACGCTTCTCTGATGTGAGTTTTGCACCATCAACTGCTGCCGCCTGCACTGTTGCTGTCATGCCACCTGCCACTGACGTTGCCACGGGGCCGGGGGTATAGGGGCAATCGCAGGAGGCAGTTTTTTATTCCTGCACAGCAATCCGCTGCTCTCGATCCATTCATTCTGTATGTATTTTAGTACAAAGTGAATTTACAAAGTGAATAGAATATTCTATATGGCAACCATGACCGAGCGCGGAGGGACGGCGAAAAGGTGGGCAACGAGTGACGAGCGGAGTGATGCAGGAATTAGATTCAATCGTAAAAAAAGATAAAATTAATATTTTAATCACGGATACTTTATGCTGGTTTTAAAAGCTTTACAGCGACGAGGGGAGCGCTCAAACAAATACATTTACACACACACATAGGCTGGATCGTCGATTCCACGACGATGCAAGCAAGGAAGCGGCAAACTGCTGCAATATACAGTTGCATTTATCGAGAATAGCTTGTTCGGATAAAAAGTATACCTTTTCCAGCCTTGCATTGAGACCATAAGTTAGAACTTTTAATGGAGCGATCAGTTTGGGTTTCAATTACTAAATTGTAGTGAGCTTTTAACTTAAGCCAGGGGAAGTTTGCTCTCGTTGTACATCCATAAATACTGAACCTGCAATGTGCGCCTTCCCCGCGTTCGTTCCTGCGTTCCTTTTGACCGGGGCTTCTTCCGCGATGGCTGTAGTAATTTGCTACGTCTGGATGGCTTATGAATACTGCGAAGCGACGACAAAAGCCGACATAAGCCGCACCGAGGCAGGAAGAATGCGAAGGCGAGACATCCGTGCCTAACCTCAGCTAACCGAATTCCTGGTGATGGTGGCGTGGCGGCGGTGTCCAGGAGCGGAGGGACAGAATTATTTTCATTTCATTGCTCTCGGAGGTACTGCAACTGATTTTTCTGCTTCTCTTCGTCCTGCTGATGGCCAAACCTTCTCCGTACATTCACACTAACCTCGTTCGCGTTTAGATTTCCCTGCCAGTCGGTTACGCATTTCCCCGCAGGACCGTTGGCATGGCGGGTCCTTCGTCCCGTACGTAACTGGTGAACAGCTATAGCGATAATGATGGATGCTGTGCTCGGGATGGATGAGGATAATCATTACTGCTGACATGGTCCCGTTGATGGAACGCGCTAGTGGCAATAATGGGACACAAAAGCTTCAGAATCGACCATACGTCCGTCCGTCTGTCCGTTCACTCACTCCTCCTTTCTACAGCCTCGGAGGAAGACAACGACTATACCTACAGCTATAATACTGATGCTGCTGCTGCTACTGAAAATGATGATGATGATGATGATGATGATGATGATGATGATGATGACGATGACGATGGCTTTCCGATACTTGGAGCCGAAGAATGATGACCCGACAATGAGTTGCGGAGCGAGGTGTGTCTTATTAAAAAAAATAATAATAAAAAAATAGATTCGTCTGCTTGTTCGGTACTGACTACCGGCCTGGCCAGGGCTTCCGTGCGGCATGCGTTTCGAGCGACCATATATCCGACCGATTATGCACAGAAATGCTGGTGCTGAGCAGTGAAATATTTTATTTTTCATTTATTTTAGACAAGTGGTGCGACAATAAAAAAATCCATCATTCCTCGGTTCTTGGTGGTGCTGCGGAACTCAACAGGATTGGGGAGGACAACCCGGAACAAGCGCGGGATGCGATTAATTTCAAAAATGATGATTTTAATCCCGCACAAGTGTCACTCAGTGGATTGTGATTTGTCAGAGGGTTCATTGTTCCGGCACGGCACTCCACACGGCAGGGTTGAGTTTGTTGATGCGAATAAGTTTGCGTCTATCTCGAGCATTGTCTACCAGTTGAGTATTTTCTAACTCGGTTTTGCTCAATAAGATGGTATGCATGTTTGACATGGTTTCAAGCTTTTTTTTTTTTTTTTTTTTTTTTAATTCTATATTAGAGAGGTTTTCAGCCTGCGGCTGGTTCGCCTCTTATTTTCAAGCTTTTGCTGTTTATCTGCAAATTTGTAATGTGATGTAACTTCCTAAAGTGAAATTCTAAAGCACAACTGTAATTCCATTACACTCAAGTCTTTTTTTACACGATTTGTTTTTTTCGATTACTCGAGAACGCTGCCACTAAGGAACTATTTGCAATCTACGTGAGGAATGTCCAGCCACTCCCAAATGTATTGAGAGATAAATTAATGGTCCCTAAGTTACCCCGTTCTTAATATTCAAAAAACCAAACCGTGTAAAAAAAGCACTTGAGTGTATGCTTGTTTTACATTATTTCAGTAGTTTCCACGAAATAACCTCCTGTTTATCTTTGTTTCGTTTCAACGCATCTTTTATTTCAATATATTTTTAATGTGGTTTTAACCAGTTGGTCATTCACCATCGACGCAACTAGTAGAGAAACCAGTAAAGTAACCTATGCATTATTAAGTTTAATTTCTTTCCAAGTACATATCCCTATTCTAGGACAAATAGAATTTTAAGACAAGTCAAACAAGACAGACAGGTTACCGTATCCCACTTTTGCTCATACAAAAAATTAAAAAAAATCGTAAATGGGTATGATGAAATGGGGAAGGCAAATGAGGAGCGTCCAATATAGCTCTAGCCATTTCAAGCCCCTACCTAGCGCCTCCACGTGACCATACCTGGTAATGCTCTATTTTGAGTAGCCAAGCTAGGAGGTGCGATGCTGGGTGGTTCCCGACTGCCCGATCTTAGAACCGCGGTTTTGAGCAGAAGGCGCAGCCATACGGCCTTGCTAATAGGTAAGCCTAATACAAGTTATTTTAATTTTTTTCGCGAATTGGGCTTTCTACGGATTACATAGCCAGCTGAAGTCCCGTAGTTTGCAAATTCGCACAAAACTGGCGCTCTACAAAACACTAATCTTCCGGGTGGCCCTTTACGGACACGAATCATGAACGCTAAAGGAAGCTGATCGACGAGTGCTTGGGGTTTTTTGAGCGTAAAATTCTGCGATCTATACTTGGTGGCAAAATGGAAAATGAAGTGTGACGCAGACGCATGAATCACGAGCTGTACCAAGTATACAAATATGCTGATATAGTGAAGGTAGTGTAATGTGGCAGGCTGCGGTGGGCTGGACACGTAGCCAGAATGCCCGACGAAAGAGTAGCCAAAACTATTTTCAACAGAGAACCAGGAAGAGGCCGTAGACTCCGAGGCAGACCCCGCACCAGGTGGGTGTGTGCTGTCGAAGACGATGCACGTTCAGCTGGTATTCGTGGGGATTGGAGAACGGCAGCCCAGGACCGACGGCACTGGAGGACCATAATTCGTTCGGCGCAGGATCGGTAACGGACCGTTGCCAGTAAAGTAAAGTCAAGTAAAGTAAGGTACCGTCAAACGGGGTAACTTGCAACAGTTCTCAACTATGAGTGCAAGTGAAAACTTATCTGTAGTACATTTGAGGAAATTTAATTGATACGAAGTTATTAGGTCTAGCATAGAACAATTTCACATATTGAGAAAAAATTTGCGATCAATATTGGCTGTTGTAGAATTTTTTAATTAATTTATTACTGGTAACCCCTTAAACGGGGTAACTTGCAACAAGCAATATTTTTTGGAAATTGAACGAATTTAAAGATTTGTATGTGTTTCTCTTGACTTGAATATGAAAATGATAATCCGACTTGCGATTTTTAATGCTTTTGTTATGAATATACGCATAAATGTCCTATGTCACGTTGTTGAAAAAAAAATTACGCCCAGTAACGGAAATTACAGAAATAACTTTATATTATTCATGCAGTTAATATTCCTTGTTTGGATCCTTTAGATCTGCCTTCTTTAAGGACCATTCACATATTATGTAATGCACTTAGGGAAGCGAGAGTTGTGTAATAACGCATTACACGTCGTATATCCACAATGCAAAATCGCGTCATGAAGTGGAGCGGGAGAGTTAAAAATCATCGATATGTTGGTTACGTAATATATGAATGTTCATTACGTTATGAGTGATCGTAATTAGACACTGTCATATTGCTGGTCGGTTTTCTCAGTGAGGTTATTTTCTTTTTGGCCTCTTCTATGGCTATTTTCAGTATATCCAGAGAAAAACGGGGATATTTCCGACTTACCGACAGTATCTTACATTCTTCAGGTGTGCTTTAGTATTGTTTGATGCAAAATTAAATGCTAAATTGCCTCTTGAAGCTAACGGAACACAGCTTTTTATATCTACCAGATGTTGCAAGTTACCCCGTTTAAGTACTTGTTTTACGAATAATGTGGTAACAAGTAAGATAATCAAAACTAGTCATCATAAATCGATTCTTTTGTTTCCTTATTGTTCATTTTACTATAAAAAATGTATGTTAGGCTTCTTTAATTTGAAGAGCCTGTGGGCGACACAAAGGTTTTACTAACGAAAAATTGACGATGAATTTGCCACCATCTTGTGGATTTTTTTAAAAATCACTAAAACAGCAGAAAATCAACATAACAGTATCTATGGCTTCTTTGAACTGTTAACAACAAGATTCAGTGACTGATATAGATTAAAAATTGAAGTAACAGATCAAAAAGTACAGTAAATTGGATCGATATAGTGTTGTTGCATGTTACCCCGCTGTTGCAAGTTACCCCGTTTGACGGTAAGTAACTGGTCGAGCAACACCCTGTCGCCACCCACGAAACTTAGCTATCTGCAGTTCCAGGTATCAAGTTTCCATTCCATGTCCTTATTTCGTCGCATTTGTCAATGTCGACTATTCCCAGTATAATTTCCTTGATTGTCTTTAGTGTATTGAATTTGGATAGGTAGCCGTACTAGGGCTACGCTAGTAGCTTTAGCTAGTAGCTAAATTGTACGACCAGTCAAAATGACTGGTCTGGTAAATCTAGTGTTAAAGATGTTTTCAATCCCATAGACTGCCAAATACTACTACGGAAACTCAACCGGCTTGGGCCTTCTAACGATTTCGGCTGCTGACTCCAGACGTATCTGACGAACGCAGCCTATCGGTAAAGCTAGGTTCTACCGAATCGTTTAATTTCTGTAAGCAGTTCGGCGTCCCACAGGGAAGAAATTTAGGACCACTACCACTACCAAAGCTCAGCTAAGGACTTTCGAGATCTATACTGCGTGCGTGCCCTCTACGTTTCTTTGGTACGATCCATTCTGGACACGGCCTCTGTAGTATGGAGCCCATATACATGTCTCTGATTTTCAAGAATCGAAGCTGTGTAACGGAAATATGGTGGGCTTGCATTACGATTCCTTCCACGGTCTGATCCATCCCGCATTAATTGGGATTATATTCTAACCATAAATATTATCATCTATCCTACAGTAAAACCATTTGTAAAATGGTTGGGTACCGTATCCAAACTGTTGGCTTGTATAATATCAAGTATATTAGTTACTAGCTGACCCGACAAACTTCATATTAATATTTTTTTGGAACGATGGTTCTACAATTGATGAAGGGACGGTAGGGGGAAAGAAATGAAATTTTTTTTTTGGTGAAGGAGGGGGAAGAGCGGAAAGGAAGGGGGGGGTATTGGTAGCTATGCTTGACAAGTAGTCATTTTGACTCCTACCTTTTGTCCAATGCTGGAAGGTACATGAGTCGAACCAAGCTGTAATCTGAGATTATAACCGGATTCGAACCCACAACACCCTCCAGGGCATGTGGTTCGCTGGTACTTGTACCTTTGAACCATAGAGGCGCTGGACAAAAGGAGACCGCAAAATCCACTTCTCAAGAATAGCGACGCGTTTCGGTTGGGTTATCGACACATATTGTGCCGCTTCCTGCATCAATTGCAGATTACCACCGAGCGAGAAGTTTTAATCTAACTACTATTTACTTTCAGGACGACGACACTATGCCGGCCCTTACGACTTGCAAGGTACTGCACGTCACGCTGTTCGTCTGTCAGCGTGTGTTAGCCGCGTTTCTCGGCGCGGGTTTTCGAGGGAAGGCCGCGTTCCTATGTAATAGACTAATCTCAAGTTTTTAGTCTATTACATTTTAGTCAAGTTACAGCTTGGTTCGACTCATGTACCTTCCAGCATTGGACAAAAGGTAGGAGTCAAAATGACTACTTGTCAAGCATAGCTTACAATACCCCCCCCCCCCCCCTTCCTTTCCGCTCTTCCCCCTCCTTCACCAAAAAAAAAAATTTTTTTTCATTTCTTTCCCCCTACCGTCCCTTCATCAATTGTAGAACCATCGTTCCAAAAAAATATTAATATATGTATGACCTCATTCCAAAACTTGAGATTAGTCTATAAACTTCATATTGCCACAAATTAAACTGTGTTGTACATAAATCGTGAATCTCGGATGACCTTTGTCACAATCTCGAGTTTTGCAAGTTTTTGGGGAGTTCATGGGTGTTTTAATATACAAATTTTCCTCATAGTAAAGTAGAAAACAACTCACCCCATTGCTTAGCTTGATAAAATTAAGCAGGTAGCATTTAAATATTCGCCATCATTACAAACCATTTCGCCGAATACCATTTTGCGGAACACCAATTCTCGGTTGACCATAACGCGGGATATAGAGTTTCGCAGAATACCATTTCGCGAAAAACCTTACGCGGGATGTACCATTTCACGGAAAATCTTTTCGTAGAAAGTACCATTTCGCAGGGGGTACTCATCTGAAGGAAAGTAATAGAGGTCAGTAGATCTAGAAAAATAAATAAACCTAGATAGAGGTGATCTTTACGGGGGGCTGCCCCCGCAGTGGAAGGTGCTTCCGACGGCAGGTCGCCGGCAACACTCGCGGCCTGTGGCCGTCTCGCGCTGAATTATCTAATGTTACTATTGATAGTTTTTGGTGGTCTTGTTATTGATTAATATTTTCGAAAGAGTCTAAAATTTCTCGAGTTCGATTAGTTTTTGAGTTACGCAAAAATTTCTGTTTTATTTGTATGATAGTCCCCCTACCACAGGGGTGAGGGGTCTCAAACCGTCATTAAAAAAATTCCTGCCCCCAAACCCTCCCCCCACATGAAAAATTTGGTTTCATTTGCTTGATTACTTTTCGACTTATAAGGAAACTTGTATTTCATTTGTATGGGAACCCCCCTCTTAAAAAGGGAGAGGGGTCCTAATTCATCATAGAAGAAATTCATGACTCCAAAAACACCCACATGCCAAATATGGTTCCATTTGATTAATTAATTCTCGAGTTATGAGGTAATTTGTATTTAATTTGTATAGGAGCCCCCCCCCTCCTAAAGTGGGGAGAGGTTTCAATTCACCATAGAAAAAATCCTTGTCTCCAAAACACCCTCATGTCAAATTTTGTTCCATTTGCTTGATTAGTTCTCGAGTTATGATGAAATTTGTATTTCATGTGTATGGAAGCCCCCCCTCTTAAAAGGGAGAGGGGTCTCAATTCACCATAGAAAAAAAATTGCCAACTAAAACACCCACATGCTAAATTTGGTTCCATATGCTTGATTAGTTCTAGAGTTATAAATAAATTTGTATTTCATTTGTATGGCAGCCCCCCCCTCCTAAAAAGGTAAGGGGTATCAATTCATCATAGAAAAAATTCATGCCTCCAAAAACACCAACATGCCAAATATAGTTCCATTTGATTAATTAGTTTTCGAGTTATAAGGAAATTTGTATTTCATTTGTATAGAAGCCCCCCTCCTAAAGTGGGGAGGGGTCTCAATTCACCATAGAAAAAATTCCTGTCTCCAAAAAGACCCACATGTAAAATTTTGTTCCATTTGCTTGATTAATTCTCGAGTTATGCAGATATTTGTGTTTCATTTGTATGGGAGCCCCCCTCTAATCATCATAAGAACCTTCCCTGGCCCCAAAAACCCCTATATGCAAATTTTCATGCCGATCGGATCAGTAGTTTTCGATTCTATAAGGAACATTCGGGCAGACATAGAGAAATCCATTGTTATAGGTATAGATTTGTATGGGAGCCCCCCCCCCCTTAGTGGGGCTAGGTAGCGTTAGTAGGATCGTTGCAGTTGCCCCGCAATTGTTCTGTACTCTAACAGCCGGCTAACAGAAAAGGGTCAAATCTGAAAGACGTTTGAGCCCAACGCTTAGCTGTTTTATCATTGATGTTCAATGAATTACGCTCGCATAATGAATTTAGATAGCGTCAAGGTGTCTTATAATGATGAGAATTTTATGCCGTCAATTTTTTGGCCATAATTCAAAAACAGTTAAAAACGCTGTCGTAAAATTTTATCACTAGAGATTATGAAATTTGCTCGATAGTTTTAAAAAATATCCAGCTTTCAATTTGGACATTTTACCTTCTGTTGATTATCAATAAACCGCCCAGTTAGCTTCGAGGTACGATACTTTATTTATTTATTTAGTTACCAACAGACATATTGTTGTCCTAATGATGATAAGTCTAACGAAGAATGTTTAAAAAGTTTTGACGAATTAAGGTAAAAATCGAACCCAGCTGGAGCTGACACTTGGCTAAAAATTCGTTGTAGGCCGACGATGGCCCCGTTTGCTGCATAATTTGTCCTTCTGCTACGAAGAGGTCGTGGTTGAGCGCGTAGACTAATATCCAAAGCAGCAATGTGAGTTTAATTGTACTCTTATGGTGGTCTTCAAGATCAATTTTGGTCTTAAATGCCGTAAGAACGATGACATCGAACGAATCGTCTGAACAGGCAAGAAAGTACTCGGCAATGGACGTATTCTTGCCGCCAGCATTCTGCTAGTACAGTTGGAGACTGGCAGGACGGAATTTACTGCAAGATGGAATCAATTCAGGCAGTGCCGATGAATGCATACCACGATACTTGTCTAAGAAGGGATACTGGAAGCATAGAACAGAAGTGGAAGTAGAAATCCAAACACGTACATGCTACTTTCTACAGATACTAGCGAACCTGGCGGTAGCGAGTCACGTTTTTCCACGAAAACACACGAACGCATACGAATGCACACGAAAGCGTGTGAAAGCTGCTATGCGATTGGCAGCGAGCGTTCTGCTTATATTGCTGTTATTTGCTTCTATGCGAAAACCTTCCCAAAGAAAAATAAAAACAAAAAAGACTCTGTTACCAGTTTTGATCGCCGAATCGTTCGGACTTCCACTTCTGTTCTGTGCTGGAAACCCACTTCCCGATCCCCGACTTCAGCGCCGGAACGACAGAAACTGACGAAATGCGTGAGAGTTTGCTGAGGATTTTGCTCGACTGAAGCGGAGGAGGAAGGGGCTTCCTTAATGCCATGTATCGTGCGTTCCGGTCTCGGTGATAAACTGCAACTTAGCTGGAGCGAAATGGATGGTGATGAAGTTGCGTTGACTGTGCAAACAGCTTTATGACACGGATGAGAGGCCGCTTGACCAGGTTCTGATGGACCGGAATTTGGATCCTCTAATAGGCTGGAGTCCAGCCGCTGGGCGAAGGGCCAAAACCGCAGAAACGATCAACGCTTTGATAATTTGTACAATGAACATACTTGCCAATAATGGCAGTTTGGAAAACCACTCCCACACACATGGCCAGGACGGCTGCCGAACGCTGGCTGCAGTTGCGCGACTGTGGTGGGGGGTTTGCCTTTTGACGTAGTTTATTGCGTGTAAAAGCGATACTTCAGTTAATATCAAACAAACTAAAAGTCGCCACCGACCTAAAGAACAAGGCACCTCCGTCAACTCCATAGGTAAAGGGTGCGCGTGGTAATTTGTTAGTGTGTCTTAAATCCTTTAAATTACCTTTTCGTTGTTTTTGAGGTACTCTGGTAATCGCGTAACGATTATTGTCCAAATATTGTACCTCGTCACTGGAAATCGTATCAGAACTGGGAAAATATTTTATCTAAGTTAAACACTTTCTAAACATCGATCAGATTCCGCAAGACACGTTATAAATCGCGATGTACAAAAATGAAATTCGCCAACCTCCCGGTGGTATAGTCCTCCATCGCATAGATAACAGCCCCAGTCGAAGCTCGGTGGCAATTATAAAAAATTAAATAAATTTCTTAAGCCAATGGCCGCTGGTCGGCAAGGGGGTGCGACCAGCGAAAAAAAAAATTAATTATTGCTTCAATTTCCATTCCCTGGCTTCACTGTCTTCCTTTTTTATTTTTGGTTCATTCTTCGGAAAAACTATCAGCTTTGGACAAACTCATCCCTTGATAAGTTTCCGTCTTTTTCCACTGTCAGTTGCTCTCTCGCATCGGTAGGTCTTTCTCGGACTTGTGAACTTTTCGGGAAGTAGCAGGAACTCCCCGGATGCCCCGCGCTGCTGGCTGTTCGGAACCGACAGCAGACGCTTACCCATACCATCTTTTCAATTTTAGCTTACATTTCCAGGGCGCGTAGCACACATTTTTAATATTAATTTTTATAATTTCCGCGATGCTACTCGGGTGAGCGTGGATTTTTTTTGCCCTTCTTCGGCGCGTGTGCCGTTGTACGGTTCTTTATCGGAAAAGGATGCTAACTACTGCCGTTCGACCGATTCCCCGGACTTAGTGTCGGGACTTTTAAGGAGATAGACTGCGTTTTTTTACGTTTTTTCGCCGAGTCAGTAAATTACATCGCCTTCGCTACGCGGTGTCGGATCCTCTCGGGACGGGAGCGTCCTTGCTGCTTGGTCTTGGTCAACGGTTGCTGTGCGTTGTTGGTCCGAAACGTCCAGGGGCATTTGGCTTTCGAGACCGGATGCTGCTGGCCACCAAGTTCACCGGGAGGCCGGGAGGTGCATATATTAAAAGCGATATTTTTTCTATACCGTCGTCATCGTCGTCGTCGTCGGATGTCGGTTGCTGCTGCTGCTCGCAGCACAGCGATCGATCCTCGGTATTCCTGTTCGGTGTGTTTGGGGCACGTGAGAAGGAAACGACCAAGCAATCCGTTTAGTGAGAAATGAGGGAAGAGGAGGTTGTCGGATGCACTTTGCCGTTCGGCACGATTTTTTCGCTGTTGCATCGCTCAGCTCTCCCCCGGAAGCTGCTGTGCGTTTCCGTTTACTCCTGGGTGGGTGTTTTCTGTTTTTTTTGGTGTTCACTAGCCATCGCTATCGTCGTTGACTTCCAGCGAGGTAATTCGACACAGCAAAAAGAAAAAAAACCAGGAAGAGACAGAGCTATGTGCTTTGAGGAAAAATATTATATTAGCATTTTTTCGCAATATACCTACAGCGAAAAAAAACGAAGAAAATGATGAAAAATTGAGGGAGTTACTGGTTGTGAATATTAATTACGAAGCGGAAAAGAGTAATCTGAAAGCTTATAATGGCTAAATTGAAATGTTTTTGCGCTTTATCGGAACTTGAAGCCAAATGAATCCAAGCTGAAGTCATTAAAGTTTTAAAAACAAGAGGAAGTTTGGTTTTTGTAGAAGTCTCTTACAAACTGAGCTAAATTTTTACAAGTTTAAATCAACAGATAAAGCTAGGGCAGAAAGCAATGTTCTACAAACCGATTCACACTCAACTTCTTGTGTTGATTTGTATTTCTCATTTGTTTCTATCACAAACACCTCCACCAACGCCATCGAACGGAACATGCGAGGGTGGACACTATTCCGCATAAGCCTGGTACCTGATCCGGACGTTCGTTCAATCGCCAAAGAAAAACATAAACGAAACAAACGATCGCGGTACGCTGCTGCTGCTGCTGCGGTTCGTGATTATGTTAACTCGGCCAAAGAGTTCATGTTTTTCACGATGCTATCAGAATAGATACACTTGTTCTGCGATCCCACGAGACGAAACGAGCAGAATGGTGGTCGTTAATTGCCCTAACAAGTCAGTGCCAGCAGCAGCTTGACCGACCATTACGCCCTTGAATCGGTGTTCCTTTATTAGCGAAATATAAGTTCAAGGGCTCTCCCTACCCGATTGAGCTCATTAAGACCCCATCGGTTGACAAGCTTACCCAACCAAACATCATCATCATCATCATCATCATCATCAGTCTCTTCATAGTTGGCCACGGGTTGCGGAAGGTAAGTGACCGAAAAATGACAGTAATTTCGAGCAGTTCTGCTGGTTCTCATTAGCATACCTCTAGAGAGCGAAACCCATCCATCGGTGGCGAGTTTGTCTACTTTGTAAAACATATTCGCAGCAAATTTGCGGTCACCGCGTGGCCCAGGAACCGATTCTTGAATGCCAGCCTCTCTCAGTGTCAAGGTGCTTTCGAGGTGCTGCGGAAAACTAGTTTCACCGCGAACCGGCGGAACCGGAGCTGGCTGTGATCTCGTGACTTGTCATTATCGCTAAGTGGCCGTCGTCGTCGTCGTCGTCGGATGGCGGTGCGGTCGTGATGAGGGTTGATATAATTTCATGTCTTTATATAGCGAAAGACTGCTAACCTGTTGATAGCTCGATGCACGCGAGATTTCGTCAACTTTGTTGTTATGCTGCTCTGCAGGGCCAGGGGAACTCTACTTCTACTGAACGAAAATGTTTCGTTAAACTGCCAGCTTGCTGCGATTATCGTGAGTGTAACAATTAAAAGCTTCGATTCTGTTTGCTTGCACTGTTTAGTGAGCTTTCGACGATGCAAACGTCGAGATCAGGGACAAAGATCAGTGCAATGATTTGTCTAGTGAATAATTTCGTTCCTGCTGTTGCACGTTACCTACCTACTCTAAGTGCAAGCGACTCTTGAATCAAATTGAATTAATATCCGTGCCAGTTTTCGTTTAATCATCGCTTCGCTCGAGTGCCGTTAAAGGCCAACCGGCAACATTGTCTACTCGAAGCGCTGTGTTCCGTTTGACATTTGACACATCTACGGCTGGTACTGTTGCGGTTTTTCCACCCCTTAGCGGTCTGAGAATTAATTGAGCCGTTCCCGTTCAGCCCCGAAGCCATGTAATCACACTTTTTAATGATCTTGTTGTAGCGCATCGTTCAAAAAATCCCCGCGCTTCAATTGTATGTGCTGCCCCGAACGGGAGCGCTTTTCTCACGGACCCTGAATTCCTCTGTCTGTTCTGGTTGTGTTCATCAACGCAAAAACATGACGACCGAAACTCCCAAGCCCTCGACATTCCTTACCGCGAGCCCACTCTCGGGTTCACTAATCCGCTGCTTTCTTGTACTTTTCGATACACAAACATCGAAGTCGTCCCCTCCGTCACTCGGGTCGGCAGCTGGTTCCGGGCGAAAGATTCCGTCCCGTTCGCTTCGAACAAAACAACAACAACAACAACAGCAACAACAACAACAACACTCGGACGGAAGCGACGAACCGTGGTGAGCCGCCCGAGCACGCATATTATCTGTTTGTTCCCGAATGCTAACGGTATCGACGCGATTTTCCTTCTCCCCGCGGTGGGCGGCAAACTATGTTGATCTCTCGCTCCGCGGCAACGCCGGTAGCGTAGCTAGAATGAAGGTTTAGTGACTCAAAAGTTTGAGAGAATAGTAGAAACGTATCAGAGCCGTAACGTGACATTGTGGTGCCCTTGGCGAAGGGCCAATTTGACACCCCTTCGATTCCTGAATCAGTGTTCTTTCCAAGTTTATCACTTTTTCGGATTCGTCCCTTATCCAACACTTTCGCTGTACTTCACGTATGCATTGAAAAACATGGACTAATTTTAGATGACCATGAAAAATACAAAGGATAATCCATTGGAACACAGTTGCTTAAATTCTACGTTTTTGAGTCTTCTACAAAACTGCTTCGCGGCCCTGCTGGGCGATCTTTCAACAATTGTCAGGAACAGACGCCATGATCGACGAAAAGGTAGACGTCGGAGTTGTGGCCCTGGCGATCAGCTGTTTCTCCGTTATGGCCATTTTATCTTCAACCGGTTTATCTCCTCCAGTGATCTCTTAGCCGAGGGCTGGTCCGGCCAGAATACCAAACCCTCCTTCACGCGATACTTCTTGATGAAGGCGGCAACTTCCAGCAGGCACTTGATGCTGTTGTATATATCCTTGTTCACCGCAAACACTGAAGCAAAAAAACGCGGCTTTTCTGACATTCCTTCGTCGCTGAGCGTCAGCCACATATGTCATCGCTTACCTTCTTGGTGAGGTGAGGGATCCCCTGCCAATCATGGCCGTCTACCGTCAAGAAGTTCTCGTCATTCATCATGACCACGACGTTTCACTTCACTGAAAAGCTGTTTTTCACAAACACCTTCTAGGTGATTGCCTACTTACTATTCATACACCGCCAGCTTCAACTGACACTTCCTCATAAAAATGTCCATTTTGACTAACTTCACCGTTTGGTCGGTTGCTCGGATCTACCGGCCCAAAGTTCCGAAAGATACGGGCACCTTCCTTTCGATATTCCTGTTCAGCTTCTGTTGCACTTCACGGTCGCGCAGCACCGCCAGGCAGTTGGAACCAGGCTTCCGATAGACGCTTTTGCAGGGAGAGGATCGGCTCTATCCAGCGGACACGAAGTGCCATATCATATCCACTTTAGCGCTGCGGGCTGGTGCTGGCAGTACGAACAAAGCATCGAGAGTAGTTTGAGTGTTTTCACTATGGCTGCCGCATGCAAATCATCTGATAACACTCTCAATTTTTTTATACACAACAGGGTTGCTACAATTGGAAGTGCATAGGTGGATTCATCACCAGGTGAGGTGGTAGGGTTATTACATTCAAAGTTGGTTAAATCTTGGTTAAATCAGTCCATTTTTAATGCAAACATTATTACTAATAACGTTACTACTACTAGTGGCACGGGCGCAGGCTAGACGTAGGACTACGAATGTAGAGCAATTCGTCTCCCAATGCTAAAGCTTGTGATTTTTGAACGAATTTCATATATAGATGCCCAAGTTGCGCATTAAAGGATTGTGTTCTTCATGCGGGAAATTCATAATTTCAACTCTTCAGCTATTTTAAATGGTGGACCTGAAAAGGTCCGTTTGTTAATCTCGAGTTCTCAAATTTCTGACTCGTGGTGTCTATTGTCTACTTTCTTCCATCAGATAGGTTATTGGTGTGAGGATTAATGGTGGGAGTACTGTTTACCGCGACTGGTAAACGGCTGGGTAATGCGTACCATCGGTGCCTTGTGCACTGGGCATAAAATAGACCTCACAGTGCTCCACAGCCTCTTACCCAGCAACTCCCACCCCTATCTCCTCGTGCTACTAGCCGGGATACGAGCAACATCGGAGGAGATCGGGTAACCAACCCCGGTGGAACCCAAGGTCGTACGCTGACAGGGGAGGAGGGCTCCATCGAGCTACGTTGGTCCTCCGGAGATACTGTGGTGTTCGTTGCGAGCTTTGCAAGCCTGAACCACTAAAAGAATCAAAGCAATGGACTCTGTAAGTAATAATAATAACTCTAATCGGAACAATCGTCAAAGTCCCAGGCGACGAAAACGGACTAATGATGGGAAATTAGGAACATGGGACTGTCGGTCTCTAAATTTCCTCGGAAGTACCCACGGGCTTTCTAAAGAAGTGAAGAGCCGCAAGTTCGACATCGTAGCGCTGCAGGAGGTATGCTGGAAAGGAACAATGGTACGTACGTATAGAGATGGTCATACCATCTACCAGAGCTGCGGCAATACACACAAGCTGGGCACATCTTTCATAGTGATGGGCGAGATGCAGAAGCGGGTGATCGGGTGACCGATTCTTCAATATAAGCATAATTAACGTGCACAGCCTTCACCTCGGAAGTACCGAAGATGAAAAAGCCGAATTTTACGGGCAGCTGAAGCGTGAATACGACCGCTGCCAAAGACATGATGTCAAAATTGTCATCGGGGACTGTAATGTTAAGGATGGTCAGGAGGAGGAATTCAAACCGGTGATTGGACGGTTTAGCGCTCACCCGCAAACGAACGAAAACGGCCTAAGACATTTCGACTTCGCCGCCACCAAGAACATGGCCATACGTAGTACCTTCTTCCAGCATAACCTTTATCATAGGTACACCAGGAGATCACTCAACCAGACAGAATCCCAAATCGACCACGTTCTGATAGATGGTCGCCACTTTTCAGACATTATCGACGTCAGAACCTATCCGGCCACTAACATTGATTCGAATCAATACCTAGTGATGGTGAGGATACGTCAAAAGCTATCTGTTGTGAACAACATTAGATACCGGCGCCCGTCAGTGTATAATCTAGCTCGACTGAAGCAACCGGATGTCGCCGAAAATTACGCGTTATCTCTCGAAACCGCACTCCCGGCAGAGGGTGAGCTGGATGAAGCCTCTCTTGAAGACTGTTGGAATGCCGTGAAAACAGCCATTGACAGCGTAGCGGAGAACGTCCTAGGCCGTGTGGCACCGAATCGACGTAACCAGCCAGCAGATATTGGCTGAGAAGAATGCAGCGCGGGTACAAATGCTGCGTAGAGCCACCCGTCAGAATGTGGAGCGATACAAACATAAGCGAAGATAGCAAACCCGACTCTTCAAGGAGAAGACGCGCCAGCAAGAGGAAAAGGAGTGCGAAGAACTCGAGAAGCTGTACCGCTTTCACGACGCACGGAAGTTCTATCAGAGACTCAACGGATCTCGCAAAGGTTTTGTGCTGCGGACCGAAATGTGCAGAGATAATGATGGAGGTATCTTGACTGACAATCGCACGGTGATCGAAAGGTGGAAGCAGCACGACGATGAACACCTGAATGGCGTGCAGGCGGAAGACCATGATAGCGGAAGAAATGATCACATTGGTAGCAAGCTACGAAGATCTGCCACCCCCATCGACAAGGGAAGTTAAAGAAGCC
Source organism: Sabethes cyaneus (assembly GCF_943734655.1). Taxonomy (NCBI): domain Eukaryota; kingdom Metazoa; phylum Arthropoda; class Insecta; order Diptera; family Culicidae; genus Sabethes; species Sabethes cyaneus. The sequence continues at coordinate 4,327,346 of NC_071353.1, forward strand.
ATCTAGCGGCTGAAGAACTACAAAGCAGCGGGAAAGGATGGCATTGGAGCGGGACTTATTAAAATGGGCCCGGACAAGTTGGCCGGCTGTCTGCATAACTGATCGTCAAGATTTGGGATACGGAGCGACTATCGGAGAAGTGGAAAGACGGGGTTATTTGCCCTATCTACAAGGAAGGCGATAAGCTGGATTGTGAGAACTACCGAGCGATCACTATCCTGAATCCCGCCTACAAAGTGCTGTCTCAAGTCATCTTCCTCCGACTAACGCCAATGACCAATAGATTTGTGGGAAGTTACCAGAGCGGCTTCATGGAGGGTCGGTCTACAACGGACCAAATCTTCACCCTGCGGCAGATCCTCCAGAAGCGCCGCGAATTTCGAATCCCCACGCACCACCTATTCATCGATTTTAAAGCCGCATATGAGAGCGTTAACCGACAAGAACTATGGAAAATTTTGGACAAAAACGGTTTTCCGGGTTAGCTAACTAGACTTATGGATGGATGGGATCCAGTGCTGTGTAAGAATCTCGTCTGGATAATCGGACCCATTTGAATCTAGCAGGGGCTTCGACAAGGCGATGGTCTCTCCTGCCTACTATTCAACATTGCGCTTGAATGTGTGACAAGACGGGGCACGATTTTCGATAAATCCAGTCAATTTATCTGCTTTGCTGACGACGTAGATGCTGTCGGCAGAACATTTGAGGCGGTGGAAGATCAGTACACCAGACTAAAACGCGAAGCAGAGAAGATTGGATTGAAGGTAAATACGTCTAAAACGAAATATATGCCGGCGGGCGGGACCGAGCGCGACAGGGACCGCTTAGGCAGTATCGTGGTAATCGACGGGGATGAGTTCGAGGTAGTCGACGAGTTCGTATACCTTGGCTCACTGGCAACAGAGGGCAACAATACCAGCCGTGAGATTAAAAGGCGTATTATCAGCGAATGTCGGGCCTACTACGGCCTCCACAAACATTTACGGTCGAATAATCTGAGATCCCGTACATAGTGCACACTGTGCAAAACGTTTATTAGACCGGTTGTTGTCTACGGGCACGAAACGTGAACACTTTGGCGAAGTGCAAGTGAACGGTGTATGGAGACGAAGAATGAACCACGATCTCGTGCGTCTCTACGGCGAACCAAGTATTCAGAAAGTGGTTAAAACTGGACGGATACGTTGGGCAGGACATGTTGCTAGAATGCCGGACAACTATCCTGCAAAAATGGTTTTCGCATCGAATCCGGTAGGAACAAGACGAAGAGGGGCACAGCGAGCGAGGTGGCAAGATCAGGTGGACCGAGATCTGGCGAGCACTGGGTTCCCGCGGAACTGGAGACCAGCTGCCATGGACCGAAACAGATGGAGAAATTATACTGCGCAGGCCTTGTCGTGAGACGTTAGGTCAATTAAGTAAGTAAGTAAGTTCCATCGTTCAACTTTGAAGTTGAGGTACCCGGTAGATAGCCGCATGAGTACGTGGCAGGATCAGAGGCTGGACGACGAGACCACGGACAGAGAAAACTTCAGTCCTGCAGTTTGGGATCTAACACTGCATCTGCGACGATCCCTGGTCTGTATTGGAAGAAGATTGCTCACGATCGCCGTCATAGTCTCGCAACGGAGGCTGAAATAGCTGGGAGTGAAGTGTGATGACCGGCAAAGCCCTAATAGCCACGTTGATTACACTTGCGAGAAGGCTGCGAAGGCCACTAATGCACTTGCTGGCATAATGCGGAACAACTCAGGACCAAGCAGTAGTAGGAGACACCTGATGGCCAGTGTATCCTCGTCGATACTTAGGTACGGTTGTCCCGCTAGAATTACAGCATCAAATAATAAACGGAATTGAGCGAAGTTGAGCGGTACGTTCAGACCTCACGGCCAGGGCTTGTAAAGGGATCGCAAATTAAATGTGACTGCGTGAATGCGTACGCTTCCCGCATTCGACTTGCGCTTTTTTGACAATCATTTGACTGTTTTTCGAATCCAGTCAGTCTGCTGCTTGCGCTGCTGCCGTCTTATAATTCATTTGGCCTCTCAAGAGAAGAGAAGCCAATAGTCGTTCTTCCGCATTGCGTTCATATTGAAGAAAGGAAACTGCAAACTGACTGTAAGCATATGGTGCCGTATTTTTTCGTTTCTCTTTCTGTCTCCAAATCGACTCGAATCGACAAGCAAAGTGTTCGTTTGTATTGAACGGAGTCCGACCGACTTCTTCCGAGCACATGTAGTAGTTGTTTTTTGTAGTCTTGAATCATGCGATAGCGCGGTTGCTTTTCGTTAGCGTGGTGACTGGCAGTCATTTGATTGTGTTGCAGTCAGTCGCTGCTCCAAACGGTAAAGGAAACTTGATCGAAAAGAAAATATTAAAAAAGTTTAGAACGTATTCGTTCTACTGTTCATTACGGAGGTACGACCGAGCAAGCTGCTAGTTTGAAGAAACTGACGGTTCGTCGAAACCAAGTGGACATGAAAATCGATTTAAACTTCTGAATCTTCTGTTTGGAAACTTGCGGAGCATCGATCCGAACCGCTTAACAAAAGCACCAGGCAATCAAATTTAAAGCGTAGAGATCATAAAATCGCCTAAATTTGGATGGACGATTCCCATCGTCGTAATCCTGGAGAAGGACAGCGAGTGCTACAGGCGTAAGAAAACCAGAGGCATAAGGAAACTGGTGAAAGTGGAGTCAATGATCAAGTGGCAGTCACAGTGGGACACGGCCGTGAACGGTAGATGGACCCAATCATTAATACCGAATCTCTCGACATGGGTGAACAGAAAGCATGGCGAAGTTAACTTTTACCTGATGCAGTTTCTGTCTGGTTACGGCTGCTTTAGATAGTATCTATGTCGCTTTGGACATGCAAAGTCGCCACTCTGTCCAGAATGTATAAACCTGGATGAAACGTCACAGCATGTAGTGTGCGACTGTTCAGGATTAATCCTGAGATTGTCGCCGAAACGTGTCGAGAAGAGATACCATGAAACGCTGTTAGCGGAGCAGTGACGCAAATTCTGTCAGAGCTGCAACGTAAATTGAGAAACGAGCAGCGATCCGGCATCGGTGAGCTGAACACAGCGTAAGCACCTGAAGAAGGCGATTCGCGTCTCGGAGTCGGGAGATATTCCATCGCCGGGGAAATCTCTGTCGGAGTAGAATAAATTCATCGCCGGGGATTATTCGAACAACTACAAACGCACGTCATAGGAAGAAATTCTGCGACGGTAGTCGTGAAGGGACGGAAGTCGAGACGTTCGGTTTCTCTAACAGTAGAGAGACAAACAACTAGAAGGATTACAACTTCGACCCTGGAATAGCCTTATGCCTGGTCGCACTTCACATTGCGGAAGCCTGTGGGAGGCCGGTGTGAAGTCGTCCAAACTCCATTTCCAGCGGATCTTTTCGCTGCCGATTACCCTACACTGGACAAGTTTTTAATCTACTAAATTCACGGCGTCGCAATCATCTCACCGACCATCCAAATGATCTCGCTGAGCTTACGGCCGTCCTGGTAACTTCTTAGCCAATGCTATCGATCCAAGAGCCGTACTCTCTCGTTTGCAGGAGCTACGCCACTCTGTCCAGCATTCCTGGAAACTGATTATAAACCAGCATGATCCTTTCAAGACGGTGCGTTTTTGATAATTTTTCTGAAAATCGTTACCATGAAACAACAAAGTGTTAAACTATTCGATCAACAGAGTTCAACTTATGCTCATTACAACCTCTATGCTTAATCTTTCTTTGAATTCTCCAGTTCCAATTGTCTGACTACACCACCGCCCATTCCTAACGCGTATACAAAATTAGTATGCACATATGATGAGCATCGGATTCACGCGTAATTCTACTTTTTGTAAGAGTTTTTTGCACTTGCCCCCTTCATCATCTCCTGCGTTAAACCAAGTTTGCCTCTCTCTTTCTCGCTTTTCAACTTGCAAACGGATTTACGTTGAAATTGTTCCTAATCTAGGGGGATGTTCGTTCGCCCGTTCACGATGTCTTGCCAGAATTGATTAATTATATAAAATAATGAGTTTATGTTTGTTCTTTCTATGTTGCGCACGGCTGCACACTTCCACCGCGTGCCTCACAAAATATTCCACCCATAGTTTGCCACCTGCTGCTGCTGCTGCTGCTGCTGCTGCTGCTGCTGCTGCCGGCTTCTTGGCTAAGATTTACGCACTCTGCTGTTCTGCCACATTACGCTGCCATGCGCTGTGTGGTTATGTTGCTAAGCTGTACCACCGCTCTGCCACCGCACCCGGTCTTTCCCCACCCAAGTGCCCTCTTTCGGGATGATTCCGGCTCGAACCAAACTACGGCTCCCACCATTAAATTTCTATGGGTTGAAAATGATAGTCATAAATGTAGTATTTGCTGTTGGAGTGAGCAAAAACAACAGCGACTGTATACTTATTTAAAGCTCAGTCATTAAGACCATTTCGCTGTGGGAAAGTTTGTCCCATTTTTTTTCAGGTTTTTTTAGAACACCTGTTAGAAGTCTCGCTGTTTGAATGGCGATAAAATTTATTCGTTTGCATTAAAACGGGTTGTTTCGGCTCTAATCATACGTCTTTTACTAGAATGCCTTATTTTTTTTGGGTTCCATCGGAGGTTTGGAGTTCCACTGAACAACTCCCAACTACTTAGGATTTTCATTAATGGAAACACAAATTGAACATTAGATGGGTCTCTTCAATTATTGGGTTCATGTGTAATGACTGTTTCGAGAGCTGTTTCAATCTTTTCAAGCACCACTCGTGAGTCGTTCTACTCTTCTTTTGGCCATCGCAGCATGCCATTGAACGGCATTCATGTGGAAATTATCTCCAAAGAGGATATGCAATTCTGCTTTCCACCAGCAGGCGCTGACCAATTCGGTTCGGGCATCAACCAGGAATAATGGCACTCTTGCATTATTTAACGAAAAAAAAAAACAGAATCCTTCCCCAAATGTACCCATCATCATGCCATCATGGGTTCATTGACATCCGAGAACTTCACAACGCTGAACCGATTAAGTCTGAGCTCACACGCGACGCGGAAGGTACATGCACGTGTGAGGATGTGCCTGTGTGTGTTTGCGCCATATGCATATGGCCTCTAGCCTAGATCCCCCGAAAAGGGTGAAGGGTGCCCCGGCGATAGGCACTTTAAAAACCAATTTAAGCCACGATAATGATCCCATTGCGCTGGAAGGTACGCTCTCTTTCGAAGCAAGTATCCAATTTAAAAACATAATCATTGTTTGAATTTTGCATCCGACGTCCCCGGCGACCGTCACCATCCGCCCGAATCGGAGCAAGCCGGGATTCTTTTTTTTCAGTGGAAATTGTTTTTATATTTATCCACCCTTAACCTGCCTGCTGCTCGCCCGCAACCTTCGACAGCATCGCAGCAGCAAACTTTGGCTGTGCAGGGAGAAAAAAATATCCGCATCGCATCATAAAACTCGGAACTACACATCATCATTCCAGCGCAGGCTGCTGCGAGTCCTGTGGCGAGAATCCACATACGCTGAAGGATAAAGGCACAGCCATTCAGAGTCCACTGCCATCCATCGTGGCTTGATACCGAGCGCTTGATGGGTCCCACATCCGTACAAACACACGCACAACCACACGCTTTGTTTACGCTAGAGCAACAACGAAACGATTCAACTTTAAACTCACCACCGGTTGACTGAATGGAAGGCAGTTTCGGAAGGAGGAAGCGCACACGGTGGAAAATTCCAACTCTTCCAGATAAGGCAGAGGCAACCGGAGAGGAAAAAATCGCTACTCCTCTGTCGGCATACGCATGAAAAGCCCACAGTCCTCTTTTCTACCCCACCAGCGAGGAACCTCGAAGGTTCGCACGCAATTTGAACGTACACACATCCATGCATTTGATGGAAACGAGAAGAGTTTTCCAATATAAACCAGCGAAAAAAAGTACTTCTCTGCTTTGCGTTGCATTGAACAGGCATAAAAATTATAATGCAAACACTGCCAGCTTTCTCCCGGACCCTCCCCCCCCCGAACCATGGCAATCTGTCATATACTTAGACTGGCTCATGGCTTACTGCGTGTAGCCATCCGCTCTTGCCCGTTTGCTCGACGGGGTTGACCGAATCGCCCAAAAGTCGCTTTCATTAGGCGCCGCAAGTAAGTTCCAGTGGGACCACCCCATCGGACCAGCGATAGCTCATGATAATGACTACAAAGATCCTCCCATCTCGACTCCTAATCCACCCGGCAGCGTTTGGAATCCCAGCCATCGCCATCGAATCCCTTTCAAAGCTTCGTCGCTTTTTTTATCTGTCTATTTTTGCAAACTTTCAAATGATGCGTAGCAAACTGAATCCTCGCATGACCCGCACCATTGACTAACAATCCCTAGGCAAATTCTCTCTTCCTTGCTCCTTTCCCCGGTGCTTCCGGACTTCTTCCGGAGCTAATGCTCCACCGAACCGTTAGATATTTAATAAATGACATAAAGGATATCACAATAATACACACATCTGAAGGCTAAATTTCACCAGCACCCATCGTGTGCCCTACCCGCGCCCCTACGGCAACATTCTTATCCTTTCATTTTTGCATCTCTCCGGCTTAAATCGTCACACATCCCGGCATCAGCAAAGGAGTCGGTCCGGACCGGCGAGGATTGTCTCTTCCACAGTCATTACCAGACGTCAACGACGACGACGACGATGCTGATGACGACGCAGTTCCCATACTCCCGTACGCACAATCCGAATCCTCCACAGCGCGCACTCCCCCACCATCATCGCGCTTTATCCTTCCCCTGAAACCAGCGTCAGACGACGGACCAATTCCAATTGTTGAATCGCTTTTGTTTTGCAATCTCGTCCCGATTGAATCCTATTTCTTTTTCTTTTTTCCCTCAACCCATCGCCATTAGCTGTCTACCTACCTACCGGGGGTTTTTTTTTCGCTTTCTCTGTCTCTCTCTTTTTGCTACTACCGGCTATTGTTTTCGTGGCTTCGAGTTAGTAGGAATTTCCCCTAAACGGCCAGCAGCCGAGCAGTGGCATTGTCGTCGGTCACATAAAATGTCGCTCGGTTTGCAGGCTCGCACGCACGCACGCACGCACACGCACTCGCCCACTCACATCATCCGGCATCCCGCTCGCTTCGGTTGGTTGGTTTGTTGTCCGTTTGCTGCGCTTTGCTTCGCTCCATTATCAATTTCTTTTGTCGGTATTTAATCATTTGTTTCCTTTTGTTAGCACGCTGCTCTGTTTACATCGTATACCATGGCCCGTGGGAGAGGCAATCAAGGCTCTGTGGAAGGATTGATTTTCGTCCATTCCATCCCGCTACTCGTCGTTGTCGTCACTCGCCGCTTGCTGTGATATTAAGATTTCCTGAAAAGTGTCAACCGCATACCATTGCCACAGTAGTGCGAAAGGGCGAAAAGTGGAACTTTTTTCCTAGTGTCTCTTGTTTTCATTTTATCATTCATGGTCTTTATGTTCGTATGAATATCCCCCTTAATCTAAAACTGTTAAAAGTTAGTCATCGGTTTTTATAATGAAAATATAAAAAATAACTTTTTTGTGTTAGGAAATATAGACATAGTTTCTTCGGCAAAGTTGTAAATATTATAAAAACAAGCAACTTTGCTGAAGAAAAAAAATTTCTATCTTTATCGAGTGCTGAACTATAGGCCATATTCTTTAAAACTTCTTTAAAAATTGTTTTTTCATACTTTGCTTTCCTTAGTTGCATTTTACAAGAATATATTGTTGTAGACAATTATCGAAGCTCTCAAAATACACGTTTTTGCAGAAGACCGCAAACCTTTTGAACCTTTACGTGCTGAGTTATCGCATATTCAAGCTTTACATATCCATAGCTTCACGCGCCCATGGGGTAAAATGGGGCAAGCGGATTTATGAAATCAGCGCTTCATCTTAAAGCTTAAATCGAGTACTATAAACTTGTATGGGTTGCGCTTGTCCCCAACCACCCAAATGAGCGTACGGCAAGCACACGTTTTATGTGTTCGGCGTTCGCGAAAGGCTCGATACACGTGCATTTTTTGTGTTCGTAGATAGACACATGATTTCTTCGGCAAAGTTATAGAAAATATAAAGATAAACAATTTTTCTAAAGAAGTGACATTTCTATCTCTTTCGAGTACAGAGCTGTAGAGCATTTTCTTTGAGAATTCTTTGAAAATAAGTTTTTCATATTTAGTGTATGTTGGTTGTATTTTACAAGAGTATGTGGTTGTAGGCGATTTTTAAAAGACTCAAAACACATGTTTTTGCAGAAGGTTACAAATCTCTAGGACCTTTCCTTACAAAGTTATCGCTTATTTAAGCTTTATTTTTCCTTATCTTCACGAGCCAAAAGTGATAACTTTGTAAGAAAAGGTCCTAGAGATTTGCAAGCTTCTGCAAAAACATGGGTTTTGAGTCCTTCAATAATCGCCTAGAACCATATACTGTTGTAAAATGCAACCAACATAAGCTAGGGTAAGGAACGAGTTAAGCAGTGTCACCTATTTTAATCAGTTGAACATAAATGAGCCGAAAATGCACTTTTTTATTCATATTTTCAAAATCTTTTGATAGGATCATCTTCACAAATCACTTAACCATACGTTTGATTCACACAAACACAATTTATTGGGTTTCCGACAAGAAATATGATGAATTAAAAATTGTTGTCCAAAAACGTACATTTTTCAGCTGCTGAAGGCAATCGCCACCTCACTACTAACGAATCCATCACATTTTTCAGCACTGATTACAACCACTCTAAAAGTCAAGCACTCAATTGTCACATACCATATTAATCACTCTCTTTTTTTCTATTATCTAAGGCTTTGTCACTAGCCGAAAGTTTTATTATTTTCTAACAAAACTGAAAACAAATTCTGAATTGACGGAACCTGTTCACCACTAGCAGCAGCTGCAGCACAACTGATGAACTATCGTGTTGCCAAGACACTGTTTCTGTTCTGGAAATAAGAATTTTAAGTTTGAATTTAACTGAAACCTCCTATGGTGAAAACGTGGTTCAATACTTTCAAGAGAAATGTATGTTCATAATTAATTTTTCTTTATTAAAAACAACACAAAAGACAGCTTTTTCAATAATTTTCGAAGATTTTCTCAGTGATTAAATAAAGCAACGATGTGTTTCAATGTTATTTGCTTTGACAACACTGTTCTGAGTCGGATGGTTTGTACTGCTATATGTTTACCTCTTTTGTTCTCCCACCATCCTTATGAACAGCGAGTGAGACGTCAAACTCGCAGTTTCCCATAAGAACACCAGAGAATAAAAGAGACGACGAATACCGTTTGCCGAACGGTGTGGTGAGTGTATGCCCCGATAAACAATTTAGACAGATGGCATTTTACGCATCTATGCCGATACGCTATGCCGATTACGCATCAGATGCCGATTAGTAGGTCGCGGATAGGAACGCGAACTTACTGAATAGGGGGAAAAGTTCGAGGGATTTTTTAAGGGGACGTAAAAAAATTCAGATTTCAGGATTGCTTAAAAAAGCACCTTGCGGGTGAAAATGGGTTCGGTCTGTTCAAAATTAGTTCCGCCGCTCCAACTTTTAAAGCGAAAAATCAAAAGTTTAGCTCAACAATAGTGTCTTCCAATGGTAACAGCTTGAAGAACTAAAGATAGCAAGAAGATTGGTATGCTGATATCCCCCACTTAGTCAACCCATCGCTTGTAATAAGGTAAAACAATCAGTAACCCGCTTAGACTGCTTAAAACTAGTTCTTTACCCTAATTATCAAAAACTTGTTTTTAAAGAATTTCCAAAGAAAATGCTGTATAGTTCTGCACTCGATAGAGATAGAATTGTCATTTCTTCAGCAAAGTTGTTTGCTTTCATATTTTCCATAACTTTGCCGAAGAAACCACGAATTCATCTACTAACACAAAAAGGTGGACGTGTATCGAGCCTTTAGCGGACGCGAAGCAAATAAAACGTATGCTTGCCGTACTCTCATTTGGGTGGTTGGGGCCAAGCGGAATCCATACAAGTTTATAGTACTCGACTTAAGCTTTAAGATGAAGCGCTGATTTGATAAATCCGTGATTCTATGGAAATTTAAAGCTAGAATATGCGATAACTCAGCAAGTAAAGGTCCAAGATAATTGCGGTCTTCTGCAAAAACGTATATTTTGAGAGCTTCGATACTTACTTAGAACATTGTATTCTTGTAAAATGCAACTAACAAAAGCTAAGGATAAAAAACTAATTTTTAAAGAAGTTTTAAAGAATATGCCTTATAGTTCAGTATTTGATAAAGATAGAAATTTTATTTCTTCAGCAAAGTTGCTTGTTTTTATAATATTTACAGCTTTGCCGAGAAACTATGTCTATATTTCCTAACACAAAAAAGTTATTTTTTTATTTTCATTATAGTAAGCAATGACGAACTTATGACAGTTTTAGATGAAGAGGGATATTCATACGAACAAAACTGCTGAAGACCATAAATGATTAAACGAAAGCAAAAGACACTAGGAAAAAAGTTCCGCTTTTCGCCCTTTTGGACCACTGTGCATTGCACTATGGGCAAAAACGAACCAAAAAACAGACGCAATTAAGATATGGCCTACAGGCTGATTAGAAGTAGGTGAATTTTCCGGAGAATCGCGTGGTGCCCACCCCTTTCCTTTTGGTCATCGAGAAGTGCCCCATTTTGCTCATTTTCCCCTATTTTTAACATATTTTTATCTTTTTTCGCGTCGGGAATAATAGTAGTGGATAGCAAACCTCACGGTACGCATGCAACGTTAAGCTAAGTGTATGTTATTACTATTATGCAGTGATACAAATAGAAATAAAAGTCCATGGCTATTTCCTGCCAGGACGAATACACAGCGGACTGGCTGAAAAGCACAACCCCAAACTTACGGCCCTGGGACACAGCCGATATACTAGCTGTGGATAAAAATCGCATCCCAAAGCCGAAGGTGGTTGTTGTATTCTTTCCAAAAAGTGCAGGAAATAACAACGAAAAAATTCTGGCCTTGGTGGAAAGTCAGAACGATTTGAAAACTGATGCTTGGAGGATTCTAAAAGAAAGGAAATCCATCAACATGCCCAGTTGGTACCTTCAGTGGATGAAGGTTCCATGCGGAAAATCATCAATTGGAAGTACAGACTGAACTATAAGTTCGGGCTGGTTTACCCACGAAAGGTCGTCCCAAACCATATGCTTAGAAAACCAGAGCCTGAGGGACGAAGAGCTACAGCACTAAATACAGCTGAACCAAAGTAAAACAGACAACAGACTGACGAAAGCCCAAGATCAGAATACGAAACTATGGAATTGAAAAGAGCTCAACCTTCTCGTGATTCTCCGATTAGGGAAGTTGAAGTCATGAAGTACAATCTGGAGGAGGCATGCAGCAGTAGACAGCTGCCAAAAAGGATTGAAAAGTCCTCAAATGTCCCTCCTGAAAGAGAGCAAAAATACAACAACGCAGATAAACAGACTACTCAGAGGGAACGTAAGGAGCCCCGGGAAACTATAAACCCCAAAAATGCGTAAAACTATTAAATTTATACAGGTGAATCTGCACCACCCGAGAGGAGCTATCTGAATCCTATGCGCAGATTCACAAAAGAAGATTTTAACGTGGCTTTTATTCAAGAACCATGGGCGTATAATAATAAGATTTTAGGAGTAACATCCAGCACTGGTAAGCTTCTACTTGACGACTCGGTGGCAATAACGCGCGCTTACTTACTTACTTACTTACTTACTTAAGGGAGATATAGTAGCAGCTCAAATGGAAATACCGACAACAAGAGGAAAAACAGAAATAGTCATTGCCTCTGCCAATTTTCCCGGGGAACTAGAAGAAGCCCCACCTAAAGAAGTAATCGAACTTGTGAAGTACTGTAAAAGAAGAAACAAACAGTTCATTCTGGGGTGTGATGCGAACGCCCATTGGCATGTCTTTGACGGAACTTCGCTTTCGGAGCATAGACACATATGCTTCGAATATACAGCTGCTGAAATGCTGACAACAAGGTATAGAAATCCCAAAAATACCAACTGGGATCTATACCTTTATAATTTGCTAAATGAAGCAGTATTCTTTGAAGCAAAAATCCAAACCAGGGCAGAGCTGGAAATTGCCTCAAAGAATACTATATCCAAACTCTCGGAAGCATACAATGAAAGCTGTCCAGTTAAAACGCGAACATCTATCAAAGAAGCGCTTTGGTGGAACAAGGCTCTTCAGGAACTTCGTAAGTCCTCAAAAAAACTATTCAACAAGGCAAAACTAACGGGGAATTGGGATGAATATAAAAGAGCCCTATCTAAATGCAACATAGAACTTAGGAAGTCACGTAGAAAGAGCTGGAGGATGATGTGTGAACAGGTTGAAATTATTCCTGCAGGTCGAAAGACCATAACAGTGGACTGGGTAGCTTAAAAAAGAAGACGGCACCTTTACTAGTGATTCCAAAGAAGCATTGAGCCTGAAGATGGAAAAACACTTCCCAGGATCTTTTCCCATCAACAACAATCAGATGCTAAATCTAGACGAGTCAGGGCCAGGTACCAATGAAGCTGAACCAGTAGTTCATGAAATAGCCGAGACCATTTTTACTGAGTCCAAAATAGAATGGGCAATCGACTCATTCGAACCGTTCAAAATACCTGGTACTGATGGGATAGTGCCAGTAATGCTGCAGAAGAGCAGGCAGTTAACTATCCCATTATTGAAACAATTTTTTAGGGCCTGTTTTATATTAAATCATGTAGCAACCGCTCGAAGACAAACAAGGGTAATATTCATACCGAAAGCTGGAAAGCGTGACAAAACACTTTCGAAAGCGTTTAGGCCAATCAGTCTGACTTCCATATTCTTAAAAACTATGGAGAAAACTGTCGACTATTACATTAAAGCAATATATTTAGAGAAAACTCCATTGAGAAATCTCGCTGGTAGCCTTCCTTGATATAGAGGGAGCCTTTGACAACGCTTCTCATAGATCAATGCAAGAAGCTATGATGAAACATGGGATTGACATCTATACAACAAAATGGATAAAGGCAATGCTAGTAAATCGTGAAATTACTTCCTCGTTTGGTGTAATGCAACTCAATCGATGCAAACAACAAAAGGCTGTCTTCAAGGTGGAGTTCTTTCTGCTCTATTGTGGTCACTAGTTGTAGACGATTTACTGAAAACATTAACCGAAAGAGGCTTTGAGGTAGTGGGATTCGCTGATGACATTGCGATCCTTGGGAGAGGTAAATACGACGATGTGATTTCAAATAGAATGCAATCAGCATTAAATCACACACTGGTGTGGTGTAAAAAAGAGGGACTAAACGTAAATCCCTCAAAGACAAGTATAGTTCCGTTCACCCGTAAGAGGTAATATACTATCCAGAATCTCTTGCTGGATGGAATCGAAATACAATTATCCAATGAAGTGAAATACTTAGGTGTCATACTAGATAAAAAGCTAACCTGGAACGCCCACGTAAAACAAGTTCTAAATAAAGCAACATGTGCTATTTGGTTGTGCAATAAAGCATTCGACAAAACTTGGAGGCTTAGACCTAGTATGGTCCACTGGGTTTACTTAACAATAGTGAAGCCGAGGATAACCTATGGCTCGCTTATTTGGTGGCCTAAAACGAGAGAGACATCAACCAAAAAAAAGCTAAACAAATTGCAAAGACTGTGGATCAATGACAGGAGCCATGCGAAGCATCACATTGAAAGCTCCTCCCTCTCCATCAAGTGATACAGTTAGAAGCACAGAAAACAGCATTGCGATTAAACCGCAACAAATCCTTGCTGGAGGGAAACTTAACAGGATATCTTGCGATCTTGAAGGAAGTCCGTATAAACGAAATAACTACCGGAATAGAAGACTGGATGAGCACGACGCCAAAGTTCGAAATTCCTTATAAAATCATCTTGCCCGAACGCTCAGCCTGGGAACACGGGGGCCCTTCTGTGCGTCCAGGCTCAGTAATTTTCTATACCGACGGCTCAAAAATGGACCGCTGTACTGGAGCCGCTATTACTGGACAGGGGAATAAACAGGGTCACTGGCCGACAGTGTTCCAAGCGGAAATATATGCGATTTTAGAATGCTCATGCATACGTAGGCAATATAGGTATGCAAATATCTGCATTTTCTCAGATAATCAGGCAGCACTGAACGCTCTAAGTTTACTCACATGTCGTTCCAATCCAAATTAGTATGGGAATGTGCCCGTTTTCTTCGACAGCTGGCTGAAATGATCCAAATAAATTTGTACTGGGTTCCAGGACAGTGCGGGGTAGAAGGAAAGGAGAATGCTGATACATTAGCAAGATAAGGTTCATCCACTAACTTTATTGGTCCAGAACCATTTTGTGGGGTCTCACCAAGTGCCCTGAAAATGGAACTCAAAGAGTGGGAAAACATCACTATAAAAGAAAACTGGCTTGCCGCAACTGAACTTCGGCAGTCAAAGATGTTTATTATGCCTAGTGGTAAGAAAAACCTGGAGTTGCTTAGTTTAAATAAAAAAGAACTAAGCATAATGACAGGATTACTTACAGGACACTGCCCGAGTAAATACCATCTCACGAAGATGAACATCCTCAGCGAAAATACATGCTGCTCCGGCGGATACGACACTGAAACATCAGCACATCTACTGTGTGAGTGTGGTGCGTTAATACAACGCAAATTAAGAGTCCTCGGTAAAGGAACATTGAAGCCTTTGAATATTTGGACTGAAAGTCCCAACAAGGTAATTAACTCCATAAGAAGTGCTGTGCCTAATTGGGACAACTGTGCATACTGAGTACTGACAACCGCTTATTGGTGGTATGTCAGACAGTGCACAAGGATGGAGCATACCACCATAGGTCTAAAGGCTGGTCGCAGTGGTCTAGTCTCCTATAAACAAAAAAAAGAGGAAGACAAATTATAATATTTGATAACATTTTCATCTGATTTTAGATATCCTCGCATAACCGGAGTTTCAAAGTATTATTCTGCGACAATTGACGAAGAATAGTCAGCAACTTTTTCCTCATTTCGAAAGCATTCCACCCGCTCCCCATCAGCGGCTTCCGATTTTCCGAGCCGCGGGCTCCCATCGAAACGAAGATTTAAATTAATTAACCATGGATTCTCCCTTCGCATTAAATCTTCTTTTACTGCTGTTTGAATACATTTTTATGCTCCCCGGAGCAGCCACAGTTGCCCTCTGTCAGCCGGCACTCGAGCCAGCTAGCTAGCTAGCTAGCTGGTACCTTTCTTTACTTAACCTCCGCATAATGATGTCGATGAGAGAGAGTGACGGACCAAGGCGCATCCACCCTTTTTTTAAGCTGCCACAGAGCAGCAGCAGCAGCAGCAACAGCAGCATTGCCCTCTTCGCCAAGATGATGTGTTTAGGCAACCATAAAAGATTACTGGCGCATCCGTGCCCCCACCTCTCGTGAACTCGGTTGTCTGTTAGATAGAGCCCGAGGGAACTGTAAGCGTGTCCCGCTGCATCGCGAAGGTGGACCCCTCGCGTGGAATGTACACGAACAGAATCGAAAGGTGTGATTTGTTCCCTTCGAGTTGGTGCGGGTGCGGGTGCGGGCACCAGCACCGGCACACGCTGCTCGTAGAATATGGAAATTCATCCACAACCGCGAAAGGCTGCTCGTTTTAGGTTGTTTTATTATTATTGCTTTTTATTTTTTCAAGCATACTCAATTTAGCTCACAAAACCTGATTTGAATTGATTCGCCGTAGTTGACTTGACGGCGGTGGTAGTATGCAAAATAAGTACCTACAGTGTGCACTACTCCGAAATGGTCGATAGTCACACCAGCAATAGTCATCGCCGTGTTGTTGTTGTGCACTTGCGGCGGTTCGTCGTTCGGTTGTTTACTGTTTGCTTGCTGCTCAAAACTAGCATCTTGTCAAGGTCAGGCACGATTTCCTCGTCGGTCTGTGTGTCTGTGTGTCTGTGTGCTTGTTGTTTTTCTTTTAATTTGTCTCCCCGTAGGGTTTTCGAGTAGTCTACCAGCTTAGGAGTACGGGCAAAGGGGGGCTGGGCGGAGAAGCCGGGGCTCGGTTCGCCATCGATTCCGGTTCCAAGTAAGGCTGGGAACAAATTAAGTTGGAAAGGTGGATTTTCGAACGGATTAGATGAGAATCGTAGATTTATGGTGATGCCTGCCGGATCGGGGACGCTCTTAACTTATGGAAAAATAGCAAAATAATGTAAATAAGATATTGCAATATGATTACTGTTTTAGTCATCATGGAACTAATTTTAGAGCAAGCTGAAACAAATGTGTTTTTTACCTAACACAAACTGATTGCGTTGCGTTACCCGAGATTAAGCAGTATTTCCAATAAAAGATCCTCCAAAAATAACACTTTTTTATTCGCTTCTACTTTCTTTTACAGTTGTGATTTGAATAACTCGAGTTGCAGAAATACTGTTTCAATTTGACACAGGAGCTGATGCGGTAGTAATCTAGGCGGATCAAGTTAAGCAAGAAATTAAGAAAAAGGTAAGAAATTTTATTAAAATATACATAATAGGGTGCTGAATGGGTTCGTCTATGACGGGTCTTCGTCTGCTTTCCCAACATAGAGAAACGACTCAACAAAAACATAAAGGTTTTTGTTAACAATTGCTGTCTGTCCATGATAGGCGAAGGAAATCCTGCCTGTCACGAAGTGCAGTTTTCGTGTGACGAACTCCCGCTGGAGCATGAAAAATTATTTCACTGAGAAATGTAAGATCCAAAATATGTTATTTGCCTAAATGGGTACAGGCAAGATATCAGATTAATTTCGTGTAAAAAACTTGAATTAATCCTTTTTTAAACTAGCGATTTTGTTTACGTTTAACGAAGGGAGTCCATCACCCTATTTATTTCTTTTGTTTTTTTTTTGGGCAGCAAAGTAGCAAAGTTGGTATGGGGCGAATAAAAATGGCTGAAGCATATATAATAAATATAAATACCTTCTCAAAAAGTACCGGGAATTTGTTTGTAAAGGTCACGCAATTTTTGAACAGCTTTTTAGTCTCCGTAAAATTGGCAAATCTCTTAATTGTTCCATAGATCGTTGTTAAGCGTAGCATGTTATGTGTTTGCTAATTTTCTCACTGACAAAATTGGCGTTGACGGCAGTAAGAGAGATTTCATGCAGTGTTTTTTGGGGGTCCCTGAGTATAAACCAAAATAACTTTTGATTGAAAATAATCTCTTTAAGGCTAGGCATTATTGGATTTTTCTCTGTAAAACCCTTCCCAAGAAAAATTTCTGGCTACGCCCCTGTGTCGTCGTCATCGTCAGCAGCCTAGGTACCTCAGCCTGTTTCAAGCAGTCGTTTCCATTAAACTCGAGCTTGGGTCATTCGTTGCCAATTTCGCAGCCGTCTTAAAAGTTGCAAATCACTTTCGATCTGGTCGAGCCGTCTTGCACGTTGAGCCTCTCTATTCCTGGTGCCAGTGGAGTTATTGTCGGTTTTCGCTGCACGACGTGTCCGGCCTACCACAGCCTTCCGACTTTTGCCAGATGTACGATGGGAATCTCTCAAAGCAGTGCCCGTAGCTCGTGATTCATACGCCTCCGCCACTCTCCGCTTTCAGTTTGTACTCCTCCAAATATCGTCCGCAGTACCTTCCGCTCGAACACGACAAGCGTCACGGCATCAAGTTTATGAAGAATTACTGGTCTAATAAGGAGTTTTTACATTGTCAGCTTCGTACGGCGGCATATGGTTCATGGTCGTAGCGTTTTGCGAAAGGCAGAGTAAGCCCAATTTCCCGCTTGAATGTATCGCTGGATCTTCTCACCAGTATTGTTGTGGTATTACTTCCCCTATACTGAATGGTGTCAGACTGAGCTTCAGTAATGAAGTCAAACACCTCGGAATAATTCTCGATAAAAAACTGAACTGGGCTGTCTTCCTAGATTATGCACTTAAGAAAGCAACTTCGGCTATCTGAGCATGCCGCTCACTGTTTGGCAAAACCCGGGGGTTGAAACCTCAACTAGCCTTCTGAACCACCCAATTAGCTTCGAGGTGCAATGCTGGTCTAACAAGCCAGTCGTCGTATGTTCGAATCTCGGCTAGGCGGCGCTTGCTAGATAGAGTCAGTAGGATCGTTACACTGGCCCCGTAATTTTCCTGTACTCTAGAAGAAGGGGCCTAATGACGGTTTAAGCCCATAGCTTTGCTTTTTTAGCCTTTTGGTTTTTGTTTTTAGGTTTTTAGGCTTTTGTTTCCATCTCTACTATGCTTCAACAGATGCTATCGACCTGCGCCAGTGAGTGAGTGTGTGTGCGAGAGAGAGAGAGAGAGAGAGAGAGAGAGAGAGAGAGAGAGAGAGAGAGAGAGATCTCTGTGAGTTCTGTATATCTGGCATCTATGCTCTGAAGACGGTTAGCAACAGAAATAGCCCCGTGAGAAAGCTATAATTCTGATGCCGAAAATACTGGGAAGAGATCATATTTCCTAAGCCTCGAACATTTTGATAGTACAGCAATGTTCCGATTTTGTCAGCCCATTGTGAATTTTGGGCTGATAAAATGGGGAAACTGACAAAATCGGGAATTTTTTTTTTCGAAAATTTTATAAAAAATTCAAGACTTGAGACCTTGCAATATCGACGACTTCTACTAAAAATTAAATTTTAACCCTCAATTGGTTAACCAAAAGCTCAATGAACCGGGCACAGCACACTGGTCCAGAACATTTTTTGGTGCGCATTAGCTTTGAGCGGGAAAACTTGGTTTTAGGTTGATGGAACCTTTGGAAGAGTTTCTTAAGATTAAAAGTTCTATCGTCCAGTGGAATTCAAATTTTGATTAATTCCCCTAAAAGTGCGATAATAAATTTATTTTTCTTCAGTTTCAATATAACACATTGATGTGTTCTGCAAAGTTTTACAGCATATTATTCCAAATTTTGCAGAAGACAATAACCTTCTCTCTCTTCAGCAAAGAAAAAAAAAGTCATATTTCTCATAAATGAGAAATCGTTAAAATCAGTTTCTATATGTTAGCTGTTTTTGTAGTTGTTGTATGACTTTTTCCTGTTTCACAAAGTTGTACAAATAGTAAAAATACACAACATTGCTGAATATAGTATACCTCTATCTTTGCTTGTTTAGGAACTATAGAATTTTACTATAAAAATACCCTAATTTTGATTCCAAATTACTCGCAAAAAGGAATCATTTTATTCAAAAACTCTCCCCAGAGAATCAGAATAGTTTCAGGTAGGCTGAAAAGTTTTATAAATTATGTTTATGTTAACAAAATTTATAGGCTGATAAAATCGGGATAAAAAGTTGATAAAATCGGGGGTAGACAAAATCGGGAGCTGACAAAATCGGAACATTACTAATATTTCCCAAAAATATCGATACGCGCCTTTTGGCTGCATTACACTAGCACCATCTATGATCAACATTCCTAAATTTTAACTCGCAACCTAAGTATCCCCCGGTCTGATAAGTATTTTATAATTGTCCTTTCCTTTCTTTCACTAAAAAGTGCCACTTTGACAAATATTAAGGTATTCCCAACCAACGCTAAATATGAAAATTTCATTTAAGGAGTGTTGCAGCGTGCGAAGCATGGGACAGTGAGTATTATTGTGTCTGTTTGTCAGTGTTTAAACTATTGTTTGTATTGTTATTCTAAGTCCTCGTCAAAAACACCGCTGTGTGTCACAATCGTTTAGAACTTGTCTAATGTGCACGTTATTTGCTGGCTATGCAATTTTCAGTCAAATTTCTTAAAACCACGAAACTAGCCGCAGTCCGACAAGTAGAAAAACAAGATAATTCAATGATTGTATTTACTTATGGACAAGAGCGGTCCGTCTGAATGTGTTTTACTTTCTTGCAAACATATGTAATTACGCAACATAACGACAACGTTGCGCTAAAAACTAGATCCCGCTGCATTTGCTGCAGCATTCATTTCATTTCTAAATAGAAGAAGTCATAATCATGCACGCCTGGCGCCAGTTTATGTTGTATTCCGCGAATAGCTTCATTCAAATCGTTGCCGCGGAGCTTTACGAGCACATGAGAAAGTAAACCAGCTGTCAAACGATGCATCAATTACGAATGAACCGGAATATACACATACGAAATCTAATTAAGTTACTAGTTTTCCCGGAACCCAATTTCACTAATCTCCCTACGTGGTATAGAAGCAGTATTTTTTTAAGGTTTCGCAGGAAATTTCATGTTTCCCCACACGTAGGCTTTTTCTCTTCTTTTTCGTTTTGCTCTTCTAATGACCGCTCATCAGTGTTGCGCCGCTTTCCTCTAGCCCTTTAATCTGCTGCTGCTGGCTTCGGCGAAACCTGCTGAGCCGCAGACTGCCAGCAAAGCCCCGAACCCATCACAAGCCGGGCCGGCTTTGCGATTCGCTATTTCGCTAATCGCACTACATCTTTTCAATTTTTGTGTTACCAAGGAACGACTGACGTATGTGCCCGCGGTGCGGCTGGTTTTGCTGTGTTTGTGTGTGTGCGAGTATGTGCAACAGCACTCACGCATGAGCAAGTATTTATTTCGCTTTTCGTGTGCTGCGAAATGATACGCCGGGGCCGGCATAGCACAGGGTCGCTGCCAAGGTAAAGACGCGCGGCAGGAAGTAGGCAAGAAGCGCAGCAGGAGAAGGGTGAAAAACGCAGCAGGCCGCGGCGGATGTGCGTGTTAATTTCGCGAAAAATATTATGCACATTTTATGTTCGTTTTTTTCACGTGTATTTTTTTAACGTTTTGTTCCTCTACGGTTGCTTCGATGGGTTGCATTGCGTTGCAACTGATGTGTTTTTTCTTCTATTTACCCGCGTTTCTATTCTAGGCTGTTGCTGTTGTTGTTGTTATTGTTGATGATGATAGTTGAGTTCCATGAACTTATTGAATAGCAGTTTTCAGCTGCTGAAATACCATCGACATCAATAGCGAACGTAATGAATCGAGCCGCGTCAGTCGCAAAGAAAGGAACCACTCCACCATCTTCCAATCAATTTGGCACTGCCTTTTACGACGATGACTCGGCACATCGTTTGCCATTCTCCACCCGCTTGAAAGAATTCCATTATTTTTGCACTCTATCGGAGGTTCAGCCCTCGAAAGGTTTTAAGCCGCTTGGCTTGGAGTACACAATGCATGCCATTTTACTTTTCGACGCTTCTCCTAGTCAGAGTCTATTGATGGTTCTGGAGGATGAAGCCAAAGTCAAGCCAAACAACAAGAGACCCCGTGATGAGGCCTCCCGACCCGGCCCCCAAAGTTCGTTGGGGCCACCGTGGCCAAGACAAGACGAAAACCACCAGGAATCTTAGTCTATCCTCTCATTTTTCATTTTTTGTGCGAAAGCCAATATTTATTTTTCATTTCACATCTTATCCGCGCTCCTTGACTCCCCGGTAGCTGTCAGTTGCAGCGTGCTCACACGTGAAGCCGGTATTGGTCTTTTTTGCTGGTAAAAAAAACGAATTGCTGCAATCTTCGAAGAAAGCACGAGCACACGAGTTCGCAAGTCGTAGTCGAATCACAGTACACTGGAAAAGAGCGACATAGCGCCATCCAGCGAGAAGCCGTTCAACCTACCCGGTTCGATGAAATTAGAGGCCAACCAAGCGCATCTTGAATCTTGGGAGTTTGGACCAAGCAAGCGAGAAAGAAAAAAAAGACTGATTGCAGCACCAACCGCTGTCAGATTGCCGGCAGCAGCGCATCGGCCTTCACCGTTCGAAAACGGGCGGTGTTATTCTTTTCGGTGGGGAGAAACGCGGCCATCTATGATGCGGTGCAAAAATATTATTTCCCCGTCATGGCTGTCATTCAGATTAATCGATGACTATCAATTACTGCGGCTTTACTGCCGCTGCTGCTGCTGCATATCGGGCTTTTATGACCCCCGTCAAGTGCGCGGGCGTTCGAAGAGTTCGTCAAGAAAATCGATACTTGGACTTTTTTCTCTGTCCCCCTCTGTCTCTCCCGTTCTGCATGTCTGTGCTAACATTCTTCGCCGGAGTCATCTAAAACACTCTAACCTGTAAGGGGTTTGCAGCTTTATCGGGTAACCTGGATCTAAGCTGCTATGCGAAGAAATGGATTCTTTCCGATCTTTTGCACGTTATTGAGTGACATGTACGCATTATGCGGTTCCAAACAACAAGTTTCGAGATAACATGATTTCATTTTAAATGCTTGATTCAAGCACTTTGAAGCCGTTCGATATCACGGTCACGGTCGCCATTATGGCAGATAAATCTGGATTTTGCCACATTGTTGGTTGGGTCTCACACAAAAACTGACAAAGTTGTAAACTTCGAAGGGTTCGAAAACAGACACTGATGAAGCCTGCAAGTGGTAGGCGAAATACGGATCTGTCGAGATTAAATTTAAATAGTAGAATTTAATTTGGAAAAAGTTTTCTTTTCTTTAATTTCAGGTTTCGTATTCTACTAAGACACTCCAAAGACTTCAGTCAATTATGCAATAGCTAAACAGTCAAAATTGATTGAAAAGTTAAGTTTTTCCATTTTCCATTAAATCACGATCAAGCACACTTTTGCTTTCCTTGTCCCAGATGACGATTTTATACACATTCAATTTTATTATCTTCGAATTTTAAAAACAATTAACCATACCATCCCGTCTCGATTATTTGTTTCTCCAAAACCTAGAACAAATTGATGTCTTGAAATTAAATCGTGTCAAATAAGTGGACAACTATCCCTTCTCTTTAACCAATTTTATCGAGTGGTACCTAAAATATAACCAAAATAAAAGACCCGTGTAAAAGCGCAGGTGTAGTTTGCTTTTCAACTGCGCTGTTTGCTTTCCTTCTAACGATCTATGAACCTTTTCGCGCCAGAACCTCTCTCTCTCTTATTTTTCAGCCATTGACCTCTTATCGCTATGCTCACTCGATGTTATCCAGGTTTGATCTTGCTCATCAGAATATAGAGAGACGCTGACAGACGAACAACGTCACGTGCAGTACCTTGCAAGTCGTAAGGGCCGGCATAGTGTCGTCGTCCTGAAAGTAAAAACTAGTTAGATTAAACTTCTCGCTCGGTGGTAATCTGCAATTGATGTAGGAAGCGGCACAATATGTGTCGATAACCCAACCAAACGCGTCGCATTCTTGATAAGTGAATTTTGCAGTCTCCTTTTGTCCAGCGCCTCTATGGTTCAAAGGTACAAGTACCAGCGAACCATATGCCCTGGCGGGTGTTGTGGGTTCGAATCCGGTTATAATCTCAGATTATAGCTTGGTTCGACTCATGCACCTTCCAGCATTGGACAAAAGGTAGGAGTCAAAATGACTACTTGTCAAGCGTAGCTACCAATACCCCCCCTTCCTTTCCGCTCTTCCCCTCCTTCACCAAAACATTTTCATTTCATACCCCCTACCGTCCCTTCATCAATTGTAGAACCATCGTTTCAAAAAATATATATATAGAGACGAGACAGCGCAATCTGCTTCTCACAACGACCAAGAGCGTTCGTTTTCTGTTCTGCTCCCTCCGAATGATGCCTGAATAATGTTTTCGCTTACAACCATTCATCTTGCACAGAAGGAGCAAAACTATCAAGCAGAACTAATCTTTTGTTTTGCAGACTAGATCGATCCAATCGATCGATCTCGAGACAAACGACTATTTACTCCAAAGATGCCAAAGAGAATATCGGACAGACAATTATATGGACTGAAACGATTTGTTCCGTGACCTTGTAAGCTTTCATTCGATAGTTCTCCGGTAGTAAAAGAAAGATGAAACACAACCCAAGCTCATTCGTTAAGAGAGAGAGAGAGAGAGCAAATAGATTCGTCTTCTGCGCTTTGCCAGTAAAACGCCGAGAATTGATATTTTTCCAGCAGTGTTGCGAAGCCCGCCCACACTCGTGTGGTCTAATTTTCTCAAACATGCATACTCATTCTACCGAACACGCCGGCATAAGCATCCCTTTAAATTTCCCGTTCTTATTTCTTCAACGAGCTTTTACCACTGTGTGTTGAGCTAACAGCTAAAGTCGTCCGTCTTTGCAGCCCGATCTGCTGATATCTATTACTCACGACGGCTCGTACTCCCGCTCGTAAGTATAGCGAAGAAGAAGAAAAAGTAATCCAAAATTTGCATGCATGCAGACGATGTGAGGATGCCGGTGCGCGAGTGTGTGGGTAGCAGAATGTCTGCTCACAGCACCGGGGGCTGTTTCTTGTACGCCTGTGCGGCGTAAGCGTTAAATGCTGTGTTTCTCATACTCTTTCGCGTGTGAGTAGGCATGGTTGTCATCTCGACCGATTAGCAACGTTGCTTTTCAGAGCACGACAGAAGCCTGATGTTATCTTCGCTGGGTGGGTGCTTGGAAACTATCCCGTATGACTGCATGCGTCGTCGGGAGTTGGGAAAGTTGACATTTCCTCTTTAATGTTTTACTCGCGTGACAATCTCACAACTCACATCTCACACTCACACAAGCGGAGACTAAACCTAAGGTCACAAGTACGATGTCTACTACTGAATTTTGTCTTGCTTCTCTGTGCCCATTTCTTTATTACAGTCGTAGTGACATTTTCTTTCGCAGTTGTTACGTTATCCACGTATTAAGATCAATCGCTTTTCGATGAAATGTTAGAAGAAAAACTACAAGGAATACAGCCCTAAGGGTTGTACGTAAAGGGTGACGTAGGACTATATCAGATCATTAGATCAAAGAGTAATGTAAACTGCATTTCTGGCATATGTATGTTTATAAGAATCTGTGAGTGCCATTGTTTAAGTGAATGTTTGAATGAGAAGATAATTCTAATTCAATTCTTCATTGAATGCAATGGTGGCTTTGAAATGCCTACAACCTTTGAGACAGCGATTTCTTTTAAAAATTACTTGTGTGCATCATGAAGTTGATTGGTTGGAATAATTTCCAATTATTATCAAACAAGTCTTGGTGAAAAAATTGAAAATAACTCTCTCGGTCGTACTAGCAATTGTCGCTTTGTGATTGGTTGCCATAATTTCTAATTATCATCGAACAAATCTTGCTACAATTCAGGAATCAACGAGAAAGTCGATGGAAAATTCTATTTCATTCTACTACAGGCCGGACTCGATTATCCGGGGATTCGATTATCCGGGTGAAAAAAAATTTTTTTTATCACTGATTTATTTTAAACCCAAATGTTATAGTTTTCATTCTACACAATGATTCCAACTAGACAAGCATTGATTCACCTCCCTAAAGCTACAAAATTCCTTTCTTATATCCCTTTTATCGGCGAACAAAACAAAAATAAATCCTGCGATGATGAAATCAATTTTTTTACTTAAAAATCATCATCACCATCATCATTATCATCATCATCATCATCGTAATCATCAGTAAAAAAATTGCAAAAAAGGAATTTTATAACTTTAGGGGAGATTGATCAATAATAAAAAAACATTTATAATATCAAAATATTGAAAAACATAACATACAAAAAATAATATTGTACCAAAAAAAATCATCAGTGGAAAAAATCATAAGAAAGGATTTTTCTGACTTTTGGGAAGATAGATAAATAATAAATAGAACATTTCTGATACCTAAAAGTCAAAATACTTGGCATACCAAGAAAAACATACCAAAAACCGTAAAAGAACGGTTTACGGTAATTGATGAAACTTAGGAAACTTGGAACTTAAGGCTTTCCCTCGGTTTTCTTTTGCAACCGAAATCTATCTGTTACCAATGCTAAACGGTTACAGCTACAGTAATGTGTAGCGTTATTCCTCCTTGGCAGCCAAAAGTGAACGACTCACTGGGAACAACCAAATAAAAACGGATAACTTTACCTCCTTTGCCCAGACTGAAATTGAAATCCTCCAGTTTGTTCAACGTAAGTAATGGAATGAAGGACTATGAAAAATAGGCTGGACATTCGTTTTTCAAATTATACAATTCCACTTGCTGAGCTACTGCCAACATCTCATCGGCATGTCAGAACGCGGCAAAGGAGGAAACACCAAGCGCAAGGCAAAGTCACGCTCGAGTCGTGCAGGTTTGAAGTTCCCGGTCGGTCGTATTCACCGGCTGCTGACGAAAGGAAACTGTGGAAGCTGGAGCTGGCTGCCGTGATGGAATAATTAGCTGCGGAGGTGCTTGAGTTGGCATGAAATGCTGTTCGCGACAACAAAAAGGCCAGAATTATCCCATGTCACTTGCGGCAGGAACACCTGGATTGGATACGAACGGCTTCGTCGATCGCATAGCTGCTGAAGCTTTCCAGTTGGTTCGTTGCAACAAGCCGTGCCTAGTTTGCCGGTTATCGGTACTCCAATTTACTGAAAAGAAAATTACGTGAAGTGCGTTAGTTCA
Organism: Sabethes cyaneus; assembly: GCF_943734655.1. Taxonomy (NCBI): domain Eukaryota; kingdom Metazoa; phylum Arthropoda; class Insecta; order Diptera; family Culicidae; genus Sabethes; species Sabethes cyaneus. The sequence continues at coordinate 4,353,757 of NC_071353.1, forward strand.
AGTTTATTGCAAGGTGTAGTTATGATAATCAAACAATCGGTCCTTTTAAGGGCCACACAACGATTGAAGACCTTATTTTATTTTCTTGCCTAGTTAATAACATAATAACACAGGAACGAGGGAAAAGTTGATTTTTTCGCCATTGCGGACGACCAACAAATGGCGGAAATAAGTTTTCTGGTCACTGGCGACATTTTCTGCCACCTCCAAAACGTTTGCAGCTTGTAAATTCTTTATTATCAGTGTTCTTCTTTTGTAAACCACCGAAAAGTTTTGAAAACTCGCGCGTACTATGTTACTATTTTGATAAGCGTTACGTACAACGCATGTAGCATGTATACATGAAGAATCGTATTATTACATACATGGATACATCCTACTATCGCTACAAAGAGACTTACGTAGTCTTACGTCACCTGTGCGGTCGTGTCTTGTGCACAACCCCTCTGATTTTTTGATAAATGACGATACTGTTATGAACTTGGTAGGTTTCCTTATCGGCTTTCTTTAGCATACCCGAGCAGGAACAAAGAGCAAAACAATATCAAAATGTGTTATTGGAAATCGAATAACTCATACCAAAATTTGGTCTTGTTTTGGCTGACATAGTTGGTAAAATAACAAAAAATAATATCAAAATTTTACTCCTTTAAGGCCAAAAGAATAACCACCTGTGTTATTTGAACAAAGCAATAGCTTGACTGTATTCAGAGTTTAGAAAAGCATATTTTAGTACAGTGGACTCTCGGAAAAGTTAATCGATTGGGGAATGGGTCGATTAACTTTTCCGAACTATAAACTTTTCCGAGTAGTCCTAAAAATCATTGAAAATGATAAATACAAAGGCGAAAAATGGATTCCGGGATATAGGATACACATTTTTATGTATTTGGAAGTTGTAATGGAAAGAAATATGTAGTAAGATCTTTATGAAATAATACTTAGTTCCTTTCAGTAAGTTTAAAATAATCGGTTACACTAGTTTACTTTTGTTTTTTCTGCGACTACGTTTTGATAATGTTCGCGCTTATTTTTAGTTCCTTGCTGTTCCTTCTTTTGCATTTAAAATTCATCTGAGTTTGCGCTTTTCCAGTATGTTATCAATAATCCTGAAGTAACTATGTGCTCGTATTGAACTATTGTTGCGACTGTCCGGTACAAAAGTTTAATTTAATCCCAGTTATGATGCGACTCTGTATGAAACTGTGGAAAGGCGACAATAAACTGGAAAATGAGAAGTAAAGATAGAAGGTAAATTCACGTGTGTAGACGAACGCTTGGACAACCAATAAATTCAAACTCTCAGAAAAGTTAAGGCAAAAATTAACTTTTTAGAGCGTTGCATGAGAGTTGATATTCGCTTAACTTTTCTGAACAATTAGTTTTTCAGAGAGTTAACTTTTCCGAGAGTCTACTGTATTAATAAGGTATTGAATAACAAATGCAGTAGTATATGAGATATTAAAAAATCATCTTATGAAATATTTATAATCTACGAATCTCTTTAATCAATAAAAAAAATTGTATGAAATATATCGAATGTCATTTTATGGCCAAAATAAGATATGATAACAAAATCAGTTATTAAACTCATCTTACAACCACTGTTTTAAATATCTACTCAATAACAAAATGTGTTATCAAAGTATCTCCATATCTATTCAATAACGAAATATAGTATTATGTTATGACACAGTTTGATATTGTTTTTATATTATTTTGCTCTTCGCTCCTGCTCGGGTAGTCTTTAAACTTAGTCAATTTTATCATTGGCATGCTAAAATTGAGTATTTTCGGTTGCATCACGAAATCGTAATTGTCCGTCCGCTAAGTTAGAAAATTTTTCTCATTCCGATGCAAAAGCAGTTCCCTCGGTACAATATGAAAGCACCTGCCAAACCATACCGACCGACGACCGTCCGTGTTGTCTTAAGGGTGGTGGCAAAAGTGCGTACAGCCAGCGAGCGATAGTGCCGCACACTCCTCTAGCGAAGATCAGCATTGGCCACCGAAGCAGGCCGCGGCCACGGGTGGAAAGGAAACCACTTTCAATTACGTAACAGAAATTAGAACATACCGGCGGGCAGCGAGAACAGCGCCAGGGTGGCATGATGGGACTCGTCCCCAACCGACGGCCCCTCCACGGCTTTCCATCCAATGCATCCGTTCGAACTTCTTTTTTTACCGTTCGTTCCTGGCTTTCTATCGTTTGTGCAGCTCCTTTCTGGTTAGCTGCTACCGCATGTATACGCCTTATTAGTCGGCATCAACGGACGAAGAGCGCCAGGAGTCGCCGGAAAAGGATACGCAGCGGGAAAATTGCGACTACTTTTACCGGGACACACAGTCGGTAGAAGTAAATTATACGCAATGCGTGTATACGCTCTACTTGTGAAAAAAGCCGCCCCCACACGCCCATCAGGTTCAGCAGTGTGTTTGTGTGTATGTGTGGAGGTGCGTATAGCATAGCTCCCGGCAATGCCGGGCGAAATTACGGATCAATTATTTTAATTGGAGTTGATGATATGTGCTAGAATTCGCCGTTTCGAAACCCTTTCAAACGGTGTTAGCTGATTACAAAATTACACTTTTTTTGTGGACGACTCAAGTTTAAATTTGTTCCATAATTCATCATCGTCCGGCTGGAGGCACTAAAAGAGCACTGAGCATTAAGTACACAGCTCGCTTCGGGAAGGGGTGAATATTTTAGCAGCTGCAATTTATTTATGCCCCGCATTTTTTCACCTCGGCCCCGCTCCGGTTGTCAGCAGCGAGTGGTTCTATTTGAACAACTTCTCTCGGTGCACGGGCAGCCCGCTGCGTAATAGTAATCACCATTTTTTGTGCATACTCCCCTAATCCCCGGGCAGCAAATTACTTTCTTCCAGCTCAGCCACTACCGAAGCTGACAAGAAAGCCGGCAAGCAAGCAGGCAAGCAAGCACCAAGCAGCCGGGCAGCAGGGCACTGGGCAGGCAGGCAGGCAGGCGCTAAAATTAGTGCGCAAAATTGTTACAGCCCGTAGCCGACATTAAAAATGAATCAAGACAAGGCCTACAACTATATAGCCAAGCCAGCAGCTCACTAGCCTAGCCGTTGCTTTTTCCATCATTTCCAACGAAAAAAAAACTCATAAAAAGTGCTACTTTGTACGTGATATGGTTTGTTCCGATAGAAAGAGAGAAAAAACAAGCAGAGGGAAAAAACTATATGCAGCTGTGCATCAGTTTTGTTTGCCATCATCTACTACTAGTAGATCAACCCCGTTTGCGATGATGAATGTTTGGAAATATCGGAATAGAACCGGTGAGTTTCAGCAAATAAGCGAGCGCTCCAAGTCCAAGATTGAGAAACTGACAACTGGAATGTCCACGTGAGCTGCGTTCGTGTTTGATCAAGTTGGCACTGGCAAAATCTGTCAACAATACATCTCTGCCTGGCTAGCAACATTGTTACTGGACCGTGTCGGGCGGAGGTGGACAACAAAACTAAAGCCGTGGGTTACAGTAAAAAAAATATCGTAACAAAATGCCCGGAATCCGCGGAACATGATACCGGAACATTTCAGCAGATCATCGAAAACCTTGCAACGTTGTAATACAATATGAAAGGCGACTAACACCAACATGTGAATCCGTGTCACCCGTCGGAACAGGAAGCTTTAAAATATTGTCCTTCGTCTCATCGAAGCTTCTCATATCGGATCAAACCGCCACCAGCAGCACCGGAACCGGAATTACATGTCTGGCTGCTGGCTGTTTGACAAATAACCATGGCACGACACAATGCCGCGAGTCCAAAACAAATTCACAGAATGTGCACGAACGGACCGATTCGCTTGAGGTATGCATTCCAATTCATTTTTTACCGAATTATCAGCTTGAGTCAATCTGGATTTTCCGGGCACACGAAACCACCACCACCACCGGTCGTGGTGGTGGCGCGATGGTAAGCACCGGCCCAGTAGTGATGAAAAAAGCAAAAATCGGACAAAATTTGCCTCTGTCACGTTAGATTTCATTAGTTTAGTGCTGTTCCTGCTGCCCGGCTTTGCTTCTGTCCGGCCGGAGCCGGGTGACAAACGACGGTCTGGGCCCATTTTAGGCTGGGCTTTCAGGTGGGCAGCAGAAATGGCTTGCAGCATGCAGCCATTTGCACGAAACTTTCCTTTTGCTTGATCGAATGGGATAGGAAAGGGCTTTTCTCAATTTTTGATTGCTCAGCAATCAGCATGGTTTCATTAGTGCTTCGTTTAAAAATATTGTGATATAACAGTGTGCCCAAAATAATTACAGCATTATTATTTGGCGTAGGATTACGTTTTCCCGCAGGGTGTCAATCCAATATGTATTTAAATGTAGGTTTGTGTCCAAAAAGAATGTACTGATGATTGAAATCGATGTTTATACTCTAAAATGAGCATTAATTTTTGCCTTAACTTTTCTGAAAGTTTGAATTTATTGGTTGTCCAAGCGTTTCTTCATACACCTCTTATTGTCACCTTTCCACAGTTTTATACAGAGTCGCATCATAACTGGGATTAAATCAAACTCTTGTATCGGACAGTTGCAAAAATAGTTCAATACGGGCATATAGTTACTTCAGGATTTGTGCAAACATACTAAAAAGGGCAAACTCAGATTGAATTTTAAATGCAAAAGAATGAATAGCAAGGAACGAACAATAAGCCCGAGCGCTAAAAATAATTAATCAAAACGTAGTCGTAGACTACGAAAAAACAGAGGTAAACTAGTGTAACCGCAAGGGTAAGTCGCTTAGAACATTGTTGCAGGCCCAATTTAAGGAACAGCTTACCTCATTGATTACAATTGCGGTACATTCATTTCACAGTTCATGGCACACTGTGGCCCACCTTTTTGACATTTAAATTTTGAAATGTTAGAAATTGGCAGCCCTGCCAATGTTTGTTATTGTCAAAACGATCAAAACAGTCTGGCTGGGCGCAGGCGAGTTTGGCAGGCTTCACACGATCAGCACCTCAGCGGCACAGTAAGGCACAGACTGAACAAAATTTCTACGAATGAGGTGAACGTGGTTTTTCAGGAGCGGCGTTTTATTCCGTCGAGGTTGTTCCACGCCACACTGGAATGCTTATGTGTATGAACGTTTTTCGGCCACTTCCCGTGGTCGGATCATTACGAAATTAGTATCAAAATAAGCGAAAAAGACCGCAGAATCAATCTGATATAAAAAGTTCGAGGGTCCATGCATAGTAGCACGGGCGCAAGCTTGACGTAGGACTACGAATGTAGTGCAATTCGCCTCCCAATGCTAAAGCCGGGGATTTTTGTACGAATTTCATATACAGATGCCCAAGTTGTGCATTAAAGTATTGTATTCTTACATGTGAGAAATTCATAATTTCAACTCTTCAGCTAATTTTAATGGAGGACCTGAAAAGGTCCGTTTGTTAATCTCGAATTCTCCAATTTCTGACTCGTGGTGTCCATTGTCTACTTTCGTCCATCAGATAGGATAATTCTCGCTGAAACGGGGCCACTACTGACACCAGGTCTTCAAATATTGGAACTTTTGCGCTTAATTGGTTGAAAATGGTTAAAAAATAAGAATTACGCTTTTGATACCTCGAAATAGTGGACCCCTCGTTCGTAAAGAGGCCTAACGGTTTCAAAAAAAAGTTGAATTTTGAGCAAACATTGAGATCTACATCATGTGACATTTCATAAATTTGCCATGAAACAACTAACAAATGGCCCGATTCTGTAAAGAAGAAGAGGGCTTTCAAATGGAGTAAAAAAATTTTTGACGGTCATCTTGGATTTGGTCGCCATATTGGATTATCAAAAAATGGCCGTTTTCACCATGAGCCCCCCCAACCGATTTTCATTTGAAGACCACCATCGGAAAGCTGAGAAAAAATGCTATAAGAAACATTGATCAAATTACATGTGTAACGGGATTAATTAAACGAAACAACCGCAACCTTTCCTGCCGATGTGTCGCGACCGAATGACGATGCGCAGCAAAAGGCGTAGCAGCCAAAACCATATCGTTCGCTGGCGGATGAGTCGATGGATTCTTCGGTTTGTTGACGTCTCGCTTGGTGAATTTGGATGTCTTCGTTGCCTTATCTGGGCCTAGCTGCAACAGCTAGGGCGTAAATTAAATACAATCATAAGGGAGCTTAACCCATAGCTCATCTCATACATATTTCTGTCATCCGTGCCAGGCATGGTCAAAAGTCGCATCAAAATGTCATCGATACTCAATCACCGATTCAACTCACATGACCATCACCTTTTATATGCTCAGTCAGAGAGACCAAGCGTGCTCCCATAGCAGTTTGAATCATTTGTTGCAAACGAACCAAATTGAATATGAGCTGAAATGATTGCGATCATGCCTACTCTGTTTTTTTCACTCTCCGGCCCTAACGAAGCGAACCAAACGCTTGCCACTGGGCGAATCTGATCCGATTTTATTTTGCTTTTCATCTTCTCAATCGTTCATAAACCGAAAATGATTGCAATCATCATTTGAATCAGCTTTAATTTTGCTCCAATAAGTTATGTAACTTCTGAATAAGCTACAAAGTGTTTGAATATTTGAAACATTTGGAGAATAATTACAATATAGAAGTGTGAATACCACTGAGTTAAAACTGAACGATCAGTGAGCGTAAGTGAACCAAGTTCAAACCGATTCCCATCGCTTACGTTCGTCTTGCTATCAATGTTGCAAATTCTCTTCACGATGAAGGCTCATCACCTGCTCGTCAGCGATTTGAATTTCATCAACCGGCAACTCTATCGTATCCTGATTGCTCGCGATGAATCGCCGACGCAAAAACTGGTGAGCAAAATATGAATTGATTACGCTCGCAAATACTCGCTCGGTATCTCTGTCTCACACTCATCGCTAATCATCGTTAATCGCTGTCATCCAACAAAGAATGTATTTTGCGATGAAACGTAAACAAGCATGTTTTTGGCAAATTACAAAAAAAAATATTGCTCGTTCTAATAAAAAACGTTATTCCTATCACATATAATTATGAACTTGTCAAACGCCAACATATACTTGTGACGCCATACACAACCAGTAACTTCAAGCGGCACACGGACAAACAGAATGGTTTCAAGATTTAGTTTCAATGAAATGCAAACCTGGTGCAATATTATTATTATTAATTGGTGCCTCGAAGGTTCGAAGCTATGAAAAATAATACAGCTTCTTGTGTGAATAACGATGAAGGCTGATAATAAATATATCGTCGGCCACTGTTTAAAATTTGATCCTGCCAACATGTCTGAAAAATCGCTTGTATCTTGTAAACATTTGCAAACGTTGCTGGTGCTTGTCATTGTCACGAAAAAAAGATTTATGCTGCACTTACCGTGAATGTTGAAAAATTATGAATAACATGTTAAAATAATTTTATGAGATTAAAAGTCTTCTGGGTGTAGAAGAACGTTGATGTTTTGAAGTGCATTTATGTATTATGTCGCAAAAATGTATATTCCAAGTATCTCAAGTGCTAATAGTCGAACTGAAAAACCAACATAAGTGTTAGGTACAAGTTTTTTTGACGGTGTAATTCAATATCCGATAGCGCTTTTGCCTGTTTTCAAAAATTGTTAAATCATCGCTACTCATCGTGATGAGTCAAAATGCGAGCAATTCGTGTTTGATTGGCATCACTAGCGATAAAATCATGAATGAAAAAGGGTGAGTGATAATTCGCTTTTCTCTCACTCTCATTAAATAATGCTCAACTAGAAAAGCATTGTCAAAGAATTTGGAATCACCTTTGAGTGTGTTTCGAATCGAATCAAATCTCAAGACGGTCGAAATGGTTCGAGAATATGAAGGATATCAAGGAAGGAGATTTGCTGTTTGTAGTGGATGGTACAAGTTTGTAGTGGTTGGAGTTCTTCGAAGGTCGGCTGTCAAGTTGGCTTTGCTCGACGTCAGGATGAATTGTGACCCTGAGCAAGGAGATTGCAACGGATCACGGGGTGAAAAATGTGACGACTAATAGCCCCCAGACGTTTGGCAGTGTAAACTACACGCTGTCTGCTTTTTTTTCACCAGGTGAACTCGACGTGCCTCACCGTGACTGATCGAATCAAAAGCGCAAACAAACATTGGCTAGTTAAAATTTGATTATTTGAACATAAAGATCAGTATCGTATCTCGAAGCTAAGCTGGGTGGGCCTTTCATGGAAATAGCAAATAATCTTCCATTGGCAAGGGCCTAACGAAACTGTTGACACAGATTACGGTTCATTTTGTCACGTGTTGACGTCGAACCGTCAATATGTGGGAGTTTTCGACGAGCGTGGGGCCGTCGTCGTGTCGGCACTTATGATGAGATAAGAAACAGAAAGGATCCTTCGCTAAGACTGAGCTGCCAACATAGTCCGGGCTCATCCAGCTGCGTGCGGTCGCCGTCCCGTTTCATAATGGACGACTTCACTCTCGTGGTAATGAAATTAAAGTACACATGAAATTAATTTAGGATACTGCTAATGCTACCAGCAGCAAATCTCGTTCCGTGTGGGGCCATCTGGCGTACAATCAGGAAAGATGAAAGCACTGCAGTGTGGATGGAAATCGAATTATAGCAATTATAAAGTTTGTCACCCCTCACAGAGCCAGCCAGCAGCTTCAACCTTCAAGAGGGGTTGAAGACGGCTTGCTGCGATTTACTGCGAAGTAAGCGTGGATTGTTTTTTTTTTCCCTCGCCGTTCGCATCATATCGGAACATGACGTACGATCCTGACCCAGAACAATACGTTTCTCGATGGCATTAACCTCGACGGAACCATTGTTCAATGCCTCCAGGCCAGTCAGACACCTGAACCACGCCGTACGCACATTTATTTTACGCACAATCTTCCAATCAGGCCGCGTTAGCTACCGGAGAAGTAGTGCGAGCTCGGTCTGTCTAATAGGGATATATTATTTTCCCCAACCCCAGTCGCGACAAAACTCGCCTCTTCCCATCGAGTTTACCAGGACTTCCGTTGCGTTCCACATTTCCAAGCTACCGGCCGCAATTCATTACTTCTTACTTCCCGTCAGTCCCGTTGGCTTGGTTGATTGCGTAAAAAAAGTGCACGCCTCGCTTGCCCGTAGTCGGTACGGTTGGTATACGGTACGAGTCAATGACCCGCCCCCGGCTCATAACTGATATCGATTCGAAAGGACTGCTCGTAAAGGAGTCTTCCTATATGGGCTTCCTTCCAATCGACGAAAACGGCGATCCTTGTTCGGTTGGTGTGCCGTCATTGCGTAACTGTTGCACTTCCCGCCCAGTCAGTGCCGGTGACAAACGGGAAACAGCTACCGGAAAGCGTATCCTCATTAAACGCCAACCTGGTCTGGTCGGTCGGTCGGTCGGGCGGTTCGTCGGCTGATCGGTGTGTGTTAGACGGCGGCCCGCAAACGCTAAGGTGTCAGCTCGAGAGAAGCGAACTTTTCAGCTTCAATGTCAAATTAAGCATAATACACAGTCTCGGATATGTGCAGATTTCCGTCTCGTGCTGACGACGGAGACTGTTACGATGGGTGTGTGTGTATGTGCGCGTTCGTGTGGATGTGGACATAGTTATATGCGGCTTTGAAGCAGATAAGCGATGAATGCAAATACCTCATTAAAAGCATCGTCTTTCGTTCATGGTGACGACAGGCAGGATTTCGGTGTGAACAGATCGCGTCACGGACGTTTATGGTTTTATTCATTTTTTTTTGTTTCGTGTTCAAGTAGGCACAGGATATTTGGTGTGAGTTGTAATGTAGGTTTATTTCTTTTATGCAAATCGCAGCAAACTGAATGCTTTGGTTTCCTATTGAATTATGAAATCAGAATTATCACAAAGCTGGCCTTGTAATGGGTATTTATACGAATAGAAAAAAATAGTACCTGCTATTATGACTTTTTTGTGACAAAACGGTTTCACTTTTCAATTGAAAGGAAAAGTATAGTTCAGTTCATAGGTTAAGGCACGAAAAATGAGAAAAAAAAAATAATTTAATTTATTTGCCTACCCATTCACAGTACGCCCGGTACTTTTTATACGAGGTATATGCATTGTACTAACAGTCACATAGCCTTCAACTTCCAGTCCAGTTGGCCTTGAGGTACGACGCTCTGGAATGCTCAAATCTCAGCCGCATTCGTGCCAAAATTTGTTTTTATATATGGTCGGTGTTAAATCAGATTACATAAATGTTGCAAAAAGTCAGAGATATGAAATGATTTCGAATGATTGATAGCCTTAAACTACACAGCAGCAGCAAACTTTGAACGCGTTTTTCTCGAAATCAGAGTTTTGTCACTTGGTTCGGTCTGACTTAACACCGACCATATATACTAGTTGAGCCCGAGTCTTACGATCCGGAAAATATAAATGCCTGTTCCGAATTCAGAAATCGAAGACTTCTACTAAAAATTAAATTTTAACCCTCAATTGGTCAACCGACTTACTGCTTCGTGAACCCCAAACCCTCAAAAGCCCACTATCTTTTAATACTGTGACACTTTTTTAAATTACAATATTACAAATCGTTATCAGGCATACACACTACATACAATTATAATATTAATATGGCACAAATTTAAAACATTAACACTTTCTTAACTTAGCGTCTTACAGTATGTGCCTTAGTCTATTCTTAAAAGTAACACTTGGTAAATCAAAGTCAAATAATTCGAACGCGTTATTGAAGACGTCACACATCGCCCTAAGAGGTTCGTTTTGTCCATAATCAGTGCGGTGGAATGCAAGGCACAGAAAATCACGTGACCTTAGGTTTCTGGAGGGAACATCAAAATCGATTTCGGAAAGTATGTTTGGAGCATCTATTTCCCCAGTTAATAGTTTTCCCACGAAAATAGCTTGAAAAATATTTCACCTTTTTACCAGTGTGTTGATGCCCAGAAGTCGACAACGGTCAGCGTAAGATGGCAAATGGTTGGGGTTTTGCCACGGTAGAAACCTTAGAGCGAAGCGTAGGCACCTGGCCTGTACTGATTCAATCCGGTTATTCCAAATTTCGGTGTAGGGACTCCATACTATGGCCGATGTCTCCAGAATGGAACGAACAAGTGAGAAATACAATGATCGCAAGCAAAACGGGTCAGTGAACACTCTGGCTATCCTCATAATAAAGCCAAGGTTTCTATTAGCACGTGCTATGATGTGAGAGTAGTGATGTTTAAATGAGAGTTGTGAGTCTAGTAGTACACCTAGGTCTTTAATTACTGTGACCCTTTCGAGCATTTCTCCGGATACTGTATAGTTGAACAATATTGGGTTTTTCTCGCGTGTGAAAGAAATCACGAAACATTTTGATACACTAATAGTCAATAAGTTTCATAAGCACCAGTTAGAGAAAGCATTCAAGGATCGTTGCAGTTCAATGCAGTCCGTTAGAGTTCGGATGACAAGAAATAATTTCAGATCATCAGCGTAAATGAGTTTACAGCCCGGCGGGATAATAAAGCACACATCATTGAAGAATAAAGAGAACAGCAGCGGTCCCCGGTTACTCCCCTGCGGAATACCAGACACAGTAGTGAAACTGTCGGACTCAATGTGGCCTAATCTAACAGAAAGCGTGCGGTCGACGAGATGAAATTTCAGCCACTCAGTAAAATGTATTGAATCTCCGAGGTGTTCAATTTTAGCTAATAAGATAGAGCGATCGACACGATCGAACGCAGCTTTCAAATCAGTGTAAATAGTGTCCACTTGCACGCCATTTTCCATGCTTTTAATGCAATGCGATGTGAACTGCAGTAAATTTGTCGTCGTTGATCTGCCAGGGTAGAAGCCATGCTGATCCATAAAGATATATGACTTGAACTCACGTAGTAGTACATTTCCAACCAGTATATCAAATAATTTTGATCCAGCAGAGAGAGAGAGGTAATTCCTCGATAGTTAACTATATCGTGTTTATCTCCTTTTTTGAACACAGGAAACATAACCGATTTTTCCAGAACTCAGGGAATATTGCTTGCGACAACGATTGGTCAAATATCATTCTTAGCGGGACACATAGCGCAGTCGCACATTTTTTCAGGATAATAGCTGGAATACCGTCTGGGCCACTTGATGTTGAGGGTTTTAACTTTCTCATAGCTTCAAGTACATCTTCGTTGGAATAACTAATACCACTCAAGTTTATTACCTCACGAGGAACGTTGCGAAGGGCATTTTCTATTTGTGTCCAACTAACCGAAGTCGCATTGAACACACTCGAAAAGTGTTTCGCAAACAAAGTGCAGATGCCATCAGATGTACTAGAGCTTTCATTTCCCAAAAACATACTGGTAGGAAGACCACTTTCTTTGCGCTGACTGTTTATGAATTTTGCGACTTGGTCCAGTCTGATTCAACACCGACCATATGATATTGCGACAAGCAATCGAGTTGAGCAGACGAGTCGAGCAGTCGAATCGAATGATATAGTCAAGCAGTCGGGTCAAGCGGTTAAGTCGAACAGTTTATTCGAGCAGCTGAGTCAAGCAGCAGTCGAGCAGTTGAGTCGAGTATTCCAGTCATACAGTTGAATCGAGCAGTTAAGTCGAGCTGTCGATTCAAACATAAGTCAAGCAGTCGAGTCGAGCAGTCAAGTCGAGCAGTCAAATCGAGTAGTGAGTAGTCTTGTCGAGCAGTTAAATCAGTTAAAGCAGCCGAGTTAGGCAGTTACACCGGGAAGTCGAGTCGAGTAGTTTAATCGAGCAGTTAAGTCGAGTAGTCCAGTCGAGCAGCTGAATCGAGTAGTTAAGTCGAGCTGTCGAATCAATCAGTTAAGTCGAGCAGTCGGGTCAAGCGGTTCAGTCGAGCAGTTAAGTCGTGCAGTCTAGTCGAGCTGTTGAATCAAGCTGTCAGTTGAATCGAGCAATCAAATCGAGTAGTCTAGTCGAGCAGTTGAATCGAGCAATCAAATCGAGTAGTCTAGTCGAGCAGTTGAATCGAGCAATCGGGTTGAGCAGTTGAGTCGAGCAACCGATTCAAATAGTCCAATCGAGTAATTGAGTCAAGCAGTTCATTCGAGCAGTCGAGTCGAGCAGTTGAGTCGAGTAGTCCAGTCGAGCAGTGGAATCAAGCAGTTGAATCGAGCAGTTGATTCGAGCGTCGAATCGAACAGTTGAGCAGATGAATCATGCTGTCCAGTCAAGGAGTTGAGTCGAGCAGTCAAATCGAACAGTTCAGTCGTGCAGTTCAGTTAAGCAGTTCAGTCGAGCAATCAAATCGAGCAGTCTAATCGACCCGTCCAGTCGAGCAGTCTAGTCAACCTGTTGAGCAATCGAGCACTCCAGCAGTCGACCAGTGAGGTGACCTGAGGATAGAACTCATTGCTACGAAAACTTGATGTCCTGTCGGGGGCCTGTTTTTAATTATCGATAAGCCTTTCATGATGCCCTGTCAGAGAGCTGGTTTTGGGTACAGACATAAGCCTCTTATATAAATAGATGTGTATATAAGCCATGTTTAGGTAAAAGATAAGCTAATTTCTGGAAAAATGAGATTTGCACGACTTTAAACGTCCTTTTGTGCTGTAAAACTGATAAACTTGAATGCAATTCACTCATATGGCCCATGAGACCCTACTGTTATTAATACAAATTCTTATACATAAAGAGTGGATGTTGTAAAAATATTATAAGTCAGCTGCTACATTCTGCTACTACTCAAGAAACACCCCCTTAAATTTTGTACTAGAAAAAGAAAAAAATTAAACAACTTGAAAACCGGCAATTGTAGTTTCCACATATTCTACAAAAATATGCAAATTAGTAATGTCTACAAGTTTCAAAAACTTCTCATGTTTATCGGAGTTGAAATAAAAGAGCTATGTGAAAAAAAAAACAATATTAAGAGAGCATCCACAAGTTTCGCTCCGTAACTTTTTTCCCTTAAGAGAAGTTCAGTCACGCAACTGTCGTATTCTGCTAAGACGCTCAAAAACAAACTTTTGTTATATTATATTATGTTTATGTGCTTCCACAACAGCGCGATGTTGCTTTAGATTAAACCAAATTAATTGCTTCTTTTGTTATTTGCTTATTGCTAGGAAATTTAATTTTGTTTATGATTTTACTTGAAAAATTGGGAATTGTTTGTTTCAAAACGCTATATCTCGAGAACGGGACGGAACACCTCGTGGTTTTGAGTGATTCTTATGTAAAAAAAGTCTGAGGAACACGATGGTGTTGAAATTTTTGAGATCAAATTGTACTCATTGAGAGAAAAATACAAATTTAGTTTTCAGATCAAAAATAAAAGTATTTGGCAGCACTGTCGCAAAAAACGCAATATTTTTGTCGGATTCCTCAGCCGATTTCCCATGAAAATGTAGAGCAAAGTTTTTTTCTAAATTGAATATTTACGAAGATGTAAGCAAAAGAAAATAAGCGAATTTGACGAAAATGATGCTTTTTCTAATAAAAGATTCCCGAAAATCGAGGGAAAGTCCAATCGGCACCAGACTTGGGATTTTTGCTTCTTGACCCAAAACGAACAATCTGGCCGAGTTTGTTGAAAATCCGAGAAGGTCGATTACAGGTGACTCGGACACTTGACGTGGAATGACCCATATACAAATGTTTCTTACCAATTGAATATGTTCAGCTTGAAACTAAAAAGTTATTTTTCTATCTCTTGAGCACTAATTTTCCAATACTGTTAGAAAGTTTTCACAAAGCGAAGAAACATCGCAAAAAACAATGAATTGATATCCTCAATAGTTTCGTCACAAATAACCTCTGTCCGTCCTCTTTTGAATCCGTCCCACTGTGTGCTAATGTATTGAGTTGTGTGCGAGGTCCTTCGTACAGGATAACAGTCTTCGTATTATGGAGTGGGTAATGCATCTACCGAATTCAACGCTCTGGATTATAAGGCTTCTCAGGAATTAATTTTTGTAACAGTAGTTTCTTACAATTAACGGAGGGAACGATAGCAGAAAGTAATGAAACACAGAGTAGATAGGATGCAACAGGTTGTGCTCAGGTGTTAAGGGGAAAGAGTGGAAGATAAGATAAGGGAGGGTCATTAAAGCAACGCTTAAGAAGTTTTGTATCCCAATCTTACAGCAGAAGACGGCCAAGAATGGTGTAAGGGTTGGAAGTACTTCTTGTGTTTCCATGAATGCCAGAAGGATTCATTATTACTCATCATACGGTTAACTTAGAAACAGACATTCTGCATAGACGGAGCAACGGTGTCAGTAAGCAGGCTATGTGTCTCTTCAGGAATACAGAAGGTACTTCATCCGGTCCGGGATTGAAGGATTACATAAGATTTCACGTGACCTTCGAAATCATCTCCACATTAGCATCAATGGCACCCAGCGTTTGACCATGTACTGGGACGTTGTTTGCAGCAAGGGCAACGTGGTTACTGCTCAATACCTCATTGGTGAAGACGGGAAAAGAAACGGCATATATCCTGAGGAACTGCAGCAACTTCCCCGTTGTATTCCACGGATGTCGGAAGCCCGGATTCTCTGCGTTGCTCATTTACGTAGTTCCAGAAAGACTTCGGGTGAAACTTCAGTTTGCGTTGAATGCTGTATTGTTACCTTGAAAAGCATTGGCGACTGACTCGCCTGTACAAGTGATTTATCCTCGTATAATGGAGTTTTGGGCAAAGCCTACGATACTTCGTAAATCTTCTCAATGCTGCTCTTTTGTTTGACTTGAGCTTGTGTAGCTCATTTGTTTGCCAAGAAGGGTGAGAAAGGTTGCGGTAACTTCTTATCGGAACGTGTCAGTCGATAACGTATAGCGAGACATGTGTGAAGGTTCGGGCAGCAGCTTCGATGTCGTCAGGATCAAGGATGTCTCCCTAGTCGATACTGAATACTGGTCATTTATGCTATGCTGATCGGCTTTACGAAAGTCATAGGAGACAGCAACCGGAAGTTCATCAAACTCGCAAGGCAGCTGTTTATCCTCAATGCATATAATCAGAGGAGGATGGTGTGGACCCGGCTTAACTAGTGGACGTGGAACCGTTGAGGTGAATGGGGCTTTGTCATGTGAGCTCACGAAGCAGAGATCCAAGAAGCGGTTGTTTTCTTTAACTAAATGATTAATTTGATAAAACATTGCAGCACAATAATTGTCTAGAAGATAAAAGAAGAAGAGTTTTCAGGATCAGGGTAGAGAAATCCGCTGTGGGAGGGTTTCCACGAGATACCTGGCAGATTGAAGTCGCCCAATATGACTTGATCATCAAGTGGAGTAGCCGAGTAAACCGACTGACAGAGAGCGTCGATTAGGTTGTTGTCCCGAATACGGTCTGGTGCGATATATAAAGCACACAAAAAAAAGTGTGCGATCACTCTTCTCCGGAATCGCTCTAACGATTTCAATAGTTTGAAAAATGAAAGGTTTTATTATCGTTGAATTTTATGCAAAACAGTTCTAAAGTTATGATTAAAAATGTATTTTAACTTGGTCTCAATTAGTCGAACGTTTCGCAGATAAGGAGAAACCAAATTGCTATTGATAAATTTGAAAAAAATTAAGAAAACTTTATTGATGTTAATCAAATAAAATGGTGTTACAGAAAATTATGCATAGTTCTCTATTATCGAAAACCTGTAACAGTAACTTACTAGTACTTACTCAGCAATTTCACAAAAAATGCATGTATCAAAATATAAAATTGCTCCAATTTTGTTCAAATTTTGCGAACGTATTTTTTTCAGAAAATTTTAAACCTATCTTTTTGTATTTGGCGATGGCCGTGCATCTTTCTAGGTTAGGGTGACTCCAACCAACCTTTCCTGTTCTTTAAAAAATCAACTTTTAAACGACTGAACCGA
Source organism: Sabethes cyaneus (assembly GCF_943734655.1). Classification (NCBI taxonomy): domain Eukaryota; kingdom Metazoa; phylum Arthropoda; class Insecta; order Diptera; family Culicidae; genus Sabethes; species Sabethes cyaneus. The sequence continues at coordinate 4,370,590 of NC_071353.1, forward strand.
TTCTCATGATTTTGATACCAAATGAAAGGTATTGTAATTTGCGATGTTCACTAATTTTTTAAATATTAAGTAACTGTCACTAGAAGTGATATAAACCGATTAATAAAACGTTAACAAACAGTTGATTTATGTTCCGAAGACGTGTCGACTTTTATCTCAAATTGATGTGATGATCAGATGATATAACAAAGATTTCTTTCACCACCAGGTGGATTAAATCGCGGGCTTCACTTCCTGTATATGTTTGAATAAATACGCACACATGTACTTAGTACGTATGTTGGCGCACGGTGTGCTTGCATAGTGAGAGCACTTGATGCGAATAGGGCGAAAAAAGCGATGCAATAATTTTCAAATTCATTTAGTTTGACTTGTGATAATTATTCATTAAATTTTTCCAAACGGAGACAGCCTTTTTAATGAGCTCGGCTCCGCTCGTTGGGAGGTAATAGGGCACTCGCTGGTATAATTAATGACTTCCGAACGTGGAAGGTGCAAATCGAAAGCATGGTAAAATGCTTGGCAATGATTCAAAGCAGCGGACCAAAATTGACGTTTTATTTCGTTGCCAATAACCTACTTGCCAGCTAAGCTATCGGTTGCCATTGCAGTAGGCCGCTTCCCAAACAAGCCATTAAACTGTAACAAGACCCCCTAATCCGAAGTGCACGCAGCGTCGCTAGGGGCGAATGACTTCACGACAATGTGTCGGAGAAACCCCTCGTCACGTCATTCAGCCCGGCTGGCTTTGCGCGATGGCAGTCGCACAAGTAAGGCAGCGAAACGGCAGAGAAATAAAAGCACACACTCTGAAACCCGAACCTAACCTAACAAAATAAAAATTGAGACAGGTTCGTTGACCTTCCCGTCTTCCTTTTTGTCCCTCGCCCTGATCGGTTTGCACTCGTCTTGCATGCTCCTACCGCGCGGCGCGGTTTCATTCGCACACGGTCCGGGCAGTCACTCATTCACTCTTTCGGCTGGTGGCCTGTTGGTTCGTTCTCGTTCATATATTTATTTTTTAGACTACCTACCGCTCTCCCCTCCCATCGCATCAGCTCCTCCTTCAATCCCGTCCACCATGACGGGACAACAACAACAACAACAGCAACGACGACCATACCTCTCCGTCCAACCATTTTGACCGCTTGTCTTCTGTTCCCAATCCGACAGTTGGCCAAAGAGGAAGATGATGATGATGATGATGATGACGATGATTATGGCGGCAGAGGTGGTTGGCGGTACGATGACGAAGCCAAACCGGCCATTATTCACAGAAATCCATTACTGTTTCCTTCTTTCGATTCTGTTTGCCGGATTTGTTTTTTCGGTGTGTATTGCGTTTTTCGTTTGTGTACAATGCGAACGATGACACGACACCACGACGACGGGTTTGAACGAATTTGGTCCGCTGCGCTAGCGCTGTTTGTCTCGATGGGGCTTCGCAGCGCAGTGTGTCTGTATGCTGGTTGATTGTCACTCTAGAGAAGCGTACCCGTCTTATTTGTGTGGCCTCACCTTCCCGCTCAAACTGTCCTATATTATCCTATAATACTGTATTATGTTGTATTTATTTCGGAGTTTGAGTTCCAAGAAATCTCAACAACTCTCGATGCGATGTACTCCCAACCGTAGATCATGATAATTGACCCATATCAGTATACAACTATATTAGTTGTATAAATATATTAGTCTAGTAGAATTAAAAAATTGAGTCTCGTTACACCAAAACTTAAAACTTAATTAAAATTTACTCGAATACTCCATGTGTTATTCGATTAGTTCAACTAATCGAACGATTAACGGACATCACTAGATACGTTACATTGTGTAATATGTTTATTTACCCTATTCCGTCTCACTCATGTTCCGTTACGCATTTTTCCGTTACATTGGGCAGACTGTATGTGTGAAAGAAAGTTTATTGTAACCGACATGATAGGACATGAAAGATCATTGATCATTTCGTATTGTACCATTGTTGGAGGCGGACGCAATAAAGTTTAGTTTGCATGATAAAAGTGTTTCCGTTGCTTAATTTTGCGTCCTCCATAGTGCTTTCTGTTAAATTCTTCTACCACAACAGTAATTGAGTTCGATAAATTTCGAAGGTAATATATTAGCTTACTTGAAAAAAAAAAATGCTACAGCTCTATCGGTTGAACTCTAACCCTGATGGGGAAAACAGTGAAGTAGCCGTTCAGAAGTGTGAGCTGTCAAGGAAATTCCTTGAAGGAATGATACCCCGCCGCATCGAAAACGGATATCGTGCGGCAATTTGTGGATGCCGGATACGCCCGTTCCGGCATCTACAACATCTTGACAATATTGGACAACAATCAGAGCATCGAAAGAAAACCCGGTTCCGGACGGCCGATGACCCTGACTGACAGAAAGCTCCAAAGGATGCTGAAAATCAAGGCCAAACAGTGAAAAACCTGGCGAACATGGACATACATGTCAGGAAGCGGCAGTCCCGTCCACTGGTCTCGGAGCTGCAGGCAATGACGCAGCGGCAGCGGCTGGATAAGATGGTCCAGATGATTTTCCCGGCGAATCGCGACGTAGCGGTGGTGATGGCCGATGAGACCTATCTCACCCTGGATGGCAACTACTGGCAGGGCACTTCGTATTTTACTGCCCCCATGAAGGAAAATAGCTCCGAGGTGAAGTTCATTTAACACATCAATTGCCCCAAGAAGGTGCTGCTGCGGCTTACAATCAGCGAGAAGGGCGAGTCAAAGCCGCTCTTCTTTCGCCCCGGACGGCCGTGAACAGGGAAATTTATAGTACGAAGTGCTTGCCGGAATTTGCGCCGTTCATCTAGAAATACCATAAAGGCGAAGACGCGTAGTTCTGGCCGGATCTGGTGTCGGTCCACTACTCTAAGAGATTGTTGGAGGATATGGAGCGGCTGGTACCCAAGTCGGCGAACTCGCCCTACGTCCCCCAGCTGCATGCCATCGAGAATTTCTGGATAAACCTGAAGCGTAAGATCTACTCAAACAATTTTGTCGCGAAAACTGAGAAGGAATTGATAAATAAAACGAAGAAAGAACTCAAAAACATCCCTACACGCATGTTTTCGTCCGCCATGGCGAATGTTTCGGTTAACTGCCGGAAGGCCGCTCACAAGGGCGTAGAATTTTTTTGCAAGTAAGCTAATATTCTTATAATATTCCATTAGAAATTTACCAAACTCAATTAGCTGTTTTAGTTTTTTTCAATTACCATCCGAAAAAAGTCTATTTTTTTAATCCATACGTTATGAGAAGAACCAGGCCAGAAATCGCGCGGTTACAGTGCTGGCAATGTGCTTACCGATAAAACGCTGTTGGCAGCCGGGTGGAAGGAGCACTTCCAGACGCGTTTGGATCGAAAGGGTAAACACACAAATTAGCACGCTGGATGGGTCAAAAACATGCCTTAAAATAGCGAGTGACACCTCAGCAGCGCACAGTGGGACCATTCTGGAAAAAGACGGTCAAAAGACTTTTCTCGCTTTTCCTGACGTTTTTGAGCTTGGGTGGCTTCGGAGAAGTTCTTTAAAAAAGTATTCTGCATCTGTTGACATTTTCGTACAATTCATTAAGGGGATAACACTTTTGAATAAAATAACTTTTTATAGGAACTAGATAGCATATTCATGTGTTCGGCAAAGCTGTAGATCTTTGAATTTCATTAAAATTTGTCTAAGATACTAAGTATCTGCATCATATGGTTTGCGATATACAACCCGGACTCGATTATCCGGGTGCTCATTTTTATTTTCAGCCCGGATAATCGAATCATCATTTTTGGTACAAATTTTTTTTTGGTAGGTCAAGTTTTTTGACTTTTAGGCATCAGAAATGTTTTTTTTATTATTGATCTATCTTCCCAAAAGTCAGAAAAATCCTTTCTTACGATTTTTTTCCACTGATGATTTTTTTTGGTACAATATTATTTTTTGTATGTTATGGTTTTCAATATTTAGGTATTATAAATGTTTTTTTATTGTTGATAAATCTCCCCTAAAGTCATAAATTTCTTTTTTTGCAATTTTTTACTGATGATTACGATGATGATGATGATAATGATGATGGCGATGATGATTTTTAAGTAAAAAAATTGATTTCATCATTGCAGGATTTATTTTTGTTTTTTCGTCGATAAAAGGAATATAAGAAAGGAATTTTGCAGCTTTAGGGAGGTTAATCAATGCTTGTCTAGTTGGAATCATCATGTAGCATGAAAATTATAACATTTGGGTTTAAAATAAATCAGTGAAAAAAAATTTATTTTTCACCCGGATAATCGAGTCTAAAAACCCGGATAATCGAATCCCCGGATAATCGAGTCCGGCCTGTAATATAATTGACTTTCTGTCATGACCCCCTTAAAATCAGTTTATTAAACTTTTTCTACATAAAACCTTATCTAACAGGTTTGATATGTTCTACAAACTTTTTGATACTATCAAAATACATAACTTTTTAGAAGGTGTAAATACCGTATCTTACTTTATTTGCTTTAAAAATTGATTTGAAGCATAATTTTTACCGGGCTCCGTAGCCGCAAGGTTACCGAATCTGCTTTGACCAGCGAGTGGTCTTGGGTTCCAATCTTAGTAGGATCAGGCCATTCGATGTCCAGTGACTTTAGCATGGGTGTATTCCCAGGCCCCATATTAGCCTTCCTTCATGCTGAATTCTATATGACCCCCATAAAAAGCACTCCTGACAGTGCAAAAAGTCACTCTTATAGTTAAATGTACTGATCAGCCTCGCCAGGGTTGGCTGTAATTGGAGACAGTACTGGCATTGAGGAGCAAGGTGGGTTAAGTAGAGCTAGCATTGAAGGAGGGGTACACCCCACTACACACAAGCAAAGCACGTATAAAAATTTAATAAGCATGTCGCTCATTCAATAGCGATTATAGCAAAGAATGCAATGCATGTTATACAGCAAACACCCGGGCGATATCACAATAGGTGATGAGTCCACACAGGAAAAAAACCCGTCTGCAGTAGAGATCTCTAATATCATCCCTTTGTCCTACCGGAGCGGCGGACATGGACCAATAAGAAAGTAAGTAAAATATCTATTTATCTATGGCTTATGTCTGTACCGAAAACCAGGTCTCTTTCAGGACGTCATAAGAGGCTTATCGGTAACTAAAAACAGGTACCTGACAGGACGTCATACTTTCGTAGCAATGGGTTGTATTCTCAGTCACCTCACTGGTCGACTGCTGGACTGCTCGATTGCTCCACTAGTCGATTAGACTGCTAGATTTGATTGCTTGACTTGACTGTTCGATTAAACTGCTCGACTCAACTGCTTGACTGAATAGCTCGATTTAACTGTTCGAGTGGACTACTCGATTCGACTACTTGACACATTTGCTTGACTTACTACTCGACCCGACTGCTCGACTTAACTGCAGTTAAGACTGAACTGCTCGATTCGACTACTTGACACATTTGCTTGACTTAATACTCGACCCGACTGCTCGACTTAACTGCAGTTAAGACTGAACTGCTCGCTGGACTGTTCGATTCGACTGCTCGACTGGGCTACTTGACTGGACAGCATGATTTATCCGCTCGACTCAACTGTTCGATTCGGCGTTCGACTCAACTGCTCGATTCGATGCTCGATTTAACTGCTCGAATGAACTGCTTGAATCAACTGCTCAACCCGATTGCTCGATTTAACTGCTCGACTGCACTACTCGACTCGACTACTCGACTCAACTGCTCGACTCAGCTGCTCAACTGGACTACTCGACTCATCTGCTCGAATAAACTATTCGACTCGACAGCTCGAATGAACTGCTCGACTCGACAGCTCGAACGAACTGCTCGACTCAACTGTTCGACTCAACTGTTCGACTTAACCGCTTGACCCTAAACCTAGGCTAGACTAAACCATTCGATTCGACTGTTCGACTCAAATGCTCGACCGGGCTGCTCGACTTGACTGTTCGACTCGACTGCTCGACCCAACTGCTTGACTCGATTGCTTGATTCGAGTGCTCGACTGGCCTGCCCAACTCGATTGCTTGTCGCGATATCATATGGTCGGTGTTAAATCAGACCGGACCAAGTCGCAAAATTTTAAAAAATGAGTTAATGACAGCAAACGATCAAGAATTTTCTAAGCAACATTTTACTCTAATCAGACTGCAGAAATGTGGCACTTGCCAGTGGAATGTATCCGCAGTTTTCGGAATTCTGAACAGACATTTATATTTTGCGGATCGTAAGATTCGGGCTCAACTAGTTAGCATTATATTTATCCAGCGTTACTAACACGAAAGAGAAGCACAAGCGGTAACGTACTCTTCAATAGATTGGATTTGACGAACAAACCAGAGTTCATTTTCAAGCCTGGATAAAGTGAGACATTAAGGTTTACAAGAAAGGAGGAGATTCATTTTAAAGGATAGGATTTACGTAAAATTTAATGGGTCCGAAAGATAAGAAGACAATTTATTACAATTATTATAATGAAAACTACATTATATAATTTTACACCATTACATATTTTTTTATACCTACTTGATTTAAATATTGATCATATAATTATCTTACTCATGTTTAATTATTTGACCACTTTATATTTCAACATACTATGCGTAAAGCAGAACCAGTCATCGTCATCTCTTTTATACATAAGATCAAGTTATATCTAACTGTTCTGTACTCCTAATCGTAATAATCTAGTACATAAACATACATACACTGGAGACTCATCAATCTACCTAACACCGCCCTGCTTGAAAGGGGCTCTAAACAACAATAGAAATTCAGTACACATACTGCTTGCACACTAGTACCCTCTATTATGAATTTCGCGGAGTAACTTACATTTGTAAAGTTTTATACTGAACACTGAGCGTTGCTGTACGGCCATGTTAACATTCTTTTGCTCCTATGACTCCTATCTTTTGTTTCTGTCTAGCTGTCGGTGGTTCGAAACTTACTCTTCTTCTATGCGCATCAGTAGCTCTTAGTCTTCTCGAGAGAATCAATCTGAGCAGACGTTCTTGCTTGGGATTCATTCTCAATTTTAGGGTATGTATATTCCTCTTTTTTTATCACGTCTAGGTTTCAACTGATTTTTGGTAGCCAATTTAACAGTTCCGTTAACTTCAATGTAAAACATATTAGGACTATTGACTCTTAGTACTTTCGATCCGAGCCATGATTTGGCTGTCCTATTCTCTCTTTTATACCATACCAGATCCCCTACTTTAAATTTCGGTCTATCATTCATTTTATTTACATTCCTTTTGTCTTTGACGTCCAAATTGAAGGTAACTCGCTTATTTAATTTTTTACTCTTCAACCTTAGATTTGAATCAATATCCGTTCTGGGAACAAACGAGAAAATCTTACTAGCAGGGGTACAATCTATTGTTTGATTATAACTATTACGATAGGTGCATAAAAATATTTCAATAACATCATTCAACTTTATACGGTTAAACTTCGGATCGACTAGTAGCTTTTTAATGCCCCTCTTAGCAGTCTGTATTGCTCTCTCTGCTAGTCCATTACTCTCAAGAGAATAAACAGGATTCTTCAACAACTCAATTTTCATAGATTTAGCGTACTCTGAAAATGTGTTACTACTGATACTACTAATTATAGTATCACAAATACCAAAAACTTTGAACACTGAATTCATCGCATCGATTAACGCTTCCGCATCCATCGTTTGCATCATCCTAATATCCATCCATCTAGAATAAGCATCAATGAAAATCAAAAATGTGTCTCCAGCTAAGTGGAAAAAGTCCAAATATATACGACCAAAGGGACGGAGAGCTCCAGACAATTTAGATATCTTTTTCTTGTCGGATCTACTCACCCTAGCGCACAGCCCGCATTGCTGGACGTATTTCTCGATTTCTTTATCTATCCCCTGCCAAAACACAAACTTTTGAGCTGTTTGTTTCATGCGAACTACACCTAAATGGCGTCCATGCAGCAACTCTAAGATGCGCTCCCGGCAAGATTTTGGGACGACTAGTCTCTCGGAATACATTACACAATCCATGTACAGCGACAAGCAGCTCTGATTCGAATAAAAGAAATCCAAATCTGCTGGAACCGCGCCCTCTTTCCATCCGTCTCTCACACACAGAAAAAGCTCTCTCATTCTCGGATCATCCTGAGTGATCGTACCGATATTCTCCGCATCGACAGCTTCCGCTTCGTGACTCAACCAACGAAGATCAACGACATCCTCTTCCCCTGTGTGGCCTTGAATCGGCAAATTACTCAAGGCGGTTGCGACTTTCGGACCTGTTCGGCACTCAATTTCGAAATCAAAGCTCGCTAACCTATGGACATAGTTTTGCAATCGCGTTACGGTTAATAACGGGATACCCTTCTTAAAGTTAAAAATACTAGCTAACGGTTTGCTATCGGTGACGATCGTAAATCTTTTACCGTTAATGTACTTGAAGAACTTTGTTAGCCCGAACACAACCGCTAGTGCCTCTCGATGAAGTTTCGGAAAATTCTTTTCCGTTACAGACAACGTACTAGAAACGTAAAACACAGGTTTCTCTATATCTCCAACTTTGTGGCACAACACAACTCCCACCCCACTTGAACTCGCATCACAAACAATCACAATGGGTAGCTCAGGACTGTACAATTCCAGCAGGTCGGAACTCAGCAAAAGTTTCTGACACTCACCGAACACTCGCTCGCACTGTTCATCCCACTCAAAGCGTAAGTTTCTCTTCAACAACGCCCAAAGTGGACCAAGCTCTACCGGCATGCTCAATAGGAACTTCGAATAGTAAATAATCACATCTAGAAACGATTTTAACTGCGAAACATTTTGGGGACGTGGAGCCTCGGTGATTGCCTTTACATTCTCATCAGATGAATGGAGACCTTTCTCCGACACCACATGCCCAAAATACCGAATTTCTTGCACCAAAAGCTCACTCTTGTTCAATCTGACCTTTATCTTGTGCTTTTGTAACTGATCCAAAACTTCATAAACCGTTGCAATTAATCCTTCAATCGTCCCGCTCCCTATTAGAATATCCTCTTGGTAACTCTCCACACCATCTATGCCAACTAAAATTTTGTCTAGAATCCGCTGGAACGTCGATGCAGCACTCGAAATTCCAAACGGCAGTCTTTCATATGCGTACAAGCCTTTGTGAGTGTTTACGACTAGGTATTTCTGTGACTCTTCGGTGACCTTGATCTGCATATGCGCACCCTGGAGCTCAAATTTTGCAAAATACTTATACCCACTCAATTTGACGAGTACATCGTTAATGTTAGGCAGCGGATAATATTCATCGCAAATGACTTTGTTCATTGTTACTTTGCAGTCCATGCAAACTCTTACGCTACCATCCGGCATAGGGACTACCACAATTGGCGATGCCCAGTCAGCATGGCGCACTGGTTTAAGAATATTTTCTCTCACTAACCTTTCCAGCTCACCTGAGACCTTATCTTTGAGTGAAAATGGCACCTCATGTGGCTTACAAAATACCGGAGACGCATGGTCTTTTACACGAACGCTAACTTCAAAATCATCGACCAAATACTGTAGGTTGTCTATGAAAAGCTCACGGTACTCCGTATATAATACTGAAAGTAATCTCTCTCTTTCACGCTCACAACTCTGGTCATTTGCCGGCTCATCGATAAAGATGATTTTTCGCCATCTGGGATACAACGCACCTAACCAATTTCGACCCATTAGCGGACAAAATCTATTACCCTCGATAATAATTAAGGGTAAAACCAACGGTCGACCACTCTCACATTTAACTTTAACTTTAACCAATCCAGCGATCTTCAAAAGGTCTCCAGTAATTACTGTCAACTTAACCGTAATTCGCCGAAGACGTAAATCAGAAAAACTCTTCAAATAGTCACATTTGCTCATAACTGTATATGTTGCTCCTGAATCGAGCTCGAACATAACCAATTGGCTATTTAGTTTTACCTTTCGAAACAGAGGATTGACATTTACCCCGTTTTGCAGCTCGACCTCGGTTTCCGCCAGACTACCCTCGTCGTCGCTGCCTACCAGAACGTTGATATTTCGTTTTCTCCAACAGTTCCTGTTGCCGTACCGCTTCTTACCGCAAGCGTAACAAATAATCATCCTGCCGCGCATTTTCTTAATCTTCCTCAACTGGAAACGGCTTCCCGGCAGGCTTCCTGGCTTCCTGTGGTTATCTGCTTCCTGACCAGGTATCCCTGAACAACTCCAGCTCGTCGTATACTGCCCGGTGTTGATTCCACTGTCGTACTGCTGCCTGCTCTCCGTCTTCATCACGTCCGCTTCGATTTGCTTCAGGTTCTTTGTTACTGTTGCTGGACGGAGACTGGATGGAGAATTTCGTAAGCTTACTATCAGAACGCAAGTTGAGATTCGTAGAGATATTTTAATTTTCCTATGGGACGTATACCTATATAATTTGAGATACATTTTAATTGGATGATTTACTTGATATGGCCATGTTTTATTGTGTAGCGTTTTTTTCATTAAGTATGTACATACAGTGCGCATTTCAATTGCATATAAGTGTTGTTGCGGCTTTTGTATGTTTATTGTAAGTTTAGTTTTAAGTAATGTTTCATTCAACTCACGTTTAGTTCCCTTAAGGTGAAGGTCGTCAGAGTCCAGATGCTTTTTTACTGATTTCAGTGCTTGTTGTCAGTATCGTTTTGTTGAGAATAAAGTTGCTAGTAGTAAGTAGGTAATAATCTGTTATGAACAATCATGAAACGCAGAATCACGTATCTATTTTTGCTATTGAACTAGATACGACAGTAATTCTATCACGTAAAATGTTGTTTACGGTGAATTTTATTATCAGAGAATTTTGTATGTATATTATCGACACTCTACGACTGGTAATTTAATTCCGAAAATAATTGGTATATTCATGCTTAAATGTTTACGTTGGCATCACTCCATATAAACGTCCGTTTCCTTGACAATGTACAACAACGACGGTCGCTGATTCGGAATTGCAATCGAAACGAAGTGAAGTTTTTGCTATCAATTCAAGTGAACAGTTTCTGCACAATCATTATAATATCTTACTAAATAACTATTCGGGTGGTAAATTAAAGTTTTTTGTGCCTCAAGTTAAGTTTCGCGAGTGATGTGACGAATGGAACGGCCGAAAAAAATTATTGAAAAATCGACGGCGAAAAAGTGAAAATATAGTGATGAATTTTAATTGGGCAGATATCTCAATATTTAGTGTAATTTATGCCCCAAAAAGTAATAGAACCTATAGAATGCAATGTTGAGTGCTTTGAGTTGCAAGATCTTACTACGGCTAGTAGGTTAGTTTAATTGATTTTATTTTTTTGTGATAGTTTCCCGAGTCTATGGGAGCATGTTGGTACACTGAAGAAGGGAAGGGAAGGGTGATATTCGGTGCCACAGTGATAGCCATAAATGTACTCTGACGACCTTGTCGTTAAATATATTTTAATTGTGTTCCAAACAATGCAGTTCAAAATGTGAGTATCGAAAAACACAATTCTGATCTTCCTAGATTAAGTTTTAGGTTAGAAATCTTTATCTTAGCAAAAGGTACCTAGAATTGTAATCCCTTAGGTTTAGTACAAACACTGACGATCCTTTTAAAACATCGTCATACATATTTTGCTTGCACACTAACGCCCTCTGTTATGCATGTTGCGAGGTAACTTACATTTACAGATTTTTATCAAAAACATACCATCAAGAAGACTGGCATCTCTTCCTCGCGCCCATACAAATGACGAGTAACAGAAACAACGTGTTTGTGTACATCCATATGCTAGTGTTAACACACACTAGTATGTGTTGGTTCAACTTTAACTCGGCAGATAGTATTGCTGTTACTGTCTCTCGACTTTTCGCAGAGTTGCCAGTCTTTTTGATGGATTGTTTTTATTCTTCAGGAGTTCTACATTTGCGGGGGTTTATAAGCAACACTCGAAGCAACAATTTAGCGCTGCCGAGTGGCCACGTCGCGAAACATGATTTTTTGAAAAATCAATAGTTGTTGCATGGATGACGGAACTTAACCAAGAATCTCGTCTGTTTCTCTGTGGTATAAGTACTACACTTAAGGAGTTTACTTTTAAATGGGTTGGATTTAACTCAATCTTAGCTAAAACTACTCAAAATGACTTTAAAATGTAAAATGCCCTTATCGCTGATAATGCACTATGGTCCAGAAAGCCAAATTAGGTGGAATAAATTGTTTACTCAGTAGCCGTTGATTTTAGACTTTTTACGTGTTAGCAACAAAATCTTGATTTAGGATGCCGCTTTTTTGGCATGAACTATTTTAGGGTAACCCTTTAATTAACCAAGGTCCAGACATTATCTTCAAAACGAAACAAGATAGAGCGACATTCGCTTCAGCAATTGTATAGATTGAAGTATTTTGAGTAATATTGCAGAAGTCGGAAGTCCTCTATCTCGAACCGTTTCCATATTTGGGCGTTTTTCCTGAATCAAGTTATGGTGACTGCTATTTTGCGATTTTTCTCCATTACTTTTTTATTTTGCATTTTTCGCAAAACACTTCTTTAGATGACTTTTGAGGCTCAATAAGATGCAACTTTTGCGAAAAAAGGAACTGGCTATTCCACTTATATTAACTTTTGTGTTAAAAATAGACCGTACTCAAATGTTAATATCTCTGAAAGATGCAAGATTGATTGCGTTTGAAAGAACATGGTTTTTTGTGCATAATATCAAAAAAATTGGTGAGGGGATTTTTGTCTATTTAAAAAAAACAAGTTAGATTATGTGGGCTTTTAACAAATTTAAGTATATAAAAGTTATCGAGTTGCGCTATAACTTCAGAATGCTTTGACTGTTCTTCAGTAAACTTGGCGTACATGTTTCTTGACATAAGTGAATCAGCTGACGGTAATGACAAAGGGGAGGGGGGAAGCCCAAATAGGTAAATGTGGCAGCGATTATCTTGTATTTAGACCATTATAAGTTGTGTGAGTGGTCTAAATCTAAAAGAAAATGTATAAACTCAATCTCATGGTAGTTGACTTGACCTTTATAATCAGGTTAAGCATTAAAAACGGTAGTCTTTCTAATAAACGGAGGTGTAACGAATGGTAGACAAAGCAATGAAATCAAATGTGTTTCATAGTATCATAGAGTGGAATAAGATAAGAGGAATGGGAAATAGGGGAAAATTAGATTAAGCAAAGTCATTGTAGCATCACTTACTAGGTTTGTAATACTTTTTCGTTTTAGACATGAATTGTGTCTCGCCCACGTCTATTGTAGTCAACTGCCGAATGAGAAGCTTAGTTAGTTTTATACTCGCAACGGAGATTTCCGTGATTCGCACCTCCCCTTTCATCAGATGCCATCCTTTTGTTTTTCAGCCACTTGGACATCTGTTTTCGATAAGATTGAAAATCTCAGGCGAACGAGTATGAAAAGCGTAGCATTTAAAGCTTACTCCACTGACGCAAGCCTACGCCAAACAACTGCTGGTACTGTGTGCATACATTCGGCTACCTACAAACTCGCGAGTGTACAGCCTCATAGCAACTTTCTGCACAGTCCGCCCGCGAAGCCTAAGCTCACGAGCTATCAACAGGTCATGAGCACGAGCGGCACACTAGGATGTATGGATACGGATTTTACTTTACTTCTTTTCTTCTTCATTTTACACGCGGGTAAGAGTGCGGGTCATTGCGAGTGACGATAGGTATCAACTGCTGGGTTGCAACGACGAGCGTGAGCGACGACCGTCGTTGATAACTAAATACACACTGGCAAAAACTTGTCGCAGTACATGGGAACATCGGAAAAGGAATCCGAAAGAAGTGCTCATACATGTGTGATCGTAAGAAGAAAATCGCGAGAGAAAATTGGACCACACGAATGCGGGCTTCACAACACTACGTTTCAGGTTGCAAATTGTTATAATACAAAAAACAAAGCTTTTTTCTCATTTAGACATATATACCCCTCCCCTTGATTATCTCTCCTCCTCCCCTTTTGTGTATAGCAACTTGTACGTCACAAATCGAACGTTAAAGTTAAAGAACAAACCGCTTATCCATTAACCCTAGAGCGGTCGCGCTAGTGTACTGAGTACACGCGTTTTCGAAAAACGCGAAAAAATCATCGAAATTTTAATCAAATCACACCAGGTTTTGGTTGTATTCGAAGATCTACTCTTCCTCTTTCTAATGATGCCAAAATATAGAAAAAAGAAATAAAAAAAGTGGTCGAAAGATGCTTGTAAAAATGGTGTGTCCGCGCGCGTGTACTCAGTACACCAGCGCGACCACTAACGTAACTTTTTTGAAATGAAAAAAGTTACGCAAGCGGTCGCGTCGTGTACTGAGTACACGGCGGGCAATAACTCAAGTTTGTGAATAGATAGAAGGTTGCGACTTTCGACAAAGTTGCTTATCTAGTTAAGACACATCCCGTGATATACAACAAAATTCGGAACTGATTCGCTAGATGGCGCTAATAATGAAGCAATTAAATTCATTTAAGAATATTTTAAAACCGTAATGAGCTAAAAGGTTACTATTTACTACAAAGTTGTTTGTAAAGCCAAGACGCATTTGGTAACGAACTCTGAAGTTTGGAACTAGTCCGCTAGATGGAGTATACGGTGAAATTTAATTCATTTGGCGATATTTCCGAACCGTGACGAGATAGAAGGTTGATGTTTTCGACAAAGTTGTTTATCATGTCAATATGCTTCCGATGAAGGTAAATTAAATTCGGAATGAAGTAGTAGTAGGTGGAGATGATGAGAAAATCAAATTATTTTCGGAATATTGCGGAACCATGATGGCATAGAACACTGCTGTTCGCTACAAAGTGGTTTCTGTAGTCAAAACACGTTAGATAGCGTATCGTTGTCCTTTTCATCATCGATTGCGTTGTCAATTCCAGTCAATCAACAGCTATTTTTATGGTTTCCTGAAAGAAGCAATTGATACGTATTGCTTCAACTTTTATCAAAAGACAAGATGAAGAGCACAGACTGATCAAAATGCTTTTGACGAAGCAATTTCGTCGTCTACATCGTCTATATAGAAATATCACCAGAACAAGATTCCTGGAAACCCGTGCTGCGTTTCCATCACATTCTTAAAAAAATATTTTAGAGTGTTTGAGTCCCTATTCTTCCCAGGGTCGCTAATAGGTTTATTCGAAAACCTGGCAAACACGAATAAATGTCAAAATTTGGCGATCAATTTGACCGATGGGGAGGACTTTTTCGGGAAACGTCTTGCCAGTTTTGATCAACGCCGGTACAAAATGTTGTCTGAAATTAGGAGCGATGACTCCTTTGCAGAACGGAAAAACAAAAATCTGGCAAAAATCTGGGACATTACCAAATATCTGGAAGATTTAGAACTTTGTCTGGCATGCAATAAAAAATCTGGTAAAATCTAGATTTATCAGCAAAGCAAAACCATGCATGGATATAAACGTCCTTCAGAACTTGACCCTTCTTTATCGATAGATATCGCTGCCGGTTATTAGAGTACAGGAAAATCACTGGGCTAGTGCAAAGATCCTATTAACTCTGAAGCGGCACCGCCCAGTCGAGACTCGAACATACGACGAGTGGCTTGTTGGGCCAGCAACGTATCCCGGAGTTAACTTGGCAGACAGGCATAATGGCAACGTTGATGCTTGCAATTATTAACGTATGCGTGATGATAAAACCAAAGCTATTTGTTTTGCTAACGCGACAACACGACTGAAGTGCACTCTCTTGATACTCATTTGCAAAACAGCTTGCTTTTTTCATTGGGCTCGAATTCTTTACTCTTTCCTTGTATTACGTGTGTGTTATTTCCTGTATGATATAAGTGACCGTAATAAGAATATTATAGAATTGTTAGGAATCTAATGTACATTTTTCATTCTCATTATCATAGCAGGAAATAAAACAAACAAATGCTCGTTTTGTATTGTTTTATGGTGTTTTAGTGTCAACATAATTCTAACATTCTAATGTTTAAAGCATTACCTCAACATACCATAGCAAGCTTCCCTAATAACATACTCATTATAAAACTGTACAACTAATTGTTATACAACTAATGTGAGTCATTAATAAATTGATTTAAATAAAAGTATCGTAAGTGTGCTACTTGGGTAAGTTGAATAAGTATCATGTATCCCTAGGTGATATGTGCATTATTCAGTTTGTCAACATTGTCGATGATTCACAAACTCTGTTTTGGGAAAATCGTCAAAAGAATACTATTTACAAACATTTTGGTGTTCTTTTCCAGACCAGATAAGCCATTTTACCGTTTATTCGACATAAGCTGAGATATCGCAAAAAGAAATATGATTTTACCAACTGCGACATCTAGCGGGACAGTTCTGAATTTGACCGATCATTTTCAAATTCGTCTTGTCTAGACACACAACTTTGTCAAAAACCGCCACTTTCTATCGTATCATGGTCATGAGATATCATCATAAGATTATAATTTGACCACGCGCGCCACCTACTGAGACAGTTTCAAACTTTGTTATGAATTTCCAAATGTGTCTTGTTCGAACAAATAACTTTGTAGAACACAATAACAGTCTATCTCGTCACGACTCTGAGATATTCCAAAAAAACTCAATATGCTCGTTATAAGCGCCATCTACCGTATCAGTTCCGAATTTTGTTATCCGCAGTCAGATTGATCTCGTCCAGATAAACAACTTTGCCAAAGACAGCAATCGTCTATCTCTTCTCAGTCCCGAGATATTAGAGATTCTAGTATCGAGATTCTAGAATCATTTGTTTTGGTCGCCATTTGCGCCATCTAGCGGATCAGTTTTCAAACTTTATTGTTCGTTTCCAGATGCGTCTTAAATTGATAAACAACTTTGTCGAAAACCGCAACCTTCTATTTCATGTCAGTCCTGAGATATAGGCAGTATTATTCGCCGTGTACTCAGTACACGACGCGACCGCTTATGTAACTTTTTTTAACGCGACCGCTCTAAGGTTAACGAGATATTTGCGTGGGCGGCAAAGGATATGATAAATATCAGGCTCTTACTGTAAGAGTGAGACCATAATGCCATTCTTAAATTACTTAACGATTGGAATATTAGGTGGAATAGGGCAGCACGAAATATGTGTACTCACAGTTAATTTCTACTCAAATTAGTATATGTCAAATTACGGCCTAATAATATCTCAAACAGTGAACGTCTGCTAGAAACGTTGTACTATGAAGATTAAAATTGATTTTTTTGCTCGTATTCTAATACAATTTACTTAGCCTGCTAAACGACTAACACGATATACTACTTTTCATGTATTCAATTACAAGTAAACACCAGTAATTTATAATAAATACACGGCCGATGAAAACTAGCGTACCAACTAACCAACCAGTGTTGCCAGATCAATCGAACCACTTGCCGTTGTTGGAGAGTGAAGATGCGAGACCAAGTAGAGTTGTCCAACAACATCCCCCAGGTAAGCCGTACGCCTGTTCGTCTTGCTCCCTTTTTGGCGTCGAACGTCCAGGTCCGCCAGTTTTGATGCAATTGTAACCGTCACTGATTGGACTCGGCCGGGTTGGCTGGGATGAGACAAGTGAGACCTGACTTTTCGGTCGACAGTTTCTGTGGACAGGTTGGACTACGACGTCATCTAGCGTAAGCGGTGATGTAAAGGGTTTCGAACCATCAGACGTAAGTATTGGTTTGGTGTGAGTTCGGTTGATGGGCACACGGAAAAGCGATCGAGTATTAATTTTGGCTTCCACTCCCTTGTGCATGCTCCTCAGTACCTTTTTGGGATGGTTTTCGCGAAGGATAAAATAATGATCATTAGAGTTTTCTTCGCGCTTCGAATCAGCCGCTCCCAGCTACCGCCCATGTGAGGAGCCAGAGGGGGGTTGAAATTCTAGCTCGTCTCAGCGGTCACAAAGTTGCTGATAATCTACGTCGTGCAGCCTCTTGCAGCTTCGGATCGTTCTTAGAGCTGACTTAGTTTTGACGCTACCCAGCGCCAATCTGCTGCTTCTGTAATGCTGAGTATTATTCAAACCCGAAAGGTGACGAATGTGCTGTCTGCTGTGTTGTTGGCGATCCAGCTGAGAACATCGCGTCGGTCCAGTGAAAGTCACGCTGAATTGAGTTTGCGAGTCCGTGCTAACCCAGTAATTCTGAGAGCTGCTTCTCACTTCAGTCTCGGAATGTAGTGAAACCGCAAGAATGCAACCCTGGTTTTCGCTAAAATTGAAGAAATGCATCTTCAAATAGACACAATTCTTAGTTCTTATTTATCTCGTTTTATTGTGGTTGGGAACGGAAAGATCTGACCGTTTACCTTTATACTGTAACATTTTCTACTGCAAAGTTCAAGCTTATTTCGAGGTCCAAACTATCTATCGAGAAACATTTCTTGACCGTTTGATGCACACTTTCAGCAGATTAATGGCAGCCCTCGCTGACGTGAAACGTATAGTGGGCGAAGTTTGAGGCATTATTAGCACCACATCCTCCGCAGATAGTCCACCCAAGTCTAGTTTTGACGGCAATAGGTTGATCCAAGCTTCCTTCCTTGCGTTTAAGTATAATGCAGACTGAAGCGTGCTTAAGACCGATAAGGATTTTCGGGCGGACGCCTGAATACGATTCAATCGGCAAGTTGCGGCAGTGCGGATACTGTTGGCTAATCTCGTTCATATCGAGGGACTGTAATGGCAGCATAAGCCTTTCCACTGTGCGAACTCCCTTGAGTTCGTACTTCTTGGAGTGATTCTGTGTTCCGGTGATCTTCAGGTCCACCACACACGAGTTCTTTTCGATGCGTCCGGTGCCTACTGTCATTCGAAGACAAAACGGGCTGACGGGACCCTTTAGGTTCAACTGATCAGCCAAATCTTTATCCATCAGTGTTATACCTGAACCATCATCGAGCAAGGCGTACGTTCGTGTATATACACCGTTTCCGTACAGGATAACGGGAAGATAACGTAATAGTACGGAATTCGCTGCAAACCGGTATGCGTTGTGTCCGTGTGCTGTGCCAGGCCCTGTTTGTGGGTTGACAGTCGGCAGTGTCGGTGTGTAATGTCGTTGCGCTCTAGTGTCGTTGTGAAGCAGCTCGTGATGGTAGCAAGTACAACCGTCTTTCACACACGACTTTGCATTGCATTTCCCTTCGTGCCGGCAAAGACAACGGCGACACAGTCCATATTCCGTCACAGCAGCCCGCTTCGAATCCCGAGAGAGTTGAAGGAAACGCAGACAGTTCGATGCCGACTGACACCTTCCGTTACACACCGGACAATCGTCGGTACTAGGTTCCTTTGAAGGATTTTCACTGAAACTGGACTCGGATTGAGTTGACTGGTTGATCAAAGCTTTTGCTGGGTCGTTTTGCTGTGTTTTGGACTTCTTGGCTGCTTTCGTGAGCGAAAACAGCCATTCCTCGAAAGTTGTAAGGTTCACTCTCGGAAAGGTTAGGCGGTATCGATCCCATTGCAGCTTCAAAGATGGCGGTAGCTTGTGGGCTAATTGATGGAGGAAAGAAAAGTTATACATATAATCTTCTAAACCACTCGCAACGATGGTTTTGCAAAAGTTGTGCACTTTAACAGCAAGATCAGTTAGCAGCTCTAGTTTATCTTCGTCAATCGCTGGAATAGCGTTCATTTCCATTATTAGCGAATTGAAAGTCGCTTCAGGTTGACCATACAGCATTCTTAACGTGTTCATTACGTGGGTAACATTCGTGAGATGCATCAAGCAACTTTTGACGGTCTCGTATGCCTCTCCCTTGAGACACTTGTGCAAGCGGGTTATATTTTCCTCGTTAGAATAACCATGCATTGCGGTAGTACTAACGAACGTGGAAATGAAGCTAGGCCATTCTACAGGATTTCCATAGAAAGGTGGAATATCCGTTAATACAGCTTCTTTGGATAAAAGAGTACTGTTGTGCCAGGTAGGTTGCTGATAATATGCTGGATGATCACCGCTACCATGCGCATGCGAAACATTGCTTTGACGAGCGACGAATTGAGCGAGCGGCAGTTGGTTGTGCGTCACTTGAAGTTCTGGCTCGGGTGTACAAGCGAAACCTATTCCAGGACTGTTGGATACTACATCGCAAAAGCCTCTAGCCCCTTCCAACGGGATGCTGTTTAAGTTCCCGCGGTGTTGAAGAGCAGTAAAAGACTGTCGTTCGACTTCGTTTGCACCGCAATTGCAAACCACTTGGCTGTCACGTACACCATGCATATTACGACTGTCACCACCTTCAGTCAACTTTCCGTCAGGTGCGAGATCGCTGACATTTTCAACCCATTTCCGAGGTCGGCTACTGGCTGCGCTCTGGCTCAGACTTGAGTGTTTAGACATTTGCTCCAAATGCTCAAAAGTTGGCTTCAGATAATCACGATATTTCCCGGCTTCCTCTTTCAGTTTCATTAACTGCAGCTTTAGTTGTGTCTGAGACGATGCCGGTTTTTGGTTTGCTTGCTGCGACTTCGAATGGTGTGCATGCTGCGGTACCACAGACTTAGATGACTTTGGGCTTTGCATCCGTTCCTCAGAAGCACTAACTTTCAGGCTGACCAGTCCTTTTCGATGACCCGATGTCGAATATTGTTGCTGCGTTCCCTTGACAGACCGGCAAATAACTGGCTTACTAATTCTATAAATAAAAAAAAGGTTTTACAACAGTTACATTTAGCACGCTTGTAACAAGTTAGGTTACATAAAATTAGAAAAAAAAATCTATATGTATATATTTACTCAAGCTTTTTCTCAAGCTGTCAAAAAACGAAAAAAGGACAAAGATGCACGAGGAAGATCTGATTTACCGAAATTAAAGATACATTCATAGTTGAAAAAAAATTAGTGTACATTTGAAAACGGTCCGTAATCGGCTACTCGGCGAAGCTTTCGTTTGACGTCGAAACAGGAGCGTTGTACGGCCGTCATGTCAACTTTGCGAATGCATCTCTTGATTCTACCAATCAACTGTTTGCAATTCGTGGCTCTCCAGTTATTTTTGTACACCGAGGAACTCATAATCCCGAAAAAATCTTCGATTCGGCGCACTGAGACAGAGTTTTCGAGTTGTGGTTTTTGGGTAAAAATGGGATTGAATGGGTATTCAGGAACGATTGTGTTGTTGGCGTAATTCTATGATGCTCTATCCGGCCAAAACTTTCTTCAAACATTCGTCTGGTGCATCTTGATTGATAGCCAGTCCTCTGGTTTGTGTTGTTGAAGAAACGAGAAAGAGAACGATGTCCTTCTGCGTCCATAATTTTGGCTGGTTTTCCATTACCTTGCTTGCGAATAGTTGTTGGGCATCTTAGGATATGGTAAACAGTTGAAGGCGCAACATATTTGCTTTTTAAATGTTGTACCGGATACTTTTTGCAGTTCGTAGAAGTGTACAACGCGCTCGTGGAATGCTTCTTGTTACGACGCCGTTTTAAGCAAAACTTGGCAAGCATAAACAAAACAAAAAATACTGACAGAAAGAGGATAGAAAGAGCTTAATTAAAAACTCCTTGAAATCACTTATTAAATTTTTTGAAAATATTTAACTGTTTCATAACTGTTTCAAATTAGCGTATATTCCTAACTTATGGAAAACTGCTAAGATTACACCTATTTTGAAGCCAGATAAAAATCCAACGGAGACTTCAACCTATAGGCCAATAAGTTTACTTCCTGCCATAAGTAAATTATTTGCGAGAATAATTCTTAACAGAATGATGTCACACATTACTGAACATTCCCTTTTTGCAGATGAACAATTTAGTTTTCGACATGGCCATTCCACTACTCATCAATTGCTCAGAGTTACTAATATGATACGAGCTAATAAAGCCGACGGCTATTCTACTGGAGTTGCTCTTCTAGACAACGAAAAAGCCTTTGACAGTGTATGGCATAAAGGTTTAATCACGAAATTGCTAAATTTTAACTTTCCTATTTACATTGTAAAAATTTCAAAATTATTTAACTGATCGATTTTTACAAGTTGTCTATCAGAATTCTAAATCTGATAAATTTCCTGTTAAAGCAGGTGTGCCACAAGGCTCGATCTTGGGCCCAATCTTGTTTAACATTTACACATCTGATCTTCCTGAATTGCCGCCTGGCTGCACTAAGTCGTTATTCTGCGACGATACAAACATTTCCGTGAAAGGAAAAAGTCTTCGTGTCATATGTAGTCGACTGCAGAAAAGCTTGGATATTTTCTCCAAATACTTGCAAAAGTGGAAAATTTCCCCCAATGCTTCTAAAACTCAATTAATTATAGTTCCTCATAAGCTTAGAGCTTCTTACCTCAAGCCAAACAGCAATCACATTATCAAGATGAATGGAGTTACTTTCAGTTGGTCTGACCAAGTTGGGATTAATTTATGATAAAAAACTTACTTTTAAAGACCACATTGAAAGTATACAAGCAAAATGTGATAAATATATGAGATGTTTATATCCTCTCATTAACAGACATTCTATACTTTGTCTGAAAAATAAACTATTGATTTACAAACAAATTTTTAGACCGGCCATGTTATATGCCGTTCCGATTTGGTCAAGTTATTGTATTACGAGGAAGAAGAGTCTTCAGAGGATTCAAAATAAAATTTTGAAAATGATTTTGAAGCGTCCTCCTTGGTTTAGTATATTAGAATTACATAGACTTACTGGTGTTGAAACCCTAGAAGCTATGTCAAACAAAATTATTTCAAGTTTCCGACAAAAATCGTTGCAATCCTCTATTGCGATGATTAGGTCTCTTTATAGATCATAAAGTTAGCTAGGTTAGATATTAGGTTAAGATTTTATATATTTTTTCCTTACATGTAGGTTTTAATCTCTACTGTTAAATAATCTTAATTGTCGTAACAAATCATAAGAAATCATAATAATAGTATATAATGCAATTCTAACAGTGTTGAAAAGTCACCACTTGTGATTGAACACACAATATGATATAGGATAGTTACTCTTAAGTATTTATGTAATCGAATATTTATCCCTAAAAAAACAGAGCTAACATATACACACTTTCATTTCTCCCGGAGCTCGTTTGTTGTTGAGTATAGGGGCTTCGAAAAAATTCCAAAATTTTATTTGTTTAATGTTTAATATACAAATTTGCAATTTTTTCTCACAGTAACGTAGAAAACAACCCCCACCCCCCCGTTGCTTTGCCAGATAAAATAAAGCGTATAGCACTTAAATATTCGCCTTGAAAACTTTTCCGTGGAACGTACCATTTCGCAGGGGTGATCGCTGTCTCGCTCGTTCGAACCCAACTAAAGGAAAGTAATAGAGGCCTAGGAAAACAAATAAACAAGCCACTACCACAGCGGTGAAGGGTTTCATTTGTATGGGAACCGCCCCCTCTTAAAGGGAGAGGGGTCATAATTCACCATAGAAAAAATTCTTGCCTCCAAAAACCATCACATGCCAAATTTTGTTCCATTTGCTTGATTAGCTCTCTAGTAATGCAGAAATTTGTGTTTCATATGTATGGGAGCCCCCCCCCTCTTAGGGAATGGAGTGGTCTCTAACCATCATAAGAACCTTCCCTGGCCCCAAAAATCCCTGCATGCAAATTTTCTCGCCGATCGGTTCAGTAGTTACCGAGTCTATAAGAAACATACCGACAAACAGACAGAAATCCATTTTTATAGGGGAGAGTAGTCAACAGTGAGACAACAGGAACAGTGAATCAACGAGAAACAGCTATGTCATAAAACTTTCAAGATCCATGATATTTTCATGGAAAGTGAAGATTGTGAAGCTACATTGCATAATGTAGTTTGAAAAAAATTTGTCGAATTTTTAATATATTTTTCAACAAAAATCAATATGGGAGGGGGGGTTTAAAGTAATTTTTTTTGCATTCATTTTCAAGTGATTTTCATCAACAAAATACATAGTAAATTTCAATCAAAATTACTGCATGGCATCACATAGTAAAAAGAGTTGTTATTTGAAAAAATATGTCAATCGAATTGTTTGCTAATCCGCTAACTATTTTTCATAAAACATTCCCATTGGCAACACAGAAACGTGGGTGACACTGAGACCTAGCTTTCGCCTTGCAAATTTTTTTTCGTGTTCAATTGCAAATCAATCCATAGGGATTGACTGTAAATGAATTCTGAAGTGTAAGGTAATAATCAGATGTCCAGGATTTGTCCTTTATATGAGGATAAATCTATACCTATAAAAATGGATTTCTGTCTGTCTGTCTGTCGGCTGGCAAAGGGTGAACATGTGCATTCCATAACCTCTGTTCATTAACTCCTATTCCTACCTCCAAGAGGTGCCGCATCGTGGGATGAATCCCAAATCTAGGTGGACAAAAGTAATTATGTACGCTAAAACCGTTAGGCCTAGGTATATAGTATTTTCGGAGTAAATTTGTTATTTTAACTTTTGCATTTTTTGGTGTATATGACATTAGGGTAACCATCATAGTAAGCGAGTGCAAAATATAAACTTTTTTATGGCTTAAGTTAGTTGAATAAAATGTTCAGCAAAGTTGAAGAACTTTAAATTTTAAGTAACTTCGCCAAAAAAACTAAAATTCTATCTCTCATGGTTGATGGGCTGGAGCTATTTCAAGTTTTTTGGTCGGGGGACCTAAAAATCCGTTTTTTCTTTATATCTTCTTTCGTGTTTATTTCTCACAAATCATGCCTTCTGAGCACTTTCACACGCATGGAAAGCGCACATTTTGTTTGAAGGAATCAAGTTGCTATCTCCTTCGGTTCCGAAGCTACAGGCATTTTTTCTAAAAAAATATGGCTTTTTCAAATGTCAATAACGTAAAAACTGCTCAAAAGCAGCATATCAAATTTTGTATAAATGTTTAGTAATATATTGGCCTCCGAAATTAATTGAGATCACATCGGCCCTTTTTTGCTAGACCGTATTGAATGTTGAAGTAAAAATTACCGTGGTACTTACCAAAATCACAATTTTTACGTATATAGAATGGATTAAAAAAGCGAAAATAAGTCTAAATGCTTGTATTTATCTTAATCAAGTATAATTGATAACGGTATAACTTCTCAGGGCGATTTGAGTTTTTTGAGAACTGGAATACCTCTAATGTTTGCTATTAATAAATCTGAGTACTGCAGCATCATACTCACTATCGGTAATATCAGAGAATCAGCCTTGTAATCAGCTACAGTGGAGCCATGCATCAAAATTTTGTGCCTTGACGACCGAAGGGTCCACTGCATCGAGGTACTTAAAGTGTAATTCTCATTTTTTAACAATTTTCAACCAATCAAGTACAAAAGTTGCAATATTTGAAGACCACGTGTCAGTAGGAGCCCGGTTTCAACGAGAATAACTGTTATATTTTCGCCGACCACTGTTAATTGATGTCACAGCATTCACATCCCCTAAAATAGAAGGTTTTTCAGCTCGAAAAAAAAACCAGAGCCACTTTCATAAGCTGAATACAGATAATTAAGATAAAACCTGATTTAATCCACCTAGTGGTGAAAGGAACCTTTGTTATACGGTCTTACTTCCTATTTAAGATAGAAATCGACACGTCTTCGGAAAATAATTCATCTATTGGTGCGTGGTGCGTTTGTTTACATAAAATTTTTGGAAACTGAATAAGTTTGCAAACTTTGAACGAAATAGAAGTACCGTAAAACGGGGGTAACATTGATCAGTTCAGGAAAGTTGGCAGTAGTGGTTTATTTCACTTATTTATGCGAATGGTCCATTTGATCAATGTTACCCCGGTGATCAATGTTAGCCCGTTTTACGGCACTTATAAATTTTGATAGTTCCTTATCTTATGAAATTGCTGAGTAAGTTGTTACTAATGTGCGAAAGTGCTAGTAAAAGTAAGTTGTAAGAAGAAATATTATTCTTTAACATATACATTGCGTAGTAAAGGTCTAGTTTATGGGGTTTTGAACTATGCATAATTTCCTGTCATGCCATTCTATCTGATTCATATTAATAAAGTTTTCTTGAATAAATTTCATCAATTTTTATTAACCTTCGGTTACTTACGCATTTTGTACAACATGTGTAGGTTTCAAGCCATATTGTTATAAAGTTACAAATCGTTGTTTAACTAACTTATATTATTCAATAAACTTGTTATGAGCGAAATGTCAGAATTATTCAATGCATTAATACTTTAAATTGTTAGGAAAACAGATCAGCATAAACCGACATCACAAAAAAGAAGCATGCATCATGTGAGGTGTACTGCAATTGGCTTCAACTGGAATTTTCTCTCGTTTCTTCATATGGAAAAATGGTGTCTGTATGCAGCAAAGTAATTCGGGGTCAAAAGAGGGTATCTTTTATAATCAATGTTCTACAGTTCCTAAACAAGCAAACATAGAGGTATACTATATTCAGCAAAGTTGTGTATTTTTACTGTTTGTACAACTTTGTAATAAACGAAAAAGTCATACAACAATTACAAAAAGAACTAAAATAGACAAACTGATTTTACAAATGCATATACAATAAATAAGATTTCTCTATCTTCGCTGAAGAGATAGAAGGGTACTGTCTTCAGCAAAATTCCTTGTAATAATATGCTCTAAAACTTTGCAGAACATATCAATGTGTTATATTGAAACTGAAGAAAAACAATTTTTTTTATTTCACTTTTAGGGGGATTAATCAAAATTTAAATTCTATCAGACGATAGAGCATTCAATTTCAAGAAACTCTCCCAAAGGTTTGATAAACTTTAAATCAAGTTTTCCTAGTCAAAACTCTGGTACGCACGTTTTCTTTGGTTTGGGCTATTGTGCGCGCGAGTAACCGTGTTACAAAAGTTGGCGCGAGTGTTCGAGGGTTAATATCTTTTGACCGGTAAAACCAATTCTTATGAAATTTTGTATATATATTCGTAGTGTCAAAACCTCTCGTTTGTTATAAAAATAATTGAAATTAGGTAAATTATCTTAGTTAAAATCATTATAAATAATTGTTAATTTTGGTGTGGTGTATACGATTGCTCATAACTTTCAAATTAAACGTCTAATCAAAAAACCATTCAATAGTGATCTATCCGGCTATATTACCTGCCAAATAAAACTAATAGCGCATAAACCGGTTTGGCCATCTCTGAGAAACAGGCGATCATTTGAACCTTGTCAAAACTGGTTTTTTAAGGCTAACTTTTAAACCACTTGTTTGTTTTCAATAAAGCGTGGCACAAATTTTAGCAATAGTAAGAGCTTTCATTTAGTACTAAGATCGTTGAAATTGGTTGTGTGGTTCCGGAAAAAATCGTGTCACGTAGTTTTCACATTTTTGTTTATAACTTTTAAACGAAAAGTCGAACCACAAAACAAGCGAATAGCAATATTCTTCACTATAATACCTTTCAAATAAAAGTAATAGCGGACAAATCGGTTCAGCCATCTCCGAGAAATAGGCGATAGAAAATAAGCAGCGCACACACACAGACATTGCTCAATTCGTCGAACCCTATCGATTGGTATATGTAACTCGGCCCTCCGGGCCTTAGATCAACTTCGTGTTTTTCGACCAATTCCTAAACCTTTGTTATATAGTATAACAAAGGTAAAAACAAGCATTTAGACTTATTTTCGTTTTATATGCATTCTTTTTACGTAAAAAGTGTGATTTTGGTAAGTAAATCGGTAATTTTTATTCAACATTCAATACGGTCTAGCAAAAAAGGGCCGACCTGGACTGATGTGATCTCAATCAATTTCGGAGGCCAATATATTACTAAACATTTATACAAAATTTGATTTGCTGTTTTTGAGCAGTTTTCACGTTATTGACATTTGAAAAAACAAATTTTTTACCTTTGTTATACTATATAACAAAGGTTTAGAAATTGGTCGAAAAACGCGAAATAGAACCAAGGCCCGGAGGGCCAATTGTCATATACCAATCGATAGGGTTCGACGAATTGAGCAATGTCTGTATGTGTGTGTGTGTGTATGTATGTGTGTGCAGCTCATTTTCAATCGCCTGTTTCTCGGAGATGGCTGAGCCGATTCATCCACTATTACTTTTGTTTGAAAGGTATTCATGCCTAGTATATTACTATTCGGTTGTTTCGTGGTACGACGTTTCGTTTAAAAGTTAAAGGCAAAAATGTGAAAACTACGTGACACGGTTTTTTCAGAAACTACCCAACCAATTTTAATGATCTTAGTATCAAATTAAAGCTCTTGCTATCGTTAATCTTTTTACAAAGTTTCATTGAAAACCAATATTCAGTTTAAAAGTTACGCTTAAAAAACCTGTTTTGACAAGGTCCAAATGATCGCCTGTTTCTCAGAGATGGCCAAACCGATTTATGCGCTATTAGTTTCATTTGGAAGGTAATATAGCCGGATAGATCACTATTGAATTGTTTTTTGACTGGACTTTTAGTTTGAAAGTTATGAGCAACCGTATACACCACACCAAAATTTACTAT
Organism: Sabethes cyaneus; assembly: GCF_943734655.1. Taxonomy (NCBI): domain Eukaryota; kingdom Metazoa; phylum Arthropoda; class Insecta; order Diptera; family Culicidae; genus Sabethes; species Sabethes cyaneus. Next base: position 4,399,070 of record NC_071353.1, read on the forward strand.
AATTTATAATAATTTTAACCAAGTTAATTTGCCTAATTTCAATTATTTTAATGTCAAACGAGAGGTTTTGACACTACGAATATATATGCAAAATTTCATAAGAATTGGTTTTTCCGGTCAAAAGATATTAACCCTCGAACACTCGCTCCAACATTTGTAATACGGTTACTCGCGCGCACAATAGCCCCAAACTAAAGAAAACGTGCGTACTAGAGTTTAGACTAGGAAAAATTGGTTTCAAGTTTATCGAACCTTTGGAAGAGTTTTTTGAAATTGAATGCTCTATCGTCTGGTAGAATTTAAATTTTGACTAATCCCCCTAAAAGTGAAATAAAGAAATTATTTTCCTACAGTTTCAATATAAAACATTGATGTGTTCTGCAAAGTTTCAGAGCATATTATTATAAGAAATTTTACTGAAGACAGTAACCTTCTATCTCTTCAGCGAAGATAGAGAAATCTTATTTATTGTACATGCACTTGTAAAATCAGTTTTTCTATTTTAGCTCATTTTGTAATTGTTGTATGACTTTTTCATTATACAAATAGTAAAAATACACAACATTGCTGAATATAGTATAGCTCTATGTCTGCTTGTTTAGGATCTGTAGAGCTTTGATTATAAAAAACACCCTAATTTTAACTCCGAATTATTCGACTGCCAACACACGGATACATTTGAAACATTTTACATTTGCTGATAGTTTTGCTGCACACAGACACCATTTTTCTATATGAAGAAACGAGAGAAAATGCCAGTTGGGGTCAACTGCGGTACACCTTACGTGCTGCTTGCTTCGTTTCTGTGATGTCGGTTTATGCTGATCTATTTTCCTAACATAAGTATTAATGCATCGAATAATTCTGCCATTTTGCTCATAACAAATTTATTGAAGAACATACGTTAGTTAAACAATGATTTGTAACTATATAACAATATGGCAATCAAAAACCTACACATGTTGTACAAAATACAACAGCATGAGTAACCGAAGGTTAATAAAAATTGATGAAATTTATTCAAGAAAACTTTATTGATGTGAATCAAATAGAATGGCATTACAGGAAATTATACATAGTTCAAAAACTTATAAACTAGACCTTTACTACGCAATGTATATGTTAAAGAATAATATTTCTTCTTACAACTTACTTTTACTTGCACTTACCCACATTAGTAACAACTTACTCAGCAATTTCATGAGAAAAGGAACTATCAAAATTTATAAGTGCTTCTATTTTGTTCAAATTTTGTAAACTTATTTAATTTCCAAAATTTTTTATGTAAACCAACGCACAATGCAACGTTAACCAATAGATGAATTATTTTCCGAAGACGTGTCGATTTCTATCTCAAATAGCAAGCAAGACCGTATAACAAAGGTTGCTTTCACCACTAGGTGGATTAAATCAGGTTTTTTAAATACCTGTAGCTTCGGAACCGAAGGAGATAGCAACTTGATTCCTTCAAACAAAATGTGCGTTTTCCATTCGTGTGAAAGTGCTCAGAAGCCATGTTTTGTGAGAAATAAACACAAAACAAGATATAAAGAAAAAACGGATTTTTTAGGTCCACCCCGACCAAAAAACTTGAAATAGCTCCAGCCCATCAACCATAAGAGATAGAACTTTAGTTTTTTTTGGAAAAGTTACTTAAAATTTAAAGCTCTTCAACTTTGCTGAACATTTTATTCAGCTAACTTAAGCCATAAAAAATTTATATTTTGCACTCGCTTACTATGATGGTTACCCTAATGTCATATACACCAAAAATGCAGAAGTTAAAATAACAAATTTACTCCGAACACACTATATACCTAACCCTAACGGTTTTAGCGTAATTACCTTTGTCCACCTAGATTTGGGTTTCATCCCACGGTGTGCCGGCTGGGGTACGCAACTTCGGTTGCCGTATGCTAACAGGAAAGGGGGCACAGTGGCTCCCGCCCACATTAAGACGGCAGCCCCATCAGCGGGATAAGGACATTAGGTTAACAGCCTACTGTACCGGAACACAAAAAAGTTACCGAAAATGAAAGAAGAAATCTCTCTGGATTATTGGCAACGACCTTTAGCATGAAAACACGGACACGAATCCTGGGGCTGAGCGAGGTCCGCTGGCCGGGTACTGGCGAACACAGGACATCATCCAGGCAAGTCTTGCTCTACTCTGGCTCTGGCGAGGTGAAGTGCTACTCGAGAAAGAGGAGTTGGATTCCTACTGAGCCCAGGGGCACATGCGGCCCTGATGAAGTGGGAACCGATAAATGAGCGAATAATCGTTGCCAGATTCAGAACACGGGTTAGGAACCTTACAGCAATCCAGTGCTATCCGCCAATAGATGGTGCTGACCTGCAGGAGAAAGAGAGTTTTTACAGCCAGCTAAACAGCGTGGTTGAGAAAATCCCGAAGGGGGATATCCAAATCCACATGAGCGACTTCAACGCGAAGATTGTCATGGGACGCCATGGCCTAGGAGAGATGAGCGAAAACGGGGAGCTGTTTACAGAACTCTGTGGTAATAACAACATAGTCATTGGTGGATCACTCTTCCCCCATAGACCAGTACATAAAGTCACGTGGGTTTCCCGCGACGGCCGAACAGAAAACCAAATCGACCACATCTGCATCAGCCGGAAATGGCGAAGGAGCCTTCTTGATGTACGCAACAAACGCAGCGCTGGTATTGCATCTGATCATCATCTTGTCATCGCTGAGATATGTCTGCGCGTCGCACGTGTCCAACGACGTGAGGAGAAAGTAGGGTGCCGCTACGACGTCCGCCGATTGGAGAATCCTGAGGTGAAAAGGGCCTTTGTCGAACAACTTGAATCTCGAGCCTCGGAGCTGCCACCTGGTGGAACCGTCGAAGATCAATGGACCGGTATCAAGAACGCCTTCATCACGACCAGTGCTGAAACCCTCGGCAAAGCGCGCAGCGGGCGGAAGGCGTGGATTTTGGGATAAAACTTGGAGGAAAATCAACGAGCGGAGAGAGGCGAAAGCCGGCATTGAGCGAGCGCGGACCAGATCGGCTAAGACAGCTGCCCGTCAACGATACGCCGAACTGGAGAGGGCTGTTAAATGAGCTTGTAGGCGGGACAAGAGAGCCTTGACTAACTTCCTAGCCGAACAACGTTGACTTCGAAAAGGCGTTCGACCGACTCAACCACGAGAACATCTGGGGTGCACTTGGGCGTAGAGGAGTTCCAGATAAGCTAGTCCATCTCATCGAGGCTCAGTATGAGGCGTTCTCGTGCAAGGTTTTGCACGACGGCATCTTGTCCGACCCCATAAGGGTTACTAACGGCGTGAGACAGGGCTGCATTTTATCACCGCTTCTGTTTCTCATCGTTATAGATGAGATATTAGTTGGAGCAATTGACAGTAGACCAAATCGAGGATTGCCTTGGAATCCTCTAACGATGGAGCAGCTAAATGACCTCGATATAGCCGACGACATTGTCTTGCTCGCACAACGCCGAAACGATATGCAGAGCAAATTAGATGACCTCTCCGAGAGCTTCCAGGCACCAGGTCTCACAGTCAATGTAGCGAAAACTAAGCCTATGGTAGTGAACACTGACAATTCCACCAACTTCACAGTAGCGGGACAACAAGTTGAGCAGGTGGACGCCTTTCAATATCTTGGTAGCCAGACAACGCCCGATGTTGGTACCTAGACTGATATAGCCACACGGACCAGAAAGGCTAGGGGTGCCTTTGCATGTCTGCGAAACATTTGGCGCTCAAACCAGATCACTCTAAGTACGAAAACCCGAATCTTTAATTCAAACGTTAAATCCGTACTGCTGTATGCCTGCGAAATGTAGTGCGTCTCAACGGAGACAACGCAAAAACTGCAGGTATTCATTAACCTGTGCCTGCGAGCTGCGATACATCATTCGTGCCTGGTGGCCTGATAACTGGATATCCAATGAGGAACTCCATCGTCGGTGTCATCAACGCACAGTGCACAGTGGTCGGAAATTTAAAATTCTTGGCCAAAACCTCAAGATGATGAGATTTCATGTTTTTCGGGCTGCTGATTTCAAAAATGGTATTGAAAATGTGAAATTCAAAATGGCTGACCCAAAATGGCGGCCTTTTTTGTTAAATTTTAAAGTTTTTGCTGCAAATTTCATCTAAAGGTGACTTTCAGGTCGTTGAGCTCAACAATAAAACTCAAAATGTAAAATGGCTGACCAATATGGAGGACCACTTTTGTATCTTTTAGTCCTTTTTAGTTTATATCTGGTTCAGCACGTTTTTGGTCCCTTTTTCAAGAAACAAAATTGAATTAAATAACAAATCAAATTTAAAATCGCCTTATTTACCCTATTAAAATCGCAAAATTCTATTTTCTATTAGGTTATGCAACATTACTTTAAAAAATAATATTAATCGGAGTGATCACTGCTACTTTCATCACCGTCGCCGATTTTATCGCTGTCAGTGTCATTCAATGTTGTGTAGCGCAACAACGCGATTGCAAGCAATCATTCTTCGAAAAATATGTTCCATTATCTTCTCACTCGTATATTTCCTTGATGTTTTATAGTCATGTTGCGCGATTCCCAAGCTCCAGAATTTGTGCGGACACTTTCCAATGTTCAATAATACGTCTTGCAGTATTTTCGTCATTAGAATTGCCCAATTCGTTAATTTGCAGAAGCTATAAAATGAATCGTAAGAGTTATTATTAATAATCTGTCACATTAAGAAGGATCAGGTGCTGTTAGAGTCAGTAGGATCATTGAACTAGCCCCGTAATTGTCCTGTACTTGCGAAGTTTGTCGATAAAGAAGGGTAGTGTCTAAAGACGGTTATCCCCTAGGCTTTGCTCTGCACCATCAACGATTTATTTGTAAAGAATAGGAAAATAGCAAAAAATAAGTTAAAATCTAGCACAGGTTGTTTGGAGCATCAAAAGCTCACACGTCCGATTTCGCCTACAAGTGCGCGTCAACACTAAATCTTCATTTTCTCGTGGAGTTGCAAATAGTTGCAAAAAAGCTGCACACCCTTCGAACCGTCACAATCTGACGCTCACAAAAATATATAACATTCGACGGCACCTCGCGGCACAAAAAGTAAATGCCAATTTCATTGCGTGCGCTAATTGAAAAAACTAGCATGTGCGTAGGAAACTTTAAGTGTTGTAAAAGTATATATATAACGAAAAAAACTGAATTCCCATATAACGCTAATGAACTACATTCCTTCAGAAACGTTATCCATTTTGGTTGATTGTTAGTTGATAATGCAATAACGAACCACATGCGTTATTGCCGAGAGCCACAAAACGTATGCAAGCCGCACTAGCGAAGAGTCTCTCATGCACTGACGTTTGACAGTACGCCAAATCACAAATCTACATTATCGATAGTTGATATTACAGGATATGATAAAATGACTTATTCTACGTGTAATTGTGTCAGAATATGTCATGAATGATAACTTTCGATTTTGGAGGTTTTGGCCAGGTTTTTAAGGTTTCCAACCACTGTGCAGTGGTTTGATTGCTCTGGAATCGTGAACTTTTTTAATAACTCTTTTCATAGTGTTTTTTTCAATATGGCGTCCTCGGAAGAATTTCTGTATATGAATATACGCAACGACTGGTGGTTAGTGTTAGTTCGGAACTCAAACACAGGTGGCGCTGTAAAATTTAACTTTCTAATTTGATGATATAGAGCTATAGTATGTTCTAGAAAGTTTTAGATAATCTTATTATAAAGCTTTTTGCTGGAGACATTATTCCTCTAAGTATCACAGTTTTTGAGATATTAGGCGTCTTTCAAGACGGACCCCCAAAAATCGGGGTTTTACTGTAGTTTTAAAACTATATGATTTAGGGAAAAATAGTGTTCTGCAAAAGTTTGCATCTATTAAAATTACACACTTTTGCAGAAGAAAGTGAACACATATCTTCTATACAGAGCAAGTTAATAAACGATTTAGGTAAAAATTAGCCATATTTCGTGCTGCTATACAATAAAAAGTTGGAAAAACTGGCGACCAAGATATAATTAAAGTGAAAGTATTTTCAAAACTGATCTTAAAAATTGTTGATTTGGCATGTTAGTAATATTCCAGGCTTATAAATGAAATTTTACCCGGCTAACGTGGACTTTAATTAAATTAGCTGCGGGCAGACATGAAACAGATTTTTGTCTTCTTGTTCATTCTGCCGCTGCCTAACAATTTTCGATTGGCAGCCCCCTGAGGGCCCCTTTCACTTTTTGCCCGCCACACCATCATATTTCAAGTATTCAATCTGTCCTCGACCTCGCTGAGGTATTCACGTTTTTCTGAAGGCGGGATCAAACATATTTTCGCAATTTTCAAATTTTAGTAGTTCCACGTGAAAACGGTAAATGATAAAACTTGAAGTATTTATTCAAAACGTTACCTACGTGTTTGATAGGAAGAAATATGCACCTTCCAAAGAATTTAGCACCATTTATGCTCAAAGAGCGTATTTATTTTAATAGGTACTATGTTTGAAAAATCGTATCTCCCGAAACTAGGGTTGCTCCAAAATGATGTCTAAGCGTGGGTCAACAGTTAATTTTCTACAAAAATGATTTTTAAACCTGAAAAAATAAACACTGAAATTTTTTTTGACCCTTTTTGTAGTATCAGTAGATGGTAGAATCAGCAAGGTGTATTCAAACAAATTGAAAGGCAATATTTATTCTAGTTGCTAACTTGGTAATAGAACACGGATAACATATGAAAAGGGCACGTTTAAAATAAAAAAATGAAATATATTAAACTTTTTTTTTGATTTCCTTGAATACGGCTGCATTTAGAAGCTAATTAATATTTTGAACACGTGTTGTCAAGCACATACGAAGTTGTTCTTCAAATTCATATTACCTATATGTATAACGAGAAATACAAGAATAATAATAAGAAATACAATAATAATCTTAAGTTATAAAATATTCATAAAAGTCGTTGTTCTACAAAATCCTTTGATAAATGTTGCATCATTTCAGAAAAAGTCTCAAAATGCATCAAATCACCACTATTTTTCCAAAAAAAAAAATTCGAAGTTACCATTTCCTGTATATTTTAATTTTACATTTTTTCCTGACTTTAGACCATAGTGAATTTTTTTTCAGTGTTTATTTTTTCATGTTTAAAACTCAATTTTCAAAAACTCACGCTTAGGCTTCATTATGGAGCAAACCTAGTTTCAGGAGATACAATTTACCAAACATAATTAAAATTTATTAAAATAAATACGCCCTTTTTAAAACTGATTCTTGAGCCTAAATGGTGCTAAATTCTTCGGAAGGTGCAGGAAACATGTCAAATATCAAACATGTAAGTGACGTTTAGAGTAAATAGTTCAAGTTTTTTCATTTACCTCTTTCACATGAAACTGCTAAGATTTGAAAATTACAGAAATGTGTTTTGTTTCGCCTTCAGAAAACGGTAAATATCCCAGCGAGATTTAAAGATACGTCCTTACTTTCTTCGGCAAAGTTGTTCGTCATACAATTTCCCATCTATACAGTATGGCTACGTTGCTCTGAGACACTGTTCGATACCCTGTTTTAACGTTTATTTAAATGAAATTTCAAAAATTTTAAATTTTTCCAGAATTCAATAAAGTTTTGTAACCAAATATGACTCCAGACATGCCACCATAACTTTTTTATGAATGTATCAGATCCCAATGAATGTGAAACAATAGTTAAGTATCTTGTTTCACCTACTTTAACATTTTTTAAAATATTTTCTTGAATTTACTCCTGAAAAATGTCATTTTTCATGAAACTCAAATGTGCGACCCCTAAATCGCGACAACCAATGTTGACGTCATATAAAAGTTTTGTTGTAACACCCTAAGCTATCATTTGAGGGGTGAGCCCCCGGGTTTTCTGACATAGTGCTATTTTGGGACACTCTACTGTCCATCTTACCCCACCCCGCATTGTCCGTTTCACCCGCAGCACTAAAGTTCACTTTTTCGATCCTTTTTCAATACTCAAAATACACATTGAAAAACAGTTTTTGCTGTTTGAAAACAATATATTGAACTGAAGTCAACTTCATTTGGGTTTTAGGATTCATAAGTTCTCTGTATTATATTGGATGTGCTTCTTAACCTGTTCGTCTTATCCACAGTTCCCCTACTTAGAACAAAACTGTTGCTTCACGCTTGCTATATTTAGTCTTAAACTAAATATTTTATATCACCACCACTTTATTCTTCAACACCCAATAGGAAAAAGAGGCAAAGCCTTTCACCGCAATCTCTTTTATAGCATGCAAAATATAGAAATAATCCTGATCTACGTTATATATCATCATATTTTAGTGATTTAAATCAATTTTCCTTTGCGTGCGCCATCTGATCACCAGGCGGAAAAAGCATTTCCTTTTTACTATTCTGTAGAAAATTTACCATCAATGCCATTTGGTAAACAGTAAAAAAAGCATTGTTTTTCCGAGGTCGACTGGGAAACTGGAACTGGTACTTGCATCCCTTTGCTAAATCATTTTGCATCGTGCGCGACCAACGGGAAAAGGTCTCCTTCCTGTGGCAAACTTCCTAATCAAGTTGATTTTATAAAAAAAAACCTTTTTACAGTTGCAATCTCCCGTAGAATTTTATAACGTTATCACCCAATGTAGTATTACACTGTACACTGTACACCACTGCGGTTGCACTTATCAGAACATGTTCAATTGGAAATGCCCTTCGTATATAAACAATTTACCGTTCGCAATACTTTTTCCTCATAACTTGATTTCCGATGTTTCTATTTCGCACCGGCATATTACATGCGCCACCTCGCAGTTGACAGCAGTCTACCCAAACGGACCTTTGCGCATATCAATCGGAACTCTTTAATGTATTTTTAAATTGACCTGTTTCCCTGTACGATTGCTCCTGATGTCGACGGAAACCGGAAAGTCCATCGAAACATTTATAGTGTTATTTCTGGCGAACCACCGCTTGAAAGTTTTGTATCGTTTACTGTTGCTGCTTCGTCGTAATTGCCTATTCCCGTCTTATCCAACACAAATTATTAAAATATCAACATTTTTATGACACACAATGCAAATCTAGTTATTCCCTAATATTTTTGTTTGTTGTCTATCTATTTAAATGCTTTTTATCATTAAAGAAGTCCTACCAGCCAAATTTCCAACGTTTTTTCGTGCGACGAAGAAGAAAATGTCGACTAATCGTTTTAATTTCCCTCATTCATAAATGAAAACAACTCATGCAAGGCATTGTCGTTATTCTACAGCCAGGAAAACATGCCTGACCTGCAGAAATTTTGCAGAATAACATTTGTCATGCCGTCCTACACAAATACATGCACGTTAGCTTCGTAAACATTGTTGTGATTTTAGTTCGGACGATGAAAAATTTTGATGGACGCATTTTAAAACGGTACGACGAATTTAAGAAATAAAGTCGGTTGCGTAATTTCAATAATATGCTTTAATAATTGCTTTTCAGTGATTTCAAAGTTCACGGATCGGAAGGTAAATGTGTTTTAGTCAAATCAGCACAATAACTTTTGGAGTATTCATTAAATCCATCCAACAAATGATGAAAATGGGAATGGCTTTACTTACTACGACGTGAATTAGAAATAAACCCTACGTCGCACGTTTTGCCACACGTTGACGGTAAAACCAAAGGAACGTACGGAAAGAAAACGTGCGATGTATAATTGCGCTTTTTGCACCATATTAGACTCCTGTGCAAAAAATTTCTGCACAGTGAACATTTTTGCACACTCATATTTAGAATTTGTAACGCTTTACACACTGACACTTGTACTGTTTACATCTACTGCCAGACGATTTATAGCGTTGAATAAATGTAAACATGATCAACGTTATTGATTGTCACTACAAATATTTAGCAGTATTAGTAATAATAATAATAATAATAATTCATTTATTTAATGTTACGTAATAATACAAGTAGTTTCTTATGCTATTTATAATGGGTTCGGTATTCACCTTTCAACATTAATTTATGCTTTTTTGTACTCGTAATTTTGAATTGCCTGAGAAAAAAAAATTGACTATAGTTCAAGGAAAAAATATTGAAAAAAACCTCGATATTGAATAAGAACAGATATACACGCAAGACTTAAAACTAACACATTCACAAACACATCAAACATCAAGCACATCTCTGATAATAATTTGAACAAATTCTACTGCAATATTGATCTATTGTCTCCATATTACTGAGCTCGTGAAGATCATCGGTGCTATGCCAAGGAGGAAGATTATGTATAATTTTTAGACATTTGTTTTGACACACTTGAATTTTGTTACGATGTACCAGAGCACAATTTGACCACACTGGAGAAGGGTAAGTCAGAATTAAACGGAATGCAGTTTTATACAGCAATTGTTTGTTGTCTGTGGTCAATTTGAATTTACGATTAATGAACGAATATAATATTCTGAAAAGTTTTTCAGATTTTTCCAATGTGCGCTGTACATGTTATTGAAAGGTTAACTTTTTGTCTAGAACTAGTCCTAAATACTTTACATCATCTTTCCAAGGAATGTCACATCCGTTGACAGTCAGCTTTCTATGTGGCAACTTTCTTCTATTTCTGCACCGTGTGAAAAATATTCAGGTTTATAGTCACTTCTTTAGGATCATTCGAAGAAGAACTGATAGCTACGTCATCTGCAAATTGATAGCAGTATTAGTGACTGCGAAAGTTTAACTGTCATTGGAAATATTTTGCAGAAGTCTAAGAACTCGTGCAATCTTCAATAGTAAAATGTCAAATATTATGGCTCGTAAAAACCTGGGCTGCTGGATACCTTTCTTTGTTAATTATTTGGGACAGAAAATGTGTCGCTGTAGTAGTCTCTTTCCTCTACAGCGTTCATTTTAATTGCATGTAAGTGTTTTTTTGATTCTTGTGGTGTTTGCTATAAGTTAAGTTTTGAGTAACGTTTGATTCTACTCACGTTTAGTCCGCTTGAATGTATTTAAGTTGTGTTCCAAATAATATAGTTCCAAAAGCGAGAGTCTGGATGCATTCTGATCTCCCTAGATTAAGTTTCAGGTTAGAAATATTTATCGTAGCAATAGAAACCTAGAATTGTAAGCCCTTAGGATTAGTATAAATATAAAAGTGGTTATAAATAATAAAACTCACTATGCAAAATAGTCAACTAGTGTTAAATATATAACTATTATTCAATTGATGTTTGTTGTTCCTGTCTATTGTTTCGCTTCACGTCACTTACCAAAGCAATGACAGACCAACCCCGTCGCCGCTGACAGTTGTGAACATGTGTACATCGAACTCAATGCAAGGTCGATCCTAATCGATTCATCGAACGAGTGAACATGCGAGGCCAACTAGGGATGGGAAACAGTGGTGGTCACTGCCTTTTTAACCTTTCGTTGCTCGCGCCAACTTCGCTTTATAGGCATGCTAAAACCTACAAGATTTCACTCTAATACTAATGCCACTTAGTGAAAAACTTATGAAACTTTTTCCACCGTTTGAAAGATCTTGGTCTGCGGATCAACTTTGCTGAAAACAGTAATTTTCTTTATTGGTGGAATCCCGAGATATACCGAAATAAAGTTAACGGTTCACAGGCGTTGTACAAAATACAACAGCGCGAGTAACGGAGGGTTAAGGTTCAAGCACGCGTCATTGATTTGCTAGATTTCAAAAGCAGTTTTCATGGTCAATACAAAAGATATGTTCACGAAAATGTATCATTGTGTTCTTTGCGTCTGTCAAGATACAATGATAAATTTTCGTGAACATATTTTTTGTTTTGATCATAAAAACTGCTTTTGAAATCTAGCAATGACGCGTGCTTGAACCTTAACTCTCCGTTACTCGCGCTGTTGTATTTTGTACAACGCCTGTGAACCGTTAACTTTATTTCGGTGTATCTCGGGATTCCACCAATAAAGAAAATTTCTGTTTTCAGCAAAGTTGATCCGCAGACCAAGATCTTTCAAACGGTGGAAAAAGTTTCATAAATTTTTCACTAAGTGGCATTAGTATTAGAGTGAAATCTTGTAGGTTTTAGCATGCCTATAAAGCGAAGTTGGCGCGAGTAACGAAAGGTTGAATAGACTATCGTTCGTGCTTCCGGCGTTCTTTTAATACGTTATCGAGAATCCCTTCGAATTCACAGGGTTTTGAAATTAACTGTCGAAGTCCGTACTTGTAAGAACTAAACCATCTACTATTCCACTTGCTTCGCGGTTGCTCACTTATATTTATTTTAGATTATCTTACGTTTAACTCGTCAGTATAGTTTATTCTTCAACATCCAATAGGAAAAAAGAAGCCTCATATTTCACCACACGCTCTTTTATACCATGCAAAACAGATATAATCCTTATCGGCGCTATGTGACATTTTGACGCCATCTAGCGGAAAAGCGCTTCCTCTCGACAACTCTGTTGATATTAATTAACCTTAATGGCAAACAATAAAAGCACACTGTTTTTCCCAAGGTCGACTAGATGACTGGAACTGACATCTGCACTCTTTCGCTAAATCACTTTCCATTGTGCGCGGGCAGAAGAAAAAGTCTATTTCCTGAGGCAAATTTCCTAATCAAATTGATTTCGTGAAACAAGCAATCTCCCGTAGCATCTGCAGCGTGCTTTATGCCAAGCCAAGCACAGATGTCAGATCTACGGGAATCTCCTCGTATCTAGATGAAGAAAAATCTGGCACATCTCTATTGCCGCTGTGTACTACTGCACTGATCACAACTGAACGTTTTCTGCGCGGAAATTACGTGATATAGTTTCTCAATGGATTGCATCCAGTTGCTTTTTCGAGGGCAGAAACCGTACTGTAACAAGATGACATTATTTTTCCCAATTTATAGTCCATGTAATTGCATCCTTTCACTATAACACCGCGTACCCGATAGACCGCGGCCCGATAATATTTATCTACTTGAGCTGGTCCGTAATGCAATGCACTCAATCAGAGGAAAATGGGTATTTCCCGCAACCAACTTTTTAATCAAATTGATTTCATTAAACGAACTTATTTATAAAAACCAATCTCCCATCGAGTCACCTTACGTGAGCATGCTATGGGCAGTGTGCTGCGTGCTATTGTACTAATCAGAACATTTTCTGTTGGAAATTTTTGTATAGAAATTTCCACACAAAATATTATAAACGCAAAAATTTGGATTTCTCAACCTGCAGCACAGCCAAGTCATTTTAACATAACAATTTAGTTAAACATTGATTTGAAAATAATCGAATATTCTCAACCTGTAATCTCAACAAACCCTATATATGCTGCATGTAGCATGTATACTTGAAGAATCAAATTATTACATGCATGGATACGTGCTACAAAGAGATAGGAGTCCTGCGTCACTTATGCGGTCGTGTCTTGTACACAACCCCTCTGATTTTTATAGTCGTCCGTGTAATTGCATGCTTTTACTAAATCAATTTACGTTGACCGCGGACCGATATTATCCATCCATTGTTTATCCACTCGAACTGGTGCATAATTAAATGCACTCAAACAGAAGAAAACAGGATGTTTCCCGCGACCACCTTTTTAATCAAATTAATTTCGTTAAACAATCTTATTTATACATCCAATCAACCAATCTCCCATCGAACCTATTTAGCAACCTATGGGCAGTGTGCTGTGTAATATTGGACTAATTTTCTATTGGAACATTTTCTACTGGAAATTCTTCTCATATAGAGATTTGCACACAAAATCTTACCGAAAAAGTTGAAATCTAAAGTAAACCTTTCTAATTTGGCAGCATTACCTAGGTAGGGTAGGGCGGCGAAGCAGCAATTGCCTAATCCCGTCCTATCCAACACAAATTATTAAAAATATCTGCGATTTTTATGACACATAATGCCAAATTAGTTATTCCCTAATATTTTAGTTTGTTGCCTCTCAAACGCGATCAATCAAAGTGAGCTGAGATCTATTTAAAAGCTTTTTTTCGTTAAAGAATTCCTAGCAGTCAAATTTCCAACGTTTTTTCATGCGACGAAGAATAAAATGTCGACTAATCGTTTCAAATTCTGTCATTCATGAAATGAAAATAACTCACTCAACGCATTGTTGTTTTTCTGCAGCCAGGAAAACTTGCATAACCTACAGAAATTTTGCAGAATAACATTTGTCAGACTGTCCTACACAAATAAAAGTGCGCTAGCTTCATAAATATTATTGGAAATTTTAGTTCGGACGATGAAAAATTTTGATGGACGGTTTTTAAAACGGTACGACAAATTTAAGATATAAAGTCAGTTGCATAATTTCAATCAAATGCTTTATTAATCGCTTTTTAGTGAATCCAAAGAGCATGGATCGGAAGGTAAGTGTGTTTGAGTCAAATCAGCAGCAGAGCATTTGGAGCATTCATTAAATCCACTTAAGAAATGATGAAAATTAGAGTCGCTTTCCTTACTACGATGGGAATTAGAAATAAACCCTATCTATGATATTCACCAGTCCAGAGCGTGTCATTGTTTTTTTGTCACACAAACCACTGCTTTAGCTTTTTTTTTGTGTGGCTCCTTTATAGCCAAAACTTAAGGTTTCAACTAAATTTTCATGTGTGTTTCAATATTACTCCCATTGGGGAACAGCGAGACAAAATAACATCTTCACATTTGTGGTTGTAACCTGTGAGACAGAAGCCAGCTCAATGACAAGTTATTTTCGTTTTCTTCTTCATATAAATATATTTGATGCAGAAAATTCAAACCAGAAGGGTGGTGTGACTGTCAATCTACATACATTGCCCCTGTTTGTCCCACTCGTTGGTTTTGGTACCTATGCTTCTGGTACTTACTTACCGGTTGTTTCATTTTAAAACAAATGAAACTAATCAGAAAGCAGTTAAACACAGCCTTTTAGCTATAATTTAACTATTATTAGCTTTTCGTTTTACTGTTATTGACTTTTTTGCGATCAAACGTAGACTCTATTTTGATTAAAGCAGAGAAGCGTTTGATGCGTAAAGCACTCGGGTACCAACCGAGAAATTGTGGGTTTGAGTCCCACTACCACAAACTGCACAATATTTTTAGCCGCAGATCGAAATTTTCCCAGTATTCAGTTTAACATACATTTTTCGCACCAAACGCTCCTCTGCTTTAATCAAAATATTATTAGCTGTTATTTTCGATATGCAGTATGCAGTAACGCGCCGCTCCTGTCAAGTCACGTTTTGGGAACCTCATGCACTTTATTATCAAAAATTACAGAACGTATTGACAGAAGTCTTTGTTTAAATAACCTAAAGAGTTATTTTCGAACGTCATTGTAGAATTTCATATATGAGAGACCCAGTTTTTTAGTCAATGCTACAACTATGGCATGTATTTTATGGAGAATCGCTCGTTTACTCAAACTTTTATTTTGTTGCTAGATGCTTGGAACTGAAATCTAAAATGGAATCTTATCTCTTATATTCTCGGTTTATGTTTTGTTTGCAAAGTTCAAAGTCAAGTTCATAGTCAAAGTATAACCGTTTCTGTGTTTTTAATCGTTTCTGTGAGCAGAAAAGTCTATAGACACGAAAGCTGAAATATACGCGTAAGACTCATTGCAAAAAAAATCTTGACGGCCTTATTTTCTTATGTATTTGATGGCACATCGTGCAACATTCTTAAAAGGTGCAACACGGATTGATGGGGCATAGTACCTTTTGCACCATATTTTTTGGCTCATTTCAAATTTTTTTTCTCGATATCCGGCTAGACGATTCGATTCGAGTTTTTTTGCATTATAAACATTGTACTTTTGACAATTATTAACAATTTTTATATGGAAACCTCTTCCTCCCTCCCCTACGGCTCCTTGAAAAACGTCATTCAGAAAAAAACATCAATTGCGGTACCATGGATTGGCGCTCGAAGGCTTATCTGAAATGAAAAATTCCAAAACGACATGAAAGTGTATTAAATTATCTCGTGTTTGACCCATCCTTTTTTTAAATTCGAACGCATAACAAAATGACAAACATTCGAACATAAAAGTTAGGTTTTTAGTCGAAAAAATTGACTTTAAACATTTCTAAAATATACATAAATTGCAATATCGAAAAAAGGATAGGTCAAACACTAAATAATTTTGTTAGCTTTGAAACAAAAAAAGAAGCAACAGAATTGCTCGAGCCGTTCTTGAGATCTTTATGGTATCGACTTTGAAAACCTGGTTTCGAGAAAAACGGCATTGAAGTTTTTATTCGCTCTGCAATCGTTCCAGACATAGCTATAACTTTGTCAATTTTCGAAATTCATCCAAACGACTCATATGCTATCCACATATGCATATTCATCCACATATGCTCATATTCATCCACATATACTCACAACGTTAATCTTTCGAATTATTATTAATAAAAAAAATTCAATTTTTTGGAATTGAAAAAGTACTATGGCCTCTCAAACGGATTCGATTTCTTCTTCTTGATCACGGCTTTGGACCGAACACCGAACGCTTTGTATCTATTTATAGCCAGCTTGAATCAAAACCTGACAACCCCAAATAAACTATCGGCCAAATCATATAAGCATTTAATCTACCTTCATACAAGAGTAGTTCTGGTGTAGGGGATAAGACGTTTGCATTCTATGCGATATGTCATGAGTTCAATTCCGGTTGAAGGAGGAGCAATTTTTGAAAATGTATGAAAGTTTTTTTCTGTGATATTTGTGAATGTTCTCGAAAGCAGTTGTCTATTTTTGACAATTTCGTCGAAATAAAATGTCGATATAGCAGATAAAGGCAAAGAAGTTTTTGTTATATTTTAACAAAATTATAACAAAACCTGTTATATATATTACAACAAAATTTGATATAATTTTGTTCTAAACATAACAAATTTTGTTATGTTTTGCTACAGCTGCATATAAGTTCTGATAGAATTTTTGATATTTTAACTATTAACGAGACCAAAATTATAACAAATCATGATAGAAAAACCGTCGTAACAGAATATCATGATTTGTTATAATTTTGTTACGTTTGTCTGATCGGGTAGCTAACACACGTTTTAATCTGTTCCGCTCTATTGTTTCGCTTCACGTCACTTACCAAAGCAATGACAGACCAACCCCGTCGCCGCTGACAGTTGTGTATAACATCGAACTCGATGCAAGGTTGATCCTAATCGATTTATCGAACGAATGAGGCCAACTAGGGATGGGAAACAGTGGTGGTCACTGCCTTTTTAACCTTTCGTTACTCGCGCCAACTTCGCTTTATAGGCATGCTAAAACCTACAAGATTTCACTCTAATACTAATGCCACTTAGTGAAAAACTTATGAAACTTTTTCCACCGTTTGAAAGATCTTGGTCTGCGGATCAACTTTGCTGAAAACAGTAATTTTCTTTATTGGTGGAATCCCGAGATATACCGAAATAAAGTTAACGGTTCACAGGCGTTGTACAAAATACAACAGCGCGAGTAACGGAGGGTTAAGGTTCAAGCACGCGTCATTGATTTGCTGGATTTCAAAAGCAGTTTTCATGGTCAATACAAAAGATATGTTCACGAAAATGTATCATTGTGTTCTTTGCGTCAGTCAAAACACAATGATAAATTTTCGTGAACATATCTTTTGTTTTGATCATAAAAACTGCTTTTGAAATACGTGTTTGACCCTTAACCCTCCGTTACTCGCGCTGTTGTATTTTGTACAACGCCTGTGAACCGTTAACTTTATTTCGGTATATCTCGGGATTCCACCAATAAAGAAAATTACTGTTTTCAACAAAGTTGATCCGCAGACCAAGATCTTTCAAACGGTGGAAAAAGTTTCATAAATTTTTCACTAAGTGGCATTAGTATTAGCGTGAAATCTTGTAGGTTTTAGCATGCCTATAACTCGAAGTTGGCACGAGTAACGAAAGGTTAAATAGACTATCGTTCGTGCTTCCGGTCGTTCTTTTAATACGTTATCGAGATTCCCTTCGAATTCACTGGGTTTTGAAATTAACTATCGAAGTCCGTACTTGTTAGAATTAAACCATCTACTATTCCACTTGCTTCGCGGTTGCTCACTTATATTTATTTTAGATTGTCTCACGTTTAACTCGTCAGTATAGTTTATTCTTCAACATCCAATAGGAAAAAGAAGCCTCATCTTTCACTACACGCTCTTTTATACCATGCAAAACAGAAATAATCCTGATCGACGCTATGTGACATTTTGACGCCATCTAGCGGAAAAGCGCTTCCTCTCGACAACTCTGTTGATATTAATTAACCTTAATGGCAAACAATAAAAGCATATTGTTTTTCCCAAGGTCGACTAGATGACTGGAACTGGCATCTGCACCCTTTCGCTAAATCATTTTTCATTGTGCGCGAGCAGAAGAAAAAGTCTATTTCCTGAGGCAAACTTCCTAATCAAATTGATTTCATGAAACAAGCAATCTCCCGTAGAATCTGCTCTCGCAGTGTGCTCTGTGCACCGATGTCAGATCTACGGGAATCTCCACGCATCTAGACGAAGAAAAATCTGGCATCCCTGGTGCATTGATCACAACTGAACCTTTTCTGTTGGAAATGGTCGTGATATATCATTTCGTGGAAATTACGTGATATAGTTTTTCGACGAATTGCATCCATCCGTTGCAGAAAATCGCTTCCTGTTGACAACTTGGGAGCCAATCAATCGTACTGTAACAAGATAACATTATTTTTCTCAATCAATTTGCATTGACCGCAGCCCGATACTATCCATCCATTGTTCCTTCTCTCGAGCTGGTCCATAATGAATTGCACTCAAACAGAGGAAAACGGGTGATTTCCCGCGACCAACTTTCTAATCAAATTGATTTCATAAAACAAACTCATTTATAAAATCAATCTCCCATCGAACCTTTTAATGTTAGCATCCTACGTAGCAGAACATTTTCTGTTGGAAATTCCATTCGTATAGAAAGCAATTTCACACCATATCTCCGTGAAAAAGCTGAAATCTAAAGGAATCCTTTCTAATTTGGCTTAAACTTTACCTACGTATTTGGCAGGAGGAAATATGCACCCGTTCCACAGACATTGGCATAATTTCGATTCAAACTTGTACTCACGTGTACTGCAGAGCAGAAAGCAAACCGCAACTTTTACCTTTTTGCCACACCCCGAATCGAAACCTTGGGTTGACGCCTGAATCGCCTAAAACTTCCGCTGAAAAATCTAATTCTCCTTGAACGTGTTTCTTTTGACGAAGTCCAGTACCGTACATGCTTTAGTAGTAATTGCCACTGTTGTGAGCGAAATTTAAAAAGTATACCATAAATATAGACGGAAGACAAACTCAAAAATGGTGAAAATCGATCTGGGACTCATACGCGAGTATGGTCAGTGTGGGGCTCTCTGTGAATTGTTATTTGTAAATGAATCGCTTAATTCAAATAATTTTTTTTATTTATTTGCAGTCAATCATGTGTAGACCGTGATACAAGCTTATCCTAATGTTATCTCTACAATTGATTTTTGCTAGTTTTCTATTGTTATTGATTTGAGTTACTTATTGTCCCAAAATGTTGGTTCAACTTCGTATTTTTAAATTGTTAAGTCAATAAATTACAATGCTGATTGTTTAGCACCATCATTTGATTTATGGGCCTGAATTTAGCATAATCAGTTCGATAATGATCCGTGGCAAATAGTGTACGAACACGTAAATTTCTAGTAACGGGTGACAACTAAAATTTTGGAATTTTTTCGCGGCCCTTATGCTCAACAGCAAACGAGTTCAGAGAGAAATGAGAGTATGTATGTGTTAGCTCTCTCTCTCTCCTCTTTTTGTTTTGTTTATGTTTTCCCAGTTTTGCTAAAAACGGCGTCGAAACAAGAAGCATTCCGCGAGCGCGTTGTACACTTCTACGAACTGCAAAATGTATCCGGTACAACATTTAAAAAGCTAATAAGTTGCGCCTTCAATTGTTTACTATATCCTAAGATGCCCAACAACTATTCGCAAGCAAGCTAGTGAAAGACCAGAAAATTATGGACGCAGAAGGACATCGTTCCCTTTTTCTCTTTTCTTCAACTACAAGCCCTCTGGTTTGGCTATCAATTTAGATGCACCAGACGAATGTTTGAACAAAATTTTGATCCCGTTTCTATACAAACATCATGCAGGTAGATAATAAGTGTTTTGGCCGGATAGAGCATCATCGCATTACGCCAAAAAAACACAATCGTTCCTGAATACCCATTCGATCCCATTTTTACCCAAGAACCACGACCCGAAAAATCTGTCTCAGTTCGCCCAATCGAAGATTTCTTCGGGATTTTGAGTTCCTTGGTGTACAAAAATAACTGCAGAGCCACGAATTGCACACAGTTGATTTGTAGAATCAAGAGATGCATTCGCAAAGTTGACATGACGGCCGTACAACGCTCCTGTTTCGACGTCAAACGAAAGCTTCACCGGACAGCCGATTACGGATTGTTTTCAAATGTACACTAATTTTTTTTTCAACAATGGATAATGTATCTTTAATTTCGGTAAATCAGATCTTCTTTATGTATGTTTGTCTCTTTTGGACAGCTTGAGAAAAAAATTCCAAAATTTTAGTAGTCACCCGTTATTATAACACAATTTGATATTGTTTTTATATTATTTTGCTCTTCGCTCCTGCTCGGGTATTAATAAATATTAGAATTTAGTTGAAAAGTTTTCTTTTTAATTTAATTTTAGGCTGTGATCAAGCTAATGATTATTTTTTCATAAAAATACATACAAAAGAAGCACAAGGCTTGATTTTTATGCAAAAACTAGCTGACCCGACAAACTTCGTATTGCCACAAATTAAACTGTGTTGTACATAAATCGTGAATCTCGGATGACCTTTGTCACAATCTTGAGTTTTGCAAGTTTCTGGGGAGATCATGGGTGTTTTAATATACAAATTTTCCACACAGTAAAGTAGAAAACAACCCCCCCATTGCTTAGCCCTATAACATAAAGCGAATAGAATTTAAATATTCGCCATCACTATAAACCATTTCGCCGAATACCATTTTGCGGAACACCAATTCTCGGTTGACCATAACGCGGAATATAGAGTTTCGCAGAATACCATTTCGCTAAAAACCTTACGCGGGATGTACCATTTCACGGAAAGTCTTTTCGTAGAAAGTACCATTTCGCAGGGGTGACCCAACTGAAGGAAAGTAATAGAGGTCAGTAGATCTAGGAAAAGAAATAAACCTAGATAGAGGTGATCTCTACGGGGGGGTGCCCCACGCAACACTGGCGGCCTGTGGCCGTCTCGTGCTTAATTACCTAATGTTACTATTGATAGTTTTTGGTGGTCTTGTTATTGATTAATGTTTTATGAAAGAGTCTAAAATTTCTCGAGTTCGATTAGTTTTTGGGTTACGCAAAAATTTCCATATTATTTGTATTAGAGTCCTTATCCCCTTACCACAGACAGGGGTGAGGGGTCTCAAACCATCATCAAAAAAATTCCTGCTTCCAAAACCTCTCACATGCCAAATTTGGTTCCATTTGCTTGATTAGTTCTCTAGTTGTGAGGATATTTGTATTTCATTTGCATGGGAGCCCCCCCCCTCCTGAAAAGGTAAGGGGTCCTAATTCATCATAGGAAAAATTCTTGCCTCCAAAAACTCCCACATGCCAAATGATTCCAATTGCTTGATTAGTTTTCGAGTTATGAGGAAATTGGTATTTCATTTGTATGGAACCCCCCCCCTCCCCCCTCTTAAAAGGGAGAGAGGTCATTATTCCCCTCCTAAAGAGGGGAGGGGTCTCAATTCAACATAGAAAAAATGCATGCCTACAAAAACACCCAAAAGCCAAATATGGTTCCATTTGATTAATTAGTTTTCGAGTTATGAGGAAATTAGTATTTTATTTGTATAGGAGGCCCCCTTCCTAATGTGGGGAGGGGTCGCAATTCACCATAGAAAAAAATGTTGTCTCCAAAAACACCCACATGTAAAATTTTGTTCCATTTGCTCGATTAGTTCTCGAGTTATGCAGAAATTTGTGTTTCATTTGTATGGGAGCCCCCCCTCTTAGTGGGGGAAGGGGTCTCTAACCATCATAAGAACCTTCCCTGGCCTCAAAAATCCCTATATGCAAATTTTCACGCCGATCGGTTCAGTAGTTTTCGATTCTATAAAGAAGGGCAGACAGACAGACAGACCGAAATCCATTTTTATAGGTATAGACAATAATCGGAAGAAGTGCAAGCTGTCTCTGTTTCGTTTTTTATATATAGTATTCTACCCAACCCAGTTATGTTTTCATTTTAGATATATTACATAATTGAATTCAAGCATTTAAAACGCTCATAGAAAATTTTTGAAGTTAATCTTTTTGTTTCAGTAATCCTTTTTTCAAACGTGAAAAAGGAAATATTCACGCAATAATTGTTTTTGTAATTATTCAGAATTTTATGTTTTTAAAAGATGATAACTCTTGAGCGCATTGTCGGAATGTTGTGGTAAAAATATCAATACACACATTTTGTACATGAACAGACTGCCGCTTTTTAACCCAATGCCCTTCTGGCATACAAAAAAAATACATGAACATTTCTCATTTCATATGAACACATTTTCCATATTGTCAATTCAACACAAACTCTCTATTCCTTCCTGTAACTCCAAACGCTAAGGCTGTCTACAGATCTTTTGTGCTTACATACATACATACAAGTAAATTGTGTGACGCTTACAAATATTTACGGACCCTAGGAGAGAAAATATAATTATTGCACGCAGTACGTTCTTGTGAACTTTACTGTTAAATAAGGATTTTGAGTACTAAGGAACTGATTTTTAAAAATATAGTCAACTTAATTATAGATGTTCCTGAGAATATAAAAAAATAATTATTGTTGCAGTAGAAAGGCTAAGTCACACTGCTAGGTGGATTAATTCGGGTTTTTAAACACATTTTTGTATCTGTATCTGAACTTGTTGAACACCCTGTAATCCGGTTATAATCTCAGATTTTAGCTTGGTTCGACCCATGCACCTTCCGGCATTGGACAAAAGGTAGGAGTTACAACGACTACCTGTTAAGCTACCAATTAACCAACCCCCCCCCCTCCTCACCTTTCCGCTCTTTCCCTTTCATTCCAAAAAATTTTCATTACTTTCCCTTACCGTCCCTTCATCAATTGTAGAACCACCGTTTCAAAAAAATTAAAGGAAAATGTTCGGTAGTACATCTAAAAACCTGATTTAATCCAACTAGTGGTGAAAGGAACCTTTGTTATACGGTCTTACTTGCGTCTTACTTGTCTTATTAGATGTCTTATGTCGATAGAAATCGACACTTCGGCTTTTCGGAAAATAATTCATCTATTGGTTAACAACGTTGCGTTGCGCGTTGGTTTACATAAAATTTTTGGAAACTGAATAAGTTTACAAAATTTGAACAAAATAGAAGCACCTTAAAACGGGGTAACATTGATCAGTTCAGAAAAATTGGCAGTAGTGGTTTATATCACTTATTTAGGCGAATGGTCCATTTGATCAATGTTACCCCGTTTTACGGCGCTTATAAATTTTGATAGTTCCTTTTCTTATGAAATTGCTGAGTAAGTTGTTACTAATGTGGGTAAATGCAAGTAAAAGTAAGTCGAAATATTATTCTTTTACATATACGTTGTGTAGGAAAGGTCTAGTTTATGGGTTTTTGAATTATGCATAATTTGCATGCCATCTCCAAGAAACCGGCGATAGAAAGGTTGCGTCGCGAACATACACACACACAGACATTGCTCAGTTCGTCGAACTCTGTCGAGTTTTCCCATGGGTTTACTGTCAATTTGACGCTGACGAATGCGTTGACGCAGCATTCTGTTTGGGCCTTAATTGTAACACTAGCATGTAATCTGTTGTATGCCAGTGACTAATCCAAGCATGTTGTTGAAAAGAAAATTTTCTAGACTCCAACAAACGTAATTAAGAGGGGATCCTATTCTGGAAAGTCGAAAAACAATGGATTTTCGTCATTTTATTTCTGATGTTGGGATTAAAGTGAAGTGTTGGGGTATTTCAGTTATTGGTTTAGGTATATTTGAAGATGTATTTTGTAAAGTAGGATGGGACATAAGTCCGACGTTTGAAATTGTCATCAATTTTCATGAGATATAAAGAAGCACAACAATAATATATTTATATTTTATATTGATGCAATAACTCAATATCTTCACATTCAGCTATAAATCATCTGGACTAAAAGTGTTACGCAAAATAAATTCTTCATTTTTCTGATCAAGTGCCGAATCACACTTTTACCCCACCACCGGGGCAAAAGTTCGAAGCTTAAATCCGTGAAATTAGCACAGCAGTAGCTAACAAAACCATACTATTTTCAATCTGCGTCATGTTTCGGAAAGTAAGTTTCCCAATTTACACTTCCTATTTGCTGCTGATGTACTGCAGCCTCCGTCAGATCGAAACTTTACCAAATGTTTTTTTTTGCTCCACCAGCGGATAGACCGCACTAATTTGTTTCGGCCAGCATCTGTAGAGTGCACAGTTTTCTGCAATGCATTTTGGCTTCGTCCATGAGTTGCACTTTTGCCCCGCTAGTTGGAGAAGTCAAATGAACCACTTCATTTTTTTGTTAATTTTTTTTTTTGACAATATCAAATGTTTCAGCAGTGTTCGAAAATGATATTTACCTTTTCAGTTTTATTTTCTTTTTTTGCCAACAAAAAAAAATTTTTTACTGTTCACATATTTGTTTTAGAAGGGCAATTTTATTATCTATAACTTTGCTGAAGACACCATTTGGATTAAACAAATCATTTTTCCTATATAAAACACTTAATTTATTAGTACCATTTTTGGTTCGGCCCTTTTGAAAAGGCAGATATCTTAAGAAAATAATTGATATGATAAAATGACATCTTTTTTTAAAGGGAACATCTATGGAAAGTTTCAGCAAAATCAAGAATGACAAATTAAAAAATATGTCATTTTTTCGTCATTTAGCATGAAATCCCTCTTCCATTTCACTGTATTAAATATGATATTTCACTTTTGTTAACATTAAATTTCACATTTACAAATTTGATATTTTGCCCCCAGAGTCAGTCCGTAGGGCACGCATACGTATATTCGTCTACGAGTGCGGGCGTGTCAAATTTTGCTGGGGGGTCTGCCTGTGTTTGTTTATGGCCAACATTGGGTGTTTCGTCAGATAGAAGGTCTCTGGAGATCTCCCGGTTATAATGATGACAAAAATGGGTCTAGCCTTTTACGCGCCTCAGCGTCCATCTGGAAAACCCAAGAAAAAACAAAAATGATTAACAATATTGTTACAAACTATAATCGAAGACTATAGAAGTCAAGACTCGGCATTCTGCCATATCTCTACGGACAGGGTTTGTACGCCCTCCACGGGCGGCGTTGGTAACTGTTAGTTTACCTACCACACTGACTACCACCTATAATGCCCAGTCTCGAGTTCGTAGTTTTCGCTATAATTTTGGGTGGGTATAATTTTTTAACATTTCACTTCACTTTTTTGGAATTGCTCAGATATCAGAAGAGCCTGCAAGTTTCTGTTATACTTTCAACTACTCCTACTCGTTGATTTCTGCACCTTGTATTTCTTCTTCATATCCCTCATCTGGTTCTCCGTCGTACCAAACTTCTTCCTGTCCGAGGTGTTCGTCGGGCCACTCAAACTGCTCTTCAATGCGAGCTTGTTGTTCTTGTAGTTCGCGCGACCAAGTGTTGACGTCCACTTCTCCCAATACCTGTTCATAAGCTTGGTACAGGTCGCGGGACAGGTCTTCATCTTTTAGTGAGTGACAGGCTACTACTCCGATTTTGTAGACTTCTGTCAGTATATTCTTCTTGGTTCTTACTTCAAGGTCGGATAACACCTTTGATTTTTCGTTTAATTGTGACCAATATGCATATTCCCGTTGAAAGAATCCAATGCATTGGTACGTCTGTTCACTAGAGTAATTCAAGTCGTCCATGTTTTGTTTTTTCTCCTCTTTTGGTTGCCTCTTGATTTCTATTGTTTTTTATTTGGCATAAAATATCTCAGGAATTTACGAAAATATGGAAGATTTTTCTGTTTATTGGAGCGTAAAGTTCATAACACTTTTATGTGTTTATTTGTCCCTCACATTTGCCACTTATGATAACAGTTATGTGAAAACACTGCATGTTTCTATAATATAGCAGCGACTCTATTCACACATTCGTTTCACTGTTGTAAACCTGAGTACTTCCACACTTTTTCACAATTTCGTTTACTGTGCTGTAGGGCACGCGGGCAGCAAAAAGCTACACACGGGTGGAAAATGTATTTTCTTTCTATTATTCGCCCGACACGGGTGGAATAATTTCTATCAACGAACGCGAGTCTATTTTCCATATAGTTGACACGAATCGCCATACAAAATCATGTTCTACTCATGGTCAAGCTGAAGGTTCGAACTGTTCTGAATTTATTTCATTCTCTGACTAGCTTTTAACAACTATTATAGAGGCCTCACACCTAACATAGCGGGAGTCCTTTATGCTGACACAGCGCGTAACCGTTCGCAGCGAAAATAAACGATTCTTAACGATGCAACATGAAAAACCAAACAGCAATCGGGACGAGCATCAATCGGCAGTGGGTCGACTGATTCGTTGTCACGGAGAATGCATCCATCTTAGCTCGTATCCTGGCTGGCACCACGAGAAATAGCACGATAAGGACCGTGAACCAAAACTGTAGGATCTATTTAGTCCTACAGGTGCGCAAGGCACCAACCAACGGTACGTCTTATAGAGTAAGGAGGGGTAAAAGTGCGATGCGGGTAAAAGTGCGATTCAGTGATTTATCGGTGCAGATTCCGAGTAAATTTTCTACATTGGCATGGATGGGTGACTACTTTGACAGCTTGAATCTAACGTAAACTTTGGTTGCTTACGAAGCATAGTTGCTGAGTTATGTGCAAATGTTATTTTAGGGCGGTTTTGATGTAATTTTTTGTTATACGGCAAATACGATATCAACAGGAGAATATTACTTGTTGAAAATTTGTAGCAGCGTTTTACATCACTCACATATCTGTTTTGAAAATACGGTGAAAATAATTTAAAAAATATATTTCGCTTTTCCGTAATTTAATCTAACCCCGTCAAGCGCCTAGTGGGGTAAAAGTTCGATTCACGGACGGGGCAAAAGTACGATTCATGGACGAGGCAAAAATATATTGCTAATTATATACAGCTTTAGGCACTATATTACAAATACTAGAAATGAAAGATCTGCAGAAAACTGTGTGCTCTAGGAGGCTGCAATACATCAGCGCAAAATAGAAAAGGTGCAAATTGAGAATATCCCTTACCGAAACATAACGCAGATTGAAGATAATACGGTTTTGTCAGCAACTGCTGGGCTAATTTCATGGATTCTAGCTTCGAACTTTTGCCCCGCGGTATTCGCACTTTTGCCCCCCTAGTGGGGTAAAAGTGCGAATCAGCACTTGATCAGAAGAAAGAAGAATTTATTTTGCAAAACACTATTACCGCAGATGATTTATAGTAGAATGTGAAGACATTGAGTTACTGCATCACTATAAAATATATATTATGTTGTTGTCCTTCTTTATATCTCACGAAAATTGATGACAACTTCAAACATCGCACTAATGCCCCGCCCTACTCTATAGCCATTTACCAGTCAGCGATCGACCTGATTGATACTTGATTTATTTTTAAAACTGCTAAAATTAGGTTTGTAAAAAGTCCAATAACCATACGAGTGACAACTGTTACCAAGTCAAGACGTATTGTGCTCGTATAAATAATTTCGTTTTTGCTCGCTACTGCCAAATACATAGAGTAGGGATAGGATTGCCATTCTCTTGGGCCAAACAGAATGCCAAAGCGTTATTCTGGCAGTTTTCGCAGGGGTTTACTGTCAAATTGACGCTGACGGATGCATTGACGAAGCATTCTGTTTGGGCCTGTTTGGGATGATTAGGTTGATATATTGTGCATAGTACATAGTGCCGTTCGCTTCGACACAACACAAGTGGGGGAGGGGGCTCCTATTCAAATGAAATACAAATATCCTCACAACTAGAGAACTAATCAAGCAAATGGAACCAAATCTGGCATGTGGGGAGTTTTGGAGCCAGAATTTTTTTTTATGATGGTTTGAGACCCCTCACCCCTGTGGTAGGGGGACAAGGACTCTCATACAAATAAAACAGAAATTTTTGCGTAACTCAAAAACTAATCGAACTCGGAAAATTTTAGACTCTTTCATAAAATATCAGTCAATAACAAGACCACCAAAAACTATCAATAGTAACATTAGATAATTCAGTGCGAGACGGCCACAGGCCGCGAGTGTTGCCGGCGATCTACCGTCGGTAGCGCCCCCCGTAGAGATTCCCTCTATCTAAGTTTATTTATTTTCCTAGATCTACTGACCTCTTTGACTTTCCTTCAGTTGCGTCACCCCTGCGAAATGGTACTTTCTACGAAAAGATTTTCCGTGAAATGGTACATCTCGCGTAAGGTTTTTCGCGAAATGGTATTCTGCGAAACTCTATATTCCGCGTTGTGGTCAACCGAGAATTGGTGTTTACATAAGATCACTTATATTTTATCAGCCTGCAGGCCGTATCTTAATTGCGTCTGTTTTTTCGCTCGTTTTTGCCCATAGTGCGTTGTAGGGGTATGAGGTGGGACCATCATCATCTTCATCATCAACCGCTGAACGGTCATTCGCCCCAAATCGCTTTCAGTGTTGCTGAAATTCATTAGTGCGACTATGAGTAATTATTTCTGAATTTTGATTTCTTTTGTTTTCTGTAGTTTTACCAAAGATTTGACGGTAGTTTTGTTTGCAAACGAATTTTAATTTTCAAAATGAAATGCAAAACATAAGTTTGGTCGCATAAACTTCCGCAGCTGTTGTTCGGCAAAGTGATTCTTAAAATAGGCAACAGTGGTGCAGAGTGTACAAAGAATCTTCAATCGGAATTGGCCTTGCCAGCGTTGCTGATATTGTTCAGGGTTTTGAGTGAGAATAAAAGAAAGGGAAGTATTTTTGCTTTTGTCAATTTCACTCACGCGTTGACAGTTCGGCAGGAGATTTCCTGTGAGTGCGAGCAGCCTACGAAATCTCTTTCACGGCCATAATAAAATAAAAAGTAAAGGGCCAAACCAAGGTCCTGCCATGTTTTTGCAGCCAACATCTAAACATTTGCGTAAATGAAACAGCATGATACCGGTATACGTTCTATTCTGTTCTCTACAAAGCCGGTATGCTGGCAGATGGGAATTATTTTTAAATCTTAGCCAGATTTTTGCAAATAATACCCGCGCCGGCAGTAAATGTTGGCTACTGCCAAACACATAGAGTAGGGATAGGATTGCCATTCTCTTGGGCCAAACAGAATGCCAAAGCGTTATTCTGGCAGTTTTCGCAGGGGTTTACTGTCAAATTGACGCTGACGGATGCATTGACGAAGCATTCTGTTTGGGCCTGTTTGGGTGTCCCACACATAGATTTTTGCAATGTGCCCAGTAAACGAAATTTATGTGCCAAACAGTTATCATTTGTGTTTTTACCCGGAAATTAGCAGCCATCAACTTTTCGTCGGAAAGCCCAATTTTGGAAGCAGTTTTTGGACCCAAAAGCGGAGTATTGTTCGTAAAATTGTAAATACTGCATTCTTCTTGCGAATCTGAACACTTCAAATATATTTTCATGAACAGAATTTTTGTTTCAAACAGAAAAACTGTTTTCGAAATTGGCAGAATCGATGACGACTAATTTCACCTTAACAATTATCATTAAAATTTGCACATGCTATTCATATGCGTATAATTTTTATGCGTGCTTCTGGGTGGATTGTGTTTATATGTAGCACATGATAATCATATGGAAATTTACCATTAGTTATGTGCAGATTATTTTGAGTGTAGCGATGAACGGATTATCTCGTCATCAAAGCAAGCGTTGCCGATAAAAACAAACTACGTGGAAAATAGCTCAAATCAATCACAATTTTGTGTGGATTCTCTGCCCAAATCGTTCCGCTATCAAGAGTTGACGTACCGCCATCCGGGGTGAGATTGTGCCAAAAACGAAAAATGTTTATTAAATAATTAACAAATTTTGTGAAAATTTATTATATCTATAGAAACTGGTGACCTAAATTCAAGATGATGATGAAAATAACATATTTATTCATAACTTAGAATGCAACACAGATAATATTAGAAAACTATTTAGCCTAAACAGGGTTTCAAAGTTCGCAATCAAAAATACTTGGAAATAACGCTTGTAAAAAATGTCCCCCATAAACCAGCCCAAACAAGAAATCGCATCAACTTACTATTTTGAAGGTATATAAACCAATCATTTACAATGCATTGAAAAGTTATTATGCGTTGGATAAGTTTTGATTACGAAAATAATATTTTTCGAAACTTTGTACTTTTCGAGCTTCACCGGGGTGAGATTGTGCCACGCCATAATGAAAGATCCATTTTGTGGATTTCACATACACAACTGCGGAAAATACGTCAGTATACTCACATTCTTTACTATTGAGCACAATATTTCGACAGATTAGATTGCATCATCCATTTTTGAGCAAACAGCATCATAGGTCTGCTAAATAATTTAAACAAATTTTTACTTTTTCTCTGGAAATTTCAGATACTTTGAATAAACACTAATATAAGACGAATATATTATACTGTGTATTATACTGTGCCAGTTTTAAGGAGGGGAGGGGGGTGGTATAGGCCACATGTTCTGCGGCCGCGGGTTCTCGAATGAAGTAATGGTTACTTTTGTTAAATGATCAATAAGGTATGCCCCCTTAGGATACACCCCTTTATATATCTCCCCCTTGTTAACCCTAGAAACGCTACTGGTTATATAAAGGCTGTCCATTGACTACAAACTCATTTTTAGTTATTTCAGACCTCTCCGGGTTATTTTCGTTCATACTTTTTGTATGATGCGTTATTTTTGGCCGACCCCCTGCCCCTAATCGTCCACTTAGTTCATGGACGGCCCCATATGAACTACTTTATACTGATATTTATGTGTATGAATATATATGAATATATAGTACTACCGCCTGCCTTAGCAGAACATCCGTTCATAGCAATGAGCCTATCATGTCAAAAAGAGTTGAACATATTCAACGATTGGTCATGCTTCCCAACTCTTGTATGAAGGGCCAAAAGGGAATTGGTCGATAAGCAACATCACTTACACGTACCAGGGATTTAGAGAATCTCCTTCCAAGGGCTAAGTCGCCTGAGTCAATCGTTGAATAAACCGTCTTAATTCAGAATGACTCCAGTAGGTGGGGAGAAGAGCCCGCTCATTATCACGATGTGTTGTTAATCGGGCCAAGATTAACCCTAGAAAGTTGACTGTTTCACTCTCCCTAGGCCCACCGCGTCAAACAAGTGCTCTGATGGTCCCCCCTCTTCCCGATTCTAGTTTATGAAATGTGGTATATATGGGTAAAAATAGAACAATCTCACCAGCAGTCCTTCGAATGGAATAGAGTTGCGTCCTTTTAGTGCTTCTAATAATTAAATTGGAGCGAACCAACCAACGGTTGAAATCGCCATAAAATAGTAAATAAATAAATAATAATTAATTTAAATTTTTCTTCTGGTATCCAATATCCTTGTGAAGTATTAACACTCGCATAGGAGGTGCTTCATAAGCTAAAACGAAAAAAATAATTAAAATAACTTATTTCATGCTTACCTATTAACAAGGTCGTGTGGCTCCGCCGTCTGCCCAAAACCTCGATTATGAGATCAGACAGCCAGGAACCACCCAGTATCGCACCTCCTAGCTTGGCTACTCAATAGAGCATTACCGGGTATGGCCACGTGGAGGCGCTAGGTAGGGGCTTGGGATAGCTAAAGCTATATTGGACGCTCTTCATTTGCCTTCCCCATTTCATACCCATACTGATATTTATGTGTATGGTTCATAAACATGCCAATGTTCACTGTTTAGGTTTTTAGCCTAACTTTATGTTTTTGGCACAATGTCACCCCCTAGAAGGGGTGAGATTGTGCCAAAGTTCATGCTCTTCCAGTAAAATTAGGTTTCATTGTAACTAAACCATCTCTACGGTAGTTGTTAATTGAACAATTTAGTAAATATTGACAGGTTTGAAATCAACTTAGTTCCTAAATTGTGTGTATACTGAGCTAAAGAACAAAAATATATGCTTTTTTGGTACAATCTCGCCCCGGATGACGGTACTCTACATCCAAACTGCATGTCCACATCTATCGGAACGGATGCACTTTTTTACGTCGGAATACTGTAGCCATTTACGTGGTGATGCATTTCGACAGTAAAAAAAAATCTGACCGGATCAAAGGTAATTCACTAGACTAGTCTGTTTCCTTTCGCCGTGGCGTTTTTCATTCATCAGAAAAGAAAACTACACAGACACTGCTATGTTCTCTCTATACTGACACTGCAGCATGCTGTTTTGACTTTAGATTGAACGCAGGTTTCGCGTAGAATGCAATTCAACCGTTCACACCCGTGTTGGCAAAAGCAAACATTTGCCGCAGGAAGATTAGGCTATTCAATTTGACTTTCGCCGATGGCGGCATTAGAGTGGCGATCCTCGGTAACGGTAGAAGGCGGCTAGAAATTGCGATGATTGCGATGTTACTGCTTGTAGTGGCAAAGCCGGCAAAGGAAGAGAAAAAGTTGTCGCCCTATCCTTCCTTACGTACGATGCACAGTTTTGCAATTTGATGTGTTGCGATGCTTGTGATTTCCTTTTTTTTTTTTATATCAAAACAAACGTGGAAACGTTTGTTTTGAAACGGTGGACGCAAACTTTTTTATTTTTCTCGTTGAAATCAATCTCGCAATAGCACTAAAGAAAAGAAACCGAAATGCATCGCAAAAAACGCGCAACGCCTGCCTAGTAACAACTCCATGGCGACGCACTTCGCACTCTATGATGAACAATCAAACAAACAAGTTCATCATGCTGCTTTTGGCCTAGCTTTTGGCGCTCTTCAGAATGATAGGAGGACTCATTAAATTGACTCAGAATGTGAAGCTAATTTGTGTCCCTCAAACTGAGCATACGACTGCACTTTCGCACCACAATAACAACAACAACAAAAAATGACGACCAGCATCTGTCACGCATTTGTGTCATACTCTGCCTTTGGTAATATCTGGGTAGCTTTGCTTGCATTTGAATAGTATCTCATACCACATATTTTGCACTGTTTTTGTCACATCACCGCTTCGCTAAACACATCTGCCAAATAGATAAAAAAGTTGTAGCTTACGAAAAGTTGCTCCGTAACTGTTTCTCATGTTAATTTTTTTCTTCACCTCAAACGACAACCGATCGGAAACGGGAAACAGGCCTTCGTAAGTTGACAAAAAAAAAGCGAACGAACTGTCACACATCCAACGGCTCCAACGGCCTACTCCGCGATATCAGGCCCAGCCCCGACCAGGTATTGGTTGTTTTTCATCACTTCGAAAAACAGAACTCCAACAAAAAAAGGCGTCAATGCTTTCATTTCAACCTCTACAGGAAGCTCCAAAAGGAGCGTGGAGCAAGCGGTGGCTGAGGCGGGCAATCAGAGAGCAAAAAAAACATTGTCACAACAGCGGCACAGCTAGGCGAGGCATATTTACGCTTCCCAGCCTACTACTACTGGTACTGGTTGTACTGGTTGATACTTTGGACTGTCACACTGTAACAATCGTTTTACATTTTTTGTTTCGTTTTTATGTGCCAAACTTTCCCGAATGGCTAGGACCGATAATGTAGAGGTATCTATTGTCACTCCGATTTGACATGCTGTGGGAGGATCCGTATCCGTACGTGCTCCCAACCCATGGAACTAACACTGACCCAGTTGCGACGATGAGTTCGGCATCGGCAGCAACACCGAAGAACGAAAAGCATGGTTCTATAGAGTTTTTGTTGGGTGATTCTAACGTTATTGTTAGGTTTTACACAATATTGCAAATATTACAGCTATTTTTACCTGTCGTTGCTATGCTGTGACAATTTAAACTTTACACGCCTCATGTTAGTGTATAGCACTATTGCAATTGGTCCATTGCAAATTATTTTTAAAGTTTTTGTTACCTCTATCTTCGAAATTGGCTCGAAAAATCGGGGGGCAAAAAATAATTTTTAAGATATTACTCAAATTTTTTTCTATAAAATCAGTTGTCTGTGGACTCTACAGCACAAATAACTCGAAAAATGAGTGCACGGAGTCTTTGGCTCGAGCAGCACGTTCCTCACAATCATGTGGAAGATTTGTGCCTTGCCCATCTTGCCCGTGTCATCATTTACCTGATGAGGACGGGAAGGAAAACAGGACAAGATATAATAATTAAGTCTACAGTGACCAGTCAGTGATCTGACAAGAATACTGCAATTTACCTTTGAGTGTTGCAAAAGAAATTTCGCAACCTTCTCACAAGGCTTAACAATGAAACTTTTCGTTTGACGACAAGTTTCAAGATTTTCCCAATAACGTTCATGTTCAGATGAAAACCAAGATCGAATCTTTTGTTTTATCCAACATGCCGCAATTGGTGAAGCAGGTTCCGGTCCGAAAACCGACTTTTCTGCTCCAGATCTTTCTAGTTAGTTCATCAGCCCATACATTTTCGGTTATACCAGAATGGTCAGGAACCCAAACCAGATGAACGGCATTTAGAATGCTCAGTTCTTCTAATTGAGTGTGGCAGGCGATGACTGTTTAAGATTTAGAATTAGTCGCACAAAGGGCTTTTATAGCGGCTTGACTATCAGAACAGAAGTAGATAAACTTGCCTATCAGTTCTTTCTGAAGTGCAAGCTGAGCTCCGCACATAATTGCAAAGATTTCAGCTTGAAAAACGGTGCAGTAACTGCCCAACGAATAGGATTCCTCCAATTTCAGCTCACGGCAGTAAACACCAGCATCCGCGCAACCTTCGTACAAGGAACCATCGGTATAACAGACCACATAGTCGGAAATTTTCCTTTCCATGTAGCCTGACTCCTCTCTAGAAGGAAAGTCACTTGAGAAGGTCCTATACGGAAAAGTACGCATGAGCGTTACATCGCTAGAAGCAAGGGAAAATTTGTCTTCAGCAACAATTTGCGACCACAATCGAGTATGACCAGTGCAACCGTCCACAGACTGCCAAAGGCCAATCGCGTGTAGTCGATAAGCACATATTAGTGCCTCTTGCTTCAGGTGGAAGTGTAGAGGTTTAATATTGAAAATAACTTCTAGGGCGGCAGTAGGAGTTGTAGTAAATGCACCAGACATTGCCATTAAACACATCCTTTGAAGATGGTTTAGCTTTGTCTGCACAGTCACAACATCCCCTCTCTGACACCATTCAAGACAACCATGCGCCAGTATTGGTCTGACAACAATTGTGTACAACCAGTGTATGTATTTGGGTTTAAGCTCCCAAGTGTTGCCAATAGCTCGTCTACATTACTCAAAGGCCATGCACCCTTTTTTAATTCGGAAACAGGGATGGAAGATCAGTGATTAAGATAAAATCTGTGAGCTATCGCCACACGCACAGATCACGATCCGTACAGATTATGACAAACAGTGAATCTTTAGCGTTGATCACAAGATTTTGTTCTCTAAACAGTCTCAGCAGCCGATCATAGTGTTACATTTTACTTAGCTGCGAGAAAAAAGGTCACACATGTTGTTTGTGTTGCGATTCATAGGATGTACACATCCAATCGTCTGTATCTGTTATATTTCTCAACTCAATCATGCAATGAATATGATCGGACATGAGGTTTGTCATAAGCGGTACGGATCGCGACAAAGTGTTTGTCGCTTACAAGAAGTGATGTCAATGAATCTGAATCTGATCGCTGCAATGATCTTGATCGCTAGAAGCGATTTTTTTCCATCCATGTTCGGAAATCAATATTTGTGGACCAGTCAAGCTTGGAGTTGAGAATTAACCCCACGTACTTCACTTCGTTCACAACATCAACATTCGAATCGTAACAGCGCAGAGCGCGAGCTCCATTGGTATTTCTACGTCTTGTAAATAAGACGATAGATGTTTTGCTCGGCTTTACCGAAAGTGCAGTTTCTCGGCACCACGTTTCCACGACGCGTAGTGCCTGCTGCATTAAGTCAAATAATGTGCTTATGCACTTTCCAACTAGTAGGATGAGATAGTCATCCGCAAAACCATATGACGGATAGCCTAGACCATTGAGTTTCCTCAGTAGGCTACCCGCCACAAGGTTCCATAAAAGAAGCGAGAGAACGCCACCTTGTGGACATCCACAAACACTTTGCTTCCAAATGCTTGCTTGCCGTAACGGCGAAAAAAGCAATCGGTTACTAAGCAGTTGTTCTATCCACTTTATGATTATTGAAGTGCCCATTATGATAACGAGCAGCCTCCAAAATGGAAGCGAAAGATACGTTATCAAACACGCCTTCAATATCAAAAAAAGTTCCTAAGCAACATTCCTTTTGTGAAAAAGCAACCTCAATTTTATTCACCACATTCTTGTTCTTATTCTTATTAATTAACCATCACAGCCACAATAAAGGATTCCTGGAAATAGTTTTAATTATTTCTAATGATAGAAATATTTCAAATTATTTTCTTGTCTGTATTACATTTGGAAAACATCCGAGATACATCGCAAATGTTAAATCGGCCAGGCCAACTGTGAAGTATTGCCGCAAAGACGATACTGTGAAATGTATCTTGTGTGAATAAGTTATTCATACATACATACATTTCTGATTCAGCAGGGAAAGAAGAAACGGGGACGTCTCGTACCAACCGTTTCTGATAAATTATTAAGCTTTGTTACGTTGGGAGTATTTAGCTAGTAAAGATTAAATAATACTCCGGTCCTCGAGGATGAACTTATGGCTTACTTACTTTACTTTACTTTTTCGGCGACAATCCGCTTATCGAATCAATGCCGAATTCAGGAGCCGTCTCCACATTACTCAGTCTTGGGCTGCCACTCTCCAGTCGCCCCTAACACCCGCTGTTCTAGCATCCTCGTCAACAGCGCTCATCCAACGGGTACGGGGTCTGCCTCGAAGTCGTCGGCCTCTGTCGGGTTCTCTGCTAAATATTGTTTTCGCTGGTTGTTACGTGGCCAGCCCACTGTAGCCTGCCGTATTTTAGTCGCTTCACAATATCCGCATCTTTGTACACTTGGTATATTTCATGATTCATGCGCCGGCGCCACACTCCTTCGTCTAATATGCCGCCAAGAATTGGTCGCAGGATCTTACGCTCGAAAACGCCAAGAGCTCGTCGGTCGCTCTCTTTCAACGTCCACGCTTCGTGACCGTAGAGTACCACCGGGAGAATTAGCGTCTTATAGAGTGCGAGTTTTGTACGGAGTTGTAGGCAACGGGACCTCAGTTGGCTACGTAATCCGTAGAAGGCCCTGTTGGCAGCCGCTATCGGCCTTTTTACTACACGGCTCACATCGTTGTCACATATCACTAACGTACCAAGGTAAACAAATTTGTCGGCCACTTCAAAAGTATCTCCATCTATCACCACCGCAGTTCCAACACCCGAAGGGCTACCATGCTCTCTACCAGCCACCATATACTTTGTTTTGGTAGAATTTACGATAAGCCCTATCCTCGCAGCTTCCTCCTTAAGTTGCGTGTACACTTCATCCACAGGTCTACGGTTAACACCGATGATATCGATGTCGTCCGCGAACCCTAGGAGCATATGAGATTTTGTGATGATGGTACCACTTCTCTGCACGCCGGCCCTTCGAATAGCACCTTCCAATGCAATGTTGAACAGCAAGTTCGATAGTCCGTCACCTTGCTTCAAACCATCTAACGTCACAAACGAGCCCGCAGTCTCACCCGCTATCCTGACGCTCGATTTTGAACCATCAAGGGTAGCACGTATCAGCCTAATCAGTTTCGTTGGAAAATCATGTTCAAGCATAATAAGCCACAGCTCGTTTCGTTAAACTGAATCGTACGCCGCCTTTAAGTCTATAAACAGATGGCGAGTCTGCAAGTTGAATTCCCGGAATTTATCGAGGATCTGTCGCAAGGTGAACATTTGGTCCGTCGTGGAGCGTACCTCTCGAAAACCGCACTGGTATTCGCCAACAAAGTTTTCCTGCAACGGCTTCAGTCTGAGAAACAGGATGCGGGAGAGAATTTTGTATGCAGAATTGAGGAGAGTAATGCCTCGATAATTGCTGCATTCGAGTCGATGGCCCTTTTTGTAAATAGGGCATATGAGACCTTCCAACCAGCCCGTAGGTAATTCCTCCTCAGTCCATACCTTTAAGGTACCAGTACACTGTTTGCTTTATCGTCAAATTTTCTTCCTGTCAGAATTTGGGCAAATTTTGGTATTTGACAGACATATTTGTCTTGCCCAGTACACTGTTTGTCAAATTTGATGTCAAAAATTCGATCTGAGACGTTACCCGTGTTACAAAATCAAATAAATTTTGACATATTTTGTGGGGCCAGTACACTGTTTGCAAAACAGCATGAAATTCGTGAGATTATCAAATACATTCGGCCCGAAAATGTTTGCGCTAGCAGATTTCTGTGCAGATCAAACAGAGCAAATACGCAAAAAAAAGTACGCTCGCAAAGTGAGGCAATTCATTTAACAGGAAGCTGAAAGCCATTTTAATTTTTTTAAACACGTTTTAATACAGGCATTATTATTAATTCAAAATAATTAATACAAATTACTGCGGTATGAAAAAATGCAATTTATATACACTGAAGTCGCTTTTTACGAGATTTTTTACGCGACTATTTTCACGCGGTTTTCGGAATTTACGCGGTTTTTTTTACGCGGTTTTCGGAATTTAGGCGGTTTTCTGAATTTACGCGGATGTGGTCAAAACGTCTATTTTTACACGTAGTGTTGAAATCCACAGTTTTTTTACGCGAAATTTTGTTTTTTAAGCGGAATTTACGCGGTTTTTTTACCGCGGTTTTCGGAATTTACGCGGTTTTCAGAATTTACGCGGTTTTCGGAATTTACGCGGTTTTGATTTACGCGGGAGGTATCCTTCGCGTAAAAAGCGACTTGAGTGTAAATTCAATTTCTACATTTAGTGATGTCCGGTAATTTCTCGATTAATCGATTACAGCATGGAATAATCGAATAATTTGTAATCGAATACTGCCGACACGAGTAATTCATTAAGCGAATAGTTTAAATAAGATTAAAAAAATGAGAATAATCCCCATTAATCGTTCATAATCGAAAGATTAATCGAATAATTTAACGAAATATTCGAATATTTATAGTCGAATACTACTAGCTAGTGTTCGACATCGGAACGAAAATTGAAGTCCGGGTTCCGGGCCGGTCCGGTTAAAAGGCGGCACGAACTTTGTTATTCCGACTATAAAGACTAATGATCCGGTCCGATTTGGCTCTGCTCAGGTTCCGGAACCGGAACCGAGCCAAATCGGACCGGAATAAAGTCGGAATAAGAAAATTCGTGCCGATTTTTACCGGACCGGAACCCGGACCTCAATTTTCGTTCCGATGTCGAACACTACTACTAGCACGAATACTGAACTAATCGACCAGTGCCTACTCGATCGGCGAATCGGCAATCGAATAATTAAAAATTTCGGACATCACTAATATCAATACCAATGTCAGCCGTGTCGCTGATATTGGTATTGGAATATCAGCCGAATTGACCATTTTACGAACCATAACAACATTGCTGATATTGATTTTGCTTCACAGCTCCCAGAAATACAGATATTTGTGCATGCATAAATTTGGGACCCTACCGTTTTCTCCGGAGTATTTAATTTTCTCAATCTAATCTTTTCAATAATTGCTTATTGCTATTTAATGTGGTTTTAACCAATTGGTCATTCACCAATTCTTTTAAATAACATAAATAGTTTATGGACTACTTTAAAATTCAGGAACATTAGTAGCGCCAGGAATCACAGCAACTGAAATAATTGATGGGTCCCAAATTTATGTATGCACAAATATCTGTATTTGTGGCCGCTCTGTTTTGCTTTCCCGTGGGGCATCTGCGGATTGTCAAAGTACCAGCACAGCACAGGGAAAGCGCAACATCGATATCAGCAAGTCAGCATGTCGCTTTGTCACGTAAAATGCTCTTTTTTTTACGAGTTGGGAAATCTGCTGAGCGCCTTAGAAGATACGGTACTATCAGACACCTGAGAAGATACCTCAGGGAGTGGGGTTTAGGTATCCCGACCCCCCTAATGGGGCGTGAGGATCCAGACCCACTAAAACCCTACTCGAGTCTCCAGCCTCAATCCCCCTGGCACCACCTTATCGGTATTACTTCAGGGAGGGGTATTGTGCTTAATGCACTCGCTTAGATAACTACTGGACTATGGTAGTTAGGCTGTTTATTCGCCGTTGATCGGCTCTCCAGTGGGTTTGTAGCTCGAGTACAATCTGGGTAGCAGCCGCATTGACCGCTCCCCAGATGTCCGAGCTGGAACACATCTTTTGGACTAAGTTATCCGGAGTAGTGTCCTGTCCGCTCACTGCCATCATGCTGCTTCTCGCGCCCGCGAAATGAGGGCATATGAAGAAAGCATGTTCTGCCGTTTCCTCAACATCCACGCATTCGGGACAACGGGGGACTCCGCATGCCCAAACTTATGCAGATACTGTCTGAAGCAACCATGCCCTGACAGAATCTGTGTCAGGTAGAAGTTGACTTCGCCGTGGCGCCTGTTGACCCACCCAGATAGTTCCGGGATAAGTCGGTGTGTCCACCGACCTTTTGTGGAATTAGACCATGCCCGCTGCCATGTGGTCATCGAGGCCGATCTTGTGGTACTCCGTATGCCTTTAGTTCCTCGTTGGTTGAAGCACTCTACGTCTTCGCTGTTATAATGCCAATAGGCATCATACCTGCTAGGACGCAGATTGCGTCATGTGAAACTGTGCGATACGCACTCGCCACTCTCAAGCACATGAGACGATAGGTGCTTTCCAGCTTGGCTAGATAGCTTTTGGTACCTAACGCCGATGACCACACCGGCCCGCCATACCTAAGTATAGACTGGACCACGTTGGCTAATAGCCTTCGTTTGCTGCCATATACCGCAGAGCTATTAGACATTATACGAGACAATGCCGAAATAGCTGTGGAAGCCTTCTTGCAGGTATAGTCGACGTGGCTCCCGAACTTGAGCTTGTCGTCGACCATGACTCCCAGAAGTTTTAAGGACCGCGTTGACGAAATAGTGCAGTCCCCGACGCTGATCTTTGCTTGCTGTACCGACTTGCGGTTGTTCACCACGATAACCTCCGTTTTATGATGCGCTAGCTCCAGTTTCCTGGATCGCATTCAATCTTCAACAATGCTTATAGAGTGGGCAGCCGTCAACTCAACCTCTCTGATAGATTCACCATAGACTTCCAGGGTGATGTCATCCGCAAAGCCGACAATCACCACCCCTACCGGGAACTTTAGCTTCAACACCTCGTCATACATGACGTTCCACAACACCGGGCCCAGTATGGAACCTTGCGGAACCCCTGCGGTGATTGGAACGCACTTCTGACCCTCCTCCGTGTTGTAGCATAGCACACGATTCTGGAAATAATTTTCCAGGATCCTGTACAGCGACACCGGCACTTGGACGTTCCGAAGCGAGTTGGCTATGGAGTCCCAGCTAGCGCTATTAAACGCATTTCTCACGTCGAGCGTGACAACTGCGCAATAACGAATACCTGTCCTCTTGGGCTGGATTGCCACCTCGGCTGTCTTAGTGACAGACAAGATGTCATCCACCGTAGATTTGCCTTTTCGGAAGCCGAATTGGTTCCTTGACAGACCGTTTGTACCCTCAGTGTACTGTACGAGTCTGTTAAGGATAACCCTTTCCAACACCTTGCCGGCAGTATCGAGCAGACAGATCGGCCTATATGACGAGGGGATACCCGGAGGTTTTCCCGGCTTCGGCAATAGGACCAGATTCTGTCGTTTCCATCTGTCCGGGAAGTTGCCAGCTTCCAGGCATCTACTCATTACTGCCCCGAATAATTCGGGGGTCTCCAGAATAGCCGCTTTAAGGGCCATATTCGGGATTCCGTCTGATCCCGGTGCCTTGCTCACCTTTAGGGATTTAGCGATCTCAATGAGTTCCTCGTTCGTAACCGTTACTTCCTCCCCGACCTCTAAACCACCGTCGCCCACGTTACTTTGGATGTTCGGCACGGAGACCGACCATCCTACGCTATGGTCTGAGATACTGGAACGTCGGCCGTGGGACGACTCAGCGGCCTGAGGCCAGGGCCTTGGCTCGTGGCGCGGAAAGAGGCCCTCAATGATCCGCTCCAGCATCTCTGGCGATCTCTCTGCGGGTGCCATCACGCCCTTGGCCTTTGCCATTACGATCCTGTAGGCATCACCCCACTGGTTCGCATTGGCACTGGCACATAACCTTTCAAAGCAGGCTCGCTTGCTAGCTATTATCCCACTCTTAAGCGCTGCGCGTGCAGAAACTAGTGCTACTCGACATTCTGCTCTGCCCTCGTCCGAACGAGCTCTTTGCATAATTCTCCTTGCACGAAAGCAGGCTCCGCGGAGTTCCGCAATTTCTTCTGTCCACCAGTAAACCGGTGACCTACCATACCTAGGTCGGCTTTTCCTAGGCATGGTGGCGTCACACGCTCGCGACAGCACCTCAACCAAATGATCAGCGTTCGGATCGGGCATATCGCGATCACCGCACTCTCTTCGGATCGCTTCCACAAATACTTCAGGATCGAAGTATGATGTCTTCCACCCACGGGTGGTTGGAGTGTTGGCTCTACCCGCCGCCTGCCGCCTCGTTATCTGACCAACACCATAGCGGACCGCCTGATGGTCACTGTGAGTGTAGCCATTGTCTACCCTCCAGTCTCCTATCAGACCAGGGCTGCCGAATGTCACGTCGATAATAGACTCTGCACCATTCCTGCTGAAGGTACTTATGGTGCCGACGTTGGCCAGGTCTACGTTGAGCTTTGCCAGAGCCTCAAGCAGAATCCGACCTCTATGGTTCGTGCGACGACTTCCCCACTCAACCGCCCAAGCGTTAAAGTCGCCCGCCACAACCACCGGCCTTAGACCAGTCAGCGCAACTGATACTTGGTCTACCATCCGCGTAAACTGCTCGATCGACCAACTCGGCGGAGCATAACAGCTGCAGTAGAACACTCCACCCATTTTGGCAACCGCAAA
Organism: Sabethes cyaneus; assembly: GCF_943734655.1. Classification (NCBI taxonomy): domain Eukaryota; kingdom Metazoa; phylum Arthropoda; class Insecta; order Diptera; family Culicidae; genus Sabethes; species Sabethes cyaneus. The sequence continues at coordinate 4,442,370 of NC_071353.1, forward strand.
TCCCTCGTCTGCAGTTGACACAACCTCTTGAACCGGGAACCTGCTTGTCGTCCATATAGCCGCCAACCCGGACCTATCCGAGACCCAGTTACCGTTTCCGGCAGGGATGCGGTATGGGTCCGAGATGATGGCAATGTCCGTCAACGACTCAGTAACTGCTTGGTATAACAGCTGCTGGGCCGCATGGCAGTGGTTCAAGTTTAGTTGTGTTACCTGCACTACGCCCGTGTTTTAGTCGCAGGCGCGCCTGCCGGGCACTTTGAGCCTCCTGTTGTGTGCTTAGCGTCCCGTTGGCCTGTACATATCAGGCACTTAGGCGGCGCCGAACAGTCCCTCGCTATATGGCCCGTACCGCCACATCTTCTACACAGGTGGCTTCTGTCAGGCCCCTTACAGCTCCAGGACTTGTGCCCTCGCTCAAAGCACCGGAAGCAAGCCTCCGGCTGCTGGAACACGCTCAGTGAGCATACGGACCATCCCACCTTCAGCTTGGCCGCCTTCAGGGCTGTATTCCCGTCTACCAGTGGAAGTCTTATTGTAGCTACCTGGGTTCCCGCCGGTCCCTTGCGCAGACGAACTGCTTCGGTAGTCACCACCACGTTACATTGCTCCTTGAGAGCTCGTGTCAGTTCGACCGCTTCAGTGATCTCGTCCAGGTTTTTAAGCTGGAGAGTCATCTCAGGCGTCAGTGCGCGGATCTGTATGCCATCACCAAGGACCTTTTCTGCCAGCACTTTGTAGGCAGAACCCTTCTCAGTGGCATCCTTTTTGAGCTCAAGGATCATGTCGCCGGTGCGGGAGCGGCGGATACTCCGTACATCCGCGCCAAGACCCTTCAGCTGCTCATCCCCTCTCATGGCCTTCAAAACTTCTGCATAGCTCAGCCCCTCAGTTTTGAGGATAAGGGCATCGCCTTTGCTCCTCTTTTTTCTGGCCACTTTCGGTGGAGTTCGATCCTCCTCTTTCTTCCTGGCCTTCTTCTTTTTCACTGTTTCCCACTGATTGTCGGGAGCTAACTGCGTCTTATTACCCTCGGAGGGTTTCACAGTTTGCTTAAAATGCTCTTTACATAAAGGCATTGCTTGGTATATAATAAGTTCGGCACAAACTTTTCAAAAGGTCGTAAGCAGATGCCAGATATATGCAACAAACATTTCTGTTGAATAACAGTTAATCAAGCGCTTATTACCCGGTAATCTATACCCCTACTATTCAAGAAAAATGAATACTGCGGAAAAATAATGTCCCAAATTTATGCATGCACATAAATTTGGGACATTATTTTTCCGCAGTATTTCATTTTTGCAGTCTAATTTTTGCTATAATGTACATAGTTCATGAAGTACTAGTACGTATTATAGAGATTGCTGACATTTACCGC